>NC_062562.1:96213302-98613302 GCF_022837055.1 Prionailurus viverrinus
CATGTATGCTCCAAATGTGAGAGCACCCAAATAGATAAATCAATTAGCCACAAACATAAAGAAACTCATTGATAACAATACCATAATAGTAGGGGACTTCAATACCCCACTGACAACAATGGACAGATCATCTAAACACAAACTCAACAAGGAAACAATGGCTTTGAATGACACCCTGGACCCGATGGACTTAACAGAGATAGTCAAAACATTGCATCCTAAAGCAGTGGAATATACATTCTTCTTCAGTGCACATGGAACGTTCTCCAGAATACATCACATACTGGGACACAAATCAGCCCTCAACAAGTACAAAAAAGTCGAGATCATACCATGCATATTTTCAGACCACAACACCATGAAACTCGTAATCAACAACAAGAAAAAACTTGGAAAGATAACAAATACTTGGAGACGAAAGAACATCCTACTGAAGAATGAGTGGGCTAAGCAAGAAGTTAAAGGGTAAATTAAAAAGTACATGGAAGCCAATGATAATGATAACACCACAGCCCACAACCTCCAGGACACAGCAAAGGGGGTCATAGGAGGGAAGTATATAGCAATCCAGGCCTTCCTAAAGAGGTAAGGAAGGTCTCTGATACACAGCCTAACCTTACACCTTAAGGAGCTGGAAAAAGAACAGCAAGATAAAACCCCAAACCAGCAGAAGACAGGAAATAGTAAAGATTAGGGCAGAAATCCATGCTATCGAACCCAAAAAAACCCAGTAGAACAGATCAATGAAACCAGAAGCTGGTTCTTTGACAGAATTAACAAAATTGATAAACCCCTGGCCGGTCTGATCAAACGGAAAAAGGAAAGGACCCAAACAAATAAAATCAAGAATGAAAGATGAGAGATCACCTCCAACACAGCAGAAATAAAAACAATAATAAGAGAATATTATGAGCAATTATATGCCAATAAAATGGGCAACCTGGAAGAAATGGACAAATTCCTAGAAACATATAAACTACCAAAACTGAAACAGGAAGAAGTAGAAAATTTTAACAGTCCCATAACCAGTAAAGAAACTGAATTAGTAATCAAAAATCTCCCAGAAACAAAAACAAACAAACAAAAAACAAACAAACAAAAAACCCAAGAGTCCAGGGCCAGATGGCTCTCCGGGGGAATTCTACCAAACATTTAAGCAAGAGTTAACACCTATTCTCTTGAAGCTGTTCCCAAAAATAGAAATGGAAGGAAAACTTCTAAACTCTTTCTATGAAGCCAGCATTACCTTGATTCCAAAACCAGACAAAGACCCCACTAAGAAGGAGAACTATAGACCAATTTCCCTAATGAACATGGAGGCAAAAAGTCCTCAACAAGGTATTAGCCAACTGGATCCAACAATACATTAAAAAAATTATGCACTATGACCAAGTGGGATTGATACCTGGGATGCAGGGCTGGTTCAATATCTGCAACACAATCAATGTGATTCTTCACATCAATAAAAGAAAGGACAAGAACCACACGATCCTCTCCATAGATGCAGAGAAAGCATTTGACAAAATACAGCATCCTTTCTTGATAAAAACCCTCAGGAAAGTAGGGATAGAAGGAGCATACCTCAAGATCAGAAAAGCCATATATGAATGACCTGCAGCTAATATCATCCTCAATGGGGAGAAACTGAGAGCTTTCCCCCTAAGGTCAGGAACAAGTTAGGGCTGTCCACTGTCGCCACTGTTATTCAACACAGTGTTGGAAGTCTTAGCCTCAGTAATCAGACAGCACAAAGCAATAAAAGGCATCCAAATTGGCCAGGAGGAGGTCAAACTTTCACTCTTTGCAGATGACATGACACTCTATGTGGAAAACCCAAAAGATTCCACCAAAACAAACAAACAAACACACAAACAAACAAACAAACAAACAAACTTCTAGAACTGATCCATGAATTCAGCAATGTTACAGGATATAAAATAGTGCACAGAAATCGGTCATATTCCTATACACCAATAATGAAGCAACAGAAAGAGAAATCAAGGAATCGATCCCATTTACAGTTGCACCAAAACCCATAAAATACCTAGGAATAAATCTAACCAAAGAGGTGAAATACCCATACACTGAAAACTGTAGAAAGCTTATGAAAGAAATAGAAGAAGACACACACAAAAAAGGAAAAATATTCCATGCTCCTGGATAGGAAGAACAAATATGGTTAAAATGTCAATACTACCCAAAGCAATCTACATATTCCATGCAACACCTATCAACATAACACCAGCACTCTTCACAGAGCTAGAACAAACAATCCTAAAATTTGTATGGAACCAAAAAAGACCCAAATAGCCAAAGCAATCTTGAAAAAGAAAACCAAAGCAGGAGGCATCAATAATCCTGGACTTCAAGGTGTATTATAAAGCTGTAATCATCCAGACAGTACTTACTGGCACAAAAACAGACACTCATATCAACGGAACAGAATAGAGAACCCAGAAATGGACCCCCAAGCGTATGGCCAACTAATCTTTGACAAAGCAGGAAAGAATATCCAATGGAATAAAGACAGTCTCTTCAGCAAGTGGTGCTGGGAAACCTGGACAGCGACATGCAGTTGATATTGAAGCCAAGTTTCATTACAGTGCAATATTAATATCTCTTTAAATTACCCAATTTAAATTGTGCCCAATTCTCTAGGATGCACCCTAGTGCATCTTTGGGATGTTCATAGCAGCCCCCATTTAGGACCTGCATGTGGGGATTCTTCCGTGACACTATGGTTTCCCTCAGTCACATAAGACCCAGATTCTGCACTTTGTTTTCCTGCCTTTATCTTTCCAGGCACAAGAGGAAAGCAACAGCAGTTCACTCTGCTAAGGTTTTAGATGGAGTCTGCTAGATAATTATCCTGAAATTAAGTGTATAATATAAACGGGGAGAGGAAGTTTGACTTGCTAGCCCAGAATAGGGAATCTGGCAAAACAGATGTTTTAAATGGCACTTGAGGCAGAAATAGACAAAGGACAGGTCTGGATGTTGTCCTTCTAGGCAAATACAACAAAAGGATCCAAATGCACAACAGAAGTCAAACAGTTGTGTTGCATTAAGCAAAAATCAAGTTGGGTACAGAGGGAGGATAAGATTCTAGGAAAGTATTGTCAGGAATGCCAGAGAGCTAAGGTAGAGTAAAGAGTTCCTGGCCTTGGTGGTCCCAGCTGAGTGAGGTGGATGAAAGTCACAGGGTTTCCTAGAAACTGAAGAGAGAGAGAGAGAGGTTCTGAGGGACGAGGAATTATGCCATTCATCAATGTGACGATAGTAATACAGACAAACCAAATCCTATAAATGGGATAGTTTCCAATGTGCTTGTAAACAATAGTGAAGCAAACAGCTCAAAGGTAAGTAGGAAGAAGAAGATGGAAGGGAGGAAGTAGACATCTCTGGACATGCCCAGCGATGCCACTGAGCCTGTGGCACAGCAGACACAGCAGCATGATAAGGTCTGGCACTGTGAGTAGGAGGGTGTGGTCTACAAAAGACAGAAAACCAGCCTGGGTGTAAATCCCACTCCTTCATACCTGCCACATTTCCAGCCCGCCGTGTGTCTCCTCTACCATCATCCAATAACCCAGCACAACTGGGGCGGCAGGACCATCCTTTGGTCCAACAACAGGATTGTCCAACAATCTTTAAGGCAGTTCTACTGTCCCGGAATTGCCTCAATTCAATCTTGATGTACCAGAACTGCAATGACACAGTCACCTGACAGTGGACAAAAAAGTAGAGAGACAGTTAGGAGTCTATTCTAGGGGAACAAAGTGGTGGGTGGAATGGGCTACTTACGGGGACAACTTCTCAGATAGTCACCAAGGAACTGATCTTCCTCTTTGATGTGTCTTGGTTTCTCCCAAGCAGCAGTCTAAAACTGCTGTAGGGGTTTGTCACAGCACTGGATGATCAATCCTTCCATGTGCATTCCTGGCCGAGCCAGAAATTAGTTGCCATGAGAGAGAGTTCCCTATAGGACTGTTCCCTTCGGGGAAAAGAAGAGTCCCATTTCTTCAGAGCTAGTGACTCAGTCTCTTATGCCAACCAACAACCTTGAAATTGTCCAGAAGCCAGAGTGGAGAGAGTTTGTGGTGAAAGTAAAACTTGGAGCCAGCAGAGCACACAGAGAGCAGGAGGAACCTCCTGTGGTCATCTGAGTTACTAGCCTGGGGAAATGCACCAGTGAGCCCTGGTGCACCACCATGAGATCCTGCTCTGTCTTGGGATCCCCGGAGGTGGTGTCAGAGCACCAGGAGAGGAGAGAGTGAGAACAGGTCCCCAGACATGTTTTTCCACATTTCCTTCTTCCCAGAGAACAGTCCAGTTCACAGAAAAAGTACAGAGATAGGAAGTAACCCTGTACTTTCCAACTCTGTTTCCCAGAGGAGGAACATACCAGTACCCCTGCATGGTGAAGAGGTCAAATTGTACTACACAGATGTAGTTTGGGGTACTGTTGTTCCTCTAAGGGTTCCTTCATGTCATCAAAATATGATGCGGGTAAGCCAGGTCCAAGGACCCAGAGGAGGGTCCTTGGCTTTGTGCAGGATAGAAATCAAACGTGAGCCAGAGAAAGTGAAAACAGAGTTTATTGAGTGGTGTGACAGGTAGAGAGTAGCAGATGGAGGTCTGGGAGACTCAGAAAGGAAAGAATGTCTGTCACTTGGGGTTAGGGGTTTGTATTGGAAGGGAGGAATCTAGGGTACATGTTCCCCCGGGGAATCCAGGGTAGGATCCGACCAAAGGTGTGTGCCAGGTGAACTATAGGTGTTATTCCATAAATTACCGAAGGTAAGGGGTTTTGATGCCAGTGTAACCTAAGATTTGTTTGAAGCTAATGTCCTAGAACATGTTTGGGATCTGGATCTTCTTAGATGTCATCAGGTGTTTGGGGGCATAGGACAAAACTCAGGAAAGTATTAACTTTCTTGCTTCCTCCTTGAAGTGAGAACATGGCTGCTTGGGCTTCTTCAGAGGCAAAATATGGAATACAAGTAAATGAGGCCTAGCAGAAAAACAGCAGGGATGGAGCCTTTATAAAATGGAACCCTTTAGGGGTCCCACCTGGGTAGCTCAGTTAAGCCTCTGACTTGATTTTGGCTCAGGTCATGATCTCATGGTCATGGGATAGAGCCCCGAGTAGGGCTCTGTGCTGAGTGTGGAGCCTGTTTGTTTCCGTTTTCCCCTCTCCTGCTCATGTGCGCACATGCTCTTTCTCTCCAATAAATAATAAACCAAAACTTTCTTTGAAAAAGTAATAAATAAAAATAAGTGGAGTCCTTTTAGCCCTCCTACCTCACTGAGATGGCTGAAATACCTTTGTGTAACATAAAGGAAGAAATTCAAAGACTGTGAGATAGACATGTTGAGTGAATGAACCATGTCTAACTCACCAACTTACCACTACCCAACCATGTCCCCCAAGATAGAGGGGGTGTCAGAAAATACTCCCTCAACAAGGCCTTAGAAATACCCTGGTGTATTTGTTAGGATTGATCTTGGTTGTAATAGGTACCCTACTCAGAGAAGTAATCAAGAGGTTTATCTGTCTCTGGCGTATAAAAAAATCTGGGCATAGGACATCTAGGACTAGTAGGTCACCTCAGTGGTGCTCTCAGGGAAACAGGCTCCTTGTGTTCTTGCACTGCCTCAGTCACCCACGGTTCTCATCTTCATGTTTGAAGATGGTTGCTGCATCTCTGAAGGTTGTGCCCTCATTTCAGGAAGAAAGCCTGTCCCAGGGATTTCTACTTCCTTGTGCTATCTAGAACTATGTCACATAGCCATGTGTGGCTGTAATGGAAATCACGTGACTCAGTAATTCACTTGCCAAGGAGCACAGGAAGGCAAGGGAGAGAGTGCTGGAAAGATTGTTGAGTGACTCTGTCCGTAGAAACTGTGACAACTGGTGGGAGATGCAATTGATAGGGAGACATTGCAGTACAAATGGGCTTTCTGGTTTCAGTGGGGATGAGTGGATCCTGGGATAGCAGAGACCAGGTAGCTGCAATGTGTGAAGCCAGGTGGATGTGGCTACCATAACCAGAAGACAGTGCATTTATTACAAGGGTCTGACCCGCAGGGTTCTTTGGTGCTGCCCAACTAATTGTGGGGTCCTGAAGACCAAAACAGATGGTCAAAGATCCTATTTGATTTTTAGAATTTAAAAATCTTCCACTTAATAAACAAAGGTCTGATTGGAGTCGTCACAACATAGTCATGGCACCTGACCCAGTCTCAGGTCTAGGTCAAAGAAAGAGGAAGCCAGGTGTCGAGGGAAAGGGCCCTGAAATAGCATCATAAGTACTTGCTATGGATCTTGCTTCCTCCAAGTTTTCCCCAAAGGACCCGAAGCCACTCACCAGACCATTGTCCAGGTATCCTGAGAAATAACCAGACATTCTGGGGATTATCAGAGACACTGGGCCTGTGCTAATGTTAATTCCTGGAGACCCAGAACTCCACTGTGACCTACCCGTCTAAGTGAAGGCACTGTTACTATACTAGCCCTGATGACCGGTGGACACAGAAAACCCTCCAAGGCAGCAGAATTTTGGAGCAACATGTCTCTTCCATTGTGGCAGGAGGTAGAGATGACTGATATAAAAATCCATGCTAATCCATAGTCTGTGGCTAATAACCTGGTGATCAGAGATTTGTGAGAGCAGGACTAGAGCACTGGCAGTGAGGAGGTCTGCGGGAAAAGTATGGTCAGATTTCTTAGAATGAGCAGAGGGGAAGAAGCAGCAATTTGTCCTCCCTGGAGGGGCACATTCTGGAATTGGGTTTGCTTTGTCCTCCAAACTTCTGCCAATACCATCTTTCAAGGACTCACTCACATGTTTTTATGTTGTTAAGTTATCCCATTGGACACTTGCTTTCTGATCACAAAATTTTCTTCACATTGAAGAGGAAGATGGTAGGCTATACCAGCAGAATTCACTACATTCAACATAAACACCCAGCACCCTGAATCAGCTGGCCTTCCAAGGATACCGCAATTTGTGAGGTTGGAATAAATATGGTACAGTTGTTATATGCTGTGAATCCATGACCATGGCCTCTATATAAGCAAGGGTCTGGGAACTAAAGAGGAAGGGGGATAGCACTCCTCTGTTAATACCTCAGTGACCCAAAATCTCTGCCTCCATTCCCTGTGATTCTGGGCTTTGCTGATTGAGAGGTGAGCAAAGGAGAAATACAAGAGGAACACAGTCATGATTCCAGTGGTTTGGAAGGTGTGGGAGGGTTAGAGTGTTGGCTGAGTGAACAGTCTTGCTGCTGCATGATAAAGGATGGGAGAAGTATGGATGGAACCCTGTGGTAATACTAAATATAGTAGGAGTTAATGGAAGATTTCTGTGATAATAAACAGACCACCAGTAGCTCAGATGGCAATGAAGGTTTAGACCATTCCACCTACTAAAAGACTAATCCACTGATGTTCTGGCTGAACTCAAAGAAACATGGAATAAGTAACCGAAGACAGAAATCAAAAATACCAGGGGCACCTGGGTGGCTCAGTCGGTTGAGCGTCCAACTTCAGCTTAGGTCATGATCTCGCAGTCCGTGAGTTCAAGCCCCGCATCGGGCTCTGTGCTGACAGCTCAGAGGCTAGAGGCTGCTTCGGACTCTGTGTCTCCCTCTCTGCCTCTCCCCAACTCATGCTCTGTCTCTCTCTCCCTGTCAAAAATAAATAAGCTTTAAAAAAAAAAAAAAAAAAAGAAATCAAAATTACCAACCATGACCTCATGATTAATTGTAGAAAGGGCAATAGTTGCTGCCTGTACATTTTTCTTTGCTGTTTCTCTCTTTCTTTTTTAAATGTTTACTTATTTATTGGGAGGGGAGAGGGTCAGAGAGGAGAGAGAGAATCCCAAGCAGGCCCTACACCACCAGTGCAGAGCCCGATATGGGGCTTGATCTCACAAACCGTGAGATCATGACCTGAGGTGAAGTCCAGAGTCAGATGCTCAATGGACAGAAACACACAGGCAACCCCTCTTTGCCATTTCATGTATTTATTTATATACTTCACCTAACTTTCTCCCTTTTCCTTTCTCCTACTGCATTACTATACACAGTTTGTGTTGATGGTGGCTCAGTTTACATCTAGTTCACACATCAGAGAACATCCAGACAAAGTCATGATGGATCAGAGTGGGAATGGACCTCATTTAAGATCTTGGCCTTGGAACTAGATGTAGTATATTAAGGGGATACAATCTCATTTCTGGTGGTGGGAATAACTGAATTTATTTGGAATTGTATGTAAAGTCTACATGTTCTGATAGAAGAACAGAGCATTGGATCAGTAAATAATAGGACATTTTCAAATGGTCAAAGGTGCTAAGTATAAGATTTGTCAAACGCAAGGAAGATGTTGAATATGTGAGTTCTAAGAAATGTATTTTCCTCAGATGAGAAAATAATTAGTTACACCATTAAGACAATATTTTTTCACTAAGGATTTAATTTAGATTTATAGGAAATAGGATAATCAGTTATAAATATCCCAATTTATTCTACAGAATTAATCTCAAGTAATCCTGATTATGACATAACCACAGGTTTGCCAATCTGTGATTTTATAGATTAACCTAATTTGTTAAAAAGAAATTTACAGACCCCATTTTTACTGTCACAACATAGGAACAAGCCAGCAAAAACAAAATCAAAAGTATGTTTTATGCTAGAGTTACTTTCTGTCCAGGTCGAAACATTGTTCCACTTTGATTCTTTCTTTTCTTTGGATTTTGGAAGCTTTCATACCTTAAAAAGAGATAATATTTAATACATGTAAATTCTAAATTACAAAAGACAAGGAATTGTTTGCAAACAGATTATATTTTAAGAAACAAAAGGGAAATAACTGGGGGAAGAAAACCTAACAAATTATAGTTCTTAAATTTTCTAAAGTTAAACATTCCGATCAAAAAAGTAGCAAAAGGGATAAAGAGACAAGTTAGAAAAGATAAAATGCACATGGCAGTGACATGAAAAAAACCCTACTGTTTTAATCAAAGGCATGTAAATTGTTAGATTTTTTTCCAGTCACACTGGCCAAGTTTAGAAAGACATTATGCCCAATGTTAGTGAGGGTTGTGGTGAAACTGGCCCTTTCCATGTATTGGGCTGTACAGTGTTTCTAGAAGGCAACTGATCTCAAAAGCCATAAAAACAAAATGTATCCTATGCTCCAACAATTCCACCTCAAACTCAGATAATGGAGGATATATGCAAACATTTGGCTCTAAGGAAGTTCTTTATCATATTAGTGTAATAGGGAAAATCTGGAAGCAACTTAAATATCCAAATATTGGAAATTGTGGCCTAGCCATACTATAAAATGACATTAAAAACCAAGCAGTAACATTTAAAATGTGAAAGAATGTTCAAGACGGATGAAAGCGGGCCTGCTATATGGCAATACGTGCAGAGTGTTTCAGTGAAGAAAAAAAAAACACAAATGTATACTTTGGGAGGGGTGGGATTAAGGGAAATTTGTTTTCTTATTCTTTATTTTCTGATTTTTCTACAGTAAGCACATATTACTTATACATGTTGAGGCGGAGCAGAAGCGCCACTCTGGCATGTAGACTATTTTCAGCTGAAGGAGATCAAGACCCAGCAGATTCAGGAGAAGCTTTTTCCCTCCCTTACCTGCCTGATGAGTTTAGTTTCCTATTACCAGAGAAGACTTTTTAATCTGCAAGACTGACAGCAGGGCAAACATCTGCTCTTTTCACCTTCTGTGAATTCCTGCCTCCCCTTTGAAGCCCCAGGCCCCTAACCTCTTTCTTTAGTTCAGGATGGCATATCTATTTTAATGGAGCTCCTGTATGTATGAAGTTATTTTTCTCCTGTTACTGTCTTAGGTCAGTTAATTAATAGACCAGCCAAAGAACAAGAAGGGAAGAAGGGAAAATCTTTCTGCCTTTACAGTGTACCCACACATGCCCACCCCAACTACTACAAAATTAAAGAGTTGTAACGTCTAGAACCAGGAATAAACCTTTCTTGCACTGAATTAAGTGAAATCCTTAATGTGAATGGTCCCCAATCTATGGGTCTCCAACTTCTAAGGTGCCCACAGACAACTGCAAGAAGCCTGTAAATCTAAATGTGTGCTGGCCACAGTCCACAAGGGAATAAATTCGAATGCATTTAAAGAAAGTAAAACAGGTATATTTTTCAGAACAATTTTTACAAACTATATTGGAATCATTTTGAGATTTTAATTTTCCTTTTATTCAAAGCTTTAAAAATGAAATCAGTTCATTATAAATAATTCAAATATAATCAAGTGAACCAGTTAATGCAAATTCATTTTTTACTTCAGTACTCTTTAAGTTTTGGGGTATTTAAATGCATAGCTATTGGCTCGAAGTGGCCTTTTATATATTCACTATAAGTAACTTCAAAAGTTTAAGTGAAGAACTGTCACCCTGTAATATCTGTACTTCTGAAGGAGAATCGGTTACTTACAGTTCAGCAAAATTCTTCCAGTCGTCTTCGCTAATGGATGGCCTTGTGTGACTGAGGGCGGCCATTAAATGCGACTGGCTAATAGCCAAACTGGTTTTGACTGGTCCTGGTTGGTTAAGGGAGTCATCCTCCTTAAACAGAAAAGGACACAAAGTTAACCTAGGGCTGTGATGGAAAAAGTAGCAGCCCACGTGTTGTTTCTTTCCATCAGGTTTTTTTTAGGAGACCAAACATTCTCTTTCTCATAAGATTAAAAATTGTTTGAAAGCAGAATGCATATAATCAAATGGTCAATGTGTTTCAGTCCCTTCTTTATAAATAGAGCTCATTTACTAACCAAAACACACATCAAAAAAGGAAAAACAGTTTTTACAATTTTCATGGGGATGGGGGGAGAAAAGCCATACTCCACTTTGGCTCCGGTATCTGCCTTTGATGACACTGATATCTGCCCGTAGCTGATCTCTTTGTTCCTGTGTAAGTTCTTGGGAACCCTCTTGTGAGGATGTTCTGAACACTGGAGGTCGTGAAAATGACTGATCTTTCCCAGGGACTCCAGAAAAGTCCTGTGTCATGGAGCTTGGTGCAGACAGGCACTGTGAGCTCTGCAAGGTTAAGTGTAGGAAGGAGAGAAGGGGAAGGAGAAAGGAGGAAAAGAGAGGGAGAAAAGAAGTATATATTTACCAAGGCTAAATTTAAACATTTTAAGCAGTAAAACCTTAACATGGACAAGCTTACATTTGAATTAACTGGAATTAATAAGCAAGTTCAAAATATGTTTATCTTCTACATGTCGTTCAACCATCATAAAGTGAAAACAGCCATAACACAAAAAATTGTTTTAATGCTTTTTTATTAAATTCACCACACTAATGTCCTAGCGACAGGTTCCAAATGTGCCTTATTCTCAGTTTCAGCAAATAGAGTTAATTCTAGTATAAGGTTGGAGAACATAGTACAGAAGTTAAGAAACAGAAAACAGAATTAAAGACTAGAAATAAAACAACAAAAACAACAGCTTACTATTCTTTGAAATAAAAATGGTTTACTTTTACTTTTTTTTAGAGCACAAGCTAGAGAGATGGGCAGAAAGAGAGACAAAATCCCAAGCAGGCCCCACACTCAGTGCAGAGCTTGACCCTGGGCTTGAACTCATGAAACCATGAGATCATGACCTGAGCTGAAATCATGGATGCTTAACCGACTGGGCCACCCAGGTGCCCCAAAATAGTTCATTTTTAGATTAAAGCAGATGTACAAAAACCAAAAATATAACTGTTACTTGTATCAATAAAGTAATCGTGAACCACAGTAAATAATTTGCGGACATGTGTGAAATGCTATTTTAATTTAGAAAAGCAAGGATATCACCCACAACATTTTCATTGTTGCAATGTTACATCAAATTTCTCATCTTCAATTATCTTAATGATAATAGAGTTTAATATAAATAGAATTTAATATAAAATGGATCTGCGACCAAAGATGTTTTAAAACAACTAATGAAGGAGATAATAAACCTGCGAGGAACCAAAGGGTCCTCACCACCAGTGGCTACTTTGGCTCCCTCTTTGTTGCCAGCTACATTTCACAGCTCTTAACAAGGAATGAGATGATTCATCAGTGTGAGTAAGGGAAAACAAGACTACTTCACTGAAGAACTAACCAACCAGAAAGTACATGTGGGGCAGGTTAGGGGGTAAGTCACTGTCCAACTGGACACACTATGGCTTTACGCATCAGAACCATACAATGGTGACTGAACATGATACCAGATCAGAAGATGTTCCGTTCCCGAGTTCTGATTCGTAGGAGCTTCCAAAGTAGAGCCGGTACATATTGAATTTTGATTCATCTGGAAGCATCTCAGACAACTCTAGAGAAACCAGGGACTGCTCCAAGCCACACTCCCCATCTCCAGCTGAATCATCGGAGCCGCTGCTGTGGTTGAGAAAAACCATTGAAGACAGACTTAGGTCACTATCAGAGCTGGAACTTCCATCCTAAAACACACAAAAGGACAACAGTTGTAAAAATCTAAATAATCTATGACTCTGAAATTAGCAACACAGATAGCATTTTAACAGACCAGTACGAGGAAAACCAGAGGCATTTTCCAAAAATGCTCTTATTTTTTTGGTGAGGTTCTTGTCCTCTATGATCCCCACAGACCAGTACGTATGGCACGAATGGCAAAGGTGTTACAGCTCTCCCACACCCAGAATACAACAGTTCTGAGAGCCAGGCACCAACTATGTTTCTTTTGTGCAAATGCTGTTTGAGCCATTATTAATATGACTCAGTGGCAGATTAAGTAGGCTGCCTGATTATGTAACGAATCCTTACCAGCAGACAGCACATGATCAGGGTGTCTGATGCTTACAGAAAGAAAACAACCAGCATTCAGTAAACATGCATTGAGCCAAACTTTGGCTCTTACTACTTTTCTAACGGTTGAGGCACATAATAAAATTTAATTATTAAAATAAGATGGAATGTGTACATAATTTACCAACCATCTCCCCAGGAACTCTAACAAAGCTAGGATTCATACCTCTGAATTTTATTTGTATGAATCTTTCAACTGTGAAATGATGAGTCAACCACATCATGCAGTGCTTTGTCATTACAGAGTGCTTTATACATGAACATGTTTTCTGTTAGTGAAGAGGGTGGAGAAGTTCAGTGACTTGCCAAAATAAATAGCAAAAACTTGGTAATATCTGATTTAGGAACTTTAGGCCCTGAAAGAATCTCAACAAAACACAGGGGAGAGAGGAGTACACAGGAAAACCCTTCCTAGAAACTATGCAGTAAAGTCCATAATGTAGCAGAGGTCAAATTATCTGCTGTAAAAATACTATCCTTAGAGGAAAAGACTGATGTTAGGTCTGGGGTACAGAAAGTACAAAATACAGCTAGAATACCTTGTTGTATCAGGAAGAAAGTACATGATCAAAGAATGAAGAGGACAAATCAAAAGGACACAGAGGCCATCTAAAAGCAGCTCCTATGGGCCAGATCTGGGACTATTTGAGCTTCAAAATAAATACTCTGATTTTTTTTTTCTTAAGTGTAAAACTAACTAAAAATCTCAATATATTTCTGTTCCTATTCTCTCATTCATGATGTCCCAATTTAAATAATATCCTTCCATTCCCCAACATATTTTGTCAGTAGTAAGGTAACATTAAAGAAACAGACACTTAAATACTTCATAATTACAAGTTCTCTGCAGAGCCAATATTCCAACTATGGAACATTTGACTACAGGTAAATTTCTATACAGTTTTACTAAAGTTGTTAAAAAATAGGATTTTTTTAAGGTTGGAATTTTAACCGTGAACTGCTCTTCTTCCTCTTAAAACACCACAGCAGTGATCTCCTATAACTTACTTGGAGCCCACAGAACAGCAGCCTTCCCTGTAAGGCCTCTAACTGGGCATTGTACAGTAAAGCTTTCAGGTCAGCTCCCGTGAAGGAGTCGGTTACTGATGCCACGTGCTGAAGGTCCACATCATCTGCCAGAGGTAGAGAGTCACTGAGAACATTTAAAATTTCAAGACGTGACACCTGAAGGGAGAAAAACTAATTGACTTAACAAATAAAACAAAATTAAATATTAAACTGTGTATTTTATGTTTTTGTTTTTACAAATTAACTGTATCTCTAATGAGCTTTTACAAGTTGAAAAATGTACCACCTATCTACTATGTATCTTCTGTGGAGGATAGATGAACTTTCTCCCTAACAGAAGAGACATAGGAAAGTGAATGAAAATCGACATTCTTAACCATTCAGTGTAAATCATTTCTTAGTGCTTATTTTCTAGATTTCAACAAATGTGCCCAGAAAGTGTTTCAAAAGAAAACATCCAAGTAATAGCTACAAATGACATATTTAGATATTTTATACCTTCGACAATTCATTTGTCTATTTGCTCTTTCCCTCATTTATTCATCAGTTTCTAAATCTGAGGACAAGAGCTGGAACAACACAGGCCAGAAACAGTTAAAACCTCATCTCTGTGTAACCTGCTTAATGCACACTAGTCATACGCTTGATTCTCAGAGTCTTGCCAGGATAATGAGGCCTGTGATCTTTGAGCACAGGGCATGTGGACATACATACTTTAGGTTTCTCTCCTTTTTCCCCAACCTGCTAACACTGAAAGACTACAAAGTTTTCAGATTTGCATGGAAATGGCTGGGCTTTCCATCTAATTCAGAATCCTTCCATGCCATGAAACAAATCATGGCAAAGGCCTTGCCTAAAGCTGGTCTTCTAAGGACAACTGCTGTTACCAGGAAGAAGTTCATAAGGAAAGAGTGTGGCATTTGTTGGTTTTGGACTCAAAGTATGAAACTGTCACCTGATCAGGAGGAGGACAGTATACACATTTATCGAGTCGGCCAGGCCTAAGCAGGGCAGGGTCAATCAAGTCAGGGCGACTAGTAGCAGCCAATACATAAACACCTGGGGAAAAAAAAAATTCTTTACTAAGTCCTGGTGAAATCTGTTACAATAAGATATTTCTGTATTTGCAGTTCTTACCCTGTAAGCCTTCCACCCCATCCAACTGAGTCAGCAGCTGGTTAACCACACGATCTGTAACTCCTGTATTATCATGGCCTCGTCGAGGGGCAATGGATTCAAATTCATCAAAGAAAAGAATGCAGGGCTTGGCTGCCTGTGCTCTGCGAAAAACAGTATTTCATATTTGAATAGGGCTTCGGTGTTTGTAAAGTAATTGTGTGTGTGTGTGTGTGTATATATATATATATGTAGGTACATATATGTATCTGTATACAGATAAACATACGTATCTGTGTATTTATTTAAATCTTCATAACAAATCCTTAAAGAATAAAAAGTATATGTAAACTTGTTTTCAATAAATAAGTCAAGATGTATGCCTAAGACTCATACCTTCTAGACAGGGACTAAACCAAAAACTAGAGTCTTATTCAATAAGTGAAATGTTTCTTTGATTCTTATTGTAAGTAAGCATTTCTTATATGCTTATTGGCCACCTTTACTTCTTTTGTGAAATACTGATTCACGTCTTTTGTCAAGCTCATTATTTTAAAATTTGACAAGCTTATTATTTTCACATATTTTTATAGGGGATCTCTATAAAATATATTTTAGTTACATATATTATATCTTTTCCTAATTTGAACTTTGCTTTTAATTTATTAACTAAATTTTGTTTTAATGAAAAACAAATTCCATACCTGGTAACAGGGTGAACTAGATGTCTGAAGAATCACCCATACAGAATACCCATACAGAATACTTGTTGTGCTGATTTTTAAATTTCAAGTTTTTAAATTCTAGTTAACCTATATGGTAAAATTGATTTCAGTAGAACTTAGTGATTCACCATTTATGTATAACACCCAGTGCTCATCCCATGTGCCTTCCTTAATACCTATCACCCATTTAGCCAATCCCCACCCCTCCTCCCTCCACCAACCCTCAGTTTACTCTCTATAGAGCCTGTCAGGCTGAATGAAAAAAACCCAAAACATAGCTCATGAAATACTGGCACATAAGATAAATCTCCCAGGGCCAATAAGTAGATTGGAATTACCTGTTCCTTGAAAGTTTACTCTCAGAAAACCATGTTTGATTTGGGTAAAGATTTTTAACTAGTGACTCAATTGTTTTCTATAGTTACAGGATTTTTCAGATTTTGTTTCTTCTTTGCTTGATTTTGGTCAATTATATTTTTGTCTATGTCACCCAAGTCTTAAATGTATTAACAGCATAAAGTTTGTAATATTATTCCATAATATTCCCTTACTATCTTTTACATTTCTGGTATAACTTTAGTCATGTCCCCTTTTTTATCACTAATACTATTAATTCATGCTTGCTTATCAGTCCTGCTGGAGATCTATCAATTGTACTAGGCTGTCAAAAATATCTGGGCTTATGAACTTCTCCACTGAAATGTTTTCTATTTCATTAATTTTTGCTCTTATTATTTCCTTTTTACTTATTTTTTTTAGCTTATATTTTCCTAATTTCATGAGATAGATACATAGTGATTTTTAACTTTTTTCCCCTAAAAATTTAAGGCTATAAATTTTCCTTGAAATAAATTTTGCAGCTTCTCACAATTTTAATAGCATTTTCATTATTATTTAGTGCCCAGGATTTTCCATTATGATCTCTTCTTTAACCCATGAATTATTTAGAAGAGTTTTATTTTTAAGAATCTAAAAGTACATGAGGGGATTACCTTTTTGTTATTTATTTTAACTTGTGTTTTCAAAAAATAGACTGTATGATACTGTTTCTTTGAAACTTACTACAGTTGGCCACCCATGTGGCCAATTTTCAAAAATATCCGAGTGTGCTTAAAAAGAATGTATTCTCCAGTTGTTGGGTATGTGTTCTAAATATGCTTAGATCTTGAATATGATGTTTAAATCTTCTGAAGTTTTACTGTTCTGTTGGTTTTTCTTAAACCTCAATCTACTTACTAAGAACTATGTGAAAGTCTTCTATGAAGGTGGATTTGTCAATTTCTCCTTGCAATTCTATCAATTTTTGCCTTTATTAAATAGTTTGAAGCTAGGGTATTAGATACAATTTTAGAACTGTAATATCCTCCTGGTAAACTGAATCTTTTGTCACCATATGGTGACGACTGCCTTTATCTCTAATAATGCTTTCCTGTTAATGTTCTTAAATTGGGTGGTGGATGTATAAGAGTTCATTTTATTTATTTTATTACTATTTATTTATTTATTTATTTTAGAGACAGAGAGACACAGAGTGAGTGGGGAAGGGGCAGAGAGAGAGAGAATGAGAGATAATTTTAAACAGGCTCCACACTCAAAGCAAAGCCTGACACAGGGCTCAATCTCATGACTCATGACCTGAGCTGAAATCAAGAGGCAGACATTTAACCGACTGAGCCACCCAGGTGCCGCCAAAGAGTTCATTTTACTTAAAATGTATATGAGGCGGCACCTGGGTGGTTCAGTGGGTTAAATGTCCAACTCTCAATTTCAGCTCAGGTCATGATCTCATGGTTCATGAGACTGAGCCCCACATCAGGCCCTACTGACAGCATGGAGCCTGCCTGAGATTCATTCATATTCTCTCTCTCTCAAAATAAGTAAACTTGGGGCACCTGGGTGGCTCAGTTGGTTAAGTGTCTGACTTTGGCTCAGGTCATGATCTCATGGTTCGAGACTTATTTTAAAATAAATATTTTAGGGGCGCCTGGGTGGCGCAGTCGGTTAAGCGTCCGACTTCGGCCAGGTCACGATCTCGCGGTCCGTGAGTTCGAGCCCCGCGTCAGGCTCTGGGCTGATGGCTCGGAGCCTGGAGCCTGTTTCCGATTCTGTGTCTCCCTCTCTCTCTGCCCCTCCCCGGTTCATGCTCTGTCTCTCTCTGTCCCAAAAATAAATAAATGTTGAAAAAAAAAAAAAAAAAAATTTAAAAAAAAAAAAAAAATAAATAAATATTTTAGAAAATTATGAACTTGAAGCACCTGGGTGGCTCAGTAGGTTAAGTGTCTGACTTTTTGGCTCAGGTCATCATCTCATGGTTTGAGACTTATCTTAAAATAAATATTTTAAAAAGTTATAAAATATAAGGACATTATATTCTCCTAACTACAGATCATATTTTATAATGAAATTTTGGGATAAAACAGTAGTTTTTGCATTTAAAAATCTTACTTTAATCCTTAAATATTAGCTTCTGTACTTTTATATAAATGCCATAATAATTTTATTTTATCTCTTTTACAAATTAACATTGCATTTGGCCAACTTAATTAAATTGGAATAATTATGTGTTTCCTATAAAAATCTACTCTGAGATTCCTTTGAGATAGCATTTTAGGAATATTTCTATTGTAAATATAATACTAACTTCCAGAATTTAATATCAAAGATGTTATATTTTAAGTGATATTTGGAGAATTCTCTAGCTTATTAATCCACATAAATTAAAGTTTTAAACATCAGTTCTCTAAAATAAACAAGTGAATACCAAAAAGCACTGAAAAATGATAGTGTCCATTACTTAAAAAATATTCAGAGGGAACCAACCTAATAAAAATATCCCGAACAGCTTGTTCACTTGCTCCAATGTATTTGCTCAGTAACTCTGGCCCCTAGGAGATAAAATTAAATTAGACCTGAGATAAAGTTATTTGAAAACAAAATATAATTTTTGTTTAGGACTTAGTCCAAATGCAATAATGGGAAAATTTATTTTTATTTTTTTAAATGTTTATTTTTGAGAGAGAGAGAGTGTGAACGGGCAAGGGGCAGAGAGAGAGGGAGACAGAATCTGAAGCAGGCTCTAGGCTCTGAGCTGTCAGCACAGAGCCTGACACAGGGCTTGAACCCACGAATGCGAGATCATGACCTCAGCTGAAGTCGGATGCTTAACCGACTGAGCCACCTAGGGGACCCTCATGGGAAATTATTTTAATATGATTAAACAGATGTCTCTTAAATACATTTCAAAAATTGTGTGGCTAGAATAAATATCCCATCACAAGTTCCACACTTTGTGTCTCCTCTGTGTAGCCATCTCATGGTGTTGCTCTCTACAGAAGGCCACAGTCCCAGAAAGGCCCTGTGTGATGACCCCATCTTATCCTGCTTGTCTTCCTGCATAGAACCTTCTCCCATCTGATAATACATTATATAGTGAATGTGTCTGTTTCTTGTTTCTCTCTGCCAGTAAAATGTATGTTCCAAAAAGATGGGTTTGTTCACTACTGAATCCCCAGTGCCAAAAACAGTGTTGCATAAATACTGAATAATTATTTGTTTAGTAACAAATGGTTTAAAAAGGGAAAATGTTCCATCTATCTCAAATTTTTGGAGACTACAAACAATATGTAATGAGACATGAATTATTTTAATCATCTTCAATTACTGAAACCAGTTTATTTGTACAGAGGTGCAGAAGAGATCATTTTTTCTAAGTCAACTGAAAAACTTTCAAAACTACTCCATTTAACAAAATTAATAATGAGGATAAACTTTGCTTAAATTGGGATCTTTTAAAAAACTAAATAGGCTCTAACGTGATCTCCAGTGAAAAATCATTACCTCAAAAGACCAAATACTGATCAGGATATGTGACCACAATAAGGACTTTCTAATATTAAGCCAGCTAGATATCTATTAATATACTAGCATTTAATTAGATTTCCTAGTCAATCAAGAGTCAAAGAGGATGGAACAAGAAGCCAGGCAAAATATTAGTAACAAGGCAACATACTGGTGTCAGGGATGGCCCCGGTCTTTGATGCATGTCTCCTAGGATCTACTCCTACCCACCCAGAGAGAATTCTCTTCACTGAAAACTTTCCATTGAGAATTCATCCCGAACTGTGATTTGAAGGTTTACTAAAAGGGATAAAATGTCCTCCCTAATGGAACAATCTGAAATACAACAATATCTTTCATCTTGAGTATTATTTTTTTAACAGTGAAACTACAGTTTAGTCATAAGCAGAAAAGAGGAGTATGTATAATCACAGTTATTCCAGAATCCAGAAAAAGAAGGTAGGGAAATTTTAGTTACAGTGTTTCTCCATTATTGCCAGGGTAGCCAGTAGCCATGTAATCCTATCACAAAAAAAAAAAAAAAAAAAAAAAAAAAAAAAAAAATCATGTGATTAAAAAGAGGGTCAGCCTGGGGCGCCTGGGTGGCTCAGTTAAGCATCCGACTCCAACTCAGGTCGTGGTCTCATGGTTCGTGGGTTCTAGCCCAGCATCGGGCTTTGTGCTGACAGGTAGGAGCCTGGAGCCTGCTTCGAATTCTGTGTCTCCTTCTCTCTCTGCCTCGCCCCCTCCTCCTGCTGTCTCTCTCTCTCTCTCAAAAATAAACATTAAAAAAAAAAGAGGGTAGGCACAACCCAACTGCAGATTTCTCAATCAGTTATGAATAAAGCTACAATATAATATGATTCCTTTCCTTTGAAATCTAATCACTCTTTGGTAAACTAATATTGTGGGGTTGCTGAAACAGTACAAATAATATATTGGACCTCAGACCATAATGACACATCTGTGGCAGCCTGAGGCACTACCCAAAGCTGTATGCTACTGTGTCCCTTAATTACTACATGCACCTTTGGAGAAAACTCAGGCACAGTGTGGCCCACGTGAGGATGAAATACAGCCAACAAGGAACAGAGCTATAAAAACCCAGCTTCCTGTCTCAATGTGGTCTCCAGCCCCTAGTCTTCTAGGTTTTCTCCTCCCTTCAGGTACAGTTTGATTTTTTTATCTGAGTATTTATACATAATTCTATTTTATAATGTCTTATATTTATATATATTAATATAATTTATAATTCTAGTTTATTATATTTATAAAATTTTATATATTTATATATTAAAGAACTTATAATTCTATTTTATAATTGTTTACCTTAAGACTATCATAAGCTCTACAAAAAAGAAGTGGCTCATTATCCAATTTCCCACACAGCTTTCACTAACAGATGGATAGCTGCTATTCGTTTTCCAAATATGAGACTAACCTACAATCCAGAAACATAAATGATGTTGGCAAAGATATGGAGAAATAGGTACACTCATCATTGCCAGTGGGGATAGAAAATGATGCAGTCACTAGGAAAAACAGTCTGGCAGTTCCTCAGAAAGTCACACACAGAATTAGCACATGCCCCAGCAACTACGCTGCTAGGTACACACTCAAGAGAAATGAAAACCTATGTCCACAGAGAAATGTGTACACAAGTGTTTACAGCAACATTATTCCTAAGAGCCCAAAGGTGGAAATAACCCAAATACCCCCCAATGATGAATGGATAAAAAACTCACATACCCACACCATGAATTATCACTCAGTTTTAAAAAGAACTGAAGTACTGACACACAGTACCACTTGGATAAACCTTGAAAACATGCTAAGTAAAAGAAGCCGGTGACAAAACACGACATGCTGCATGACTCCTTTTACATGAAATGTCCAGAATAGGAAAATCCATAGACAGAAAGCAGATTAGTGGCTGTCAGAGGCTCAGGGGACAGGGAACAGGATGAAAACGTTTTGAAGTGAGAGAGACGTGGTGGTTACATAGCACTGTAATTGCATTACACACCATGTAACTTTGTTATGTAAATCTACCTCGATAGAAAAAAGAAGAAAAGATAAATGCAAAACATACCTTGATACTAATAAAATTCATTCCACTCTCTCGTGCAACTACTCCAGCTAGTAAGGTTTTTCCTGTCCCAGGAGGACCATACAGCAGTACTCCCGTTCTTTGTCGTATGGGCAAGTTTGCAAATAGTTCTGGGTACTGAAAAATATAGAACTATGATCAAGAGCTAAGTCTAAAAAAATAACTAAGGAGCAGCCCAAGTCAATGTACAGAGAAAAAGTATTCAGCTTGTTAGTAACTGCCACCTTTATTAACAGGATAAGGACAGAAAATAAAATTCCTACTCAGTACATAAGTTCAAAGGAATTACCACAGATTTTTTACCAACTGGACCATGGAATACACTCTACATAAAGTGGGCACAACTGCATCAGAACTTCTTTGTGTTTTTTTCCTGGCTTTTAAAAATATTATAAAAAGTACATTAAGAAAATAAAAACAATCTTTTAACAAGTAGATTGCCTTCCCCTTGTATGGTTCACAGGGCAAGTTATGATAACTATGCATATTCAAATATACTCCATCAAAGAAAGAAAAATAATAGAGAAGTATGTGTAATGATAACAGTAAGCTCTCCCAAGAGTCTCCATGCTGAGCAAGCGACTGACCGCTTCTAAATTACCAAAGAGCAAGAAGACTGTGTCAACAGGCGAGCCAGGCATCAGGCTACTGTCAGCAATATCCTGGATTCCTCTGTGAGGAATGCCTGTTGAGTTCCACCTGCTGACAAAAGTCTAACCCCGTCTCTACCTCCATTCTGATCTGAAGAGGCCCCAGAGTCAGCCATCATGCAGAGAGTCTCTGCGCATCTGGTGTCCAATGCCCAGACTCAGCATTTGGCATCATGATCCTCCTGGCAAGTTATTCCACGCCTGCATTCTCTCTGACAGGCTTCAACCTGCAGTCCTGGGCTGCACTCAATGTGTCCCAGGCCCCACTGGCCACACTTCCAGGACTTGCCATCTAGTTACATATAACTGAGGTCCTTACTCACCCATATCTTTATCTCTCTGCATGGATCCCTGATCTCATGCAATAATACTCGTTTCTCAGGTTTGTGGTTCAAATGCACTACCACCTAGATTCTGAACAATTTACCTCTGCCCCCTTTATCCTGCCACCTGCTTGGTCTATGCTGCCTGCTAACTCTATCTTTCCAGGACTGACACCCAGAGTCTGGAAATCTGGCTTACTCCATCAGTTCTGTGGACCTAGATGACTCTTTCAGCTTATTTCTACCCATTTTTGTTCAAATCCCAGCTGACAGTTCATCTTGCTTTAGTACAATCTGAATGATTCAAGCAAAACACAAGAATTGTGAAATTCACATCAAAATATATTTATTGTAAATATCATCCCAGCTTTCTAAGTTTCTTACAGACAAGGACTTTATCAAATACTTTAAAAAATCCATTAGAGTGCCAAAAATAGTGCTGGCATTTATTTGATAACTCAATAAAGTTTTCTTTAATCAAACTGAGAGTAGGCAAGTCAACACATAAAGCCATTCAGTAATTCTTCTGGGATACTTGATTTTTTTTTTCTTTTTTCTTTTTTTTTTAAAGTTACCTTGGCTGGTAACTGGATAGTATCCATGAGTATCTGCCGAACTTCATGTAATCCACCAATTTTATCCCAGCCCAGGTCCCTAGGTTTATGCAAGTTGACATTTCGCAGAGATGCAGGAAGAAATCCTTGGAGAGCCTTTTGGAAGTCCAATGTTGTCAAAACTAATTCTGTTTAAAAATAAACACAACTTTTGGTAGTCACATCTGTGTATCAATCTTCAAAATATGCTATCATCTTAGATGGAGATGTCGATTTTCTACTAAACTGCTTATATACTAAAATAGAATATATTTAATACTTACATTAATGGATGTTAACATTCCTCTGCAACGGAACAATTTCAGATTTTGGTTTGAATAAGAACACATACCTTCTCTGGTGGATATGCTCTGGTGAGAGAGATGAAAATGTATGGCTCGATCCACAAGCATTGTAAAATCTCTAGCCACAAACCCTTCAGTTCGTTTAGCTATACAATGCAGGTCAAGATTAGTGAACTTGTTTACATCAGAGCCCAGTTTATTTTTTATTACATTATGTAGCATTTCACATCTTTGCTCCTAAAGAAAAAACACAAAATTTGATTTCTAATTTTACTCAAATGTAAATTTTAGTACATATATTTTGAAAAAATCAGGTTGAATAATCTACGGTGACAGAAAGCAGACTAGTGGTTGTCTGCAGATTGGGGGGGGGGGGGCGGGAATTGCAAAGGGGCACCAGGAAACTTTTGAGAGTGATGGCAATGTTTGCTACCTTAACTGTGGTGATGGTTTTATGGTCTATACATATTAAGTGGTGTATATACAATATATAATGTATATACATGTTAAAACTGATCAAATTGTACACTTTAAATACTGAGTTGGTTGTCTTCAAATATACCTCAATAAAGTTGCAAAAAAAAAAAATCACATTGATAAACGATTGCTATTTCTTTCTCCAGTAAGAAGCCTTTTTAGTAACATTTGGTTCAAGAGTGGCTTTTGTTGTTGTTCCTATAAAACTCACTTCTAAAATGATATTCAATGACCAATCCCACTACCATTGTGTTATGCTTAATAATAGGTATAACACTTTCTTTTTTCAATAACAGTTAATTAGCACAGGGCCTGAATATTTAGGATAAAAATTTTAAAGGGGGAGGTTAAGGGGCGCCTGGGTGGCTCAGTTGGATAAGCGTCCGACTTCGGCTCAGGTCATGATCTCAAGGTTCATGGGTTTAAGCCCCACGTCGGGCTCTGTGCTGACAGCTCAGAGACTGGATCCTGCTTCCGATTCTGTTTCTCCCCCCCCCCCCCCCCCGCCCCCTGCTGCTCGTACTCTCTCTCTCTAAAATAAACAAACATTTAAAAAAAAATTTAAAGAGGAGGTTAAAATGTGTTTGTCAGTCCTAGAACATTCTTCTTTGAGCTCCCTGCCTCTAAAACTATCATGAACAGAAGTCTCCAAAGGGGACGATGGACCATATGTGCTTGTGATATTGTGATTCATAATAAGAAACATATATTTGGTCTTTGTCCTGTTTCTAGCACAGATATCCTAAAACCCTTAGAATTTCCTAAGTGATAAGAGTGATAAAAGTGTCTTGATATTCACAACACAACAGAGTTTATGTTAATGAGGTGATTTTCAGAAAGCACCTAAGGATGGGGGGCTGGTGGCCAGGGAATCAACCATAAATAGAGGGTTGAAACTTGCAGTCCCACCTTTTGGTTCCAGGAAGGGGAAACCTCCAGGACTGGAGGTTGAATTAACTGCAAACGGCCAAAGATTTAATCAATTGTGCCTATGTAATGAAACCTCCACAAAAACCTAAGCCACCATGCCAGGCCCTAAACTTCACAAGGAGAGAAGCAACTTTGTGAGAATAGAACCTCACCCTATGCATCTCTTCATCTGGCTATTGATTTGTATCCTTTAATAGCCTCTGTAATAAACCAGTAATCTACTGAGTAAACTAGTTTCCTGAGTTCTATGAGCTACTCTAGCAAATCAATCAAAGCCAAGGAGTGGGTCGTGGGAATCTCTGATTTATAGCCAGCTGGTCAGAAGCAAAGGTAACAAGCTAGACTTCCAACTGGCATTGGAAGTGGAGAGCAGTCTTAGAGGACTCAGCTCTTACTTAACCTGTGGAATCTGATGGTATCTTGACTAGATAGTGTCAGAATTGAGTTGAATTGTAGCACACCTATCTGGTGTCTGAGAATTGCTTGGTGGTGTGAGGGAAAAACCCACACATTAGAAATGAGTGCTAAAATCATAGTGGGTAAGGAATATCAGGAGGCACCTGGGTGGCTCAGTTAAGCATCTGACTCTTGATCTCAGTTCAGGTCATGACCTCAGAGTTCCTAAGTTTGAGCCCCGCATCCAGCTCTGCGCTCACAGTGCAGAGACTCTGAGATTCTCCGTCTCCCTCTCTCTCTCTCTCTGCCCCTCCCCGTTTGCGTGGTCTCTCTCTCTCAAAATAAATAAATAAACTTAAAAAAAAAAAAAGGGTATCAGGGTGCTGGTAAAGAAACAATGTTTAATCAAATTTTAAAAAAACATTTGGATAAAAGAGGATAAAAACCATAGGATCATTTCAATAGATGCAGAAAAAGCATTTGACAAAGTGCAACAGCCATTCATGATAAAAATCTTCTGCAAAGTAGGTCTAGAGGGAACATACTTCAACATAATAAAGCCCTTATATGAAAATCCCATAGTAAACATCATACTCAATGGTGAAAAACTGAAAGCTTTTCCCTTAAGGTCAGGAATAATACAAGCATGTCTACCCTCACCACTTTTATTCAACATGATACTGAAATCCTAGCCACAGCAATCAGACAACTAAAAGAAATAAAAGATATCCAATTTGGTAAAGATGAAATAAAACTTTCACCATATACAGATGATATGATACCATATGTAGAAAGACCCCATCAAAAAAATATTAGAACTAAGAAATGAATTCAGTAAAGTTGCAGGATACAAAATCAATGTATAGAAATCTGTTGCATTCTTATACACTAATAATGAAACAGCAGAAAGTTAAATTAAGAAAACAATCCTATTTACAACCACACCAAAAATAGTAAGATATCTAGTAATAAACCTAACCAAAGAGGTGAAAGATCTGTACCCTGAAAACCATAAAATACTAATGAAAGAAATTCATGACAACGCAAAGAAATGGGAAAACATTTCACACTCACAGGTTAGAATAACAGATATTGTTAAAATGTCTATACTACCCAAAGCAATCTACATATTTAATGAAATCCCTAAATCAAAATAATACCAGCATTTTTCACAGAACTAGAACAATCCTAAAATTTATATGGAACCAGAAAAGACCCCAAATAGCCAAAGCAATCTTGAAAAAGAAAAACAAAACTGCAGGTGTCACAATTCCAGATTTCAAGTTATATTACAAAGTGGTAGTAATTAAAACAGTATGGTACTGGCATAAAAATAGACACACAGATCAATGGAACAGAACAGAAAGTGCAGAAATAAACCACAATTATATGGTCAATTAATAAATATACAATGGGAAAAAGACAGTCTCTTCAACAAATGGTGTTGGGAAAACTGGACAGCCACATGCAAAAGAATGAAACTGGACCACTTTCTTTCACCATCTACAAAAATAGACTCAAAATGGATTAAAGACCTAAATGTGAGACCAGAAACCATAAAAATCCTTAAAGAAAAAAAAATCCTTAAAGAGGGCACAGGCAGTAATTTCTCTGACATCAGCCAATGCAACATTTTTCTACATGTAACTCCTGAGGCAAGGGAAATAGAGGCAAAAATGAACTACTGGGATTACATCAAAATAAAAAGCTGCTGCACATTGAAGGAAACAATCAACAAAACTAAAAGGCAGCCTACTGAATAGAAGATATTTTCAAATGACACATTTGATAAAGGCTTAGTATCCAAAATACATAAAGAACTGATAAAACTCAATACCCAAAAACCAAATAATCCAATTAAGAATGGGTAGAAGACATAAACAGACATTTTTCCAAAGAAGACATCCAGATAGCCAACAGACACATGAAAAGATGCTCAACATCACTCATCATCAGGGAAATGCAAATCACAACTACAGTGAGCTATCACCTGACACTCGCCAGAATGGCTAAAATAAAAAACTCAAGAAACAACAAATGTTGGCGAGGATGTGGAGAAAGTGGAACCCTCTTGCACTTTTGGTGGGAATGCAAACTGGTGCAGCCATTGTGGAAAGCATGGAGGTTCCCCAAAAAATTAAAAATAGAACTACCCTACAATCCAGTGATCACACTACTGGGTATTTACCAAAAAAATACAAAAACACTAATTCAAAGGGATACATACACCCCTATGTTCATTGTAGCATTATTTACAAAAGCCAAACTATGAAAGTAGCCCAAGTGTCCACTGACAGATGAATAGATAAGGTGTGGTATATACATACAATGGAGTATCCAGTCATAAGAAAGAATGAGATCTTATTATTTGCAATGACATGCCTAGAACCATAGTATAATGTTAAGTGAAATAAGTCAGAGAAAGATAAATATGACTTTACTCATACACAGAATTTAAGAAACAAAGCAAGTGAGCAAAGGAAAAGGAAAAAAAAAGGGACAAATCAGGAAACTCTTAACTGCAGAGAACAAACTGATGGTTTACAGAAGGGAGGTGGGTGGGAGCATGGGTAAAATAGGTGAAGGGGATTAAAGAGTAGACTTATCATGATGGCGGGGGGGGGGAATTTTATATATATATAAATATATATATATGTGTATATATAATGTGCATATATATTATATATACACATTGTATATATATATAATGTATATATATAATGTGCATATATTATATATATACATTATATATAACGCATTTATGTAATATATGTATATATATTATATACATATATTATATATATATAATGTACATATATACACACACACATATATACACACACACATATACAAACTGATACACATTTCTTACTAAATGCTCTTTCTTATTAAAAAGAAAAAAAGGTAATTATGTAAGGTGATGGATACGTTCAATTAACTTGATTGTGGTAAATTATTTCACAATGTATAAATCATATTGTACACTTAAAATATATACAAACTTATTTGTCAATTATATCTGAATAAACTGAAAAAATTCTAATTTCCACGATGTATTTACAGATTTCACCAATGGGAAATGAAGCAGTTCAGAATTTTTAGGGTTTTTGTTTCCTTTTAAATGGAATAAGAAAACTTTAAGAAGAAATGCTTTCAAAAAAGCCTTGGAAAGTACATCGTAACATTTCAGATGGTTATAAATGGAAACTGTGCATCTAAGCACAACATGCACCAAATGTCACCTTTTTTTTGAGCCCTCCCCCCAAATGTCACCTTTTAAATATCCTTAACCATAAGTTTAAAGACATAAATCATTAATAAAACTGAAAAAAGGTTTATATAAAGAGGGATATATTTCAGCAATTCTCACAAGTCGTATGTTACCTGATCAGGAGGCTGAATATGTTGCACACACTGAAATATGTGAATTCCTTGAGCCGAGACGAGCAGAGGTTGCAGTGAATGTTGAGACTGGCTTGTGGCAACCAGTGCTACCAAACTTCCCATGGAAATAAACTCTTTCATTGCATCATTCAAAGCTAGAATTAAGCAATATAGTTTAGAAGCTTAGTAAATATAAACATGACATTTAAAAATTATAAAATCACTAAAAATAATGATAACCTAAAGTCGAGCTTTAAGGTGGAGTACAAAGAGTATGGATCCTTCATACCTTTTAAGTATTACATCTGCCACTCATTCATTGATTTATCTATTGAGGACCTAATATCTGCCACACTCTAACCAATCTAACGGAGGCCTAGCAGGTACTATAAACTCGATTTATAAGCTCAAAACAATGCCTAGGAGGTTCCTTACTTCTGGATCTCAGAAAGTAAACAAACAGGAGTCTCTGAAATATAGAAGGAAGATAAATTTCCAATATTGTGTTCTGTTGATTGGGCAAAATACAGTTCCCATTCCTATGACTTTCTAAACAATCTCTTTCTACGCCAGTTCTTTGTCAGAACTGAAACAAGCATTAACAATGTGTGGGAATCGTGACCTAGAAATCTGCAGCATTCCATTAAACACTACTCTAATAAGTTTCGCAGATGCTACAGGATTCAAACTGTGTGGTTAACACTATTTGCAATAACCAAGGCACTGTGGTTGCATTTTCTATCAATTCCAGATCTCAAGAACCTTGAGGCAGCCGAACGCTACCAAATCCTCCAGCAGCCAACCTGAGCTCTCCATGAATTCTAAGCTCCAGCCATGTATTCCCTAACATACCACGATTTCTTGTACCTCTGTATCTTTGCCTGTGGATCACGCTTCCTGTGCTTTATTAGCATGAAGCTACTTAATGCTAATTTATACTTCTCCATCAAAATTGCATTAATCTCAGTTGTTAACTCGCTCCAAAAGCCTTCTCTGATAGCTCCTTACCCACCCCTTCCCAGTCCCGGTTGAGGGTGCGTGTTCCTACGGTGCCCTGTGCACACTTCCAGCAGAGCACAGCCTACCACCTCCTACTTATGCCACCCTGGTCAGTTACCTAATCTCTGAATTTCCATTTACTCACCTGTAAAAGCAGAATATTTACCTGTAGAGTACAAAACAATCCCTAGCCCAGAAAAGGCACTCAGCACATGGTAGCTGTCATTATTACTATCAGTATTCTGTACTAAAATGGTTTCCTTTTCTTTCCTCTCCTAGATTTTAAGAATAGAGACTCTGCATAAGCATTATAGAAATGTTTTTCAAATGAACAGAGTAAATCTGTATACTTAAGCAATTTCTAATAAGTATATGAGAATGAAAGGCCCCAACAGACTAATCACAAGGTTGTAGAATTTTCACATGGCTCTTATTTACCAATTTTGCTAATACAGAGGCCACAAAAGCAATATAACATACATCTGTTTTCTGAAGACAGCAGATTTAACATTAAGACTAAAACTTCTGTAACCAAAGAAAAAGGCCCATGGCCACAAGTGGATGTGTTACCATTACCATGTGCAAGCCTCTGGCTCTGCGCAGCCTCAGGGCTATGCTCATGTTCTGGGAGAGCAGGCAGGCCAACAATGAGGTCAAGGTCGTCCAGCAGAACCACAGAAGGCTGCCTCCATGTTGCCTCTGAGAAAGCCAGCTCCAAGGTTTTTTGTATGTGTTCAAGCCTTTTTCCTTAGTATGCAAGATATGAAATATTATTTCAGGGCTGGTAAGTATAGGTTGCCCTTTTCAGAGCATTAGAAACACTCAATATTGATTTAACCATGAAAATTTGATCCATATTTTGTTAATATACCAATCACTAAACTTTGATCATTAACGTGGTTTAATTAATAGAACCTCAAAGGACCCAGTAAAGTGCTGAATTTTATAAAGCTGAAAAAAGGAATATGATACTATGCATGTTTTTACCTGGACTCATTCCACAGAAAATTTTAGACAGTATAAAAAATTACTATCTTAAAAAAATAGCAAAATAAAAGCAGGATATGGAAAAACATAAATGAAAGACTAGGGGATCAAGATTCAAATAAAATCAAACACAAATGTAGCTATCTAGAGATCCCAGAGTTGCTACATTTGAATCATACATTTGGCTTCAAACTTCCTGGTGAATTACCAAGTTTTAATTTTCAAAGAATAGAAAACATACACATTCATAAGCCAATGTAAAGAATTTCTGTTACTTACTGTTACTTTGACTTAGGTCAAAAATAAAATTTTGGAGGTTCTTGGGTGGCTATTTTGGTTAAGCATTTGACTCCTGATTTCAGCTCAGGTCATGATCTCATCATTCATGGGATCAAGCCCCACATCAGGCTCTGTGCTGATAGCATGGAGCCTGCTTGAGATTCTCTCTCCCTCTCTCTCTCTCTCTCTCTCTGCCCTTTCCCCACTAGCACACTCACTCATGCACATACACTATCTCAGACTTTAAAAAAAAAAAATATTAAAAAAATATAAATATAAAAAATAAAACAAAAATTTACATGAAGTTCAAGCATGACTCTGAGAGATGGACAGTATCTCTAAAACCACCTTTGCAGCATATGAATTATTCAGTTTTTGAAGGCTATTTCCTAGTTTCTTACCATATGGTAGACATAAAACACACACACACACATACACACACAGAGCATGGACTGGTTGGGATGACAAGGTAGAGGTAGCCAAGGGGAAAAAAAAAAGGTTACTCAAAATAAAATCTTTCCAATCTTGTTTTTTGATCAAATAGATGATAACATAAGCATTAAAGATTTTTAAAAGTACAAAAGTATATATGTGGTAAATTGTAATTCTCCTCTTCACTGTCCACAGCCAAGTTTCCCTAGCAATTTAGGAATATTTACACCCATTAGAGTATATCCTAAATACAAACTTTTTCAGAATGGTCTAAGTTGGCATTTCCAGAATATAGTCTACAAAGAGTTTTGGCTAAGAAAATAAAAGGAGGGGGGGGTCTCCATCAAGTATAGAGAGTTTAGAAAAATTTGCTGAAAATATTAGAAAGCTAAAGTTTTAAAATTTCTAAGGAATTGGGGCACCTGGGTGGCACAGTTCGTTAAGCATCTGATTCTTGATTTTGGCTCAGGTCATGATCTCTGAGACTGAGTCCCACATCAGGCTCTGTGCTGGGTGTGGAGCCTACTTAAGATTCTTTCTCTCTCCCTCTTCCCCTCCCCAGCTCATGCTCTCTTTCCAAAGGAAAAAAAATTTTTTTCTAAGGAATTTCAACAACTAACAGAAAAGATAAGGGAAGATTAGATATTTGTACTTACTAGATTAACAGCATGAAATAACATTTCTGCCTTTCTAGCAAAAAAGGGATTTATGTAGAGTGTTAACCATATTCATACCTCGTAAAGTTTTACAGTCCACTATCTCCACATGGGCATCCAATACGTCAAATGCTTCTTTACAGACTGCCTTGGCTAAAGTTGATTTTCCACTGCCCTAGAAAATAATTGCTTCATAAGCAATATATTCAATCACAGAAATAGCTTCTGTTACTGTGGCAACCAAGACTCAGCCTCACCAATCAAGTATACACTACACAACATTCTATGTCAATTCTAACTCAATAAAGCTGGGGGTAAAAAAAAAAAAAAGAAAAAAAGAAAACCCACCTCCCTGGAGTTCTAGGATCACATTATGGTGCGTGACATTTAGCATAAAGTAAACTAACAGGAAGGACTGAAACTCTAGACTCAGGAGGTTTTAAACTTTTTTTTTTTAACATTTTATTTATTTTTGAGACAGGGAGAGACAGAGCATGAACAGGGGAGGGTCAGAGAGAGGGAGATACAGAATCCGAAACAGGCTCCAGGCTCTGAGCTGTCAGCAGAGCCTGACGCGGGGCTTGAACTCACAGACCACGAGATCATGACCTGAGCCGAAGTCGGCCGCTTAACCGACTGAGCCACCCAGGCGCCCCAGAGACTCAGGAAGTTTTAAGAGCACTCCAGGATTAAGTGGGAAAGAATGATTTCCTAAACATGTATTCAAGTCTAGCAAAGAAAAAATAGATACCATTTTGTAAAAAAAACCCAGAAGGCTCTAGCTTCCCAGCTCTAATAGAATGACTCAGGTGGTATATAAACACAGGCAAGGTTAACAGATGACAACCCAATCTCAGGAATATAAACCCCCCAAAAAGGTACGTTTCCCACCCCAACTTCAACCTTAATTGGTACTAATACTAAAAATAATCAATTGCTTTGAGAAAGTTAAAAAAAAAATACACCAGGTCTAGTTGCTGGGGAAGATATGCAGATATCACCAAAATGTGTCTTTTCTTTTAACCTGTTAAAAGCTGGATGAGTCCTATGTTCATTACACCGCACAGACAGAAAATAAACATTTGTTTTTACAATTTTTTAAATCACTGATATTTAAATATTTTACCTTTAAAAACAGTCAATGCTTCATTATTTGTTACTAGAAGGGAATAATGTAAACATTAAATAATCTTTCTAGAGAAATGAAACCTAATCCCATTTAATTTCAACTGTTTTCAGTGAAAAAAAAATTATTACCCACTTCCTTGTTATCTTAAATTAACTGCAATTTTAATTTACAGTTTCTTGGTGATATACAGTATTACTGTGACCTTAGTGTACTATGTAGCCCTCAGAGAAAGTGGGCAGAACTATCTACTTTTTTATTAAGTGACTCTAGACTATATAGAGTTTGATCCAATGTGTACTTCTTCTTTTCAAGTAAAAGCTTTATTTTTTTCCTGGTTTATAAATTAACATGTGAAGCATAGTAAGGAACTGTAAACACTTAGTATAAGAGAAACGTAAAAAATTTTCTGTAATCTTACCACCTCACAGAAGTAACCACAGTCCATTGTTCTGAGGTATCACCCTTCCAGACACCTCATACACATTTAAGTAAATTTGTAAAGATGGGATTACAGTATTTATGTGGGTTCATGATAAATCACTGTCCTCTTTATCCACAATTATGGAGCTGCTTCGGCTCCCCTCACACCACCACTGTGGGACATACTGCACATAACACGTTTAATAAGCCCCTTCCTAATGTATACTAATGTTGTTTCTAATTTTTAACTATTATAAATAAAGCTAAAATAAATATCCATATATGTGTTAACTTATTTGTCAGATTACACCTTTAGAATAAATTTCTAGAAGCAGAATTACTGTATCAAAAGGTACACACACATATTTAAAATTTTGCTGACTGGGGCCCCTGGGTGGCTCAGTCGGTTGAGCGTCTGACTTCAGCTCAGGTCATGATCTCACCGCTTGTGAGTTCGAGCCCCACATAGGGCTCTGTGCTGACGGCTTGGGGCCTGGAGCCTCTTCAGATTCTGTGTCTTTCTCTCTCTCTCTGCCCCTCCCCCGCTCACACTCTGTCTCTCTCTGTCTCTCAAAAATAAACAAACATTTAAAAAAAATTTTTTGCTGACCGTTGCTATAGTGCCCCCTAGAAAAGCTGAATGTTGGCAGGTTTTTACAGTTCTTTTAATATAGGTTTTTTCCCTCGATCTAGTATTATTTCCTACCCTTGCTGTTTTGTCTAGCTTTAACAGCCCTGCACCAGTTCTAACATTTTGTTTTTCAGCACCGTGGACTGGAAAAACAGCCAAGCTTGTTATACAAAATCTGAAATTTAGCAGCCACTCAACAAATACTACCACACTTACACCTTACAGAATTGTATTTACATTTAAAGTCAACGGGCTCCAAAAAATAAAGAAATTAAGGGTGCTGGGGTACAGGTCCCACCTATCATACTTTGCTTAGTTTGAGGGCTTTCTCCTCACAAAGTAAATCACACTTGTATAGCACTTCTGAGTTTACAAAGTGTTTTTCCATATATTATTTCCCTTAAGTGAGGTTTATCCTAAGAAGGCAGATTAAGAAACCACAAAACTGCCTGTGGTCATAGTCAGAAAGTACATGACAGAGGTGGGACTCAAATCCAGGTCTTCTGCTTGTTCTTCATATTACCCATGATACCCCTAGGTGAGATGGAGAAGTCTGATTTCTGAGTCAATACGACATTGCTTTTTCAAAATAAATATAAAATGATGATGCATTTTGAAATGTGACACAGAAACCTAGAAACCACATAGAATAGTTCCTGTATTTCACCAGCTTGCATACCTGGGATAAATCTCCACTTGATCATGGTATACAATTCTTTATACACATTGGTTGATTTGATTTGCTAATATTTTGTTGAGGATTTTTGTATCTATGTTCGTGAGAGGTTATCAGTCTGCAGTTTTCTTTTAACGTCTTTGTCTGGTTTTGGTATTAAGGTAATGCTGGACTCACAGGATGACTTAGGAAGCATTCCTTCTGCTTCTATCCTCTGAAAGAGATTGTAGAAAACTGGTATAATATCTTCCTTATAGGCCTTTTTATATTGTACACTTATTGTGCAAGTTTTGGGAACTTGTGTCTTTCAAAGAATTGGTCCATTCATCGAAGATGGTTATCAAATTTGTGGGCATAGAGTTGTCTATTACTATTACGACTTTATTATCCTTTTAATGTTTATGGGATCTGTAGTGATGTTCCCTCTTTCATTTCTGGTATTAGTAATTTGTGTCTTCTTTTTTTTTCTTAGACTGGCTAAAGGCTTATCAATTTTATTGATCTTTTCAAAGAAGCAGCTTTGGTTTCACTGATTTTTCTCTGTTGATTTCCTGTCTTTAATTCACTGATTTATGCTCTAATTCTTATTTATTTTCTTCTCCTTACACTGGACTTAATTTGCTCTTTTTTTCTGGTTTCCTAAAGGGAATACTAGGGTTATTGGTGTAGTTGCACATAACTATGTATATATACATGTAAGTGTACATATACACACACAAACATACACATGCACACACACATATATATTTTTTACTGCATATAGATATGTATATAAAAATATGTATTTTTTAAAATTTTATTTTTAAGTAATCTCTACACCCAGTGTGGGGCTTGAACTCACAACCCCAAGATCAGGAGTCACATGTTCTACTGATGAGCCAGCCAGGCACCCTTGGAGTAGTTGTTACATTTTAAGTAAGAATCAGAAGAAAGCAACTGAACTAGTAACAGGAAAAAGAGTTATTTTACTAAAGTTAAAAGTGAATGGAAATGAAAAAGTCTTAAAATTTTGAATTGAATAAAAGAACAAAGATTCACAGAGACCACACTGTACCTCTGAAAACAATTTTGCACTGGTAAAGAATAAAACTGTAAGCCCTTTAAAAGGGCAGGGAGGGGCGCCTGGGTGGCTCAGTTGGTTAAGCGGCCGGCCGACTTCGGCTCAGGTCATGATCTCGCGGCCCGTGAGTTCGAGCCCCGCGTCGGGCTCTGTGCTGACAGCTCAGAGCCTGGAGCCTGTTTTGGATTCTGTGTCTCCCTCTCTCTGACCCTCCCCCATTCATGCTCTGTCTCTCTCTGTCTCAAAAATAAATAAGCGTTAAAAAAAAAAAAATTAAAAAAAAAAGGGCAGGGAAACTCTAGCAAAACTGATGAAGATTAAAAAGAGAAAAGACACAAAACATCAAAATCAGGAAATGGAACACCATAGTAGATTCCACAGCCATTCAAAGGATAATGAAAGGAATACTACAAACAACTTTATGCTCATAAATTTGACAACTTAGAAGAAATGGACCAATTTCTTGAAAATTACAAACTACCAAATGTCTGCCATGGTGAAATAAGACAATTAAGGAAATTTAATTTATAATTAAGAAGTTAAAGGTCCTGGGGCAGCTGGGTGGCTCAGTCAGTTGAGTGTCTGACTTCGGCTCAGGTCATGATCTCGCAGTTCATGAGTTCGGGCCCCACATCAGGCTCTGTGCTGACAGCTTGGAGTCTGGAGCCTGCTTCAGATTCTGTGTCTCCCTCTCTCTCCGCCCCACCCGTGCTTGTGCTCTGTGTCTCTCTGTCTTTCAAAAATGAATAAACATAAAAAAATTTTTTTTTAAAGTTAAAGATCGGGGCGCCTCTGTGGCTCAGTCGGTTAAGTGTCCGACATGTCTCATGTCATGATCTCATGGTTTATGAGTCAGGGCCTCACACTGGGCTCTGTGCTGACAGCCTGGAGACTGGAGCCTGCTTTGGATTCTGTGTCTCCCTCTCTTTCTGCCCCTCCTCCGCTCACACTCTCAAAAATAAATAAACATTAAAAAAAAAAAAAAAGTCAAAGGTGACAAAAATCTCAACACCCAGATGGTTTCACTGGAGATTTTACTAAACATTTAAGGAAGAATGAATACCAACTGTATATGCTCTCTTCTAGAAAACAGAACAGGAAAGAACACTTCTCAACTCATTTTATGAGGCCAGTATTACCCTAATAGCAACACCACACAAAAGTGGTACAAAACCAGAAAACTATAGGCTAATATTGCTCATGAATTAAAACAATTTTTTTAATGTTTATATATTTTTGAGAGAGAAAGAGTGTGAGCGGGGAAGGGGCAGAAAGAAAGGGAGACAAAGAATTCGAAGCAGGCTCCAGGTTCTGAACTGTCAGCACAGATCTGGACACGGGGCTCAAACCCAGGGACTGAGAGATCATGACCTGAGCTAAAGTCAGATAATTAACAACAGCTGTTGCTCATGAATTTAGATGCAAAAATCCTCAACAGAAATATTAGCAAATAATGGGGTGCCTAGCTGGCTCAGTCAGAAGAGACTCTGGATCTCAGTTGTGAGTTTGAGCCCCATGTCGGGTATGGAGATTAAATAAATTTTTTTTAAAACATTAAAAAAAAAAAGGATTTTTAGCAAACAGAACTCAGCAATGTATACAAAGAAAATACACCACGACCAAGTGAGATTTATTACATACATGCAAGGCTGGTTCAACATGTGAAAAAAAATCAACCCTATCAACACCCTAAAAAAGAAAAATCATACAATTGTATCAAATGATACATAAAAAAGGCAGTGAGTATGACACCTTATTCATTTTATTCATCACCACTTTCTAAATCACCACTTCCTATATCTTGTATTAACAACTCTATATAACAGATGATCAAAACTCAAAGAAAAAAATAAAATTAGTTATTAGTGAAATGGGCACATTTTAACTACGTACCTTTCCTCCTGTGAATAAAAGGGCTCCGTTCCTAAGTCCTGCTACAAGGGACATCAGCTGCCGAGACAAAGGGCGCCCCAGGAGGCTGTGAGTGATGTGTTCCATGGAAGACACACCTAAAGAATTCACTCCTCTGCAAAATATATACATTATTGCATGATAAAACGCTGAAGCAGGATAAAATCCAGCTGTAAAAAATTCTGAAACTTTCCTTTCCAGGCTAATTAATGATTTTTAAAAGAGTAAAATGTTAGAAAGTTTCCCTTAGTTGACAGCGTATTGAATTAATGCCAAATCTGAGTCACAACTTTTAAAATTAGTTTTATTACTTTCAAACATGTACAGTAACTAAAAGTTTTGTCTTAACAGGACATCTCAAGGAATTTGTCTTAACAGACACAAAAAACAAATCATAAATGAGAGCATCTGAAGTGTTAAAAGAATTGAAGACTTATTTCCTCTTAAATTAAGCTTTGAAATCTGGTTTCAATTTGTAGATTATACAAGCATGAACTTCAACCTACTTCCTGACTCTACCACTTTATTTCTGATAATATAAATTCTGAAAATCAGAATCTGAGCTGAAGAGATTTTACTTTCTACATGAGCGTTATGCTATAAACATTGTTACTTTATGGTTTAGTCCTTTTATTAAAACATTTACGGATTATACTATTACAGGAAATCAAATCACTGCTACTATAGCCACTAAAGGTTTCTGTGAGGAATTCTGAGATATAATGTTTATACGAGAGTCTAATATTTCCTAAGAGATAAGTTAAGAGGAGGTTCTTTTCAGACTTGTCTTAAAAGTTAAGGAAAACACAAATAATCCCAATTAGTACATTAATAAAATAGCTGAAGGAATAACTTAATTTGAAATATTTTTAAACATTCAAATAATGTTTTTAGATTAACTTTTAAAGTAAATGTATTAACTCTTAAGAATTATTGTTTTATTCGAGCACATATGATCTAGGTCATAACCAGTTGTTTCCTTCTCACAAATCAAATCTTGAAGTAAAATTTCTAATAAGCTTCAGACTTTTATGTAGTTACCTAAGAAGACAAGGCAAATTACTAAGCTAGGTGTGAAAACAGAAACAATCCTTGAAAAAATATCTACTAATGCATTACTGAGATTATTCAATGACATTAACATCTACTTTAATATTTACATATAAAAACCCTGCCAGAGATAATGTCAAACATGTCTGTAAACATATTAGTTTGGCCATAACTTCTTACCCCAAGCAGTTCAGCTTTAAAAAAGGAAGAATAAAGTCAATTTCCTCACTGTTTTCTTCTTTTACCATAGGATCTAGAAGGACCTACAGTAGCAAGGAAAAATCAATTTTACATTTCAAAGTTATATCTGTGGCCTGTTTTTCTTGGGTCCCAGGAAACTGATTACTGATTTTGTTACACCACCAAGAAAAGATACATTGTGCATGCAAGATCATTATTCAAATTAGCCTTGACAATCATAATTTATTCATCCAAGGAACATAATTTACTCATCCAAGCAGTAAAGAATGTCATCTCCTTCATACATTTTGCAGATACATCTTTATTTATAATTTTGATTTGTGTCATATTTACTCTCCAAAATTCTTCCATTTGTATCTTCTTTGAATGGTATTCCTTCAATTTTATCTCAAAAGTAGAGACAAGGTCTAGTTCCAAACCATTCAAATTCTAAACGACTAGAGCATCTTCAATTCTTTAACAATGGGAGTGAATATCCTAGCTAAAACATAATATTCTAAAAAAGACCACTTTTAAAATACTGCTAGAAAAAAAGTGATCTGGTAATATTTGTGAAGAGTTGAGAATTTAAGAAGTGACAAAATAATATGGGTTGTGCAGGAGAACTCCAACTAAAAATAGGAATTTTAAAAATCAAATCCCAAAAGCTAAGTTTTCCTTTGTTTCAATATGAGAATAATTTGAAATCATGATCTATCTGCCAGTTAACACAATCAATTCTATTCTTGAAACTTAATTGTGCATTGATTTTAAATTTAGGATAAATCAATTTGCTTAGATAACTTAAAGAGACTATATAATAAAATATTTTAAATCAAGTTATTCCTTACTCTTATCGTTCACGTTTCTAATACACTTCAGGATGCAAAGTCTTACAGGTAAATTCATACTTTATTATTGATCCAATGTGACAAATATTATTTTATTAAAGATTCAATAGTTATGTGATTACTTGTATTGTGATCTTCTGCAGCAGATTGGGACTCAATAAAAAAATGTTTTCTTTTTCTTTTTCCCAAGAATGAACTATATTTAGAGAAAACTCCTCCAACTCTATCAAAAAAAAAAAAAGAAAAAGAAAAAAACAAGTAATAAATGTGAGTTAGTACTGAAACAGAGATAATTTAAGATTCAAATTTCTTTAAATTTAAATAAAAGCATTCTTCAATATGTAAAATCTACCATTTACTTATCGTTATTATGCTTCCTGTTCACATGTATTAAAGGTTGTAACAACAATGAAAATATTTCACTTCTTTAGTAGGAAAAATATCAAAATAACAAAATTTACCCACCATCTTTAATTATCAGCTTAATATATTCTTCCTCTGATATTATCAAAGGAAGTGTGGTAGTGGTACATTGCTGTAGCCATGAAGAGAACACAGTTTTTACATCTTCTTCACTTACATCTTTAGGCTGCCAGAGAAAAGGGAAGAACAATAATGAATTATCCAAATACCTAAATTTAACGTTAACATCCTTAGTTTAACACCTTACTTTAATATGTAAACCTTGATATGGCTGATGGACCTTAAGCAAGCTTCTTAACCTCTCTGAGCCTTTCTCACCTCATGTGAGAACCATAAGATGGCATCCATTGGTAGGAGACTGGGGAAGTAAATCACGGTATACCCATTCTACAACAGTGTGGCAAAAATAAATGTGCTAGTTCAAGGTGCAAACCAGTCTGGCATGACCATTTATTATCTGTGTGACTGTGGGCAAATTAATGAAACTGTCTGAACCTCAATTTTATAATCTATTAAATGGAGCAACTAAAAAGAAACAACTTAAACATTAAAAAAAAAAAAAAAAAAAAAAAGCAAACAAAACAAACAAAACCAAACAAAACCAGGAAGGATGTTCATATTTAGAGGCACAGATCTGGGAATTGATATTACAGCACAAGGAATACACTGAAGCTGGAAGAAACATTTACACAAGTGGCAAAGTTTTAACACTCCCTACCTCTAGGACCAGTGACACATATACCATAATTTGGCTCACTGGATGGAAAACCATTCCAACTCCATTCTCCCTTGCTTCCCTCTATTAAAGAGGTGAGAAAGAAAACTCTCCAATTCCCAGAGTGGACCTGTGTGTGCATATGTGTGCACATACATGTGACTCCCTTCTGACCAATAGTGTGCAATCAGCAATTGTTGAGAAGGGCCTCTCTTCCTAATTAAAAGGTATACAAACCTTGCAAGGAGGTTTTTGCTTTGTGTCTTTCCTTCTGCCAAGAACGCATATGTGATGCCTATACGTACAGCAAATGCCTTGCATCTAAGAGGAGGAAAGTTATAGGCTAAGGATGGCAGAAAGACCAAAGGAGCCTAGTTCCCTGATGACATGGTTTAACCACCTATGAGCTCCTCCAAACTTCTCTGTACATAAGAAAAATAAATTCTTTGTATGTTCAAGTCACTTTTCTTTGTTTTTCTGTTAAGCAGATTGTAGTACTGTTATACCCAGTAAGTGTAACGTTAATAAATTAAAAGGTATAAAGAAATTCTGAGAAAAACACTATTAATTTTTAAAGCTTTTAATTTAAGTTTTTAAAACCTACGTGAAGACAAAAACAGGAATACACAAAAGTTCATATAGGAAAGATCATTAATATCTGCCTAGGAAAATAAGCCTCTATTCATCCAGAGTCAAGCTTAGCTCTGCTGATTAAGCTCGGTTTAGAACTTGATCACCACAAAAGCAGGCTAAACTAAGTACAGGCATCGCTTTCCCATTCTTAAAAGATCACAGAAACCATCTGTCACTTCTTTGGATGTTATTGGGCAATGGGATTAAAGACCTAAAGGAAGTCTGAAAATGAAAATTATTTAAAACCGGGCGCCTGGCTGGTTCAGTTGGTAGAGCATGAGACTCCTGATCTTGGGGTCATGAGTTCAAGCCCCACATCCACTGTAGAGTTTACTTAAAAAAATATATTTAAAATCAAGACCTGAAGAATCAGAAAGCAACTCACAGTTCCTCTAGAATCAAACATGTTTAGGTCCTAAGAGATATAATCACCCCAGAGACACCTGCCAACATCCTAAAAGTTCCACTAAAATATGCAACTCAGGATTAAAAAAGGAATTCTGCACTAAGAGCCTCATACTGAGACAAAAAAAAAAAAAAAAAGTCAAATGTCTGTACACAAGACCTAACTTTTGAAAAATACAAAGATCAGTTGGCTAAAAAGTTAAAACTAGAAATCACTGTATACAGTTCTGCCAATGTGTTAAATGTTCAGTTCCATACTATTGTGGAAATGACATTTATTCTATTTATTTTTCTCTTCTCCAGTACATAATACAAGCAATCTTATCTGGGGTTTCATCAAAGTTCTGTTAAAATGGCTCTTCCATGCTATAATGACCATCATGATCCTAAAGACCCAAAAGGACCATTCAAATAATCAGAGAAGGATAAAGTCATGTTTGGAAGTTTCAAAACCTAGAAAACAGTAATTTTCCTGGATTGTAGTGCTCTGAGAACTGGTAAACTAAACTGGTACAGGTGATAATACTCTATTAGCGAGCAGTCTAGCACTCTTTTGGTTGCAATATTAATGCTGTAATATGGGAAAAATTTTTTAAAATTACATGAATATAGCAAAAATACCTATCTTCTAAAAGCCAAATTATCAGGGCACCTGGCTGGCTCAGTCAATAAAGCATGCAACTCTTGATCTTGGGGACATGATTTCAAGCCCCATGTTGGGTGTAAAGCTTAGTTAATAATAAAAAAAAAAGCTAAATTATCATATTTGCATTGGCACAATATACATAATATGTGTGTTGCTTACTAAAGACTTCTTAGTTTCTCAAAAAATTAAACACAGAATTACCATAAAATCCATCAACTCAACTCCTAGGTATATACCCAAAAGAACTGAGAGCAGAGACTCAAACAGGTTCTATAGCAGCATTATTCACAAGAGCCAAAAAGGTAGAAACAATCCAAAGGTCCATCAACAAATGAACGGGTAAAAAAATTGTGGTATATACATACAATGGAATATTATTTACCCATGAATAGGAATGAAGTTCTAATACATTCTATAACATGGGTGAACCTTGAAAACATGCTAAGTGAAATAAGCCAGACACAAAGGGCAAATACTGTATGATTCCACTTATATGAAATATCTAGAATAACCAAATTCACAGAGACAGAATGTACATAGGGTTACCAGGAGCTGGGGGAGGACGGGATAGGGAGTTATTGCTTACTGGGCATAGAGTTTCTGTTTGGGGAGATGGGAAAGTTTTGGAAATAGATGTGGCAATGATTGCACATTATGAATGTAATTAATGCTGAACCGTACACTTAAAAATGGTTAAAACAGCATTTTGTTATATATATTTTACCACAAAAAGACTTCTTCACCCTTCTAGCAAAAAGAAATACAACATTCTTATTATTTAGCCAAAGCATCTCATAAGATGTGTAAAACAACTGACAAAACATAAATTTGAACTCACTAAGTTTTCTCTAGGTTGTAATTTTAGAGATCTTGGAATTTTAGGGGTAATTTCCACTGGAGTTATTCTGACTACTGCATGCATTTCTATATTTAGTCTCTTTCTCAGGTCATCTGGAATCTGAAATATAAAAATAAATAAAAATATAAATATGTCTAAAACTTGATTTAAAAATATTCCACAGTGTAAATATTGGTATTAACTTTCATAAACTCGGGTAAATTAATGGGTAAGTAAATTTGCATTATCATGATTCAGAGAGTAACCAGATGGATGTTCAGGTATTGTTGTATCACAAACATTTTAGTTTTTCCCCTTCATTTCTTTCTTCTCACACCCTCCTCAGAATGCAATCCATCAGCTGTGCTCTCTTGAGTCAAGCCTGTGTGAGTACAGGATGGCACCTGCTGCCAGTACCACCACTGTTCAGTGCCCACGGCTGCCAACCTTTAAAGTGGAGTGGGAAGTGTGGACTCCTTGCTGCTATCTTATATGGTCTCCAGGCCTTTACCTGGCACTTCTTCACCCCGTACTCACCACATATTCATAAGGAAAAAAAAAAAAAAATATTCCCACCACGTGGCAGAACCATTCACAGAAGGAAAGTCCTAACAAGTTCAGTGTTAGACATTTTTATTTTGAAGATGTAGCAGGATCTCTTAAACTGGGAGTTTAGAGCTAACAGAAAATAATGAGCTGATGGTCTAGAATTTTAGAAAATGATATAAGCCAACGAGATTAAAACTTTGTAAGTTGCCAGCACAGAGGTCATATGTGAAACTGGCAGTAAAAGAAATCTACAAAGATGACCCCCTTCCTTTCCCATTTTTCTTCCCTAACAATTTCCTCCCTTTATCACCATGAAGTCTCACTTTACAATGCTCAAATTAAGTTCAAGTAAGAGGGGGCTAGTGACTCATTTCACATAAATGAAGCATTACTACCTGAGGCCGGGATAAGAAGATGAAACAACAGCTGCTCTCCTCTCTCCACCAACCCCCCCACCCCCCATCACCTCCCCGCCAGGCCCACAGTTAAAGAGCTGACCTCATCAGGGTAAGCAGCTTCTGGACACGTTCCCATCCTGGTGCCAGCTCACACCATGGGTATCTCCCTACCTGGGCATTTCCCCCAACATATAACAAGTCCCTCCTCTGCTTTCAGGAACTGGGGGACAAACCTTTGGCAGGTATTAAAAACGTAAGGCTTCATGGGGCATCTGGGTGGCTCAGTCAGTTAAGTGTCCGACTCTTGATTTTGGCTCAGGTCATGATCTCAGGGTTCGTGAGTTAGAGCGCTATGTAGGGTTCCATGCTGAGAGTGTGGTTCTCCCTCCCCCTTTCTCTCTCTCTGCTCTTCCACTGCTCATGCATGCACGTGCCCTCTCTCAAAATAAATACACTTTAATTATTTTTTTTTTAATGTTTTATTTGTTTTTGAGACAGAGAGAGACAAAGCATGAGCGGGGGAGGGTCAGAGAGAGAGGGAGACACAGAATCCGAAACAGGCTCCAGGCTCTGAGCCGTCAGCACAGAGCCCGATGCGGGGCTCGAACTCACGAACCGCAAGATCATGACCTGAGCCGAAGTCGGAAGCTTAACCGACTGAGCCACCCAGGCGCCCCCTCAAAATAAATACACTTTAGGGGCGCCTGGGTGGCGCAGTCGGTTAAGCGTCCGACTTCAGCCAGGTCACGATCTCGCGGTCCGTGAGTTTGAGCCCCGCGTCAGGCTCTGGGCTGATGGCTCAGAGCCTGGAGCCTGTTTCTGATTCTGTGTCTCCCTCTCTCTCTGCCCCTCCCCCGTTCATGCTCTGTCTCTCTCTGTCCCAAAAATAAAAATAAAACGTTGAAAAAAAAAAAATTTTTAAAGAAAATAAATACACTTTAAAAAAAAATTGTGAGGCTTTGTAGGGCACCCCAGGCTAAGCATGAACTCTAGAGTTGGCACACCTGGGCATAAATCCTAGTTTTATTTACTGTGTAACCTAAGGCAAGTAATTTTTACCTCTCTGGGCCTATAACTATCTAAGCTTATAGCTGTCCAAGTTTACTTAACCAGAATATACACAATCTTTACCCAAACAAGGACTTTACCATATAATCAGAAATGTGCCCCTGCAGGGACTTTAGACACCACTTCTTACACTGATTTTCAAATTGTATGTAAAATATTATTCTAACTCAGAATTTGGAGAATTTCAAGCAACATGAAATTGCTTTCTCTCAAAATTTATACTAACCCAGACTTTCCCAAGATGAAGCGCTTCTATGTCTTTGGTGTACTTTATGGCATTCTTCAATTCCTCAAGTCCATTCCAGACAACCTTTAGCACACAGGACTTAGCAGCTTCTTGACTATGGTCTGAGCTGATTTGTTTTTGATCTAGTGGTTCTGATATCTGCTTCCCTTTTTCAGGTGACAGGACATTTTGTTTTGTTTTACTTTGCTGTTGCTTTGGAGAAAGTAGCTTAATTAGCTTTCCATAGGTCACAGTAAAGCTGGGCTCCACATCAAAATATTCCTGGTCCCATGGAAATACATGAACGGCATAGTGTTTGCGAAACTCAGAAGTTGCTGTGGCATTACACATACTGGGAGGCTGCGATTTGCACACTCTAAAAATATTGTCTAGAGGAACGACTTTGGACTGCATATTTTTGAATGCATTCATTTCAGTTAAACCCCAAGATAGCTCTTGTTTCTTCTCAGACCCAAAAGAAAAAATGCTTCCTATCAAAGTCCATAAGCTTGGCACGGATGGTGAGTCAACTGTAACTTCTGTTTTATTAGACCTATTGTGAAATTTCCCATGTGCATTATCTGCTTTTGAAACTGTCTTCTCTTTGGCCTGGCGGGTCTTTGGCTGAATAAGGAGTGTGGTGTCAGCTTCCAGCCTTCCATAAGCAGCAGCTGGAATCAGTGCAACTGTGTGGAAAATAAAGCTCATTAGTACGTGTTCACCTCTGCTATGGATGCATTACCATGGAGTACAGTGGAAAAATATAATAACACCTACCAATTTGGATGAATATGTAAGTTTGTTGATCAACCCAAACAGGAAAAATGGCTTTCGGAAAAACTATTCGAATTTGATCTAGCAGATGCTGTTCAAGGGAAGCAGCATGCAGTTCCTACAACCAACAAACAAATCAATTCACTTCATGTTTAGTCCATTCTGTGTCTGGTAAGGAAATCACAAGTCACTCTTATAACTCGAACCAGCTCAGAATATATAATGAAGCTCAGAAAAGAGAAATCTAGAGACACTGATATTTTGGCTTCCAGTTATGGAAGGAGTAAGTCACAGGGCTAAAAGGTACAGCATAGAAAATATAGTCAGTGGTATCATCACAGTGTTGTATGGGGACAGATGGCAGCTACACTTGTGAGCACAGCGTAATGTACAGAGATGTTGAATCACTATGTTGTATGCCTGAAACTACTGTAACATTGTACGTCAACTATACTTCAGTACAAACAAACAACTATTTTGAAGCAGTTTAACCTTAAACCAGGATAATTCTCATTGTGTTTTCTTTACCAGTATCTCCCAATCATCTGCTGATAGGGGTTCCACCTCCACTTGTTGACAAGACACCACATGGGAGCACAGCTTGAGAAACACCTGGAATAAATAAAAAATGTAAGACTACTTTTAAAATATTTTTTGTAAAAAAATTTTTTTTTGCATCCCTAGAAAAGAAGAAGTTCTCTCTTTAGGTAAATAATAAAGTGTGAGTGAGTGAATGAACGAGTGTGCGTGCCTGTGTGAGTGTGTGCCTGCCTGCACTGGGTGGACCTTCATTTGACAAATATTTATTAAGTAACTATTCTTAGCTAGGCCTTCATATACCCCAACATTTTAGGAAAAATTGTTTCACAACTAATTATAGAAAAAAAGAAAATACACCCTAGCACAACAGATTTAAAAAAAAAATAAAAATAAAGATAACCATTAACAAAAGAAATGTAATTTAAAAATGCGAGAAGGGGTGCCTAGGTGGCTCAGTTGGTTAAGCATCCGACTTCGGCTCAGGTCATGATCTCACAGTTTGTGAGTTTGAGCCCTGCGTCAGGCTCTGTGCTGATGGCATGGAGCCTGCTTGGGATTCTCTCTCTCTCCCTCTCTCTTGGCCCCTCCCCTGCCCATGCTCTCTCTCTCTCTCTCAAAATAAATAAATAAACTTAAAAGAAAATAGAAGAAGAAACAATGTCATCAAGTCATGGCTTAATCTAGCATATACACACTCTATTATTTCTAGAAGTTTTCAGACTTTTAGTTTTATAACTAACCTGCATGGTACTTCTAGAAAAGTCTAGAAAAGTAAAAAAAAAAAAAAAAAAATGCTAAGAGATCAGAGAAAATTATTTAGAAGTATAAACATTCACAGCTAAAAGTAAAGTAAAACAAATATACCCTCATTCCAGTCTACAGATACATATGAAATGCCAGTGTGTCTTTTGGGGTGCCTGGCTGGCTCAGTCAGAGCATGCAACTCTTGATCTCGGGGTTGTGAGTTCGAGAAATAAATAAATAGAACTTAAAAAAAAAATAAAAAGATGGGGCACCTGAGTTGCTCGGTCAGTTAAGTGTCCAACTCTTGATTTCAGCTCAGGTCATGATCTCACCATGGTCATGAGCCCTACATCTGTTCATGAGCCCTGTACTGGGCTCCATGCTGACAGTGTGGAGCCTGCTTGGGATTCTCTCTCTCTCTCTATCCCTCCCTGCACTCACTCTCTCTCCCTCTCTCTCTCTCAAAATAAAAGAAAAAAATTTAAAAAAAAGAAAGAAAGAAATGTTAGTGTTTCAAGAAGCTGCAATCTACCACCTAACTTTCTTTTCCCTTTCTTTTGGCATTTCTGAGGATTGAGGAGTAAAATCCAAAGCCACCAAATGTTACATGCTCCAGTTAATGAGCCCTTCCTTTGTTGCCTCTGCGGATTGCAGCAGAATTTCCCCCAAGTGCCTCACCCTCAGTGAATTTCCCGTTAGTATTTCCCCATACACCCTGTTTGAAAGGGGCGATTCCAGGGAAGCACAGAGCAGCTCCCACCCACCAAGAAGCTAGAGTCCTGGGCGAGCCAGTTCACCTTGTTCCTATTCTTTGGGAGACAGTGACTTAGTGGTATTGCTACAATATAGAAGATCTGCAGAAAATCAGGTAAAAGTTCACTCTGAAGCAAACAGGCATTAGAAACCAACAGGCCTGTTCAGAGGCAGATGAAGACATCAAGATCAGGGACAAGAAGCTGGTGTTTCTCTCTGGAAAGTACCACATATTCTAAGAGAGCAGAACTTTAACTTGCTGTGCAATCCTGGGCAAAATGTTCTGTCTCCCTAGGTTTGTAGAGCAAGGAACCAAAATTAGTGATGTCTAAGTCACTCTGGTGCTAAAGTTTTAAGATTCTAACAAAGACTTAGGGTAAGCGAAAGACTAATACTAGGACTATGGATTTCTCATTAGTGGCCTTTTCTCATTATCAAAAGCAAGCATGAACAAAATTAGTCTATGTTCAAAACAAGATAAAGAGATGTAACATTCTCATATACTGTTATGGGAAGCTGGTAATAGAATGCAGTTTAACCCCATCTATCAGAATTTTCAATGTGTAGCCCCCCGGACTCTGTAAGTCAATCTGTAATGTTTCATTCTATACGGATTCAGAGATGTTCAATGCATACTGTAGTATGTGGAAAGGTACCTCTGTTATACTTTGTGGGGAAAACTGCAGAAAATGTGTATGATTAAAAAAAAAGAAAATGTGTATTCTTCCTTCCCTTTCCTTTCCTTCCTCCCATTCTTTAAACCCTAAAGGTGTACTAAGATCCCAACATAGAGTACACATTCATTCTGAGGCTGGGGTTAGAGAAATCCATTTTTTTTACTTTCAATTGTAAATATTTGCAATGAATATGTATTATTTCCATAGTTTAAAGTATTTAGAAGGACATAAATTGGTGAATACAATAAAATGAAAAACTAGACGTAAGTCCTTAAGCTTTGAGGTTTACAATTAAATTCATAGGCAAGACAAAAATAGAAAAATAACAACTTTTTTGTTGGATACATTTTTTAAAAATCAAGTATGACTCTGGAAGGTTAGAAGATTTGCTGGAAGCAAATGAAGTCTAGTAATAGTAAGTAAAGCTCAATAATTCATAAAGTAAAAATAACTGCACACAAACAAATTAGGGAACCTGGAAAGTGAGTGAAATAGAACACAAAATCAACTAGGGAGCAGAATACAAGATAAAGATTTAACAACAGAGCTTACAGTCAACTTGCATATCCTGGACTGGTTATAGCAGCACACAAGTTAGGTGTCATCTCACCTCCTTAAAAAATTAATTTGAATGTTTACTTTCCATTGTTATATTATGTGACATCAGGAAAAAGTTACAGTCATCACATTTTGTACTCACCTGGTCCCCATTTGAGAGTCCAAGTTTCTGACCAAGTTGTCTGTTAATTTCAGCCACACTGTCACCTTGATCACTAAAATGCCTGCCTTCTACCCAGCTCAAGAATGCAGGCTGATGACCCCAGGCCACTTCTATAGCTTGATTCTATTTATTAAAGAAGAAAGGAGGTGTATGAGAGTTTTTGTGTGCTTTTCTGTATTCACATTAAAGATAAACTATTATTGCAATCCACACATACAAAAAGAGTTCTATAGATAGGCGATAGGTCTTGGTTGTGCACATCAGAGCATTTAAAAAACTATAATCATTTCTAATACCCAAGACTGGTGATGCTGTGGGTGAAACCAATACTCTTACATTCTTATGATGGCAATACAAATTGATTCAACCATTCCAGAATTCAAAATGGCAACAGGTAGCCAATGAATTTATATAAACTTTCAGCTAGATGTATATATTTGAATATTTATTCTGAATTAATGATTGACAGAAGAAAACCACACCAAAACATATCTCTGCAGTATTTTCTGTAACAGTAAAAACTTAGAACTGTCTCAAATATCTATTAATAAGAATATCATTAAATAAGTTACAAATTTACCATTTTGGTAAAGCATGAGTCAGTAAGTAGAAATATATCATGATCATTAAAAATATAACTGGGGCGTCTAGGTGGCTCAGTCAGTTAAGCGTCCGACTTCAACTCAGGTCATGATCTCAGTTTGTGGGTTCAAGCCCCATGTCGGGCTCTGTGCTGACAGCTCAGAGCCTGGAGCCTGCTTTGGATTCTGTGTCTCCCTCTCTCTCTGCCCCTTCCCAGCTTGCACTCTGACACTCTCTCTCTCTCAAAAATAAATAAACATTAAAAAAAATTTTTTAATGTAACAGTATGTTTATTAAAGGGGAATAAATGCACATGGTAAAACCACAAAAATTACAAAAGCATAAAACATGAAGGCAGGTTCCTGTTCCCAGAGGTAATTACTATTAGCAGCTTCTTATGTACACTTCCAGAAATTTTATATTATGCAGCTTCTTAAATAACTTTAAGCTTTAGAACTAAGAAATTGTATGTGCAAGTAATTAAATCAAAATATAACATGTATTTTCAGGGCGCCTGGCTGCTCGGTAGGTGCAGCATGCGACTCTTGATCTCGGGATTCTAGGTTTGAGTCCCATGTTGGGTATAGAGATTACTTAAAAATAAAAATATTTTTAAAAATGTGTTCTCAGGGTGCCTGGGTGGCTCAGTTAGTTGAGTGTCTGACTTCAGCTCAGGTCATGATCTCATGGTTCGTGGGTTCAAGTCCCTCATCAGACTCTATGCTGACAGCTCAGAGCTTGGAGCCTGTTTCAGATTCTGTGTCTCCCTCTCTCTCTCTGCCCCTCCCCCACTCCTGTTCTGTCTCTCTCTCTCAAAAATAAACACTTAAAAAAATTAAAAGGACTTCAATGATAGCCATGAAAACTTACCACTTCATGACATTTTAGTGTTATTAAAGTCATTTATTAATATTAAGTCATTGATGCACTGAATTGTTAAATATTAAATTCATTCATGTCCATCAAATCTTACTACCTCAAAACTGGTTATAGGCTGCTTATTGTGCTTCTTTCTTTTTTTAAAATGTTTCATTTTTGAGAGAGGGCACGGGCGGGGTAGGGGGAGAGAGGGCAGAGGATCCACAGTGGGCTCTGTGCTGACAGCAGCGAGCCCCATGTAGGTCTTGAACTCACAAGATCATGAGCTGAGTCGAATCTGACACTCAATTGACTAAGCCACCCAGGCACCCCTACTGTGTTGCTTTAAATAGGAAAAACTTCAAAGGATTTTGAGGCAATATAATGTACTTTCAACTAACCATGTTATTAAAACTTTTTATATAAGAAAGTCATCGTGTATCTCTTAATTGTATAATTTTTCTCACAATTCACAGGGTAGTCTAACTGTTCTTGCTGATGCTAAGCACAGTGTAATAAAGTATACAGAGCACTGGACTGGAGTCAAATTCCAGATTATTATGTCAGCTGTAAGTATGTTAGTTGAGGTTACAGGGTGAAGATGACCAACTCCCTGGGTGTCTTCCACAGTTTCATCAGTCAGTGGCATATAATCCAGATCAACTCTTATTTCATAAGAAGAAAATTTTATTTTTTTAAATGGGGCAGGTTTTAAATTTATTTATTTTTAAGTAATCTCTACACCTAATGTGGGGCTCAAACTCACAAGCCCACAATCAAGAGTCGCACACTCCACCGACCGAGTCAGCCAGGCACCCCTACAGAAGAAACTTTTAAAACTAGAGATGTTAAATAAGGAGATACAAAATATGGCCTGAAATATCAAAAATGAGAATTCTACCAACTCACTGGAAAAGGGAAAAACTGACTTTATTAAACAGGAAAAATACTTCAATTATTCCTTTGGTCAATGTGTAATAACCAGCTCCATAATCATAATACACGTTCAGTTGGATTTTGCAAACTAATATTGTGAGTCTATTTTCATGTAAAACATTTTCCACCTGAACTGCAGAACCACTGGGCACTCAGGTAAAGAGAAGAAACCCACAGACTGGAAAGAGAGGAGCCTCTCTCTCAGGAATTCAATCAATAAATATCTGCTTTTGCCATTACCTGTGGTATTGGTATAATCTGGAGGGAACTTTCAGGTGAAATAACAGGTAGTCATGCCTTAGGACTGGCCAGATTTGAGGCCTAGGTTATCTTTTGCTAACACAAAAGAAATGACAAGTCTGTACCTGGCCATTTCCGGATGGCCATTTAGGTTTATTTGTTTGAATTCAGTGTGGACGTGAATCCTTTCCCCCATTTCAGCCGTCACAGCAAGCACTGAGCCTAGCATACAGACAAAATAACTCAGGTAAAGCAATGGTTCTCAACGCAAGGGTGATTTGTTTCCCAGGAGACATCCGGCAATGTCTGGAGACATTTTTAGCTGTCACTACTGAAGGGGAGAGATGCTACTGGTATGTAGGGCCTAGAGATCAAAGTTCCTGTAAACATCTTACCATACCCAGCACAATCCCCCATAAGAAAAAATTATCCAGCCTAAAGAGCCAAGATTAAAAAATCCTGAGTTAAAGCATCTACTGGGTACCCAGTCCTGAAATAAGAACTTGGATAAACAAAACAATACTTGAAACACAGAGCATGACAAGGGAGATGTGTCACATAAACAGAGCAGTGAAGTTTTGAAAAGGAGACACAGGTGAGCAACAGAGAATCTGAAAGCTAGGCAGAGGAGGTAAGATTGATTATGCTCAGTTTTTAAAGTCATGGAAGGAGGGAAAACATTTTGGGAAGAAAGAATAGCACAAATACACAAGTGGAAAGGAGCGGGGTTATGGAAGAAACAGTGCTGCACACTGAGTGAGAGACAAGAGGACAAATTAACTGTGTGGAAATACCAGCCTAGGAGTGCCAGTGAGTACAGAAATGGCCTAGATACCCAACGTCCCTTTCACCATCAACAACCTAGGAATCTGTAACAGTGGGTCTCAATTCTTGTACATCCAAATAGCCCAAAGTTACTTTTTAAATTACAGATGCCTGAAGTTCACGCCCCAAGATTCTGATTCAGTAGGCCTGAGGAAGGAACAGAACATTCGTATTTTTAAAAGCTCAAGGTAAGTCTGACACAGGCCAGAAGGCCATTGTTCTGGCCCTCTTCTCATTTCAACATTATAGATATTATGTACTCCATGCTTCAACCCAAATAAAATAATTCAACCCATTAACTCCCAACTCATGACTTTATGCTTTAATAATTACCCATGCCCTCTAGCCCAGTAATTCTAGGGGGAAAATTATCTAGAAAAAATCACAGAGAGGTAAAGTGAAAAAGTAGGATACTTAAAATTATTGTAAACTATTGGGGCGCCTGGGTGGCTCAGTCGGTTAAGCATCCGACTTCAGCTCAGGTCATGATCTCGCGGTCCGTGAGTTCAAGCCCCGCATACGGCTCTGTGCTGACCGCTCAGAGCCTGGAGCCTGTTTTGGATTCTGTGTCTCCCTCTCTCTCCGACCCTCCCCCGTTCATGCTCTGTCTCTCTCTGTCTCAAAAATAAATAAATGTTAAAAATTTTTTAAAAAATTATTGTAAACTATTAAATATTTCCTGCATGATCAGTCAGTGCTGGGTACCATGCATCCACGATTTCTGAGGATTTCAAATATCCTATCCTTCTGCCCGCATAAGCACACTCACACTTGTAGACTATGTGCCTCTATTTCTACTTATGAAAATAGGGATGCTGTCTCTGCCAGTGCTTAGAAGGGCAACTGACGACAGAGTTTCAAGCAAACCTACCTCTGTACTTCCAAGTATGCATAATTCTACTGCACATTCCTGGTACACCTCGGATGGGTTCCGAGCATCGGCGACACAGGGAAGAACCTTCATTTTCTAACCTACCCTGCTCAGGGAGACGGTGCTTAGTCTCTGTTAACGTGCCCTTCACTTAACAGGGACTCTGCAAACCAAATCTGCCCCTCCCTCTGGAGGCCCGGACGGCAGTCGGGCAGGCACCAGGAAATCACTAGCAGGAAAAACATTTTTTAAGGTAATAAAAATTACCGACTTCCCAGGAGCCTTTCCAAACTGGAGTGAGGAATATTTCCCAAAGCACACGTAGAATACTGGGATGATTGAAAGCCCACTCTTAGCGAGTGAAAACACCCGGAATAGGATAAGTTTAAGGCCCAGTGCTGCACCAGACGTGGTGTGGGCTGCAGAGTGTGCCCCCCGCGGGCCCTGCCCTCGAGGGGCCTTCAGTCTGGCCTCGGAACGGCTCGGCGGAGACGGAAAGGCAACCCGTTCCACGCCTCCGGGAGAGGCCCGAGCCGCCGCCGCGTCCCTGAAAGACCTTGACTCGGTCCGCCCCCAGGCTGCCGACCAGGTGTCCCGAGTCCGGGCTGGGGGCCCACGTCCAGGGCCGGCACCTTACCTGCAGCAAGTGAAGCTGGGCCACGAGACGCCGCGGCAAGTGGAGGAAGCAGTCTCGAGCGTTGGTGAAGACCACAGTCACCGCTACCCCACCACCCTCCGCACCCGCCAGGCGATCGCCACCCCACATCGCCGGCAAGCACAAATTCCCCCCGAACGTACGCTCCAGCGGATTCGGGCCACTGGGCCTGCCGAGTGTGTCAGAACCGGAGAAGATCGATCGGCCCCGCCCCCTGAGGCCACGCCCCTCTCGCCTCGTCCCCGTACCGAGTGGGCAAGCAAGCTCCTCCAAGTCTCCGAGGCCTCTCCGCCGGTCCGCTGGAGGGCGGCATCTCGTTCACCGAAGTCACACTCACAGGAAACGATGCCCGACGCTATCGATTCTCCAGCCAATCGTGGCACGCCTTGACCTATCTCCCCCTCTTATTGGGTGAGCGGGAGTGCGACGAGACGGATGTTGTCGTTTTTGCAAGGGGCCAAGCCGTCAAGATGGCGGCTAGTGGCGGGGAGCTTGGAGGTGTATTTGATCACCATGTCCAGCGGGCTGTATGCGACACGCGGGCCAAGTATCGGGAGGGGCGACGGCCTCGTGCTGTCAAGGTAAAGTGATTTCGGTTTCATCCTTTGTCCTTGAGAGCTTTATTTTCGCTGTTATTCCACATCCCAGCATATGTAAATAAAGGTTTGAAAGGCTGCGATCCTATCCGTCACTCATTGGAGATGGATATGAGAATCTCTGGTACTCAAGTTACCAAAGATTCTCAAAAACCCTTCGGTCAACTGCTAGAACGTCAGCTCCGCAAACACAATGCTTTGTGTTAGTCATTGCATCTTTCATGTTTACAATAGTGCGTGGTGCGTGGTAAGCACTCAGTGAATATTTGTTCTCTCTTTGTAGTAACTTCTCCCAAGCCAACTTCTGGAAAACATGTCTATTGAAGAAAATTTATTCTTTAGTTAGATCCTCGTGGGGTGAATTTACTTTTTTTTTTTTCTGCAGACAGGTTGAACAGAATGTTTCTTGTTTTCAGAGGCTTTTTTTTTTTTAAAGCTTTTTTACTTTAAATTCCAGTGTAAGTAATATACAGTGTTATGTTAGTTTCAGGTGGGCAATATAGTGATTCAGCAATTCTGTATATTACTCAGTATTCTTCATGATAAGTGTACTCATTAACCCTAGAGCAGTTTTTAAAAATAGTTTTGTCCTAGGCTTTTTGGGGAAGTATATTTTTATGTGTTTGCATTTCTTTTAGGTATATACAATCAATTTGGAATCTCGGTACTTGTTAATACAAGGAGTTCCTGCAGTGGGAGCGATGAAGGAATTAGTTGAGCGATTTGCTTTGTATGGTGCAATTGAACAATATAATGCTCTAGATGAATACCCAGCAGAAGACTTTACAGAAGTTTATCTTATTAAATTTATGAATCTACAAAGTGCAAGGTAATTTGCAAGTTAAGCATAAGTTTTGTCTCCCCCATCCCCATTCCTATCATTTTGGCCCTGGTTGTCCCTCGTTTATACCTGAATTACCCAATAACCTAATATTGCCCTGTATTACTCTGGTCTTACTCTAGTCTTAAGTGTTAGCCTTATCAAAACACTATTCACATTGTGTCATTCCCATGCTTAAGAATCTTCTGTCGTGTATTGTGGTAGATTAAAAAATGGGTTTGGAGTTAAGTTTTTGAGCTCCACTGCTTACTAACATCATGACTTTGGACAAGTTGTTTAACTTCAGTAAGCCTGGTTTTTTTCTATTCTGTAAAATCTGTATGGTAAAAGGACCTATTCACTGAAGTTGTGTGAGGATAATGAGATAACCTATGTAAAGGGCTAAGTGTAGTGCCTCCTGTTCAGAATGCAGTAAACGTTAGGTATTGAAGTTCTTATATTGTTATGCATCTATGTGAATTGACCCCATTTTTTCCAGTCTTCTCTGTAACATAAATTCTGCTCCAATAAGGCTGAAGTATGAAATGCCTTACCTAGTTTTATGTTGACCCCATTCTTGTCACTAATTTGCTCCAAGACTCATCCTTCTTTGGCTGTTGCCATTCATAGTTTCTTTATTATATTTTTTAAAGATTTTAAGTAATCTCTATACCCAACATGGGGCTCAAACTTACAACCCCAAGATCAAATGTTGCATGCTCTACGCAGCTAAGCCAGCCAGCCAGGAGCCCCATCATTCATATTTTCTTTCTGTACTACAAAAAGCACTTGCAGCCTGCCACAAAAGCAATTGATTTTATGTAGTTGTATATTATTCTCAGTTTGCTCTTATATGTAATCTCACTTCCCCTAATCACTTCCCCCTAGCCTGCTCTTCATGGTCAGGGAAACATATTTGCTAGAACTTTTGCACCTCCCATAGCACATAGTACATTATGTGAAGTTCAGTATCTTGATTCAAATTGTAGCTCTACAAACCAATGTGAGCATGGCTAAGTTATAAATCTTCCTAGGCCTCAGTTTCATCGTAGGGTTTTTATGAAGTATTAATTCAGGTGAAGCATTTCAGGCACTGCCTGGTGCATGAAAAATCTCAGTATTTTTATCATTATCCCTGGGCACAGAAGTACTTAAATATTTATTGTAGTATAATGCCTGGCCAGTCATAAATGTTTAATAAATATTTGTTGAATACCATTCTTTGACTTTGTCATTGATTAGTTATATATTCAGCATTTACTCAATTACTGAAGATTTTATAATTGTAATATTATTAATTTTTTTTATTTTTTATTTAAAAAAAATTTTTTTTTCAACGTTTATTTATTTTTGGGACAGAGAGAGACAGAGCATGAACGGGGGAGGGGCAGAGAGAGAGGGAGACACAGAATCGGAAACAGGCTCCAGGCTCTGAGCCATCAGCCCAGAGCCCGACGCGGGGCTCAAACTCACGGACCGCAAGATCCTGACCTGGCTGAAGTCAGACGCCCAACCGACTGCGCCACCCAGGCGCCCCAATATTATTAATTTTTATATATGAATCCCATCATAGGAACAAAACTGTGGTGAAAAGACTAAACTGGGTATGAGCTAACTCTTAAGGGCCATTTAATTTAACACAGAGAAATCTGTATTTCATGACCATAGATTGTGTACCTCAGGTTAACTGCTGGGGATCCTAAGTTGGTTAAAGGGGGTCTGGATATGTGTGGATGACTTAGCTCAAAACCTGTTAGCACTATAGAGAGTTCTAAGAGTATTCCCTACATCAGTAGAATCAATACCATCCATAAGGAGAACATCTTAATTCCCAACCCATAGGAAGTATATACACATAACACAAGCTGAACTTTACTGTTTAGATCAATGCACTGTATCCTAGTTCAGCTATTATCCTAAGTAAGTCAAGATTAATAAACCATGCTATCATGTATTTCTGTTTAGGACAGCCAAGAGAAAAATGGATGAACAGAGTTTCTTTGGTGGATTGCTTCACGTGTGCTATGCTCCAGAATTTGAAACAGTTGAAGAAACTAGAAAAAAATTACAGGAGAGGAAGGCTTATATAGCAAGAACTACTAAAAATAAAGGTATGGAAAGCCTGTTACTAAACACCTTCAACGTGTAAGGCACTCTGCTAGGTATATCATCCCATCAGAGCTCCCACTCTGGTGGGAAGAGAGGCAAATAAATGATCACAATATTTAAGAAGTTTGCAGCACTCTTATGGAATATGGGCTGGAAAGGGAGAGATGTTGGTTTGTGGAAGCCTTCCTATAGGATGAGAGAGGTGGCTGAGTTTTGAAGGAGTAGACATTACTCAGGAGGCGAGAGGAAGAGATGGAAAGGTAGGCCAGGTAGAAAGTTTAAAGGTCCAGAGGAATAAGTGAGCAGTATGCGTTTGAAGGAACTATGAATAGTACAGGATAACCGCAACACAGGGATTGCAGTGAGAGGGAAGATTAGAGAAGAGGACAGGAACTGAATCATGAAGGGCATTGTGTCACAGGCTGCGGAATTAAGGTTTGACCTAAAGGCAATGAGAAACAATTATGATTTGCAGACCAGTTACCAACTGCTAATCTAAAACTGCTAATTGTGGAAAAGTTCCACTTTTGACCAGCAGCTGGCCAGGTGCCCCATATGCCCAACTGAGTTTCCCTAGACACAAATTCTAGGTGCCTGGAATGGAGCCATGGGCTTTGGTACATGGACTGTAGGAACAGAGTACTCAGAATTGGACTGAAATAATGTGTGTGGTCTGAAATCTGAATAGTACTGGAAATCCACATTACAAAATATCTACCCTTTAGTTGAAGGACAAAGTCATTGTGCAGACACCTATTGAATATAATGAGTGATTAGGGAAAGGGCAGGTGGCAGAGGTGAAGAGAGATAGAAGATAGGAAGACTCTTGGAAAACTTACCTGAAAATTGGCAAGAGAGCTGTTGAGAGTCCCTGATCACTTGTAGACAATGAACTTTTAACCTGTGGGATATGTGAATAGCTCCAGGAGAACTTACGTTTGTGTGCCAAATAAAATTACAAAATATGGGTCCAGCCTGTTGCCTCCTTTAAAAACTAACAAACACCAACTAAGCAACATGATACATTCATGTAGTAGAATGCTCCAAAGCTGTAAAAAAAGGAGCATTCTATGTAATGACCTAGGAAAAAAAATCTCTAAGATCTACAATTAAGTGGAAAACACAAAGGTGCAGAGAAATGGCTATTATGGGGGAAAAAAGAGGAGTAGGCAGGGGGAAGAAAAGTAAGACCTACTGGACAGATAAATAAAGTAAGAATGGGATTACTTATGGGCGGAGGGTGGAAATCAGGCATATAGGGGGTAAAGAAAGTGTGAAGCGTGACACTAATATACCCTTTATACTTTTTAAACACATGAATGTATTACCTGCTCAAGAAAAAAAAAAATTTCAGGGTAGCATTTGTTAACATTTTAAAGTAGTGTTTGTTTTTAAAATCACACATTTCCAAATAATGAAAACAGTAAACGAACCATTTTTTTTCTCTTCTCTCCTCTTTTAAATTGTAACATAAAGATCATTACGTGACAAAGAAGAAACTGGTTACGGAGCTTAAAAACACACAAGATTTTAGACAGGACTTCCATTCAGAGACCTCTGGATGTGCAGCCACATTGAACACTTCTACTGGCAACTCAGATCCTTGTCTTCCTTATTCTTGTGAATTGCCTTTATGTTATTTTTCCTCGAAATGTACATGTTCATCAGGGGAGCATATGGACAGGGCATCAAACTTCTCTCAGGATGGTAGAAACCATGAAGAAACATTGGAGCATTGTATGCACAGTGACTCTTTGCAGAAAATACAGGTGAAACCGTTTAAAAATTCATCAGCCTGCCCTGGCGCACAGAAGGCTATTACTTCTTCAGAGGCAGTTGACAGATTTATGCCTAGGACAACACAACTGCAGGAGCGGAAAAGAAGAAGAGAAGATGATCGTAAAATTGGAACTTTTCTTGGAACAAGCACGAGTAGTAATGAGGTTATGATTGGGCCTCTGTTACCAGACTTACCCAAAGTGGATATGCACGATGACTCGTTGAACACGACAGCAAATTTAATTCGGAATAAACTTAAAGAGGTAAGATCATTTTTAAAAAAACTGTTTTAAGAGACCATTTGGTTATAGGGCTAACAACTAAATGGAGATTTGTGGCAACTAAAGTATTGTCATTAATTTTTTTTGTTTTCGGTTTTTTGATGTGTTTTTCTACAGTTCCTGTTGAATTAACTGAATCTGACGAACAGAAAAGTATCTGCTTTGATATCATCAGCCTTTGCTTTGAACAGTGAGCAGAACAGGGGCGCCTGGTGGCTCAGTCAATTAAGCATTTGACTCTTGATTGCAGCTCAGGTCATGAACTCTTGGTACATGAGTTTGAGCCCTGCATCAGGCTCTCTGCTGTCAGCAAGGAGCCTGCTTTGGATCCTCTGTTGGATCTCTGCTCCTCCCCCACTTGTTCTCTCTGTCTCAAGAATAAACATTAAAAAAATGAACAGAACATATTCTATGTCATTCTAGGTACAAAACATAAAAGCAGTGGTTTCAGTCCGTGAGATCAATCTGTGAGAGTGGAGCCCAGGCCCTCTCTTTTTAAAGCTCCCCAAATGGTTCTATTATGAGTCAAAGTACAGAATTATTGTGTTGAAGGAAAACTTTTTTTTTTTTTTAATTTTTTTTTCAACATTTATTTATTTTTGGGACAGAGAGAGACAGAGCATGAACGGGGGAGGGGCAGAGAGAGAGGGAGACACAGAATCGGACGCAGGCTCCAGGCTCTGAGCCATCAGCCCAGAGCCCGACGCGGGGCTCGAACTCACGGACCGCGAGATCGTGACCTGGCTGAAGTCGGACGCCCAACCGACTGCGCCACCCAGGCGCCCCTTGAAGGAAAACTTTTTCTCAAGTTCAGTGTTCTTACAAATTACATCAAAATGGTTTTTGCTTCTTTGATAAAGATAGCCATAGAATGAGGTGAGATTATTCTAAAGACTAGGCCCTAAGGTCTGCATTTCAAAATGTAAACTTCTTAAATAGATTACAACTCAACTGTCCTAATTAAGTACTAATTTTTTTACATATTTACATAATCATTTTCCATTTTCTAAGCACAAATAAAAGAAAGCTAACGTTTGAGTTAGCTTTTGAAAGATAGCTTTTTGTGGGGTAAACCTTTTATAAATCAAACTGAGGGAAAGGAACCTTCTTTTAAACTTTAACTCTGGAGGTTCAGAAAGTGCTTTTCATGCAGTTGTAAATGTATTTTACAATGTGATTAAGGGAATCTAAGGTAGCTTCATTTATTTTATGTATATGTTTTTACCTGAAAATTACTATCTGATTAAGGATGAGGGCTTATGTTATAATATTAAAAGTGTGTGAACACAATTTCCATGCTTAAGCCTCTTTTTAAATGTTTGAGTTTGTGCTGGCCCTTTTCTTCCTTCAGATACAGTTGAACTGAGGCATAGATGCGGATACATAGCTCCCTCAGCCAGAAATGACTATATTTTCAAGAAAAAAGTTGTTAGGTCCAAATCCTAAGTAAGGAGACAATAGAACAACAAAATGGAGAAATACTGAATACAACTTACACAGTTTCTAATAATTTTACATGTTAAGTGAAGACAGTCTTACTCTGCTTTAACTCATTGTCAACTCTTTTTCCAATGATGTGTTTAGTTTCACTTCCCTAGGAAATTGAGGATTATACCATTTTCTACTTATTTCTCCAATTTTTCATATTCACCCCCCCCCCCCCCGGTCAAGCCTCCATGTCTGTAAATACATCAAATGTTATCAGTGTTTCAGGTTACACAGAATGGAGATCTCTATCTGTGTCTATAAAATAGCAAGTGACTTCACATCTATAAAGGATTGTTAAAGTAGAGTATATATTTACTTTTATCCCCTCAAGTTTTCTTTTTTTTTCTTGTTAAATGGCTTTAGAAATTTTACTCCCATCAGTGTTTGGACAGAAAACTTTGTGCGTAGACCATAGGCTGTAACCTGAAATTGGGCTAACTGCCTTAAATGTGACAGCAAGAATTGAACTACTAGATGTATCTCCTACCTCTCCTAATAGTTTATTTATTCTTGTACTATAAAAACTAAGTTTTGGTGGTTCTCTTTTTTTTAAACTAGGTAATTTCATCTACGCCAAAACCTCCAGAAGACAAGCTGGAAGATGTACATACAAGTCGTCCGTTAAAACAAAGAAGAAGAATATAGATTGCCAGCAGCAAATTATATTTTCTAAGGGACTATTTATCTTTTATTTTTTAGCCTATCATTTTAATTCTTTAAGAGATTTTACTGCTGGCATTTTTTAGTGCACTCCTCTTTGTGATACCATTCAAGCTATTGTATCTAATAAAGGTTCATCTTTTAAAATTAGCTTATCATTCACAGAATACATGTCAGCCAAATATGTTCCTTAAAAAAAAAAAAGGGGGGGGCGCCTGGGTGGCGCAGTTGGTTAAGCGTCCAACTTCAGCCAGGTCACGATCTCGCGGTCTGTGAGTTCAAGCCCCGCGTCAGGCTCTGGGCTGATGGCTCAGAGCCTGGATGGAGCCTGCGTCCGATTCTGTGTCTCCCTCTCTCTCTGCCCCTCCCCCGTTCATGCTCTGTCTCTCTCTGTCCCAAAAATAAATAAACGTTGAAAAAAAAAAAAAATTAAAGTTTTCCGGAAGCTCCATCCAGTGACTTTGGTTACATTTTATTGGCTAAAACTGGGCTCATGGCTGTTCCTAACTGGGGAGGTCTGGAATGGTGAATGTTTTAGGTTTCCAACTTCTCTGGTTGAGGAAGCAGGAGAAAAGAGGGTTGTGAAAGTATTTCCCACAGGGGCCAAGGTCGTTGGCTAACTTAAAAAATAAAATTAGTTTATCATTACTTAATATTACAGAAAGTGTTTTTCTATTATTACTTCTCACTTTGCAATAGTTATATGTAAATTAAGTGAACAAAAGATAAAAATTTTACAATGCAAATAAAGACAGGCAACCAGGATCTGTTTCTGATTTTAATGCAAGTATCAAGTGTTTCACATTCAAAAACTAGAATTCAGGATGTGTCTGAATGCCAGGGCTTCAAAATCAATACAATTCTGTAAAGTAAAAAAGTTAAACTATTAGAACAAAGCTGAAATTAGGAGCCTGTATTCTTTAGTTAGTCTCTAAGAAGAATTTGCTTATCTATGGCAGAAACAAATCTGTATTTGTCAATGCTAGACTGCTAACCAGTACATTTAGCATACCTACATTGTTTGTCCTATCAGACTACAAAATTGGAAACTGGAACAAGTATGTTCAAGCTGTGTCCTTTTTTTTTTTTTTAAACTGCTAAAAATACCTTGAGAAGGCCCATACCAAACTGTCTGTTTTTCTTTTCTCTATATACCTAAAGGCCTCTTACCTAATGGATTGAATTTGAACATACCGGTTAAGAAGGTTCATCATCAGTTATGACCTGATTCAAACTTGCTGGGATGGCACCAAATGGTAGATGGTATTAAAAGAAGCTGGAGGCAAGGGGTTTGGCCTTACTTCCTTGTAAGGTAATTAATTATTTTTTTCTGCTGAACTCCCAGGTAAAAGACATGTTAGAGACCCAAGCATAGAATTGGAAAGAGCAAGTTACTATCTACAACATGCTTCTGACTTTAAGGTGCTATGAATTTCTACCTCAGGGTCGTATTAAAATGTAGATTCTGATAGTGGTGGCCAGAAGCTGGTGGATGATGGGAATGCAGAATGGTTTACAGTTTTCCAAGATGGAAAGCAGTCTGGAGATTGGTTGTACAACATTGTGAATGTACTTAACATCACTGAACTGTATGTTTACAATTGGTTAAGATGGGTAAATTTTGTGTTAGATGTATTTTACCACAACTGAAAAAAAAATTATCTGACAGCCTTAAAAGGAGGAGCTGCTCAGTGGGTTCAGTTTTGTTGAATGGATTCCTGATCTTCTCAGGACTTTGCAGGATCTTTCCAGTGACCATGTGGAAGCCAGCATGCCTCCCCATCCCCACCAACATGCACAATATTTGATCAAGATGAATGGAAGTAACCTTTGCTGTGTCAAGCATCATAAAAACAACAACAACAACGATTGAGTCAGTTGGTTTGGGTTGGGGCCTGAGATTCCCCATTTTCCCCAGGTTCTTAGGTGACACCATTGCTGCTGGTGAGTAGCAAGGTTCTCAGTAACTGGGCTACTGAGTTCTGGGAGCAACTGGAGATCTGTTGGTGTTCCATCTGACCTAACTAGCTGCTCCAATCCAGTCCATTCTATGTGGCTTCCTCCATCAGTCTCAAAATGAGAAGTGTGCCTTTCACACACTGCATTTTACTATTTATTTCCAGGAATAAACTACAGTGGGACAAGTTAGAGAAATGAGCCGAAGATAGCATAGGAGAACTTAACACGCAAGTTTGTGCATAAAATCGCCATCTAGATCACTGCAGAGAATTAAAAAGTTTCTACTTTCTTCTTCAAAGGAAGAATTAAAGGAAATTTTAATGTGTCAAATTATTAGGCTGGCTCTTCTGGCTCAGAAAACTTGTCAAATTCATACATGAAAAGCCTTCCTAAGCACAAATACTATAAAGTACTTTAAATGTATTCAAGATTTTTTTTTTTTTTTTAATTTTTTTTTTTCAACGTTTATTTATTTTTTTTGGGACAGAGAGAGACAGAGCATGAACGGGGAAGGGGCAGAGAGAGAGGGAGACACAGAATCGGAAACAGGCTCCAGGCTCTGAGCCATCAGCCCAGAGCCCGACGCGGGGCTCGAACTCACGGACCGCGAGATCGTGACCTGGCTGAAGTCGGACGCTTAACCGACTGCGCCACCCAGGCGCCCCAAGATTTTTAATAATGATTCTCATGGTTTGGCAACATTTGGGTTGAAAGAGATCAAATTTTGTCCTGGCAGTTATGGTGGGTACTTGCTGAGTACACTGTTCAATGTTCTATCCCTTAAGCATGCCAATAGATTCTAGTTTTCTTTGGGAAAATTCAACATACAAGAAATCAGGAATTGTGTATAGCTAAAGAGGCTGCAAGCTCAAAAAGTCTGTTGAATAGAATCCTCACTATTGTTGATTCCCAAAACGTGAGGATGGAGCTGAGATCGTCATGGTTGCCTGAACTTCAGCTGTGGGCTAAAGCCCCTACAGAGGTGAGTGTCCAGCAGGTATTACTGTCTGATCCCTTAAAAACTTTGCTCTTAACCACTTTGAGCTATTGGCACTGTACCTTTGCTTCTGGTAAACACGGTCCAAATACCTCCAACAAAAGTCTCTCTTCTCTAACTGCTTTTTCAAAGTCTGCAAAAGATATCTTGCCATCGTTGTCATAATCCTAGAGAGGAAGATGAGTTCTTGATAAACGATAGAGTAGTTTTTAATTTCGCATGGGAAATAACTCTTTGCCAAGTAAAACTATTAGTTTACATTTCTGTGGGCACTACTTACATACATCAAAAGGTACTTATTTATCAAGGCTACTTACTTTATTCCTGGAAGTCTGTTTAGAATACCTGTTATTAGAGGTTGAAAGTTTGTGTCCCTCTTGCCTCTAAATCCAATGTTAATGCCCCCAATGTGATGATTTGGGAGGTGTCTTTGGGAGGTAATTAGGTTTAGATGAGGTATTGAAGGTGGAGCCCCCATGATATAATTAGCATCTCTGTAAGTAGAGACCAGAGCTCCCTCTCTCTGCCATGTGAGGACACATTGAGGTGGTGGCTGTCTGCAAGCAAGGAAGAGCACCCTCACTATGGAAGCAAATTGACTGGCACCTTGATCTTGGACTTCCCAGTCTCAGGATTTTTTTTAAAGATTTTATTTATTTTATTTCATTTTTAATATTTTTAAATTATTTTTGAGAGAAAGGCAGAGTGAATGGGTGAGGGGCAGAAAGAGAGGGAGACACAGGATCCGAAGCAGGCTCCAGGCTCTGAGCCATCAGCACAGAGTCCAGTGCGGGGCTTGAACTCACAAATCATGAGATCATGGCCTGAGCCGAAGTTGGACATTCAACTGACTGAACCACTCAGGCAGACTTTATTTTTAAGTAATCTCTACACCCAACAGGGGCTCGAACTTACAACCCTGAGATAAAGAGTCACACATTCCACCAACTGAGCCAGCCAGGCAGGCACTCCCCAGTCTCAGGACTTTGAGAAACAAATTCCTATTGTCTAAGTCACCCAGTCTGGTATTTTGTTATGGCAGTCCAAGCAGACTAAGACACCTGAGTTACCTTAAATATATAAAATATAGTCGTGTCTCTAAAGGATTTATACTGTAACTGGGGAGTAAAACAAAAAGAGGACACATATTATAGTGCTACATTTGTGATAAAATCAGTGCCATAGGGCAAAGATTTTCAAACTTAATTTTTAGTAGTAGAATTTGTTCCTCAAAGGATCTCTGACTTGAGAGCTCATCATGTAAAAAGGATAAAAGTGAAGTTACTCACTTAAGGAGCAAGGCACTGGGAGTCAGAGCAGTAACAGTTCAAGATGGACTAGAATCATAAGAAGATGCTTGCAGACTAATGGGAGGCCTTTAAGGATGATCGAGAGGACTTTTAGGTAGCTGAAGAGGTCTAGGGTGGAAATGCAGAAGAATGGCCCAAACTGAAGTCTGACAACATGAGGCGATGTAAGTCAGGAAGAAGACAGACCTGCCTGGAGTGGAGCATTAATGACAGGGACTGTGGGGGATTAAATCACGGGAGGGACAGGGGACCATATATGTAGATTATAAATGCTTTAACTGCTTAATTCAGTTTGGGTTTGATTTGATGGGTCCTTGTTTTTTCACTTCTGAGCATAACTCAGGGTTGCTGAGAGTCTAACTTAGAGAAAGGTTTGAATAATTACCAGAAAAAAATTCACTCCAGGGGCACCTGGGTGGCTCAGTCAGTTAAGCGTCCGACTTCGGCTCAGGTTATGATCTCATGGTTCATGAGTTTGAGCCCCATGTCAGGCTCTGTGCTTACAGCTCAGAGCCTGGAGCTTACTTCAGATTCTGTATCTTCCTCTCTCTCTCTGCCCCTTCCCCGCTCATGCTTTGTCTCTCTCTCTCTCAAAAATAAATAAAAATTAAAAAAGGAAAAATTTCACTCCATAACATGTCCTTTAAAAAAAGAAGAGGGATGCCTGGGTGGCTCAGTAGATTAAGTGTCCAACTTCTGCTGAGGTCATGATCTCACAGTTTGTGGGTATGAGCCCTGCGTCGGGCTCTGTGCTATATAGCTCAGAGCCTGGAGCATGCTTTGAATCCTGTGTTTCCCTCTCTCTCTGCCCCTACCCCGCTCATGCACACACGCTCCTCTCTCTCTCTCTCAAAAATAAGTAAACATTAAAAAAAATTAAAGGGGTGTCTTGGTGTTTCAGTCAGTTAAGTGTCCGACATTGGCTCAGGTCATGATCTCATGGTTCATGGGTTCGAGCCCCCGCATCAGGCTCTGTGCTGACAGCTCAGAGCCTGGAGTCTGCTTCAGATTCTGTGTCTCCTTCTCTCTTTCTGCCCCTCCCCTGTGTTCATGTTCTGTCTCTCAAAAATAAATGTTAAAAAAAATTGTTTTTAATTAAACAAGAAAAGAGTGAATTTGGAATTGGGGAAAATACTGTCTCTCAAGAAGTCTACCCTCAGCCCTAGCAGTGGCTAGTGAGAGTAATTCCTAATCCCAAGAAGGCTCTGCACTACAAGGGTAGATGTGGAGCTCGAACCCACAAAACCTATGAGATCATGATCTGAGCTGAAACCAAGAGTCAGATTCTTAACTGACTGAGCCACCCAGGCGTCCCCAGCGAGAGTATTTCTGAAGGAAGAAGGTATGCTGGAGTCTGTGTTAGCTGAATCTAAGACTTGGCAGCCCCCATCATCTATTTCTTTCCTTATCTCCAGAGTAATGGAAGTGAGCTGGGTCCAGAATGCTTTAGAGTTAACAACTTTTCACTGGTATCCAGGATTGGGGCATAGTAAGAAAAGGGAAGAAATCACTATGTCCATAATAAAGTGGTACTTTTTGTTTCATTCAAAGAAGAATTCTGCACCCCATTTTCTATCATGATTTTGGGCAAAACTATTAGTATTTCTGTTTTCTCATCTGTAAAATAGAGATAGTAATTTCTACTGCATAGGGTTGTTTTGAGGGTAAAATGAGTTCCTATAATTAAAGTTCTATGAAGGCCCTTGGCATGTAGTTAAGTACTTTATAAGGGACAGCTATTTTAATTATTATGTTATTTTGTTATAACGAATGTTTAGATGGATTGGAGGGCTAAGGTCATGCAGACAGACTAGAGTGGCATCCAATTTTACACAAACTGAATCTGCTGCACCACTCCCTCCCAACCCCCACATTGAGTAAAATATTTTAAAATAGTACAGTTCATATTTTGTGTAGTGATTCATTTAATCACCCAGCCATTCCATAAGTATTTATTGAGCACCCACTATCATCCAGGCACTGTTGTAGGCAATGGATAGAGCAGAGAACAAAATCTCCTGTCCTCATAAAGGTTACTTTCATTATAAAGGGAAATAAATAATTTCTTTGTCTTTAGCTTTCCCCAATATCTGCTTATAGGTTTTCATTCTTACCATTTTTTTCAGTGTTATATCTACCAACTCTTTTATTCCTTCATCATTCTCTTCTTCAGATGACTGTTGGTGTAGACTGTTCTTTAACATGTCAAATATCTCTTCTCGAGAAATGTAACCATCACCATTCAAATAGTAAACTTCAAAACAGACTGTCCAAAGCACAAGAAATGTAAAGACTTGGATAAGAACAGTTAAAATATCACTAGTCTTCTCCTTAAGTTATTTTAGTATATAGTTTTTAAAAAGATAAAAACAATTTATACAACCTACAATTATTGGTCTATGACAGATGAATTTTAAAATAAAGCACCTTTTATACTTATTGGCACAAGATTAAATACTCCTTGGAATGTGGAATTTGAAATTGAGAGTTTAAAAATGTTATGAAACCTGAAACCATGAAACTGTTAGAAGAAATCATAGGAACAAGTTCCTTGACATGGGTCTTGGTGATGATTTCATGGCTATGACACCAAAAGCACAAGCAACAAAATAAAAACACAAGTGGGACCACATCAAACTAAAAAGCTTCTGCATAGTAAAAGAAACCATCATCAAAATGAAAAGACAACCTGTGAAATGAGAAAATAATATTTGCAAACAATATCAGATAAGGTGTTAATATCCAAAATATATAAGGAACTCCTACAACTCAATAGCAAAAAAGAAAAAAAAATTAAAAATAGGCAAAGGACCTGAATAGACATTTCTCCGAAGAAGATAAATGAAAAGCCAACAGCTATAGGAAAAGATGCTCAACATAACTAGTCATTAGGGAAATGCAAATTAAAACCACAATGAGATATCACCGCATGCCTGCAAGAATGGCTATCATTAAAACAAACAAATAAACAAAAAATGCCAAAAATAAGATAACAAATGCTGGTGTGGATGTGTAGAAAAGGGAACACTTATTTGCCGCTGTTACAATTATAAATTGGTAGAGCCACTATGGAACATAGTATGGAGGATCCTCAAAATATTAAAAATAAAACTTCCATATAACCCAGCAATTCTGTGTGGGAATATATCCAAAGGTAACAAAAACACTAACTCAAAAAGATATCTGCACCTCCATGTTCATAGCAGCATTATGTACAATAGCCAAGGTTTGGAAACAATCTAAGTTTCTATCAATGGATGAATAAATATAAATAAGAATATTACTCAGCCACAAAAAATGAGAAAATGCTATCATTTGCAATAACGTAGCTGAAACTTGAAGGCATTATGGTAAGGAAAATAATTGAGACAGGGAGTGACAAATACTCTATGACCTCCCTTATATGTGGAATCCCCAAAACAAAAACAAAACAAAACAAAACAAACAAGAAACCTGACAATAACAACAGACTCATAGAAAAAGAGATCAGACTTGTGGTGATCAAAGATGGGCAGTTGGAGGGAGGGGGAACTAGAGGAAGATGGCTAAAAGGCACAAACTTCCAGTTATGAGATAAATATGTACTAGGAAAGTAACATACAACATGAAGACCATAACTAACACTGATGTATGATATATAGAAAAGTTGTTGAGAGAGTGAATTCTAAGGGTTCTCATCACAAGGAGAAATATTTTTTTTTCCTTTATACTTTTCTTCTTATTGTATCTATATAAGAAGATGGATGTTAGCTGAACCTATTGTGGTAATCATTTTGTAGTATATGTAGAACTGATCTGTATGCCTTAAATTTATAAAGTGATATATGTCAATTATTTCTCAATAAAACTAGAAAAATAAAAGAATTTGGGGGAAAAAAGTAGTTGATAAAGATGCAGATTCCTGTTCACCTGTATCTAGATGGGAGAGGAAACAGTTACAGATTAGATATCAAGTGATCTTTGTGAGGAACAGATTTGATACCAAATCTTCATAATTAAAAAAACAAATAAATGGGGATGCCTGGGTGGCTCAGTCAGTTAAGCTTCCAAGTTTGGCTCAGGTCATGATCTCAATGTTCATGACTTGCACACTCTCTCAAAAATAAATAAACATTTTTTAAAAAACACACAAATAAACAGAACTTTTCCTGATATAGCACAAAATAAGAGTATGGATTCCTTGGTGGTAGTAGCTCAGAGAATGCTATTTTAAAACGTTCCCAAGGTAAAACCGATGTAGCCAGTTGAAACCAGTCTTCAATCCACATTGGAGAATCAGTCTTATAGGTACTTTACATTGTAGCCTTAATTTAAAAAGCAGCTCCTTAAAGGGGTGCCTGGGTGGCTCAGTTGACTGAGTGTCTGAGTCTTGGTTTATGCTCAGGATGATTCATGGTTTGTGGGTTCAAGCCCCGTGTTGGGTTCTGCACTGTCAACATGGAGCCTGCTGGGGATTCTCTCTCCCTCTCTCTGCCCCTCCATACTTCCATGCTGTCTCTCTCAAAATAAATAAACACTAAAAAAAAAAAAAAAAAGTGGCTCATTAGAAATTTACATACCTAAGATTTTTCTTTCTGTCTTGGCATTTATGAACTATGTTTTAATATACTACATTATCTACGTTGGGGTCTTCTTGTTTCTGTAATACTTTTTGTTGTTGTTCATGTATTTATTTTGAGAGAGAGAACACAATTGGGAGAAGAGAGAGACTCTCAAGTGCGCTAACAGCAGAGCCCTATGTGGGGCTCAATCACACCAACTGTGAGATCATAACCTGAGCTGAAATCAAGAGCCAGTCTCTTAACTGACTAAGCCACTCAAGGACCGCCCCCTGCCTTTTTTTTTTTTTAAGTTGGAATACTTTAGGGGCACTTGGGTGGCTAAGTGGGTTAAGAGTCTGACTCTGGATTTCAGCTCAGGTTGTGATCTCCCAGTTTGTGGGATCGAGCCCCACGTCAGACTCTGTTCTGACAGCGGGGAGCCTTCCTGGGATTCTCTCTCTCCTTCTCTCTCTGCCCCTCCCCTGCTCATGCTCTCTCTCTCTCAAAATAAATAAACTTAAAAAAATAATAAAGTTGGAATACTTTGAAATCAATGACGTTAATTTAGGTACTTGAAACTATAAACAAACAATACCTTCTGTGTTCAGAGATAACCATCAATTCCAATTTGTAGATATTAATAGTCCTTTTCCTCTTCTCTGTCCCCACTGTTATTTCCTAGGTAACTTCAACAATCTAGGAAACTCTCCTGCCTCCATCCAATATTTCATTATTTATTATAGTTGATTCACAGCTGTCCTCTTAGGGAATGTTGGGGAGAGGAATGTTGCTCAGTAGACGATTCAACCTTAATAATACACATTCAGTTGACCTTAATACTACATGTCTCAACATCAGTTCTACCAACTCCACATGTTCATTCCTGTTGGTTAGCCTGCTCTTCCTTCTAGTTTCTTTCTGCTCAAGATTTACAAGAATTAACTGAAATGCTAGTTATTCTGTGGAAGTGTCTTCTGATCCACCAGATCCACTAGAAAGCACTTTCTCATCACTCCCATATAGTATTTTGAAAATACATAGGGGCGCCTGGGTGGCGCAGTCGGTTAAGCGTCCGACTTCAGCCAGGTCACGATCTCGCGGTCCGGGAGTTCGAGCCCCGCATCGGGCTCTGGGCTGATGGCTCGGAGCCTGGAGCCTGTTTCCGATTCTGTGTCTCCCTCTCTCTCTGCCCCTACCCCGTTCATGCTCTGTCTCTCTCTGTCCCTCCCAAAAATAAATAAACGTTGAAAAAAAAAAAAAAAATACATAGATTTTGAAGTAATCATGTTATATTATGGTTATTGGTTTATATGTATTATGTGACCCAGAAATGAGCATCTCCTGTAGAATGACACAAATAAAAGACAATAACTGTATAGACTTCAAAAAAAAAAATATGATGAAGCTGCAATAAAAGAGATCTCTTTTTACTTTTAAATTTGCTTTTTTTTTTTTAAAGTTTATTTATTTATTTTGAGAGAGAGCTAGGGAGGGGCAGAGAGAGGGAGAGAGAGACATTCCCAAGCAGGTTCCACACTGTCAGTGAGGAGCCTGATGCGGGGCTCAAACCTGTGAACTGTGAGGTAATGACCTGAGCTGAAACCAAGAGTCAGACACTTAAACAATTGAGCCAGCCAGGTGCCCCAATAATTTCTTTTTAAGTAAACTCTATACCCAACATGGGGCTAGAATTCACAACCCAGAGATCAAGAATCGTGTGCTCTACTGACTGAGCCAGCCAGGTACCCCTAGAAGTAAATATTTTTTTTAAACCTTTGGTCATGCAATACATATATACACATGTGTACACATACGTGTGTGTATATCTCATTATTCTCTTACATAGAGTACAAAAACTAAGTACAAACTTCAGCATATCACTGGCAAAGAACATTTTTCAGTATATCTGTGTAGTGAGTCCATCATCTCCTTGGAAGTCTGCCCATCTGCACTACCCAAAATGACCACTCTCTCCCTGAAGAGGGACTTCTGTGACTTCTATACATTCATTCATGCCACAGATGACCTTACTCAGGTCCTGAGAATACAGTAATGAAGGAGCTCTTCTGGAGTTCGCAATCTAGTTAAATGTTTTAGCAAAAGCAATAGAATCAATATAAAATTCCAGAGTATCAGATTAGCTGTGTCTTTTTGTTGAGTTTCTTCAATCCATAGCATACATGTGATGTGGGGAACAAAGGCAAAAAAAAAAAATTAAATTTCCTGACAACTCGTAGTGCATGGACAAGTCCTTGAGATAGGCAGAGTGACTTTCCTTTAGGAACTCAACTGCCTCTATGTCGATACTTTGCTATGGGCAAAAGGCAGTCTTAACATCAACCCAACCTCCAGTAGTCTCCTTTAATAAATAAAAATTTCTTTGGTAACCAGTTCCTTTTTCTCTACCCCCACCCCCGCCAAGTTGTATGTTAGTAAACAGTGGGCATATGACCCACTGGTATACATGTGAAGGGTCGGATGACTAAGGTTTTATTAGACAGTAGTAAATGACTTTTTCCTAACAGCTCCTCAAGGGTCTGGAAACCTTGCTTCCAAATTCCTTAGAGACTTATTCTATCCCTAACCCCCTCCAAACTTGAAAGTATATAATCAGCCACTGTCACAACCCCAGTGCAGCTCTTTCTCCCCACAGGTCCTGTCCCCTGCTTTAATAAAACCACCTTCTTGCACCAGAGGTGTCTCAAGAATTCTTGCTTGACTGTTCACTCAGAACCCCACCATTTCCTCATCACATGCAGCTCAACCCTATGAGAAGTGGCATTTTTCCCAAATTAACATATCTTGAAATATATATGAAACAGTTTTAGGAAGTAGGATTAGAGGAGGAAAATTCATTGACAGCATGATGCTATTCAATCACATACAGCTGTATTCAGTGTCACAGCCATTTTCACCATGTATTAGTATTACCATAAGAATTTACATCCATGAAAACTTAGCTTTTCATTCTTGGTGATACTTCTGTATAAGAGTGCTGCAACAACCTTAAGTAGCAACTATATTTCAATGTTATCCTGTGAAAAATTAAACTGGAGAAAAGTTAAGGAAAAAAAAACCCCACATAATGTTGAATGTCAATTTTACCTCAAAAAAAAAAAAAAAAGAAAGAAAGAAAAAAAATTAAAAGAAAAAAAACAAAACAAAAAATTGTAAATGTCAAAGAAAGTTGGTGATTTTTTTAAATGTTGCTATCATTTTTTAAAATGTGTGTTTAAGAGGCACCTGGGTGGCTCAGTCGGTTAAGCCTCTGACTTTGGCACAGGTCATAATGTCAATGATTCGTGGTTTCAAGCCCCATATAGGGATCTGTGCTGACAGCTCAGAGCCTGGAGCCTGCTTCAGATTCTGTGTCTCCCTCTCTCTCTGCCCCTCTTCCGCTCGCACTCTGTCTCTCAAAAGTACATAAATACCTAAAATTTTTAAAAATAAATAAGTAAAATGTGTGTTTAACTTTAGGGATCTTTTCAACATTCCAAATCCAAATTTAAGTGGAAGAACAAGGGATAAAGATTTGTTTATTTACTCAGAATTCTGCAGTCTTTTCCTAAGCAATTTGACACTTTAAGCAATTGTTCCCTAGAAAACTGTCATTACAGCTCAGAGCCTGGAGCCTGCTTCCGATTCTGTCTCCCTCTCTCTCTGCCCCTCCCCCGTTCATGCTCTGTCTCTCCCTGTCTCAAAAATAAATAAAACGTTAAAAAAAAAATTAAAAAAAAAAACGTCATTTAAAATTGTTCCTATTCTTGGGGCGCCTGGGTGGCTCACTTGGTTGAGCATCCAACTCTTGGTTTCGGCTCAGGTCATGATCTGATGGTTTGTGTGTTCAGGCCCCATGTTGGGCTCTGTGCTGACAGTGCGGAGACTGCTTGGGATTCTCTCTCTCCCTTTCTCTCTGCTCCTCCTGCACTCTCTCTTTCTCTCTCTCTAAATAAATAAATAAACTTAAAAAAATTGTTCCTATTCTCATTCCTGGGTTCCTCACCCCAAAACCTGGACCCAGAGGTATAAAACATAGAAAATACACATCACAACAATGGTACAGACGAGGTGCGGCCAGAGCTATTCACTTCTAGGCAAAATTGTGAATGGGAAGATTTTTGTCTTTGGAATTACTAACATATCTTTCCTGTAGGAAATTCTCTCTGTAACCATTCTCCCTGTGGGCATTCTCTGTCCTCAATCTCTTTCCTCTCTTCACTGATCTACACAAATTTTAACACTAGAATATTGGTGGTTAATGTGTATTTCATTTTGTTTTGTGTCAATCCCTCACATTTATTTTCTTTGTTCAAGAGATGAGGAATGTCTTCACTGTGACTTATGCACTGCCCGATATCAAGGCGCATTTCCTGCTGAGCCCAGAGCCAGCCTGGGAAACCCGGAGTTGGCACAAGCCCTGACATTGCCTTGCTCGTCTTCGCCTGGGACTTGACCCAAAGACCCATCCTGGTGACATTTAGGCATTACAGAACCAGTGAAGGAAGTGTAGGTCTAAAGGAGGGACTCTCCCAAGAAACAGACCACCCATTTCATTTGTTTTGATTTTTTTTAAAGCTGTCACAAACTATTTTTGAAAGGTTGCTATAGAGAACATTGATTTTATATTTTTAAAAATTGTTTAAGCATTCACTAAATACAAAATTGACACTGTATATTACTAAGTCAGTAATCACATATAGAAATCTTACACTTCAGCTTTTCTTCAAAAGTCCCTCGAAGAAACACTGATAATCCTTTAACCCACTCTTTCACATTTATGCAGTTATCGTGGTCTTTGTCAAACACAAAAAATACTGAAAGAAAAAGACCATAGAAGTATATTGTAATTTGAAGCTATTTTATAATTCAAATATATAAACCTACTTCCCAAATTGAGAGGAAAAAAAGGTTTTGGCCATCTTTAAGAGTCAAAATTATTGGAAATGTATGTGTGTGTGTGTGTGTGTGTGTATATAATTTGTCATTACAAAAATGTTTGCCACATATTAATTATGAACACCATATACATCGCCATCTCAGCTTGGCCCATTTCCATTTCTTAAGTCTCTTACCCCTGTTCATTAGCATATCGTCAGTCATTCCAAATACGCTGTGGAGGATCGCTCGAAAAGCATTACGATCTAGTCCAAGGTTATTAAGTCTTACATTAGCTCTTTCCACCAAGCTGTGAAAAAGTCTTATGAGACATTCTACTTCACTTTTTTTGACTGTAAAATAAAAATACAAATAAGTACAACTTACACTTACTCAATGAGTACTCCAATTAAAAATATTTTACTAAGCAGCTATTTTTTCCTATGATGCTAGATGCTCTAAGTGATTAAAAAAAGAATGATATCACTTGTTACTTAAGGGCTTATGCAATTAAGGTGGGTGTCACCAGAAGACTAGTAAGACGCTATGTAAATGAAAAATTATGTAACATAATGCTCACTACTACAGACATGTGAAGAAAGAGAAATCAGTGTGGGAAAGAGGAGTTAGGTCATTTTCATGGGAGTAGACTTTGAACAGAGACTTGGAAGGATACATTGTATTTATACAGGAAGGAGTGTGTTGGGGGTGGTAAAATGGAGAATTCCAGGGAGCGATAATATGGGTAAAGGAAAGAGGTAGAATTGTGGTTGAAGTTGAACATGCTTTATAGGGAGCACAGCAAGTTAGGAAGAAGTGAAAAAAACAAGATTGAAGAGGACGGGCTGACGGCAGAGGGCCTTGAATGCCTAGTCAGAAAATTAACATTTACAGTTGACTTTTGAACCACATAGGTTTGAACTGTGGGTCTACTTAAATGCAATAAAAAATAAATACAGCGCAGTACTGTAAGTGTATTTTTCTTATGATTTTCTTAAAAGTTTTAGCTTACTTTAAGAATACAGTATATAATATATAAAACATACAAAATAGGTTGTTTATGTTATCAGTAAGGTCAGCAGTAGGCTATTGGTAGGTAAGCTTTTGCGGAGTCAAAAGTTATATATGGATTTTCAACTGTATTGCAGGGGTTGGTGCTTATATCCTACACTTTGTTCAAGGGTCAACTACATTTTACTGGAGCAGTGTTTCTAATGGACCGTCCAGGACCATTTGAATGAGAGAAATCCACAGCCTCTCCTTTGTTTGTTCAAAAGTAGATTCCCAAGCCTTACTTGACTTACCAAGTCCGAATCACTAACATCAGACCCAGGAATTAGCTTTTAAAAAACAAGACCTCAGTTGACTCTTCTAGGCCCTGAGGGTTGAAAAAGTGGGAGGGAGCTTGAGATGTTGCAGAAAATCAGTGGGACTTGGTGACTAATTTTCAAACAGAAATGTTCAATATTCACACACTTGGATTTCAGTCCAGACTTAGGAAAGGGTATTTTTAAAGAAGTGCAGGGTGATTTTATTGCATTGATCAGGACTGAGAATTAAGGGATTCGATTTAGCAGGCTACACAGTGTAACTATAAGCTCAGAAATATGACAAAAAGCTCATTTTTACCCATCCAATAAGAATTTATCTTGAAGGCCTCCTGTGAACCAGGCAGTGAATACACCAGGGTTTCTGCCCACAAAGTTGTTACACTTTGGCTAAGAGATAAGAAAAAAAAAAAAAAAGTGCAAGCACTATGATTGATGGTGTTTGGCAGTGACCAAAAGGTAGGAATAATCAACTGGGGAGATAGCAGGAAATTAACAAAGGTCCCAAGGAGGAGGGGTCACTTGCCAGAGGAGGCAGCTTGAAGGTATGTTCTGAGAGCTAGCTGCAGATGGTTGGTATGGCCACATGGCAGACTAGACTTTACAATGGGGAGTTTCTGAAAAATTTTGGCTGGCAAGTTAACATCATATTTGCACTTAAGGAGGGTCACTTTGGCAGTAGATTCTCAAAACCACATTATGAATGATGAGTCCACATGTGACATGGTTGTGTCTTCCCCAAAACAATTTTAACAGTCTATGCCATCCCATATGCTCTTTCTACAAAGACTTTGATACTCCTCTGAGATGGGATCTGTCTCCTTCACTTGAAACAGGGAAGGCATTTTCTGACATTTCAACCAGTAGAGCTCAGTGGAAATGAGGCAGTGTGAACTTTTCAAGGCTAGGTCACAGAAGGGGTTGCAGCTGCTCTGAGGACAAAAACTTGGAAAGAATTCTCATAAAAAATACAGAGAAAGAGGAAGCTCAGGTGTGGATGTGCTGTATGAAGTGTAGAGTATGTTAATGTTTGCCTGAAAGTAATCCTGCTTAAATCTGATGGAGAATTATCGGGAGTGCAAACGTTAGCACCAACAATAGTTTCCTCCTTGAGGAAAGGGAAGTTTTAAGAGTCAGATGCTGCTCTGAGCCAAATATTAACAAGTCATCCAACACAGCTATCAAGGATTTTAGGCACAATCTTCAGCAGGTAGTAATTTTTTCTGAGTTTTATCCATGTAAGCTCACATTTCATTACAGCTAAAGACCTTACTCATGTGGTCCAGGAACCGTTGTAAATGATATTTGAGAGATCTTGGATAATGAGAATTGTGAGGTGCTAGGCACTGGCTCATGTTATTTAACTTTATTTTGGGATAACTTTAGATTTACACAAGAGAAGCAATGATGATAGAGTTCCCAATCTTAACTGTTTCTCTGTTAAAACTTCACAGAACTGTGGTACAATTATCAAAATGAATACACTAACATCGGCACATTATTAACATACAGATCTTACCACTTTTTCCACTAATGCTCTTTTTTTGATTCCAGAATCCAAGCCAGGATACATTTGGCTGGCATGTCTCCTCCAATTTATGATAGTTTTTAGTCTTTCATGACTTTTTTTTTTAAAGTTTTAATTTATTTTGAGAGGGGTATGAGCAGGGGAGGAAAAAAGAATCCCAAGCAGACTCCATGCTGAGCATGGACAAGGGCTCAATCCCACAAACCATGACATTATGACCGGAGCTGAAATCAAGAGTTGGATGCTTAACCTGAGCCACCCAGAGGGCCCAACCTTGACTTTTCATTTTGCATAATATTCCTCAATTTGGGTTTGTCTAATGTTTTTTTGTTTTTGTTTTTTGTTTTTTTTTTGCATAATAAGCTGTGTTTAGGGACTTGGGGGGTGAATTCTAGAGATAAATTGCTGTTCTTCTCACATGTCGGGGGACACATACAAGGTTAACTGCTGAGAACTTTGATCACTTGATTACGCTAGTCTACAGGTTCTCCACTGTAGTTGCTATTTATCCTTTCCACAACCTATTCTTTGGAAGCCAATCTTTTAGGGAAAATGTAATTCCACTTCTTGGGAAGGAGTATCTATAACTATTACTTGGAATTTTCATGAAAGCAAGAGGTCTTTTTTCCCCTATTTACTCAATTATTTATGTCAGGGTGTGTGCAAGGGGGGGGGGGTCACATACACTTATTTTATAACAATCCTGTCATCTTACTCAAATTGTTCAGTTTTGGCCCTTGGGAGCTTTCAAGTTGGCTCTTGTGTTTCACATCACACAACCCCATTGGCTTTTTCACTTCTTTGCTTTCTGGCACTACTTGCCAGGCCAATCTTATATTTTCCCTGTGTGAGGTTAACAGGAAATATATATATATATATATATATATATATATATATATATATATATATATATATTGGTCTCTGTCCCTGGTTCCTGGCACATAGCTCCCAAAACTCTTGGGATTTCCTAAATGATGTGAGCAGCACGAGTATCTTTTGCTCAATTGTGTCATTGACCTTGGCCCCCAACACAAAGCTCCTAAATCCCTTAGAACATCAGGGGTGATAGGAATCTTTTGTTCTAAGGAGACGACTACCGGTGGCTCCTGGCTGGGAGCTAGTCACCAAAAAGACTTGATTAAAAGTCCATGATTAAAAGCTTGGAACTTTCAGCTGTATCCCCCATTGTGCAGAGGGGCTGGATATTGAGTTAATGACCTATGGTGCCTATGTGATGAAAACTCCATGAAGACCCCCGAAGTGTTCAGGGAGCTTCTGGGATGGTGAACATATGAAGGTCCTGGGAAAGGGAATGGAAGCTCCATGCCCCTTCCTACATACCTTGCCCTGTGCATCTCTGCTGTCTGCTCCTGATTGTATCCTTGTATTTTAAAAACTGTATCCTTCTATAATAAATCAGTAATCTATTAAGTAAACAATTTTCCTCAGTTCTATGAGCTGCTCTAGCAAATTAATTGGGCCTCCAATTTATAGCCAGTTAGTCTGAAATGCAGGTAACAACCTGGACTTGTGATGGGCATCTGAAGTGGGAGACAGTCTTGTGGCATTGAACTCAACGTACAGGATCTGATGCCATCTCAGGTAGTGTCAGAACTGAGAAATTGTAGGGTACCCGGCCAATGTCACAGAAAATTGCTTGCTTGAAAAAACCACACAGTTGGAGACTGGAAGTGTCAAGAAGTGTAGCAGAGTAGTGTCAGTAAAAGAGAAACAAGGCATAGCATAGGTTTTCCTTTACACTCTGTGTGGCTATTTCTTCAAGGAATCCTGGTTGTTTTTATTGGACACTGGTATTTAAACACCAAGGGTGTGCTTATTACTACTGGGAGATGGATATTTCTAAGCCCAATACATAACCAGGAGCTGGGATGGGTACAGTGGAATATTTCTAAGCCCTCTCAGCAGACAAAGCTGGAAAATATGTATGTATACTTACCTATATATGCATACATATTGGCCCATGTTATGTGTGACAAATGAAGTGAAAGCCAAATATTGGACCACTGGGTCTATAGGTGGTCCTGGGCTAAGTCCCAGAAGAGATGATCAATTGTATTTTTTACCTCACAAACACTCAGGGCTCATGAGTTCATAAGGGCTAATCATACTAGATTTAACTTATTTCCTCCTTCTAGTAGGAGTGGATCAGAGAAATGCAGTTCACAAAGTATCTGGATTTTAGGGGAGCCTGGGTGGCTCAGTTGGTTAAGCACGTGACTCTTAATTTCAGCTCAGGTCATGATGTCACGATTTGTGAGATCATGCCTCCTGTTGGGCTCTGTACAGAGCCTGCTTGGGATTCTGTCTGTCCCTCCCCCATTCTCTTTCAAAATAAATTAAAAAAAAATTTTTTTTAAAATGTTCGTTTATTTTTGAGAGAGAGAAACAGAGTGTGAGTGGGGGAGGAGCAGAGAGAGAGGGAGACACGGAATCTGAAGGGGGCTCCAGGCTCTGAGCTGTCAGCACAGAGCCCGATGAGGGGCTCAAACTCACAAACAGTGAGATCATGACCTGAGCTGAAGTCGGATGCTTACCGACTGAGCCACCCAGGCGCCCCAATAAATAAATACATATTAAAAAAACCCACAAAATATTTGCATTTTAGGAAGGCATATAACAAAAATCTCTTACTCTTATGTCAATTATCTACTCAGTATCCAGTAGTGCCAAGCACAATGGTAGGCTCTCACATAAATGTTTGCTAAGTAAATGATAACTCCTTGTACACAAATGAGGTAAAGGAATATACTGGATGAGACAGGATCCGAAGTAAGCTCTAGATGCCAAAATAATCACTTGAATCAAACAACATGAAATTATTAGAAAGTTTTAAAATTGTTCACTGAGCTTTAAAAAAATTTCTTAGTCTATATGTGTAAAAATTATGGCTGAACAATATGTGTGAAAAAGACTGGGTCAATTCCTAACTCACTATTAATCAAGCTGTGATTGCAATTAGGTTGATAGAACTGAAATTTCACCTGGGAGAGACTAGGGATTCATCAGGAAACCCTACACTTCAGTGTGTCCAAGAATAAATGGAGTGAACAATCTGGATGACTGGCTCCACTCGCAGAGATATTTAAATGCCTAGGGTGGTATCCAGGAATCTACATTTTCAGTAAGCATCTTTAGGTGATTCTGATGCTGGAGATACTCCTACCATACTATGAATAAGAGGTATACAGCCAAGATCAACTACAGAACTTGCGGGCCCAATGCAAAGAAAACATGGGTCCCTCATTGAAAACATGAAGTGTTAGTGGAACATTAAACTAAGCGTGGGGCCCCATGACAATGCATAGGTTGCACACACATGAAGCCATTTACTATGCCCTGAGGTAATGATCTGCCACTGCCACTGAAGATTTAAAAAACTCTACTTAATTTTAATTTACATTTAAATAGCCACACACATACTTTTTAAAAAATGGGGCGCCTGGCTGGCTCAGTCGGTAGACCATGGGACAACTCTTCATCTCAGGGTCACGAGTTCAAGCCCCACTTTAGGTGTAGAGGTTACTTAAAAAAATTTTTAAGTAAATAAATAGCCACACATTGCTAGTGGTTAGTATACTGGTTAATACAGCTCTACAATGTTTTATATTCTAGAGCTGTATGAAAAAAAATCAACAGCTGCTTGGTAAGGTAATTAATTTTCTTCGTGAGGTCACTGGAAATAGTGGAGGATCAGAGTCACACAATCTAGTAGTTTGGACTCAAGAAGCCATGTGGCACATGTAGGCCTAGTAAATTATGAAGCCTCCCTCTTAAGAAACTTTAAAGCAAAGCCCAAGAAAAGCCATCTCAACTTTCTGGCACATGACAACTAAAACTATCTATGTACACCAAGAGAAATAGTAAGACGATCCCTTTTGTCTTTTTAAGTAAACTCTACCCCCAGTGTGGGGCTCGAACTCATGACCCTGAGATCAAGTCACATATTCCACCAACTGAGCCATGCAGCCACCCCAAGACAATCTCTTCCTGAGAATGGAAGGCCAAGGTGGTACTATTTGTTAGCTCTCCCCAGTCCTACCCATTGAGAAGCAAATTCTAGGTGCACCTGGCTGGCTGGCTGAGTCAGTAGAACATATAACTCTTGATCTCGGGGTTGTGAGTTTGAGCCCCATGTTGGGTGTACAAACTAAAAACAAAATCTCAAAACAACAAAAAAACACCCAAGTTCCAGTCATGAGAGGCCAGTCTGGTTTTTCAACTCAAGGACCCAAGAACTGAGCTGAATTCAACAATTTTTATTTTGCATTCACTATGGGACAGTACTATACAGAATGACTGTGAGAGTCTAGAATGCTTATTAGTTGCATCGAGAAATGAAGATGAAATGCAGGTTCTGGCATCAGACTTACCTGGGTTCTAGCTCTGCCTCCACCAGAAAAGTTCACTGTCATTTTAGACAATCTGAGACTTGGTTTCCTCATCTGAAAATTTCACCTACCTCATTGGTTTTTTTTCCTGAGACTCGAAGATGAAGATAAACCATTAAGCATGCCATTTCCCCAATGAAGAGCTTAATAAACATGAGTTGTTAATAATCTCAGTATAAAATAGTAATCTGGTTACACTGAACTTTTGATCCTAATTTAGTGTCAAAATTCTGCAAAAGGAATGCAACTCATTTCTCTTTTGAAAGACACTGTTCAGTATCTTCTTTGTAGGAGACTGTATGGGAAGCGGGCCTGATCTAGTATTACATATTCTTTACTTATATTACCTATACTTTCAGAGAATTGTTTTCAAATGACAAATTATGGTATTAAACACACATTTGGGTAGCAGGCTAAAAGTAGTTTCATTTGGATGGGGAGAGGAGTTAGATTTTTAAAGTATGCAAAATTTCCTTTTGAATGTTTAAAACTCAGGTTAAGAAAACAGCAAATAGGGGCACCTGAGTGGCTCAGTTGGTTAAGTGTCCAACTCCAGGTTTTGGCTCAGGTCATGAGCTCACGGCTTCGTGGGTTCAAGCCCCGCATCGGGTTCTGTGCTGGCAGCGCGGGGCCTGGTTGGGACTCTCTCTCTCCTCTCTCCCACTCGGCTGTCTCTCTCTCAAAATAAACTTAAAATTAAAAATAGGGGCACCTGAGTGGCTCAGTCGGTTGAGCGTCCGACTTCAGCTCATGTCATGATCTCAGTTTGTGGGGTCAAGCCCCGCAACAGGCTATGTGGTGACTGCTTGCTCAGAGCCTGGAGCCTACTTCAGATTCTGTGTCTCCTTCTCTCTCTGCCCCTCCCCCACTCACGCTTTGTCTGTTTCTCAAAAATAAATAAATGTAAAAAAAAAATAAAACAAAAACAAACAAACAACAAAAAAAAAAAAAACAGAGGCACCTGGGCGGCTCAGTTGGTCAAGTGTCCAACTACAGCTCAGGTCATGATCTCACAGTTCATGGGTTCGAGCCCCATGTCAGGCTCTATGCTAACAGCTGGGAGCCTGGTGCCTGCTTCAGATTCTGTCTCTCCCTCTCTCTCTGCCCTCCCCCCACTCACACTCTCTCTCTCAAAAATAAACATTAAAGGGGCACCTGGGTGGCTTAAGCCCTGCGTCGGGCTCTGTGCTGACAGCTCAGAACCTGGAGCCTGCTTTGGAGTCTATGTCTCCCTCTCTCTCTCAAAAATAATAAAACATAAAAATAAATAAATCTTTAAAAATAAACATTAAAAATGTTTAAAAAATTAAAAAGAAAGCAAACCATTCTCCAAAAAATAAAAGAAAAAGAAAACGGCAAATAACAGTAGATATTACATTCAACTTTGGTTAAATCTGCCAGATGGATTTTAAGGGTTGAAGGACAGCAAGATTGCAAAAACAGGCCCTAGAAGGGCCTTGAGGCCCTTGAGGATCCTAAAGGATCCTTGAGGATCATTTAAAATATAACTGGAATGAGAGAAAACTGAATTAAGTCTACCAACGAGATTGTTAGGGTGGTACTACTGAGACCTACTGAGACCACACAAGGAAAAATGGAAGTGCCCAGCAACGAGGCTGTACTAGTGTCTGAAATAAAAGTCATTTCCTCAAAGTCTAAAGACATTGTCAAAATGGATCTCAGTCAGGATTGTTTGTTGTCATGCCCGTGAGACAAGATACATAAGATTACTTTTTAAGGTCTGTCAGGGCAAGGATTCCCCCCTCCCCCAATCTGTTACATTAATTTTAATAAACATTTGCTATGTGCAAAGTACCATGCTTATTTCTTCAGCAACTAAAATATCTTCTATAGCTCTATCAATCCTCTGCCTCTATGGGTTTTGTGCCAGAGAACTCAGGGAATTGGTCAAGGTAAACCTTTAGAGTTTGAGATCTCTTATTAAATTTTAGACTGTTAACAGAACGAGTCCTTGGTTGGCAGATAATCCTTTAGTACATATGTCACATAAGTTCTCAAATTCTTCTTTCCACATACACAAATATATTTTAGGAACCTGATTAAAATATTCTCAGTGTAGTGCAGGGATCTTGTAATTCACTTGTAATCTATTTTTTTAAATGGCCAAAACATTAGACAGAAATTAGAGGAACTCTATTTTGGGTGTTACAAAGAACCTGTTAATGTCCAATGTATCTATCAATGTTTCTATTTGATTGAATAAAGATGTTCAGGCAGTGCTGGATGTCTGGTTGGTACTCACAGTTCTTGACAGTATTACTAATGGATTCCACCAGTTTCTTCAGAGTCTTCTGGTCCATGTCAAGTGTTGCTTCAACACACTGTAGAGTTCTCAGATAGCCTAGTTCCAAGCCTACATGTCTTGGATTGTCACTGATTCCATAGTTCATTACTCTATACCAACAGAATGTGACGGCGGCAACATTCCAGCAACCACAGAAGGTTCTCAAGTGATTGCAAAAATATGCAACAACGGTTGTTAGCACTCAAAACAAATGCAATGATTCCATGAATGTTATTGTGATCTGAAATATTACAGCAATTCCTACATTTATCTTTTCTTTAGGGCTAAACACCACTTAAAGTGGTACTTGATATTATTGTCATTTATATTTCCTCAGCACAAACTGTATGGTTGAAAATGTTTCCTTCCTAACTGAACACACAACTAAATAAAATTATAAGGATCTTATTTTTAAGTGGACATATTTTTCTAGGCTATAAATAGCTCCTTCAAAGATTATGTAACCTCCTTTAAAAAACTTTAAGCATCTTCTCGTAAGAGAGACTCCAATCTGGGAGCTCCTAGAAAAATGTAAAACCCCACTAGTACCCCTCCAACTTATACCTGACTGACTGGTAAGAAAGCATGGTGTGACTATGCCAAAGCTGGCCAAAATAACAACTGTTCTAACTCTACTGTCAAATCCTAATACAGGGAACAAACATTTCCTAGTCTGTTTACTGGCTTTCACTATAGTAAGGCAAGAAAATGTACCAGAATGAATTTTAGAATTTAGAATACAATATTCTTACAAATTTTAAATAAAATATAAAGTAAATTTTAAAATAAGGCAAATGTAGGGCGCCTGGCTGGCTCGACTGGAGGAGCGTGCAATTCTTGATCTTGAGGTCATGAGTTTGAGCCCTATGTTGGGTACAGAGATTACAAAAAAAAATTAAAACAAATTATTAAAAAGTAAAATAATGCAAATACAACTGGAACACAAAAGCTCTCCCAAAACTTTTCTTTAGGAAATACTGTGTTCACTGAATTAAGTTGAAAACTGGCAATGCTTTAGAAGTGTGAAACCTGTCACTTAAGTTTGAAAAATAACTGTTCTCAGTTTCTCCAAGGCTAGTCTATTATTTTCTATGAAATGAAAGCAAATGAGGCAACAGGCTTTTAGCACACCTTGACTGGAGGAATATGAACCTATATTCTGGATAAAGTCAACTCAGAACAATCTTACGGTATTTAAAATAAAACACCTAAATATACTAAAGGCAACCAAATGAATCCAAAACAATCAGACAGAGAAGTACTGGTATAAATTCAATTTTTCGATTCAGACACTCATCAATTTTGTTGCAGTTACCTTGGCATCATTATCCAGATAACATGCCCTGTGTATATAAAACTGGTATAAAAGTATTCAAGAAAAAGGGTGGTTTGGTGGAAGGAAGAGGTAAGAAATGTTAGGGACTTGCACATAACATTACTCTATCAAATTTTCTTCCCATAGCTTATTAGAAAGAAGACTATTAAGGCTACCATCACAGAAGAAATGAAAAAGGTGTTTCGCAGACAGTCAACACAACCTGGAAAGAACAGTTTTTTTGCCAGGTCACCTTATTCCTCAGTCTAATAACCGTTGCTTTCTAATTTGATATAATCATCACATTCTGGACCAGTGTGCTCATACCAAAACTGATCACCAAATAAACTGATAAAACTTATCTTTTAGCATTTTCTTGAACAACAATTCTAAGAAACTTCCTTTCAGATAAAAAAATGTTCCTCAAAACTTATTGTGTACTTAAGAGCATATACATATCTTTTATTTATTTCTTTAAGTTTATTTATTTGAGAGAGAGAGAGAGAGGGCAGAAAGAGAAGGGAGAGAGAGAATCCCAAGCAGGCTCTGCGCTGTCAGCACAGAGCCTAACATGGGTCTCAATCTCACAATTTCAAGATCATGACCTGAGCCGAAACCAAGAGTTGGATGCTTAACTGACTGAGCCACCCAGGTGCCCCTACATATCTTTTATTAGGAAAGAGTATGAAGCTTTAAGCATAAAATTTAAGGAAGTTTACCAAGAAATAAATAATTTTTACAGCTAAAAATTTGGGGATATGTCTTATCCACCTACCATTGAACCCCTAGTAGTGCTTCTTAATCTTTATAACTTAACTTGCAACTCAAAGGGAGCTGATAAGAACACAGCTATTTTTAAGTAAAATAGCTATTTATTCAGCCTCTTGTCATGCCAAAATGTTTTGTGCATATACCACTATAATTAGCACACCCTCTGAAACAGGCAAAATTGTACATCAAATTATATTTCATGTTACCTGATTATATAAAAATGTAAAGTGAAAATGATTTATCAATTCCTTTTAACGTTACTAGTAAACAATTCAGCAGTAGATATGAGGCACAAAATCTTAGTAAAATATGACAGGAAGAGCAATAATGTAATTCTCACTTAACTTGTCATAATTTGTTATGAATATACAAAGACAAATTTCTAAAATGTTATATTTACTAAGATTCTGGCAATAGCTTTATGTAACAAGACACAGCATACCAGGCCTGCCACTCAACTTGTTTATGGTAAGACTCAGCTTCAATATGAAGCTGTTTGGAAAAAAAAAAAAAAAAAAAAAAAATTAGAAGTCTGCTTTTTTTTTTTTTACATGCTAAGTATCTTGGCAAGTATGCCATTAAACACAGTATGGAATTTAAGATAGCAAGAATAAGGAGTTAATAAAAGCTAAACACTGCAGCCTAAACAAAATTCATACAAAAATAAAATAACTATCACTGGTTACATAAAATTTTCCTGACTGGTTAAAACTAACAGTATAAAACATGCATTTTAGAATCTTTAGCTATCAAGTTCAAAAAGTACCAGTGTCTATTGGAAATGATTCCTCTCCAAAGCCAAAGTGTAGTCAAAATTAATTCAAATGTTATAACACATTCTAATGCTAAAAAACATTCAGTATTATTGAAGTGGAGGTAAATCCCAGAGCTTTTGGGGCTTTGTCGTGCTGCAAAAGGCTGTTACTCTGGTTCACTTAAAGCAGCAAATGACAAGAGTCCAAGGATGTCTAAGAGCAAGACTGCTGTACCAGCTCTGACCTCCCCATGAAGCATGGCTACTGTGTCCACAAAAATAGGATGTGTGAGGATAAAAGGCACGCTATTCTGCTAGCTAAAGAGATAGCAAACCACCCCCCCCAACCCTAAAAGCTCCTTCCCCGGGTAAATAAAAGTATATAAGGGGAAAAAATTAAAATACACTTATCTACAGAATAAGGATTTTGAAATATCAATGTAATCCCTATTTCCAAAATGTTAACTCGAGTCATCTGGTCATTTCTAATTACATCTTAATGATATATCCAGATTCGATTTCTGTTGATTTATCATTAGATACTTCAAGTCAAAAATATTAACTTTATCCCCAAATATCTTAACCACTAGCACAACTGCAATGTATTATCTCCCAGAGCTGTTAAGCACTGGAAGAGAAAAAACTGATGTTCAAGCAGCAGGCAACAATTATGGCCCTTTCACACAGAGGCATCCAAGTGGCTACTGAATAGTCCAGTAATAATTCTAAAAACAAGAAAATTCATGCATTTTAGTAATTATGTCATAATTTTCACAGTTGAGATTTCCTTAGACATTGCACTTTCTTTATAAAGGAATCCTGATTTTTCTTAATATTATGGCGAGTCGGGACTTGAACTAGCAGCCTTCTTTTTCTTCTTCTTACTGTGTTTCTTATGCTTCTTTTTCTTTTTTGTTTTTTCCTGTAAAGACAGTTCCCTGTTAGACATTTCTACAGGAAAATATGCAAGTCTAAAACAACTTTACCATGGTACTTCTAAGATACTATATAATTATTTCAAACAATCCACACAACCAAGTAAACTATTCGGAACATTTTTGGAAAAGTCTAAATAATTAATATCATGAGGACTAAGAGTGCTTGTTTTCAAAAAGATATGGAAAAATTCTTAAGTCATTAGCACATTAATGTAGTTTCTAAATAAAACTTTCTATAGAAAATAAATTCTATGAATAATCATATCAACTGCTGTATCTCATACTATATAATTTGTAAAGGCGAAGTAATTGTAGTTATTGCAAAGAAGTCCTCATATCACAGCAAAACACAACTGTTTTTATAAATGACAGTTTTTGGAAAATATATATATTAAATCTGGTATTTTTTGGGTAAACAGGAACATAATTATTAGGTCCTGTCTTCACTGGTAACTATTTTAATTATTAAATTAACAACAACTAACTGGTACAAAATATTGATGTACAGTTGAAAAGTCTACTTAGCTTAGTAACTTTAATTTTTTAAAAAAGCTTTTATGTAAGCTCTATGCCCAGCATGGGGCTTCAACTCACAACCCCAAGATCAAGAGTCATACGCTGTACCTGCAGAACCAGCCATGCATTCAGATGCTTACTTTTTAGACAAAAATGCCACTAAAGCCTAGAAAAAGTAGTCAACTCATGACTAGATAAAGAGAGCTACAATTTTGTTGAACTCTGACTCTTGTGACTATTTCTGATGTAGAAGAGAAGGCAGAACTCTTAGAAACAGATACTTAGAAAAGTGGTATCAAATGAGAGACTAGTTGTTGCAAAAGAAAATAAAAAGCAAGAAAGGAAAAAAAAAGCAAGAAAGGAGACGTGTAAAGACAGCAAAAGTACAGCTTCCTATCATTTCTGAATCAATAAGAACTTTCCACAATCCCCCTGCCCCTCTCAAAGGTCTCTACCACTTAGCAGCGTTAAGCTAACTTTCATCATTCTCTTCACGAAAAGATCAAGTGCACAGGGAATTTTACAAAATTCCCTGTATTTGGCCCTTTAACGTTTTGGGTCTAGGTTGCTTTTTCATAAAAGCACAGTTGACTACTCTCTTTTTAAAATACTTTTCTTCGTGGCTTCCACAACACCTCAGTCTGCTGCTTTCTTCTACTGCAAAGACCCTTTCACCTCCCGTGCTTGTTCTTATTCCTCTGCTTGACCTTTCAGGACCTCCTTCCTTTTCCACATGCTCTCTCAGTCTCCCATGCTTTTAATAGTACTTACATACCAAATCTTCCTATCTAGTCCTTGCTCTGAACTCAAGACTGTGAGTTCTTCCTGGATACCTAACAAGTGTATCTAAAATTACCATAAAAATGCTAATTTTTCTCTCCAAATTCTCTTAGCTATCTTAGTAAATGGCACCTCTATTAAGGCAAAGAAACTAAGCTGCGGTTGGCTCTACTCTGTCTTAACTCCACTCTCTACATCCAAAGCAACAAGTAAGCCCTACCATCTAAGTCCAAAAACATAACTCAAATCCATCACACCAGTCCATCCTCACTACTACCACTGTGATACGAACACCATTCCTCACTTCTCTCTACTCCATCTCTGCCACAGTATTTTAAAAATGTAAAGTTGATTTAGGTCACTTCTTTGTTAAAAACACTCAAAATAGCTTCCCAAAGCATTCTGATTAAAACTGAAACACCTGGCTACGTGACATGGCCTCTGCTTACTTCCCAACCTCACTGTATGCAATTCCTCTTCATCTACTAGGTGTAAGCCATGCTTACTCTTTCCATTCTTCAAACAAATCAAGCTCATTCCTACCACAGGTCCTCAGCTCTTCTCTCTCTTTAGGATATTCTTCTTTTGATCTTCACATGGTTGGTTCTTTCTTGTAAATCCTATTTCAGCTTAATTTTACTTCCTCAGAAAGGCTTTCCTTCCCCAAAGTCACTTTCTTACATATCATCCTCTTATCCATCTTGTATTCCATTATAACAACACTACTAACACCAATAGTGCCTGCATAGAGATGCTTAATAAACATATGCTAGCTGAATGCACGAAAACAGTGTGTTATGCGAGTACGAATTAGAACTATCCTAAATTAACTATTATGTCTTAGTTAATCTGAACCAAAGACCAAAGCAGTTTTCACTCAAATTATATTCCCATTCAGAAAAAAAAGTCTCTTAAATGTCGCCTTGGTCATGAAGTACAGTAAATGTTACTTCTGAGTCATATATTACCAGGTGATTCTTTCTACCAGAAAAAGACCCTCATTTAAGAGTGAGGGAAATTCCGGGAAAGGGAAGTTAAACCTCAAACCTACAAAAGATGCTGTTCTCATTTTTCTTCTACCTCTCCCTAAGAAAATACTTTCAAAGGCAATCACCCATGCTTATACTGAGTGCTCCTAAATTACTTTAATGATATGGTCTGCAATTACTCTTTGATAATCTGTTATCTACTTTCCCCAGGTTGGTCTGCTTCTCATTTGAATATCACTTCCATTTTCTTTATTCTCCTCTTCCTTCTTTCTCCTTTTATACTTCTCAATTTGCATAATAGCAGAGCTGGCTTTAGAAATAATCAAAAGAATCATCTTTATTAGTGAATCATTTATGTTGTCACATTCCTGCTTTATTTTTTATTGCATCCTGTGCTTAGAAGGTTTTTCTGTTGTTATAGGTTTGGCTGATCTGAAAGTAACTTCTATTGAAGATGAGGGAATCACCATACTTAAATCTCATATTTCATATTACAGCTTAAGAAAATCAAAAAAAGTTTGAGTTTTCATTTCTAACAGCACTGAATATGGAATAAAATAAAATGAAATGCTGAATAAAACACTGAAATGGAAACAGGACATGTTTACTACTAGGAAACTCTTCCTTTCTCCTAAGCCAATTTAACTTGCTTTAACCCATTAAGTAAAGCTGAATACCACATTTTTCCCAATAAATATTTAGGCCCAGTAAATGAAGTCATGCTTTATAAGGATTCATTTTATCTTAACAAAAAGAACCACACTACTGTCATGTAAAAAATTTAAATGATACTTGCTATTACTTTTTCTCGTTCTTCACTGCTTTTCTTCTTTTTTGCTCGTACCTAAAAAGTTTGAATTTTTGTTGAGAAGACAAATATGTAACTTGCACTCAAGACATTTTTTTAAAATTTATATGTAAAAACCATTTTGACAATCAAATGGCATTTTAAATGCCTTCTTATACCTTAAACCCCTGTTTGCACATCCCAGAAATGCAGATATCATATAAACAAAGGGAAGACTGTATTTTGTTTCATTCATCCAGAGCTTTACTGAGTTTTGGAAAATGCACTGATGACAGTGCTACTTTAGAGTTTTTGAACGGCTTATGTAATGTACCTGCTACAGCTTGGATTTTGTTATGTCTTAAGATTTTATGTATTCTGGTGTTATCACACTCAGCATTTATGCACTGAAATAAAATTTAGTAAAATTATACATTAATATTTTCTTATATATTAAAAAAATGTTAGGGGATATTAATATAAAATGTGTAGATCAGATCTGTAATACATACATATGTGCTGCCAATTTCAATTCAATTCATTTCAATTTCATTTCAGAGGGGTATTACAAAATACTATTACAAAAGGGGAGCAATAGGCCCTATTTTACAAATGAGGAAACAAAATCCAAGAGAAAAACACTTTAAAGATGGTAACTTACAGACCTAAAATTATCTAAAAATGGACTCTTATTCTAACAGAGTACAAACAAAATCCAAGATAGGAATATCAGAGCTGAAAAGGACCATAGTATAGAGACTACCTAATTCTCCTCTCACCTTATAGATAGGAAAAAAGATCACAGCAACATTTCTGCTCTATCTCATCACTGTTCTACTTCTTAAATAGTAGTAGTTCCAAATAAAAACAAGGGAATGCTATGTTTCAATACACTACACATCAAACAGCATCTTTCACGTAATCAAAATAGCAGTATAGTAAAAAGTAAATATTAGAAGAATAAAATAAAATAGGGGCGCCTGGGCGGCTGAGTCAGTTGAGTGTCCAACTTCAGCTCAAGTCATGATCTCATGGTTCATGAGTTCAAGCCCCACACTGGGCTCGCTGCTGTCGGTGCAAAGCCTGCTTTGGATCCTCTCTTCCCCTCTCTCTGCCCCTCCCCATCTTGTGCTCTCTCAAAAATAAATAAACATTAAAAAATAGCTCAGAATAGATATTTGTAAATACGGTTAATTATAATATTAGCTATATAATTAATTATCTTCTAGGAAATGAAAAACTCGTTCTGAAATAGAACTTCCATTTCTTTTTCATAGCACACTTACTTACTAGAGAAGTGAGTAAATCAAATATTCATGACGTATTTCTTTTAACTAATTTCTTTTATTAAAATCAAATAACTGAACAATTATTTTTATATTTCAGAGAGAGAGAGAGAGAGAAAGAGAGAGAGCAAGCATGCACATGATGGGGGGAGAATGGCAGAGGAGAGAATCTTAAGCAGGTTCCCTGTCAGTGCGGAGTCGGATGTGGGGCTCAATCTCATGACCCTGGGATCGTGACCTGAGCTGAAATCAAGAGTTGGACACTTAACCAACTAGACCACCCAGGCACCCCAAAATCAAATAACATTTTCAAGTGAAGAAAATGGATTTGATCATATACTTACTTCTTCAATGTAATCTGATTCTGATAAGGACTCAGATGATAAAGGTTTATCTTCAGGATACATCTTTCTTTTCTTGCTGAGTCCTTTAATGTCCTATGAAATATAAACACATGTATGTTGACTCAAAAAGATGTAATGCTATGCCACACAAATTTGCTTCTAAGTTCTATTTAACAATTCCTCCAATTATCACAAAAATTACCTATTTTCATTTTAGAAATGTCTAAAATTGATGACATTCACCAGTATTCAGTCTTTAACCCCAATAAAATAATGCTTTTATTACATAACCCTAAAAGACATAACTACATGTCCTTTTAGATGTAATATCCTCATTTTTTTCCTTTTTTTTAAAAGTTAATTTAGTTTTGAGAGACAGCATGAGTGGGGGAAGGACAGAGAGAGAGGGAGACAGAGGATCTGAAGCAGGCTCTGCACTGACAGAACAGCCCCTGACATGGGGCTTGAACTCACAACCATAAGATCATGACCTGAGCCGAAGTCAGACACTCAATTGACTGAACCACCCAAGCGCCTCTTTTTTAAAAAATATTTGTTAATTTAAGTAATCTCTATACCCAACGTGGAGCTCACACTCATGGCCCTGAGATCAAAAGACACATGCTCTTCTGACTGAGCCAGGCAGGCACCCCTCTTATTTTAATTATAAATGACAGAATTATAAAAACTCGTAAGAAACCATACAGGTGGTATAAGATTTAAGTCCCTTGTATTTGGATTGTTTTGTTTCTACCCAGTGTTGGATCAGAAAAGCCTAGTGCTACACACACACACACACACACACACACACACACACACACACCCCAAAGGGTAATCGTGATAATTGAAAAAGATCTCTACACCGTATAAATTACTTTAGTATGTTCCCAGTGTTAAATTCATATTAAAAAAATCTTCATCTCTAAGTATTCTTAATGATGAGAAAATGTGTAACTCTGGGGAAGAAGAAAGACTGAAGGAGTTATTAGACACTTAAAAATATACACTCTGAGGAATAAAAAATTTCAAAAACATCTGATGTACAGCAAAATGTTAAGATTTATTAAAGCTTCATAGTGGATATGCAGGTTGTCATTTTATTATTTTCCATATACTCTTCCTGTATGTCTGACTAGTTTGTAACAATAAAAAAACTACAATGGAAAAAATGCGCACTACTGAATCATATAGAAAAAAACCACAAAACTATATAGCATGGACCCAATTTTGAAGACTCTTGGACAAAAATAAATCACATAGAAAATAAGCTAACAGTGATGATCTGTGTTATATTACAGGTGATTTAATTTTGTTTCTGCAAACAGCTTATTATTTTGGTAGAAATGATAAATGCTCACTGTAAGAAAATTCACCTGAAGCCCAGTACCAGGCATTAAACATCATGAAGATTTTTGGAAACAGCTCTCTATGTGTACATTTACTATTTTACATAAATTCTTGTTTAGAACCTGCTCTTCTCACCCAATAGTACCTTTCCATGCCAACTACATTGTCATTTATGGCTGCCTTTGACATTCATTGACAGCATATGCCAGAATTTACTTAACCCATCTCTTTTTGGAGGGCAGGCATACATATGGGTTCTTTGCTATTAAAAACAAAGTTGAGGGGCGCCTGGGTGGCTCAGGTCATGATCTCACGGTTTTGTGAGTTCGAGCCCCACGTCAGGCTCTGTGCTGACAGCTCAGAGCCTGGAGCCTGTTTCAGATTCTGTGTCTCCCTCTCTCTCTGACCCTCCTCCGTTCATGCTGTCTCTCCCTGTCTCAAAATAAATAAATAAATATTAAAAAAAAAATTAAAAAAAAAAAACAAAGTTGAGGGGCACCTGGGGGCACCTTAGGATTCTCTCTTTCTACCTCTCTGACTTTCCCCTGCTTGTGCTCTCTCTCTCTCTCTCTCTCTCTCCAAATAAACAAACAAAATAAATAAACTTTAATAAATAAATAAGTAATAAAAACAAAGTTATGGGGCACCTGGATGGCTCAGTCAGTTAAGCATCCGACCCTTGGTTTCGGCTCAGGTCATGATCTCATGGTTCGTGGGATCGAGCCCCGCATTGAGCCCCGCGCTGACAGCACGGAGCCCGCCTGGGATTCTCTCTCTCTCCCTCCCTCGCACTTCCTCGCTCTCTATTTCAAAATAAATAAATAAACTTAAAAAATAACAAAAACAAAGTTGAAATACAGTAAAGGGTGCGTGAGTACAAAATCTTTACCTAATAACAATGTTAAAATGAAAGACCAAAGTAGCCTTCACCCAAATGATTTGCTCATTCTCCCACCACCACCCCTCAATCATTTATTTCACTCATTTATGAATCACACTTTACCAAGAAGCCTCCTTATCAGGCTCTTTTATCAATCATATCAATCTCAGATAATTGGAATACAGTCGTATTTTAAGAAATGCCTAAACATGAATTTTACCACTTTTTCTGTGTATATAAGGTATTTTTTTCTGCCTTCCACAGCAAATATAAAGTATCATTTTTTAATTACGAAGTTTTAAATTATGTATTCCTAGTTTTTACTAAGTTTGTTCATTATATTTAAACTTTGTTCATGGTTTACTTTTTTGTGATCTTTGTCATTCAGAATTAGAATTATCTGGTCAAAAATATTGAGTTTTGAGGCATGGGCCTTCTCCACCCCAATACCATATTCTCCATGGTCTTTCTCCAGTTATACTTTCAGATTTAAAACAGACATATTTGGGATTTATCTGGCCTTAAGGAGTGCCCAGCTTTATATTTTCCAAACGGACAATCATTTTGTCCCAAGAAAAGCCACTTGTATCATATATTAAGTTCCACAAATACTTAACAAAGTTCTACTTGGGCTCCAGACTGTTCCCTCCTCCCCCAACTGTTAGTTCCATTTTATCCACTGGTTTTTGTTGTTGTTGTTGTTTTCTATTCCTGTACCATACCGCACTATTTTTTAATCAAAGCATTAATGTCTAATAGGGTAGCTCATACCCAGGAAAATTTACTGAATCTTCATCTTCATGTGCTTCTCTGAATAGATTTGCATATTTTCTTCAAGTAAGTTCCGATCAATTTTTTAAAAATTTCCTATATAGTCTTTGTTACTATTAGAAACAGGATATTCCTTCATTAGGTATCATATTCCATTTTTGTAACAATTTATTTTTTTTATTATTTTTTTTTTTCCAACGTTTATTTATTTTTGGGACAGAGAGAGACAGAGCATGAACGGGGGAGGGGCAGAGAGAGAGGGAGACACAGGATCGGAAACAGGCTCCAGGCTCTGAGCCATCAGCCCTGAGCCTGACGCGGGGCTCGAACTCCCGGACCGCGAGATCGTGACCTGGCTGAAGTCGGACGCTTAACCGACTGCGCCACCCAGGTGCCCCTTGTAACAATTTAAAAACGAGCTGAAAACAATGACTGATATATGACTTGAAATCACACCCTTTTTTATAACACTATGCTAACTATACTGGAATTAAAATGAAAACCCTAAAAACAAAGAATATTGCCTAAGGGAAAAAATTACACCCTTTTTATGATTATAACAGTCACTCTAAACAATATTAAGAGAAGCCATGGACCCCAAAATGTTCATCATGTATATGAAAAATGAGTAATATCTAAAATATGAAACTCCTATGAGTCATAAAAACAAAAAACCAACAGAAAAGTAGGCAAAGACTATGAATAGGCAATTCACAGAAAATGGTATCTGAATGGCTAATAAGCAAATGAAGAGGCTAAACCATCTTCACATATTAAATTGGCAAAAAGAAATCTCATAGTGTTGACCATGACGTATGTGGAACAAGGGTACGGTCAATACATTACTAGCAGGATACAAATTAATGAGCATTTGGGTGGGCAAAATTTAGACAAGTTAAATGTATGAACATCTTTGAATCTAGAAATTATAATCCCAGGTATATCTTATTTATTTCCTTTTTCCCTAGGTGTCTCTTAGAAAAGTAATGATAATTTGTGGAAAAGGAAAAATGGATAAGAAATAGTCACTGCAGCACTGTTTGCATTACTGAAAAATGAAAACAGCTAGATGTCCCAAAAACAGAAGAATAGAGAAACAGGAGCGCCTGAATCGCTCAGCTGGTTGAGTGTCCGACTCTTGATTTCGGCTCAGGCCATGATCCCAGGGGGTCATGAGATCAAGCACTGAATCGGGCTCTGCACTGAGCATGGAGCCTGGCTTGAGTTTCTTTCTCCTTCTGCCCCTCTCCCCTGCTCATGTTCTCTAAAACATAAAAATAATTTAAAAAAGGAATGGAGAAATAAATTATGGCAAATTAATATAATAGAATACTATAGGCAAAAGGACTTGAGGGCATCAACAAGGATAAATGTCCACAGCAATGCTGAATGAAAAAAGTAGGTGCCAGAAGGAAACATGATACCATTTTGAAAATGCAAAATATCTAATGCTATTTAAGAACATATACTTATGCAATAGAAGTGTATAAATGTGGATGGGAAAAATTCACATTAATTTCAGAAACAGCTGCCTCTTAGGAAGGAGAGGGCGTCTTGTACTTTTTCTTTTTTTTAATGTTTGTTTATTTGTGAGAGACAGACAAGAGTGTGAGTGGGGGAGGGGCAGAGAGAGAAGGAGACACAGAATCTGAAGCAGGCTCCAGGCTCTGAGCTGTCAGCACAGAGCCCGATGCAGGGCTTGAACTCACAAACCGTGAGATCATGACCTGAGCCGAAGTCAGACGCTCAACTGACTGAGCCACCAAGGTACCCTGTACTTTTTCTTTAATAAAACCAGACCTGAAGCAACTATGACAAAATGTAAATCATTTGCCAACTCCGGCTGGTATGTATATGGGTATTTGTTTATTGTATTATTTGTCTTTTACTCTATAAAAACACATTATTACTCTGTACCTTATACTGAAGTACAAAATCACAATGCAGTTGTTTTAGTATTTCATGTTTGTATACTACCAGTTTTTAGTTTCACACGTAAATTTAAAAAAAATTTTTTAATGTTTATTCATTTTTGAGACAGGGAGAAACAGATGGTAAGTCGGGGAGGGGCAGAGAGAGGGAGACACAGAATCCCAATCAGACTCCAGGCTCTGAGCTGTCAGCACAGAGCCCAACATGGGGCTTGAACCTATGAACCATGAGATCATGACCTGAGCCGGTCAGACACTTAACTGACTGAGCCACCCAGGCGCCCCTAACACATATATCTTTTTAAATATGAAAGGTACTACTTATTCTATAATGATTTAGAAAATCAGGAATTAATGTTGAATTACATCATATCCCTTTGGCAATTACAGTTTCTTTCATTTGGGCCGTTACTACAATATGGCAAATTGTATTAATAAAGTTCTTATCTTTGAATTCTTAAAATTAACCCATTTTGATCATGATGGTTTTTTTTTTAGTGTCTAAATGGGTTTTGTATTTGCAAATTGATATTAAAACTAAGTATATATCCAAGATTAGTAAAAATATATGTCCACACAGAAACTTGCACATACATGTTTACAACAGCATAAGATAGAAACAACTTAAATATCAACAGACAAATGGATAAACAAATTGTGGCATACACACACAGTGGAATATTAATCATCCATAAAAGGAATGAAGTATTGATACATGCTACCACTTGGGATGAACCTTGAAAACCTTACACTAAGTGAAAGAAGCCAGACACAAAAAGCAATACATTGTATGACTGCTTTTAAATGATAGACTCAGAGGGGAGGGGACCTGGACCTGTCCTGAGTCTATGTCATCCTCTGTGATCCAAAGAGTGTCCCTGTCAAGATCTAACCCTGGAAGTTATAAGAGAATTGTTCTTCCACCTGCCCCAGTAAAGTCAAGCTTCACTTGACTTCACTACAAGCTACCAGCTGTAGCCCCAGTGAACAGCACAGCTGGCAGGGGTTTGGCACACCCAGCCCTTGGTGCTGCCTGAAAGCTTCTGTTGAAGCTCTTCCATGTGGAACTGAAATCACCTACTTGCTTGAGTGGTTCTCTCACTAAAAAATCAGGCCTAAGCTGAACAGTCTACAAAAGAGTATCAGTGTTTTACTCCAAAAAATGTAGAAGAAGCGGTGTTTGAGGGTTTAATGCTAAGTTTTACCTGTCCTTAAATCTGTAGAATATGCTATGTTAATGCTACCTTATATTTGTATCAAAGTTAACAAAAAGTAACTGGCTTTCCAAAGTGTAATACTATTGAATTTGTAAACAAACAGAAAACAAATACAAAGGATAATTTGTCTTATACATTCAATTTGTAAATAGCAAGGACTGTTTTAATTCTAATAAATTCCATTTATTTTAATGTAAATACAAGTAATACACTTATTAAAGTTCCTACTTTTTTTAAAAAAGATTTTATTTTTAAGTAATCTCTACATCCAACATGGAGCTCAAGCCTACAACCCCAAGATCAAGAGTCACATGCTCTACTAACTGAGCCAGCCAGGTGCCCATGAAGTTCCACTTTTGATTCAACAAAACAAAACAAAACACAAAACAGAATAGAACAAAGATATATCCAGAATATATAAATCTAGAGATGGAAAGCAGAACAGAAGTTACTAGGGGAAGGGGAAAGGGAGAATGGTAATTAGTTAATGAGTATGGGTTGTTTTTGAGGGGATAATGAAAACGTTTTTAAACTACAGAGGTGGTCATTGCACAACACTATATATACACAATATTCCTCCAAATTGTAATTTTACAATGTTTAATAGCATATTATGTGAATTACACCCCAATTTAAAAAATATGTTTAAAAAGACTGAATAAAATATAATGACATTGGTCTGTAGTTTTCTTTCATTAGTAACTGTTTCCTTTAGGTTTTTATTACTAAGAACCAGAAAAAGATTTTTAATTGTACATCAGAAACACAGGAATAAACTTGCATTATTTATAGTTAAGTATAAATAAAAATAAAATATCTATAGTAGTAAAAAGGTTTTTCAAAACTTATCTACGATGTATTCAATTTGAAACAGAACTCCAGGTTCTGTAATTAAAAAGTCTTTTTTTTTAACTTTTTAAAAAAAGTTTATGTATTTATTTTGAGAGAAAAAGAGACAGAATGTGAGCAGGGGAGAGGCGGGGGAGGGAGGAAGAGTCAGAGAGAGTGAGGGAGGGAGGGAGGGAGGGAGAGGGAGAGGGAGAGGGGGAGAGAGAGAGAGAGAGAGAGAGAGAGAGACACGCAGCACACAAGTGCGCGCCAGAGAATCCCAAGCAGGCTCCACGCTGTTAGTGCAAAGCTAGCTTCCAATCCTGTCTTCCTCTCTCTCTCTCTCTGCCCCTCCCCCACTCACACTCTGCCTTTCTCAAAATAGAAACATTTAAAAAATAAATAAAATAAAATGACTTGAAGAAACAAAGGAAATATTTAATTTCCATCATTTTGAATTTTTAATCTGATAATAATCTGTACAAATTCAAACTCTGCAGGAATACTTTTCTGATCTTTTAACTTTCAATAATGAATTCAATAAATGATTTCCTTAAATCAGCGAGAAATGCTATAAAAACAAAATAAATAAATCTCTTTAAGTTAAAAGGGAGAACATATTGTCAATTTTTTGAAGTAAATGAAGTATTGTATGACAGACTAAAGGCAATGTAAAATTATAATTACCTTGTCTTTCTCAGTTGCATCCTTTGACTTCTTTTTCTTTTTTAAACCATCCTAAACACACAAACATATATATATATATATCAATTTTAAATTTAAAAGATACAGCATAATAGTATAAGGACAAAAATACCAAAACAGTGATTTGCTCTATGATTCACTCAATTTATTATATAAACTGGAAAAAGTTTACTTCAATGCCAGATTTTTATTCTGAAAATATAGGAGGAACGTTATGTTGTGTATATATGTGCTTGTAAGGAAATGGGCATTCTTCATTTATCTAGCTACATATCAAATCTAGGTATACCTCAAAATAATAATCTAACAGATTATCTATAATAACCACCTAGTTTATTTAAAAAATAAGACTTAATGCCATCTGCCTATTTTTGCCCGTGGTGGTCATATGCATGGGAGTTCTAATTCACACTGACTGTGGACGTCCACCAATCTCATTTTCCTACTCTCCTTGTAAGGAGGAGAGGCTAGAATTTCTTTCTTTTGATTGTTTCAGTTCTAGCCATTAACCTCCCTGAGCCTTCCTTATCCAAAAAGTGGATGAGGATTGAGTTAAAATGTCAAGTGCTTAGAACTATGCCTAACACAGAGGAGGCACTTGGACAAATATTAGCTATCATTATCACGAGACTGAGTCTTCAGCCTTAAAAGACAAAAAGAAAACCAGTGTTTACTGACTACTTTCTAGATGCCAGGAATTTTGTCAAAAGAAACGACACTAGGACTAGTAGAGATCTGCCACAAAACCAGACAGTTTTGTTTTTCTGAGACCCTAGAGACAGTGTTTGTGAAATTGTGGTCCGAGGACACCCCTATATCAGAATCATAGAGAACATCTATTAAAAATGTAGACTTCTGAGCCTAATCAGATTTACTGAATCATACTCTCTGGAGATGAGGCCCAGGAATCTACACTTTTATTACAACTTGCATGTATTCCTTATTATCACAAATGTCTGAGAGCCAATGCCAATTATGTTTCACAATTCTGGACAGTACAGAGCAGATTTAGGAATAGGATACTGGACCAGATAGTACAGTATGTTTTTTTCTCTAAACTCTGACTTCTTTATGAAAATGGAAAAAATAGTATCTGTCACATTTATCATAAAGCTATCATGGAAATGTTGAGAGATGGAGACATATGTGGAAGTACTTAGAGAACAATTGAAAACCATATGTAAGATATTAAGTATATCAATTAAATGGCACAGACCATCAAAGTACAAAAAAATAGTATCTCATTTCCAAACTGAGAGCAATTTAAGATAGGATGATTTAAAAGAAGCTAATTAAATGTGGTTTGCTATCCAAAATACTGCTAATTTAAGTAATTTTACCTTACTGTCCGATTCAGTTTCTGACATGGAGCTTTCAGAAGATTTATGTGAACGATTCTTCTTTTTCTTTTTTCTTTTTCCTTGTTTTTTATCCTATATAAAACATTTTTACAAACATTTGCTTTGTTTCAAAAATATAATTGATGCATTTTATTAATATAAAAACTTTATCCATGAAAGAACCAAGTTGTAAATACATGTTTTACTTAACAGTATTTTTAAAGTAAACTTTATGCCCAATGTGGGGCTTGAGCTCCTGAGCCTGAGATCAAGAGTCACATACTCTACCAAATGAGCCAACCAAGCACCCCCTTAATAACTGTGTAAAGTATAACTTATACTAACCTTCCTGTTTTATAAAAAAAAGTCAAGTAATTTGAGTCACACGTACCCTCTAGCTTCTAGTCAGATAGCATTTTAGATTTTTAAACTGTATTTCTTCTCTGATATTTTTTTTTTAATTTTTTTTTTTTTTCCAACGTTTATTTATTTTTGGGACAGAGAGAGACAGAGCATGAACGGGGGAGGGGCAGAGAGAGAGGGAGACACAGAATCAGAAACAGGCTCCAGGCTCTGAGCCATCAGCCCAGAGCCTGACGCGGGGCTCGAACTCCCGGACCGCGAGATCGTGACCTGGCTGAAGTCGGACGCTTAACCGACTGCGCCACCCAGGTGCCCCTCTTCTCTGATATTTTTAAGTGAATAAGATACATTTAGGAATATAAAAAAAACATGTTAATATTTAAGTATCTAGCTGTTCATTCCTGTCAGTGCTCTCAGTTATGGATAATTAACCAAAACCTGCAAGTCAACATTTCTAAAATATTACATAATGGATTTCCTCTTGTCATTAAATAAATTAGAGATTATTATTTCATGAGCCATCACAGGCAAACCTTACCTCATCTTCAGAATCCGAAGAACTGCTGGAAGAATCAGAGCTTGATGAAGAAGAAGATGAATACTTGACCAAGCACAAAACAATTAAAGCTTGTGAGATGCAGGAATTTTTTTATTACTAAGTCTTTCAAATACTTAACAAAATCAATCTAGTGGCTGAGAAACAGATGTTGTATTATTCTGAAGACTTAAACATTAAAAAGTGAAATGTCATACGCCCTTACACACACACACACACACACACACACACACACACACGAAAAAGGCTCAACAAAGTAACAGATATGGCAATGGTAGTCAATTTTCCCCTTTCCCTCCCTGATAGCAACAGAGGAGTTACTAGGTTATAAGGCGGGTGGCGCCTTTCTTTATATTGCTAATAGAACAAAACCACCCATATCTACCAAAGGACCTCCAGGCTCCTTGACTCATTTACAGTCAGCATACAGGTTGTATAAATTATCTTACTTTTCTTGTAAGCTCTTAATCATAACATTTAGAAAAATGGAAAACGCTCCTTGACTCATTTACAGTCAGCATACAGGTTGTATAAATTATCTTACTTTTCTTGTAAGCTCTTAATCATAACATTTAGAAAAATGGAAAACTTTTGCTCACCCTACCAGATTTCTTCTTTTCTTTTTTCTTTCTCTAAAAACAAACAAATAAAAGTACAAATCTAAATAAGCTGATGTGAGTTTTTAATATTATACTGATAGTAGTACACCCAACTGTGATATTAAAAACAACATTAAACTCTTACCTGCTTTTTTTTGGATGAGCTCTCACTTCCACTTAATAATTTCTCCCTGTGTTTTTCTAGTTCTTTCTTCCAGTTCTGCAAAAAGGTTATGAACAACATCAAAGGCTATCTATCCCCTTCTAACACACCTGATATAGATAGCTACTACTACTTCCTTCCCTCTATCCTCTATTACCTCTCACCATCTCAGCCTCTAAGAACAGGGAAAAGGTATTCCAGGTGCCAGAACCCTGTCACCAAAGAATCCTCTAAAAGCTCTTTATTAAGGGGGATATTAAAGAGTGGGAGCTCTCCAGTGCATATTGAGAAGAGGAGTAGGTATTATCACTGAAGCTGACAACTTTTTTCATTTTACAAAAAAAAAAAAGTTAGATTCTCTTTCCAGACAGTAAAAACTGAATTAACCTATATTGTACCTGAAATACTACATACATGTTTGTGACCAAAACAGGCAAACATCATGGAAAACTCAGAGTAATATGGGGCCATGGGGGCAGGGGAAGATAAAGGGAAGAACCCAGATGACCTAAATTACTGTAAGATGATTTTCCACTTTTTAATTTTTTTGGTCTTTTTATTTTAAAGAAATCGTGCATTTATATATAAACCTGTATTCAATGTACAGAGCGCCCTTAAACCTAAAAACCATGCCCGACCCTTGATTTGTTAAAAAATTATTTCTTTTTTTTTTTTTTTTCTGTTTTTAACGTTTTATTTTCTTTTTGACAGAGAGAGACAGAGCATGAGCGGGGGAGGGGCAGAGAGAGAGGGAGACACAGAGTCCGAAGCAGGCTCCAGGCTCTGAGCTGTCAGCACAGAGCCCGATGCGGGGCTCGAACTCACAGACCATGAGATCATGACCTGAGCCGAAGTCGGACGCTCAACCGACTGAGCCACCCAGGCGCCCCAATGTCATATTTCTTTTAAGAAAACGTATGTGTCTATTTTTCCAAACAGGTACTATTTACAAACCTCATTCATTTTTTCTTCAAATTCAGCCAATGCCTTGGAGCCTTTCTTTTTCTTCTCTAGTTGTTCTTTCACTTCTTCCCTTAATAAAATAGATACATAAGTTTTCAAGCAATTCAAATTAGAGATGAATACTTACAAACAAAACCAAAATTTCGTAAATAAAAAAATATTAGTATCCTAATAAACTTCCATTCCAGTGTTGACACATTTTAAAGTTCTTTGTTCATAGCCTTATAAGTCAATTATTAACACAGTCTTTCAGATAACACTGATTATTCCTTTCCCAAACATGGATTACAAGAGCTAATACACCAAACATTTGAGCACTGTTTTCAATACATTTTCCTTTAATCCTTACAACAATCCTGTGAGAAAACACAGTATTATTACACCAATTTTACGGATACGAAGCAAAGCTTGAGGCAGGTAAGAAATCTGCCTAGGGTCCCAAAGCTGATAGTTTCAGTGTTAGGGACAGCTAAGGTCTATTTAAACTACTAAATTTTTTAATTAAACATCTATTTTACAATGCACCTCTCATACTGCACAGAAGAGTTGGTACAACATGCCTGATTGCTAATTCTCAGAATGGCCTGCTTACAAGTTTGGCCCTGGCTGGCATCTGGGAACTTGGATTTTGAAGGCTCCTTACCATTCCGTTAAGAGTGGCTCACTGTGCCTATCTGTACCAATACTACTGCTTAGGCTGAACCTGTACTTCAGGAAGTCTGGAATTTTGGGATCTGATAGGGAGAGGCTGACTAGTCCCCAGTAAAAACCCTGGGCACACTGAGTCTCTATCTAATGCACTCCCCTGGTTGGCAACATTTCATGTATGTTAACACAACTCATTGCTGTAGGGGTTAAGCACATTCCATGTGACTATATAGGAAGAAGCCTTGGAAGCCTGAGCCCAATCTCCCCTGGACTTCACCCCATGCAACTTTTCTCTTTGCTGATTGTGGCTGGTACTCTTTCAGTGTAATAAGTCTTACCCAAGAGTACAACTATCTAGGAGTCCTTCTAGCAAATTACACAACTGAAGGGCTATCTTGGGGGACTCTAATACACACATAATATACTTTCTCAAGCACTTCCCCTTAAAGTTCATTTCTTCTCACCAATTTTGAAGGTAAAATGTATTTTGTTTTGGGATAATTTTCTGGTATGCTGCAACAGTCAACAACAGCATTCATGAAAACTCTAAGAGGTAGACATGGCTTACTTTCTATTTAACTCAAAGGAAGAGTCCTTGTTACATATAAGCAAAACTTTCAACTATAGTTATCCAGCTTTTAGGGACACTTACAAGCATTATGAAGCTAACAACTCTGAAACTTGTCATAAGTTATCTCAGGAGTCTGACATTTAATAATAAGACATACTAAAAAAAAAGTGAGGCCAGTGCTGTGATGCTTTATTTACAAATAATCAGAGTTACTCAATGAGGGCAAATAAAAACCCAAAAAACAATTTAAAACAAAAATTTTTTAATGGGAAATTCAACTTATTGAAAAGCCATCAGGTAAGAATAGAAACATGGCTTAACATTATCCTTCCTAACACCTACTTACACTTCAATGAAGGGCGAGATTAGTCAAACCTACCTTTTAAATAGCTTAAAACTGCAAGCTTAAGGTCTCTTTTAGGGGATAGAGAAGAGATTGATATGAAAGGTTAACTGCTAGCTCTTTAGCTACACAGGGTGGTGGCTTCTCAAATATTTGTTCTATGCTCATGCATGATGCGTATTTCATACATTGAAAAGAAAGCACCAATGAATATCACTTCAAAAAATTATGTATCTGACAATTGCTTTGCAATCAATTAAAACTGTAACAGTAACCTTTAAAAAATCTATGAAAATCTTATAAATGGTTAAATTGTTACACAAATACCAGGTAGGCCTTGGTCGATTCAGATAATCTTGGATTGTTGGCCCTGAAGACTGGATTGGACCCCTGGATCTGGCCATTGCTATTGGGTTCATATAGGCCTTGAGGAAAGAACAAAAATTAACTCAATTAAAAAAAAAAAACAAACATCAAAAATGGAAATGTTCACTTACTCACCAAGCAATTTTTATTATAAATGCATACTATGTCCAACTAAGCATGAATAATCTAACCAAATTTTTCATTACAAAAAAAATTAATACTCTATTAAGTCTCACAAGTTCAGGAGATGAATCATATCACTATTACATAGAAAAAAATTTTTTTTACCAGAGATTTAAAATTTAAAAAAAATTTTTTTAATGCTTATTTATTTCTGAAAGAGAGGGAGAGAAAGAGAGAGACACAGTGCGAAAGGGGAAGGGTCAGAGAGAGAGGGAGACAGAGAATCTGAAGCAGGCTCTAGGCTCTGAGCTGTCAGCACAGAGCCTAATGTGGGACTCGAACTCACAAATGCGAGATCATGACAGGAGCCGAAGTCAGACACTTAACTGACTGAGCTACCCAGGTGTCACCCTACCTCTTTTTTTTTTTTTTTTAACTTTTTTAACGTTTATTTATTTTTTCGAGACAGGGTGAGACAGAGCACGAACAGAGGGAGGGTCAGAGAGAGGGAGACACAGAATCCGAAGCAGGCTCCAGGCTCTGAGCTGTCAGCACAGAGCCCGACATGGGGCTTGAACTCACAGATCGTGAGATCATGACCTGAGCTGAAGTCGGACGCTTAACCAACTGAGCCACCCAGGCGCCCCCCACCTTTTTTTTTAAACTAGAGATTTAATAAAAATAATAATGATACCTCTTTCTTACTGTAAGATGATTTTATGTTTTCTCCTAAAGCCCAATAACCCCATGAGACGGTAACACTATGCTTACTGGCAAATTAAGAAACTTGGTTGCAAAATAATTAAAGATCTAACTTTATTTTTTTTTTTAAGTGTATTTATTTTGAGAGAGGAGAGACGGAGCAGGGGAGGGGCAGAGAGTGAGAGTGGGGGAGGGACAGGGAGAGGGGGGAAGGAATAGAGACTACCAAGTAGGCTCCATGCCCAGTGGGGAGCCTGATGTGGGGCTCCATCCCAGGAGAGCGAGATCATGACCTGAGTGGATATCAAGAGTCAGATGCTTAACCAACTGAGTCACCCAGGTGTCCCAAAGATCGAACTTTAAATTCATCACTTATTCTAGTATATCTTTTATCTCAGGAAATACTATGCCATACTGATGGCAATTTTACTTGCCAATTGTTAACGTCAAATATTAAATTATGGACAGACAACAAAAGAAAAAAAAACAGCAGGACTTCACCAACATTAAAATATCTGTTTATTGGGGTGCCTGGGTAGCCAGTCGGTTAAGCATCTGACTTTGGTTCAGGTCATGATCTCACAGTTTGTGAGTTGGAGCCCTGCACCGGCCTCTGTACTGACAGCTCAGAGCCTGGAGCCTGCTTCAGATTCTGTGTCTCCCTCTCTCTCTGGCCCTCCTTTGCTTGTGCTCTTGCTTTCTCTCTCAAAATAAATAAATAAACTAAAAAAAAAAAATTTGTGTATCAAAGAACACTATCAAGAATGAAAAGACAATCCACAGAATGGGAGAAAGTATTTGCAACTCACAGATCTGACAAGGAATTAATATCCAGAAATCATACAACTCAACAGCAAAAAACTCTAACAACCCAATTAAAAAATGTACAAAGGACTTATATAAACATTTCTCTAAAGAAGATACTCAAATGTCCAATAGCACATGAAGAGATGTTCAACTCCCTAGTCACTGTCCCAACCAATGACACTGACAATCCATTAATGCAAATCACGATGCAAACGCAAAGAAAATGCAAATCAAGTAGCATCAATGCAAGATGCCTCCTTGCATAAGAATGAAATTCTTTTTTTTTTAAATTTTTTTTTTTTTAACGTTTATTTAGTTTTGAGACAGAGAGAGACAGAGCATGAACAGGGGAGGGGCAGAGAGAGAGGGAGACACAGAATCGGAAACAGGCTCCAGGCTCTGAGCTGTCAGCACAGAGCCTGACGCGGGGCTCAAACCCACAGACCGTGAGATCATGACCTGAGCTGAAGTCGGACGCTTAACCGACCAAGCCACCCACGCGCCCCAAGAATGAAATTCTTAAACATGCTACAATATGGATGAACTGTGGAAACATGCTAAGTGAAATAATCCAGATATAAAAGGCCAAATACTGTATGATTCAACTTATATGAGGTATCTAGAATAAACAAATTATGGATAGAGATAGAAAGTAGAAAAGGTTTCCAGGGGCTGAAGGGGAACAAATGACTGAGAATTACTCTTTAACGGGTACAAAGTTTCTTATCTGGGATGCTGAAAAAGTTCTAGAGGGGGCAACTGGGTGGCTCAGTCAGTTGAGCATCTGGGTCAAATTTCGGCTCAGGTCATGCATGACCTCATGGTTCATAGGTTTGAACCCTGAGTCAGGCTCTGTTCTGACAGCATGGAACCTGCTTGGGAGTCTTTCTGCCCCTTCCCCCCCCACACACACATGTGTGCCCTCTCTCTCTCTCTCTCTCTCTAAATAAACTTTAAAAAAATAGTTCTGGAAATGGACAGTGGTGACACTTGTACAACACTGTGAATATATTAATGCCACTGACAAACACTTAAAAATGGCTAAGACAATGAACTTTATGTTATGTTTATTTTTACACAATAAGGAACTCTACAAAAATCAAATTCTGCTGTCTATACTGAACTTACTATGACAGAAAAACACATTTTCAGATACTTTAAAAAAAAAAAACATATCCAGACAAAATAAAGCAGGTTTCTTTATTAATGACACTATCTAGCAAAGAGATACTGTTTTATTAAAATTAACTGTGCTACATATATAAAATTTGGTCTTTAAATTAGTCTCAACTCCTTGATCCTCATATTTGGTTTTCCAAATTTAATCCAAGTCAACAATCATTTATAAAAACTCTTCCACTGTTTAAACAAAAAGAATTCTGGTCAAAAATGACTATTATCAACATTGATTTTAAGGCCTTAAACTTAAGACTTAATATTCCAAAAGAAGTGAAAGAATGTATTTGTTGCATTTTATTTAACAAAACCCTTGAAAATAACCAACATTTCCCACCCTCAAAACAAGTATGAGTTATATTATTTCCAGATTTCTCTGGCAGATCAAACAACATAAGACTACTATAAACAGTACAAACTGAGAACTAGTCCCATTCAACCGGATACTGCCTAATTAATTACATGGGATGAAAAAGTCCATTAACATAATTTTCTTCCATGCAGGAATTAATGCTAGAACTCCTAATGTCAGGCATGTTTACAGAGTCAGGGCTAGATGTGAATATCAAATCCAACTCAAGAGAGAGGCATATAGTGACATTCTTTACATCAACTGTTATGTCTTTGAGTATTTCAATCAACTGCCTCTGCTGAGAATTTCACTCAGTTCATCTGGTTCATGTGGAAATATGACAACCAACGGAAGCTGCAAAAGAGGAACTGTGGCCCAAATAATGACACTGACAATCCTAATAACCAGAAGCAAATATATGTGCAAAGCTAAGTTCATCATTTTTAAAACAGGAGATATCTATCACCTTCCCATTTCTTTGGTCCCATGTCATAACTTTAGTAGCACTTACCAGTAAAATATCTTAAGTTTAAAACTGTAAAAACTGTTTATTTCCAAAGAATGCAAATATATACAAGGATGTTCAAAACTAAATTACTAAAATAGGGAAAACTGAAAACACCCAAAGAGCCATCAAATTGAGATTCATTAATTATATATTAAAATATACCTTCAAAATGAAATACTATGTAGCCATAAAAAGAGAGATCTATAGTTTCTGATATGGAAAGATGTCTGAGATTTCCTAAATGTGAAGCAAAAGCAGGTGGCCAAAATATAAGATGCCATTTTAATGAACAACTATAGATTTTTTAAAAATCTAGATGCATTAGGGGGCCTGGGTGGCTCAGTCAGTTTAAGCATCTGACTTCAGCCAAAGTCATCATCTTGGGGTTCGTGAGTTCGAGCTCTGTGTCAGGCTCCGTGCTGACAGCTCAGACTCTGGAGCCTGCTTCAGATTCTATATCTGCCTCTCTCTACCCTTCCCTGCTCATGCTCTGTCTCTCTCTACCAAAAAAATGAATAAAACATAATAAATAAATCGATAAAATATCTATATGCATCAAAATGTAAAGGCAGATGTCCACTTTCATCATTTCATACCCTGGAAAAATTTTTTAAAAACAACAATTCATTACCTTTATAAATGAAAAAAATCAAAAAAACTACACACAAACATTATCATAATAATAAAGGTAAACAAAATGAGAAAAATTCACTCACAATACTGCCACTCCAATTCCAAGAGCTGAACTGTTTTCAAGTAAAAATTCACAAACAGTACAGTGACAACTTATCACTTTAATTAAAAAAAATTGGGGGGCGCTTGACCAGTTCAGTCAGTAGAGCATGTGACTCTTAATCTCGAGGTCATGAGTTCAAGCCCCACTTTAGGCATACAGCCTACTTAAAAAAAATCGTAACACATTCACCATGTTTTACAGTCTTCAAATATACTTGCATGTATCTTAAAAGTACATTAACATTTTTATGTTATGTCTACTGTGAAATTGCTTCCCTCAAGTACATACAGTCTGTCTTACGGTTTACTTTTCAGAGGAAAATTAAATAGTAAAGTAGTATATTCACATCCTAAGACTATTAATCACAGACAACTTATGATACAATTAAAAGAGCTATCACTGTCTATGTAATAGGCTTAACATAAGCTTTTGATTATAAACACTATCCTTAGTTCGCTTAAGTACACTCCAAATATCTCAATTATTTATTTCAACTATAACAGTAATATTTATTTTAAAAAACAGCAAAGGGCACCTGGGTGGCTCAGTTTCTCAAGCATCCAGGTCTTGATCTCAGCTCAGGTCATAAGCCCCTCATTGGGGGGCTCTGAGCTGACAGCAGGGAGCCTGCTTGGGATTTTCTCTCTCCCTCTCTCTCTGCCCTTCCCCTGCTCATGTGAGCACTCTCAAAACAAATAAAACTTTTTTAAAAATAGCAATATTTATTAAAGACATCTTATATGCCAGGCTCCTTGCAAAAACACTTGATGGTCTGTTCTCATAATCAATAAGCAACAGTGCTTCTTTTTACTATGAACAGAAAGGCTTTTAAAACAAAAAAATTAATTTTACAAAGATAAAGTCTTTTTGCTTATTATGCAGCAGCGTTAAAAACAATGTTCTTAACATTAAGGGGCTGGGTGGTTAGGCACCAGTTAAAACACAGAAATTGTGCAATTTCTCGAACTGTCTCACTATGACTTAATCACATTAAATGCTGTGACCTTACAAATCAAATACTTGTATTCATATATAACTAGAATTGTCTATGGCTCCAAACTGCTGCATGAGTTTGGTAACAATGCAATTTGCTTTTGAAATTCAGGATAGCAAATCAAACTGAAGGAATAGGTAAGTGGGCAGGTACTGAAAAGAGCAATGTGAGAACAAAATGTGCAGAACTTCATTTGTTACTTTGATTACCTATTTTTATCTAGAGGATACATCTGTTTTAGAGGGCACAAAGTAACCAAAAAGAACATGAAACTTCTGGAAAACAATGAGGACAAAGGGTGGCCATTATCAATTTAACAGCTCTTCATAAATCTTGAGAACTAAAATGTTCAGTTAAAAAACTAACTGTTCAAGAATGTACAATACCTAGAACAAACCCTAATGTAAAGTACGGACTTCAGGTGAAAATGATGTGGCCAGATAGGTTCATCAACTATAACAACACCCTTCAGAGCAGGGTTGCAAGTAGGGGGAGGCTGTGCGTAACGTAACTGTGCACATGGAATATATGGGAACTCTCTGCACTTACAGCTCAATTTTGCTGTGAATTCACAACTGCTCTGAAAAATCTATTTTTTTAAAGATTTTATTTTTAAGTCATCTCTACACCCAACGTGGGGTCAAACTTACAACCCTGAGATCAAGAGTCTCATGCTCTACTGACTGAGCCAGCCAGGCACCCCAGAGTAAGTCTTTAAAAAACAACAAAAACAACAACAAAACTTTCAACCTGGACTTTATGGCTTTTTTAGAAAGCAATTCTATCATCTTTAGAACTATGAATTTACCATCAATGTATGAAGAAAAACATGCCATTATTTTCAGAGGCAAACATTCATTTTATTTAAAACCAAGAGTTATAATGGGGTGCCTGGGTGGCTCAGTCCACTGAACTCTTGATTTCAGCTGGGGTTGTGGTGTCACAGTTGTAGGATCAAGCCCTGCACCAGGCTCCACACTGGGCATGGAGCCTGCTTGGGATTCTCTCTCTCCCCTCTCTTTGCCCATCCCCTGCTCATGTGTGTGTGCTCTCTCTCTCAAAACAAACAAACAAATAAACAAACATTTAAAAAAAACCCTAAAAGTTATGATATACTGAACTAAGTACCAAATGACCCAAGTTTTGGTCCCAGTTTAAACAGTTCCATCTATGGTCAACTATTTTTGAAAAAGTAGGAAAGAATCAACAAATGGTGCTGGACATCACCACACAGAACATACAGAATAAACCTGGACCACTTTCCTACAGCATACACAAAAATAAATTCAAATGTGTGACATGAAACAATCAAAATCCTAGAGAAGAATACAGGCAGCAACTTCTCTGACCTTGGCTGTAGCAACTTCTTACGAGACACACTGTCCCAGGAGGCAAGGAAAACAAAAGCAAACATGAACTCCTGGGACTTCATCAAGATAAAAAGCTTTTGCACAGGGAAGGAAACAATCAACAAAAGTAAAAGGCAGCCTACAGAACTGGAGAAGATAATTGCAAATGACATATCTGATAAAGGGTTAGTATCCAAAATCTATAAAGAACTTATCAAACTCAACACCCCAAAACACATAATTCAGTTAAGAAATGGGCAGAAGACATGAATAGACATTTTTCCAAAGAAGACATCCAGATGGCTAACATGCACATGAAAAGATGCTCAACATCACTCAACATCATCATGCTCAACATCATCAGGTAAATACACATCAAAACCACAATGAGATACCACCTCACACCTGTCATAAGGGCTAAAATTAACACAGGAAACAACAGATGTTGAGGATGCAGAAAAAGGGGAACCCTCTCACACTGTTGCTGGGAATGCAAACTGGTGCAGCCACTCTGGAACAATCATACTGGAAAACAGTATGGAGGTCCCTCAAAAAGTTAAAAATAGAACTACCCTATGGACCCAGCAATTGCACTACTAGGTATTTACCCAAAGGATACAAAAATACAGATTCGAAGGGGTATGTTCTCCTTGACGTTTCTAGCAGCATTATTAACAATAGCCAATGGATAAAGAAGATGTCTCTCTCTCTCTCTCTCTCTCTCTCTCTCTCTCTCTCTCACACACACACACACACACACACACACACACACACACATACACACAGGAATATTACTCAGCCATCAAAAAGAAAGAAATCTTGCCATTTGCAACAACATGGATGGTGATAGACTCTATCATGCTAAGCGAAATAAGTCAATCAGAGAAAGACAAATACCATATGATTTCACTCTTATGTGGAACTTAAAAAACAAAACAGATGAACATATGGGAAGGGGGTTAAAAAGAGAAGGAAATGGGAGCCTGGATGGTTCAGTCGGTTAAGCATCCGACTTTCGCTCAGGTCATGATCTCATGCTCATGAATTTGAGCCCCACATCTGGCTCTGTGCTGACAGCTGGGAGCCTGGAGGCTGCTTCGGATTCTGTTTCCCTCTCTTTTAGCCCCTCCCCAAATCACATACACTCTCTCTCCCTCTCCTTCTCTCTCAAAAATAAACATTAAAAAAAAGAGAGAGAGAGGGAAACAAACCATAAGAAACTCTTAATGAAAGATAATAAAACCGAGGGTTGATGGAGGGAGGTGGGGGATGGGCTAAACCTGTGATGGGTATTAAGCAGGGCACTTGTTATGATGAGCACTAGGTATTATACTTAAGTGCTGAATCACTAAATTCTACTCCTGAAACCAGTATGATACTACATGTTAACTAACCAGAATTTAAATAAAAATTTGGAAGAAAAAAAGTTCCATCTCCTCCTCCATGCAACGAGAACACAAAATTAGACAATCTGTCTTCTAAATCTTAATTTCATGTTTTCGTTCCCACCTTTAAATTTTTTTTTAATGTTATTTGTGAGAGAGAGAGAGAGAGAGAGAGCGTGCAGGAGAGGGGCAGAGAGAGAGGGAAACAAAGAATCTGAAACAGTTGGGTCCAGGCTCTGAGCTGTCAGCACAAAGCCTGACGGGGGCTCAAACGCATGAACCTCGAGATCATGACCTGAGCCGAAGTCAGACACTCAAATGACTAAGCCACCCAGGCGTCCCTCTTTTCCACTTTTTAACTGCAAATAAAATGTTACCAGAACACTCTATGCCACAAAAGCATACCAACTAATAAGTAGAGCCCAGAGTTATTATCAAAATGTTCTAGTAAAATGAAGCTAATCTGAAAAGTTTCAAATGCTTTAAAGGTATGTGTAAAGCAACACTTCTCCTAAGTAAAACAAAGACAAAACATCTTAGGCCTCTATATGAAACCATATCCAAGGTCTGGTGATTTCTAAATTTTCAAGTCCACAGTTTAAAGAGTCAAAACACTCTGAACACCTCAAACCTAATAAGGATGCTCCATCAGAACACCATTTCAACCCTATGAGAAACTGGATACCACAAGGTCTGACCCACAGCCAGGAAAGCAGGAGAAAAGAACATTCCTTAACATTGTAATCAAAGTTCACCACTGTGGTTCCTAAACATCTTTGATTATGAGTAGTATATAAAATTAAAACGAATGTTTTGAATAAATGTCACCATATCATAAAAGGAAAGCTCTTTTAGTAGCCCTCCCAACCCAAAAAGGCAATAATCATTGAATATAAAAGTTCATTAAATTTGGTACATTAACTCTTTTTTAACGTTTATTTATTTTTTTTGAGATACAGGGACAGAGCATGAGCGAGGAGGAGTACAGACAGAGAGAGAGAGAGAGAGGCACAGAATCCAAAGCAGGCTCCAGGTACTGAGCTGTCAGCACAGAGCCCGATATGGGGCTGGAACCCACCAACCACAGATCATGACCTGAACCAAAGTCGGACACTTAAGTGACAGAGCCACCCAGACACCCCAATTTAGTACACTAACTTTAACTGCATTTATTTTTTTTCATTTTGCTGCTCGGTGGTTAAAAGTTGATCACAAATCCAGGAACTTGAAGGCTGCAACCTAAGTTTATTGTTAATCCCTAATGTTTACGGTCCATCCAGTCTGATTTATAATTCAGACTTTCCAAACCAACCTAGTAGCCATCTAGAATGCCTTCTTCCCATCTCCTCCTGTCTAAAGTACCTTCTCTTTCGAATGCCTTCAAGAACTTCGAAACTGCATCATGTTATTTCTTACATTCCTGTGTCTCTTTTATCTCATTTACTAGAACAACTTCCATGCCAAACGTTCTCTGGCCATTTGCCTTTTGCGGTTTCAACTATTCTGCAAAGCTGTGGATAACACTAATGCCCCTTTACAGAGGCTCAGAGAAGAAAAACAACTTATCCTAGTCACCCGACCCCTGAGGGCCCAAAACTGACATTGCCGTCTATACCTGACTTCAAAGGCAATTGTTTTTCACCCTTCATTCCTACACAGGTCCTACTAAGTGCCAGGCAGTGCTAGGCGCTGAGGACACGAAGCCAAATGTTTCGATCCTGGTCCTCAAACGGGAGTCTACCTGCCGCTAAAACTAGGCGCGCAGCAAGCCCAGAAAAAGGAGCTGCGCCTGAGGCCTCCGCCCCTCCATCCCACCAGCGTGCGCACGACAGGGGCGCGGAGCCAGATCTTCCATACCGGGTAGGGGGCCAGTCCCGGGGCCTCCGTGGGCCTCAGACTTACGACAAACGTACAGGAGACAGAACTCCTCCAGCCCTTGTAGCTGTAAAAACTGAGCACTGCTAGTCGGAGTACCGGAGGAAAGGGAGCTAGGGAGCACTGCCAGAAGGTGCGGCGGGGTTGAAAAAAAGAGGGGGACACGGGAAGAGGAAAGAGGGGACAGAGAGTGGGGGGCCCGAAAGCGCCAACTGCGTGCTCGGCGCACGCGCGTCTGGGGCCGAAGGGGATGGGGGGAGTTGGATCTCCAGGCTCGAGGTCCGAGCGACGCCGCTGACCCTCAGGCCCCGTCGGGGAGAGCAAGGGGTTCTGCTCCCCTGCCGCCGGCCCCGCGTCGCCTCACTGTTTTCCCCACTCAGTACTCACCACTCGATTGTCCCGCTTCCCCATGGTGCGGGACTAAGCGCACAGTCAGACGCCGAGAAAGATCAAGCCAGAGAGGCGGCCGAGATGGGCCCGCCGCAGGTCCTTCTGCCTACTCCCCACCCTGCCCAGAGAGAGGCGCCTCGCGAACCTAGCGGCCGCACCCGACCACAGCGCCACCTGCCGTTGTGGAGGAGAGGAGGGCGCCGGCGATCACCCGCTTCTCCCAGGCTTCTCCTGGCGGATTCCTGTTCGTTACCACCCAGCCCCGGGCCGGCCGCCCCTGCTCTTCTATACTGCGTTCTCACCGACTCGGCTTAGACGTTTTTACTCTCTTCCATTCCTTATGCGCTGAAATCCTTACTCTAGGGGATACAAAGATTATCCCAACGCTTACTGTGGGCTTAACATAGTGCAAGTGCTGGCGGTGAAGTGAAGACCAGGACAGACATGTTCCCTCACAGAGTCCGGCCGGTGGGCAATTCATAGACTAGGTGATGGGAAGCTGGATATGGTGGACACGAAGATGATTAAAACACACCAAACCTGCTTTCAAATAGCCTGTCTACAACCTGCTAGGGGATATACATACACAGAGCCAACTTTATTGCACGATGTGTCATAATAACTTAAGTACGGTACTAAAACTTCAAGGGAGGTGATCTGGGTTCCAGAGAAGGAGCCAAGTATTTATCGACATGGTGAGAGCTGGGCCACTCTGGGCCCATCTAAGCACAATGTCATTAGAAAGTAATCGAAAATCAACTTTAATCTTTTTTGGACTCTTGAAAAAAAGCAAAATAGGCTTATATCATTATATACATGAACACTCCTTAAAATTATCTTTCCTAGGGCGCCTGGGTGGCTCAGTCGGATGAGCGTCCAATTTAGGCTCAGGTCATGATCTCACCGCTTGTGAGTTCGAACCCCGCATGGGGCTCTTTGTTGTCAGCACAAAGCCCACTTTGGATCTTCTTCCCCCTCTCTCTCTGCCCCTTCCCCATCCGCAAGCTCTCTAAAATAAACATTAAAAAACAAAAACAAAAAAAAAAACCCTCTTTCCCAATTTCCATCTCTCTCTCCCCTTTCTCATACTGCATTGCACAACAGATGCTGCCAACTCCCATTTTCTCTCAAAAATTTCCCAAACTCTCTTAAATGCAGCCATTGGTGGTTCTACTCCCCACTAGATGTTCATTCTCCTGAGTAATTCATTTTGCTTTTTACTGTAAATTGGTCCTCTAGTCTCATTTCTCCTCCTCCTCCTCCTCCTCCTCCTCCTCCTCCTCCTCCTCATCCATTACCCCTGATTTCATCTGGGGACTTCCACCAAAGACAGGCTTCCCAGGATGCACAAGAGGAAGACAGGAATCTGTGAATATTAAAGTTTTTTTTTCATGGCTACTTTATAGTGTTTTTAATAGTCTATAAACTTCGTAGATATTATTTCCAGTGCTCCAACATAAGCATTATGATATCTGTGAAAGAATACAGTTTTTCTCTTTAGCTCCTTCTTACCTTTGACTTCCTTTGGCTGGTTATACAGAGTACAGAGATTTTTAAAATATGATAATGATATAATCCAACAGAAATTTTTTTTGTTTCCTGTAGATGGTTCCCCCTCTGGTAATGTATACAGCACATTCCAGATGGTACATGGATGCCATGGGAGGATAGAGAAACAGGAAAATGACCCGTAGACATAATGAAGAAGGCCAGAGCAATTGGGAGCTCACCTGAGTGGACTCCATAAAGAAAGTGTTGGTCCTGGCCTTCTCAGGATGTAACTTACAGTGACTCAATCAGAAGAATAAAGAAATGCTTTATACATCCTCTGTACAGTGTGATTTGCTAATAAACACATTTCCCTTCTCGCTATGGACCTGTATAACCCTCCCAAATGTTCTAGACAGAACTAAGCAACTGCATTCCATTTTTCACATGAGAAAAACTGAGGCTAAGATAAGCTAGGTAATTTGCCCCAAGTCCCATAGCTAGAAAGTGGAGAAGCTGGGGCTTCAAATACAGGTGTGACAAACTTGAAAGCCTATACTTTCCTTACAATATCACACTGCCTTTGAAGGATGAGGGATAATTGAGAAGTGTCATTACAGGTGGATTGGGAAGGTGACAAACTCCCACAGAGGAGCTGAAATGGAAAGATACTGCAAACAGAGGGAACAGTCTGAGTAAAAGGAAAGGTAATCAGGTGTGGCAGCATAGACCAAATGTGCTGGGGGGGGGGGGGAAGCAAGGCTGGAAAGGTACATTGTAGCTGGAGGCAAAGGGCCTCGAATGCTAACAGAAGAAGTTTTTTTTATTCTGCAAAGTTTTTGAATAAAGGAATAACTTGAGCAATGATAAAACACAAAGCTCCAAATAGTGATGGTCTAGGGATTTTCACTATTGAAACTATTCCTATTTCACTATTCCTATTTTCACTATCCCTGGTATAGGGATTTTCAACTTGAATAGCATTCAACGATTTTAACTCAAAAGGTATCTTTAACATTAAATACACTTGGACTGACTTGGATCTGTATCCCTATTTAATACTGTAGTTAAATATTATATACTTTTCATTGTTGTTCTGTGGGTATATAAGAATTTCAACAACAGAGACACAGAAACCCAATCCACAAAATGCAAGCGTTCGTTGTTTGAGTGGGCATATCCCTAGACTTGAGATGGAAGCATGGAGCTTTCATGTTTGAAGACATAGCCATGTGATTATCCAACTATCTTAATTGGAAAAGACAGGAAAAGACAGGAACCAAGGTAAATATCCATTACAAAGGAACTGGTAAAATAAAGTATGGTACATCCATGCAATGGCAAACTACCCAGGTATTTAGAAAGTGATGTACAGCTGTATGTATTGATATGGAAAAATAGCCATGATACATTATTAAGAGAGAAAATTTTAAAAGAGTATATAGAATATGAGAGCACGTGCATTAACAAGAGGATATATTGGTTGAACCATATGAAATTGTTGATATTTAGCAATTTCTAACCTATATGAATGGCAATCATATGGTTTAACTTATTACATATATATGCTTAAATATGTCCAGGAAAATTTCTGGAAAGTTTACACACTAAACTCTTACTGCTGGTTACTTTATAATAGTATTAGTGAGTTGAAGTGTTGGGGGGGCATATTTTTCACCATATAGCCTTCTTTTCTGATTTATTTTATTAAAATTTTGCTCAACTAATCAAACCCCCTTTCTGATTCCTCTCTCACCATGTCAGTTCTGGATGTAATTTTACTTACACAGAGAGAAAACAGTGACCAGTAAACATGATCATCTTGTGCTTTAAACAGGTGTATTTCTCACTGCAAAAAATATAAAAAAGATACATTTTTAAAAAGATTTTGAACCACGAAAACCAAATAGCCATTCACTTTATTATCTATCTACCTATCATCTATCTATTTATAGTCTTGAGGTCTCTTTTTTTTTTTTTTTTTTAATTATCATGCTATGAATTCATAGGGAATGGGTTCCAGCAGCTCAGGCTCCTTTCCGTTGGTTCTCACAAATTGTGCTTCTCTGGGTGGTGCAGGCTGTTACTTCAGTTGAACCCAAGTACCTTTCTCTTGGGCTTCCTTCTTTTTCTGATCATTTTCCTTCACACACTTCGGGAAGCTCTCTTGGCTCTTTGAGTGCTACTATGCTCAATATGTACATTAATTCTCTTGGCAAGAATCTTGCCTTTAACTTGTCTGTTTACAACAATGCCAACAGCATGCTGGGTAACACTGTAGCCTCTTGCAGTTTTGCCATGGTAACATTTCTGGGGCGTTCCTTTTTGAATAGTGCCATTCCCCTGATGTCTACAATATCACTTTTCTTGTAGATAGGCATGTATGTGGCCAAAGGAACCACTCGTGTTTTCTGAAAGGGTCTGGAGAACATATAGCGGGTGCCTCTCCTCTTTCCCTTTGTGTTGGTCATTTTGGTGAATTACTGGAAGATGGCGATTCGTCCAAAAGGGAGCCATTTACTTTAATTACATTTCCTTTTGTAAACCCATGGTTCATTACTATTAATGGGCAGGGGCAGTGGAAGTTACCAAGCACAGTGAGTCAGAAAGGAAAATTCCTGATGTTCATTAGAGCTTCAACTAAATCAACGTGTTACAGTTTTACTATAATTCTCCTCTTGTTCCCATCTCTATTGAGGTGACTCACAAGCTATAAAAGTTCTTTGCCAATTATTTCAGGTTGACTTTTGCTAGTAATGAAAGAGAACACCTTTAATTTAAAAAATTAACTTGATTGAGGTATACCTTACATATAATAAAATTCACCAGTTTAAAATATACAGTTTGTTGAATTTTAACAAATGCCTAGTCTATATTTTGACCATTACAGTCAAAATATAGAATGTGTTCATTTCTCTAAAAGTGCCTTTGTGCCCTCTTGCAGTCTCCCAGGGTGGGAGGCTGATCTATTTTCTGTCAGTATGGTTTTTTGCCTTTTCTAGAATTTCATATCAATGCAATCAAATATGAGATATATTTTTGTGTCTGATTTCTTCCACTTAATGATACTTTTGAGATTCACCTGTGTTGTGTGTAGCAACAGTTGTCCCTTTTTATTGCTGTGTAGTATTCCAGTGTACTTATAAATCACAATTTGCTCCTTCATTGACATTGTGATGGACATTTGGATTGTTTCCAGTTTTTGCCTGTTATGAATAAAGCTTCTGTGAACATTCATATATAAGTGTGTGCACATATGCTTTGATTTTCTTTGAGTAAATAACTACCAGTGAGGTTAGTGGATTGAATTGTAAGTGTATATTTAACTCCCAACTCTTTCCAAAATAGCATACTGTATCATTTTGCATTGGTGAGATCAATGGTGAGAGTTTCAGTTGTTCCACATCCTCACCAACACTTGGAGTTGTTAAACTGAAAAATTTTAGCCATTCTAGGAGGTGTGTAGTGATATCTTACTGTGGTTTTAATTTGCATTTCCCTAATGACTAATGCAGGTGTTCACCTTTTCAGGTACTTATTTTATTTATTTTGGCCTATGATCTTCTTTGGTGAAGTTTTATTTCAAATCTTTTGCTCAGTTAAAAACTTGGATGGGGCACTGGGTGGCTCAGTCAGTTAAGTGACTGACTCTTGATATTGGTTCAGGTCATGATCTCGCAGTTGTGAGATCCAGCTCCATGTTGGGCATGGAGCCTGCCTGGGATTATCTCTTTTTCTCTCTCTCTTTCTAAATAAATAAATAAATAAATAAGTACTTTAAAAAATTGGATCATTTGTCTGAATACCAATCCCAGAATATATTTTTGGATCTTTTTTCCCCAATCTGTGGTTTGTCTTTTCCTTCAAAAAAAATTTTTTTTTTACGTTTATTTATTTCAGAGACAGAGAGACAGAGAGAGACAGAGAATGAGTGGGGGAGGGGCAGAGAGAGAGACACACACAGAATTCGAAGCAGGCTCCAGGCTCTAAGGTGTCAGCACAGAGCCCGATGCGGGGCTTGAACTCACAAACCGTGAAATCATGACCTGAGCCAAAGTCAGTGGCTCAACCAACTGAGCCACCCAGGTGCCCCTGTCTTTCCATTTTTTTAATGATTCCTTTCAAAGAAAAAAGTTTTAAATTTTGATGAAGTGCCATTATCAGTATTTTCTATTTGTGTCCTAAGAAGTTGTTGCCTAACCCAAAGTCACAAAGATTTTCTCCTATGTTTTCTTCTGCAAGTTTTATAGTTTTAGCCTACAATGTTTAGGCCTATGATCCATTTTGAATTAATTGTTTTTCATGGTGGGATGTACAGGTCAGGATTCATTTTCGTATCCGTATGGAAAGCCAATTTTTTCAGAACTGTTTGTTGAAAAGATTGTCCTTCTGCCATTGCATTCCTCTATTAGTTTGCGAGGAATTGCCACAACAAAGCATCAGGCCTGAAATCAAGGTGTCAGCAGGGCCATGGTTCTTGTGAAGCCTCTAGGGAGGAATCCATCCTTGCTTCTTTAGCCCCCCGCATTCCTTGACTTGGAGCAGCATAATTCCAATCTTCTTCCCTGTCTTCATGTGGCCGTCTTTTTTTGTGTCTCTCTGTGCCCTCTCCTCTTCTTTTAAGCCTAACAGTCATTGGATTTACGGCCCACCCTAATCCAGTATGACTTCATTCGTTTTTTTTGATGCCACTCTAATTGGTATTTTTAAATTATGGTTTGCAATTTTGATTTTAAAGTAGACAGAAATATGGTTATTTTCTGTATATTGCACTTATATCCTATGGCCTTCTTAAATGAATTTGTTCTGTTAGTTTTTTTTTGTGGTAGATTCTTTAGGGGTTTCTCTACAGACTCTCATGCAGCCTATGAATAAGGACAGCTTTACTTTCTTTCCAATCTATATGCCTTTTGTTTTCTTGCCTATTGTACTGCTTGGACCCCCAACACAATACTGAGTAGAAGTGGTGAAAACTGACACCCTTGCCTCATTCTTGAACTTAGGAGGAAAGTAAGTTGAACTTAAAGTCTATTTAGGCTCAGTAGTGTACCGGGTCACACTCTGCACCTCACATCTTTTATGATACACTTAGTACCTCTCGCTTTGTATCTAACAGTTTCCACATCCACGTACCAACCGATTCTTCCCTGAATCCACTCTAAAGAGAATTTTTACCACTGCACCACTTCATCAGGACTTCTCTTCAAGGTCACTCATATTCTCCATATTGCTTAATCAATGGTCATTTCTCAGCCCTCATTTTCCTTGACCTATCAGTGGCATTATAATTTTTTTTCAGGTTTATTTATTTTTGAGAGACAGAGACAGAGTGCGAGTGGGGGAGGGACAGAGAGAGAGGGAGACACAGAATCCCAAGCAGGCTCCAGGCTCTGAGCTGTCAGCACAGAGCCCGACGCAGGGCTCAAACCCATGATCCGTGAGATCATGACCTGAGCTGAAGTCGGACGCTTAACCGACTGAGCCACCCTGGTGCCCCAGTGGCATTATTTAAAAGTTTATTTATTTTGAGAAAGGGGGAGGGGAAGACAGAGAGGAAGAGAGAGAATCCCAAGCAGGCTCTACCTAATGTGGGGTTCGATCTCATGAACTGTGAGATTACAACCTGAGCCAAAATCAAGAGTTGGACGCTTAACCGACTGAGTCACCCAAGCGCCCCTCAGTGGTATTTGTCACAATGATTATTTTCTTTTCCTCAAAAGATTTTTCTTCACTTTCTAGACATCACCACATGTTCCTTCTAAAGGCCGTTTAGTCTTTGTTGCTTCTTCTTCTTCATCTCTGGTCTATAAATATTAGGCTTAGTTCTGGGATCTCTTCCTTTTATATATACTTTTTCCCTTGGTGATTTCATCCAACCTCTGGCTTCAAATACCATTCATATGCTGATGACTCCAAAAATTTCATCTCCAATCTACCTCTTCCTTGGACTTCAGATTCACATTTAACTGCCTTGTCAACATCCCCACTTCAGTGTCTAATATGTATCTCAAACTTAACACGTTCCAAATCCAGCTCTCAGTATTACCCCTAAAAGCAGCTCCTCCTATATTCTTCTCATCTCAGTAAATGGCAATTTGATTTTTCCAAGTGCTCAAGCCAAAATCCTTAGAAACGTTCTAGCTTCTTCTCTATCTCTCAGTGTATATACTGTCAACTTTACTTTCAAAACATAATCTTCTTCCACTTCTCCACTGTTTTCACTTTGAGTGAAGGCCCTGCTATCTTTCATTTGGCTTATATCAAGAGCCACCTAACTGGTCTCCCTGTTTCCGCTCTTGCTACCCTAAAGTCTATTCTCGAGAGAGCAGCCAGAGTGGTACTTTAAAACACACATCAGATCATGTGCCAGTTCTGTGCATCTCACCTTTGAATGGCTTTCCATCTTATTCACAGTAAATGACAAAGTTTTTACATTGACTTACAGGCCCCTACAAGATATGCTTCCCCCTGCCACTTACTTCTCTGGATATCTCCTAGCCTTTTCTAGCCATCAGTTGCAGCCACACCAGTCTCCTTGCTGGTCTTTGACAATCTTTGTCATGCTCCTGCCTTAAGGCATTTGCACTTGCTATTTCTTTCATCACATCTCCACCTGGATCCTTCTTTTCTTTAAGGTCTTCAAATGTGCTTCTCCATGAGGCTTTCATCCTGTTTAAAATTGCATCCCCATAGCACTCTCTCTGCCTTTTCTCTGTTTTGTTTTTTTTCTACAGCACTTGCGTAACATCCTAGATATATTGTGATAGTTATTTGCTTGCCTCCCTTCAGTAGAAATAAGCTCCATTAAGGCAATAAATCTTCACTATTTTGTCTGCTGCCATAACCTGGTGCCTGGGATGGGCTAGGCATATAACAGGTGCTCAATAAATACTAAACGAATCAATGAATATTCCCACCACCAAATCTTTAAATCTGCACCCACTGTCTTTGCTGGCCCTCCTATTAGAGCTTTTCTCTATCAAAGTACAGTTCTCCTTCTTGTGGTCCTTCATTCCTGCTGCTGTTCTTTCTCACTCCTTCCCCTTCAATCACTGTGTCCCCCCAGCAGACTCTCTTCCATCTCACTCAAAAGAAAAGTCCTCCTTTGATATCACATCCTTTTCAAGCTGTACCTCAATTCTCTGTTCCGCTTCATGGCTAAGTCTCTCAAAGAGGTTGTCTAACATTCTCTCTCCACCTCCCTAATTTCATCTCTGACTACTCTTCTCCCCTCGCTCTGCTCTCTATGCCCTCAGCACATCGGCCTCCTTTCTGTGCCTGTACGCTCAGTAACTCCACCTGGTTTCCTGTCTCTTCCTTTATGCTTCAACTCAACGCTTCTTACAGGGCCTTTCCTGCCGACCATGATCCAAGTACTTTTTATCTTATCACGTCTTTCTTTTCTTTATGGCACTTATCATAACGTAATTATCTTGAGCATATATTTATTTATTGTCTGTCTCCTACTAAAATGTTAGCTCCATAAGAGCAAGTGCCGTATTTGTCTTGTTCACAGCTATATCTATAGAGTTTAAAGGTGCTTGGCACAGAGTAAAGGTTCAATAAATGTTGAATGAGTGAATGAGTTTCCAGTGACTAGATGACTTAAGTCTAACTCATGTGTGCAAATAGATGCATTCATAGTACTGCTCATGGAAGCACTGTTTCATATACAAAACAATGGGATGGCTGGGGAGAAAGGTCTATCAATAGGGGATCAACTAAGTAAATTAGAATACATTTACACAATGGCACACTATACAGCCATACTAAAGGGTGATGTAAATTTGTATTTATTCAAATGACAAATTATCCAGGATATTATGTAAACAAATAAACAAACAGCTCCCAAAGCACAATTTATTGGAGTGCACAGCCCATTTCTGTGGTATAAAATTATATTGATGTATCTTTGTAAAGTTAGGTATCTAGAAATTGTTTATCAAAATATTAGCAGTAGTCTTATCTAGGTGGTAGAATTTGTATGTTTTTAAGAAACGTATTTTTTTCTTTAGTTTTTGTATTTTTAAAGTTATTTTATGGTCAATGTGTAATCATTTTATTTCACCAGCTACATATAAATCGTCTGGTCACTGGAAACTCATTCACTTACTCACTTCTAGACCCTAGAGCATACGCTCATATTTCTTTCTTGTGTGTTATATGCAATCGTATGCCAGGACTGTTTGAAGCTAACACCACCATCTACTTCTGACTTGGAGAGAATGACTTCAGGAAATAAGATAATTTGTATTTGTATAGCATGTCAGAATGTCTGGCACTTCAGGCGGTGGTTCCTTGAATGTTAATTGCCTCCCTTGTTCTCTCCCTGAGAGCACCATTATTTTGCTGCACATAGAGTTAAGTAACACTGTATCACAATGAAATCCAACAAGCAGGAGGGAGGGTCTTTTATCACAAACCATCACTTTTGACACTTCTGCATCTTTGTATCATATGCTGTTTGAAAGGTTGCGGCCAGTAGATGTTGAGTGAATAGGAGTGAACTTGACATTCCTTATCAGCTTTTTGAATACACTGTCATAATAGATGTCATTTTCCAATGAGGAATCATGGAGACCAAAGGAGGTACAGGATTTAGAACAATGGGCCCCATTACAAGTGTTCTCAAAATGTTCTGCAGGAGAGTGAATTGTAGTAGGGGGTGGGGTCTGTTGATGTAGTAGTCCCGGGCAGTTACTGAAGTCATGAAATGTCTTTGAAGTCATCTATATTATTATAAGATTTTAATTTTGCATTCTATTCCAGTCTTCTTAAATGTTATTTTGAAAATAGCGTCTTTCTTAATGAAACATTTTTCTCTTTTAAGAAAATTGATGTTTGAGGAATGTAGATCTTTTTATGTGTAGCTTTGTATTCTCCCCTTATACTCCAGATTTCTGGGAATCCCCATTTGAAAAGTTGCAGGCTCCACTATCATGGTTTTTATCCACATTTAAATAAGGATACTACTCTTGCACTTAGCTTTTCAATAGTTTGAAATTACAGTGCACAGCAGCGACCTCAAGTTATAGTACTGATAGAGGAGAGAGGGAGCTGGGTTAGGATTTTTGCTGCAATTGATAGAAATTTACTTGAGCTACGTAAGTTAATCGGAGAAAAGAAAAAAAGCTAGAGACAGACTTCATAAGGATATGGGGAGTTTCAGAGCCTGGGGAAGAGGAGCCAGAAGGTTGTCTGGATCCAGTCTCTGCACATTACCATCTCGATCTCCACGGATCAGCACCCCAGGATCCCCTGTGTACACAGGGAGAAATACAGCTATTTGCAGCTCTGAATTTATAGATAGCACTAACAGATGTAGAAGAGACGGATGCACAGTCTCTTGGTCCCATATCCCCTGGGATGCTATGGCTCCCCAATCTGCTCCATCCAGGAAAGGGGGGATTTGCAGAACAAGTATGATCTCCTGGGGCCCATCCCTGCTGGGAGTTCTTCCCTAGATAGCAGTAAACTAGGCTGACACTTCAAAGGGCAAAAATCAGTGGCAAAGGCCTTTGGGCTTTTTATAAAATGAAATTCTAAGTGAGCACAGCAGAGATAACTAGAGCTCAACCAAAGGATCTTTCTGTGTGCTGCTTTTGAAGAAAATGGTCCAGTCAAACCTGGTTGTTGATGCCCACAGTTTGTGGAAACATACATGAGTGACTTCTTAAACTACAAACTTTCAATTTTATAAAATTATATTTATTTATTTTTGAGAGAGAGAGTGAGCACAAGTGGGGATGGGGCAAAGAGAGAGAGGGAGACCCAGAATCCGAAGCAGGTTCCAGGCTCTTAGCTGTCAGCACAGAGCCTGACACCGGGCTCGAACCTACAAACCGTGAGATCATGACCTGAGCTGAAGTCAGACACTCAACCAACTGAGCCACCTTGGCGCCCCAAACTTTCAATTTCTCAATAAAGGCCATATTCTTGACTTTCTGTACGATCCCTCCTATATTTCATATAAATTTTTAAAATTTAGATGCAATTCAGGACTTGTTGCACAAAATTAAGGCAAGTCCTACTGAAAGCTCCCAGGGAATTCTGGAGGACTACTTTAAAAATACCTGATATCAACCCATAACCAGTAAAGAAATCTCCCAAAAAACAAGAGTCCACGGCCAGATGGCTTTCCAGGGGAATTCTACCAAATATTTAAAGAAGAGTTAACACCTATTCTCTTGAAGCTGTTCCAAAAAGTAGAAATGGAAGGAAAACTTCTAAACTGTATGAAGCCAGCATTACCTTGATTCCAAAACCAGACAAAGACCCTACTAAAAAAGGAGAACTGTAGACCGATTTCCCTGATGAACATGGATGCAAAAATCCTCAACAAGATACTAGCCAACTGGATCCAACAACACATTAAAAACATTATTCACCACAACCAAGTAGGATTTACACCTGGGATGCAGGGCCGGTTCAATATCCACAAAACAATCAGTGTGATACATCACATCAATAAAAGAAAGGACAAGAACCACGTGATCCTCTCAATAGATGCAGAGAAAGCATGTGACAAAATACACCATCCTTTCTTGATAAAAACCCTCAAGTAGGGATAGAAGGATCATACCTTGAGATCATAAAAGCCATGTATGAAAGACCCGCCACTAATATCATCCTCAATGGGGAAAAACAGAGCTTTCCCCCTAAGGTCAGGAACAAGACAGGGATGTCCACTTTGCCACTGTTATTCAACATAGTATGGGAAGTCTTAACCTCTGCAGACAACACAAAGAAATAAAAGGCATCCAAATTGGCCAGGAGGAGGTCAAACTTTCACTCTTTGCAGATGACATGATACTCTATATGGAAAACTCAAAAGATTCCACCAAAAAACTGCTAGAACTGATCCATAATCAGTAAAGTTGCAGGATATAAAATCAATGCACAAAAATCAGTTGCATTCCTGTACACCAATAATGAAGGAACAGAAAGAGAAATCAAGGAATCAATCCCATTTACAGTTGCACCAAAACCCATAAAATACCTAGGAATAAATCTAACCAAAGATGTGAAAAATTTATACACTGAAAACTATAGAAAGCTTATGAAAGAAATAGAAGACACACAAAAAAAGGAAAAATATCCCATGCTCCTGGATAGGAAGAACAAATATGGTTAAAATGTCAATACTACCCAAAGCAGTCTACATATTCCATGCAATACCTATCAGAATAACACCAGCATTCTTCACAGAGCTAGAACAAACAAGCCTAAAATTTGTATGGAACCAGAAAAGACCCCGAATAGCCAAAGCAATCTTGAAAAAGAAAACCAAAGCAGGAAGCATCAACAATCCCGGACTTCAAGCTGTATTACAAAGCTGCAATCATCCAGACAGTATGGTACTGGCACAAAAACAGACACTCAGATCAATAGAACAGAATAGAGAACCCAGAAATGGACCCACAAATGTAGGGCCAAGTAGTCTTTGACAAAGCAGGAAAGGATATCCAACGGAACAAAGACAGTCTCTTCAGCAAATGGTGCTGGGAAAAATGGACAGCAACATGCAGAAAAATGAACCTGGACCACTTTCTTACACCATACACAAAAATAAAGTCAAAATGGATGAAAGACCTAAACCTAAGACAGGAAGCCATCAAAATCCTTGAGGAGAAAGCAGGCAAAAACCTCTTTGACCTTGGCCGCAGCAACTTCTTACTCAACACGTCTCCAGAGGCAAGGGAAACAAAAGCAAAAATGAGCTATTGGGACCTCAGCAAAGTAAAATCTTCTGCACAGCAAAGGAAACAATCAGCAAAACTAAAAGGCAAACAACAGAGTGGGAGAAGATATTTGCAAATGACATATCGGATAAAGGGTTAGTATCCAAAATCTATAAAGAACTTATCAAACTCAACACCCAAAGAACAAATAATCCAGTGAAGAAACGGGAAAAAGACATGAATAGACACTTTTCCAAAGACATCCAGATGGCCAACCGACACATGAAAAAATGCTCAATGTCACTCATCATCAGGGAAATACAAATCAAAACCACAAGGAGATACCACCTCACACCTGTCAACATGGCTAACATTAACAACTCAGGCAACAACAGATGTTGGCGAGGATGCGGAGAAAGAGGATCTCTTTTGCACTGCTGGTAAGAATGCAAACTGGTGCAGCCACTCTGGAAAACAGTATGGAGGTTCCTCAAAAAATTAAAAATAGAACTACCTTATGACCCAGCAATTACACTACTAGATATATATCCAAGGTATACAGGTGTGCTGTTTTGAAGAGACACATGCACCCCAATGTTTATAGCAGCAGTATCAACAATAGCCCAAGTATGGAAAGAGCCCAAATGTCCATCGATGGATGGATGGATAAAGAAGATGTGGTATATATATATATATATATATATATATATATATATACACACACACACAATGGAGTGTTACTCAGCAATCAAAAAGAATGAAATCTTGCTGTTTGCAACTATGTGGATGGAACTAGAGGATATTATGTTAAGCAAAATTAGTCAGAGAAAGACAAATATCATATGACTTCACATATATGAGGACTTTAAGATACAAAACAGATGATCAGAAGGGAAGGGAAGCAAAAATAATATAAAAACAGGGAGGGGGACAAAACATAAGAGACTCTTAAATATAGAGAACAGAGGGTTGCTGGAGGCGTTGTGGGAAGGGGGATGGGCTAAATGGGTAAGGGGCTTAAGGAATCTATGCCTGAAATCATTGTTGCACCATGTGCTAACTAACTTGGATGCAAATTATTAAAAAAATAAATTATAGAAAAAAACCCCTGATATCATACATGAAGAGGAGAATGAATGAGAAAGCAACACTTCTGATTTGCTGTGTTAATAACTCAGTAGCTGCTTCATCTGTCACTCTGTATATAAGCAGTCGAACAAGAAGAGGCACACATTAACAGAAATTGTCTTCCTCTTTAACACCCTTTGGTGGTTCCAAATTCCTTTATATGGCATATTAAACCCTTCTCGACATCACCTCCAGATTCCTGCATATACCCATCCCCCCTTACTGTTTTCAAACTGTAAGTCGTGGCCTATTAGTGGGGTTATGGGATCAGTTTAGTGAGTTGCCACCCGTATTTTCAGAGTGGAGAATAACAAAATAGAAAAGAGAACATGTGGGGCACCCAGCATCATTTTGTGAAATGTAAGTTTCCAGTACATGTATGTGTGGATCTGTACACATGTGTGTATAACAGATCATGCTGTGAGATTATAGGTCTTTCTGTAGGTTATGAACCAGATGTTAACAGCCACTGCCCCCAGGGTGGCCTCACCAATCTTCCTGCTCCCTCTTTCATAATTGCATGCCTTTACAAATGCAAAGTATTTCTGCTTGTATGCTTGGCAGACCTTGACTTTTGGTTTTGAGTCCACTCAAGCATCATTTCCAGTGGGAAAACTCTGCTCATCTCCAGATTATCAGCAGTTGGTCATACAAACCTTTTCACATTCCCCATCTGTAAGCTTTGGAAAGGACTGCCATGTCTTACTTTTGAGTTGTCAGAGTTTAGCATGTCAACTAGTAAGAGCTAATTAAACATTTGTTACTGAAACTTTAAGCTCAATGAGCTGCTATTTAGTTTTTAAACACATCTGAAGCCCGAAAAGGAGTCTCTTGTAACAAAAGTTGAAAACATCATGCTAAAATGTGCTATTTAATTATAACTTACTTTACTCACCGTAATTATATTCATTTTAGTTAAGTAAAAAGAAAAATAGCTAGGATAGTAATTCGTCTCCAAGAAAGCAGTCTAAGATTGTTGGGTTTTTTATTATTTTTATTTGCTACCAATATTTTTATTGTAAGAAATACAAAAGGTATGACAAATATACAAACCATTTGCTCTTTTTGCTTCAATTTCGTTTGTGCATAAGTGAAAACAATGAACTGGACAGTGACGTTTCAACACTAATTCTTATAAAACAATGAATTCCATTATCTGACAATAAATACCTAAATTTGCATTCTAGCACCTGGTAAGACATCCAGTTTCCAAAGGATCTGTGATCTGCAACCCTCTGAATTTTCTGACGTGCTACCTTGGCCACAGTAACAGCGTCAGCACTGGCAGTTCTCTCTCTCCAAATAAGTCTCAGAGTACGGCGCATGCTAGAATGGCTGCCTCTGACCTCAGGCAGTCCCGGTCATAAAGCATCTTTTACTTGAGCTACTTAAACAGATTTCTAGTGATGGGGGATTTAATGTAAGTTTTGGTAGTCCTTGGATTACATAGTTTACATGATACAAACAATCTACTTTTCTATTTTCCTCTTCAGGTAGGAATAGTCTAGATAAACTGACCTGTCTTTTCAAACTACCTAAAGGGAAAGAAGCGAGATCATTTAGCTCAGGATGCTATGAAGGGGGTATCTTAACAGATAAGCTTTCTTTCTTTCACTTTTTCTTTTCTTTCTTTCTTTCTTTCTTTCTTTCTTTCTTTCTTTCTTTTTTTTTTTTTTGTTGCCCCAGGAGAGCTTTCTGTACGGAATGGAGGGATGGTTGCTAGAGTGAGAGCGCCTTTCCCATCCTGCCCCTGTCTACACCCACAGCCATTTTTCTTTGGGGGCTAAATTATCTGGTATGTAGAAAGGTCCCTGCTTTCAGAGAGCTGCACCGCACCCACATTTGGGGAGAGCACAGGGTTTCTGTGCTCTGTGAGAAAGGATACCCAGGTGAACCTGACAGGCCAGTGTGGTAACTTTCAACCTTGTGTACAGAGAAAAGAGCAGAAGCAGTATCTAACACCAAGCCATCTGCCAACATTCTTGTAAGACTGTGTTCCAGGCAGTGAATTTCCACACTGCTTCTTTGACCTGCTCAACTCAAAGCACCAAAACAGCATTCTGTAGCAACATGAGCAAACGGAATGAGAGTAATTTTGCACCTTTAAGGAACATGCACCCTTGTAAGTCTGTACCCTGATATCAAAATAGCAGAATGAGTTTCAAGTATGAAGAAATACAGTAAAAGTATGGCCTGTAGATGGATAGAAAACAGCAGCCTGGAATGTGGTTTATAGTCTTGTTTAGATTTTCTTTGTACCACAGCCAAAACTGAATGCTCTGTAGAGGACTTGGTTTGGAAATCAAGACGCATACAAACATGCTAGAGGGTATCTGTGATTGGTGTTGTGAGCACACTCTGTGCCTAGCCAAAGGTCAAGTAAAAGTGGTGGCTAAGCCTGGGCAGGCACACCCGTGATGCCTAAAGCATCTCTCTTGTCATGTCCCTGATGCCCAGAGAGTGGCCGAAGAGAATAAAGAGCACCATGCAGACAGGCCTGGACGGGTCAGGGGAAGGGAGCAGTGGGAGGGAGGGAGGAAGGATGCAGGGCCTGGGAGGATATTGGTTATCCTGGGCTGGTTCACACAGCCTAGATTAGTATCGGATGTGCACATGCACACGCACAATCTCTACATCTCCAGAACCGTGACTTTAAACACAGAAACCAACAAGTCAAGTGTCCAAATTAAGATTTTTTCCCTACGTTTAACACATTTTCTGTTATAAGTCCAAAAAAAAAAAGCCAAAAGAAAAAAGAAAAGAAAAAGCTCACTGGGTATGACAGCTTTGCTGAAAACCTCGAATAAAAGCTTTAACTAGGCCCTATGGGAATGCAAAGACACTATGCTACTACATTTTACAGTGAAAACATGCATTTAGACATCTCTGACATGATAATCCTATAAACCCTCTAGTTCTAATTTCTACGGGAACCGATATTGTGCTTTTCTTAACACCTACTGTTCTTCTATACCAGACACTTGCCAATTAACCTTCAGATCAAAACCTAAAATACCAGAAATGCAACATGCTTCTGAGGTGCTGGGGACTGTCGGTTGTTAAAATCCATTGTTGACTACTGTACATGTAGTCCTTGCTTTTATGACCAGAGTGAATCGCTTCTGTACAAAACCAAGGTGCTTGAAGCACAGAAACTTGAACTTCTCCATCCGACACATTCTGGAAGCCTCAAGGCACAAGCTGACAGTGTACTTCTACAGAAAACTCACGCTGTTCTTGCAACAGTACCACCTGTTCCCACTACAGCACACGATACCAGAAGGGCACCAGATATCAGGGGGAAGCTTCTTCTCGAGGCCAGGTAAGAGGAGGCACCACCCAAGCCCCTGTCTCTGCCTGGCCTCTACTCTGATGGCCATCTGGCAGAGTCCCTAAATTAAGGCAGTATCTGATGCTTTGTATCTCAAGTTTTAATTTTTGCTGTATCTTCACACTATACTATACGCATATTTGACAAAAGAAAAGCTACAAAGTCCTCCACTTGAATTCCTTTACATAATGATAAAACACCTAGATACAAAAATACCACACCTACAAACTTAAGTTTTACTAATCATGTTAAAATGCATGCAGCTTATTTCGGGGCTTAGTCTAATTTTAATTTACTTAGCTCCATCAAGACCATGGTAATGAACATTAAATGCAAATCCTAATGCCATCTCCTTTAAGACACACTTTCACAGGACTAGTGTGATTCAGAAATAAATAACATACATGAATAATAACAGAAATAATTTACGCAAATGCAGAACAACTTCAAATAGAAATTCCCCACCTTGTTAAGTGCTGATTCTAGGTGTCGTTGCTGCTATTTATTCCATGTACTAACTAATATATTTATTACTGGTCATAGGAAAACACATGAATACAAAGTTAAGTGAGGAACTCTAATATTCACGTATACATTGTTGCAAACACAGGACCAAGATGACAAGCTATATAATGCACCTGGGGCGGAGGGTGGTTCAAGAAATGTATTACTGTTGGGATTTATTTTAATTATTCAGAGACTTCTAGGTTAAATCAAGAGTTGCTGGTGATCACAGAAATATTGCTAGCTAATACATATTATTGCATCTCAATTACTTAAGAGTAGAAAACTTCAAGTTAAGGGTACAAAGGGTATTTTCAGGACCGTAACCTAAGCATGTCAACAGAATTTGGCCAGAAACCACAGAGCGTTAGAAATTAAATGAACTGTGTGGGGCTCTATGCTTGCTCATTAGTGCTACGGTCACAGTTCTTTATAGCAATATGTACAGTTATGTGCCCCCTTTAAGGAAACCTGTATGTGACAATTCAAACTCCTCAAGTAGAGAAGGGGTTGATTATTTGCTTGACAAAACAATTCACACAAAAGTTTCCTCCAAACAGGAAAATCCCCTACACTACATGAGATAATTTGCTTACATACCTTTAACTATTCGACAAAAACAAAAGAAGAAATCAGAAACGAAAGAGTTAGGAGCTTTTTGCCTAAGCAGAAAATAAACACATTTTCAAAACAAAACTCTTCCACGCATTATCTTTTGCCATCGTATATGTAGAATGATAGAAAATAAAAAAATAAAAAATCTTTCCTGTAATTATACATCTTCTCTTTAAAACAAAAAAAAAAAAGCTGAGCTTAGAGCTTGAGAGATGCCTGGTAGACGCTTCATACAGACCAGCATCTCCTTATACCCGAACTTTCGAAGAATTGTGTTGTACTTACTTATGCACAGAAGACACCCGTTTGCTTCTAGGGGCATTCTATTTCCTAAGACGGCAGAACAGGTGCTTCTGAAACAGCAGCAGGGCACATGGACCTCGGACAGTAGCCCTCCGGGTCTGTACGTCATCTCAGGCACGAACAGGTGAGCGGCGAGCGGGACCCAGCCAGCTCCGCCCACTGCCTCTGCGGCCAAAGGGGCGGAGTGACGGCGCAGCGCTCCCAGAGGGTTTTCAGGTGGGCGTCAAGTGTTCACCGCGAGCAAGTAGAGTTCAGACTGGCCCAACTGATAACAGACTCGAGGTTGGAATTCGGCCTTCCATTTAGGGGCTTAAATTGGAATCTACTTCGGTGGGATTCTGAGCAGAGGGGCGAGGCTGGGTTCCCGAAGAGCTTTTGACAGCCCCTAGGGTGACAGCCCCATTTTGATTCAGTATGAATTAGTGACACTCGCCTGCCCGCTACTCTGCAGGAAAGTTAGGCAGGCAGGATTGAGTTTCTGCCACTCAGAAGGAATAAACTGCCTTCTGTTATGCCGTGCTAATAAGGAAACTCTGAAAAGTACTAGTTCCTTCCTCCTAAATTTCTGTGACACTTATTGAAGGAAAATGATTTCTAAAATTAACTAAAATCATCTGGGGGTAATGCGTCTCTGAGCAGACCTGTGAATTAAAACATAGGAGTGTGTGTGTATGTATGTGTGTGTATATATGTGTGTGTGTGTGTATGTGTGTGTATATATATATGTATACACACACACACACACACACACACACACACACATATGTATGTAGTTGCCAAAGAATTTCACTAATGGAGAAATTAAAGATTTATGTAAATATATTCCTAGGTTATTATGCTCACATGCTTGGACAGGACTTTTAAAAAATTAGAATTTCTTGTGAATTTACACTTGTGATTACATAAATGTAAAAAAAAAATACCAGGTCTTTTAGCATTTAAGGGCTGTATTTCAGCATGACACTTCTTTAGAAAAAAATAGTTTTGTGTACTTACATACTGATGTTACTTCTTTGCTTATCTAATCTTTAAATTAGGATTTAAAATTTTAATCAGTGTTTAAAGACCATCATGGTAGGAAATATAAGAACAGCAGACAGTGGGCATAGGTATTTTTGGCTGAGGCCACTGGAGGAGTTTTACATTCCTAACAAAACTACCCTGCTCACAGATGAGAGTTGCCTTTTAGCTAATAAGCCTGTACATCCTTGTAACTTCTGCACCTATAAAAGTAAGGTAATTAAATACCTTAAAAAAATGCTTCTTGAAAAAATGGATGATTAGGCTCTCTTGATGCACTTAAATGATCAAAATGGGTATATTATCCATTATCAAGAACAACTTCCCTGCAGATCATCATTCAGAACCTAGCTAACAACTAAAATATTTAAGTTATAGAATGTTACGAACACTGTTCATCATCCTGACAAACAAGTGCTAAGCGAGAGTAAAATATGTGCAGAAAAACAAAGTTAGAATGAAGTTTTTAGAAGTACCTTTTTAGCTTTGCTCAGATTTCCCCCTCCCTAGCCCCCACCCCCACCCCCAGCCCCAAAGTGCCACCTTGTGGAAAATACTGGAATAAAAGAAGAAAGCCCATGTCTTAGGACAGTGTGAATTTTAAAATAGAGGTTTCCAAGAAAAATCATCTCACTTTCCTACCATATAACCTTCAAACTGCTGTAACAATATTTAAATAGATGATTGAAAAAAGCCTGTATTAGTTTTCAAGAGGCTCTTGTTTTCTTCTTGACAGCCAGAGCACCAGTATCAAGGAAACATAAATACGTTGATGGAAGTTCATTCATTTATCTCAACTCCCTGGGAATGCTAAGAAACAAAACATTTTGAAGAGCTGATTCATACGTCATTAAAACAAACAAACAAACAAACTGAGGGAAAAAAAACATTTAAAAAATCAGACCCCTCCTCTTTCTACATTTCTGTTGTTTACAAAGGTCAGAAGATAGAAAAGGCCAAAGGAATATTGTGGCTTATTTTCTGAAAAAGTACAAGTCAGAAATGCTTGAGATATAGGTATGTAACACAACTAGGTTGAAAATTGCATTAATAAGAAATGAAAATGCTATTTTCGTATGCTTTTGAAGAGAACACCACTACTAATTACCTGGGGACTTCTATTCCATGATAGGCTTTTGCAGTCTCAGTAAGTTTTTCTACTGTGGAAACATGTAGCTATGTTCCATATCATACATCTGAATGTATCAAGTGCATATGATCAAGGATTTGGGTTTTACCAGTTTTCAAAAAATCTTGGTGGCACAGGAAATATGTGCCTTTTTAAAATTTATTATTATTATTATTTACAGTGAACATTCTTAGGCTTGCATAACAAGTGTTAGTTTCACATGGCTGCTTCTTCCCACGAAGTAAGGAGTATGGTAGTTTGCTCAGGTCACCCTTTGAAATGGTAACTGCTTGGAAAGGCTTTTCCATAAAACATGTTTTGGAACGTTATCAACTTCCTAGTTGCTGGATGACTTTAATAGAAATTCTTACAATATATTTGCTAATAAACATTTATCCTTCAAAATATATCTAACTTTGAAACTATCCTTCTTTGAATACCTTCATTTTCTCTAGAATTTCCTCTATCCATTGTCCATTATTTTATGCCTTTTAAAGATTTAGAAATCATGCTACCATCTTTATTTTTTAAAATAAAGACACTGTTTTTATGTGTCACAATGTAAAACATGCATTCTTTTGAATTCTGTCAATACCTAAGAACTTATAATGTCTCAACATTTACTTTCCAAGGTGAATATTCTATAGTTACTGTACTAACACAATTAAGTAATCACAGCAGCTTATTAACTTTTAATATTACTCTTTCCTAGACCTGACTACGCAACAAAAGCCTGCTTTTGGAAAATGTGAGACACTCTCTTCTGCGCTTATCATAAAAATAGCCAAGTTGTCACTTAAAAGCAATTATTTGGAAAGAAGAATTTTAATATGTTTGTGATATTAGGAAGCTTACATGATTTTAATTTCCATAATGGCATGAGGACTGCCATTACTGACCTTAAGAGGCATATAGTTAAAAGCTCAATTTAAATACATAATTTAAGATTCAAAATATTTGGTACTATTTGGTTGTTTTTTTTCCCCCCCATCAAGATGGACAGTACCGCGTTCTGGAGTCAAGTGATAAATTTCTATTGAGAGGTGTACATTTTCTTTAAGATATTAACATCCCGTGCATTCTGAAATTTTCATTTTTACTTAAAACTAAATGGCTGAGATTCTATTCTTAGGTAAATATTTTGAACTATTTTTATTTTAGTAAGACACCTTGGGCTAAATGAAAAGTATGCCATTCCTAGTGTGTGATTCCTGAGAGAAAATCATGAGAATACAGAGGGATGAAATGGCTCCGACGTCTTGTTTAAAACAGGTTCTCTGTTTCTTGGGTTCTTATCTACTTTCCAGGAGAGACAAAGTGGGAGGTGCCAATGCACTGGGTATTGTGTTTTTAAGTTTGTAAGATTAGGGCTTTATTACCTTTGCCACATGATAGCTTATGATGCTGAAATGGACAGGTTTCTCTCTTATTCTTAAATGGGATTGTTACAACTTCACCATGCACTATGGTTCCCACAATGCCTGGGCCCTAAGAGAACAATTATCATATAGAAACTATCAGGCACATTCTAGCACCAGCCCTCAAATGTGAATATAAATGTGATTTTGAATCTGACACCGTATTTTTATTGATATAAGCTGCTTCAGTATATCCCTGGGGCAGTATGACTTTTTTTTAGCTGACCACTGCTTGGCTTTTGGCAAAGACGTTTGAAACCACATGTCACAGAAGAATAAGCTGTATTCAGTAAATTCCTATGCTGCTATATGCTTCAAAGTGCCCTAATGGGAAGGGTGCTCGTGTGGCATCTGGATTTCAGAACTGGTGAGCCTGGATGTAAAAGACATAAAACGAGGGTAATTACTCAACTGCAAGAACCACACAAATGGAAGAGCTGGGGTCAGAGAGGCCAGATACCCTCTCCTTCTGCCTCTCAGGGGATAATTTGCCAAGCATCTAATGAATCTCATGCCAAAATGTTTGTGCTTTAAGTTTTCTTCATAAACACTACTGAGAAATGAACCAAAAGTATATGCTAGAAATAAAGTGGAGCTCTCTACTTGTTTAGAATTCCCAAGAATGCTGAAAAATTCCAGTTCAGAACGGCTGCATTTTTCTTGAGAGAACTTATGAAAACCTGAAAAAAGCAGAAACTCAACTTATGTTCACTCTAGCCATGGACACTAACCAGAAAGTGCATGATGAAATCAGTACTTATATTGAGTTTTAAAATTGAATTTCTAGGGCCCAGCAAAAAATGTCTTCAAAGGAAATGCAGAAATCACTTTTCCAGGGGAGACATTGCCCCGACTGCTGTGGATTCATTATATCTCAAGCATTTACAGTGATGACAAAACATAAGCAATATTGTCAACAAGGAAGAAAGCATCAAACATTCTTGTGGCCCATCTTCTCATTCATATCTAGCTTTACACCAATTTTCCTGCTCTTCAAGTTACTGAATTAGAAAAATGTTAAACAGTATACATATTAAAAAAAGAGTAATTTCCAACCCAAAAAGCTTTCAAGGAGAAAAGTCTTAATTTTTCCCTTGTTCATCATGGTAGTATAGAATATTAAGCTGTGAAGAATTCAGTAAGGCTAGACAATATATAAACATCAACTGGAACATTTTCTACTGAGTGAAGCAATGTTCATTCTTTGACAACCCTAACTCTAAACATAGCCTATCTGTTGCATGTACTCAAAACATGAGTCAGAGAGCAAAGACAGCTAAACTTCCAAAAGGATACTTCATCTCTGTGTCTTCGGGTTACTTGAGCTAACTGAGCACTAACCACACATAAGGCAGAGATGATGACATGAAATATAAAGAACGGTAGAGAAAATGGCGAGAGAAAAAGTAAAGCTGTTCACAATGCCCAGGTCAGGCTGGCTCTGCACGGAGAGGGAGTATGCACAGGCACTAGAAATAAGCACAGCCTGGGAGATGGAGAAAAGATCATTTTATAGGGTAAATATATACGTCTAAAAAAATAGTTAAAGACATTCTCTCCGATTCTACACAGACATCTTCTAAAAAAATTGTAAAACACTAAGTAACAGTTTAGGCAATCTATGTGCTGGTGATAGAGAAGAGCCAATCCTCCACTCACTGCCTAGGGAACAACAACAAATGCTCGGTGGGAAGATCACACTGAAGTGAGAGCCTAGGGGACCCTGTTAGGGCTGAAAAATTGGATCCATTAAGCCACAATCTGAATCTAACTATTTATAAAAGGTTCACTGAAAGAAAGCAAGCAGGAGGTGCATGGGAACGGCTTAAACAATCTGTTATTAGTTATGTAATGGTAGTAATATATACTAGAGGCCCTAGGAGATAAGATGGAAACTCTGCAAACAAGGCAGTGCATGGCAGAAAAAGTACAGTGTAATAGGGAAAACTTAAATGGTATTCCTGTCTTGTCAGAGAAAGCTATTCTCTGAGCCAAAACAGGAAACAGTTTCTGACAAATTCCTAAAATCAAAAAAAACAAAATAAAGTAACAACAGAATCCAAAAAGGAAACATTTCAAATCAGGAAATAAAGGCTTTCTCTAATTGTTTTTTTTTTTTTTTTGACCATTTTACCTATTTGAGGTACACTCCCTAAATCTATAGCAAGTAAGAAAAAGCTTATAGGGTGTTTTTCAAAAGAAATAACAAAGCATATAATACAGGTTAAAATGGGCTTACAGTGAGTAATTTTCAGCTTTTATCAAGAGTAAATAGAATGTATGCTTTAAAAAACAGGTCTCTTAAAAGATACTAGCATTTTTTTTCCTTTTGTTGTGTGTATAAAACTTCAGCTAGATAGTGAATGTTTTACTTCTAACAAATTTACTGTTTTTGGCCATAAAAGAAATTCTGAGGACATAGGTTCAACTGTGTAATTTGAGAAGCCCATTCTGGTAAATCACCTTTAGTCAATAGACACCTGTATTTATAGGTCACTTTGAGTCTTTAAAATTCAATTATTCTTGTTGTTTACAGAAAGTAACACTTTAAGAAATCAAGAATCTCACGCACACACATACGCACGCATGCATGCACATGCACACGCACACGCGCGTGCACACTCTCACTCAAAAGTACCAAAGCAGGCTCAGGCAGCTGCAGAGAGATTACATCATAACCCAGCTGTGCCTGGATTGCTCACTCCACACTGGCAGCATTCAAGATTAGAAAAATGAAATGGCAGCACAATTGGTCAGCAGCTTCTCTTCTGGAATTTTTCCAGGTTCTTGAAACAAACAAACAAACAAACAGACAAACAAATAAACAAACGAATGAACATAAAGCTGCAATCGCTCTTGCATTGATTTCAAAACAGTAAACTAGGCGGTTTCCATGGAGAAGCAGAGCCTGTCCAGACGACGGCAACTAGAAGGTCCCCAGCCAGTGATCCTCAGTGGCTCTGCGGGGCTTACTCAGGGGGGGCCCATCAGCCCCCAGGGGTGTTCTCCCGGTGATCAGCTCAAGATGGCCGTCGGGACCTCAGGCTGTATTCATCTCTGAGCTGTTCTGGCTGGGAGGCAGACGGGAATCCAGATTCTCCTTGCACCTCTCCAGATCATGGAAGTAGGGGTGAGACAGGGCACTGTAGGCAGATATTCTTTTGGCCGGATTAAAGGTTAGGCACTTCTGTGATAAAGAAAAAAAATAATTGGCATAAAACATGTCCATTTAAATAATGTGTTTACACAGTTACACATTTGTTCATTGCCATGAATTAAGTGTGTCTAGAATCAGAATGAGTATCTACTTCATGGGACACTAAATAAAATGTAGACAGTAGCCATCTTATATATGTCCTCAATGTCTAAACTGCCCTTCAGGAAAAAGCAATAGCTTTTGGGTTGCCTGTGTACTTTTACCTCCCCAGGCTTTCTCTTCTACCTATCCCAGGTCCTTTAAAAGATATTATTAGTATTATCATAGTATGTATATAACTTTATTTAGGTAGTGATTTTTCTTTCTCTAAGTTTAATTATTTTTGAGATAGAGGGAGCACAAGAAGAGGAGGGGCAAACAGAGAGGGGGACAGAGGACTCGAAGTGGGCTCTGTGCTGACAGCAGAGAGCCCGATGAGGGGGCGACCTGAGCCAACGTTGGACGCTTAACTGACTGAGCCACCCAGGAACCCCTAGGTAGTGATTTTTCTAATGCTAGAAAACTTAGTGCTGTAGTCAAAGATGTCACCCTAACTTTTTACTCTTCCCCAAGGTTTGTTGATGAGTCAGGAATGGATCGGAGTTGTCTTGTTTAGGGGTAAGAGGGTAATTACTAAACTACAGTAACAATTTCTGACATATTTTTTTTTCAACGTTTATTTATTTTTGAGAGACAGAGAGAGACAGAGCACAAGTGGGGGAGGGGCAGAGAGAGAGAGGGAGACACAGAATCTGAAGCAGGCTCCAGGCTCGGAGCTGTCAGCACAGAGCCCGACGCGGGGCTCAAACTCACGAACTGGGAGATCATGACCTGAGCTGAAGTCGGATGCTTAACCAACTGAGCTACCCAGGCGCCCTTGTTTCTGACATATTTCTAATATCAAAAGCAAAACAAAATAACAAGAAAACAAAAAAAGGAAATACATTTTAAAGCAGGAAATAAAGGTTCTCTCTATTAAGGAGGGCAAGTAAGGGCTAAAACCTAGGCCCAACTTACCCTGACCTGCTAGCAAATTGTGCACTCTGGCCCAGGGCTGCACCATCCAGAGGAAATGATTCCTTCCTCTGGTGCACGTCTAGGTGCCTCATGGGCAGCAGCAATGTCCATTAGGTTCAGTTCTGGTACTAAACTCTATTCCAGGCTGTCAACTCAAGTATAGGTAGAAGGTGAAAGGGTTGGCGGCGGGGGGAGGGGGAAGGTGAACCTCTGGGGCAGCAATCTCCATTCTCAAACTGACGATTCATAATCAATTAGACAGAATGCTTCCCTAATCTTAGTTCCATTTCCACGCCAACCCCAGGTAATCCTGTTTTTCACATCCTCTTCCTGTCCTTCCACCAACACCTCCAGAGTGACTAGCAGGTGGTAAGCACTAGTGGAGGATGAGTAAGACCCATCCATTGCCCAGGAACACACAAGTAGGAGAGAAACTCTACCAGCTTCTCCATCTTTGTGATGCAGTGCCCACTTAAGTGAGCTGGGTATCTGACACGTCTATGAATTTCAGTCCTCTATGTAATCTGAAGACCTAACATTATCATGGTTATGCTGACTTCCATTTAATCTGGGTTTTTGCCCTCAAGGACCTCAAAGTCTCCATCAGATCTTGACGATTAGGGACCCTTTAACACTCTGTTGAATGCTACTGACGTAGAAAAACACTCACAAATAGAAAACTCTATATATAATTCCAGGCAAATTTGGGTCCCCTGAAATCTTATTTATCCTGAACTCCCCACCAGTCCATGGATGCCAGTTTCTCATAGTGTCTCCTGAAAACCAAAGAGCCAAAGGGCAAGCAGATGAGGGAGCTTGGTGGCAGAATGGTTCTACTGTCCCTAACAGCAATAAACATTGCGAGAAAAGCTTTGCATGGGCTGAATTCTGTAAGGACAGAAGAGCAGGGGCAGAACTCTTAAGCCTGGGTTCTCTCTTCCCAGAGTCTAGGAAGGAGAAAATTAGGTAGCGGCATTAGAGAAAGAAGCAGCCAATGTAATCCCTAGGATATAGGAAAGAAGAAAAAAAAATGTTGTGGGAATATGTTCAAGATAGAGAGACATGTCCCTAGAGGACTGTCTCGGAGGAAGCCTGTCCCCACAGCTATCTTGATGGCTTAGAGCTGGGAAGACGGTGGAGAGAAGGAGAAATCCTTAGCATAATGTGGAAGTGTGTGAGAATCTCCAGTTGGAAGTCTTAATCCTTTATGTTCTACAGAACATAGAAATGGTGGCTAAGTTCTATCATTGCTCTACTTCAACAGAGCAATTTGGATGACTTGAGAATTAATCCAAAATCTTACATAAGAGTATTATTTCTCTAAGAAAATCTAATTTACTTGCCAAATAACTGTCTTATAAAATGAGCTTCTGGGATTTCTATTTAGTCAAGGGTTGAATACTATGATGGACTGGATCATTTTTCAGCACGTATCCTCCTTCTTCCCACCCTTCCTTCATGGGAGGAGTGTTCTTCCCTCTATTAGAGTTGGCCTTGACCACGTAACTTGCTTTGGCCAATGGAATGTGGACAGAAGTAGCAGGGTACCTCTTCCAAGCCTAGGCCTTCAGGGGCATCACGTGTTTCTGCTTGCCCTTCTGGGAGTATCATAACATCTGTTATGAGAAAAACAGGCCTTGGGGAGCCAAAGCCCCTCTTGTTCTGGGCCCTAGAATGAGACACATGGAGAAGACCTGTACTTGACCCATAGGCTGAAGCAGAGCTGTCTATCCATCTGCAGACCCATGAGCAAGAAATAAATGTTTACTGTTGTACGCTAGTGAGATTTCTGGGGGGTTGTTGGTTATGCAGCAAAAGTAGACTAATCCAAGGACCATCCCCTCTGCCAGCCCCCACAAATATATACCTTAGGCCCTGAAAGCAGTTAGACACAGAAACCCTAAAACTTTTTTCGGCAAGAGAATAAGTACTCGGCCTCTCCAGTTAACCATGATGGAGGGGACAAAACTTGTAAAGATGGGTAGGTTCTGGTTGTTAAAAAATAATTTTTCCTCTGAATGGTCTTATTACTATGCCCAACTTACATATGTATGTGAGAGCATTTATAAATGTCAATGCATATAACCATTCATACATGGCTGAGCATTATATAGTCAGCCTTTCTTTCAGATAAAACAAAGGACAATTCTCATAGTGCTAAACTTTTAAATGTTGTATCTTAAATAAAACAACTTCCTAAAATACCCTTCCTTCACTTTCCTTCCTTACTAAATAAATTTCAATAGAGGCAACAAGTCCTGCTTGGATCTCAGCTGCCTATCTGGTACTGAACAGCCTGCTTTCTTCTGCATTATAATAGTTCTACCTTCTGTCCCTCTAGCATGAAACAGTGAGAGCTTTCAGGGGGTTCTAGGCTTTGAAGTCTTGGGCTATCCTTTCCCTGAATGCCCTCGGATTACTATGTTTTGTCCTTAAGTTGCTTCTAGTCCTGAGGTCACTGGATCTGCTTCTCATTCCCTTCCTTTGCTTTTTCTAATCTCTGTTGACACTCCTTGTCCACCCTCTTCCTTCTCTCTTTGGTAGTTTCTTTGTTCCTTTTTCTTCTTTGTTTCCTGCTACTTCTCTAGTCCAGCACTAGTGTGTGGTCTGACTTTGAAAGCCAGCACCACCAGTGGAGACACCGAATGAATGAGCATGTGGCACTGTCTGCTAGCTTTACATTTTAAGTTCCTTTTGGTGATTCCTAATGATGTTGAGAGACTCTGAGTTGTCTTTGGATGTCCCAGTAGCTGAAGAAGTGGAATACTTCACTACTAAAGTTGCTTATCATTGTGACTGACTGTCCAGAATCTTCTAAGAGGAGCATTTCACTCAGAGTTCTTGCTGAAAAGGAAAGCCTATGGTGGCCATATTTATAACACATCATCCCTCCCTCCCTCCTAGCACAGCTGACTGGACCAGGAATGCAGGCCCTAGGCAGCAACCCATATCATGGGTTGGCAAAAAGGTGAGGCGTGTCAGCCACATTCTTCCTTTCAGGAATCTGATGTAGGAAATAATAACAGAGCAAATGTTAGTGGTGGGGGTTAGAGCTGAAAGGATCCATGAGTTAGCTGAAATTCTGATAGTCAGGGGCCAGCCAAAGTTAAGGGGAGCAGACAGCACAACTGAAAAGAAACAATGAAGAGGAGAAAAGGCCTGCAGGGCAGAGAAAAGCAGAGTTGCTAAGAGCAGGTGATGCTCTTAGCAGGACTGGGAGAGCATTTACACTCTGGATGGCTTTTCACTTCCAGGCCACATGAAACATTCCATCAAACCTCCTTTTCTTAAGGTAATGCAAATACTTGTCTGTTAATTGAAACCAAGAAAAAATTTTCCTAAATAGTAGGTGAGCCAGCCAAGTGTGTATATATAGTGAGCTTTTGTATAGGAGTATATTCTCCCTTCTAATAAGAATTTGTTTCAAAGGATGTGGGCCAAAGTTGTCAGTGAGTGTCTTAGAAATAAACGGTGGGGAGGGAAAATAGCTGTCCTTCTCCATAATGTGGCAGTGGAGGGAACCGTAGAGTAAGCATCAGAAAATGAGCCCCCATCAGGTGAAGATGGGACTTAGGGCTTTCACTGGGAGAATCCGTGGCTCTGCAAACATGCCAATCAATGGCTGTGTCCACACAGAGCTAAGGTATAACATTTCTACTGAGACCTATAGACTCTTAGGTCTATATTTGAAATTTAGAATACACTGACAGAATGGGAGCACTAGCTCCTCCAGGTCTAGGAGTACTTTCTTGGCTAGCTATCATAGGTTGTTATTCAGTAGGTAAAGGAAACACTCATCAGTCACTGGGTTCTGAACACCAAGAGTAGCTCAACAGGTATACTCCTCTACCTACTTTTCTGTCCTCCACGTTAGGGAATTACATACAAGGCCAAATATTACGAGTCTGAATCTTAAGCTGAACACGAGTCCTTATTTTCAGTGAGGTATTTTATATGTGCATGGCACATTCAATACTTATTAGAAGCATATGTCTAGATGAATTTGAGAGGCTTCAAAGGCTGCATTCAAACAAACATTTAAAGATGGCAGATTGAAAGTTTGTGGATCAGACTCTTTCTCTTTCTCTTTCTATAGGAAATGAAGACATTCCAGAATCAAAAGCCACCAGCTGCTGCAGGTGTGGAAATGAAAGCTGCAGAGAGGTTGTGGCCTCGGCCCTGTGTGGTTGTGGCACATGATGCTGAACTGATGCTGTGCCCACCACCTAGCAGACCACCCAGTGGACAGGGCAAGGCTCTCATCCACCCAGTGCAGACCAACTCTGCACCGCATGAACTTACCAGGAGTAGGTCTTTGCCTTGTTCATCAATATCTGTTACGAACTTCTCAATTGGTTGAGGAGATTTTGAGTGAAAAGCCTGTCTGGGAAGGGCAACATCTCTGGGCCAGTCTTCTTCTCCTGGGAGTCCAATTACACTACAAAAGAACCACATGTGAACATAAGCATTAGATGCTATGCTGAAGCTGTTTTCCTACCAAATTCTAGATGATGGTACAGTCTAAGAGGCAAGTATGGGGGACACAGAGCCCAGGAGCCCCTCAGTTATATTACTGGCGGGATTCTCATCTCTTTCTGTCCTATTGCAGTATGGTGATCACAGGGTGATCTCAGGGGAGAATTGTATAATTCACTGGGAAGAGATAAAAGATTACTCTGGTAGCAGATACCAAATATATAGGATGATGCAGAAATGGAAATTATTATATTACCAGTAAGTCCTGATGTACTGACAGAGTAGAACCTATATGTTCAAAGGAGGCTCGTAAGAGCATACAATATTTCCTTTACACCCGAGAATGCTTTTTGTATTCTGATCAAACACTCATACTGACATGCTTTATGATGCTCATCTAACATGATTAACACATAAATTTGGTTGCACTTTTGGTTAAAGAATAATTCCCCAAACAGTAATTATATACACTAGAATCAGACCAAAAAGAGGCTAAAAAGTATGTTAATCTTGTGCAACTATCAGGCACATGCTATTTTATAATTTAATTTCAAATTAATTGAATTAAATTTAGCTTATATATATTTTATATTACCAAACTATTTTATGGTATTCCAGAGTAAACAATAACGAAAGACAGTATCATTTATGTTTCTGCTGAAAATCATTCTGGAATCAGAAATATGGAGAGTGGATCCAATGATATAGAAACAGCATAGATATTGTGTGTCAACTATACTCAAATACAAAAAATAAATTAAAAAAAACAGCACAGGCTTTAGAAAAGGTAGACCTAGGTTCAAATTCTGCATCTACCACTTATTGCTAGGTAAGGACAAATTAGTTAGCTTCTTTCTTAGTGTCTTTCTTTATTGACATCGACAATTTAGGGGTGCCTGGGTGGCTCAGTTGGTTTACCGTCTGAGTCTTGATTCCGGCTCAGGTCATTATCTCCTGGTTGTGATACTGAGCCGTGCATCAGGCTTTGTACTAAGTGTGAAGCCTACTTAGGATTCTCTCTCTCCCTCTGCTCCTGCCCTGCTCAAGCACGCATGCTCTCTCTCTCTCTCTCTCTCTCTCTCTCTCTCTCTCAAAATAAACAAATAAAAGAAAAAAATGATAATTTACAGCAATAATTTACATAAAGTGCATAGCACAGTGCCTGATAAACAGTACTTGTCAATATCAATACACTACCCATTATTATTATCATGAGAAGAAAATAATGCTATTAATCTAAAATGTGTGGGCAATGCATTGCTATCACGCTAAAAATATGAACTGCTTGAGTCCTACTGATATGTGACTTGAGGTTCTTCAGAAATATTGTCAGTGGCCTTATGCAACTTATACACTATAGAGATGTTATTTAAAGTTTATGTATAGATAGTAAGTAGGTTTGAACAAGGGAAGTTAAGGGACGCAAGAAATTACATCTCACTTACAGACTCCGATTAACTCCGAACTAAAAGTTATAATTTAGTGGACAGAATATATAGCTTTCAAATTGACCAAACTATTTTTTTTAAGATTTTATCTTTAAGTAATCTCTACACCCAACGTGGGTTCAAACTTACAACCCTGAGATCAAGAGGCACATGCTCTACTGATCGAGCCAGCCAGGTGCCCCATGACCAAATTACTTTAACTACAGTTAGAGATGGTGCTGGCCTGGGACTGAGGTCCTGAGATATGTTCTCCTGATTGGGTTTCCCAGGTTTTAGGAAGATGTGGTGGTGAAAATCACAGGCTCTCTGTAAGGCTTTGTTCCTCCTTCCCTTATTTCAGCAGAGCCCAGGTCACAGACCTCACCTGGGAAGAGCAAATACCCATACCATAATTGCACCTGTTACTGGGTGTCCGGGGAAAGACACTGTATGCCTGTATCTGTTGGACATGCTGGGAAAGCCATGTTGTTGAGGCAAATAAAGACAGATTCTTGGACATATTTACCAGAACAAATGAATGGAAATGACTTGGGCAACATACAAATTTGCTTAATAGCAAGATCTAGAGTAAGAGCAAAGAGAAAAAAGATATCACTATTGATTATTAAAGGACATCAATGTGTGTGTTTGGATAGAATGGAATAGGCAGAGGAAGAAAAAAGAATACTTATTAAAAACTTTAAAAATTTTCTTCCTTTTATTTTCAGCTTTTTAGCCATTTGTGTATCATTTTTTGCATATCATCACCAATCATCTAGAAATCAGTTACAATAATTCTTAGTAACAATTTAAAATCTTTTTATTTGCAGCTTTGAATGTACTTATGTCGAAATAAATCTGGCGATATGGGCAGCTGACTGCCAAAAGCCCTTAAAGAAACAGCGTCTCTGTATGTATGTGTATATGTGGTGTATAATTACATGTATATATACATAGCTACCTATATAAATAACTTTCAAAAGTATTTTTAAATCTATCACCTCCTCTGATCTCATAACGACCTTCTGAGACATGTAGGTCAGTTATTACTTCCTTTTTATAGATGTGGAAACTAAGGACAGGAGTGAAATCAGCTGCCAAAGTCACACACAGTGAGTTCAGCTCACTCGAGTGAACCCAGTTCTCCTTATTCCAAATCCAATATTTTGTTTCCATTTAACTATGACTCTGCTCCTAAAAATGCTCTAAAATGTCACGAGCTAAAAGCATTTAGTTTCACTTTCAAAGTACTTGTTGTTCTTTGAAAGTATAAATGTCTCCAAGTGCAGAAACATTTCTGCCCTTAAGAGAATGTGAATGTGGCTTTCCTCAAAAAAATTTTTTTTCAGTTTAATATCCAGTATGAACTTTTATGGCCCATATATGAGTGTTGTGAAATTCTGATAGGTCCATTAACAAGTGCTTGCATCAAGTTTCAGTATTTGGACAGCTGAATATAAGCCTTAAAAGTTGACATTTGCACTGGAAAGACTGACAGAGCACAAAACCTATAAATGGCAGTGGGGACAGAAATCATTTCTCAAGTACTTTAGAAATGACACTAGGGTGCAGCATTGTCCCTTTTCTTTATGCCAAAGTAACAAACGCAGAGTAAACAGAACATAATTTCAGTGAAACAACGCCAGAAACCAAGAAGTAATATCTGAAGGCACAACATATATAGAACTTTATGGCTTCTTTTTTGCTGGCAACCTAGGGTCTCAGGCCTTTGCCAAAAGTGGAACTGGCTTTCCACTGGAAGCAAGTCAAACATGGTTGTCAAAGGTTCTTTCCGGTCCATCTCAGTGGCTTCAGATACTAAGGGGCACTAATAGTGCTAACAAGTTTGCAGACCCCGGGGCTGGAGAGAACGCCCCGGTAGTGTCAGTAAGGGAAAGGTGGTGACAGGTTTCAATGTCTGGCAAGCTGGCTTCGGTCAAGATCATTTTTCCTTTAAACAGAGTCACTGGTAGGTCTGACTTTCACAGTTCCTGCTTCAAGTTCCCACTGCACTGCACACAAAATACACAGTGAGGGGGAAGAATAGATGGAGGGCTTATCACTGTATGGTCAGAGAAGCTGACATTCAGAAGCAGGGAGAACATGAGTTTTGTCCTGAATCTGTCTACCTTATGGAGTGACAGTAATAGTCACTGTCTACGCCATAGTAGTGGTAGGAGGTGGCTTGGGGGGGGGGGGGAGGGGGACAGGGAGGAAGAGGAGGAGTGGTAGTCTTGGCAGCTTCCCTGGACCTGGGAAGCCCCCAGGCAATAAAATCAGCAAATATTTTTCAGGCCTTAAGGCCACCGGGTTCTGATTTGGCAGTGGCAATAGCACCAATGGAAGCCTACTGAAGCTTTCTAGTCACTAAAAGACAAAACTCAGGTTCCAGTTTTATTCCAACTGTTTTAAGCAGTCCTGTTTGGGTAGACAGTGTTAAAATATAATTCTTTTCTTTAGGGATACTTTTCATCAGTTTTACAGATGGACTGAAAGTATCATAAAAATCTCTGGGATTCCTATAAAATATTATAGACCAACGATCAGGGTTTTTTTTTGGTTCTAGAATCCCCACTTTTTTCTTACTCCCCCCAATTCTTTTTTTTTTAAGTTTATTTATTTATTTTTGAGAGAGAGAGAGAGAGACAGAAAGAGAGAGACAGAGAGAGAGGTAGAGAGGGAAAGAGTGAATCGCAAGCAGGCTCTGTACTGTTAGAGCAGAGCCCAATACATGGCTTGAACTCAGAAACAGGGAGATCATGACCTGAGCCAAAATCAAGAGCCAGATGCTTAACTGACTGAGCCATCCAGGCACCCTATTCCCCCCTTCCCCCCCCCCCCCCCAATTCTGAAGGGGCTTGGCACAAGCACATATCCCAAAAGGATGCCATACTTCATGCTTTGTGAGAAGATAAAGCTCCTTCTTAACATTCTAGAAACATGAAAGCATACATACGCCCACATGCATAAACATGTAGACATGAATGGAACTCTGCAAATTATCAACAAGCCAAGTAACAGACAATTAGAACCAAAGAATGTTAAGCACAAGAAAGAATCTTAGAATTTATATCCAAAGTTTCATTACTCAGGTGAAGAAGTTAAGGAACAAAAAGGTTAAACAATTAAGGATGAATTATAATAATAGCTACCATTTTTAAAGTATTCACTATGCACCAGGCACTGTGTAAGCACTTTATGAGGCATTTTAAATGACTTTCTCAAGATTGCATAGTTATTTAGCAACAGATGTAGGGTTAGAATCTAGGATTCTCATTTCCTACTTTGGTGCTCCCAAGAAAAATGGGTTGTGTAGCATACCATCTTTTGCCCAGGAAAACAAAACAATGCAAAACCAATCTGGATAACAAAAGGATACTCAATGGGGACAGGAAGCCCAGTGGGCAAGAATGGGTTACCAGGCTACCAAGCGCCCCACCTCTGACAGTGGACATCTGAAACGGCCCAAGCACACAACACATCTGAAAAGAACTGGAGCTCAGCCAAATGGAGAAGGAGGATTAGCGAAAAGATCCACACGAACAACATACAAGCTGCCAGAACAGAGTCCGGATAGGCTACATGTCATGATGGGCTCTGCATAAAACAGCATGTCTGCCATGTTCCCACTCACCACACAAATAGTAACACTGTCTGAGGCCGCAGCTTGGGGTAGGAAGGACAAGAGATAAACATTTTATATGAAAGGCACTATAAATGTTTTAATGCTACAGATGCTGATGCAAAATTAGAGTTACTACTTACTCCAAGATTTTTCCAAGTTGATCAACGTCTGAACTTCCACGAAAAAGAGGCCTAGAAGAATAAAGATACACATTAAACAGGATTTTCTCAAGTTACATTTCAATCATATTGGTCATTACCATGGTTTACGCAAAGTAAAATATTCCTTAAGGGTGAGGATGAGGTAAAGAAGTGAGACCTCTTTCCTTTGGTAAATGAAGGTTTTTCTTGCATTTCACTTCATGGTGAGGATCTCTCCTAAGTATCTGGTGGTACCTGACTCCCACGTTTTCTAACCATGGGTATCCTATTTGTACTCATTCCAAAAACAGTGCCACCAGCACATACATTCCTCAGTTTCAAAATCCTACTTAACTTAGTGAAAGGGTGGAACACATCACTGTCCTAGTCTGAACCGAGGGGTCTGTGGGCTTTGAAACTGCTCTTAGTCAGATTCTTTTCTGAGCACCCTTGCCCCACCTCTCTGCTATACAGTACCTCCTCAGGGCTTTCTGTTTCCATTTGTCCTGACGCTGCAGGGAGAAAACCCCTGGACCTATTGTTCTGATTTTCACCTTCCTTTCTCACGTTATAGAAGCCAACCATCACTCTTGGCTTCAGAGGTGACTGTGAACACACAGGCCTCAGTGTCTACACTGAGAATTTAACTGGCAATTAAATGAGCTCATTTGGTGACATTTCTGGCATTTTCCCAAGTAGATCAATACCCCTCAAGGGCAAGTACTTCTCTGGTTTGCCCCTAATCTTTGGCCTAATGCTGTACCTGAACAGGTGCTCAGTTAATAAATATTTCATTTAATATATTCCTATGGTACACACATAAATGTTTCTTAACCCCCTGCTCAATGCCTCACAGGTATTTTTCAACAATGTGCTTTAAAAAATATTTTTAGCCTATTACCAGAGACCGTACTTTAAAAATGTTATATACAAGTTATAAATATAAGTATTATATATTATTTTATAAAGCCTTAAACCTTTTAAATATTTTTTAGGCATAATAAGTAAACTTGTTATATAGATCATATATAGAGAATCCTGCAAAGTCCTAGCATTTCAGTGGCTAGAAGATATCTTAAAATCCCTCAACCATAGTTTCTATTCAGGTTCTTATTCTTTTTAATTTTTTTCAGGTTCTTATTCTTTAAAAGGGTTATTTGCAAATGCAGCCAAAAATAATTAATTTGTGGCAATGCTATGGGCTGAACTGTATCCCCTCCAAAATTCATGCTGAAGTCCAACCCCCAGTCAGAGGACTGACTGTATTTGGAGATAGGGTCTTTAAAGAGGTGATTAAGTTAAAATGAGGTCATTAGGGTGAGCCCTAATCCCATCTGACTAGTGTCCTTATAAAAAGAGGAAATTTGGACACACAGGGGCATCAGGGGCATGTGTGCACACAGAGGAATGATTATGTGAGGACCCAGCAGGAAGGCAAGCCAAGGAGAGAGGCCTCGGAAGAAGCCAAATCTGCTGACACCTTGATTTTGGACTTCTAGCCTCCACAATGGTGAGAAAATAAATTTATGTTGTTTAAGCCTCGCAGCCTTTAGTATTTTGTTATGCCAGCCATAGCAAACTAAGATAGGCAACTCCCACATCACTAATGCAGCCAAGTTCGGAAAGAACCAGGGAGACGGCTTTTGAAAGCCATCCAGACAGGTCTTCAAAGAGCAAGTTTTAGAAAAGCCAAACAATGGAATCTTAACAGCTGTTATTTCCAGAACACTAATGTTGAATCTGACATAGTGCCATGGGCTCCCCAAACATTATCTCATTTAATTCTCACAAAAATTTCAGGACCAAGGTAGTTATTATTATTATCCCTATTTGCTGTTGAGCTAACAGGATTGGAGATGTTTCATGATTTACCTAAGGACAAATAACAAAATGCAGACTTAAAATTCAAAACAGGTCTGCCTTGCCCCGAGGCCTATCTGCTTCATTATTATATTATGATACATTTATTTTGTTTACTAATGTCCTCTGCACTCATAGACAGTACCTATCGCTGAGGCTGTGGGGTGAAACAGCACAGAGAATGTGTGAAGGGCACTTTATAGAGAATGTGGTGTCTCACAAGCAGGTGTCTGTGGGATTCTGTACCCATACTACTCTGCAAGTGTCCAAGTGTCTTTAAATTCTTGCCGTTTTAACAAGGAACAAAGCAATCCACCAGACTGACTGAAGTTCTCTATGTTTTCCATAAACTTACTGTCTGATGGCCCTTCTAGATTTTTTAAATTAAAATTTTAATTTTAATTCTAGTATAGTTAACATACAGTGTTAGGCCCTTCTAGATTTTTACATTCTTCCCCCCAGGGTAGTCTTTTACGGCTGTCTTGCTCACATCTTAATTGGTACATTATTTTTTTTTTCCTTTCCAAAGCATAGAACTTGGGTTGCACAGAAACAACACTGCTCCTTATTTTCACACTCATCTGTTTCCTTAATATTAAAGTATGAAATTACAAAACTAAGTGTAACCAGCATCACAAGGTTTGGACGAACACAAATGACCCCTCTTTGTTTAGCAGGTATCTCACATGGCTCGAGTGATGGACATGCCAGGTGAGTAGGCCCAGAGGGAACGGAGAGCATGCATTTAATCTGATGAGCTGGTTAGGCAGCTTTGTAAACATGCCAAGCCCCTCACCCTTCATGGAGAAGACTGGTATCCACAGAGGCAAGGGTGAAATTGTCTTTGAGAATCATGGAACTGTTTAAAATCAACTGGCCGTGGCTACTGGGAAATAACAAAGCAGACTAACTTAAATGGATGTTGTTCCCAGGTAAAAGGAGAAGAGCACCTTTTTCCTGAGAGGGTACCAAGACCCAAGCCTGAAGCTCAGGGGTAGCAGTGGCTTTTGCCCTTACTGGTTTGGTTTTCAGCTCCCTTTTTTCTTTCTTGGCAATATTTTAACATCTTTGCTAGCTCCCCTGTGCAGTCAAGCAAATGCTTGCTATATTTTATCTTACATTTGCTACATGTTTTAGCAGAGGGCTTTCAAGTCATATAGTGTACCATACTGTGAGAGCCTAAAGTTTTATCTCTATTGGCTGGACTTGGCCCACAAAATGAAATGTGCTTTACATCCTTGAGTTAGAACTGGCCCATTAGTTTGGTATCCTTTGATGAGTGCAACAAGCAGAAGGTCTTAATCATAACCACTTTTCTGTGACCTGCTATGGGGAATACTAGAAACTTGGAAGCAACAAGTCAGTGTACAGCCCAAAATGACTTTTGCCACACAGGAAGACCTGGCATGTGACTCTGTAGTCTATTAATTTGGCTTTATAAGAGATATGGATTAGCTTGAGTTATACAGAACCACTAAATCCTGACTGCATGCAATTAACTCCTATAAGATAGGTCTCTGGATGCAAAAACAAAGTCACAAGATGATCAAAAGGAGTCACATGAAGTGGGTAACAGACCTACTTAGTTGGTACTGGTACTGATACTCTTAGTTGACCAAAAGGTTGGTCATGAATGTGATCAAACTCTTAGAACCATCCATTCAGTTTTTGACTGAAAATTCTCAAGTTTGAGCTGGTTTTATGACAGAGGATGCTAAGTTCGTCAGGAACATGGGGAGTTAAGGTGGATTTAGAGGAAAGATGAAACTTTCCATCACGATGAATTCTTGGGGGTGCTATGGTAGAGTATGGAAATGGAAGAATAAGATCATCAAGGACATTATATGATACAATCTGTCTTTAAGGCTCCATGGTCAAAAGTCTTGGCTGTATCAGGTCTCTGACCTGTGTGCATCAGGCCAGAAGGATTGTATTTTCTTTTTTTTTTTTTTTAATTTTTTTTTTTATTCAACGTTTATTTATTTTTGGGACAGAGAGAGACAGAGCATGAACGGGGGAGGGGCAGAGAGAGAGGGAGACACAGAATCGGAAACAGGCTCCAGGCTCTGAGCCATCAGCCCAGAGCCCGACGCGGGGCTCGAACTCACGGACCGCAAGATCGTGACCTGGCTGAAGTCGGATGCTTAACCGACTGTGCCACCCAGGCGCCCCAGAAGGATTGTATTTTCACTGAGGTTACTTTGAATATTTCTTCCTTCCTCAGATAAGCTGAGTTAAATATCCTTCAATTCATATAATTTATGTCATATTTTAGGTGGACCATTATGGACATAACCTTTGACTATATTCTTTGGTTTACTGGTGAGGGAGAGTTTAATTCTACTGCCTTGAATAATTTTTATAATTGTACGAATGATTCAGCTAAAACACACAAATACATGAGTCAAACTTGGCTAGTTCTTTATTACCATGACATAGGGCTGAGCTGGAAGGAAGGAAGTAGAGGGTTGAAGGACCAAAATGGGGAAGAGTAAGACACAGAAGACTGAAACACAGACTAAGCTAGAGATGATCAGACAGAGAAAATGTGAGGAGGTCCAAAATAACTCTGAACTCTGTTTCTGCCTAGTGCCTAAAAGTCTATCTCTTGTGGAAATCCTAGGGTATATTTATATAGGTCCTTCATGAAAACTGAAGATGAAAGGGGAATATTCTATTATATATCATGAGACAAAGGCTCTTAAAAAGTCATAGTTTTTTTTTTTTTTTTTTGAGTCAGTGTAGGGAGAGGATCCACTAAATTATCCCATAAGCCTCCCAGGTAACATACTTACTAATTCTTTTATACTAATTACTTAAAAGTAAAATTAACAGAAGAGATATTCTGCTGAAAGCAGTAAATCTGAAGTTTGGTGTTATATTTTTTAAAACATTTCTTTATATACACAGTTTTTGGAGGGGTTAACTAGTAAAATGGAAAGATTATGCCTATCAAGAACATTCCCAAATAAAAACTGTGCAATTGTTTTATTGGATTAATATATTAAAAAATCCCTTTATTATACAGGACTTATTTATTTATTATACTGACCTTACTTAAGGTCAGTAACTTTTATGCACTCTACTATAACAAAAAACTCTGATTTATTAGTTGCTTCAGATCACTTCTCAGTAGTTTAAGCAAAGGTTTGGGTAGTGGCTTGCAAATATTATCTGTTAAAGACCTTTGTTGCATATACATTTCATAAAACCATTTTTAATTTTATACATTTCTTTTCCCTTCACCTGGCCTATGATCTTCCCTTTTCCTCAGAAGATTTTCTCCACACTCACTTCCTAGGACTATTCACATTCTTTTGCATAAACCTCCTTCTGCCTCTCATGGCTCTCAACCTCTTTTTTATTTCAAATTCCCACCTAAACTACAGAAGACTGTACTGGAAGGCCTTACCATTTCAACCTTTGAGGCCAATTTATTTGACAAGATAAATCATATTTGGGGGGAAATATCTGAAACTGAGTATCGCTATGTTTTGATGAAAGAGAATTTTAGGTTATTTCCAAGCATTTTCTTCAAATATCTTCCTTCACTGTTATACTTGGTAATAGTTAATGCTGATAAGATAAACTCTTTCTGAAAAAAAAATTTAATTTATACATAAAAGCATTTTTTTCTAACTAAAAGGATTGTTGCTAAATATAATGGCAGATTGCATTCGTTTCAAACCACAGCAAACTCAATTTTCTTCTCATATGAGCGTAGGCACTGTCATATCAAAACAAGAATGGTTCTTGGGGTTTTTTTTAGCAAGGATTTTTCCTAAAGTTTTTTTGAATTTGTGAATTTCAGCCTTAATGCACACCACCTTCAGTCCCCCTCCCCTGACATGTTGATTTTTCAGGACTGGAGAAAGGGCATAGACTTTGATGATGGACTATCTTGGGTGTGAATCCCCACTCAGCCATTTCTGTCTGAATGACCCTAGGAAAGTCACTTAGCCTCTTTGAATCTTATTTGCTTTATCTGTAAAATGTCCAGTTTATAGCAGACCTATAAAATAAATGGCAACTAAATACACATACCTTCTCACACTTACACATGGTAGATAGTTCTCCTGCTCCTTGGCCACTATTATACACAGATGACAAAGTATTTCGCATAGTGAACCAGAAAGGAAGAGGACATTTGTCACCACCTGGTGGATGCCCAAATCATATTAAAGCCTAGTAGCTCTTCTGCTAGGGTCATACACCCTTACAACTTTTACACCTTTATCATCAAGAAAAGAAAGAAAGAATGTCAAATTTTTGGATAAAGTTTGATTAATTTTGAATTGGCAATATTCAAATATTCTTGAATATTCTATTCAATATTCTTCCTCTGTATGTAGTTTTGACAACACACTCACGCACCCTATCTTTTAACCATGAAGTGAATTTCCTTGGGTCAAATTACAAAGGGTACCACGTTTCAGATTACATGCTTTTTTAAACAAACAACTAAAAGAACATATAAATGTCATTCATAAGCTCAATAAACAGTGGAAAACATTTAGAAGTAGGGTATGTTTTCTAGCAGATGAGACGTGTATGCTGATAAGTATCCTATAGAAAGGAAATGATTCACGCATAAAGGAAGATGAAAAGCTTACGTTTGGTTACAATATGTTCATTGTACTAAAAAGATGAGGAAATCATGGATCACTCTATAGAACACCTCTGTAACCTGTATTTGACCTGCAGCTATGCTTTAACTGCTATCTTTCTTGATTAGTAGAGCAATTTTCCATGTTCATAAAATGACCTTTTGAAAAATATTTCCTACTATTTTATACTTGCTCCCATGTTCAGTTTTAGATAGAGCTATTATATGTTCACTTAAAAATGTTATCACCTTTCAATTACCACCTATTCAAATAACCACCTTAAGCAGAAAACCAATTAATTGATTTACTTTGTAAACACTAATTGAGTGATCACTCACTAAGCACACAGGGCTGCATGAGGTGCTGGGAGAGAACCCTTCCCCCTAAAAATATATTAAATATAAATATTATATAATATATGGTCTTAATATATACTATACATATACTTAAATTATATTACACATTTTGATATAAATACATTACAATATAAATTTATAATATTTACAAGATCTATGTATTACACATCACCATAATGATCCTTGCCTTTCTGGGAGAGAAGAGATACAAATGCAGGATCATGAATTAAAGATGTTTATCTCGTTTTACTGGTGGGAGACAAAAGTTCAAGGCAATCATTTAATCTTTACTAGAATGTTGGAAGGTGGTCTGATTAACTGCCTTTTACAGATGAGAACTAAAGAAACTTATCCAAGGAAACTCTATTCAGTAAGTGGCTAAGTTGGTCTATCTGACTCCAATGAGCAGGAAACAGAAGCTGTGTTTTAGAAAGATTAATATGGCAGAGATTTACTGAGTCACTCAGAGGGGACAGAGACAGAACTAGAGGCGCCAGTTGGGAGGTCAGTGTATGAAAGAGATGACAAGGACCTAAACTAGGTGGACAAGCAAATGGGAAAGGCCACAAAGACATTTAAGGGAAGGTGATCTGAATTTGGTAAAAAAAAAAAAAAAAAAAAGGCTCAACAAGACTTGGGAGAAGCAGTGTGGTTTTAAGTTTCCAGTATTAGTAAAATCAAGCTTAATGAAAAAGGTGGGGAGAGGGTGGTGTGGGGAGAAGATTGGAAGGTAATTAATTTTAAATATGTTCCTTTACAATACAAAATAATGCATAAAACAATGCTTTGAAATCTGAGAATGAAAAACATGCAAATGATAGTTTAGCACACCTAGGTATATACCCGAGAATACTGGCAATGTATGTGCACACAAACACTTGTACATGAATGCACACAGCAGCATTATTCATAACAGCCCCAAAGTAGAAACAACCCAAATGTTCACCAACCGACAAGGGATAACAGAATGTCAACAGAATGCCGTGGAACCGTACAATGGAGTTTCATTCAGTCATAAAAAGGAATGAAGCACTACTACAACATGAATGACCCTTGAAAACATTATGCTAAGTAAAAGCACCCAGTCACCAAAGGCCATGTTTATCATATGATTCCATTTATATAGAAGAGGCAAATCTAGAGAGTCAGAAAGTAGATTAATGGCTGTTTAAGTTTGGGGGGCTTGGGGGAAAATGAGGAGTGCCTGCTAATGGGTATAAAGTTTCTTTCTGGATTGATAAAAATGTTCTAAAATTGGCTGTGGTGATGGTTGCCCAACTCTGTGGATATACTAAACTAAAACCCACTGAATTATACAATTTATATTGGTGAATGGTATGGTATGTGAATTTTATGTCAATAAAGCAGTTTTAAAAAACAGTTAAGGAACTGTATTTCCAAGCAAACATTACAGATTCAGAAGGACAGTAAAAAAACTGATTTAGGGGCGCCTGGGTGGCGCAGTCGGTTAAGCGTCCGACTTCAACCAGGTCACGATCTTGCACTCCCGTGAGTTCGAGCCCCGCGTCAGGCTCTGGGCTGATGGCTCAGAGCCTGGAGCCTGTTTCCGATTCTGTGTCTCCCTCTCTCTCTGCCCCTCCCCCGTTCATGCTCTGTCTCTCTCTGTCCCAAAAATAAATAAACGTTGAAAAAAAAAATAAAAAAAAAAACTGATTTAGGCCTAAATATATATTAAAAAAAGGCTTAAGTACATGGTATTAGAATACAATGACAAACATTTATTTTACCATATATTCGGTCAAGTACCCATTTGAAGACATGTGCTCTGGAAGTTCTGAATAACCTACTAATAAGAATCTGGATTTCCCCAAACATTTGATTTATCAGATTAGAACTAAATAATAAGACAAAAAAAGTCTTTGTACAAAAAGGGCTTACAAAACTACTATCTTTTGCTTTCCTCTGGATGGCAAGATTATGGGTGATTTGTTTTCTGCATTTTTCTAATATTCTTCACTGAGCATTTTATGAGCCCTAATAACTTTTTAAAATCAGAAGAAAAAACCCCCAACACTGTTACTTGCAATACAGTACTAAATGAATGCAATCTGCCCACCTCACTTCTGCATTCCCATGTCTTCTGCTAACCCACTTCTATTACTCGGTTACTTGTTGGTCTCTCCAGCCAAACTGGAAGCTCTCTGCGGACAGGGCCAACCCTTACTTGCTTCTGTATCCAGGGCACATAATTTACTGCTTACTCTGTCCATGACTGGCACTCATTTAATACACAGGAGTGGTTACTGTTCCCTGCACTGAGAAGGCCTTCTCTCCCTTCTTCCCATCAACGTCAGTTCTTCTCATCTCAAAATTCATGCCCTTGGTTCATCTCTGGGAAATTCAAGTGTGAGCATGTGTATTTGCACATATATATATGAATAGATGTGTAGGCATTTAGAGCCAAAACCGATTTGATTTATATTGTTGTATCTGTTTTATGCTTTAACTGGCCCGTGTTACCGTATTACTAGACGGTATCATCCTGCAACTAATGGGTATTTAAAAATGTGGGCTGGCTGATCATTGGTCTCCTACATCTCAAATGTCACCAAAATCACCCGAGAAGCAGCAAGAGGCATGCTGGATAGGAACTTTGCCCTCAGGTGCTTTACTTCACCAGGTAGGCAGGCCAGGGATGGGCTCTTTGGAAGGCAAAGAAAGAGAAGGGATGAAAAGAAGTGTAGCAAAGGCCAAACAGAGTGAAGGATTAAAAAGGGTGTGGAGGGGAAAGAGGCTCTGGAAGGAAACCAGCCCAGAAAGGAAGGGCTGGTGGGAAAGAGCAAGTGAGAAAAAAAAAAAAAAAAAAAAAAAAAAAAAAAAAAAATTAAAAGCCCAAGTAATACAAGGCAAGTACTAGGGCAAAAAGAAGAATCTGAGATGAAGTTCTTTCACTGAGACAGAGACAGATAGGAAAAAACCTCTACCAGGAAAGGGAGGTGCCCTTCACAGGAAAGGCCAGATGAACACAATTTAGAGAGTGTGCTGCCCTATCTGTCCATAGTAGGGGATTTGGAGTCTGGTCATTTCCTTACAAATAAATAGCTGAATTTACTTTTTTCCTTGTTACCAGATGTGAATAATTTATTTCTCCATAGAGGGCTCATATTTTACTGGACTATGTATGAGTAACTTCCTTGAGACAGAGAGAGAGAGAGAGAGAGAGAGAGAGAGAGAGAGAGAACATGAGAGAGGCAGAGAGGAAAACCCCACCACTTTTCAACTCAAAATTGAGAATTAAAACTAAACCAGACTTCACCAAACCACTTGAGACTTCTGAAACATTACGAAACTTACAAATTAATACATTTACTGACTTAGTCAATTTTATATATGACTCAAGAAGCCTAAGTGGTCATGAAGATAAAAAAAGATCATTTCTAAGCACTTCAATAAGTATTAATTATCTATTGTTTGCCAGAAATAATCATTGCTTTTAAATACCTATTTAATTACAGAATTATCTTTCTGTTCTTCCAGCGCTAGCTTTTCTTGTCTCAGTCAACTTGAGATGCCGTAACAAAACACCACAGGCTGGTATTTCCCATAGTTCTGGAGGCTGTAAGTCCTAGACAAAGGTGTCTGGTGAGGACTCTCTCCCCAGTTCGTGGATGGCCACTTGCTTGCTGTGTACTCACTTGCAACAAGCTCCCTTGGTCTCTCTTATAAGGGCACTAATGCCATTATGGGGGACCCACCCTCCTGACCTCATCTAACCCTGAATAATCCCAAAGGCCCTGTGTCCAGGGCCAACATCAAAATTGGAGGTTAAGGCTTCAACATCTTAGTTTGGCGGTAGTGGTGGTAAGACACAAATGTTCAGTCCGTAACACTTCCTTCCTCAATTACTAAATACAATACCCTTCTGACTTTTAAAGTTAGAAAGCTGGACACGTTCTTTTCCAATAGGAGCAACAAACATGATTTGTCTCATTCCATGTCTGGGATCCAAGTACTCATTTTACATACTTTCTGTAAGTTTTCTTGCCAAATTGCATGTTCATTACTCTCCCAGTGCCTCCCTTATCTCTTGCTCTCCCTTCATACGGCTCAGGGGAGTTCTTAAGGCAGGGAAGAAATGGCCGTACGTTGAGCATTTCCTACCGGCTGGGTTCCTAGTTGCATTATTACATTTTTGTCCTCACTCTTGCCCTGTTGTCTGACCAAATACTATATAATACTGCATTTGAAAGAAAGTTTTAGCACAGGGAAAAGAAATCTGAGTCAAACCTAAAAGGAGGTAACTCGCAAGGTGAAGCATTTATATCAGTATTACTAATTACCAGGAAACTGGAGGCAGTCCAGAATGTGTGACCTGTGATGCCTATTAGAAGCACCTCGTGCCTCATGGGCAGTAAGCTTCATTAACAGCCAGACATCTTAGGTTCAGTGCCCTGGGGAAAGCGGTCTTCTGGTCTGTCATATAAACAAACCCAGGGCATGGATCTTTCTCCCATATGGAAACTGTAGCTGTAATACTCACTGTATTTTATGTTGGGCTTGATATTGAGAAACTTTAATGATAACGTTGTTGGAAGATCATTTGGGGCAAGGGTGATGGTGGTATGCGGAAACACAGAAAAATGATCAGAGATTACCAGGACATCTGGCTGAATTGGTGCCATAGATTAATTAGTCAGGCTTTTTATTATTAATTGGGCTAGGGCTTATCAATCACCTTCACTCTGCAGAACTGTGAACTAGAGACCTTCTTCAACCAAACTTGAAACTCATTAGACCCCATCATAAAATCATCTGTCTACAGTCCTAGCCTTTCTTTATACTGTGCCTTCCTAGGAGAGAAAGAAAAGCTGTAATAGGGAGCTAGCCGGTTCATGAATGAGAACCTTAGCACCCATGCTTCTCAGTACTTGGCCATTTGGGTAGAGCACCCCAGGAACAGGGTGACCAACTTACCCACAATGGACCTAGTGTTAGCACTGAAAATCCTGTGTCCCAAGAAGCTTTTCTGTCCCAGGCAAATGGGGTGGTTGGTTACATTATCCAGGAAACCCAGAGCAAGAGGGTGTAGAAAAGGAAATTAAAAAAAGAGAGAGAGAAATCTACAAAAAATTTTTTTCATTGTTATTTCTGAGGGCTGTTTTGAAAAATCAGAGAAACATCTCTCAAAACAGTAAGAATGAAGGTGGCTCAGACAGGTTTCATTCTCTTTTTTTCCTAACAACTGCTATTATGTGATAAGGGACTAGATTATTGGTAAGCTCCCTCCTCCTACCATAATTCAAGATGTTATTACTCTCTTCCAGCAAATGACCTCATAAAGCTATACATAATTGATCCTTAAGCAACACAGGTTTGAACTGCACGGGCTCACTTGTATGAGGATTTTTTTTTTAAACAGTATTGTAATATTCTCTTATGATTTTCTTAGTCACATTTTCTTTTCCCTAGGTTTCTTGGAAGGATCCAGCATAGAATACATTTAACATATAAAATAAGTGTTTATGTTCTTGGTAAGGCTTCCAGTCAACAGTAGGCTATTAATAGTTAAGTCTGAGGGGAGCCAAAAGTTATATAGTTACTTTCAACTGTGCTGGGGAGGGGTTTGGTGCCTTTAACTGTACCAAATACAGTTGTTGTTTAAGGGTCAACTGTATACCTTGCCCAAGGAAAGAGCACTGCCAGTGGCTTTGTCTACAGTATGGTGACCCAGTCTGAGGGAAGTGCAGGATCTAAAGAGGTGACCACCAATAGAGACTGGGGTGGAGTTACTCATCTAAGATGACAAGAAGTATTCATCTTGTTCAACCTCATCGACTGGTAGCAATAGGCTGTGAGCTGGGCTGAGAATAATTCTGAAGTACTGCCTAGGTATGGCAGGAGAGAGGGCAGAGACTAATCAGGAACACATGGAAAATAAACTAGCCATGGGAATCAAGGTGACCCAGGCGAATCAAATTTTTTCTCTCTGATAAACTGACATCAAAGCAATACACAAGGAATAAAAGTCAGCAAATGTAAAAGTTAGCCTGTCTAATAATGACATACTCCAAGAGCAAATATTACACATATTAAGGTAACAAAAATGTGGCTTTCAAATCCACTTGTTAAATTTATTCTAGGAATCCATCAGACTTTGTCTTTGACACAATATTTTCGCCAAAGAGAGTCTTACAAGCTCTGTTGTGGGTCTTTTAGTAGGCAGTTCTGACCTCCTTTATGCTCACTTACACATGCTTTCTCTTGCAAACACTGTAATATTGACATCAACCATCTGTCAGCAAAATGACATAATCCAGGGATGAAGGTTTTTAATGTTGATTTTGGGGGAAAATAATCACTAGAAATTTTCTCAAATAGAAGTGTCTGTTGGTTGAAGTGGCTTATTAAAAAAAAAAAAAAAAGCTCTGCTCAAAAGAGAACCAAAAGTATCACTCGGAGAGTATTACAAATGATCCAAAAATATCCTTAAGTTGGATTCAATCTTTGGTTAAAAATATTCCAAACAGTGGAAGACTGATTTTCTCATTTTTTCCTTAAAAAAAAAATCTGCTTAGCATACAAATATGGGTGCTGGCCCTTAAATGTTAGTGATGTCTACATATGACACTAAGATTGAGAAATTAGTGCAGTGATCAGTCAGCAAAAGTTAGCATTTATTCTCTCTGGATAAAATTTTATTGACTCAAGAGCCACCTTAATTTTTTAAAAAGCTTATTTAGGGGCACCTGGGTGGTTCAGTTGGTTGACTGTTTGCCTCTTGATTTCAGCTCAGGTCATGATATTACAGTTTCGTGAGTTCGAGTGTTGAGTTGGGGTCTGTGCTGAAATGCGGAGCCTGCTTGAAATTCTCCCTCTCTCTCTCTGCCCCTCCCTTCCTTGCACTCTGTCTCTCTCTCAAAATAAATAAATAAACTTAAGAAAATAAAAGGCTTATATATTGTGTATATATATATGTATGTATGTATGTACACACACACACACACACACACACACACACACACACACACACACACGTTTATTTATTTACTTTTGAGCGAGAGACAGAGCCCAAGCAGGGGATGGGCAGAGAGAGGGAGACACAGAATCCAAAGCAAGCTGTCAGCACAGAGCCTGATGCAGGGCTCGAACTCAGGAACCATGAGATCATGACCTGACCCAGTCAGACGCCTAACCGACTGAGCCACCCAGGTGTCCCTATTGCATTTATATTTTTAATGATGGGTGGGTACTTTAAAATATATAACCAATATGGGGTGCCTGGGTGGCTCAGTCAGTTAAGCATCTGACTCTTGATCGCAGCTCATGTCTTGATCTCAGTGTTCTGAGTTCAAGCCCTGCCTTGGGTTCCACGCTGGGCAAGGAGCCTACTTAAAACAAAATAACAAGTTATTTTGCTGATTATAAAATATATATGCACTGAATAAAATTTGGAAAATAGAGAAAAGTATGTGGAAGAAAAAAAATCACACAGCATCACTTCAATTATTTTTCTCTTTTTATATACAAATGGATAAGATGGTATCTCTAAAGATGTCTTCCCTTTCAAACAAACTAAGGATGGTACCATACCCCACAGCAGAATCTGAAATCCAGCTCTGTAGTCCTTGGTTTGAACAAGAACAAAGAGACAAGACAGTGGTTAGCAGTCATAACAAAGCTGTGACTGAATACAACTCAAGCCTCTATAAAGAGAAGAATCAAGGACATATTTAAGAAAAAATATTTGCACACATATTTCTACCTATCCTTTTAGATAGAGTTTATATCTTATGACAAGGAGCAGCAGTCATCTTACTCTTTTTTCCTTTCTGAATGCTACAGACAACTGGTATCCTGTATGAATATAATATTCCTATCCAGTACATTTTGGGTAGAATCCAATAATGTGTGATAACTCAACAATTTAGCACAGGAAGCAAAGCCCACAACATTCCTTAGAAATTTCACAGACTATCTAGACAGAACAGACCCATTTGAATGGGATTTTTTTCAGTGATATTTGAGGAATGTAATTTTTCAGGGTGTACACACTGAGTTTGTGACGGATGCAAATTCAGATATGAAAAAAAAACACAATTAAATGATTCAGACTCTTGCATTGTGCTTCCACAGACCTTATTTCTGCACGGGTCAAACAAAGGAAAGTTGATGTTTGACAACTGTGGATGACTCATCAGAGGAAGTTCTTACCATATGGATGTGCTTGTTGAAATAAAGCTGGTTAACAAAGCCAGGCTTTTTTCTCCCTGTGGGCCACTGAGGGTTTCATTTTAGGAAATGGAAGTGTCAATGTGGACAAACTGTCCTCAAGTATTTATAGCATAATGTGTAGTTTCCTTAAACTGCCTTTGAACAAAGAATATGTGAATGAAAAATAAGATCTAAATTTCTCTCATTCTCTTGTGTCATCTGAACTGTACTGTTTACAAAACCTATTTATTAGCATTGTGACATGGGCATAATGTGATAGGAAAATGGTATAGCTACACTGAGGTATGCTATTGGTTTAAGAGTTCTTTATTCATGAAGTCTATTATGCCTTTGTCATATTCATTGCAAACATTTTTTCCAAGATTACTGTATGCTTTTTGAGGTATTTTTATTTCTTGATGAACTAAAGTTTTCAATTTTTATACAAATATTTTTGTGGCTTAAAAAAAAAGTTTATTTATTTTTGAGAGAGAGCAAGCGGGGGTGGGCGGCAGAGAGAAAATCCCAAGCAAACTCCATACTTCTCAGTCCAGAGTGATGCAGGGCTCAATCTCAGATGCTTAACCAACTGAGCCACCCAGGCGTCTGTTTCTTTCTGACTTTTTAATGCTTTGAAAGTCTAATCCATTCTAAGGTTGTAAGTATTTCCTGTAGTTTCTTTATCCTTTTATGGTTTCATTTCTAATACTTAAATAAATTATTATTTGCTCCACGCTAAGGAATAGAGACTCTAATTACATTATCATTCCCCACCCACCCTCCCTAACAAGTTGACTAGTTACCCTATCTTACTTGTTGAACAAGCCAGTCTGTCCTCCAGAATTTGTGAATTTTATGTCACATCACTTCCTAAACTGGGGTCTCTATTCAGTTCTATAAATGTCTATCATTTCTTCTGCTGGTACTAAATTGTTTTCATTATTGTAGCTGCATAATGCATTTTAGTGGTTCGCGGTGGAGAGTTTCCCTTCATATGTATATGTGTGTGTGTGTGTGTGTGTGTGTGTGTGTGTGTGTGTATTAATTAATTCTTGGCTATTTTCACGAGTTTAACTCTTCAGATGCATTTTAGAAAATCCCCCTGGGATTCTGATTGAAGTTGCATAAACCCATGAGTTAATTTCAATATTCAATCTTCTTATTCAGGAAGATGTAGCATCTTTCTAACATTTAACTGTTCTCTACATCTATGTAGGCATTTTAGATCTCTCAATCAAGTTTATAGTTTTCTGGATATAGGTCCCACACATTTGTTCACATGAGTCTACATTAAAAAAAATTTTTTTTTAATGTTTATTCTTTTTTTTTTTAAATTTTTTTTTCAACGTTTATTTATTTTTGGGACAGAGAGAGACAGAGCATGAACGGGGAAGGGGCAGAGAGAGAGGGAGACACAGAATCGGAAACAGGCTCCAGGCTCTGAGCCATCAGCCCAGAGCCCGACGCGGGGCTCGAACTCACGGACCGTGAGATCGTGACCTGGCTGAAGTCGGACGCTTAACCGACTGCGCCACCCAGGCGCCCCTGTTTATTCATTTTTGAAAGACAGAGAGAGAGCACAAGCAGGGGTCGGGCAGAGAGAGAGGGGGACACAGAATCTGAGGCAGACTCCAAGCTCTGAGCTGTCAGCACAGAGCCCGATGTGGGGCTCGAACTCACGAACCGCGAGATCATGACCTGAGCCACCCAGGCGCCCTGGAGTCTACATTTTTAATTTTTACTGGGAATGAAATGGAGCTACTACCAACTCTGAAGGCTTGTCACTCTGTTGTCTGAGGTCATAATCCTGACTGTTCTTGAGTCATGGGTTATCTTAGATTTGAAGAGTGGAGGAAGAAGGAAAAGAGGGACATGTTGGGGGGAATGGTTTATATTCATAGTATGAAGACTATAAACCTCCCAGAAAGGCTGTAAAGGTTAAAAAACATGCAACCCAAAGCACCAGGGGTTAGTAAAAAAAGATAAATAATGTGCTAATAAGCACTCAGATTGATGACTCACTGCATTGGATCATCCTTGGGAAACCACCTACTAAGCAGAATTAGCAGTTAAGGCGTTATTTTTGGTGCAGGATTCATTGCTACTTCCTCTTGGGGAAAAAAACCCTGTTATATCCTAGCTCCCTAAAACATTTGAAAATGGTCACCCTGGCAGACCAGCCTATCAGGTAACAATGCTATTTCTAGAACAGGGCAGGGGTGTGTGCCCTGTAGAGACTTCTGTAGAACAAGATAGAAGCACTCAGCCATGTGAAATGAAAGGAGAATAAACCAGGAGACAGAAGACCCAGCTCCTAATGCTGACTCTGTAACTGATTAACAAATCACTGAGTGCAGGCAGGCAGGCCACTTAACCTCTGCTCATCTGTTAAAGGACGGTTATTACAGCTTCTGCCCTACTGTATACCACAGACGTGCTACCAAAATAATAAACTATGTGGATGAAGCAGTTAGAGCCAGTGAGAAGTAAAATTAGCTTCTCAGTGGAAGTAATGCTATCTATCAAACAGCAAATGTAATGAACTTTCACTCCAAAGTTATTCCTTTTTGCTTAATATTGTGTTACCTCCCCCCATTCCTACCCCCTTCGTGGTTTCTTTTTCTCATTGTGTCTCAATGTGCAAAGAAAATGCAATGCTGTTGTTTTGGTCCTATCTCTGAACAAAAATCTCTGAATTTAATTTACCCATGATATTCTGCTGGGCTATTCATAAAGATCACCGGCTTAGAAAATTTAAAGATGATGCAGTCAGGAAAATGACAAATATGGGGGGAAATGTGTTTCCTTATTGAGTATCCATGGCAGTAAAGCTCATTAGTTAGATCATTCCCTCTCCCTCTTCAGTACAGTAGTAAATGAAATACACTCCCTCTCTCTGAACACATTAATAAGTTATTGTTAGAATGTGTATTTACCCCATTAGTAGTGAGTTTGAACATTTTAATTCTTATATTTATTTATCATTGGTAACACTTCTGTGAATTTCTACTTCTCAGTTCTAACACAGCCATATAAATTTTGCTTAATGAAATGGGGTAAGAATGATAGGTAAGACATACTTTGCTAATCCTTACAAGCAACTCTGAAACATAGTCCTTACTAGCTTTATTTTATGGATGAGGAAGCTGGGGCTCAGGAGAGTTTTGTAACTTAAACAGACACAGTCATGTATGTGGTAAGTGTAGGAGCTGGAATCAATATTGCTAATTCCGACTGCTTCTTGATACTATTTTATCATATATTAAATGCAATCTACCAAAGCGAATTGAAAAACGTATGTTACCAAACAAATATTAAGGTCAGTCTTTGGCCTCAGCACAGTCTTTGTTTTATTTATGAAAACAAATGAATTTATAAGAATGAGGAGGTTGAGGGCAGAGGATTCTACTTACAATCTGTTCACATTGCATATTCTCTAGGGAGGTATGAGTCTATCTGCCATGTATTTGACTTTATAAGAGAAGGGTTATCATGGGCAAGAGGTTTTACGCCAGCCATACAAATGAAACATTTGGTTAAGACAAGTACTTTCAGGGGGCACCTGGGTGACTTAGTTGGTTAAGCGTCCAACTCTTGATTTCAGCTCAGATCGTGATCTCACAGTTTGTAGGTTTGGGCCCCATGTCACCCTCTGGCACTGACAGTGCAGAGCCTGCTTGGGATTCTCTCTCTCCTCCTCTCTCTGCCCCACCCCCCAAAATAAACAAATAAACGTTAAAAAAAAAACCCACTTTCAGGTTGTGTTGCTTTAGCATGTAACCAACACACACCTTTGATTACTTCAGGTTTTCATGCTCTGAAGTCTCAAAGACATTTAAATTTTCTTTATGTGGTAACCGAACCGCTCTCCTGTGTGCAGTATCAACTGTGCAGGTGATACTAAGAGAGGATGGTATGGCATATGATATAATTAACAGCATGTTGATTTACCAAAATATACCTTTAGGATATCTTTGATGTTATTATCTTATTAACATGAGTACTGTTCTTTAAATACACGATTTATTTCAAAAGATAAACCTGGCACCTGAGAAGTGGAAGTCTCTGATACCAGGGAAGAGTGTTCAGGCTCAGCTAGGAGTGGCTGAGTTGCATAGCCACACCGACCCCACAGCGCTGTCACAGAACAATGTCCTACTGTCTCAGGTTTCACTGATGCACTCATTTCAGGCTGAACTGTTCTGGTACCTCTTCCCACTTGTTTGGGCGTTTGGCCAATGCTCAGATAGAAGGACGCTTCAGAGAAAATGGGGTTTGCCTCACAGAGTCTTGCTTTTGCAAGGCGTGGGCTCTAACAGACAGACAGAAGGACAACACACCCTGTATGGACCCTCCAGAGCAGGCACGGACTCCAGACCTGCTCTGCCACTGACCAGCTGTGACCCAAGAGAACAACATGAACTCTGTTTCCTTAGTCTACTCCTTTAATGTCCCATCACTCGCATACGAAGTTATAACGAAAATGTCCACAAATTAAATACATTTTCCCTACTAATGCTTGAAAAATGTCTTTTGACGCTCAGAGTTAACCAGCTCTTGGATTCCAATGGTACAAAGAAAATTACTAACTTCTGCTTTTCAAGCACAACCACCCTATCTCATCAAATGTAAGATGCTACCAGTCGCAAATTACATCCTGATTCTAGAAATAATCAAATATGAAAAAAAAAATGAACATCTTGGAAACACTGAAATAGGGTAGAACAGCTGATAAAATAGTTATTTTCTCATAGGGAGGTAGTGAAATATTCTGGGTACTGTGTTCAGACTCTCTTCAATATTACTCTGGAACTTGTGTCTTCTGTTGCTTTAGAGATCCATTTAATTTTCCAGTTCACTGAATACAGATTTACTTATAGTTTTTTTTTTTTCTTTTCAAAGTATTAAAAAAAAAAAATTGGAGCTTTGGTGAAAAAACATGGAGAGCTGCCAGTCTAAAGTTCTTAAAATAAAAACAGCAAACAGAAACCTTGATTGCTAAGCACTTCTCAGTTACAACACGCACTTCTTGATAACTGACGAGTGGTAGCAACTTTACTGAATACTTGTCATGGAAAATTCAGTAAAGAGGATTATAGGGTAAACTCTTTTGACACAATTTGGTGACCAGACCTCCAGCTTCCTTTGTGTATTAGTGGACTGAGGAGCATGTTAGGAAGCTGATAAAAATAGCTTCAGTTAAGCTCCAGTCATTCTCTTCCCTCAAGAGAAGCTTTCTTGCTCAGCAGTATTACCAGAGAGCTCGGGTTTGGTACTTAAAGTCTTCCTGTTCTCACTGGAAAATTGGAGTCAGTGCCTGAGTACCACCATGCTAGCTTCATGCCCAAAGATCCCATCAGACTGTGCAGGGTTAAGCCGCTTTGTACAATTTCCTTTGTCTCCCCCACCTTTTCTCTAACTTTTTGGTTGTTGTTTCGTTGTTATGGGTAGTGACAGTTTCTGGTTTCTTTCGTTTATCAACGGTTTCCTTTACCACAGCCTCTATTCCTTCTGCTGGAAGCCTGGCACAATTGGAAGCTGGAAGAAAAACCACAACTGAATAGGCTGGCACTTACTTTAACAGTCATTTCCAACCACAGATTAATACTATTACTGGATTTGACTAACGGCTCTCAATCAGCCTAACTGTCATCACTTGAGAACATGAGAGCCAGTGAAGCCAAAAGGGAAAATAGAAGCAAATCCAAATCATGGTGTAGTTCTACTGATTTCTCATCTTTTGAATCCAAAAGTACCTCTCTGGATATCCTCTACTTGGTTCACCTTAGTGATCTGTCTAATGTGTGGATCAGGACATAATACCCTCCTGCTACAACCAGCTGGAGGCTGAAGTCAGCTGGTAAGGGCTGCCATGGCATAAGAGGGCAAAGTGCTCAGCTGCCCACAGAATGCCTCTGTATCCTTCACCTTGCACTGTCCACCTTTGGAAACTGCACTGGATGCTGGTGTTCAAGGATGTTAAGCATCCAGCATCAAAGTCCAAGTGAAGGAGGCCCTCTTGGAGGTTCTGTGTTGATAATGGAGGTACCACTCAATGCTAGCCTATCACAGTCAGGAACCTGGTTTTTCTCGTCATCATTTACCTTGACATAGCAGACTCCAGGCCTAGTGCAGGTGATACTAAGAGAGGATGGTATGGTATATGATATAATACATGGTTGGCTCAGCAAAAATCAGAGTCTTTCCCACCTTGGAGCTTTCTGCATTAACAGAATTTTCCATTAGATGAGTAAAGGGTTTGGGAAATTGTTAGTAGTCCTCATCTTTTGGTCCTGACAGAATCTATCTACATAGAGAGAGGAGGACTTGACGATTATTATTTTCTAACTGACAACTGTTACGTCCTACTCTGGATGGTATTTCAAACACATCAATCCCAATCTTTCTCTTTAAAAATGTAGTGAAAGGCATGTGTTTAAGACACCACTGTCATAAATAAAGAATAAAAATCTTTGTGGAGGACAAATTGGTTCCATGCATCAAAGGCTTTAGGTTTGTTAATATTCTTTACCACACTATTTCACTTCCAGGAATTAGTCCCAACGAAACCGTCGTGAAAATGTGGAAAACTTTAGTATCAGAACAGATATCACAGGTATGCTTTACAAATTCTTGCAAATTTCACTCATTCAATAAATATCTGCTACATGCTTACTATGTGCCCGTGAATGTTTACATATACATAAATGAGATCAGGATATGTATGCATATATATATATATATATATATATACACACACATATATATATGTACACACACACACACACACACACACACACACACACATGTTTTAATGTTTATTTTTGAAAGACAGAGAGCAAGTAGAGAAGGGTCAGAGAGAGAGGGAGACACTGAATCTGAAGCAGGCTCCAGGCTCCAACCTGTTAGCACAGATGATGCGGGGCTAAAACTCACGAACCCGTGAGATCATGACCTGAGCTGAAGTGGATGCCTATCCAATTGAGCCACCCAGCTGCCCCAGGGTCAGGATGTATTTTTGCATGAGAAAAGTAGGTTACAAAAAACCATGAGCTCACTTTTATAAGAAAGTCAAAAGGTTATAGTGCATAGGAAAACAGTCAAAAGACAACTTGCTAAACCATCAGTAACAGTAATCTTTGGGTCACTGGCTTATGGTTTATTTTTCTTTCTTCTTCTTTCTCCTTACCCTTTGTAAAAGAGAAAGTATTTTATAGAAATCAATTTTGAAATGATGTAAATCTCCTGATCTGTATCAAATGTTCACTCAAAGTTTTAGCATCTGTTGATTTTCTAACACTATCATTCCTTTTGTATTTATTAGTTACCATTCTACTGTAAGAAAGAGCTTTTTCTTCTCTTCTTTTTACCTATTTATGTCAGTATGGACTCATGGATTTTGTTTTATTCGATAAAATAACTCATTATTTTTAATGGGTTATAATCCATTAATATGTAATTATAGTAATATGTAATCATATTTTCATGCTCGAATTGTCTCAGATTTGTCCAGGGGTCTCCTCAAGCCAAATTCCGTGTGCTTTTGACATGTTCCCATTTTTATTATTTTCTTACTTTCTGGTATAGCAAGATGCTCTAGGCTTATCTTATATTCTTTTCTCACACATATATTTATATTTTTAATATTTATTTATTTTTGAGAGAGAGAGAGTGGGGAGGGTCAGAGAGAGAGAGAGAGAGAGAGAGAGAGAGAGAGAGAGAGGAGAATCCTAAGCAGACTTCGTGCTGTCAGCACAGAGCCTGACACAGGGCTTGATCTCACGAACCATGAGATCATGACCTGAGCAGCAACCAAGAGTTGGATGCTCAACTGACTGAACCACCCAGGTACCCCTCTTTAACCATATTTTCAAAACAGTCCTAAAATACCCATGTATTACTTTTGTTAAATGAAGGAACATAATATATACTATTAAAAAAAAACCTTACATAGAATGAAAGATTATTTAAAAAGTACAGATTGCTGACACTGTATGGTTTAGAAATATTAAACAAATGGGGCTTCTCTCTGAGTTCCAACTGAGATGGCAGAGGGGAGCATATGCCTTACAAAGCGGTATGAAAGGCAATTATATCCAGTAAAATCATTAAATGTGTAAGTGGCTCTTTTCTTGATTGAAACCAATAAGGCAACCATGCAACACCAGATACGAAAGGAAATGGTTAAAGTACACTCTGTCCAATGAATTTGTCATAGCCAAACGTCTCCTTTTCCCCACCCCCTCCTTGCCCCTCCCTGGCTGCTCCCAAAAACTGCATAGAATAGTGAGACAAAATCATTTTCATCTGTGATTGAGTTTCTTCCTGCTGACTGTCTGGAGTTTCCCTATGAGCTGGTGTGAGGCACTGCTTCCTGTGGCTCAGAGCAAGACTCCATGAGGGCTGATGCACGTTGGGAACTGCACCCTCTATTCTGTAAGGCACCGAGGTAAAGAAAACTGGAGCCCCCGTTCCTCCCTTTCAAGGAGTGAGTAGACCCCTCACCAGAAGAGTGCACTGTCTGGTCTCTCTAATCTTATTAGATGGGTTTACTGAAACTCATCGTATGCTCACAGCCTCTTGCCAGATGCCAGGATCAGTTTTAGCCTTTGTGGTGACTGTGGTGGGGTGGAGGGGTGACAGGGAGCCCTGCAAAGATTAGTCATTACTTCATTATTGAGTCATTTGGCCATACTGCCCAGTCAGCTGTGACCTAAGTTCATGCTCTGTGCCCTAGGCATGAGGTTCTGTCCCAAATCCTGGCACTCCAGGCCCGAGGCTTTTTGACTAAATTCTTCTAACATCCGATATTACTTGTGACAAGAATCTAGCCCTTATCCTGATCTAGAAACATGACACACCCAGGTGCTTTAACAACATAAACAATAATAACAGTGGCTCGGTTTTACGAAGCATAGGCAATGCAAAACACACAGCTCAGTGCTTTACATGCACTGTTTCATTTAACCTCAGATCAACCCTAGGTGGGAAGTCTATAATAATACCCTCATGTTACAGTTGAGGAAACTGAGGTCGAGAGATGGTTAATAATGAGTCATAACTACCCAGCTAAGAAGTGGTGGAGGCAACATCAGATGCTCCAAAGCCAGTTTGTGGCTGTTTCACTGTATGGTGTCCTTCAGACAGGCCTATGGAACCATGTGCGGACTTGGGACTTGAGACCCTGCCTGAACAAAAATTTCCAGGTTTTCAAAAAGAAAAACGAATGAATGGAAACCATCCTGGTGAGCTTGATGTTGAGACCAAGTAACGTTCTTTGGTTGAACCCAAGAAAAGAGGGGATCCCAAGTAACCGCGAGTCGGCGGAGAACACGGAGTGCGTTTGCCACCTAGCACTTCAGTAGCTCATTTGTTCCTTCCACGCGTTTGGGGGTCTGTGACAGACTCTTCACCATGGTGAGCGTGGGGACTACAGAAACGACAGGACTGACGTGGGTGGTCCCTGACCTTGTGGGGCTTACGGTTTAGGGAGAGAGAAAGGAAAATAATCGTTAGATAAGCAGTGAGTGCTTTGAAGTAAGTAAGATGCTCTGGTGGGGAACAACAGAGCAATGAGGGATGGCCACCTAAAGGGGGTGCCATTTAATCTAAAAGATGACACAGAAGAGGCAGAGCCGATGAGGTCTATTCACGTCCCTATCGTCTGTGAAAGTAGTTGGAATTTTCAGGCATTGTTCAAGAATGCTTTCCTTGGGTTCTGTTAAGGAGGTCAACCACTACACTTCACAATCCATGTGCTTTATCACTAGTGCTTTCTCCCGGTAGTTAAAAATGTCCCAAATTAGATATAAATTGAGATTTTATGCTTCGGCCTAGGACTGTTCTAATTTTTTATTTTAAAAAAAAAAAATTTTTTTTTCCCAACGTTTATTTATTTTTGGGACAGAGAGAGACAGAGCATGAACGGGGGAGGGGCAGAGAGAAGGAGACACAGAATCGGAAACTGGCTCCAGGCTCTGAGCCATCAGCCCAGAGCCTGACGCGGGGCTCGAACTCCCGGACCGCGAGATCGTGACCTGGCTGAAGTTGGACGCTTAACCGACTGCGTCACCCAGGTGCCCCTGTTCTATTTTTTTAAAAAAAGTTTATTTATTTATTTTGAGAGACCAAGAGAGCACGGGAGGGGCAAAGAGAGAGGGAAGGGGAGAGGATCCCAAGCAGGCTCCCTGCTGCCAGCGCAGAGCCCGATGTGGGGCTCAATCTCACAGATCTCACAAACCATGAAATCAGGACCTGAGCCGAAATCAAGAGTCAGATGCCTTAACCAACTGAACCACCCAGGCGCCCCTATTTTTTTTTTTTTTTTTTAATACGGAAAATCAAATCACTTCAGAATCAGGGATAAGAGAGAAGCTCTTTGTGTTTTGCGGAGTTCATCCAAGTAAGTGTACCATTTGTTTCTTCCCTGTGGAATGGTGATAATCAATTCTAGGAAAGATGATGAAAGAAAAGAAATGGGTCCGGAGGGTCCTAAGGAAACAAAGCCAAATGTGCTATTCACATATGAGCCCTGAGGGGGACAGGAGAAGGCAAAAGCAGTGAACTGGTTCCAATTTTTTTCCCACCAATGCAATCTGTGTAGTGGTCAGATACGGCATTCAGAACCAAAGGCTTTTTCATAGTTGGCACTGGGGAGTCCTGACCCAGCCTCTTTGTATTTCTGAAAATGGTTATTTTATCATCTCAAGAGTAGAGATTCTGGAGAGTCGGCTGAAGGCAACAGCACAGAAGACCCAGGCTCCTTCTTTACTAGAATCTGATTGCATTTTCTCTGAGGGAAGGGAAACCCCCTAAAGATATGTGGGACTGGGACTGGAGGCCATTTACAGTTAAGAAGGCAGTATTTTTGATGTTTAGAGGATTCGAATCATGATTATTTTCTTGTGTTCAAAGCCTGTAACAAAATGGTTGTATGCTCTCTACATGGGGCAATTTGATATTCCAAGACCCTCTACTCCCTGGCTTCCAGAAGTCTATTTTTTCTCCATTGTAATACTTCCTCTATACCAAATAATTAACCCTAATGACCAATCTAATCTCAAAGAAAAAGGCTTGTGAAATCTGCTCCTGATGCACAGAGATGCACAGAGTAAGTGCAGAATTACCCATTAAGTAACGTGTACGGTCTGACAAGGCCAACGCTCCTTTCCCAAGGCCTAGTCCCCCCGCAAAAAAGAGGGAGGAAAGCCCGTACTCGAATGATCAGAGCAGCCATTTTATTGTGTCACAAATATCCAGGGCCTTGGTTTCTTCCATCACACAGAAGTGACACGAAGCAGCATGCTGTCCTGTTTTGTCTGCCAGTGGAACTTCACACCAACTGACCAAAGCTGTCAGCACCTGGGGCTGCCAGTGTGGGCCTCCAGACCGTGAGGTCATAGGGTCAGATATGTGGCCTGGCGCTGTGCCGGGGCAGGGCTGTCTCCAAAGAGGCCAGCAGCCAGCCAGGCAGGGCCCTCTCTGTCACAGCTTGGCCACCTGTCTTCGAGGGAAGAAAATCCTATTTCATGAGGCTTGGCATAGAAAGCAAATTGTCTACCTCCATATCCAAAAGCACTTGAGTGGCAGAAGCAAAAGAGGGGAAAAACATAGACCCCAAGTGTGGACATAAAAGCGGATCTCTTTGGAGATGAACCTTCTGGTTAATTTGATTTGGATTCCAGGGTGTTTTCACCCAGCTCTCACCAATCTTAAGCTGTGTTTCCTAGGCTTTTAAGAGAATTCTATTAATGAAGTAACACAATGCCAAAGAAATGGCATCACAGGGCTTTGCCCTTTCCTGCTTTTTAAAGGCCATCAAAACCATCATTCCCTAACATACCCATACAGGAAGAAAGAGGAGGCTTATCTTGTTTTTAAACTATTGTGTTACCAGCATTTCAATGGCACAAGAAAGATAAGTAAACGCTTGCAAAATAAGGTCTGATCCAAGCCTCACCTGATCCGCAGTTTCTATCTTGCCGAGTGCACGTGATAATAAGATTTCAAGCTCATTAGAAACTGTAGTTCAATCCAGAAGTGTGCTTCTACCACACAAGGAGGGCTGCTGATTACTTTGCAGTGAAGCCACTGTCACAAACAGGATTTCCTAACGAGGTCTTAGGGCAAGGAAGCATCATTCTAACTTCGGCTCTGCCATCTGGGCGGCCCGCTGCTCCTCCCCTACTGTAAACAGGCAGTTGGAGGGGCCTGGGGAACACTCTTTCCTATTGTTCTTCATGCCTTTCGCTTCCCTTTCATCTCTGGTAATAGCTGGACTTTGTGAGTACACTGGATGATCTTCCAAGTCTTTCCTTTAGAGTTTTTTTTTTACTTCATGGATACTCCTTAGAAGGGCTCCATCTTTTGGCCTCTCTCATCCCACCTGTATTTGCCCACAGGTGTGGCTTCATCGCTGTGCACCGTTAAACTGACTGGAAAAGGGGTCCTAAAGATTGTGTGCACAGCTCTCACAGTCCAGCAGGGATTGTCCATAAAACACACTATTTCCCAAATTACACCTTCCACTCCAGACAGGCCATGCTTTTCCCAGAACACACTGCTATTCCTGTGGCTTGTCTAATGCAGTTCTTGTTAAAGATCCAATTGACTATCTCCAAGATCCAGCTCAGGACTAACTTCGTGAAGTCTCTATTTTTCTAGTCCAGTTCAGAATGATATGGAGCTTTTCTAAGCTCTTGTAGTATTTAAAACTGGACCACGTAGCTTAGCACTTACATGTGCACAGATTGCGGTCCACTTGCTAATCGTGACATCCTAACACATCAGGTCCGTTTTTCTTATTTGTTCATGTAGGTTATAACCTCTTTGAGGTCCTGGCCACCAACCTTGGCATTTATAAGAGAGAAGTGGTCTTTTCTTTTTACTTCTTTGCTATCTTCCATAGTGCCCAGAATAATCTTAACCACCTGGTAGGTTTTTCAGAGAAAAAAACCCATAGGAATCCCTGGTTTTGGTAAAGTTTCATTTCCTTATGATTCAAGTGGACTGAATATTTAGAAGTGTAAACATTAGAAGTACCCAGAGGAAACATGTTAGAACCAGTGTCTACTTAATATGTTTATATCATTTTGATTAGTAAAAGGATATAACGTTTCAATATTTAAAATAAGTGCTTTCTGGGAATATTAAGTAAAAACCAAACTTCACTGAAGAAAAATGTGGAGACTGTGTGACTGGGGAAAAATATGGCAAAACTATTTTGAGGAAGGCAAGGACTGAACGATGCATTCGGTCCACTTTATGTCCAAACTACTCAGAATAGGCTGTGAGCCATAGGCTGCATGTTGATTCATTCATGCATTCAATACTTGTTTGCTCAGGGCCTACTTTATGCCATGGGTGTTAGATGTTAGGTATATGGTGGTCAGCATGAGTGGTGAGACAGACGGGTTTTAAACCTGGAAACACTATTATAATAAACATGTATTTGCAAACTGTGGTAAGTGCTACAAAAGAAAAGAACAAGGTGCTATTCCAGTGAAAATACCACAGGATTCTGATTTTATTTTGCATTAGAGAAGACCTCTTTGAGGAAGTAACATTTAAGATGAAATCTGAAGGATGAAATGGAGCAGTCAGGAGGTGAATTGGGGGGTGGGCGGGGAATAGTTCAGGCAAGGACTTCAGGAATCACTGCAAGCAGTCCCTTGGAGGCATGGATATAATTGCTGCATCTGCATGGCAAAGCCAATACACGTATGAATCTCAATAAAAAGGATTTGGGGTATTCATGGACTCATTCAACAGATATTTATGGAATGCTATGTGCAAGATACAGTTCTATGCCCTTGGGATATCCAAGTAAACAAAGCAAATGTCCCTTTCCCTGTGGAGTTTATGTTCTGTGACAAGACATAAAGCATTCACTTATAAACTTATATTCATCTAAATACTGCAGGTCTGGCAACAGATCTTGGTACGTATGTGATGAAAGCAGAGGAAAGAATCGTGATGTAAGGGATGGAGGGGACAGCTGTTATAATTCTGCATGGGAACCTTGTGTTTTTGTGCATCTTTTGAGTTAGAGGCACTGGCAGCTTTTGTCCTGGACTAGATTTTCAAGCGAACAGCCTTGGAAGATAGACAGTATCTCCCTCTAGAGCACCAGCAGGTCGGTTTACTCTTCAACATAATAATGTCTCCTGCTGGGGCAAAGGTCAGGTGGACATGCTGCCCATTAGAAGAGTCAGGTTCCCTGGAGTCTGATTGTGTAACACAACCCACTGGCCCTCTTCTCATTTCCCTAAGGGAACTGTGCATACACTGGTACTCTAGCTGCTGCTATTGCTGGTAGTAATAAACTGTCCTTGTCTCTCAGCTAGCAGTCTTGTGTCTTCTGCCAGCCTCCATGAAACTGTGGCAGGCTAATTTGTTAGCTTGCAAGGAGGGTAAAATCTCAGATGCTTCACAGCTCTTGCCATTAGTCAATGGACAGACTGAAGAATGGGGACTTTTTAGTTCAGAAAAGTAAAACCCCAGAGGGAGATAAGGCAAAAGTCTTAAAATCAACCAGAGGAAACATGGTTGTGTTCACCAAACATGAATATCAAAACAAGGGGTAAATCCCTAACATTTAGGAGAGGTAAATTTAGGACAAAAGAGGAATTTCTTCACCTTATAGAATTTACCATCTCAGTAAATGGTGCTGGCTGAAAATATAAATTGTTTTCAAAAGGCCTCACTCAGTTTATGGATAACAGACCTAGAATGCCCAATTCAATATGTATTTGATGACTCAGTCTTGGCCAAGTGCAGGATCATGTCCTTCTGCAACACAATTCTCAGTATCTCTGTCAGAGAAGGATTATTGGGAAAAATTATTAATCCGACCTCACCAGGGCCATTTTTAATCTACAAAATAAAAATTAAACTCTTCACTGTTTTATTGAAATCTAATTTAGATACACATACATACAGATATATATTTGAGATAGCAAAAATACAGTTCATAAAAATCTTAACCATAAATCTGAAATAATCTTGGTAAAATAACACTCATATTTTAGGGCAGTTTCCTCCCAAACTGGATGTGCAGAATACTTCCAGTAAACTTTAACAGGCATATCTTGACGACAAAAAAAAAAAAAAAGTTCTGTGGTTAAAGATGTTTGGGGAGCAATGCACTATATATCCTGGAAATTCTAAAATCTACATTAATATTAAGAGCTCTGATGAGTCAGTCCCAAGTAAGGAAACTTTTGTTTAACCCAGCGTTTGTCAGAAGATTGTTTTAGTATTATCCTACTACTTCACAGCATGCCTTATATCACATCTTATGAAACACTATTCTATGAAACAGCAGATAGAGAAATGTCCTTTAAAGGTGTTAAAAAGATAAAGATTTTTATGGTAAGGAATATACCATAATGCCAACATTATCTATAAAGCCTCACTAATTTGAATTGAAGTGGAAAATAACAGTGGACAGGTACAGAAAAGATTTCCTGATTTGGGTAGCTGATACAGGATGTGTAGGATCATCTTAACTTGAGGGGATCCTCAGGATCTTCTGTTTTCTTGGGTCTGAAAAGCCCCAATTTCAGGAATATTTCCATTTTTCCACAAAGCCTAACAATCATAATTATAGCCAACATTTATTGCTGCCAATCAATGTGATAGGTGCTATTTTGAGCACTTTACATTAAATTCTCACAATAAATTAGGAGACAGGTACTCTTATTATCCATTTCCACAGAAAAGGAAACTGAGGCACAGGGAGAGTAAGTAACTGGCTAAGGCTCCACAGCTGGTAAGTGAAAGAGCTGGGATTTAAACCCAGGCAGTCTGGCTCGAGAGTTATTGATCCCTACTTATACTCTACTACATTTGGAATTACAGCATGTATCAGCAAACTTCCATATTACAAGTGCAATTCAGACCACAAAGCAATTCGCCAAACCTTCCAGTTGGGTCAAGAAGCCTTATGTAAGTAGCCTGCAGAGCTCAGGGACCATAAAATTACACCCAGAACACATGCTAACACAACTTGAAAAGTCTGTCAAAGTTTTACAGTTGTGCCAGAAGAAAGAAAATACAAAAGAGACAGCATGTACCCATTGTCAAAACAATCTTCCCCTGGCATGATTTCTTTTCACTGATTTGTTACCACGTACAACATGTACAACATTAACCTTACATAAAGAAACAAGACACTACTAATATACTCATCCTCTTTTAATCACAGTAATGCTCAAGGCCACTTTGTTGAAATGGTTCATCTCTAAAATATCTTTCTTACAAAAAAATGATATACATGTGTATGCATATTCAGGCATACACCACCACCCCATGCCCCCCCCCCGCCCCATGCCCCTAATACTCAATCCTTTGTATGCTCTTAGTTGAGTGCCCACTGCTGGCTGAGTGTACCACTAGGTCCTTTTGGCCTTTGGAACTGGTGCTCCTCACTGTGTAGACATTCTCAGCCAGAAAGCAATTCAACAGCTTTTCTGAATTTAGCAATTCAACAGCTTTTCTGTACTCTGCAATGTTTATAGTTTATTCCACTGGTTTTGTTGCAGTGTTGCCATTCTTTTATATGTTGGTATATTTGTTAATTTTCTATTTGCTGCTGTAACACATCATGATAAGTGTACTGGCTTCAACAACACCCATGATCCACCTCACAGTTCTGTAGATCAAAAGTCTAGGGCTGGCTGGGCTCGGCTGGTTCTCTGCTAGAGTCTTATAAAGCTGAAATTGAAGCACTGGCTGGGCTGCAATCCATTCTGGAGGTTCTGGGGTATACACTGCTTCACATCTCATTCGGGGAGTTGGCTGAATTCAGCTCCATACAGTTGCTGTTCTGAGGTTCCTGCTTCCTTGTTGGCTGTCAAGTGAAGGCCACTTTTAGCTCCTAGGGGCCTCCCTCTGGTTCTTAATGTACTATGGCTCAGAGGCAGCAACAGTGGGCTGAATCCTTCTCACACTTAGAATCTCTCTGACTTCCCCTTCTGCCCCATCTCTTGCCTCTAGCCTGAGAAAGTTCTCTCTTTTAAAAGACCCCTGTGATTAGATTTGGCCCACCCAGATAATCCAGAATAATCTTCCTATTTTGAAGTTCATAACCTTAATTACATCTCCCAAATCCCTTTTGCCATTATAACGAAACAAATTCACAGGGGGTAGGGTACAGACATATTTATGGGCCATTTTGGTACAACTTTTGATGAACGTTTCTGGCCAAGATCGCTAAACAGCAGTGAATGATAACACTAACACTACTTCAAAAACAAAAACAAAACCAAAAATCCCAAACAAGGGCACATGAGTGGCTCAGTTGGTTAAGTATATGACTCTTGATTTTGTCTCAAGTCATGATCTCACTGTTCGCGAGTTCCAGCCCCAAAATGGACTTTGCGCAGACAGCACAGAGCTTGTTTGGTATTGTCTCCCTCTCTGTTTGCCCCCTCCCCTGCTTGCTCCATATATCTCTCTCAAAATAAATAAAAATAAACTTAAAAACAAAACAAAACAAAGGGAGAATTTCACAGCTTGATGTTAAATTCCAAGTTTTACTCTGCTTCCAGAATACTTTTTAGGTCCAAGAAATAGGGTAAAGATCAGCAGCCAGTTAGGGACTGGTAGAAGGTCTATGACATAAATTGCATAATGAATTGCCTTAGATCAACAATTGTTCAAATGGGAACTGGAAGAAATGACGGGCAGAAGCACAGGATGATTTCCAGGAACTTAAAAGAGGGTTACTGCAAATGTATATACTTAGGAGTGCATCTCCATTGACTGAGATAATAGTGAAAAAAAAAACAACAAAAAAACCCCAAATTTTTTTTTTTAACTGGAAGGGCAGGAGCAGGATTCTGGACCAATCCTGGCATGCTAGATGGTGACCCTTTGGGGGATGCAGCAGCATCTAGGCAGCTAGAGTGCTCCGGGCAGTGGCTTTTGTACTAATGGGTATGGAAAGTATGCCAGTATTTTAACAATGGGTACGGGATGCAGTACTACTAGCAACCCTAAGATATCCAACAATGTGAATATCATGAGAGATAATTTATAACTCTTCATAAATTATATTGATACAATTATTTTATGAAGCAATTCCATTGATGTTTAACATTTTGATCAATTCCACTTTTTGTATTAATATAATCTTCAAATAGAAAAAGTCAGCGTTCAAGAAAAATGGGAAGATGCCAGAAGTTATGATATCAGGAGGAACAAATCACCAACCTGAAAGTTTAGCCCAATCTGTCTTTTGTATCACTTCTGCAGTTTTCTTAAGGGTCAATTCAGCTTTCTGTGCCTCCTTAAGGGACTTTAATTTAGTTACTCCATTTCCATCTTCATAATTGTTTATCCCATTTACCTCCCTTTCTATTTCATCTTTAGTGTTTCACTTTGACCTACTCTTCTGTTATTTTTAAAGGTCTTTAGAAACCATTTTTTTTCTACTTATAGGTGGGCTAAAATGAAACATAATTTTAGTCGTATTTAATTAGACTTTTAAATCTGATGGTACTCTCTGCCTGAAGCTTTTTCAGGGGAATTTCTGAAGTCCAATTATAGGGCTAGTCTCATAATAAGGACTATTAATTCATAATGGAATTATTTGCTTTTAAGCTTCATCCAGATCCTGTTGTGAAAAATATACTAACCTAACCACATTCCTATAGGGTCATTAGTATGGCCAGTACAAACAGGTGAGGTCTGCTTAAGTCCCAGTTCTCCTCAGAACGTCTGTGAAAAGTTGGGTGTTCGGTCTGTAGATAGCTAGTCCTTTCAGACTGTGGCCTCCCATTCTTGATGTGCTAATTTTGGTATCTCTTTCAGTTAGCTCAAATTTGCTCAAATTGTATTAAACAAACAGTAACTAAATCCTTGTACACAGGAACCTTTTCTGTTGCCTTCACCTATTTAAATGTTTTTTAAAATTTATTTATTTTTGAGAGACAGAGAGACATAGCAAAAGCAGGAGAAGGGGAGAGAGAGAGAGGGAGACACAGAATCTGAAGCAGGTTCCAGGCTCCGAGCTGTCAGCACAAAGCCTGACACAAGGGTCGAACCCATGAACCGTGAAATCATGACCTGAGCTGAAGTAGGATGCTTAACCAACTGAGACATCCAGGTGCCCCTGCCTTCACTTATTTAAGATAACTCACCTGAGTATAAAGTTCTTGGGCACAGACTCCCCCCGACAAAGCTATCGATTTTTCTCTAATCTCTTGTGCCTTTTAAAGATTAAATAAAAGAGAAGTTTGAAGCCAGCCCAACTTTTCTACCTTTTTGTATAACTGTCAAATAAATTAGTTTGTTCTTTGTAGGCTTTTCCCTTTCTCCATGCAGTTCAGACATTCGCCAGATGTGCTCTGTGACAGCCTTTGTGGCAGATTCCGTGGGTTGCCTCTCTAGTATCCATTTTTCCCTTTCACCTTGTAAGAGAACTTGATGTTCTTCAGACCACCATCTATCTGGTCAACAGAATCCATTCCTCTGGTCTCAGTCCTTGGTTCAAGTGCAGGCATAGACCATAAGCAGTCCTAAGGATAAATTCTGCACTTTTCTTTGGAGCCCTGGTCCAGAAGAATGTGTTCTTTGTCTGAGTGTCCTGGTGTGCAGGTGTGAAACCTGGAACCGCTATAACCACTTTGCCATGCAGGAAGATAGTCTTCTAAGATGCCAAGACATAGACAAGGGAATCTTAGAGAAATGGAGCTGCAGCCTCTGGATTAAGCCAACCCTGAAGCTCACCTATCTCTGGAATCACCATTCATGTGAACTAATAAATTCCTTATTCTTTAGTCGATCCAAATGGAATTTTCTGTACTCACAGCCCTGAGCACCCAAACTACTAGGGTCTCTTTTTCAATGTCTTCCATCCAAATATTCTGAGACCTTTTAGTCCACATACCCAAGTCCTGTCTCTGTTCAGGAACACATTTCTATAATTATGTTTTTGATTACTGCATTTCAAGGTCATCAATTTTTTTTTCTTTTTTTAAAATATTTATTTCTGACAGAAAGAGAGAGAGAGAGAGAGAGAGAGGGCATGAGCGTGTGAGCGAGCAGGAGAGGGGCAGAAAGAGAGGGAGACGCAGAATGTTTAGCAGGCTCCAGGCTCTGAGCTGTCAGCACAGAGCCCAGTGCAGGGCTCGGACTCATGAGCTGTGATGTGAGATCATGACCTGAGCTGAAGTCGGATGCTTAACCAACTGAGTCACCTAAGTGCCCCAAGGCCATCAATTTCTTAAACCAGAGTTCCATTCTCTATCCTTCATATTTGTTATTTTCTTACCATTTCAAACCTTTTGTTCTTTTCCTCAGCATTCTGTGACAATGTCTCAATACTGTCCTTTAAATCAATGATTCAATTTCCTATAGTATTAATTCTACTTCTTACTCCCTCTGACCAGATTTTAATTGTGCCACTGTACTGGGTTTCCTCACAATGCCACATCTCATCCACTTCCCTTTCCACCTTATTTTGCTATTTTTACATTTCAGAATGTTCAATTCTTGCGGCCTTTGTTTGTTTTGGAGAGTGTGTCTTCTGGTATTCTTTCAATTAGTCTACGAATTTTTAGAAAATTTCTTCTGATTTCACTAATCTTTTCAGTTTTATATCTTTTACTTAGGCTTCTGGATAATGTTACTTCTCTTGATCAGTAGTATTTTTTCAAAAGTCATAAGAATTTTATTCTTTTAGTTGGCTTGGTTTTCTCATTCTTCAAAGAGGGTCAATCAATCCAGACAAGTTGTAGGCAACAAAACGTAGACATTACTTTGAATGCATTATGTAAATACTGAGTACTCTCTGAGTAGCTCTTAGATTAATTTTAAAAATGTTTTAAAGTTTACATGTTTATTTGATGAGAGAGAGAGAGAATGCACGAGCAGGTGAGGGTCAGAGAGACAGAATCCCAAGCAGGCTCCATGCTCTCAGCATGGAGCCCAACATGGTGCTCAATCTCGTGAACTGTGAGATTGTAACCTGAGCCAAAATCCAAAGTCAGATGCTTAACCGACTGAGCCACCCAGGCATCCCAGTTCTTAGCTCCATTTTTAACATCTACCATGTTTCATCTAATATTGCTCTCATGTGTCTACCTCCTAAATATCCCATTCTTCTCAGCTCCCCTGTTCCCTTTTTGCATCTGTTTTTCTGGTATATACACTCATACCTGCAAAAGAAAGAGATACCACGCTGATGGCAGAGAGGAGGCAACACACAGTGGAGATCTCAATGGAAACAGTGGTGGGAACAGCTGACCATTTTCTGAATTGGAGTCAACCTGTGTTTCTGAAACAAGGGAAGGAGGGAGAGGAAAAAAGGTCTATCTAACAATTTTTAGGTGCACATAACAAACCCGAGTCACCAAATGGGTATCTATCTATCTATCTATCTATCTATCTATCTATCTATCTATCTTCCTACCTACCAAATCCAGTAGGCTCCAGCCCAGCACAGAGCCCAATGTGGGGCCTGAACTAATGACCCTGAGATCAAGACCTGAGCTGAGATCAAGAGTCGAAGGCTTAATTGACTGAGTCACTAAGGTGCCCCCAAATGGGTTTTTAAATCTAGTTCAGGCTAAATGGGAATTTTTCCAAATAATTCTGATAATTATTTCAGTGCCAGTTTTAATTCTGGTGTCAGAAACTAAGAGAGGGGTAGTAGGTATCATTTTAAACTACAAGCTCTTAACATTTTTAATGACTTTTGATTGAGGGCTCACAGAGGCACTATAAGAAGCTGTTAATTTGTAATCCTTAAAAAAAGGTGCCAGTTTAGAGAAAAAATGCGAAATGTCCATATATTCAATTCATTCCCATTTTTAATCAGGACTATATACCATTTAACCGACTGTCTTCCAAATTAACTTTACTGCATGCTGATACCTGTAGAATCCAATAGGACTCTGAGCAGCCAAACACAGAGCAACTGGCTTCCAAATTACTTCTGAATATCAAAATATTAGTATGTTATGTGATTATTAAATGGTTGGGCAACATAGCGCAAACACATTTGGCAGCCTCCTGATGCTTGATTCTAAGGTTTTGAATCTTCTCCCAGGTTTTGGACTGAGAATGTCCAGCAAACTAGAACTGTGCCAGTGATAAGAAAAGAACTAGCACTATCCAATTCACCTCACAGTAAAATCTAATTTCCAATGGAAACCTGCTTTTTGAATAGTCCCTTGCAATGGTTTAATTAGCAAGTAAATACAGCCCACACGTCTATAGCTGTCTCTGTGTCGCATCTGTCACATATTAAGATTTTGTGAAATGTGTGTAAGAAAACAAGAAAGGATCTAGAAATAATAAACCAGATTCCTGGTTTTATAAAAGCACATGTGTACACATATGCACATACATGTGTACACATATGTACACACATACACACACACACACACACACACACACACACACACACATACACCCCTAAAGCAGCTGATCACTCTTAGGCCTATCTCTGAGTAGATTCTATCATTTGAAAATGTAATTGAGCCAGCAAAACAGGAGCAATAAACCAGAAACTCAGTACTACCATGTGTTTATCAGAGAAGGATACAGGGAAGGCTGTGTTAAATGCCCTGTGTCTCCCATGGTTAAACTGGGAATATGAGGGGAGAGAGTGACACAGGGAGGATGGAAGAAAGAAAGAGAGTGAGTCAGAAGAGGAGGACAGAAATCTGAAGGAGGTAAGAGGAGAAAAGCTGAAAGGAGAAAAATAAGAAAAACTAGGAAACTTCTTTAATTTTTATAAGAAAAATGTCCAATGCTTCTCAGTGAAGCCAAGTTCTGGGTCTTATCAGATGACTAGCTCATCTAGTCACCCTGAGAAGGCCAATGGGAGGCAGAAACTCAGTGTGAAACAATGAAGCATGGGTACCAGATAGACCAGACCACCCCACAGCACTGGGCCACATGGAGTTATGGACAGATTGTCATTACACCCTATCATTTTAGGACAAGACCAAGTAGAATCATTTGTCACATCTTACTATTTGTTCTAATTTGGTGCCTTAATACTGTTCTGTGGAAAACTATTCAGGTATATAGTAAAAGTCTCCCAAATAGAGAGAATTATTGTCTAGTAAATATGCAAGATCGTTGTAAAGCCACAAATAAAATGTTACATGAAGCTTTGAAGGAATTACCAAGGCCAGACTCGACCCAAATCAGAGGTCCAAACTCCAGCTGAAGTAATTCTGTGAAGGCCTGATATTTTTTATTTTGCAGGGCTGAGAGGCATCTCTTATTCATGGGAGCCAGGGGACAACGAAGACAAGTTTGCCATCAACTAAAGATTAGACTGTTAAGAATTGGCTCTCACTGTATAAAATAGCTACTTTCTCTGCTGCTGTTCTATAATAAGAAGTGGATGGCTTCTGGTCTCAAACCAAATGTTTTTATCCCAAACAATGGCTGAAAGAGGTGACCAGGAAGACCGGAGACTTTATGAACAAGGTAGAACAGAGACTATTAGTGCTAGCAATGCAAGGGCTTCTGAAACAATTCCAGTGAGTAGACTCAGAATGCAAAATCTGAAGTAAATATGCACGGGGTCTGGAAAATAAGAAGACTAAGAAGGAAGGCAATGTGAAGAGAGGGCCATGTTCCAAGTGTTGCCCTGAAGGAAGATCAGAAATCAATACACATTATTCTCCAAGCCTAGGCACTCTGGAGCTCTGCAGAATGACCTTCATGTTGTCTGTCAACTGGAAAAAAACTAGTCTGCAAAACTGCTGGGGACTTTAATCTTGAGATAATTTTTTTTTTAAACTGACAAAAGGAGGTTGATTCCTTCCCTATCGCTATACAACTGATAAAAAGGAAACCCACAGTGAATTTTACGGTTGAAGGAGGTCTCTTATGCTTCAAACCAAGCTTAACAACAGTTTTTATAAAATTACCATATTACTTATATTTCACTCTTAATATTATCTTCTTAAAAAATTTTTTTGATGTTTATTTTTGAGAGAGACAGAGACAGACACAGACAGAGCACGAGTGGGGGAGGGGCAGAGGGAGAGAAGGATACAGAATCTGAAGCAGGCTCCAGGCTCTGGGCTGTCAGCACAGAGCCCGATGTGGGGCTTGAACCCACAGGCTGTGAGGTCGTGACCTGAGCCACTTAGCCAAATGAGCCACCCAGGCGCCCCCCCCCCCCAATTTTTTTAATGTTTATTTATTTTTGAGCGAGAAAGAGACAAAGACAGAGAGAAACAGAGCACAAGTGGGGAAAAGAGAGAGGGTGACACAGAATCTGAAGCAAGCTTCAGGCTCTGAGCTGTCAGTACAGAGCCCGACATGGGGCTTGAACTAACAGACCACAAGATCATGACCTGAGCCAAAGTCAGACCCTCAACTGACTGAGCCACCCAAGTCCCTCTTAATATTACCCTAAAATGCAGGTAGAGAAGGAAGCCAGGGCTTACATGAGAGTCTGTATCTTGTTTTAGTCTTGACAACCCTTCTTAATCTTTGAGAAACTCAATCCTACCTTCCACCTTAAATTTAAACGAGTTTAATAGAAGCTTTTTGGAGGGCAATTTGGTTTAGCTGGCAGAATTTTAAATATGCATGTTATCTGACCCTGTAATTTCACTTCTGGAATTCACCATACAGAAATACTTGGACAAATGTTCCACAAAATAAGCACAAGGATTTTACTGCAAAATTGTTTTCAAGAAGACTAAAAACAACCCCTAAATGTCCATCAATGGGAAACTAAATTATGAAATAAATGAACTGACAGTTATTCAGCAGTTTGAAAATGAACTAGATATCTATGAACTGACATAACCCATTATAATAAAATAGTGAATAAAGCAATGTACAGAAGAGTGTGGTATATAGTGTAAGCCCATCTCTCTGACATAAATTTACAGATGTGCCTGTGTGAGTATGTATATATGCATTTATAAACATACACACTTTTGAATTTGCAATAAAGAAGATCTGGAGGTGTATCCAGGGGATTATTTTGGGGAAGCAGATTTTGGATGAGAGTACAGAAAAGATAATATTCACTTTTTATACTTCTGTACCACTTGGCATTTCTGCAACCATACTATTTTACCTTGTGGTTAAAGATTTTTTTCCCTTTTTTAAAAAAATTTTTTAGCGCTTGTTTTTGAGAGAGACAGAGCTTGGGTGGGGGAGGGGCAGAGAGAGAGGGAGACACAGAATCTGAAGCAGCTCTGAAGACGCGGGGCTTGAACCCACTGACTGTAAGCTCATAACCTGAGCCGAAGTTGTACGCTTAACCGACTGAGCCACCCAGGTGCCCCTAAAAATTTTTATTTTCTTTTAAATAAAGCTAGCTGGCATCTACATCTCCTAATTTGTTCCTGCACTCAGCAATTCTTGTTTCTGAAAGTGGTATGTAGAGAGATCACAGAGACGGCGAGGCTCCAGGTGCAAGCAATTTTAAAAGAGGACATAGTGGGGAAGATCTGCTCGTGCTGACAAACCACGTGCAGGTTGGCATTCAAGTGCCACCAAGTCAGGGACAAAGGCCAAGCACCTGCATCAACGTCACTTCTCTTAGTTTTACATATGAGGACCCCAACTTTTACAGCCCAAACTAGAAAAGACACAGGAGACAGAAGAAAAAGGAATCTCACTGAGATTCAATGAGTTTAGGAGAGAAGGGCACTGACTCACTTTTTCTCCTCTTGCCAATAAATGACAGCCTGTTTTTTTCTTTACTTTTCCTTCTATTTGATGGTGTAGATCTGTGCTGTCTAGTATAGTCCAGGTGGCTACTGAGCACTTGACGTGTGGCTCGTCTGAAATGTGAGTGTAAAATACACACTGGAGTCTGAAGACTTATGAGAAAGAATGTAAAATACTCATTCATATTCTTAAATATTCATTACACTGAAATAATATTTTGGATATATTGATTTAAAATAAAATACACTAATAAAACTAATTTTACCTGTTTCTTTCTCCCCCTCTTAACGAGGCTCCTAAAAATTTTGACTTACGCCGTGGCTCACATATTTCTATCGGACAGAGCTGCTTTAGACCTTTTTGGATGGGATATCTATATATTCAAATATTTAGGAAAAGGAAGAGCAGGGTGGAGAGGGAGGAACGAATGCATGCACACACACACACTAACCGTTATAATGCTACTCTCTATTATTTGATGTCTCTCTAATATTCAGTGTTGCTTGTTACAATTCAGTGTACCTGTTATAGGTCTTCAGCTGTGAGTTCAAGTTCTGCCAATGACCGGATGTGGATCCTGGGGCTGGTCACTTGGGGAGATTAAACTGCAGAATACATGTCAAGTGCTCAGGACCACATGCAAGGGTATGTAATAAACTCTGTCAACAAATGTTAGCTCTTCCAGACATGGTCAAGGGTTCCAGAAATGACCAAGTCATGCTTCTACCCAGAAGCAAAGAATATCAGAGTTAGAATGAATCTTGGCCATTATCCACTGCTGTGTTTTAAAACTCTTGTCAATCTCAGGAGCCCAATATATAAAAAAGATGAAGTGAGGCTGCTCTGAATAAAACGGAGTGTGGGAGCAAGAAAGGACGGTAGTTCCTGAGCTAGGCAGAGGAGTTTGGACACCATGGCTATGGCGTCTTATCGTGGCCTCTCCATTTTACAAATAAAGACACTGAACTCCAGGCTGATGGCTTGGCTTTAGTCACAGAGCTGGCAGGGCAGGGCCAAAACAGGGCTAAGTATCTGGTTCCTAAGAAAGAATACAGCTCTGCATCACATCATTACTGTAGCTGTGGTGGACGACGTACGTGTGCAGGAAGAAAGTGGCTGAGAAAAGTGCCATGAGACAGGTGCACACAGGGTGCTGAGGAGTCATGGAGGTGGGGGGAGTGCGGCAGGTCTCCTTCTGAAGAGGTAGTCTCTAGGTTTAGCTCTGGAAAATGAAAGGGGGCAGGTGGGCACCCAGGTCAAGAGAATCACATGGGTTCTAAGGAGGAAAATCATTGTGCGTATTTTGGGGTCAAAAGGTAGGTTGCTTTCACTAACCTGTAAGTTACATCTTGGACAGGAATATGTGCTGAGGCCAGAATAAAGTTGGGGGCTTCTTTAGAAGGTCTTGAGAGCCAAAGATCCTACACCAGTTTTAACAGGTTTTGTAAAGGGGTGACAATGGAAAGACCGATTTATCCTGAATCCATTAACAGGCAGGAGACAGGAAAGCAGGTTGGCAAGTTAGTGCTTTAGGCTGACTGTCAAGGCCCAAACTGAGGTGACAGAAGTCATGATACAAAGAGGCAAGATCTGATCGACCCTGTGGAGACGGGAACCACAGGGCTTGGAAATATGAGAAGGATGAGGAGGATCCCAAAGTGACTTTGCAGACCCAGGTGGGTAACTGTGAGGATGTTGGTTCCATTAACAGGAAAAGTGATGGCAAGAGGAATTGCTGGTGTGGGGGTCTGGTGAAGGCAAGGTGTCTGTGAGATAGTTGGCAGACAGACAGTCCATCAGGGAATAGGAACGTGGCTCTGGAGCCCATCTGCATCTTATCTAGACAGAAAGTCTTTGGGAACATCTAGGTTTGGAAGAGAAAGATGAAGAAGAGCCAGTAAAGGAGACAAAGGCAGAGGTACCCTGTAGTGTGCTCTTCACCAACAGCAAGGACAGGGAGGGTTAATGGGACAAGTGGTCATGGGATTCAGATGCTGAAGACACCAAGCAAGATGAGGATGGAGAGATGGTTCGTATCAACTCAGAAGGCAGCGGATGCATCGCTAGGAGGATTGTGCAGTCAGATAAGCCTGGCTTCAGAGCATCTCCTCAGCATTTATTAGCTGTGGGATTCTGTACTACTTTATCTTCTCAGGCCTCAGTTTTCTTACCTGTAAAGTGGGGGACAACAGTATCCGGTGAAGTTACTCTGAGATGTAAGAAATCATATATTTTAAGGCCCTTGGTATAGTGTTTAGCTCATAGCAAGTTCCTAATAAATATTATCTGTTATTTTTATCACTGGAAGGATTTAGGGAATGGCAAATGGTAAAGAGGTGGAGGCTGCAATGTAGAGACTCTGTTCTTTTTAGAAGTTTGGCCATGAAAGGAAGGAAAAAGACTGAGGGCACAGAAAGGGGGAGTGAGGTCTTTTCTAGGATGGAGCCATGACAGCTAGTAGACAGGGAGACTCTGGAGCAGAAAATCAGAAGGGATGATGGATGGTGGGAGAGTCCAGAAGCAGGGTAGGATCAAGAACATAAGTTGAAGGGCTTGTCTTATAAGGAAGAAGAATGCAACCTTCTTGCAAACGGGAGTGAAGAAGGAGAGAGGGCGAGGATAAGGAGAGATTTTTTTGGGTTGAAAGAAGGGGCACAGGGGAGCTCACTTTGGATAGCCTCACTCATCTCAATGAAGTGGAGACATGGCTGAATGTTGGGTTGGGACTATGGGAACGGACTGGGTTTGAAGACTAGAGGGGTTCGGAGGGTAAGAAATTGTGCATGGGACCAGGTCTGAGACTATGGATCCAGAGGACAGGAGATGTGGCCACCAAAAGCTCAGATGGCAAGTGCTGGAAAGCTTGTGTGCTCTAGTTGCCCTTGATTCTGTCTGTAAGCCGGGCTTTATTTTAAATGGTGGAACACTTGGATAATGACGCCTAAGGTGCAGTGCCCATGAGGAGTGAGCAAAGGACACAAGTACATCAGAAGGTCCTGAATGCTTAAGTACAGGCTGGGGGACAGGGAGACAGGGTAAGCTGAGTGATGTGAGCGAAGTCAGTCAGGACCCTCAATCTGCTGTTTCCTTCTACATTCAAAGCACTTCCATTGGTAACAGTTCTTACCTCAGCGTAGCTCTGAAAAAGCTACTATGCTTCAAAAAAGCTTTATGCTTAAAAAAAACCAAAACAAAATCACTGGTCCTGTATGTGACAGGTGATGTAATTAAGATGGGGGAGAGGGAGGAGGAGAGGATGGCAAAAAGGAGATGAGAGAATAATGGCAGAATATTGCCCTCAGGAGCAGATGCCCAAGAACATTCCAGTTCTATTCTGAGGGAAGAGAGCATGGACAGAAAATGCCCTGGAGAAGGAGACTGTGAGGAAAGTTCAGCGAAGTGGGGCAACCTGTGGCTCAGAACTGGGATTCCAAGGGACAGAGTAGAAAGGATGAGCAGAAGTTGAGAGAGCCAGAGAAGGGGGAAGCAGCTGCTCAGAACAGGGATGAGACCAGGGACACCTGGGTGGCTCAGTCGGTTAAGTATCTGACTCGATCTCAGCTCAGGTCATGGTCTCGCGGTTCATGAGTTCAAGCCCCGTATGGGGCTCTGCAATGACATTGTGGAGCCTGCTTGGGATTCTCTCTCTTTCCCTCTCTCTCTGCCCCTCCTGCTCTCTCTCTCTCTCAAAATAAATAAATAAGCTTAAAAAATAAAAAAGAACAGGGATGAGACCATGGGGAGAAGTCACAGAGCAGTAATTGTCAGTAAAAGGGAAGCAATGACTCGGGCAGTTGGAGGGAAGGGCAGGATGACAGAATGGCAGAAGAATACTATGAAGATAAAATCTAGTTTGCAGAGAAGACCACAGAACAGGCAGACCCAGGGTGCCAGACTCAAGTGGCTGTGGGTTGGGATGCCCAAGTGCCGCAGAGCTGTCCCGACAGGGAAAGGCCACGGCTTAAGGCAGCATCTCGATATACATCGTGAAAACAAATGCATTTTTCAAATTCATGTTAAAGTAAAACACATATTAAGAATAAGAGAAATCAACACTGATTACATTAATGGTGCTCCTTTGTTATTAGAACTACCTTTTATGCATTATTCAATCAAGATCAGTTCTTTTCCGGGGCGCCTGGGTGGCGCAGTCGGTTAAGCGTCCGACTTCAGCCAGGTCACGATCTCTCGGTCCGTGAGTTCAAGCCCCGCGTCAGGCTCTGGGATGATGGCTCAGAGCCTGGAGCCTGTTTCTGATTCTGTGTCTCCCTCTCTCTCTGCCCCTCCCCCGTTCATGCTCTGTCTCTCTCTGTCCCAAAAATAAATAAAAAACGTTGAAAAAATTTTAAAAAAAAAAGATCAGTTCTTTTCCTAAGTACCATTGTGGGTATTTCCTTACTCAAGAAAAGGCTTCTTTAAAGTTCTTCCCACTTGGTTGGTTGGTTCTTTAAAGAAAAATAAATACATAAATAAAAGGGCCTAGGAAAGCACCCAAGAAGAGATAAGAAATCTCAAGGTCCAGCTAAGTGCCCTGGTTTCCACACACGTGTTCTGACCTAACTTGAGGTAATGGGTTTCCACTTATAGGCTACAGCTTGCCTTCTGGTGCCTTGTTATTCAGGTCAGCTCTTAATTAAGGACCACATTTTACTGATGTCACTAAGGAGAGAGCATTCAAATATGGGGAACCACCAACACAGTAACCAATGGGAAAACTGGCAAGGCACTCAGTGACATTTTAAAGACATCTGTTCACAGACCACTCAGCCACAAAAGACAGTTTCACTGTCTGTTTCTCAGCTATTGGGTATTTAATTCATAGAAATCAATGACGACAAGCCTAGAGAGGCCACCATACATGGGATAATATAACCATGAAGCCTTGTTTGTTTCCTTCCAACAGTGACTGTATTTATTATATTCTTCCTAATAGCATTTGGCATTTCTTAGCTAGGCATCAGTAGAGTTGGCAACTGAGAACTTCTAAGAATTACTATCTGCTTACCACAATCTCCATATTCAAAGAACTAGTTTTAGAATTAGTTTTTTTTTTTCAAACGTGCATTTTCTTTTTATGACTTTGCTATAACCTGGAAAACCCCATAACCTTCAAACCACAGACAATAGTTCTGATCAGGATCACAAGATAACCTGGAGAGTTAGCAATTGTGAATTTAATTTGCTATGAAGTTAAAAATCAATCTATCTCATCCATCCATCCTATCCCATCTCGTCCCATCCTTCAGCCTGGCTAGCTGACCAAATTCCTAACACTGTTTTTTAGTATTAGAAGGTAACTCAATGTGGAGTACAGATGGACTACCCATAGACAAAGAGCTAAAGGAGGATAAAAAAAACTTCAACTCTCAGCCATTTTGTAAAATGCTGCTGTAAGTCATTGGGGCAATTATTAAACCCAGATGATATTGATAGACAGTATTAAAACTCTCTGGCAACTCATTTTTTTTTTTTTATGGGAGAGAGAGAGCATGCGTGTACAAGTGGGGATGGGCAAAGGGAGAGAATCTTAAGTGGGCTCCATGCATGCTCAGCGTGGAGCCCGATGCAGGGCTCGTTCTCAAGACCATGATCATGACCTGAGCCGAAAATCAAGTTGGTAACTTAAACGATTAAGCTACACAGGCGTCCCTCTCTGGCAACTCTTAATAATATCACAGAGAATTGGCTAACTTTTCTAAGACAGGAGAGACTGGAAATCAAAGGTATTAAATGCATGGTTTGCTTCTTGACCTTCTAAAATGTCATTGCTGCTACACTGTAATAATGCATAAAACATTCCAGATAAAAATATAACCTAATAGGTGAAACAACAGCAAGGGCAGAAACATGACAGAGTGAAAAACAATCAAACGTTATACAGTCAGGCAGACTTGGGTTCAAATTTGGCTCTGCCATTTAAGAGCTGTGTGCCCATGGACAATTATTTACTCTCCTTGCAGGAGACTTTGGCCTGTCATCTGGAAACTGGATAATAGTCCTCAGAATGTGGGTTTAGTGAGATAATGTGTGTGAAGGACCTGGCCCTGTGTCTGTCACATGACAGACAAATGTCACCTCCCTTTGTTTCTTATTTTTCTCCTTAGGTTTTATGGAGAATGGTGAGCCTTCCTAATACATAAATGATTATTCCTCAATAATTTTATTTATTTATTTATTAAAAAAAATTTTTTTTAACGTTTTATTTATTTTTGAGACAGGGAGAGACAGAGCATGAACAGGGGAGGGTCAGAGATAGGGAGACACAGAATCTGAAACAGGCTCCAGGCTCCGAGCTGTCAGCACAGAGCCCGACGCGGGGCTCGAACTCATGGACCGCGAGATCATGACCTGAGCCGGAGTCGGCCGCTTAACCGACTGAGCCACCCAGGCGCCCCATAATAATTTTATTTAAACGACTAGGGTGTGACCTCTAAGTTAGGTTAATCCTGACTTCTGGCCTTCCACTAAGAAATCTCTTTCCCTCTCTGGAAACACTCTTTTCATTATACTTATTCACAGAACCCTATGCTTCTTCATAGCATTTACCTGGCTCTGGCTAATTAACTAATCATGCACGCAATGCCTCTCTTCCCCACTAGAATTTAATTTATCTCTCTAGAAAAGGGTCTTGCATATAGTAGCCACACAGTAAGTTACTTGTAGATTAAATGAAATGCTTGTTAAAAGGTTTCCAACATGTGACATAGACCACTGGTGACATGTGAGAGAGATGATTTTAGGGGTTGAACATGGACTATGTTTCTCAATAATTTTAATGGTTATATATCTATTTGAGTGTGTACTAGGCACATAAATGGTTCTTCAAATCTGTGATTTTATATATTTTTACTCAGGATGAGGCTAACAAAAGTAAATTGTCTAGAAAATATAAAAAAGAACCAACTAGGGGTGCCTGGGTGGCTCAGTTGGTTGAGTGTTTGACTCTTGATTTTGGCTCAGGACACAATCCCAGGGTCATGGGATTGAGCCCCACATTGGGCTCCATGCTGAGTGTGGAGCCTGCTTGAAATTCTCTCTCTCTCTCTCTCTCTCTCTCTCTCTCTCTCTCTCTTTCTCTCTCTCTCTCTCTCTCTCTCTCTCTCTCTCTGTCTCTCTCTCTCCCGCCCCCTCCCCTCTGGCCCTCTCCCCTGCATGTGCACTCTCTCTCTCTCTCTCTCTCTCAAAATAAAATTAAAAATTAAAAAAAAAAAAAGAGAACCAATCAGAGCTGAAGAATACAATAACTAAAATGAAAAATACACTAGAGGGAATCAACAGCAGGTTAGAGGTTCCCAGAAGAATGGATCAGTGATCTGGAAGACAATGTAAGTAGAAATCACCCAACTGAAATAGGAAAAAGGAAAAAAGAATGAAAAAAAAAATTGAGGATAGTTTAAGAGACCTCTGGGACACTAATATTTGATATTTCGTGGATCCTAGAAGGAGAAGAGAGACAGAAAAGTACAGAAAACCTATTTGAAAAAAAAATGGCTAAAAACTTCCCTAACCTGGTGAAAGAAAAGACATCCAAGTCCAGGAATCACATGGAATCCCAAATAAGATAAACTCAAAGAGATCCACACCAAGACACATTATAATTAAAGTGTCAACAGTTGAAGATAGAGACTCTTAAAAGCAGCAAGAGAGAAGCCACTAGTTACAAACATGGGAACCCCCATAAGGCTATCATCTGATTTTTCAGCAGAAACTTTACAGGCCAGAAGGGAATGGCAGGATATATTCAAAGCATTGAAAGGGAAAAATTTATAACCAGGAATACTCTACCTATCATGGTAATTATTCAGAATAGGAGAGATAGAGAGTTTTGCAGACAAGCAAAAGCTAAAGGAGTTTATCAGCACCAAACTAACCTTACAAGAAATCTTCAAGAGATTTCTTTAAATGGAAAAGAGGGGTGATTGGGTGGCTCAGTAGGTTGAGCATCCTACTCTTGATTTCATCTCAGGTCAGGATCCCAGGGTTGTGGGATTCAGCCCTGCAGTGGACAGCTCTGCACTGAGTGTGGAGCCTGCTTAAGATTTTCTCTTTCCCTCTGCCTCTCGCCCCTGCTTGCACACTCTCTACAAAATAAAAAAAAGGGGGTGGGGCACCTGGGTGGCTCAGTTGGTTAAGTGGCTAACTCTTGATTTCGGCAGAGGTTATGATCTCACAGTTTGTGAGATCAAGCCCCACCTCAGGCTTTGTGTTGACTGTGCAGAGCCCAGATGGGATTCTCTCTCTTTCTCTGCCCCTCCCATTTGCATGAGCACATCTGCGTGCACTCCCTCTCTCAAAAATAAACTTAAAAAATTTTTTTTTCTTAAATGGAGAAGAAAATGCCATGACTAGAAAGGAGAAAATTATGAAAGAAAAAAAAATCTCACCGGTAAAGGTAAATTTATAGTAAAGGTAGTAGATTATCTACCACATAGCTAGTATGAAGGTTAAAAGGCAAAAATAGTAGAATCATCTAGACCTATGATAATCAGTCAAGGAATACACAAAATAGTATATAATATAGTGTCAAAAACATAAAACATGGATGGAAGGGAGTAAAAATGTAGTGGTTTTAGCATGTGTGTGAAAATAGGAAACAATCCACCTAAAATAGACTGCTATATGTATATATAGAATATTATATATGAACCTCATGGTAACCACAAACCAAATACCTCTGACAGACATGCAAAAATAAAGAGAAAGAAATACAAAACATAACACTGAGGAGAGTCACCAAGTCACAAGGGAAGAGAAAAAAATTAGAAGGAACAGAGAACTATAAAAAGAACCTGAAAACAATCAATAAAACGGCAATAAGTACATATCCATCAATAAACACTCTAAAAGTAAATGGACTAAATGCTCCAATAGAAAGGCAGAGTGGCTGAATGGATTAAAAAAAAAAAAAAACCAAAAAAAACCAAGACCTATCTATATGTCGACTATAAGAGACTCATTTCAGATCTAAAGACACAAAGACTGAAAATGAAGGGATGTAAAAAGATATTCCAGGCAAATTGGAATGAAAAGAAAGCTAAAGTAGCAATATTCGTATCAGAAAAAAAACAGGCTTTAAAACAAAGACTGTAACAAGAGACAAAGAAAAACATTATATAATCATAAAGGGATCAGTCCAATAAGAAGATATAACACATATATGTACACACCCAACATGGGGCACCTAAACATATAAAGCAAATATTAGCAAATATAAAGGGAGAAACTGACAGTTACACAGTAATAGCAGGGGACTACTTTAACACTTCACTTTACACCAATGGATAGATCATGTAGACAGAAAATCAATAAGGAAACATTAGCCTAAATGGCATCTTACAGCAGATGAACTGAACAGATATTTACAGAACATAACATCCAAAAGCAACAGAATTTACATTCTTTTCAAGTGTACATGGAACATTATCCAGGATAGATCACATGTTAAGACATAAAACAAGTCTTAATAAATTTAAGGATTAAAATCATCTATGGCGTCTTTCAAAGCACAATGGTATGAAACTAAAAATCAGTTACAAGAAGAAAACTAGAAAAACCACAAACATATAGAGACTAAACAACATGTTACTAAACAACTTAGGTTGTTTAGGGTCAATGAAAAAATCAAAGAGGAAATCAAATGAAATGTAAAGACAACAGTCCAAAATCTATGAGACACAGCAAAAGCAGTTCCAAGACCGAATTTTACAGTGATACAGGTCTACCTCAAGAAACAGGAAAAATCTCAAATAAGCAATTTAACTTTACACCTAAAGGAATAGAAGAACAAACCTAAAGTTAGCAGAAGAAAGATAATAATAAAGAGAGGAGAAATGAATGCAATATAGGCAAATCTTGGAGATACCATGGCTTTAGTTCCGGACCACCATAATAAAATATTAGTAAAGTGATCCAAATGAATTTTTCGGTTTCCCAGTGCATAAAAAAGTTATGTTTAACATTACCCTCTTGTCTATTAAGTATGCAATAGCATTATGTCTAAAAACACAATGAATATACATTAATTAAAAATACTTTATTGCTTGGGGCGCCTGGGTGGCGCAGTCGGTTAAGCGTCCGACTTCAGCCAGGTCGTGATCTCGAGGTCCGTGAGTTCGAGCCCCGCGTCAGGCTCTGGGCTGATGGCTCGGAGCCTGGAGCCTGTTTCCGATTCTGTGTCTCCCTCTCTCTCTGCCCCTCCCCCGTTCATGCTCTGTCTCTCTCTGTCCCAAAAATAAATAAAAACGTTGGAAAAAAAAATTAAAAATACTTTATTGCTAATAAATGTTAATCATCATCTGAATTTTCAGTGAGTCCTAATCACAGATCATCATAACAAATATGATAATAATTAAAATGCTTGAAATATTACAAGAATTACCAAAATGTAACACAGAGACATGAAGTAAGCAAATGCTGTTGGAAAAATGGTGCTGACAGACTTGTTTGGGGCAGGACACAAACCTTAATTTGTTAAAAAAAAAAAAAAAAAAAAAGAAAAGCATCTGCAAAGCACAATAAAATGAGGTATGCCTGGAGTTAATAATACATAACAACTTCGTATGGTGACAGAAACGATCTAGATTTAACGTGGCAATTGATTTGTAACGTATACGAATGTTGAATCACTATGTTGTACACCTGAAACTAACATAATATTGTATGTCAATTATACTCCAATTAAAAAAAAAGGTAAATTGTTTAGGTTAAAAAATTAAGTAAGTATAGTTGTTCCAAGGATATGGCAAAAATCATGAAAGTGTTAAAAAAGATGACAAAATTTGGGAAATACTGCCATAATAACAAGTAGGAACCCAGAGTGGACACATGCCAGGATTCTCTGATTTAGAGTTAGCCTAAGGTAATGAGGGAGTCTACTTTCAGAATCTATGGCCTGTAAATTCTCAGCTGGACACTGCAATAGGTGTGTCAAGATGAACTCAGGAATCAAGACAGAATCAGGACCAGCTGGGGACTGGACCACAGAACTCATCTGACATAAGTAAGAAGCGGGCACAATCAGATTATCTTGGTATTATCATAGGAAATACCAAACAAAAACAGAGTAGGAACAAAGGTCAGATCCTACGGCCATATTCAAGGTCAAAGCCAAAGCAGGAACTACTTAGGAGACAGGGCACCCACCCTGTGAATGGCGTATACTAAGCCTGGATTCATTCTCCTTCATCCACATGGGCCTGGATTCTGATATTGCTTCCTCCTTCAGGCAGTTAAATCTCAATTTACTACCTCTATGCAAGGCTCCAAGAGACAGAGTACTTTCTTTTGTGCACATCTAAAAAGCCAACGGGTCTCTACTCATCATCTCACTTTCCTAGTAAACTGAAGCAGACTGTTGCTGCCATCATGAACGCATTGTTTCCCTAAACCTCCAACATTGAGTCCCCCTTCCCAGACTCCATGCTGGGGTGAAGAGACGGGTATCCCTGTCATGTTGGATTGGAAGAGAGAATGAGTTCTTCCGTAGAAAAAAATGTTATAAATGGAAAATAGGTTTTGATGAATTAGTATAAATAATGTTTCATATATATCCCAGGTTATATAGGATTCTGCAAGCTAGACTGGGAACCAGATTAGCAATTATGTCACCACTTCAGTGGGAAAATGCTTTAATGCTATAAAATGAAAATTCAGGTTACAACCGTTGCATAGGTAGCAACTAGCTTAGAAATACAGCAAATTCCTTACTAGTGAATGCTTAACACTACAGATCTTAAATTTTATCTTTCTTTTAACATCTTTCAGAAAAATAATGGTTTTATCATCAATAGTGGCTGGTATTCAAGTCTTGTACTATTGAAAAAAAACCGATCAGGGGTGCCTAGCCGGCACAGTTGGTTAAGTGTCCAACTCGTTTTTTGTTTTTTTGTTTTGTTTTGTTTTGTTTTTAACATTTATTTATTTTTGGGACAGAGAGAGACAGAGCATGAACGGGGGAGGGGCAGAGAGAGAGGGAGACACAGAATCAGAAACAGGCTCCAGGCTCCGAGCCATCAGCCCAGAGCCTGACGCGGGGCTCGAACTCACGGACCACGAGATTGTGACCTGGCTGAAGTTGGACGCTTAACTGACTGCGCCACCCAGGCGCCCCTTGTTTTGTTTTTAAATCTTTATTCACTTTTGAGAGAGAGAGACACAGTGTGAGCGGGGGAGGGGCAGAGAGAGAGGGAGACACAGAATCCAAAGCAGGCTGCAGGCTCTGAGCTGTCAGCACAGACCCCGGCACAGGGCTCGACTCAAGAACGGAGAAATCATGACCTGAGCCAAAGTCGGACCCTTAACCACCTGAGCCACCCAGGTGCCCCTAAGCATCCAACTCTTGATCTCAGGTCAGGTCTTGATCTCAGGGTTGTGAGTTCAAGTCCAATACTGGGCTCCACACTGGGCACGAAGCCTACTTAAAAACAAACAATCCCCCCAAAACAAAAACCCTTCATGACGCCTATTTAAAAACAAACAGTCCCTCCAAAATAAAACCCCCAAAACAGATCACTCTCTCCCTTATTACAAAAGCAGGATCAATCTTTATATCTGAGGACAATTCTGGACATATCAATGTAATTTTAACGGACATTTCTCTAATCAGCTCTTAGGTGAACGAAGTTATTTATGGGATGAACTAGAATGCCTGCTTGTCTCCCACCTTGCCATACTGACAGTAAATTATTTCCTGTTCTGACCATAATGCTTTAACCCAATGTTTTCTACACTTGTCTGATGAAAAGAATTACATGAGGTACTTTTAAAAACAAGAATGCCTGGCCCCAGCCTAGTAATGAATCAGAATCTCTAAGGGAGAGGTCTGGGAATTGCACATCTACATTGCTCATCCCTGGTGATCTTGTCATCCAACCCCGTGGTTCTTACCCTGGAGGGTGAATTAGACTCGCCAGGAGGGCTGGTGAAAACACAAGTTTCTGAGCCCCAGCCCAAGAGCCTCTGATCCAGTGGGCTGGGGTAGGGATGGGGGGAGCTGGGAATTTGCATTTCTACCAAGGTCCTTAGTGATGCTGATGCCGTAGGTCCAAGGACTACACTTCCAAACCACTTATTTAGCTTGTTTGGTAAACATTGCAGCTGAATTCAATATTACTTATTTTCTTCCTTCCTTGGTAGAAAAACAACATTGGATTAAAACTCACAAGACTTCATTTGGAATAATACCCTTGCTACTTTTTAGCTGCTTGATGTTAGACAAATGAATTTATCACTGCATCTCAATTATCTTTTTTTAATTAATTAGTTTATTTATTTATTTAGAGAGCATGTGCTCAGGAGAGGGCCAGAGAGAGAGAATCCCAAGCAGGCTTTGGGCTGTCAGGGCAGGCTCTGGGCTGTCAGGGTAAAGCCCAAGGTGGGGCTCGATCTCACGAACCAAGAGATCATGACCTGAGCCAAAATCAAGAGTCAGCCACTTAAGGCACTGAGCCACCCAGGTGCCTCTCAGTTATCTTTGATAAGGAAGCATAAAAAGGTAACAGAAGGGAAGAAGTTTGGTCCTGTACTTGGCATACAGTAGGCCTGCATCAAACATCTATGTACTTTGATTTCTTTGGCATGATCCCTTCCTGTGAGCAATATACAAAAATGCTGAATTCTAAAAATAGGTCCCCAAATTTATTACATGCACTAACACTTCATTTGGTTAAAACAGAAGAAGAGTCAAGCACTTCTCTTCCTTGTGAGCTATCATGTAGCCAACACTCTGAACATAACATGCGCAACAGGAATATACTCAGCTTCCCAACTCAGGTTTCCCAGGGACATAGGGAAATGAAAATAGAAAACAAGGAGTCATTAGATTATGATTAGGTTCTCTGCTTAACTTTGATTTGCTGAATTTTGTGCCTGGGAATGGATTATTTTCCCGGCAAATCTTTGTTGTATTGTTTGGCTACTTGTTGTGACCTGAAAATCAAATGAATCATAGACTCTCAGGATCAGAGGGCTCTGGAGGTCATCTAGCCTATCCACCCACTCCAAGAATGCCACTGCAAACACTTCCAATGTGTGGTGGTCCAGTTTCTTCTTGAATACCCAGTGAGGATACACCACTTTCAGTGACCCCAATCGTCTCTTCAGAGGACTGCCTAACATTAGATTTTCCCACTTCTGTGCAAAAGTCTTTATTTCTGTAATTTCTGTATCTTTGGTCCTTGTTTTGCTCTCTGTGGTGCCTGGGTATGTCTAATCTCTCCTCCATCTGACAGCATTTTCAGTATTCTGAAGCAGTGCTGACATCTTCTTTGCCTATTCCTTTTCAATCTGAACATTCTGTTTAAGCAACTATTCTCACCATCAAAATTTCCATACATTTAACAGCCTTGGTCCTTCTCCTGTGTACAAAGTCCACCGTGAGGATATTTTTACGTCCTATCATCATCAACAAAAATAAGTCAGAAGAACAGTGGCATGTTACTTTCCAAACAGAGTTTCTGAGAGCTGGAAGCTAGAGTCATACAAAAGTACACCGTAAGGACTTACACCGTAAGTACACCGTAGAGACAGCATCTCCAGGACAGGCTTTGACATGGTACCCGAAGCAGGTGGATCTGGACCTAGCATGAGCTTACTTGCAACAGAAATGCTATGCTGTCACTTAAATTACTGAAGACCAAAAAGCCTCTTTCTAAGGAAGACAGAGTGAAACAAAAGGCATCTCTTACTTTCTACGAAACATTTCTGCAAATATGCAGCCAACACTCCAGAGGTCCACGGGGGTGGCGTAGCTGGACTGAAGCAAGACTTCTGGAGCTCTGTACCACAGCGTGACGACCTGCAACGGCAAACAGATCTGAGCATTACTGCGGAAGATGGCTGGTTGCTTAAACTTCTCATCCTGGCTGGTTTAATGCCAAGATCCAGTTCAGAAAGAGCTCTTAGCCATCATATGGGGACGCTGAGATAGAAGCAATAAACAACTAGGACTCATTACTGACAGGTCAGGAAATGACATCATCCCCACAACCTGGGTTCCCACCTCAGACTTGGGTGTTTCTTACTAGGATGGTAAAATAACTGAATTTCAGAAAGCAAAGCAAAAACTTAAAAAAACACGAATCTCAAAATTGTTCTTTTTGTTAAGGGGCTTAAAAAAACAATACATGGAAAATAAGTGTAGGCAATGATTCTAGCTCAATTCCTAGGTCAGCAGTATTGGGAAATCAGAAGATGAGTCCAGTGGTTGCTGGATGTTGACCTTGAAGTATAAAGAGCACCCAGGACAAGTCAAAACTACTCGTATCATGAGACTGTGCAAAATCAAAATAAACCCCCTTCAATGCCGCTCTTTTCAGAAAACAAATAAAAAACAACTTAAGACAGAATGTGTAACTGAATTGTTTATACTATGTGTAAAAAAGCCATCCAGAGTACCGGATTCCTAAATAGGAAGAATCTCCTTTAATACAGAGTAGTGTACAGTAACAGGTGAAACAAACACAACTGTAACTACTTCTGCAAGGCTGGGAGGTAAGGAAACAGATGTATAGGCTTCAGCCTTATACTGTATAAATACTGTATACAGTATATAGGGGTTCAAGTGCTTCTCTTTTGGGGAGAGCAGATATTCTATGAATGCCTGAAATAAAGTAATATTCTTTACCGTCAGATAAGGAATTCAAGACATAAATCTATTACATAAGCATGTTGTATTATTCAGATTCCTTTTATCCTTACTTATTGTTTTGTTTAATTGTACTTTTGTTGACATCTATCTAAACTTCCTAAAAGTCTCCTTTATGTACTTTGATGCTACAGTACTTGGTGCATGAAGAATGCAGTAGCAGTTCTCCAAAACACGACAGCCATCTATTTCCTTCTTTCCTGTGGGCACATGCTGCTCCTCCTATCAAGGGATGGAGTTAAATTCACCTTCCATTGAGGAGTTGGCCTCAGTGATCTGGTCAACTCAACTAACAGAATATATCTGAGGCTACCAAAACTAGGTCAGCAGAAGCCTGGTAGTCGGGGCCTTTTTGAATGCTTACCCTTGAGACACTTCCTCTGGAGCCCAGGTGCCACGCAGTGAGAAGCCCACAAAGATGTTCCAGTGTAGAGCCCCAGCTAAGCTCTTGGCTGAAAGCCATGCGAGTGAGCCGTCTTGGACATTCCAGTTAGACTGATCCCCCAGACAACTGTGGCCCACCCCCGCCAATGTCACAGTGACCAGAACTGCCTAGCTGAGTCCAGTCAACTCACAGGATTAGAAGTGATAATAAAATGACTGTTGTTTTAAGTTTGGGGGGGTGGCGGATTATACAGCCATATCTTACTGGAACAAGATTCTTGATCGGTTCCTCCTCTTCCTCTCATTTAACAGGTTTTCCTTTGAATTCACACAAGAGGTCAAATTTTGTGTAAGGGATATCTGGTTGATATCTAATGGAGGGATGGTGGTGATGTAATAGAAATTAAAAAAAGGAAGCAGATGGGGTGCCTCGGTGGCTCAGTTGGTTAAGTGTCTGACTTTTGATTTTAGCTTAGGTCATGATCTCATAGTTAAGGAGATCAAGCCCCGCATTGAGGTCTGTGCTGATAGCGTGGAGCCTGCTTGGGATACTCTACCTCCCTCTCTCTCTCTTCTCCACTAATGTGTGTGCTTTCTCTGTCTCTCAAAATAAAATTAATAAACTTAAAAAAAAGGAAGCAAACAAACCTACAATACCATATAGTGTTACTCAGTTATCATTGGCTCTGCTCTATCTTCCCAGCAGTATATCCCATAATATCTCCATAATCCTTACAGGATGGTCACATACTAGACCACATCACTGGGTTTCAACCCTGACTGTGCATCAGAATCATCCATGGGGATTTTAGAAAAACATAGATGTCTGGGCCTTATCTCTCTGTCACTGAATTAGGTCTCCATGGTGGGGTCCTTGAGTTCTTCTCCCTCTCTCTCTTTTTTTTAACAAAGTTCTTCAGGTAATACTGATCCTTGGCTAGGTCTGAGCACCACTCAATTATATAGACATTTCCTCCAATTCCTGCCTCCATGCTTTAGTTGATACTGTTCTGGTCTGGGAAGCATTTCTCTCCACATGTGGAAATTCTATTTATCTTACAAAGCCTGCCTCTGATGCCATCACCTCCCTGAACCCAGTGCCACCTAAAAATCACACCTTGTAATATAGTACATAATACGGTTTGTTTCAGAGGGCATGGACCCGATTTTATCCATGGTTACATCTGTAAATACCCATCATAATACTGCTCGCATAACAACTGGGGTTTAACAAATACCTAATTAATGATTTAAGGCAATCATTGCTAGAAGATAATCGGGCAAAATTCAATCACCAGTCATTCCTGAGAAAGAAGGCACTTACTCCATTTGCTAAGAAGAGCATCCAATTCTGGGCTCTAGTTTTTACTTGCATAAATTATTTCTGCTTTATCAATATTTCCCTCCTTCTCTGGTACACTGCAAACAAAAGTGTGGGTGTAAATGGCCCAGAAAGTTTCTTCCGCTAGTGGTTTATAAACATAGTGTACAGGCACACACCCACCTTCTCACTTCCATTTGAAATAAAGTCTAGCATCATATGGAATGAAAATTTTAATCTGAATATTGCATTATTTTAAGCTGTTCTAAAGAGGCTCTGATTTCTGACTGATTACCCATCCCAAAACTCTTTAGTAGGACTGTTTTCACTTGTAGTACTTTAATCAGTGTACCTATTGTGATCATCAAATCAATGTGTAGACAGTTAAAATAACTATACTGATATGTTTAGAAAGTTCCTTTCTATTCCTTTTAAAAATTAGTTACCACTCAAAATGGATAATGAATTTTTATGAAATATCTTTAAATGTCTATTAATAATGACCACGTGGTCATTCTCCTTCATTCTATGAGTGGTATATTAATCACACTAACAGATATCCTAATATTGTACCATCCTTGCCTTTTTGGAGTAAATCACTCCCAATCATGATATATTATTCTTTTCGTAGACCCTTAGATTCTATCTGTTAATATTTATTTAGAATATTAACTTATATTCATAAGTGAGAATGATCTACAGTTTTATTTTTTGGGTTAATTTTTCATGTTTTGATATTAGAAATGTGCAAGGTTTCTATCCTCTGTATTCTGGAATATTATAAGCAACATCAGAATGATCAGTCTCTTAAAAGGACTCACTCATAAAACCATCTGGGTCAGGATCTTTGTTAGCAGTTACGTATTTAACAATCTTTTGAATTTCTTCTTAAGTCTGTTTAGATTTCAGTCTCTTTTTGAGTCAATTTTGGTAATGATAAAGGATTTCCCCACGAAAACCCTTAATCTGGATTTTAAAATGTATTGGCTTAAATTTGTACATAGTATTTCTTATAATTATTGTAATGTCATTTGTTTCCTCGGTTTTCTGAGAAAGAGAAAATCGAATTTTCTTTCTTAATGTTGTGTAATTTTGTTTTTTCTTCATATCAAGTTTTCCAGGAGCTTAAGTTGTATTATTTGTTAAAAACAACTGACATAGAGCTTTATTTCCCTTTTGGGGGAATAACTGTTTTATTTTATACTTTATTGACTTCCACTTTTATCTTTATAAATTTCCTCATCCTAGTTTCTTTGTTTGCCTTTATCTGTCTATGTCGAAACTTGACTTATTTTCAATTCTAAATAATGATAGAAGATTTACTTATATATTTTTAAGTGGACTTTTTTCATTTTCCTTCCTTAAATAATATATAATTTAACTTTAATTTTCTCTTTAATCCAAGAATAAACTACTTTGAAGAATACATTATGTAGAAAAGTGTTTTAGGGGCGCCCGGGTGGCCCAGTTGGTTAAGTGTCCAACTCTTGGTTTTGGCTCAGATCATGATCTCAGTTTCATGAGTTTGAGTCCGAGTAAGACTCTGTGCTGCCGGTGAGAAGCCTGCTTGGGATCCCTCCTCTCTCCTTCTATCTCTGCCCCTCACCTGCTTACTCTCTCTGTCTCTCTCAAGATAAATAAATAAACTCAAAAAAATGTTTTAAAATTTCCATATGGTCAAGTTATTTATCTCTCTTTTTAAAAAATGCTTATTTTTGAGAGAGAGTACACATGCTTGAGTGAGTGGGGGAGGGGCAGAGAGAGAGAAAGACAGAAGATCTGAAGCAGGGGCTGTCAGTGCAGAGCCCACGGGGCTCGAACTCAAGAACCGCTGTGACCTCAGTTGAAGTCAGACTCTCAACCTACTGGGTGCCCCTATGGTTATTTTTTAATTGTTGGAATCTCAGGTTTACAAATCCATGGTCAGAGAATGTAACCTGTACAATTTTTACTTGAAAGAATTTATTATTGCTTTCTGAAGGACTATGTGCATACCTGGATTTTGTATCATAGGGTATCAGAAGAGCAATTCTCTTAAGTCTGAGGTTCTTTATTAATAAGACTTTGTCTCATACAGATCCTTATATTTTTCTATACTTTGTCAAACTCTGGAAGAGAATTGAGTTTTTGTTTTTTTTCCCCCAGAATCTCCTTGTATTTCTAAGGGATTCTGTCCTATACACATTGGCCTTATATTCTGTTAAATAAAATTTATGACAACAAAAATATTATTAGGATAATAATAATTTAGCTGATGGTAGACATAAGATATAAAATAAATACATAAATCTTAATAAGTCAGTTACAAAATATAATATAAAAAGTATCCTATTCACAATAGTAACAAAAAAACACTGAAGAATTAAAAAAAAAAGAAAAATCTATATAAATAAAATGATACACTATCGTTGAAAACTAAAATAAATAAATGATGAGACAGACCATGACTAGGATGGGGAAAAAGTCATACTATAAAAAAAATTGTCATTCCTATATTAACATGGAAGTTTAAGGCAACGCAATGATTTGTGGGAGGAATTTAACTTTGACAATACAGGGCCTCTGGCAGAATAATGCTTAAAAAAGAGCTAAAACTAGCTTTGAGAAATAAGGGTGAGGAGAATTTGTAAATATATTCTAAGGTATGGAAATGAAAACAGTGGGTGCTAACAGGTTAAAAAAAAGAATGAAGTCCAGAAAGAGACTGATCTATTTATGGAGTTTAACACTCTTATTAGAGGTGCTGAATTTCATCTTAGTTAGAAAATATACTTCAACATTTGAAATCAAGACAACTGGCCATCCATTTGGAAGAAAGTAAGCTTGATCCCTACTTTACACCATGTATAAGGAGAAATGGTATATACATAGAACACCTAAAAAGTAGAGCTAGAAAAATGTATTAGAAGAAAACAGAAGAGAGGGGTGCCTGGGTGGCTCAGTTGGTTAAGCATCTGACTCTCGATCTCGGCTCAAGTCGTGATCTCGTGGTTTGCTGAGTTTGAGCCCCACATCAGGATCCACACTGTCAGTGCAGAGCCTGCTTGGGATTCTCTCTCACCCTCTCTCTGTCCCTCCCCTGCTTGTGTATGTTCTCTCTCTCTCAGAGCAAATAAACTTAAAAAGAAAAGAAATAAAACAGAAGAGGACCTTAGGATATGGAGGACTTTTTCAGCATGAAGAGAAATATAGAACCTTGAGATGAAGATTCACATATCCAGCTATTTCAAGCTGAAATTCTCGTTGTCAAACAGTATAAAATAAAGGCAAAAGGCAAATAACAACCTGGATTAAAACATCTAAAAAAATTACATAAATAAACAATACAACAGAAAAATGGATAAAGAATATAAAAAGACAATTCACAAGAAGAAACACACTATCAAAGATTACTTAATTTCATTAAAAAAATAAGGAAGGAATAAAGAAAGCCATCACAATAAAGGGGTATTATTTTTGCCTGATTAGTGGAAATGCATTCCAGGTTGGCTGTGGTATGGGAAAACGGTTTCAAACTAAATTGGCACACCCTTTTTAGAGGACAATCTGATAGTATTTATAAAAGGAATAGTGCCCATGTTGCTGAACCAGAGTTCTACCTGCAGGAGTTTATCCAAAATATTAGTCTAGTATACAAAGAAGTATTCACAAGGATGTTTACCTCACAAAATGTCCAATAGGGGAATATTATTCAGTTATCACAACAGCAAAAAAGATGAGCTAGTTTTCATTTCCACTCATTTGTGCTACCACAGATAGATGTCCATGATATACTGTTAAGTGAATAAGTAAGTTTTGGAAGAGTGTGAAATATATTGTAATAATTTTTTTTTTTTGAGAGAGAGAGAGAGAAAGAGAGCAAGTGAAGAAGAGGGGCAGAGGGAGAGAGGGAATCTCAAGCAGGTTCCACGCTTAGTGTGGAGCCTGACATGGGGCTCGATCTCATGACCTTGGGACCATGACCTGAGCCAAAATCAAGAGGTGATGCCCAACTGACTGACCACCCTCCCCCGGCTCTCCTTCTCATTTTTATTAACAGATTATATGTAGTAATACAATAATCATATACATATATAGCATGTCTGCTAGGACTCTATACATGGACACCAAGCCTTTTTTTTTTAATTAAAAAAATTTTTTTTAACTTTATTTATTTTGAGAGAGAGAGAGAGTGCACGAGTTGGGGTGGGGGGCAAAGAGCGAGAGGGAGAGAGAGAATCCCAAGCAGTGCAGAGCCTGATGCAGGACTCGAACTCACAAACCTCCAGATCATGACCTGAGCACAAATCCAGAGTTAGACACTTAACTGACTGAGCCACCCAGATGCCCCTGAACAGCAAGCTTTAAATGAACAGTTGCTGTGAAAATATGGCAGTGCAGGAGATGGAATGTGGAAAGGAAAAAGGGGCCGGAGGATGATTTCAGAAGTACAAAGTCAGTCAGCTGCTGTTAGTAAGCACATTTGGTAGCTAAGAAAACTGAATTTCAGAGAGCCTAAGTCATTTGGCCAGAATCATGGAGCAGAGATGCTGAAGAGCTGGGATTCTCACCAGGACCATCTGCTTCCAACTCTGTGCTCCTTCCTCAATATCCAACACAGGAAACATCCATAAATCAACAGGTGAGCATACAGGTTGTAATTAAATAACCAAGAGGGAAAGATTTTAAATTCACTTTGAGATATTTCAATGTGAACTCTTAAAAGAGTTTTACAGATCTCAAAACCTCAGCTATCCTTTGGGGTTAAATGATTTCCTTAAAAATAAGGTTTAAGAAAAAGATTTCAAAATTCAGTTTTGAACAACAGTGCTCTGTATGATATGACATCTATTTGTCAAATTCCTATTTAATAACTTCAATAAAAAAAGATTAAAAAATCTCTTTGGTATTTCTAAGATTTTTGGTTGGTCTATGTGTAAATCATTGTAAGAAAATGGGAGGAGTCAGAATTATTAATTAGGTGTCTGCTTATACTCTATCAGCGTTTGTCTAAAGAGACATCTTTTTGGTTTCGTCTGTGTGGAATTCAACAGGCTTGGATTCCAAAAGAAAGTATTAATTGACTTTTCATTTCCAGTTAATTCTCTAAAAAAATAATAATAATAAACCCAACAATGCTCAAGGCCTTCATTTAAAAATAACAAATTACGGGGCGCCTGGGTGGCGCAGTCGGTTAAGCGTCCGACTTCAGCCAGGTCACGATCTCGTGGTCCGGGAGTTCGAGCCCCGCGTCGGGCTCTGGGCTGATGGCTCGGAGCCTGGAGCCTGTTTCCGATTCTGTGTCTCCCCCTCTCTCTGCCCCTCCCCCGTTCATGCTCTGTCTCTCTCTGTCCCAAAAATAAATAAACGTTGAAAAAAAAAATAAAAAAAATAAAAATAACAAATTACTACCTTTTGCAATAGATATAAATCTAATAGTTGTTCCCTAGTTTATGTAATATTATCTCATATATCAGCAGTGTCCCCAGTTTTAATTTGCTAATTTATCTGGAGAATATTCCATATTCTCTGATCCAGAGTCTCTCAGTCCTCACTTAGGTCACTGTTACCTAAAATATCTCAAATGATGATAATTTCTACAACTTCATGGGATGGAAAATATGTAAATTCAAAGTTTTTTAGAATAGACTGTAACAATTTTTCCTGACAGTAAAATATACATTCTATTTGCTTTGGAATTATCACACTTCTGTACTTCTGAAGTTTTCTGATGGAAGACTGCCTAACTTAAAACCAGTTTGTCACACGCAAGCAGATTTATTAATTTTTACCTCAAAGCTTTTTAAGGAATGGACAAAACTGAAAAAACATGTTTCAAGATTTTAGGGCATGAAGTGAGGAATGTTCTCAACAATGTAATCAATTCTACCTGAGGCTTTGTAATTCTAAATATTCTTAAATACAAAATATAATGGTGAGTTTAAGCTTAAAAACATGTAGAGGGAATCAACGAATGCAATGTATAAAGGTCAACATTTAGAAATCTATGACAAAGGTAGCCTCTAATGATAACAATGCAGTTGTCTATTAAGCAAAGACAACAATATGAACTATGGGACAGAGTTTGGTGGCTGGAGCCAGCTGGAACCAAAGCAAATGCGATGTTTATTATAATCATTACATGTATTAACAGCCTCTAGAGGTGCTGAATGGATTTGGCAACAGGAGGGGGAGCGGAAGACGGCAGGGTGGGAGAGGAGTTCAAGGATATTTACTCAAGTGGATGTATCTATTTAAACTGCTTTGATCTCTACCCACAATTTTTTTGAACAAGTTCAATAACAGTGTAAGATAAAGTAGAGCCCAAGCCAATTCGGACTCAAAATACATCAGAGTAAACCACTCTTCCTTAATATTCAATTTAACAGTCTTTTTTATTCATGATCCTTTCACCAAGATCCTGAAAAAACTTTGCAGATTATCTGAACCACCCTTACTGCACGGCTACATGCACGAACAGCAGAAAAGCACGTCATGAACACTTTGCTGGTCATCTTCCTTCTGCCTCTCAGATGGTCTCTGGCCTGGGGGGCGGGGGTGGATCTGTACCTACCACATGCCCTCCAGCTTCTTCCTGGGCTTAGCCACTGGGAAGCCTAGGCAGGAGTTCAAGGAAAGGGAGAAACCTGAGGTGAGTCTTTAACACCCTGATTGCTTCCCATTAAGGTTGTCTAGAGCTGGCTGTGCAGCCATTACAAAGTCTCTCTCCATCCTGGGCTCTACCCATTCCGGGAACTGCTTGCCCTCTTCCCGTCAAGCTTGGGAATGGTAACAGCTTGGCTGCAACTGAGATCAAAGTTCCGGCACCATCCACTGCACTTCCTCTAAACCACCTTTGTAGATCTGGTCTCTGTAAACAAACCTTTCTTGAATTATCTTATTGTGAGTGTGCCATCTATTTCCCGGTGGGACCTTGACTAACACATTGGATTTGCAGATGAAGAAATGAACATGGCTGGCAAATTCTTACCTAAGTTTCATTTTAATTTCTGTCAACAAGGACATTTAGACTAAAATCATCTGTAAGATGACTTCTGTTCGGATTCTAAGAGTCCCTAAATGATGCGGCAATGTTCATGAAGCTTTAAAAAATGTAGATACTGTACAGACCCAAGAATTCTTTGGACTTCCTTGCCTGTACTTTGGTTTAGTAATTACTTATGGAGGGTATCAGTATGGTGATATTCTCCTTCTGGGGTCCACTTCAACATCACATCTCAAATGTAAACTTAGATAAGGATTTCTGAGGAATATGGATACGATCCTTGGAAGAACTCAATCCTTATAGTGCCAAAATGAAGGCTTTCTAAACCATGCTCTAAGCTGTTTATTGGCTTCAAACCAATATAAAACTCTCTAGGATGTATGGTTTTTTCCTTTCACAAAACTACTGTGGTTTTGCAAAGCAAAAATCAAAATTAGTGGCAATTTCACTGACTTTTCATAAAGGGTCTCAAAATTCAGTTCTTTAAAGTTACACATTTAAATAAAGAATATCATATTCAGGGGTGCCTGTGTGGCTCAGTTGGTTAAGTGTCCGACTCTTGATTTTGGCTCAGATCATGATCTCATAGTTTTGGGATCAAGCCCTACATCGGGCTCCGCGCTGACAGCATAGAGCCTGCTTGCGATTCTCTCTCTCCCTCTCTGCCCCTATTCTGCTCATGTTCTCTCTCTCAAAATAAATAAATAAACTTAAAAAAAATAGAATAGCATAATCAGAATTCTAATTCTGCCAAGCCAGTTAAATGGAAGCTATTAAGAATTAAATACCAATCCTGGACTTCAAGCTACATTACAGAGCTGTAATCGTCAAGACAGTATGGTACTGGCACAAGAACAAACATGTGGATCAATGGAACAGAATAGAGAACCCAGAAATGGGCCCACAAATGTATGGCCAACTAACCTTTGACAAAGCAGGAAAGAATATCCAATGGAATAAAGACAGTCTCTTCAGCAAATGGTGCTGGGAAAACCAGATGGTGACATGCAGAAAAATAAACCTGGACCGCTTTCTCACACCCTACACAAAAAAACCCTCAAAATGGATGAAAGACCAAAACGTAAGACAGGAAGCCACCAAAATCCTCGAGGAGAAAACAGGCAAAAACCTCTTTGACCTTGCTGCAACAACTTCTTACTCAACATGTCTCCAGAGGCAAGGGAAACAAAAGCAAAAATGAACTATTGGGACCTCATCAAAACAAAAAGCTTCTGTACAGTGAAGGAAACAATCAGCAAAACTAAAGGGCAACCGACAGGATGGGAGAAGATATTTGCAAACGACATATCAGATAAAGGGTTAGTATCCAAAATCTATATAGAACTTACCAAACTCAACACCCAAAAAACAGAATCCAGTGAAGAAACCGGCAAAAGACATGCATAGACACTTCTCCAAAGAAGATATCCAGATGGCCAACCGACACATGAAAAAATGTTCAACATCACTCATCATCCAGGAAATACAAATCAAAACCACAATGAGATACCACCCCTCACCTGTCAGAATGGCTAACATGAACAACTCAGGCAACAACAGATGTTGACAAGGAAGCAGAGAAAGAAGATCTCTTTTGTACTGCTGCTGGGAATGCAAACTGGTGCAGCCACTTTGGAAAACAGTATGGAGGTTTCTTGGAAAATTAAAAGCAGAACTACCCTACAACCCAGCAATTGCACTACTAGGTATTTATCCAAGGGATACAGGGATGCTGTTTCAAAGGGACACATGCACCCGAATGTTTATAGCAGCACTATCAACAATAGGCAAAGTATGGAAAGAGCCCCAATGTCCACTGATGGATGAATGGATAAAGAAGATGTGATACACACACACACACACACACACACACACACACACACACACACACAGTGGAGTATTACTGGGAAATCAAAAAGAATGAAATCTTGCCGTTTGCAACTATGTGGATGGAACTAGAGGGTATTGTACTAAGCAAAATTAGTCAGAGAAAGACAAATATCATATGACTTTACTCATGAGGAATTTAAGATAAAAAACAGATGAACACAAGGGAATGGAAACAAAAAGAATATAAAAACAGGGAGGAGGACAAAACATAAGAGACTCTTCAATATGGAGTAACAAACAGAGGGTTACTGGAGGGGTTGTGGGAGGGGGGATGGGCTAAATGGGCTAAATGGGCTAAATGGGTAAGAGGTATTAAGAAATCTACTCCTGAAATCATTGTTGCACTATATGCTAACTCACTTGGATGTAAATTTTAAAAAATAAATAAAAATTAAAAAAAAAAGAATTAAAAAACCAATAAAAGTTAACACACAAAGTACTTTGCAACAAATAACTGAGTCATTTCAAATAGACTCAGTTATAATCTAAGGGCCAGAATAATATGTTTTGACAGATGAGACGACAAAAAATGAGATTCTCAACACAGCACTGCGCCAACAACAAATGATCTTGGCCTCTGCTCTGACATATCCATTATCAGCAGCAAGGTTGTCTATCCTTCCTAGGACCTACAGTTGTCCTGGTTCACAAATGGAGCCACTGGCTCCATCTAGATGTGATTTCCAACCACCTGGCCATTGCTTGTGGTTCTCTTTGTGGGATATTCTTTCCGTCAGTCTCTGCAGGTCTGAATCTTCACATATCACTTCCTCCATGAAGCCTTTCCTGGCCTCCCAACTGGAAATGACTGCTCTCTCCTGAGCTTCCACCGAATTTCTACAGCACTTGAACCTTCTATTTTCCATTACAGTCATTCAATTTATTGGTCACAGTGTATACGCAGGGTCATGCCTGAAAGGTGTTCAGTAATTATCTGATGACTGGATACATAAATGAAGCACAGGGAACCTTAGGGGCAGTGCTGATGGTGGATGGAGGCACTCTGCCAGACTGGAGAATATGGGGACAATAACATTTAATAATAACTTAGTACTTTTGAATAATCATGAATCTTTAAAAAAGAAACTGGATTTTTGGAGTGAGGTGAGGCTGAACCCAATGTGATTCAGAGGATTTGTAAGGAGATTCAGAGGGTAATGACACCGGGAGACAGAACTGAGATGAGTATTCCCTCCAAGTGGAGATGGAAGGAATCTTCCCTGACTCAGTAGTCAAGGGCCTGTGTACTGTGTTCAAGGGGCGATGATAATGACCCCACTGAAGGATGAAGGGAGGTGGAGTTCAGGGATCCAGGCTTCTGACCTTTCATGATACCAGTGGCACTTACCATCTCTTTCTGAGCTGTATACCTCTCTCTCATTCTGCTAATATTTTAACATATCAACCTAAAAAAGATAATCTCCAGACATCAGGCCTTAAAGGCCCAAGTGAACTTCAGTTCAGTTCATCACATTAGCGCCCACTCTTAGAGAGGCACCCTGTCAGTCCCGGACAGGATGGTCACAAATTAGGAAAGCAGCAAGTTAAATGGGTTGGCTGAAAAACAATGGGGGTGGGGGGTGGGCTGTAGTGATTGAAATGCATAATGTTAGAGTCCTGTCCTGGTGTCCCTCCTACTTGGAGGTCTCTTCCCCTACCAGTCCCTTAAGTAGTTGTTTTCTTTAAGGCTAAGATCCTCAGGCAGTTACTAGTCTTATGTGATGTACACAACCTCTGGGGAACATCATATGTGGATGCCCTCCAGCGCCACCCTGTAGCAAGAACTCCATAGACCCATGTATCCAACTCTCTCCAGGACGTAACCATGCAGTACTCATACACGTATTTCAATTTCAAAACGCATGCACTGTTGTTCCTCTGAAATTTGTTTCTCCTCTTAGATTCCCTGTGTCTGCAAGCAAAATCACCAGCTACCCACATTCCTCACTCAGCTTCACTATCAGTGAGGTCACCAGATCCTGACAATTCCATTGTGAACCTGTCCTCTCCTGATGGTCCCAAACTTCCTTTGGGCTTTTTTCCTACCAGTCTGCCTCCTTCCACTCTGTCCTCTCTACTGCAGCTGAAGCCATGCTTACAACACTTTTGCTTAAAATCCATTCATTCTTCAGAGCTTTTAGGAACAAGTTCAAGTCCAGTTTACCCACAGTGCCCTTATGATCTGGCTTTCACCTTCTCTCTGGTTTTATTTCCTGCTCCTCCTTGACACGAATGCTTTCCTCAAGCTGCTCAGATGCTTTATGTGTCATGCCTCATGGCCTTGCCGTATGCTGAGACCTTTCTTGGGAATGTCTTCTCACAATATCATTCTTATTTCTTGTGAACCCTGCCCTGGCTAGTCCTTCCCAAGTCCATGTAACCCCAGCACTTATCACACTGTATCCCGTTCACTGTGTACTTACTGCCTACTAGACCCAAAGCCAGTCCTTTGAGGGCAGACATCATTCCCATGTGGACTTTACACCCACACCACCTCAGAGTGCTGTGTATAGCAGGCACAAAACAAATGTATATTCCAAAAAATGTATGGGGAGCCAGAAGACAGCAGAATAGAGGGTTATAGAGTTAGGAGAGATAACCCAGGGCAGGATGCAGGGCTTCCGATATAGCATAAATACACAAACCACAATCATGTCCCCATCCCTATACCAGGTATTCTGAGAGTCCACCATCTTTAGTTATCACAGGACTTTTTAATAAAGTTGAAGACCGTTTTATTTTTGTAAAACAAAGTTTTAAAATGTCCAAAGGGCATGTTTTCCTTCAGGCTGTATTGTTTAAATTTCATCTTGAACTTGTGAAACTTAAAAATAGTTCCCACTTGCTAAATGTCTATTACGTTTCAAGTAACAAACTTACTCTCTTTTTAGAAGTACAGTATGGTGTAGTTTTGATTTTGACACTAAACAATCACACGCTTGATCTCTCTGCCTTCACCATAGAAACCAAGCAAATATTTGTAGACATTCCTTCAACCTTCACAGATAAGTAGAAATGAAAATTATTCTGAGCACAGGATATGGCAGGCTGCAGAGCTCATCATTTCCTTTCAAAAGTTGTTCTAACTCTTAAGAAAATCTATATGCTCTGGGAGGCAATATCATCACTCAGATTTGTAAGAGTATTAAAAATGGACTTTTTATCATGAAAACAGTCAAATGTCTCTGAAGTCCATGCCTCCCTTGAAAACCTACCAAACGAGCAAGTTACATGGTTAGTGCAAGTGACCAGGGAAATGGAAAAGCATGGTTTAAAAAAATGTTTTAATGTTTATCTTTGAGAGATGGGAGTGGGGAAGGGGCAGAAAGTAAGGGAGACAGAGAACCAAAGCAGGTTCTGTGTTGTCAGCACAGAGCCTGATGTGGGGCTCGAACTCAAGAACCACGAGATCATGACCTGAGCCGAAATCAAGAGTCGGACGCTTAACCGACTGAACCATCCAGGCACCTCTGGGAGAGCAGTTTTAAGATTAAGTTCAGCTTCAAACATTCTTCAACGTCTTAAAACTCAGTGGGCACTGCCTTCCTTAAACAAGAAGGATTTGGAGATCTTCAGCTGGAAGGAGCTGAAAAAGGCACAGGTTCATTCTTCAGTACCCACTGCCCCCATAGTTTTAGCTACCCATCTCCATCCATAAAGGTTCACAAAAATGCATGCTGGAAAAGAAAACCAGCTACGGAATTTCCAACTGACCTGGGCTACCAGAAAAGAACTACCAAAGATTCTGGAGCTCCCACTATATTTTGTGCTTTTGGCTATTAAAGGCAAGAATTAAAACATGCTTCTGGAGACTAGGACGTTTCACGTAGTGCATTTAGCAAGATTACAACTGCAAACAGAAAAGAAGAAGGACGTAACCGAGAGAAGCACTTAGATTGCAGCATTAGGAACAGGGTAGTTAGACAGAAGGAAGTTATTTTCTGACAAGACTGTTAAATGTCAGATGGATTATTGTGGGATTTTGTGATCTTTCCTCTAAATACTTTTTATTTTCATCTTACCTAGGGGCAAAGAAGTGGGCTAGGGAAGGAGGGAAAGATGTAAAGTACTATGCTGGATTGACTTCATCTGTTACCTTCTATAATCTTCAGTTTAATGATATGAAGGCAGTATCAATGAATCTATCTTTAAAGATAAGGAAGTTGAAACTCAAGTTAAGTAACCTGTCCAGGGCCAATTAGCTAGTAAATACAAGGATTTGAAGTAGGGCTTAGTCGACTCAGGTCCATTCTCACTGAGCAGACTGAATGACCTCGGGTCTTTTTTTGTGTGTTTGTTTACCTTAAGCCTAATTATAATTTTTAAAAGTCTGTATTTCCAAAACAATCATTTCCGTAGCAGGGTAGGTTTAACAGAAAAGCGGACAAGAACAAAAGAAACAGTTTTCCTAGCATGATGGTATCCCAAAGGATTTCATCAAGATGGCTACCACTTAAGGCATCAAGGTCATGGATGTGCAAATAAATGGCTGGGGCTTGGATGGAGGGCAGGGAAAGTCTCCCTACCCACATGCTCTGCACAGGGATCTGGGTCTGGTGCTGTGTGCACAGGCGTGTTTCTGATGACAAATGTTTCATGGGTGTCCTCTCAGAACACTCCTTCCCTGGCGACCACAACAATGTCCTTCCTCCCAAACTTGTTCTCCTTTTGTATTCCCTATCTCTGCAAATGACAGCACCATCTAACCAGTTCCCCAAGCCAGGCTCTTCCTCAAACTTACCCCTCACCCATTTATGCCGCCCCAATGTGAAGAGGGTGCTTTCTTACCTCCAGAAAAAGCAGAAAGCACATTGGACTACAGTTGTGGAAACAGGAAAATGGAAAATACAGTTTGGAGAACCTCCATTTTAAAACGTTCCCGAGTAAGAGAAAAAAATCACATCACTGGGCACAAGAAATTTTCAGGTTTGAAGACTCTGTGCAATTGTACGGATGTGATGACATCACTTTGGGTTTTACCATCTGATTTCAAAGTTACTAAAAACAGGAAAGGTCACGTGTAAATATATGTCCTCCCTCTTTATTTTCCTCTTCTTTCTTTTATAAATTTTATTCTTTTAATGTTTTGTTATTTTATTTAATTTCTCCTTTCTTTTATAAAACACCTTCCTACACTCCTAGGATTTTTGATATTTTTGTATCTTCTACGAGCAGAGGGGAAGTTTGAAAAGCACTTTACAAGAATACAGTGCTCTTCATTAAATAGGTAATTATAAAACATAAGTTCATTTGCTCGTGATGAGCTGCAATACTTGTCTTAAAACTGTCTCAGTTTCTAGGAAGAACCACATGAATACCAAGGACTTTACAGAGTACTTCTAGGTACATCCGTTATTAGGAGAAATACATGTGTGAACATAAAAACCAGCGGAAGGCTTCTCACCTAAGCTTGGGGGCTCATGCTGCACGTATGTTCGGGGCAGTGTGGTTGCTGCATGCAAACGTTACTTGAAAGGAAAAGTAACCCTCCAGTTTGGGTAAAACTTAGCTTTTAGTTCAGAATGAATTCAAAGAAATACTGCTTTTCCACTTACAAACATTTCAAAGAATGTTGCTGCTTTCTAGAAACCTGTGGCAGGTAGCTTCTTTTATCCCTGAAACTGCCAGGATTTTGAAATGGTCTAAGAAGTGATCACAATGATATCAAAGAAAACCTGTAGATTATATGAAATATTTTAATTGTTCTTTAGTAATTGAAAAGTAGTCTTAAATCATCATTGCAGATGGTTAATATATGAAGGGCTCTGATTTATGGCAAAAATAAAAGCAGGGCCTAGTGATCCTTCTGGGCTTCCAGAGAGAGGTTCTGAGCTAGGGAGAGGGTCCCTGCTCTACACTTCCATAGCACACATCTCTTATAACCCCTGATGATGTGTGGTGTGACCACAAGAATCGACTTCTAGCTCTATCACCCCCACAAGATTGAATGACAGGGACTGGGATGTAATTATCTTTGGATCTCCAAATCTTGGCACAGTGCCTGGCATACATCAAGCATTCAATGACTATTTGATAACTGTATGACTAAGAAGTTCAAATTTGTTCCCAACCTACAAAATCAAAATAAAAGCAGAAGGGAAAAAATCTGTCCATCGTTGAATTATTCCAAAGGTACAAAAGGTGTTCCAGACTTATACATCATACCTTAGAGGAAACTTCTTGTAAACAGCAAACAAGTTTTAGCTACCTGTTGGCATAGATAGTTAGACAGACATTATCTACCTACCTACTTACCTTACTGCTTGAAGAATCATTCATTCATTTACTTATATTAAGGTGTACAAGAACGTTAAAGTGTACAAAGTATTTTTACATGTGTACACACTTAAGTAATTACCACTCCGACCAAAGGTACAGAATATTTTTATCACCACAGAAGGCTCTTTTGTGCCTTTCCTACTCAATACCAGAAATCTGGAATCACTATTCTAACTTACATCACCATGGATTCATGTTGCTGGTTCTTGAACTTCATATGAAAGGAATCATGCAATATGCATCTGATTTCTTCTGCTCAACCTAATATGTAAATTATCCATGTTGTTGTGCATATCAGTAGTTTTTCCCTTTCACTGGTCTGTAGTATTCCAGCGTGTTAACATGCCAGAATTTTATTTACCCATTTTTGTTTTCTGTTAATAGGTGTTTTTAGTTTTTGGTGATGGTGAATGAACATTCTGCCATGAATATTTTTGTGTGTGTCTCTTGTTGGATATAAGCACTAATTTCTCTTGGGTATATATATCTCTATAGCTACCTGTCTATCTATCTATGAGAAAAAAACAAAGGGAGTAGGCATATGTGTGGCAGATACTACAAAAGAGTTTTCCCAAGTAGTTAAGCTATTCTCTAGTCCCATTAGGAATGTAGGACACTTCCAATTTGCCACCACTTGATATTCCCAACCATTCAAGTTAGGTGTAGTGGCACCTCGTATACTTCAGACTAACCAATTTATAAGAATATATAAGGTTCTAAAACTGAAAATATAGTCTGGATTTATTAAAGCACTAATTAGGTTCCCTTTGTAATGACAGAATAAATAACGATATTTATCATTTGTGTATAGATGCGTGACTCAATAGTTTAAGATAATTTTTTAAATGTTATGTTTCTCTTTTCACTTTTGCCCCTGCTACATCTCACTTTTAGCAAATTCCCAACCCGTTAAGCATCTGTTTGTTCTTCTCCTGAGGTAGAGAAACTATATATTTACACAGAGTTCTTAGACAATCTGCACATTGAACAGGGAAACTAAGTTGGAAAGTATTTTGAAGGGTCTGTGCCAAGATTCTAAGTTAAAATATTAATAACGTAAAAGTTTTCGAAGCTGTTGGATGGTAGTTTTTACTAGATTTCCTCTATGGACAAAATTCAGACATATCAGTATAAACTAAATTACAGAACCATACTGGTCAGAATATAGTCCCGTGGCTTAGTTAAGACGCAAACCCTACGCTATTGGCCCCTGTTGCCTCATTTCCTTCCCAACAGGTCATGCAGTCACGTTTCCATCTGTGGTGAGCCTATGTTCACATTCACCCAGGCATGCAATTAAATAATTTTTTTGATGTTTATTTATTTTTGAGAGAGACAGAGACAGAATGTGGGTGGGCTAGGGGCAGAGAGAGAGGGAGACACAGAATCCAAAGCAGGCTCCAAGCTCTGAGCTGTCAGCACAGAGCCCAACATGGGGCTCGAACTCATGAGCTGTGAGATGATGACCTGAGCTGAAGTCAGACGCTCGACCAACTGAACCACCCAGGCGCCCCTGCCCAGGCATGAAATGTAAACATGGTGAACCACAGCAACTATTTCAGGGGCGGGGTAGTCTATAGGACAATAATTGGTGTACATGTGGCACCATTTTCCCTTGTTTAGAAACTCTGAATGACTATAGAAATTATTTTCTTCACTTAGTGGATAAACATTTGCAGACTGCTATTTGGTGGCTGGCCCTCACTGTGAATGAATGAACCATGGTATGTGCCCTGATGGGGCTCACAGACTGACTGACTGCAGAAGTGTAGTGGGAAAAGATGGGAAGGAATACTCTGACTCAGCCCTGAAAGTTACATTTATTGAGGTGAACAGAAGAATCTGGGAGATTCTACATTTAACTTCGAAAAGAAACAGATACAAAACATTCCATTAGTATTTTCTATTAATAAAGACATTTCCAGTAAGAGGCAAATATTGCTAGTATCTTGGAGAAGATGTGGGAGGAAGCTATTTTGTTATACCATTAAGTCCTCACTGTCTACACACTTGTTTCCCAAAGGGAGTTTAGAGGATAATAATGCCCAGAGATGTTTCATGAAAATCAGTTCTAAATCTTTTGGGAATATGCTGAATTCACTTCTGAAATTCACATTTTTACCCTGACATATTAAAGGCTCTGAGAAGTTCTACAGTCGAAACAGAAACCTATTTAACATTTCCCATGTATTGTCCATGGAATGATTCCCCTCCCTTGCCCTCCCCCCAGGCAACACCTATAGAGTTAGATTTCCCTGGAAAATGCTCTGAAAAGCAATAGTCTATGACAATGTCCAGGATTAAGAGCACAAATAATCCAAAATAAAATTTGGAGTGTAATGCATGCAAGCAACTTCACATTCTAAACTAACATCCTGAAAAATAAGAGCTGGTATATCTTGCTTTAAGTAAGCCACATTTATGAAAATATGGTTTTGCATTGAAAATGAAAGGATAAAATTTAAATAAGAGTTGCAAAGGTACCCCCCACCCCCCAGGGCTACGGTATAACCATTATAATATCTTTTATCACTATAAAATATTATAGATGTAGATGGTGAAGGAGTCTTGCTATGTCTGTATTAACTATATTCTTTGTGTTAGTACAGATGTGTTCACATTTAGGAAGTGGCTGTTCTGAATACATACTTCATTTACTTTCAATCACCCCTTTATGGTAAAAGTAGAATGCAGGAAAAATTCTGGTTACTTAAGCTTTCTGTCTATGTGCACTTCATTTGGGAAGAAGTTTATTGTAGTGTAATGTTGAAGTTAACCAATATTTACTGGGCAACCTACCATGAAAGAGATTGAGACTATAAAGACAAATAATAGACAATGCCTGTTCTGGAGGAGTTCATAGTCTAGTGAGGCTAATATAAAAAGAAATAACTGTAACACAGTGTGGTTGGAACTATAATAAGGCACGGAGAAAGTGCCATGGAAACACAGATGACTTCATTAAAGAGAATGGGTGATTTATTGCTCCTACAATAAAGCACACACAATCTGTCTGTATACAATAAAAATATGACTGCAATCAAGAAATTAATAAATATTTATTGAGCACCTATTATATACTATAAATCTGTGTGCCAGACTTTCTCAAATGTCAAATTACTACTAGTCTCATAGAATTTCATATTGTTCTCAAAAGGAATGTAAAATATTTCTCAGATTCTCGGGCAATTTTATATCCAGAATTAGAGGGAGCCAAGCTAAAGTTTAATTTTACACTTTGGAAAAACTCTAAAGCAAAGAACATCATATGCAAGCAATTCCGGGGATGTGTAATCATTTCGCAGTTAGAGCCAGCAGAGGGAGTAAATCTCGTCGAAGAAAAGCTTCAGGTATATATGGAGATATTTAAGACTTCAGATGTAAAGAAAAAGCTTTGACATAAAAGAAAACCAGAGTGCAGAGACACATATTTCTCTGCATAGACAAATAATTTATATTTTTAAAGTTCCTGAAACATAATGCAAGAGAGTAACAAGCAATTACTGAATAATTGAAGGCTGTCATCTTATTGCTCCAATGAGACCTACAGAACTAAACGTATGAATTTTCCCAGTTGAAAGTGATAGCAATCACAAATTTCCGTAAAACACAACCGGCACCAAATTTTAACTAATTGGCAATAGTAGGAAGGAGCTTCAATCGTGTGTTCACTGATTAGCAAGAGCTGTCTGCAGAGTGCCAGTTTCACTTCAAAGATAAGCCCATATATACCATTAACAGTACATTTCTGCCTCAATTTCTAACACTGAGAAGCTGCTACCTTATGAAGAGAACAGATGCTTTCACCATGGCACTCCCAAATCAATTGTGACCGTTACAACAAATTCATTTCAGAACAGAGCTACACAGGACTAAGCCTTTCCATGGTCTTCCTCATGAGGAGTATTGTGACAAAAAAGTTTTATTAATGAAAACCAGGCATTTTTAGCCACTTTTGCCCCTGGTATATCCATAATATTTTATCATCATTGCCCTTTACAGGGCACCTCTTGTACCTTTTTCTCACATTTGATTCACCCACCAAACCACAAACTTCTCCAGAGTATTCCATGTCTCCTAACACTGCATACTCCCAGTACTGAATCAGCACCTCATGCCTTGCACAGAGGTGATGTGCAGTCAGTGTTTGCCGAGAATGATTAAAAGGAGCTTTACAAAGTTCTAGCCGGAGTGCCTGTCTTGCTCAGTCCCAAACTCTTTTTTTTTGTAGGATGTATTTTCTCCATTCTCTTGCTTGCATGAGAATTAACAACATACATAGATCGGAGATACTGGTTTTTCGTACCCAGGTTAATGGAAAGGGACACACGCAAAGGGAAAAATGTAGGCACCGGGTTTGACATCTGGTGACAGGCTGGGTTCCCAGGAGGAGCCTTGATGCTCTAGGTTACTCTGATCAGCATTCCCTCCTATTCCATCTGGTCCAGTCTTGTATGTGGCCAGTTCTTTCAATTTAGCCCTGCTACCCAGCAGCAAAGTTGACAGATGTGCTCCATACTGTATTTTCTTCTTGATCAGCTTTGCAGAGAATTCATGAGGGACCAACTCTTAGGTTTATTTTCCATTGTACTCTAATTCATTCTAATGAATGATTTTTTTTTAAATCGAAAACAAATTTTTTTTAACATTTATTTATTTTTGAGAGACAGAGAGAGAGAGAGTGTGAGCAGGGGAGGGGCACAGAAAGAGGGAGACAAAGAATCTGAAGCAGGCTCCAGGCTCTGAGCTCTCAGCACAGAGCCTGACGTGGGGCTCAAAACCACGAACTGCAAGATCATGACCTGAGCCTAAGTTGGATGCTTAACCGACTAAGCCACGCAGGTGCCCATGAATGAATTTTTCTAATTCATTCATGTTCAAAACTTTATTTGCTCTCATCTCCTGATTTATATAGGTATTTCTCCAATTTATCATTATGTTTCTATGTTTCATAATAAGGATATATAGCATTTGTCTTTAAAAAACAATACTACTCAATAGATGCTTGTTGAAAAGAATTCCTTTTCTTTAATGATCCTTGGATTGAAGGCTTTTACCTTTATATTCAACCCTTCTTATCTAGTCATAAAAGCATTCGGTGCTCTCAGCCTTCATGCATGGCTTTGGTTATATTGTCAGCTTTGATGTAGAGTTCACTGCTAAAATGTGAAGTTACTCTCACTTCAGAACAAGTTAAATAGGCTAGAGAAGGAGAAGATTCTACAGAAATTGTGAGAAACTTATCAGTGAAATTGAGGTGTGACAAGCTGATGAGTGGAACCAAATGCTTTGGGAACAAGTAAAGACCAAGACTTCATGTTGCCGCCTGCTTAGTGTACATAACATCTGCTCATAATCACTTATGCCAACTTCTTCCTGCTGAGATACACCCATGGTGCAAATATCAGACATTCACCAATCTCATTTTTGGTCATCAGTGAACTCGTATAATCCAGCGGGTACACGACTGCATGGAATAAAGGAAAGAAAGAGTCCTGCACTGACATCTGGAGACCTGGGTTTTACTCTGATATACCACCAAATAACTTCTGTGAATTATCTTGCAAAAAAAAAAAAAGTAATTTTATACCATTGGGCCAAAATTTCCCCGACTATAAAATCAAGGAGTCACATTAGATTATTTTTAAAGTCCTTTCAACCCTAGAATCCTAAAATCAAGAATAAAAAATTTCTACACACTCAGTGACACTATTTGGACAATGTACTATGTACCTATTCATCCAGGTCAATGATGCTGTTCCGAGAAACTCTACATTTAAGAAATGGAACTGTGATCAAGATGAAAATTTAAAGGGCATGAATTAGTGCCCAATAACAGTTTTTGATCCCATAAAGCAAAACTGGAATTCCAGAAGAGACTGTAAAGAACCTTAACGAGTCATTACATGGAAAGGCAAAAGGCAAAGGCATATATCTCTTATCCTGTGGTTATACGCCAGAGAGCAGTCATGTCTGTGTGTCTGTGTAATACGGTAGGGGCTGCTGTCTGTCCTGTATTCTTTTCAGAATCTGGTATCATTATTCAAATAGGAATGTATAGTGCCTGGCTGTACTTTAGGTAGGCAAGCATCCAAACTTGTTAAAAAATATGCTCGTAATAGCCATTTCAGAAGAAAGGGGTAAGATTTTATATGTCTGCCTGTGAAGTACAGTCCCTTCTAAAAAAAAAAGGCCATGACGAGAAAGAATGGTATAGCGTGTAATTTTTCTGCCCCTCCCTACTACATCACATGGATCTATTAAAATGAATTCTCCATTCATTTCTTTAGAAATTACTGAAAAGTTATTGTATTAAGTGACTGAAATTACACGAAATCACTAATAGATGGAAAGATATTAATTCACACACAATATATCATTGAGTTCAGGAGGGAGAAATTTAAGCTACACATAGTATCTCTGGAAATTTCATTCTGTTTTCATGCAACTCAGTCAATGAAGGTGACTTCTTATGATAAGTTGCATGGACAAGAGACTTCTGAAGAATCAGGTATAAATGGAAGCATAAATCTATGAAACATCTTGGTTTCTTATTTATTTATTTACTTATAAATAAGTAAATACTTATTTACTATATTATTTATTTATTACTTTTTAAAAAATCTTCATTTATATTTGAAAGAGAGAGAGAGAGAGAGGGAGAGAGAGAGAGAGAGAGAGAGAGAGAGAGAGAGAGAGAAGGCCAGTGGGGGCAGGAAGAGAGAGAGGGAGACACAGATCCAAAGCAAGCTCCAAGCTCCTAGCTGTCAGCTAGAGCCTGACGCGGGGTTTGAACTCATGGACTCTGAGATCATGACCTGAGCCAAAGTCGGACGCTTAACCAACTGAGCCATCCAGGCACCCCCATCTTGGTTTCTTTCAAACATTATCAGGCAATTGTGGTCCTAGGACTAAGACAACTGTATTTAAGTTTTAAAGGACTTCCACAACTTTTTGTTGGTGATTAAAGAACTCTGAGCTTAAAAAAAGAAAAAGAAGAAACAATGCTCAAGGTAATAAGTGCTTTCATGTTACCAGTTCTCATATCCAAGGGCACTGGACCAAGCTAAAGGACAAAGAGATAAGGGCAATATTGCTAGTTAGGAACAAATGGCAGATAAAAGAGCTCTTCTGGGTTCTGATTAAGTGACAGCATTCTACACATTCTTTTGACTTGAGAAAGTCAGACTAGGAGAGCAGCAGCTCAGTTACATGTGAAGCACTGCTAAATAAGCGTATCTATATGCTTCCACATTCCAGAACAGGATTCCTCCTCTTTCACGGAACAGAAACATGTTCTCTGTGCTCCACAGCAATAATGCGCCTTTGCTTCAGCTTCCATAAAAAAGCATAAATGTATATGCTATATGCTGAAAGCACAGAGAAGTTTTGTGCTGTGGGACGTGGTGGCTGGGAGCCAATGTTTACAATCCCCTGGGTGGGAAAGGCAGGGTGAAAGGCTCAGGACGGCAGGCTTTAAAAGTCTTTGCTGTTGCCGCCAGTGACCTTCGCCTCTGTTTTCAAAGCAGCTCTCAGGTTAACCCCTTGATTTCTGTGTGTGCTGGTGCTGCACAAAGGAAATACCTTTCTTTGAAGGACACCTCTCTCATGCACATCGGTTTCTGATTTCAGTCGGGGCAGCTCAGAAACACTGGATTGAGAAGCATGTATTCAATCTGCTATCGGACCCACGGGCATGTCAGGGGTATTCGATCTAGATTTCGATGTGTGCTGTGTTCTACAAAGTGAAAGTTTCCAGCTTCAGGCAATGGACTCAAGCTCAAAACCAGGGGACTGTGAAACATGAGCATATTCGGTCTCCAGGGGAGAAGGAAGCATCCAATTTATGCAGAAATGCTCTTTTCCCAGCTAGCCAATGAGAGGCCAGGCTACGAGAGGGGGGCTTCCTATAGGGATCTCCGGACTGCAAGAATGGTGCTTAAAATTAGGGACAGGCGAAATTGCTAACAGCCCAACTTAAAAAGCAGCGGAACAGAAAAAGCCAATTGTAGAAATGAAAAGGGAGTTTTCCAGCTCTTAAGTTAAAGCTGACCACATTTGCCTTATGATTATAGTTGCTGTTACTGTTTTGGTGAGGGAGAATTAATCATCTTTTATTCCTAATGCTAAGAAGTAAAGATCCTATAAAAAATCTACTATATATGTGCATGTTTTATTAGAGCCTTTATTAAATGACTCAAAAGATGTGATGCAGCAGTAATATTATTTAAGGCCTCAAAATGTTTTCAGGGTGTAACATTTACTTTGGGGAAAAAAACTGGTCTGATGTCAACCACTCGTGTCTATTTTAACAAACGCTCTGGCCTGCGAGAAGCTTTGTGGATTTAACAATGTTTGGGACCTATACATTGATCACCATTAATACTGGCATCCCTTTACTGAAGGGACAGGGCATGGAGTTCTGGGTTATGGAAATGAATCGTGCAGTCCTAATATTCTAAGTCTACAAAACCGTGACACAGGTTTAAGGCTAAGGGTTAAGACTTCTGGAGATGCAAATGACTAACAGCAAACACCAGTGCAACTGATACGCACAAAAGTAATTAAAATAAACCTTATGAAAATCATTTAATCAAATATGAAAGAGTAGTAAGGGAGGATTTTCTCTCAACATTTGGAGATGAAGTCACGGCCTTTGTACTACCAGGCAGCTGCCTCTAACGTCATAAAGTATGCGTATCCTGTAGAGATCCATTCCCAGAAGAATGGCACTATTTGAGAAGACTATTTTTCAGTTTTCCTGAATAAGTGGGTCTTAATAAGTTATTAAAATTTCGGCTTCACCAAGAATATTTAAGAATAATCAAAACCGCTGTCCCTGTTCTCATTACAGACCAAACAACGTGTTCCTCGCCGTCACTGTAAAAGTCAATGGTGATTAAGCACATATATTCCAGGTAAATGCAGACACCGACGAGAAATAATGTTTCATGAATCTAAAAGAAATCCCAGAGCTCTACCACAGAGAAGATGTAATAATGACAGCTAAAATTTACTATGAGTTCTCCACAGTGAAATGCCTGCCATTTCAGTAAAGACTGCACAAATTTTATGTCATCTAAATCCCGTAGTAACTTGTGAGTTAGGTACCACATTTTCTACCTGTATTCTAGGTCAGAAACTGATGTTCAGAACACGCTAACAACTGTAGTAAAGCCCTACAGCTGGCCACGTGTTGGGGCTAGGACCAAACCCAGTGTAATTCCGGGGCTGCAGGTGTAGCTATGGGGCCTGAGAGCCACACGCGCAGACAGATCGTGACTGCTGCAGAAGCCCCCAGCAGAAGCCCCCAGCGGACATACTACACGGCTCTGACAGCGGGATACATGTTATGATTATTATTATTGGGGACCCCAAGGCTTATCAATCTATCAAGAAGAGAGCTGTGTGCAGTTGGAGAGTTTTCATTTTATTACTGAATTAAAATAGTACCATGATCTCGCACAGAGGTCACGAAATTGTAATACTTGATTTCCGCAACAGATTTGCTAATATTTATACATTACCTTTACATTTTAAATGGAACCTAAAAGTAGCAAGTGGGATTATCCTTATCACAAATTTTCATGTTTTACAAACAGGTCGGGGAATGTTTTATTTGCAGGCTACAAAATCTCATCACTCTCATCACTCCCAGTGTGGACCTGCTACTCCTATCCCAAGATTTTAAGACACTGTTTCCTAGTGGTCTCCATAAAAGAATACGGTCTTTAAACACACACACACACACACACACACACACACACACACACACACACAACAAAACCTCGTGAAATCAAATAATTGTTGCCATCTTTTATACAGTAATGACATATCACTTAAAAAAGGTTTTCAACTTAAGACTTGGTTTTTGAAGCAGCTCCTAAATAACTAAGAGCAAAACAGTCAACCATGAACTTTAATTATTGCAATATAATTATCAGGAACAACTAGTTACAACGGAGCTTCTCCACACACTGTATAAAGTTAAAACTGTACAAATGAAGCCAAAATATGCACAGCTAAAAGGAATGTTACAGGGGGGCCTCTCTTAGTGAACAAAGCAAGCTCAGTTTGGCTCTTTTTCCCTCGCGCTACCACATCCGCACATCGTTAGTTGGAAAATTCCTGATATATGCTGTAATTTTTTGTGCTTTTTTTTCCCCCCAGTACGCTTGGGGCTTTAATGTCCAGATGCCATTTTCCCCCTTATCTGTCCCTGTTTGGTGCTCTGCCAACTATGGTCAACAATTAATACAGCCGTAGAAAAAATACAGTACACTCCCTGGCAACTGGTACAGCCTCGCAGGAAATACCAAATAAAAACTTGATTATGTATTGTTTAACCATTTTGTTTGCCTGTAGGCCACCCCGTTGTCGGTGTAATTCAGACTAGCATGCTTCATCTGGACGGTCTGTGCACTGCACCATTGTTCCCAGGGTCTGTCACGCACAATCACTGGCTTCAGCCTGTGGTCCTCTAAATGAAAGGAGCAGATTTGTGGCAGCTTTCCAACCTGCATTCCTTTTAATTAGTCAACTTGTGGCCTAATGTTATAATAGATAAGTAACCTCTTAATATTCATGTAATTAATTAATTTTTTTCTCATTCAGTTATAAGGCTTTGCGTGGGGGAAAAAAAAAAGCTCTTTCCTACATGGGCTCTGATTTATGGAATAAGCATGTTACTATTACAAAGAGCATTGGAGGCCATGTTTCAATGATTCTCCACGAGCAAGGACAGTTCCAGAAACCGCCATATGCCCACACCTATATTTTAAGCATATTATTCTTGCAGTTAAAATAGTAACTGAAATTCTTCTGATGTGTAAATTTGATACGCAAGATCAATAATCTTGCTAACTTTAACTGGGCTGGGAAGCATCCCTTCCATTTTAACTGATAAACTACTTTACCACTGGAAGATGGAAAGCTTGTGCTTGTTTAAGGTCCCTTGCAAAGCAAGGCTGACATGTAAAGTGGCCAGTAGTTCACAAAAGTGCCAGGAAATCTGTCTGCTCTAGATCTCGATTAAATCAATAATTGAGCTGCTGATGCTCCCAGCTATGAGCACATGATGAACCCTTTAAAAGATAAGTTGTGTCCTGTAAATTAATATTGTTCACTGCTAACAGAAATAAAAATGGCTTTTGTAAAAAGCTCAATATTTAAGTTCTTTCAACTATTTAAGTTTCTCAATTAAACCAAACTCTCCTTAAAGGCAATAACAACATTTTTACTTCTGTTATGTCCTCAGAAAACACGGTGGGTGAAATACACATACATCTGTACTACTCCCACATACTTTTAGTATCACTTCTCATGTTTATGCAACATTTACAACACACTTCAATGATTCATTCAGGCAGTCATTCATACACATAAGAATGTGCCTGTTATGTGGTGATGGCAGGATCCCAGTTATAAAGATGATGTGAAGATGACTGAAGATAGGGTATCTGCACTCAAAAGCTCACAGCTGAGCAGGAGATGCATATGTGTAAGTACCAATTGCATAAACTCCTGTGCCTGGTAGAGATACATGATTTAAGAGGCTGGGTTCAAATCCTGGCTCCTCTTTTATGAGCTGTATCACCTTGGCCAAATATCACAGCCTCTCCATGCTTCTGTTTCATCATCTGCAAAATGGAGAACCATAGTACCTACACTTCATAGGACAACTGGAGAATTATATGATGTAAGGTCCATGAAGTACTTTGCAGGTGCCTGGCTCTATAAATTTTGGTTATCAGCAAATATGTATGTCAACTCCTCAGAGAAGGGCAGGGTATACACTGGTAGAGGCCTCAGAGAGGAGGTGTAAAGGCATGAATGGCAAAGGGAGAAGATTGAGCACAAAGTTGAGGAACTTGATCATATGGACCAGATGACAAAGGACCAGATGACAGAGCCTAGACTTTATCCTGAGGGGAAAGGAGGCACTGAAGAGTTTTATGCAGGAATGTATTCACATTTGCATTTTATTTACTTATTTTTAACATTCTTTAAAAAGTTTATTTATTTTGAGAGAGAGAGTATGTTGTGTATGTGCACATGAGCAGGGGAGGGACACAGAAGAAGGGAGAGAAAGAAAGAATCCCAAACAGGTTCTGTTGTCAGCACTGAGCCCGATGTTGGACTCCAACTCATAAACCATGAGATCATGACCTGAGCCAAAACCAAGAGTTAGCTGCCTAACCGACCGAGCCACCCAGGTGCCCCTATGTTTGCATTTTAGAATGAACATTCTAGTAACTGTGTTGGATGAAGCTAGAGGTGACCCTTGAGGCAGGGAACTCAATCAAAAGGCTGTGATGGGGGCACCTGGATGGCTCAGTCAGTTAAGCATCTTACTTTGGCTCGGGTCATGATCTCACAGTTCGTGTGTTTGAGCCCCACATAGGGGTCTATGCTGACAGCTCGGAGCCTGGAGCCTGCTTTGGATTCTGTGCCTTCCCCTCTCTCTGCCCCTACCCTGCTTGCACTCCATCTCTCTCTCTCAAAAATAAATAAACACTGAAAAAATTAAAAAAAAAAAAGGCCGTGATGATCTAGGAGCACTGGGAAGAGGACCTACAGACCTATAGCTGTGAGAAGAGCAGAAGCAAGAGAAATAATTTTAAATGAGTCAAATGAAGCAGAAGGGGAGAGAAAAGAAACCTAGGATAAGCGCCCCAGGTTTCTGGCCTGGTGACAGGGTGGATGCTGGGGTCATCAGCCTGAATGGGGGATCCAGAAGGAGAATGACAGGCAGGCTTTCTGCTTGTGATGACATACAAGTTGAACTTCTGGGTCTGGGGCTCAAGGGAGAGGGTCTTGAAGGAGAGAGAGCACACCTAGGCCAGAACTGATGGGGACAACAGAGGAGTGTTTATTTATTTTTGAGAGAGAGAGATGGAGCGCGAGCAGGGTAGGGGCAGAGAGAGGGGAAGGCAGAGGTGTTAGACAGATAGGAAGAAAAGCAGGAAACGATGGTGTCACAGAAGCCAAGGTGGATACTTACAAGAAATGAAAAAGAGAGAAGCAGACATGTACCAGCAGATGCTAAGCCAGATGAGAACCTTAGAATATTGACAACAGTAATATGGTGGGAGCAGAAGGCTCTCTGCATGAAACTGAAGGGTTAACGGTATCTAGAGTGAAGGCCACTCCAGTGCCACCTGACATAAGGGGGAGTGTGCTGGCGTAGAGGCATGTGGGGGGGGGGGCAGGGGGGAACGATTGCATTTAAAACAGCTTACTTCTGCATTACAATAAAGCTCATATGCACACATAGCTGGGGCCTTTCCCGCGGCCTTGGTGTGTGTGAAGGGGCTGTAAGTGAGGGGCTCTGAACTGAAAACCCATTAGGCACAGTAAATACACTTCTGATCATAAAGAGTTCCAGCTGAACTCCGTTTAATAATGAGTAAGGGCAGATTTAAAAAAAAAAATTCTCTTTTTACACTGCATAAAAATTAATGATACTACTATTCATTTCACACACATTGCAAATCTCAGGATGGGCAAGAACATATTTCAAATGCCCTCACTAATCGTTAGGATATTTCCAGTTACGTAATTCAAGCACAAAATGAGTATTCTCAATTCACTAGATTAAAATGTCACATTTTTATGACATGAATATGTCATGAAAAGAATATGTAGCATTTGGGTTGCATGTATGCATGTGTGTCACAATACACGTAGGTAACTAAATATTTTAATATCTCAGGGCGCCTGGGTGACTCAGTTGGTTAAGCATCAGACTTCAACTCAGGTCATGATCTCATGGTTTTGTGAGTTCGAGCCCCATGTTGGGCTCTGCACTGATAGCTAGGAGCCTGGAGCCTGCTTCAGATTCTGTCTCCCTCTCTCTCTGCCCCTCCCCTCTGCTCACACTCTCTCTCTCTCTAAAATAAACATTAAAAAATTTTTAAAAAAAAATATTTGGGAAGATGAATGAAGACTTAGATATAACAAAATTTCCCAGATTACTTAAGTTTCTCTTTATAAGCTCTGAAAGTATATTGTTTTAATCACTTAAATTTTTTCTTGCTTGTTTCTTATTATCAATTTTCTTTTTTTCCTGCTGTTATGCTGCCTGTGTTTTTGGACTAGGCTGCTATTCAAAGCTCTCAGGTGGCTTCCTATTATACTTAAAAACAAGGGGCACTTGGTGGCTCAGTCGTTAAGCGTTGGACTCTTGATTTCAGTTCAGGTTGTGATCTCAAAGGTTCGTGGGTTTGAGCCCCATGCTCTGAGCATAGAGCCCGCTTGGGATTCTTTCTCCTTCTCTCTCTGCCCCTCCCCTGCTCATGCTCTCTCTCAAAATAAAGAAATAAACATTAAAGGGGTGCGTGGGTGGCTCAGTCGGTTAAGCGTCCGACTTCGGCTCAGGTCACGATCTCACAGTCCTTGAGTTCGAGCCCTGCGTCAGGCTCTGTGCTGACAACTCAGAGCCTGGAGCCTGCTTCGGATTCTGTGTCTCCCTCTCTCTCTGACCCTCCCCCGTTCGTGCTCTGTCTCTCTCTGTCTCAAAAAGAAATAAACGTTAAAAAAATTTTTTTTAAAGAAATAAACATTAAAAAAAAACCCCATGAATTTAAACACTTCCGGTAGGCCCCCAGGGTAGGAACCCCAACTACCGCCCTGAAACTCAGTCAGCCTTGTCCACTGTCCCAACCACTTGCTCTGCCTCAGCCATACTGACCTTGCTTTCCTTGGATAGGTCAAACTCCCTCTTGCCTGGAATGCTCTCTCCTGGATCTTAGCATGCTTCTGCCCCTCACTTCTTTTATAAGAGACCTTCTCTGACCACTCTCCCTCTTTAAGATTCCTGGTCTGTCATATCCTATCCCATCACAGTGCCTCATAGAACGTATCACGGTCTACAGTTATATATTAGTTTGTTTACTTGTTTATCTCAATCACTTGCCCCACCAGAGTGAGGAGAGTTTCTACCCGTCTCATCAATGGACACTCTCAGTGCCTGGCCAGCTGAAACCATAGCACAGAACTTCAAGAAATCATGTTAAATAAGAGTAGAAATCTAAAGAAAAGCCCAAGGAGGTAAGTGCAAGGCTGTAATGATTTTATAGCTATTGGGGTGCTCTGATCCCTCCTGTCCCCTTTCTGTTCTTTTACATTCTGCTACTTTCCCATGCCCCCTTACCTTCCTTGCCCCCACCATGTAACCACTATGATAAATCCCATGGTTTCCATTTCCTTGCTGTAAAAAAATGTTGGTTTTATCACACAAGTAGGCTTAAAATATAATATTTAGTATTGCTTGTTTCTAGAGTTTATAAATACTTCCTGTACTTTGTAACTTTCTTCAATTTGTTTTTTTTTTCACTCAGTACCATCTCTAAGATTCACCCATGTTATTGCCTATAGCTACAGCTCATTTTCATTTTCACTGTTGTATAATTCCACTGTGTGAATAAACCAGAGTTGATTTAATCATTCTTTCGTCCATGAACATTGGGGTTGTTTCCATTTTTTTGCTGTTAAGAACAATGCTATTATGAATATACCCGAGTGTGATTCTAGGTGCACACGTGCACAAATTTCTCTAATGTATGTAACTAGGCACAGAATTGCAGGGTTTCATGCTATGAGCGTGTTAAACTACACGGTTAATAGCAAATTACTCTCCTAAGTAGTGTAATACTTTACATTCCTGCCAGGGGAGGATCAAAATTTTAGGTGTTTCTTGAAAAAGCATAAGTTGGTATTAGGTAAATATTTTAAAAATCCAATCTAACATTCTCTATCTTTTAACTGGTGAGTTCTGTACATTTTACACTTAATGTGATTAACAATTTATTTGGACATATTTACCAATTTATGTACTCACCATTCTTTCTTGCATCTCAGATATTCCTTTTAGGATTAGTTTCCTTCTTTCTGAAGCATGTCCGTTAGAAGTTTCTTTAGGGAAAAGTTGATGGTAAACTCTCTTGGTTTTAGTTATCTGAAAATGTCTATCTCATGAGTGTATTCTGTACTTAGAATTCTACATATACATAGGAAGAATAATAAAATATCTGCAACAGTGATGATATTTCCACTACAATGTCCTACAGACACCAAGAGAAGAAGAGTGTAAGAGGTAGTTATTCACCAAGCAATCAACCATCTCCTCGGTTTCTGGTCCACCCTGATGGTGCTAGGCATGCAGGGCTCACATGAGTCATCGTTCCTGATGTCAAGGAGCTTTGAGCAGCATGGCAAAAAAAAAAAAAAAAAAAAAAAAAGAAAGAAAAAGAAAAAAAGAAGGGAGTTACAGGAAACTTAAGCAGAGGGCGAAAGGCTTCATGTAAAGGCGAACTGGGTGGCTTAAGAAGTGCTGCAGGAGTTCAGAGCAGGAAGTGTCTAAAGAGAGCTGGATTCTAGTCAGGTCATGTTCCAGAAGCTTCTGAATTACATTTCCACATAACACTGTTTTTGTGGCCAAACCACACCTTTACCTTGAATCTAAGAAAAGCCAGAGTACATTTTCTTCAGAGACAGTATCATTATTTAATCTGAATCCTGAACTGGGCACTAGGTAAATAAGAGCAATACTAAGACAAATGTTCTTAAAAACTAGACAGTAAGCAACTGTGTAAAATTCCACACACCAAGTCCCTGAATGGCAGGTTGAAGATGCCACTGAAGCATCAGCTTAGGTACCAACTCCTTTTGTGAGTGGGGGGCATTCCTGCAAGCCTTTGTAAAACAAAACAGTTCGGTTATTCAAGGGCTGGGCTGAAAGCCTCAAGAATTTCTTTTAACTAATTTTTCTGAAAGGTTAATAGCTGAAAGAGTTCTTATGGGACACATCTGAAGCAGACTATGGAAAGGAAATGTACGTTATTTGTGAAATTAATTCCTAATCTGTGTGTGGTTGGTGCAATGAGTCACTTATTGACCAGGGAAGAATCTAACCTATTTGGGAAAGGAAACTTTCTGAATATTAACCATGGCACAACTTAACTCCCAGGAGAAAAGTGATTAACTGGAATACAAAATGGTCTAGTCCAGAAATTAAGATTAAAAAGGCCCATTTTGGCTACAGTAAGGAAATAAATTTACTTTCATAATTTAGGAATTGTTACTTTTCAGTCAACTACCTTCCTCTCTCTGGAGATTAAATACAGAACGTGTCCTTCTTGAAAAAATTTTTTTCTTATCTTTCTAGGGTTTGCCTTGTAGGTGGTAAAGAAAAGAGTACCATCATGAAGGTTTGTGCTATAAAGTCAAAACTCAGTTTCTCTTTTCCTACCCTCTATTGCTGGATTGAAGCACTGTGTTTCTGGGATTCTGGCGTCCTACACTGAGAGATGGTGCCTGAAAACTGGACAGTTTATACTGTCCATGAAGCTCATTCGCAGTAACATGCTCATCCATTCTCAGTCTTATTAGTGAAAATTTTGCAACTGTTTGGATTTGCATATTCAATTTTTGATATTCAAAGACCAGGAAATGTATACTCTTGGAAAGGATATATTTATTTTTCCTAAACTTCAAAACTGTTTAAAGAATACTTACAGTGGAAAGAAGGGTTCCTCAACGTACTCATTTCAGAAATACTAGAAACAGTCTCCCTTTTGAGAAACACTTAGGTAATAATGAAAAAACGAGAGAGTGGTCTTCCTGGGATGTTAGTAACCTGAATCCTAGTAGGAGTGGTCCCAAGTAACTAGCCAGTACTAGGAGGGTGATTTAATTAGTTACTCTCATTTCTGTACCTGTCTTCACGTTCAGGTGCAAAGATGAGCATTACTAATTACGTAATTCAATTAGAATACTGTATCGAGATCGAGCATTTATTCTTTTCATGTATTAACTTATTTAAATCCTATAACAACACTGTAACACAGTTATAATTATGTCTCCATTTTAACAACTAAAACCCCCAGAAGATAGAGAGGCTATAGAATTTACTTAAGGTCACTCACCTTGTTAAATACCAAGATATACTTCAAATAAAAGGTCTGGACAGAATCTGTCCCCTTAATCAATCTCCTGTCCTGTGTACTGTGTACAGTGCTGTCCTGTATTGCCTCTTTTTTTTTTAGTTTTTTAATGTTTATTTATTTTTGAGAGAGAGAGTGTGAGTGAGTGGGGGAAGGGCAGAGAGAGAGGGAGACACGGAATCTGAAGCAGGTTCCAGGCTCCGAGCTGTCAGCACAGAGCCTGATGCGGGGCTCGAACTCACAAACTGTGAGATCATGACCTGAGTCAAAGGTGGACGCTTAACCAACTGAGCCACCCAGGTGCCCCTGTACTGCCTCTTGAATAGAGCAAGATTTTGGGGGGAAAAATCTCTTTGCCTATAGTTGAAAATGGTAGAAGAGAGAAAGGAATATTCCAGGAGTATCTGAATCAATTTAAGACTTCAAAAACAATGTTGCCAAGAAGGAAGAGAAACAAGGCAAGAAATTCTAAAACAGAATCAATGGAGTCACTGTTTAAAGAAAAGAAAGAACTTATTCTCTTGGGAGGGTGTGAACTATTTATTCAACAATACCTGACGAGATATAAAACACACACACACACACACACACACACACACACACACACACACACATCAATGCATTATTAGAAAGAACACCAGGCACATACAATGTTTTAAATTCTGATGTCTTCCTACACTTCTCCAACTTAACAACATCTGGCCCCCCAAAAAATGACATTGAGAAATGGCCACTATCAAGTGTATGCCATTTGGGGGAGAGAGGTAGGCACATGATGCTGACAGTGAAATAAAAAAAAAATTTTTTTTTAATCCTCAAATTCAACAGACTCTTACTGGAATCCTATCCAATATCTAATTTCTAAACTTAATACTCCTTAGGAGCAGTAAAGGAAGAAAGACGAAAGAAAGTAAGAAGCCCCAGGTGCAGAACAATTTAACAAAGGGTTGACAAAATATTTTATACCTTTATTTACGGACATCTTTCTTTCAAACTCCACTTTGGCTTTCTGACTTTGAAAACTGAAAAACAACTCCATGTTACCATTTTTAAAAAAAATGGACAAGGCTGAACTAAGAGGATGGAGACAGGGATAAAGCAAGACCACACAAATTTGTTTATAATGAGCATGTATTACTTTGTGGACATAAACGTCTGAAAAGCACATCATCATTACCAATTACTATTTTGTGAGCACAATATACGTGATGCCCGGTTTCTTCCCTCAAGGTGCTTGTTCTCTAATGAAAAGTGTAAACTGTGGCATTTTGTGGCTGTTTACATTACCGAACCCTCATTAGGGCTTAGTCATATAATGACCACATGTGAGGTATATAATTTGCCAACTTTAGCAAAAGCTGCATTATGGGAATGAAAAAGGAGAAACAGACAAGTGGTTAATTAGAACATAACCATGGTATAGGGTCTTTAGGCCTAATAAGCTAAAGTCCTGATGAAAAGACATATTTTTAGAAAAAGGTTATGTTTGTAAATGGAAAAAAAAGTAATTTTACGACTGATTATCTTAACTATAATTGGGATAAACATTAAACCATTAGTAAATTTGTGATTCACACAACTACTAGTGAGATGCCTTATGTATAACTCTTTGTTATACAATCTATTTTGAATGGACACATTCATTATACTAAGAAAAATTACTATATATATTTATACAACTGCCAGTAAAAACAGTGTTGATTACATCAATAGTTACCACTATGTCCTGAGCATGTGTCTACATTACTATCACAACAGCGTAATATGAAGAGAATTATGACCACAGATACTTGCTGGATTTAGAGAAATAAACTATTTCTTGTTTTTTTATAAGGTAAATTCATATCAGACTTTGGCATGTAATGGGTTTCCCTCCTTTTCACTGTATCTACATTTAAATATGTCCAGTTTCTATCTCTTCTTTCCTGCCTGAATTCAGACCCTCATGCTATATCTCTCTCAAAACAGCCTCCACACTGCTCCTCCTGCCAGCAATTTCTTAATTTACGCCAAACCCTTCTTATCAATCCATTCATCACATTGCATTAGAGTGATCTTTTTGGGGAAAAAAAAGTCAGAAAATAAAGAGTCTGATCATATTCTCCCAAGACACCATGCTCATCCACTCACATACTTCTGGTTTGTGAGCATGCTCTGCCCTTTCCCAATTCTGTATCTAGACACCACATTTCTCCTGTGTCTGCCAGGCAGACTCTTCATTCTTGTAGACCTGGCTCAATAGTCACCTCTCCTGTGAAGCATTCCCCTACCTCTCAGGTGTAACGATGCTTGCCTCCTGACTCATTCGGTGTATTTGGCTAGATAGGAGATGTAGTAGAGGTGACTTCAGACTCATATATGCACATACGTTTTAAAAAATAGTTAGTATTACTTTAAAAACATAAATTAGGGGTGCCTGGGTGGTTCAGTCGGTTAAGCGTCCCACCTCGACTCAGGTCATGATCTCATGGTTTGTGGGTTCCAGCCCCATGTCGGGCTCTGTGCTGACAACTCAGAGCCTGGAGCCTGCTTCAGATTCTGTGTCTCCCTCTCTCTCTGCCCCTTCCCTGCTCACACTCTCTCTCAAAAATAAATAAACATTAAAAAAAATTTTAAAACATAAATTAATACATTCATTGAATATAAACATTAATATATTAATATTTTTAAGAATAATATGTAAGTGAAAGTAAAATCTTTTAGAAAGTAATTAGTTCAACAAAATAATTCTTGCTGCTTCGTTGTTCTAAAAACCATCATCCTTAGCTTCTGATACACCTAACTGAATTTCATGTGAAGATATTAACCTGCAGATTATTTGTAGACTACTAATGCTCCCTAAATGTATGTGAATTACTGTTACTAAAGAATCCAAGCAATCATAGTCCTGGTGGGGATGCTAAGCATTCATTCTTTGCCTAATTAACATTCTCATAAAATTCTAAAGCTTTCTGCTTTTAACTTATGTGAAACACTCAGGAAAAAGGCACTGTACTTCATAAAATATTTTATTAGAGATCACTGAATATATCTGTGTACCTCTGAAAGGAACCAACAGTACAAGTTTCTATATACACAGTGGCCCCGCTGCCTTGGGGAGTTTTCTAGATCAATGAAAGCCTGTCTTTGCTGGTTGTCTACTAACAGCCGTTCCCCCCTCTTCCTGGTGAACATAACCTGATTTTCTTTGGGTAGCTAGCAGTATGCTTCTCAGCAGTGTGACTGATCTATGAACAGGTAGATGATCCAGTTCTGGGAGATGAAACTAAGTGAGAGTCTGAAAACAGCCTTTGGAAAAGATTGTCTTCTCTGATCAAAAGGGCAGTGAATGCCTTCTGGCCCCTGCTTCTGCACTGGCTGCTTAGACTACTGTTGTAGGAGGAAGGTGACGCTTGAGGCTGCAGCAGTCATCGTGAGACCATGAAAGAAAACATAATTCACTGAGAAGGGAAGAATGGACTTTTCTTAATTTGGTTATAGGAATCAAAGTGCACTAATTGAAGAATTATTAATTGCCAGACTTCTTTAAGTAAGATTTAAAAATTATTATTCTTCAAGACACTTTTGATGGAGTATTCTGTACTTGTAACCAAATGAAATGCTGACATAAATGGATCCAGAAAAGACTCTGAGGATGCTAGCTTTGGTGGTCACTAGTCGTATACGAAAGGAAAATGAAGCAGGATCCCCTGGGACAGGGACTGACATTTTTGTCATATGATGTTTCTGTTGCTCACAGCATATCAGGTGGAGATGTAAAGTGAAGGGAAGAATTTGTCTCCCCAAAACATGTCACTTTGTCTAAATCAATCAAACCCATGTTACTTTGAGCTAAAGCAATCAAAACCCAGCAGATTCAGAAAAAGCTCTTTACCTTCCCCTCAAACTGCCTAAATTTACTTTGGAGAAGGAGCCTATATCAGGAAGAGAATTATTACCAGAGATACCTTTTTAAGTAAGAAACTTATCTGCATAACAAGACCACCTTTGCTTTGTAAACATCTCCTCTGCCTTCCTGTGAATGGCTCCTCTTTGTATCCCAGAACCCCTCCCCTCCCTTTCCTTAGTGCAAGGTAAGGATAGAAGCCTCAATTACCTGGCTGTTGTCGAATATATATTTAAATGTTTATTTATTTTGAGAGCGAGACTGGGGGGGGGGGGGAAGGAACAGTGAGAGAGAGAGAGAGAGAGAGAGAGAGAGAGAGAGAGAGAGAGAATTCCAAGCGGACTCCACACTGTCAGTGCAGAGCCCGACAGGGGCTTGATCACATTAACTCGACTTGAGCCGAGACCAAGAGTTGGACGCTTAACCAACTGAGCCACCAGGGCCCCCCTGGTTGTCATACTTTTATGCGGCTCCTTTATGTACAAAATTTGTTTTTCTCCTGTTTATCTTTTTTTCTTAAGTTTATTTATCTATTTTGAGAGCAAGAGAGAGAGAATGTGAATGGGGAAGGGGCAGAGAGCGAGGGAGAGAATCCCAAGCAGGCTCTGTGTTGTCAGCGTAGAGTCTGACTCCAGACTCGAACCCACAAATGGCAAGATTATGACCAGAGGTGAAACCTAGAGTTGGATGCTTAACCAACTGAGCCACCCAGGAAGGCGCCCCTCTCCTGTTTATCTGTCTTATATATCAATTTAATTATGAGACCAACCAAAGAACCTAGAAGGGAAGAAGGGAAAAATTTTCAGCCCTTAGAGTTGGCAACTGTGAAGGGACCTTCACTGTCTGAACACTGCTGGCTCTGGGGCTGTTGCAGCCAAGAAACCCTCGAGACCGGCAGAAGATAAGAATTCTTTACCACGTCAGTCTCCCGGAACTCTGCCTGCAGGGTCTGATGGAGGCATGGGTGGTGAGAGCCCTTTTCTTTTTCTCAGTTTAGATTAACAAGGGAAAATATTTGAATGAACTTGTTCTTTGGATATAGCGACTCTGGCAAAAATTTGTTAGGAGTACCTGTTTTCCATTGATCCTTTTACTCCCAGAGATAGCCACTGTTTTTGTCTTTTATGTTTGTCGTAAGGAAGAAGACAACAGGATACAACACAGGCGGGGTCCTATAAGCCCACTGTTCAAGCAGGCCTCACATGCTGAGTTCGTGTTCTTAACAGAGCAGCATCTGTTTAGACAAACTTTACTGTGATTTAATAGCACATAAGGTAAAGGCTTTCCTAATGGGAGCAACCACAGAAACTGGTGGGCACAGGTTGAGCACTTAACAGCTGATAGAACACTAGCCACCCAACTCCAAGATCCCATGTTAGGGTAAGTTTAGCTGGAGCTGGTTAGTCAGAACCACAGGTAACAACCTGGGCTTCCAACGGCATCTCTGTCTGACTATGCCAGCTCTCAGGAAAGTCTGTCGTAAGGTGTCCTTAAGGGGCCTGTGCTGTCTTAACCTTTATGGTCTCATTCTGGATCTTGGGAGGGCTTCATCTTTTGTAGTCCCCTTTGGGTTGCCTCCTGTGTCCACAATTAAGCCTTAAGGAGGCTTACTGCTTTGAGAGTTGCTATTTAGATTAACCTAAGATCTGGGGAACCTGGGTGGCTCAGTTGGTTAAGCATCAGACTTCGGTCCTGGTCATGATCTCACGGTCTGTGAGTTCGAGCTCCACACCAGGCTCTGTGCTGACAGCTCGGAGCCTGGAGCCTGCTTCAGATTCTGTGTCTCCCTCTCTCTCTGCCCCTCCCCTGTTCATGCTCTGCCTCTCTCTGTCTCAAAAATAAATAAACATTAAAAAAATTTATATTAACCTAAGATCTTACTCGTCATTGGTCAGATAATGGATCCTCTGACTTGCCTACGTTTTAAAAGCATTTTTTTTTTTTTTTTGGACAGCTCTCATCCTGAACAATTGATTTATTGGTACCTATAGAAAGACCACGGTGAGAAGTGAATACAAAGGAGTATTATGGGTAGTTGTAGGGACTCCCTTAATAAGATGGAAAAACAAAAATTAAAATCCACATCTAATGTAAAGTCCCCTTCTCTATCTTCTTATACAGGCCCTTATCACCAACTCCCTCTCCCTGACACTCCAGAAGATCTTTTGGGGGGGGGGGGCGCCTGGGTGGCTCAGCTGGTTAAGTGTCTGACTTTAGCACAGGTCACGATCTCACGGTCTGTGGGTTCGAGCCCTGCATTGGGCTCTCTGCTGACAGCTCAGAGCCTGGAGCCTGCTTCAGATTCTGTGTCTTCCTCTCTCTCTTCCCCTCCTCCACTCATACTCTGTCTCTCTCAAAAATAAATAAACATTAAAAAAATTAAAAAAAAAGAGATCTTTTAGATCTCTTGGCCCTGATCTAAACACCCCCTCTCAAAATCCAGCCCCACTGCTTCAGCCAATTCCCTTGGATCCCCAAACTCCTCCAACTTCCACAGAAAATCCCTCAAACATCCAGCTACCTATTTGACTTCTTTTCTTTACAAGATTTACAGAAAACACTCCAGCCTTCTCTTTAGACCTGGGGTATACAGGTTATTCATGCAAATAAAAAAGGCAGGAAATAAATTCAGCATAAGCACCAGGGATGGGTGGTAGGGCTCAAGATTCCTCCTCCTTTCCAGAGCTCGGTAATCTGACTGTCAGCTTTGGGTCTTCCTATGCAACATCCTTTGTAAATATACCCTGTACCTTCACTTCAAATAATTCATGTCTGCTGGAAAGGAGTAGATCTTCTAAATTATGAATTCCTTTCACCTCTCTTTTCAGAAGAGCCTACCAAATTCACAGAGGAATTGGAAAGATTCCTGGCCATTTACAACCCTACTCACAGGAGCCTCAATTGACTGCTAAGGGGTGTTCTTGTCACCCACGATTACACTGTAGGTATCAGACATGCCAGATGGCCTCCTAGGGACCCCCCCTCCCCACTCCTCGACACCCTTCACAGAGGAAATAGATTACCAGAATTTCTCCCAGGCCCTCCTACAATGATCAGGGAAATGGATCAGCCAAGGCCAATGTTCAGGGACTGACAGAACCAACAGTGAAGACCCTTCCCCCTAAAGTGAATTGATCCAACGTTGAACTGTGAACTTAGAAAGGAGGCCTTTGTTAAATACGTTAGATAGACTTTTTATTTTTTTAAGTTTATTTATTTATTTTGAGAGAGAGTGCATGTGCATGTGAGTGGGAGAGGGGCAAAGAGAGGAAGAGAGAGAATTCCAAGCAGGCTCTGCACTGTCAATGCAGAGCCCAACGTGGGTCTCAAATTTACCAACCCTGAGATCATGACCTGAGCCGAAACCAAGAGTCGGAAGCTTAATTGACTGAGCCACCCAGGCACCCTAAGTTTTTAAAGGCATACTGCATTAAACCCTGAAGTTCTAGAAATCTTTTCATTTCTTAGTTGGAAATCTTCCTCATATAAAGTTTTTTTTTTAATGTTTATTTGTGAAAGAGAGAGAGAGAGAGAGAGAGAGAGAGAGAGAGAGCATGAGTGGAGGAGGTGTAGAGAGAGAGGGAGACACAGAATCTGAAGCAGGCTCCAGGCTCTGAGCTGTCAGCATAGAGCCCGACGTGGAGCTCCAACTCAGGAACCATGAGATCATGACCTGAGTAGAAGTCGGACACTTAACCAACTGAGCCACCCATGCACCCCAAGAAGCAAGTTTAATTGGATGGGCTGGTCAGTCCCTTGACATTTAGGATACAACCCAGTTTTTTGAGGAATTAGAAATCTCTTGTCTCGCAAAATTTTACAAAACCAGGAATGTGACTCTAGAAACAATTCAAAGCTCACTTATCCTTAGGAATTCCCAAACTTCTTCTGTTCACTCAAAATGCTTGTGGATATTGTACAAGATCAAGACATTAAAAACAGAATTGTCTTGGGGTGCCTGGGTGGCTCCGTTGAGTGTCCAAGTCTTGATTTTGGCTCAAGTCATGATCCCAGGGTTGTGGGATCGAGCCCTGCTATTGGGCTCTGCACTACGCATGGACGACCCTGTGTAGGATTCTCTCTTTCTTTCTCTCTCTCTCTCCCCCCCCCCCCCCCGCTAGTGCGCATGCTCTTTCTCTTTAAAAACAAAAAAAAAAACCCCACAAAAAACAATAAAACAGAATTGTCTTGAACATAAGGAAAGGAAAAATTTTAAAACTTCTGATAAAAAACAAATCTGCCCCTAGATTCCACCTTGGATAAAATTTGGACATTTTTTCTGTGCCTTTTTTTTTTTCAAAGTTTATTTATTTATTTTGAGAGAGAGACAGAGACAGCATGAGTGGGGAATGGGCAGAGAGAGAAGGAGAGACAGAATCCCAAGCAGGCTCCGCACTGTCAGCACAGAGCCTGATGCAGGGCTTGAACTCATGAATCGTGAGATCAGGACCTGAGCAAAACGTTGGATACTTAACCATTTAACCAAAGGAGCCATCCAGGTGTCCCTCAGTGCCTCTGTGCCTCTGTGATGTAGATTTTCTACCTCATCTCCTCTGGGACCTAATAGCCATTCTTTAAAAGGCAAATTTTATGGACATGCTTCTCATTAAAAGAAACAAAAAGGCAGGAGGAGGTCTTTGAAAATTAGGCAAATGAAAAAATCCTGTACATCCTCTCTACAAATATTTGTAAAAAGCTTTAGCCATATAAGGTAAACGTAATTAATTCCAACTGCCAAAACAAAATTTGAATCCAACTGTTCTTTTATACACTAGTGAGTTTTGTATTGTTGTACCTGACTCATGGCTAAAATTCTAAAACAAAAGCTGTTAAGTCTCTGCATCTGCCTATATGTTTATGTTGGTCTATACATACGTGTGTCTGTTATATTGTGTGCTATTTTTCTGTCTCTGAAGGGTATTGCCAGAATTAATATTGCAAAGAGCTTTATTTAACTGGCTTAAAACTAAGCACTTATAAATGAAATATTCTGTAAAGGTCTCAGGAATATAACTGAAACCAACCCAAATGTTTTTCAGGTTCATATGATCTGAAAATATTAGGTAGCAAAGCTAATTTAAGTTCACTGATTTAATTAAAATAGACATGTCTTTAGTATTATCAACACCGAATATAATATAGGTATACAACTTTTATTCTGCCTGAGTTTACTAGTCAAGTTTATGTTAGATCACTCACAAAAATTTGTCAGCAAGAGAAGTAGTCTGGAATGACGGCAGACTTTGTCTAATGTCTCATGAAGTTTCTGTGAGTAGTTTAAACAGAATTGTTGGGAGTAAGTGATTTAGACAGATATATGTGGGGTAAGAGTTTTTAGGTGAACTTTCTAACAATAATTACGTTTTCTGGTATGTATGCTTAAAAACAGCTTTCCAAATCTCTTTGTTAACTTGAAACTTTAAAGTTTTGCTAAGTTAAATTAAGTGGTGTGAAGTTCATGAACTGTCTAGATCATCTCCAAATAGACAAAATACTGAACACTAATTTCTGAACATAGGTTTTTGGTTTCCTTATTATAGAGAAACTAAAGATAAATTTGGGTTAGTAAACATGTCTTGTTTCATACTGAAAAGACTGCACTATTAAAAAGGAGCACGTGCTTCTAGGAATCATGAAATGTATTCATAAATTTTATTCATAAATTAAAAAAAACAGTAAGGGAAACCTCTGTATGCAAAGAAAGTAGTATGTGTTTTTGACTAACAAAATGGTATGAGGTATGGAGATTAGTTTGTAGAGGGAAGGAAAGTAAATCTGTCCTAAAATAAAACTGGTTATTTCAGAATGGGAAAGAAGAGAATAAGGGACAGAACGGTATAGAAAGTTGGCAAGAGAGAGAAAGAAAAAGAGGATTTTACCTTGTGCATTCAAGCTGGCGGAAGTTGAACTGTTATAAGAGTTTTTAAAATGAGCTTTAATATCAACAGTATACTTATGTAAAACTGAAACCTAATTTTCTTTCATCTGGACAAAGCTTTTCTGGAGTTATTGGTCTACTCCTCGTAAGAGACTGTGAAGGATTTTTCTTTAACTTTTAAGTATTCTGCCTAGAAAGCAAAGATTCTATGTCTTATCAAAATAATTTCCTTTGCTTCATTTGTCTGAATTAGATCTTTGATTACTTAGGAAACTGAATCTTCTCAATGTCAAAAGAGCTAAGTTTTGCTAACACCTATGTAACCTTTTGTGCTTGCCTTTGTAATCTTTTATTATCATTTTGGTTAAATAACTAAGTATTGTTTCATAATGATACGTGATCCTTAGTCAAATGTCCAAAACTTTTGATATTTTTGACAAACTTCCCCAAATCAAATTCTAAATGAAGTCTTTTTGACTTTAAACTAACTTTGGAATTTTTCAGAGCAACCCTGGAACACCTCAAAAGATATGTTCTCTCTCTTTATAAAAATATAGAGAGCTATTAAACTAATTAGGTTTAGTTGATATCTTAAATTACATGGGAAGGATTGTCAAATCAAAAGCAATACAGTATATTGTTTGTATAGGTATGTAAGTATTCCAGAAATTGTGTAAAATTCCTAAAATTTTGATAGTTTTTGGGATGTTGTTTTCAGTTATATAATTCTAGTTACTAAGCAAATTTCCTTGTCAACTGCATTATAATGAACTTTCCTTAGATCTCTAACCATTTGAGTTTTTTGTAATTTATAGAAAGTTATTGTTTTATTCGGATACTTCTGCAAAAGTGTTTCACATTCAAGGAGATTCATGGAAAGGATTCTGTCGAGCACAGGTTTCAGATAACTTTAAGATCATAAAAGTGAACAGGGTAAGAATTTCCAGAATTAATAAAAAATTACACTCAGGTAGAACAAAAATTAATTCTGGGACTGAATGAACTGAAGAGGGAGATTATAACTTTTATGACATTTTGTTTGAAACACTACTGGTTCTTTAAGGTTTTGTTTTTCCAGATTTGAGGGAACCTTTTCTCTTAAGCTAACTATGACTTACAGCAATTTGGTAAAGTGTACCTTTATGAACAAAGATGAAAGAATTTTTCTCCCTATCTGATCCCTCCAGAATTTGGAAACTCAGTATTCTCATTTTTCATGGCAATATTTATTATGTAGTTATTTGCATAAGTGCAATCAGAATCTGTTCTCTTTGTAACAGAACACAACTGGAAGCACTGGTAGTATCATCAGGTTTTGACTAGAATGTCAGATTTGAGAACGGACATAGACTCAGATTTGACCAGACAGCTTTAAGGAACGAAGGCTGACTTTGTGGAGCCCCCTGGGAAAAAAATAACTTAATACCTAGGGTTCATTGTTTTTGATAGCCTAACCATATGAGTAAGGAAGGTCACTTCCTGGCAGGTACAGGAACCTCAGAATACTTAGGAATGTGAGAAGAGAGGAATTCACCCAGATCAATAGGTATTGATGGCAATACTTTGTCTGAGGGCAAGACCTTGGCTTGGCTTCCTAGCCTCAAGATGTTTTTGGAAGTTCAATCTGAGATTCCTCATGAAAAGTTCCAAAACAGCAGATTTAAAGACCCTATATGACCAATTGCTATTCTTGATGCACTTATGTAACTAATCAGGCCGAAGTTACTGAAATGAGACTTAGTTTGCAAACAAATTAGTTTTACCATGATTATCTTTGGTAGAAATGGCAGCAATTTCAGAGAGAAAAATTATGTTTGTACCTTTATAGACATTAGATTTTAGTGCATTGTTTTTGAAGTTTGTTTTCTACCTGTAAACTGGACTGGATCCTGAATTCTTCTAGTTCTCTCCAATATCTGGCTATGCCTCTCCAAACTAATGTTTTCAATTTTCTCTCATCTTTTGAGTTGGAATCACTAAGAACTAAAACTGTCCTTTTTCCTGAAGTCCTACAAACTGAAGCTAGACAACTTAATTTAAACTTCAGAGAAACTGTCACAATAGCTCATGTTAGACAATCTTCTTTGTGCCTGTTGCTGTATGGGCTACTCAAAGTTTCCCAGGAGACCTAATAATACGATCAGAGACATTCCAACTGCAAACCAGGAATATTTATCAGACTGCCACTCCCTGCCCTCACTCCATCTTAAGATGCTTCATGTCTGACATCTAGAAATCTTCTCAACTGGAAGTTCTCAGGGTTGGGTTAATAATTTGCTCTAGCCATTAACTTTTGTTTTCTTTTTGTTTCTATAGAAATGCCTCTCATTAATTACCTGATTGCTTGCACGATGTAGGCCTAACTTTGGGAGCCCAGCTGCACCACCACCTTCTGAAATGAGATAACTGTTTAACTGAAATGACCTCTTCTCAAGACAGACTGGTTTAGTGAGATACGGAGCAATCCATCAACTTAACTTCTGGACCATGACACTTCTTACTTGACATTTCAAAGGTGGGACTGAAGGGCTGCAAAATTTGTCACCCCAAAACATGTCACTTTGGCATGAGGATCATTCTGAGCTAAAGGCAATCAAAACCCAGTAGATTCAGGAAAAGCTCTTTGCCCTCTCCTCAAATGCCTAAATTTACACTGGAGAGGGAGCCTGAATCAGGAAGAGAGCTATCACCAAAGATACCTTTATACCTAAGAAACTCATCTGCATAAGAGTACTTTTTCCTTTCTAAACATCTCCTCTGCCTCCTGTCAATGGTCTTCCTCTCTTTTGTATCCCTGGACCCCTACCCCTTTTCCTTAGCTCAGGATAATTATATATGCTTCAATTCCCTGGTTGCCTTTTGGGTCTCGTATTTGTATCAGGCTTCTGTATACATGAAGTTGGTTTGTTCTTTCTCCTGTTAATCTGTCTTATATATGAATGTAATTATTAGACCAGCCAAAGAACCTAGAAAGGGAGAAGGGAAAATGTTTCCACCCCTTACAGAATGGGAAAGTGGGGCTGAGGTCTGACAGGTGGGAGGGGACATTTCTGCATAGCGATAGGAGTTAAAGCCATAACACAAGTGAGATCTGAGGATGGACTGAGGTGTGAACGTTTAGGATGTTTTCTTAGTGGGCAGGAGGGGCAGGAAGAGCAGGAAAAGGGGATCACCAAAGACACTCCAAAAAGACAAAGCAGAGTTCAATCATATTCCATTAAGAAGAGAGAAGGAGAACTGAAATCCTTTTGAGGAACAATTTGGCACTATCAGACTCTGAAATGGGCATACCCATTAAACCAATGAAACACCACCACACACCTACCAGAAGGGCCAAGATTCAAAACACTGACACTACCAAATGCTGGTGAGGATGTGGAACAACAGGAAGTCCTGTTCACTGCTGGGGGATAGGAGGAGATGTGATGGGACAGCCACTTTAAAAGACAGTTGGCAGTTTCTTATAAACATTTAAAAAGGGGGAAAATGTGCATACTCTTCATCTTTTGTCTTGGTAATGCCATTTCTTGTAACTTGCCCTACAAAAAGGTTAGTATTTGGTCAAAAAGATATATGCCCAAGGACGCACACTGCAGCCACACAACAAGAAATCACCATGAGGTTCATCCTAGGAGACTGGGTGAAAACTGTTAGGCACATTTACATAGTGAAGGTAAGAGAAAAATAAATAGCCTACAGTGTTAGATATGGAAAAATGCACAAGATACATTAAATCAACAAAAGACCCCGCAGAGACAAACAAAAATAATTGTGTATGTATTGTCTCCACACACCTATGATTGCATACAGATAGAAAAAGGTGTGAAACTTCATTCACCAAACTGTTAACAGTAGCTTTTTGGGGAAGAAACATTATTGAGGAGTTTCCTTCTTTTTTCTTTTTTTATCTATCTGGAATTTTTGAACTTTAAAATAACTGTAGCAATTAAAAAAGAATGTAGACTTAAAAAATGGATTAAGGAAGGATAAGGGTTTAGAGGAGGGTTCTGACTCATGCATACAAATGCCACAAAGACAATGCAGAGGAAATGGCAGAAAATGCCTCTGGATTTGGTGAACTATCTCTACAAATACAGTGGGCCCTCCTTATCTGTGGTTTTGCCTTCTGTGGTTTCAGTTACCTGTGGTCAACCATGGTCTGGAAGCAGACGATCTTTCTGAAGTATTGTCAGAAGGTCAACAGAAGCCTAATGCTACGTCATAGCCATTCACTTCACTTCATCTCACCACAAAGGCATTTTATCACTTCACATCGTCACAAACAAAAAGAAAAAGGGTGAATAGAGTACAATAAACTATTGAGAGAGAAACCATGTTCATGTAACTTCTGTCACAGTATATTATTGTAATTGTTCTGTTTTATTATTGTTGTTGTTAATTTCTTAGCATGCTTAATTCAGACATTTAACTTTATCATAGGTATGTATATATAGGAAAAAACATAGTAAATACGGGGTTTGGCACTATCTGCATTTTCAGACATCCACTGGGGGTCTTAGAAAATATCTTCTGTGGATAAGGCAGGGAGAACTGTAATGCTAATTCTCCCTCTAAAAAAATGTCTCCCGATATCAAATTTCTAAAAATAAAACTAGAGAGCAAATGGATGATATAAATATCAGAAGTTTAAAGCAACTGATGAATATAATACTTTTATTAAATATTGCATGACTAATAATAATACTACACTCACAAACTGGGAAAATAAGAGATACAGGAGTGCTGAGTCGAAGGGGCACATGCACCCCAGTATTTACTGCAGCACTATCAAAAATAGCCAAACTATGGAAAGAGCCCAAATGTCTACCAACTGATGTATGGATAAAGAAGATGTGTATATATAAACAATGGAATATTACTTGGCAATGGAAAAGAATCAAGTCTTTCCTTTCACAACAACGTGGATGGAACTGGAGGGCATTATGCTAAGTGAAATAAGTCAGTCAGAGAAAGATATATGATTTCACTCATATGTGGAATTTGAGAAACTGAACAGATGATCATAGGGGAAGGGAAGGAAAAAAAGATACAAATAGAGAGGGAGGCAAACCATAAGAGACTCTTAAATACAGAGAACAAACGGAGGGTTGATGGGGGCAGGGGAATGGGGAAAATGGGTGATGGGCATTGAGGAGGGCACTTGTTGGGAGGAGCACTGGGTATTGTATGTAAGTGACAAATCACGGGAATCTACTCCTGAAAGCCAAGACTACCCTGTATGTTAGCTAAGTTGACAATAAATAAATGAAAAAAAAATTTTTTGATGGAAAAAAAACTGGGAAAATTTGATGCCTTAAAAACAGGAGCACATAAACTACCAATGAGAAAGAACCTTGAGGGAAAATACAGACTGGATGACATTCTAGGCATGGTACCAGCAACATGCACTTGCATGTGGCATTTCAGACGTATGTCCTAAAATCAAGGAGTCCTTTTAGATACAAAAGTAGAATGACGGATATTCTAGACAAATACTATATTTTGGCTTGCTATAAAATTACTAAAGAAAGTACACACTTGAAGTTTTACTAGCTTCAAATGGATTGATTATTCAATCTTGTCAAAATCTTAAATGCTATGCTACATTTTTAACCTCAACTTGCTAGTAAAAGGCATGAGAGTGGCCAATTTGTGTTTGGGTAAAAGAAGAACATGTGAGTTTCTTTCTTCCTGGACTCAACACTTACACTCACAATGGATCCTTTTGGCTGTTGTTAACTACCTTTGTACATACACCCAGTAAGACACTGGGTGGCCAGACAGAATAAGAAGCTTTACAAAATATGTATAATCCTGATATGGTTGTAAAAATGCAAATGTAAAGTACTTGATTATTTATCTATTTTACACATTAGGGTTTTTTTTTTTTAAGTTAACACACTTTTCTTAAAGCTATGTTTTAGAACACAAGATTTGGTTATTACTGTAACTCCATTAAAACATTTTCCCTAATTTAAATTATTACTGATAAATTAGCTGTTTAACATGAAAAATGGCTAGTACTGGAAAAAGCATCATTGAGATCTAGCATACTCTGCTAACACCTAACCAACTAATTACTAGTCATGCATCTGAGGAAAAGAAATCAAGTCTTGGTTTTCCAAAATACCAGGGAAATATGAACACAAGGTTTTTAGCAATGAAAGTGGTCAATGAAACAACTTTGATTTCTGGTGCTGTAATTTCAAAACGGATACTGATACAGATGCAGAAATGTAATACCTTTCAGGGAAGCTGTTTAGGGGAAGCCTCTCTTCCCAAACTCACTCAGGACCCCCAATGCAGCCTCCCTCCACTCCTCTACTCAGAAACCTCTTATTTCATAAGACACACACACACACACACACACACACACACACACTCTCTCTCTCTCTCTCTCTCTCTCTCTCTCTCTCCATTCACAGAGCAGTACCATGTACCTGTGTGTTGTTACCCAAGTGCTGAAATGGACTTATATTAGAGGCAAATCAAATGTGCACAGAGAAGGAATGCCTAGCTTTATGCTACAGAGTGAAGCTGGCTTCAAAAAAGGAGATGGCATTTGCATAGAGTCTTAAAGAATGAGCAGGAGTTTGTTAGGCTGAGAAGGGAAAGGCAATTTAAGCAGAGAGAATGTCTAAGGCACAGAGGCACAAAATCTAATGGCATGTTGTCTCATGCAGGAGGAAAGAGGTCTGGAGTGGCAAGATCACGGGGGTGTGTGGATGGGTTTGGCGTGGGTGAGACAGCAGGGATGGAGAGAAAAGTTAGGAACGGACTGTTGCATTCCAGAGCTCAGAATATTCAGACTTTTTAACCTGTGGGCAATGGGGGAGTCGATGACAATTCTTACTCCTTCATCTCCCCAAGCCTGCTGGCTTCCCACAGTTGGTCCATGCTACGTAGCCACTCCCACGGCTCCTTTCTATAAGCCAGTCTTGTCTTTCCAGGAAAAAGAACATCTGCTTTTTCGGACTGTAGCCCTGATCTTTCATCCACTCCGGAGGAGTGGGATTTTATAGTCATCTAAAGAAATTTTCATGCATACATGTGAAGAGTATCATTTTTGGAATTTCATATTCTTCATAGTAACTTTTCCCATCCTTTAGAGAGTTTTAATTGTAATTTTTGTATCTGCTTTTTCTAAACTAGTAAAAGCTAGTTTTCTGGAACTAGGTTACAGACAGACTTTGGCCCATTTAACAAGGTCAGACTGTTTATTCTTGACAGAATTCTTTCCCACTGTAAAAAGGTACTTTTAAATGCCACATTCCAAGAGCGGTGCCAGTAAGCCACTGAAGCATATTTTCCCACAAGAACTGATACCATGTGCAGTCCCCACCTCACTGAAATCACCCAGCGTTACATAAGGTACAGATAGTATTCAACGTCACTGTGAAATCGATCAACTGAAGTCTCCCAGCAAGTATTTAGAGCTTCCCTACATTTCAAAGCATTGTAACCTTTAAAAAAGTAATTAACCAATATGAAAATGAGAAAGACGGAAGGGAAGGGTAGCTTTAGAAATTAAAAAACAAAATTTAAGATGGAAGAAGAATAGAAACCTTGTACCCAAACCTAGAAGGAGCAGAGATTCTTCTCCTTGATTTTGGGGCTTTTATGGCTGAGTTGTTAAATTTACAGCCCCACTTTTAGATTCTGCCAACCTTCAAAATAAATATATGAGCAGCGCTAAAGTAAATTCTCCTACGCTTTCCCTTGCTTTCTTTTGGATGCTTCGCTGAGACTTGAAGGTAGATTATTCCTCCACAGCCAACTGTAAAGTTTAACATTCAAATTTATGAGGGATTTAAAAATCATCAGTATCCGTACAGATGTCAGGGGCAACGATGTCATTCAAACTCTGTGCTTCAATCCCTTAGAGGAAAGGAAAACAGAAAGCGGGAGCAGTAAGAGGGAACAGCTCAGCAACCCGAAGAGCATATCATCTAGAAACCAATTTGGCATATCAGCAATAAGGTCAATAAAATATGAAAGAAAATCCATCATTATAAAGCAATCATATAAAAGTCTGAGCTTCACTTTTGGAAAGACCTATATACAGATTAACATAAACATGGCCCTAATCTCAAGAACCCAAGTAGACTAAATAAAATAACTAAAAGAAAACTACAACGCAGACATATCAACCTTTCCCCATAACATCATGGTTCCTCCAAAGATCCCAAAAGATCTTAATTTTTAATTAAAACATAGCATGCAGAAAATGTAAGTGCACAAGGTGGGGAGGTGCATGAAAGTTTATGATGTTGAAGAAGTAGGGATGAAGGACAATGATTATCTGAAGGTTAGCAATGACTGCCCAGACAGACATTCAAAGTGTAAGTGCAAGTGGAATTGTTTTACTTCCTCAGAGCCCAAATTGCTATCAGGGAGTGACGCAGGCAACTGGGAAGATTAGCTGAAAGTTGTGTCTAAACCAACAAAACTAAACAAAACAAACATTTAGATGCTTCATAAACACAAACACAAAACCTTGTAACTGATGATGCAGTGACCCCAGCAGCAACATGGAAAATGCCGAGTTGGAAATTCATTCATTGATTCATTGGTGAAAGCAGGGAACTGGGAAAGAATGTTCAAAGAGTAAGTGAGAAATTTGGTGTTTTTGGATGAAGGGAATATGCATTTATGTGTACTGGGGTGGTCTCTCAGCAGCAGGACAGAAAGGTAGGTTGGGGCTACACTACAAAAAAATCTTTGCATGCCATGCTACTGAGTTGGAATTCATTCTTTAGGCACTGAAGAATCATGAGGATTCATTTCATTTCTTCATCGTGTATTTATCCAGTGCCCACCATGGGCCAGGAAGGTACTGTGGGGAACACTCAAATAGTGTAAGGTTTGGATTCAGGGAATAAAAATGGATACATTAACAGAAGTTCAATAACATATCTCAGAGTAGGAACTTATACCATGAGACCTGCCAAAGTCCAAGCAAAATGAAGATACTACCACTTTTCCCTTCCTTATCTGGAAGTAAGTAGCAACATTTGTAAAACACAAGAAAGCTCACATATCCAAAGAATATGTGAAATAGGATGTAAAAATGCAAGTTATAGAAACACTGTTTTATATTCAATTCTAAGGATTTTGTCTTCTACTCCTTTGGATGAACATTAACACACCTGAGTTAGGCAAATATAGGGGAGATGAAATTATCTCATTAAATACAATTTCCTGGACAAGCCCCTAACCAACCAAAGAAGGCACATGCCCATAAAAATGTTAAACAGAACTTTTTCTATCTTCTGGATCCCTGACAAACCCTTTGTCTGCAAAAAACCTTTCTAAAAGCACTCCATCTTGCCAGGCTTAGACAATACTTGGTGTTTACACTCAGACTTGGCCTCAAGTTCTGAGATCTGAATGGCATCACGCAGGGTGTCTATAGAAGGTAATATAAAAACCTAGGTGACAAGCAGATCCTCTCTTTATGGTACCTCGATAGGACACGGTGGCCAAACAGATGTATGGAATCAAAGAACATCCTGTCCTTTCTTCGAGTAAAACACCCGCCAGGCAATAGCATTACAGTTAAACCGTTTTCGTCCAGAACTAATTGGCAACAGTGACCACTTATGAAGAAGCTAGATAGAATTAGGTGAGTCAGATGAAGGACTATCTTTTATAAATGAGGAAAGCAGTCATTCAGTTAACTTCACAAGTATACGTGGTGCAGTTAAATACCCACATGTACACACCCACAGCAGCTTTCTTTACAGTATGGAATACATTATCTTTTTACATGGGAGAAATTCTCACAGTGGTCATCAATGCTTGCCTTCACTACGGAGGCAGAGTTAACCTCTAAGATGGTAACTCAAAATGTTTTATTACCACTGAGAATGTGCAAATGAAAGATCTGGATGGGTTTTCATGTTTGTTTTGGCTCTAGCATTTTCCACGTACCCAGCCCTGGGAATCCTAAAGAAAACGTGTCCTGTTCCCAGCTCTGTGCACTGCCCCATTGTGTTTCACTTCCCTCACTGGTGAAAGTGAAAACGAAACCGGCACAAACACTCCATTGTTAACTATGAAATATGTACTGGCAACTGGAAATTTTCACAAAACAGACCTGGTTGTGTCATGGCAAGGGGATGTCGAGTGGGGAGGGAATTACAGGAGCCTTTCCGGCTTCAGAGGTTTGTCCTGCACTTTCGCTGAGGTGCTGAGGCAACAGGGCTTTGGGTTTTTTCCATTATACTCGATTCATGCTCTTCGTTTGATTTACTCAGTATGCACTGGCAGCATTTGCAGGCTTCTGTGGGAGTAACTCGGCTGCCCAAGCTGAGGCACAAACCTTGCCAGGTCTCCATAGTAAATACAACACGCACGAAGAGGAAACAAGCATAAACAATTTACTTTCTCCTGTAAAAGATGATACTCTTCTCCTATCCCTGGTCCTGCTTCACTGTGTCAGCCTGGCGGTACCCACTTGCTGCTGGAAAGTGAACTACTCCAAGCATCAACAGAGAAAACGAGTGCAGATTGCGTGATGTGCACATCCACGGGGCCTGCATCCAGGCAGGTTCCGAGAGGAGACCCTCCAAGCATCTCACATTCTGGCAGGGGTGAGCAGGGAGAGCTTCCCTGACCCCAGCCTGTGAGGGCTCCTGAGACACAGGGCCTGATAGAAGCGTGTTCCTTTCCTTTAGTGCACTTTGGTTTCTAACTATACATCCCTTTAAGACCGTGCCCATTTCTAGTCCCCATCATCTCTGAGGTTCATGGACAATGCTTGGCACGTGGAAAGTCATCAGTAATTATTTGTTGACTGAATGTTACAACTCCATTTCATTACTCTTCTCCCTTAGGCTTATCAAAGGTTTCTGAATCTGCAAGATTCCTTCAGTATTTACCGAATGCTACCAAACAAACTAGGGGGAGAGTAGGGAACCATGTATTGCTGGAGGCCAAGAATGGGTTGTAAGCAATTCCAACTTTTGTAATACTTGTGGTATTAAATAGATGAATGATCATCAGTAAGTTCCACATAAAAACAAAACAAAACAAAACAAAAAAACAAAACCCAGGTGAATTCTTCCAATTTGTAGAGCTGTCAAAGAAAGGTCTTCCCATGTTTATTATTTACTTGTTGTCACTGGTGATTTCTGGAGTGGAAGATGTTTTCAGAACACAAGTGTCTCTTAATAGGACAGATGATATGGAAAAACAGACCTTTGGAGAAGGGGAAAATAATTCAGCTTAGTGAGAATGTCATTAAGTCACTAAAAAGACGGAAAACTTGCTTACTCTTCCATTACAGTACAATGTGGATTTTTTTTCTCCAAACTATGTGTACTACACACAGGCATTTGGGGGAAAAATGCTAATTGTACCTTTTGTCTAAGGGTTGGATAAAGGCCCTCCAAATATACTGTCCAAATGAGCTGTAAGACTGTTCACTGCAGAGCAGAAATTGGTTTATGGCAGGCCATTCCTGGACTTTATCTCAGCACGTGAAAAGTTAGAGACGGTAAAAGGAACGACCTCATTTTAAGGCGCGGTCTTGTCTCTATCCACGGGCAGATTTCTCGTGACTGTCCTAGGGGGTGACTGGCTCGTTATAACTGTCTGGGTGTTCTGGCAATTACATCTGGATATAAACACATCAACACTGGCATTGCTCTGGATGGCCCTTGACATAGTCTGATGTACAGCGAGTGTAGCACGGCATGTCACTGTTGCGACTATGCATCTGTGTGATTTTAAGGGGGCGGACACCCACAGGACCGAATCAAGAGAATGCTTGGTGCTTCCTAAGCAACGATACATTTACAAGATGTTCCAGTCTGCACAAGTGCGGCAGAAGTTTTATTCTGAGGTCTGCATAGAAAGTAAGTTAACCAGGAGGTGTTAAGTTCGTGCCTCCCTTTATGCCTCTACCCTGTGTCTAAATGTGGCATGACCTAGTTGTTTTTTAATTACAATGTTAACAAAACTTAAAATACATTTTAGAAAACAGACTATTGGGACACTTGTGGAATCTCTGGATGCCCTTTGCAGACCCAATAATTCCACAGAAAATAGTCTGATGTCCCCTGAAGTATTGGAGCCTATGGTGTGAAGAGGAAGGGAAAGGGGATGGTAGGTAAGAGCCAGAATATAGATGTTAGAATTCCCCAAGCTATTTACAATCTATCTGGTGAATTCAGACTTAACCTGGCCACAAACGGCCTGCGCAGTGTCAGCTTCCTTACTTCCAAAATGAGATGGTTGATAAAGAGTTCTCCAAACACTGGATCTAACAGCAATGGTGTCACCCTGCATGATGTATGATCCAATTTAGAAAAAAAAATATAAAGATTTTGCATCATAGAGATATGAAGACTGCTCCCTCCCTGAGCCACTGCTCACCGTGCTTCATGATTATCATAGTCATCCTCGGGCTAGTGGTGGTGTCCTAGGTTCTGCTTCTCAGACTCCCTGTCAGACCTGCCTGCACAATCACGGATGATCATTGGCTGAGTGGTTGCTCTCCATTTCTCTTGGATCTTGACAGACAAAAATGAGGTGCACCGTACAATGCATCTGACATGGGAAGTACTTAGAAATGGCAAGTTTAGAATGACTCTAAATATAATTTTAGCTAGCCTTGTAGTCATTTTACTGAATAAGCACATAGTCTCGAAGCACTTCTGTCACCGAGATCATAGAACCACATGAGTCATGATTCTTGCGTGCATTACTTATGTGCAATGGAAAGAACCTTCCCTTACTCTCTTCGGTTTCCCACACAGGCAATATTTCAAGACAGGTCACAGAAGTTGATTTTCGTGGTTTCAGAGAAATTGCTGCTAAAAAGAACCCATGTCAGGTGGCAAGTGTAATGGGCCCTCCCGCTGTTTGCAGACCCAGATCCTTCTTGGACCACAAGGGGTCTCAGGCACATATTTACGGACACTCCAATCCAAACGTCCACACTCTGCCCGTATGACTGCGAACCGTTGCTGTCTGACTTGGGTGAACACACAAGTGGTGCAATCTGCTCTCAGGAGGAAGGACCTGAGGCAAGTCCATGCAGTTCTCTGTCAGTCAGGGAATTCCAATGCCCTGAGCGAGGCAACAGAGGGTCAGGGGTCTCAGGCTCTAGCTGGAATATGCCTTGCACCTTGGAATCCACGCTCCATGAATGGAGGCCTAGCTGGAGAGGGGCCAGTGCAGGCTCCTCTAATGCATGAGAGGGGTGACTGAATGGCTGAGTCAGTTAAGCGTCCGGATCTTGACTTCGGCTCAGATCATGATCTCACGGTTCATGAGTTGGAGCCCCACATGGGGTTCCGCACTGACAGCACAGAGCCTGCTTGGGATTTTCTCTCTCCCTCTCTCTCTGTCTGCCCCTCTTCTGCTTGAATGCTCTTGCTTTCTCTCTCAAAATAAACCAACATTAAGTAAAAATAAAGTATGAGATCCAGGCCAGGGGCCCCTCTTGCCTGAGTCTAAGGTATCCATGGTAGCCATTCACATCTTAATTCTATAACCTTTGAATAAATAGGTATAAACACCGTTTCTCTGTATGGGTACACATGCATGTCTGATTGTATACTGAGCAGCAAGTATTCAATACTCTCTAAAGACATCTGAGTGTCATGCTGGAGGCATCCCAGTGAAGTCAGGCATCTAAAGGACACTTAACCCTCCCCTATCAGATGAAGACAAGCTTCATCATTTTTTATACACCCTAAGTTATGCACCACCTACAGCTACAACTATGGACCAGACTTACAACAATTGTCCTAAATTTCTACCTCTAAGGCTAATTCCTTCAAGGAGCTTACAGCCTGATATATCAGACTCCCAAAATAATTACAAACAAAACAGAAAGCAGTATTATGAAGGACATTAATAAGATGTTACTCTGGAAACACTGAGGGACGAAGGTGGGATTGATTTCTGTAGGGAGTACCAGAAGGGGACATTTGAGTCAGGGTTTGGAAGATGACTAATAGATAAGCATTTCTCATGGCTGTAAGATGTCAGTTTCGAATCAGTTAACTTGTAATTCCTTTAACATTCCACAGATTAAGTTGATTCCCAGGTCCGGTATGACATAGCCCACTAAAAAATGTGTATTTCCAGGAAGTGGAGTGCAGTCTTTTTCTCTTCAAGAAATTCTAAAAATAAATACCAGTTCAGTCTGAAAAACTGTGCTTCTAAGTCTTTATACATTGCCATTTGTACGTAAACTACATGCATCACGATACTATGTGGATTTTCCCTAAATCGAAAAACACAAAACAATGGGAAAAGTTTTAAATGCAGTGACCTTTAGGAATCATAAGCTTTATTACTGGCATGAAATTCCAGCTATCATTCTTGCAAAAAAAGTCAAATCTGTTCCCAGTGTCTTTCCTGGTTGCTAGTATTTTTTACTTTATGTCACTATAAGAAATAGAGTATGCAGTACAAACTAGACACTGAAAAATCAGGTATTTACGACTGCCTTTCCCCTTTTCTCTATGAAATAATTTGTCTACATTTTCCTGTCTGAACATATCCACTGTCAGCAAGAATGGAATGTTAATTGATGTTACGCACAAGCTGGGCTATCATTCCTCAAATTTAATAAGCAAAAAAGAAACAAAAACAAAACAAAACCAACTGAGTTTCCTGTTTTTATTTGTGATTCTTTGTGCCCATTTGGGGGTGATCAAAATAAAGCGTCTGTCTCAGTTATGGCTCATCTTTCCCTCAATTAATGTACCTAAGATCAGTTCCTTCCATCTGCTACTTCTGATGACCACAGGGATCACAAAGCCTATTTAAGCTTTTCCTCAGGGACTGCAACTACATTCTAAGGAAGCTCGCAGCCTACCTAACCCTTCCCAGTGAGGAAACACACATACTCAGCATTTCTGCTGTGATTATGTAAGAATACAAGGGCTCCCTTGACCCAGCCCAAAGCTGAGGCGTATCCTTTAAATACCATCTTGTGCCTTGTCTTCTCAAAAGTGATGGGCAAAGAGAAAACAAGTATGATTTCTCTTTTAACAATGGTGGCACACTCCAAGGAATCCTCTGTAAAACTTCTGACGGCCCTAGGTAAAATACGCAATGTTGCGAAAGTACGTGGTCTTAAGTGTCCAGGTTGTAGTATCCATATTTTGGAGGTGAGGAAATGGAATACTTTTGTAAACTGAATGTTGTTCTAAGACAAATTATCTCTCTTAGAAAATTTCCAACTCCCCTGCTGTTTATTTCTCAGTTGAGGCATTACTGGAATTTCAGTAAACAATTCTTTGGTAGGCAGAATACCAGCCTCCTTGTGGCCACTGCCATTCCCCAAGTCATTAAGATGACCAAAGATGCTGCCATCCATTTCTCAGCTGTGCCCTCCACCCAGGGCAGTGCTGCCCCAGACTGAGAATCACTTCGAGGCTAAAGATGGACCAGGTGAAAAATGACATACTGACCCAAGAGGATTCCTTTTCTTAAGGCTTAATCTAATGCTTTGAGGGCAATTTTTATAGTGTTCACGGATCCCAAGGGATGCTCAGCATCAAACTCCTATCCCAAATAAGCGGCACAGTAAAGGGACATTCCTTGGCTTTTTGTATCTCTGCATGAATTCACTGTATGTAAAACAGGTCTTTCAAAGGTAAGAGTTACTGGTGCCTACTTCTGGGCTCTTTTTATACTCTGGGTGCAGAATTTCACAAAAATTCATCTCAGAAACAATGAACTAGAAGGAGAAATAGAAGGTAACCGAAGTCAGTAGCTTATTATGGTTTTGTGTCTGAATGAGACCAAATAAACAGGATACCGTAACTGTCATTCTCTGCCAACATAGGGCCTTGGGTTTGCTCTTTGTATTTTGGCTTGGATGAAGGCTTCCCCCAGTGTGGGGTGTGGGGTGTGGGGTGCTGCTTGTTCATGGGCTATCCAAGTTTACTATAAATTTAGTATCTTCACAGCAACACAGCTCCAGAAGAACGCCTTCACACACCTTTGCAGGTACCTAGCTGTTTCTCAAACCAGGTCACTACAGACAGGTCAATGTTCCTGACACCCTTCTTCCCTAACCCTTGAGCTGTATTTCCCCAGACTTTGCATATGCAGCCCTGGAAATAGTGGTTATGGCAAAAAACATTTGGAAACCTGTAACTGAGTCTTTTCTAGCGGCTACAATGTAACAGACTATTTTTGCAACAGGTCCTATTCATGGCAAGCCCAGCCTGGATGTGTCTGTAGTTGTAAGCAAAACCCTTTCTTCCTAGCCCTGTTTGTTTGTTTATTTATTTTAATGTTTATTTATTTTTGAGAGAGAGACAGAGCACAGTGGGAGAGAACAGAGAGACAGAGAGGGAGACACAGAATCTGAGGCAGGCTCCAGGCTCTGAGCTGTCAGCACAGAGCCTGACGTGGGGCTCAAACTCATGAACTGTGAGGTCATGACCTGAGCTAAAGTCAGACACTCAACTGACTGAGCCACCCAGGCTCCATTCTGTCCCCCAAGTGACCATGGACAGTAATAATATTAGGGGCATGGTATGGGGAAGTTCATCATTTAGAAGAGGAAACATAAACCTAATGAAAGAATAGCACTTTCTTACTCACCACTGAGGTAAGAGCCATCTGAAAACTGTAGATGCGGGCAAGGCCAAAGTCAGCCAGTTTTATTTGTCCGCTGCTGGTCACCAGAATGTTCTGCGGTTTTAGATCACGATGCACTACTCGGTGAGAATGAAGAAAGTCCAGACCTCGGAGAAGCTGAAACATCATATCCTAAATAAAACAAACAAACAAAAAAGAAAATCAATAAACTGTCACAATAAATTTAACATACTGAATCCTTTGTGTTGGAAGTACTTGACGGGTATTTGCTGAATAAATGAATTCGTCTCCCTTTCCACCTCTCCAGTCTGCCATTCTCCAGGTCACTACAAAAAATTTCACATCAGCCTGTATTTTATTAATGAAAGGAAAATTTAAAAATAGGTTCAGATGGCATAGGAGATATTCTGGAAGATAAATACCAAACTGGTGTCTGTAGTTCATGCTGGGGAGAGGAAGTAGGTGGTAAGAAGGGAGACACTTTTTACTTCATATACTTTTATATGATTTAATTTTTTATTTCAACAATTAAAATCCAGTAAATGGTAATATTAATGGTAATCCCTATTATTTAAAATTTGTTTAACATTTATTTATTATTGAGAGACACAGCATGAGCATGGGAGGGGCAGAGAGAGAGAGGGAGCCACAGAGTCCGAAGCAGGCTCCAGGCTCCGAGCTGTCAGCACACAGCCCGATGCGGGGCTCGAACTAACCAACCATGAGATATGACCTGAGCTGAAGTCGGACGCTTAACCAACTGAGCCACCCAGGCGCCCTAGTAATTCCTATTATTTTTATAGCACCTAACACTAAGCAGTCACTACAGGTCAACCACCACTCTAAACACTTTCTGTTTAGAAACTCAGTGCACAACCAAACACTGAGGTAAATAATATCATTACCTCATTTTATAGGCCAAGAAACAGGTGTTTGTAATTAGCCCAAAGTAACACCACTATTCAAGAAATAGTGTTGATCAAACTATTGTCTAGAAAAAGTGAGTTCAAATTCAAATTCCCAGTGCACTCCTTTATTAGATCAATGATCAAATGAGCATGTAAAGCCAGGTAAGCCATTTAATCTTGCTGAGCCTCAATTCTCCTGTCTGTAAAGTGAGAAAGCAACAAAGCCTACTTTCTAGGATCACTGTAAAGCACTTAACGCAGTGGTAAGCGTTCAGTAAATGGAAGCTATTACCACTTATGGAATGGAGAATGGGGGATATTCAGAAAAAAAACTAATGTCACATCTTCTTCTAACTTTGGAACCGGTAAATTATAAGATTTAAAACTCAGAAACAGTGTCTGAAAGTAGGAATTTAAGACCCTGAGGATTTGATCCTTTGAAATCTAGGGTTAACAAGATTGACCTACCCCCCAAATATCGTGTGAAACAAGGGAGGATGGAATTATTTTGTTCACATAAGGGTTAGAGAAATGGCAAGGCAGTATCATGGGCTTCACAGCTGGCAGGGGCTGCAAGGACACATTTGTTCACTAGCTGGACCATACTTGGTTATTGGGTTACGGTACTGGTTCTTCCTTCAGAGCTGGGGGTTCTGTCTTTACATCCTGGCTTGTTTAAAACCAAAACCTCAATATTCCATAAAACTAAGAGAAAACAGTGCTTACTTTTTAAAAATAATGTAATGAGATTACATGAAGTAATGTATGCAAACAGGGGTAAGTGCAGTTCTGGCACATATTAAGCATTCAATGAATGACAGTCATTAAAGTGTCCCATTTACCAGGGGGAGACAGAGTCACAAACATCCGTAAGAAAATGTGGCCAGTGCCACAAGGTCGGTGAACAAAGGACTAAGCACTGGTGTGTAATGAATGACAGGTGTACTAGAATCCTTTCTGATGCACCTCAATGGATATTCTGAATGGGCAGGGTTTACCTTCTAAGTTTTCAAGGACAAAACCCTTGCAGAAGACTGCACTGTCGAGGGTCAGTTCTTCAAGACCTGAGAACCACTGCAGGTCACACACCTCTCAATGCACACACTTCCAGTGTGAAAACGAAGTGTGCGATGTTAACAAAAGTCTACTGGGGCAAATCCGTCACTACTGGAAACGTATGCACACGACTTGTAAGCCCTGGAGTTTAAACAGCTTCACTAACCTAAAGTAATGCCATGCTGACTTGTCGCCTGTAACTTCTTACATGCTGAACATCAACCACGTAAAACTGCACAAAGAATAAATCTGTTTGGTTCATTTTTTCGTGTTCAAACAGTTTAAGCAGCCAATTAGCAGAATAAAAATTTTGAAATTTGAACTCATTAATAATAAAGCCCATCTAAATTTATAAAAAGGCTGATCCACAGAGTAAAAAAAAACAAAAACAAAAAAACCAACAACACTGAGGAGGGCACCCGTTGGGATGAGCATTGGGTGTTGTATGGAAACCAATCTGACAATAAATTATATTTAATAATAAAAAAAAGTGTGTATTGCTTTTACTTGTGTATTCACTTACATAGGACATACTACATCTTTCTTAATTATTAAACTGGTATATGTTTAATGCAGAAACTTGACAAAGTTTTTTACAAATCCAGAGGAAGAATCGAAATTACTCAAAATCCTATCACTCAGAGAACAGAGAAAACTTCACTGTTAAATAATTTTTGTCTTGTCTTTCAAAATTACAGCTATTATTGTATTTGTAGGTATAAATATGTATTTACATATTAAATATGTGCTAAATAATGTATAGCACATACAAATAATACTAATATATAAATATATTTATAAATAAAAATGATTATTCTGTACACATTATTTTGTGATTGTTTTAAAAACATTTAATAATTCATTATGAATGTTTTGCCACTTCAACAAAATTCTTCTGCAATGTATCTTTTTTTAACTCAATATCATCTTTATTTTATTTTTATTTATTTATCTTGATATATGAAATTTACTGTCAAATTGGTTTCCATACAACACCCAGTGCTCATCCCAAAAGATGCCCTCTTCAATGCCCATCACCTACCCTCCCCTCCCTCCCACCCCCCATCAACCCTCAGTTTGTTCTCAGTTTTTTTTTTTTTTTTTTTTTTTTTTTAAAGATTTTTTTTTTTTAATTTTTTTTCAACGTTTATTTATTTTTGGGACAGAGAGAGACAGAGCATGAACGGGGGAGGGGCAGAGAGAGAGGGAGACACAGAATCAGAAGCAGGCTCCAGGCTCCAAGCTGACAGCAGAGAGCCCGATGCGGGGCTCGAACTCACGGACCGCGAGATCGTGACCTGGCTCAAGTCGGACGCTTAACCGACTGCGCCACCCAGGCGCCCCATGTTCTCAGTTTTTAAGAGTCTCTTATGCTTTGGCTCTCTCCCACTCTAACCTCTTCATTTTTATTTTATTTTAAATGTTTATTTATTTATTTTGAGAGAGAGAGAGAAGAGAGGCAGAGAGAGAGGAGGCGAGAGAGAATCCCAAGCAGGCTCCATGTTGTTAGTGCAGAGCCCTATGTGGGGTTTGATCTCAAGAACTGTGAGATCACGACCTGAGCCAAAGTCAAGAGTTGGATGCTTAACCAAATAAGACACCCAGGTGCCCCAATACAATATGACTTTTAATGACTACATGATTTTCCTCCCTGGAATATGCCATAGTAATTACTATTTGGTTTTAGTTGGGTTATTTTTTTTTTTTTTAGTTTATTTATTTATTTTGAGAGAGAGAGAGAGAGAGAGAGAGAGAGAGAGAGAGAGTGCACGCCTGAGTGGGGCAGGGGCAGAGAGGGAGAGAGAGAATTCCAAGTAGGCTCCGTGCTGTCAGCACAGAACCTGATGCGGGGCTCCATCTCACCAACTTGAGAGATCATGACCTGAGCTGAAATCAAGAGTCAGACACTTAACTGACTGAGCCACCCAGGTGTCCCAATAGCTGTGTTATTTTGGAACTTATACCCAGAGTTTAGTTCTCCTTCATTTAAACACTAGGGCACAGGAAAGAGACTTGCTCCATTATAACTATTACCACCAGCATAGTTTAAATAGTGCCAACCGGTATAATTACACTAACATTGATTCCATGTAAATGATGCTTACAGATGTATGGTAAATTGGTTTTACATAAGAATTAACATTCTTTAGATTTTATTAGGCTATTTAAAAAATATTTTTGTTGAGCAAACTGGGCTTTCTTTTAAACCTACAATACCCAGCTACAAGAGTTTTTTGAGCTATGTGAGCTTTGAATTAAATGATTTGAAAAATTTTGCCCAAGTCTCATGATCTTCAGTAATTCAACTGTAAGGTAGGTTGATACACGTTATAGACTTGTAAGAAGTGTGATTTGGGGACCCTCCTCAACCTTTAACCATCATTCACTGGAACACCTAACCTCAAAGGGAAAATATATGCAGCTATGTTGGGGACTCCAGTCACAAAGAAGAAGAAGATGTGGTCCCAATTCCTGAGAATTATATGAATGAATAAACTGTAACAGTAAATAAGGCAGGAAAAAACACCTTTACTTCAGAATCACAAGAAGCGCTTGGATCAAAGATATTTCAAAGAATTCTCTACTTAAGCTTATTATCTGTTCTATCTCAGTTTATAGTATCGTGAGACATACGTTTAAATTAGCTCCTCAAGATTTTAATCTCAATTAATCTGTTTTATACAAGACGCAAATATTTCACAGTAATCCTGATGATGCAATGCAGTGAGACTACGGATACTGCCAATTAAGGCTCTTTAAGTTAAACACAGGTTTAAAACCTTTTTACGTTTCAGTGCACAATTCTGGTGGAAGAGGTTTAAACATCTAGTCATACTCATGACAGATAAACAGTCACTTGGGGCCATCACTCTGTATCTTTCCGAAACACGTGCCATGGAAGCATGTTTCAACAGGACCCCATCATGGAATGAAGTCTGGCTCCCAGGGACTTTGGGTGGGGTTTTGTCCTTGGCAACCCCCCTAGGAAGATTCCAGACTTTAGTCTGAATACCACAAATCTGTAAAGCCTTGTAATCATTTCTTTTAGGTGTTCTACAAGTTTAATCCTGTTATTTCTTTACAAACAAAACAAACAAGCCAGCTGAAAAGTTACCTCAAGCTTTCCTAATGGGAAAAAGATTTTTCATTGGTTTTTTTTTTTCCCCAACTACAAAGTATAATTAGTTCCAAAAGATAATGAAAACACCCAATTTATATCATATAGTAAATCACAGAAATGACAGCTTTCAATAGACAATTCTGGGTTTTTGGATAGATCTATGTGATGGAGTCACATCCTCAAGATTTTAGCAACAAAAATGCACATCAATAGTCTAAAAACTAAAAATAAGGGGCACATGGGTGGCTCAGTCAGTTGAGCGTATGACTCTTGATTATGGGTCAGGTCGTGATCCCAGGGTGGTGGGATCGAGCCCCATGTTGAGCTCTATGCTGAGTATGGAGCCTGCTTTGGATTCTCTCTCCCTCTTTCCCTCTCAGTTAAGTGTCTGGCTTCGGCTCAGATCATGATCTCGCAGTTTGTGAGCTCAAGCCCCATATCGGGCTCTGTGCTGACAGCTCAGAGCCTGGAGCCTGCTTTGGATTCTGTGTCTCCCTCTCTCTCTTTGCCCCTCCCCTGCTCATGCTCTGTCTCTCTCTCTCTCAAAAATAAATGAGTGTTAAAAAAAAAAAAAGAAGTAAAAAAAGACATGTACAAGCTATAGTCAGTGATAATCATTTTTTTCTCCTTATAATGTGTAAACTACAGTCTTCAAATTTGTTATTCAAGTTTTGATAGAAGTACCTTCCTAATGATTTGTTGTTTCCTACAAAAGCCTCCTATCCAGTTTGTTTCCTATGAAGGATGTTACAGGAGTCTACAGTCTAAAATGGATTACATACAACAAAGGTATCTTAAATTAAACTGACAACATTCTGGTTTAAGGTAGGGGGTTAGCATTAGGAATAGAAATAAAAGATCATGACAGCCTACATATAAAGGGTGATGGGAAAGCCACAAAGAAAGTAGAGCACTTCGGGGGTGCCTACTGGGTGGCTCGGTCAGTTAAGCATCCTGATCTCACAGTTCCTGAGTTCAAGTCTTGCATTGGGCTCTGTGCTGACAGTTCAGAGCCTGGAGCCTGAAGCCTAATTTGGATTCTGTGTCTCCCTCTCTCTGTCCCTCCCCGACTTGTGCTCTGTCTGTCTCTCTCTCTCTCTCAAAAAAATAAATAAAATAAAATAAAATAAAATAAAATAAAATAAAATAAAATAAAAATAAATTAATTAAATAAACATTAAAAAAAAAAGTAGAGCACTTTAATAATAATGACAACAACGCGGGCTAGGCCCAGGATCCTTTTTTGTTTATGCTGATTAAGACTATGTATTTTAAAATGCTGGTTTTAAATTTTTTTTTAATGTTTATTTATTTTTGAGGAGAGAGAGAGAGAACATGAGCAGGGGAGGGCAGAGAGAGAGAGGGAGACAAAGAATCTGAAATAGGTTCCAGGCTCTGAACTGTCCGCAGAAAGCCTGACGTGGGGCTTGAACTCACGAACCATGAGATCATGACCTGAGCCAAAGTCGGACGCTTAACCAACTGAGCCACCCAGGTGCCCCTATTTTAAAATTCTTAATTGTGGTAAAATATGCATAACATAAAATTTACCATCTTAACCATTTTTGAGTATATAATTCAGTACTAAGTATATTCACCTTGTTGTGCAATCTCCAGAACTTTTCCATCGTGCAAAACTTAAACTATACCTATTGAACAATTCCCTATTATTCTCTTCTCTCCAGGTCCTGGCAACCACTCTTCTACTCTATGAATTTGACTACTCTAGATACCTCATGTAACTGGAATCATACTGTATTTGTATTTTTGTGATTTAGCATAATGTCTTCAAGATTCATCCATGTTGTAGCATATGTCAGAATGTCCTTTTTTAAGGCTGAATAATATTCCATTGTATGTATATTCCACATTTTGCTTATCCATTCATGTGTTGAGGGACATATGGGTGGTTTCCACCTTCTGGTTACGGTTAATAATGCTGCTATGAACACAGATATACATATATCTCTTTGCAACTTTGCTTTCAATTATTTGGGAGATACACACACACACACACACACACACACACACACACACACACACACCCAGAAGTGGAATTGCTAGATGCAGTCCCAGGATCTTTTAAAATCACAGTTCTCCTACAAAGTATGGTACAATATTCTACATAAGCAACGGAGTAGTGAATGACAGAGCCATGTCTGGATCATTCAGCAGGTCATACACTCACTGGCGATGTCACTCACTCTGATTTCTGTGCTCAAGGAGAATCTGCTGTTGTCACCACATCAAGCTCACTGTACAGTACACACCTTTTACTCTACTTCAAAACTTGACAGAAGCTCCTTCAAGCTTTCACTGATTAATTCACAACGATAACAATGGGCTGCAAAGACTGCTTTATAAACAGATCCCCCCCTACTTCTTGTTTTGGTCCTCAGGAATACCCAAAGAATGCTTCACCCAAAATCACAAAGGGCAAAACAAATTTTGGAAAAGCAAGAGAGGGGGGTTAAAGCAGGTTCCTTAAAACCTCAGACCACCTGGAAGGATGTAATTGGTGAATTCACAGCAAGCAATAAGTGGGAGGACCTGGTGGAGATGAGCTGCAAGAGTCATGAGTGAGCTTTGTTTCAGAAAAGGGCAGTCAAGCTGCCTCATATTCCCCGTCACATCACCACTGTGCCCAGTGGGTCAGGGATGGTGGGAATGGGTAACGGAGGGCAACACTGCTCCTCACCAGCTCTTCAGCAGAAACAAGGCAAGGCCCCTAATTTCAAGTGCTGACTTTCTATTTTTACTGCTTCTAGGCAACTGGATAAAAGCATAATAAAAGTGGCTTTGTATGCCAATTTCATTAATAAAATGTGTATTCTAAAGACAGAATGAAAAGAATCCATATATTATTCATTCCTGGGAGTGATGCTAATGCTGAAGTAAGTAAAGAATCCATTTCAACCAACCAGAAAGAAGAAAATAACTAATTTTCACCAAGCCTGGAAATGTTGGTACTTGAAGGACAATGTAATGACTAAATAAGTGGACAGTTTGAAAGAAGGAATCGTTACGTCACCACAATGGTTATTTTTAACTCACAGTGGAAAGTCATCAGGAATTGAAACTACAAATAGCAATGTTAATTATAACTTTTTCAGAGCAGGATATAAAAATCAGCATTGCATAAATAAGAAAATACAAAGTACAACTGCCTAGGTTTTTGACTAATGACCCAAACGGTTTCTGTTCTATTCACGTTGTTTTGTAATCTTTTTAAAAACATTTAACCACATACTGTGGATATATCCCCATTTCAACACATATTCTTTATAATTTCTTTAAACAATATGCTCTATTGGCTGCATTTGGAAAAATACCTTCTCATCTTTCCCCATTCTCCTTCTCATTTCCCTCTTTTGAGAATTTTCCCCTCCCTTAGTACTTCCCTCCTCTCCAAATGAGGTAATGTATTACAAAAAGTTGGTTTTCTGTTCCACAGAGTGGAGCATATTATTATTTGTTTACGGTAGCAGACATTGTTGGTTGCCAGCCACAAATGATTGGTCCAAGCTAATCACATTCCCATAAATTTGTTGGAAATTAATCTAGGGATAGACATGAGACCTAATCCTAGCCAGTGAGACGTATGGACAAATCTGCTGTAGAGTTTCAGGAAGTATTTTTCCCTTTTATTAGAGGACCACAGTAGAAAATTCTTGCTGTACTTCCTCCTCACCTCCCAGCCCCCACTCCCTATCCGTGCATCTTACACTAAATGCTGCTGCTTGAGGACCTGAACTTGCAGTTGTAGCAACCATCCTGAAGCACAAAGGGAGACATCATCTGTACGCATAAAATGCCAGAGTGTAAATGAGAGAAAAAGTCTGGGTCTTTATGACATTGCTGAATAGCTGAACAACTTTGAGGTTGCCCACCTCTGGTCTTGTAGTTTTAACAGTAATGCCTTTATTTAAAGTTTTTTTTTTTCTATTGAGTCTTCCGTAATTTGCAGTTGACAATTATTCTAACAAACCAAACTTAACTAAAATTGTATCAACTGAAACCTGTTAAAGTCACTATCTTTCATTCAGAGCCCTCTTTGCCAGTGTGCACTGCCTTTCTCCCCACACCCTGCCCCTGCCCCACCATGGGGCCTGTATCAACATTCTTTTCCTGTTGCCAATTATCACTTCCAGGGGGTTATCTTTTTCTCTCTGAGACTTATTCCTCCTTCCATTTGTTGTCACAACATTTTCTTCTTCATCGCTATCATTTGCTATCAATCCTCCATATTCCTCAGGGACTATGGCTCATCCTCTCTACCCTACACTCACCATTTTCCTGCATGACTTCAACATTATGCAGCTAGGATGCCCTAGCTAGTACCTTAACTTCAGAGACCTTTGACATCATTAACCCCATTCCATTATTTACCATTTATTTCCATGGCTAAAACTAGGAATGTGTTATTACTCAACTCCGACATAAAATATTTTTAATAAAAAAAGTTTAAGTTACTTTAATCACATTTACTTGGATATCAAAATGTCACTTAAATTTACATAAGCTTATCAGACAGCATAACTAATTAAATTTGGAGAGCAACTTCTTCACACACCATGTGTTAGGTCTGCCAATTCCCTCATCTCTCTTGTTGGTCATTTTAAAAATTTTTTTTTTTTTTCAACGTTTATTTATTTTTGGGACAGAGAGAGACAGAGCATGAACGGGGGAGGGGCAGAGAGAGAGGGAGACACAGAATCGGAAACAGGCTCCAGGCTCTGAGCCATCAGCCCAGAGCCTGACGCGGGGCTCGAACTCACGGACCGCGAGATCGTGACCTGGCTGAAGTCGGACGCTTAACCGACTGCGCCACCCAGGCGCCCCTCTCTTGTTGGTCATTTTATCTTATCTTCTTTACAAAGCTTAATCCTCAGTTAGCCCAACCACTCTCTCTTTCCTGGCTGTTATACCAGTGATTCAGACAGCTGTTATGGGGTAGGGGTAGGGCATGATCACGTATGTGTCCCTTATCGATATGAAGTCAGTCTTAAATCCTGATTACCATAGTGCCACCAGGTAGTCCCCCGTGGTCCCCAATAAGCTCTCTTGCTGTCCTTATAGGCCAGTCCGAATGTTTACTGCTGTCTCCCTAAGTTACCATCTCCCTTTCTTCTCTTAGCACACTAGCCTATACTCCACTACAGAGAGAAACTCATTCCATCAAGGGGATGCTATTACCTCCCTGTGTCCACCTACAAATTTAAAAGCACTGGCATCTACCCTTCTTCTTTATCTTCTGGTAGGAAAGGCTTCCTTCCTTCTACACAGTATTCATCTCCCTCCTTATGCTCTGGATCTCATTCAATGTAGCTTATTCAAGTACCTCCCCTTGCTCTACTAGCCATTCCCCTACTACACCTGGGATTTCTTCCCTTTCTATTGTCCCTTGACCAATAAACAACCCAAGCGACCCCCTTCTTTTTTTTTTTTAAGTTTGTTTGTTTATTTATTTATTTATTTATTTACGAATGAGCAAGGGAAGGGCGGGGGGGGGGGGTGTGGGGGGAGAGAATCCCAGGAGAGGCAGAGAGAGAATCTTGACACAGGGGCTCGATCCTGTGAACCATGAGATCATGACCTGAGCCGAAATCAAGAGTCAGACTGAGCTACTCAGATGCCCCCTTTTAGATTTTATTTTTAAGATCTCTACACCCAACGAGGAGATCGAACTCACAACCCTGAGATTGAGAGTCACATGTTCCATGGATTGAACCAGCCAGGAGCCCCTCCTCTTCTTTTCTTAGACAAGGATCTTTACACAGCAATGCACATTTTCCTAATTCTCATCCACATCACATCACTACAATGAATGCAGATGCAGCAGCTCTTCCAAGATCACCAATAACCACTTGTTTGCCACAACCAATGGGACATTCCACTCCTCGCTTAACCTTGCCATGGCATTTCACACTGGGTCTCGCCCTCCTATTCACTGTTCTCCAAAATAAAAAGACCTTCTTTTTTTTTTAAATTTTTTTTTAACGTTTATTTATTTTTGAGACAGAGAGACAGAGCATGAACAGGGGAGGGGCAGAGAGAGAGGGAGACACAGAATCTGAAGCAGGCTCCAGGCTCTGAGCTGTCAGCACAGAGCCCGACGCGGGGCTCGAACTCACGGACCACAAGATCATGACCTGAGCCGAAGTTGGCCGCTCAACCGACCGAGCCACCCAGGCGCCCCAAAATAAAAAGACCTTCTATGTTTCTCATTAGAAATGTAATGCATCACGGCGCCTGGGTGGCGCAGTCGGTTAAGCGTCCGACTTCAGCCAGGTCACGATCTCGTGGTCCGTGAGTTCGAGCCCTGAGTCAGGCTCTGGGCTGATGGCTCAGAGCCTGGAGCCTGTTTCCGATTCTGTGTCTCCCTCTCTCTCTGCCCCTCCCCCGTTCATGCTCTGTCTCTCTCTGTCCCAAAAATAAATAAACGTTGAAAAAAAATTAAAAAAAAAAAGAAATGTAATGCATAATTAACATAATAAACATATTTGTTCTGTTAAAAAAGCCAAAACACAAGGAAAAAAAATACCACCCACAATTCTCCCATCCAAAGACAATCATAATCAATTAACACATTGATGGTTCCTTCCGTAATTTTTCTGTACATGTATTCTCAGATAGAAAGTTATTTTCCTTTTATAAATGGAGTACTAGTGTATGTGATTTTGTAATTGTCTTTTTCACATAATGTATACTGGACTCTCATTTGCACATCAATGAATACAGGTCTACCGCTCAATTTTTTTTTATATTTGTTTTTGTTTTTTTAATATGAAATTTATTGTCAAATTGGTTTCCATACAACACCCAGTGCTCAACCCAACAGGTGCCCTCCTCAATGCCCATCATCCACTTTCCTCTCCCACCCCCCCACCCCACCCATCAACCCTCAGTTTATTCTCAGTTTTTAAGAGTTTCTTATGGTTTGCCTCCTTCCCTCTCGTTTTCCCCCCTTCCCCTCCCCCATGGTCTTCTGTTAAGTTTCTCAGGATCCACAAAAGAGTGAAAACATATGGTATCTGTCTTTCTCTGTATGACTTATTTCACTTAGCATAACACTCCCCAGTTCCATCCACGTTGCTACAAAAGGCCAGATTTCATTCTCATTGCCATGTAGTATTCCATTGTGTATATAAACCACAACTTCTTTATCCATTCGTCTACTGCTCAATTTTTAATGGTCATGTGGTATTATTTTATTTACATACTATCTTTGGCCAGAAGTTTTAATTTATCAAATTACCCACTTTTTTTTTAAATTTTTTTTTTTAAACGTTTATTTATTTTTGAGACAGAGAGAGACAGAGCATGAACGGGGGAGGGTCAGAGAGAGGGAGACACAGAATCCGAAACAGGCTCCAGGCTCCGAGCTGTCAGCACAGAGCCCGACGCGGGGCTCGAACTCACAGACTGCGAGATCATGACCCGAGCCGAAGTCGGACGCTTAACCGACTGAGCCACCCAGGCGCCCCAAATTACCCACTTTTTAAATTCTACTTTTATCATGTTCTAAATTACTTGAACTTGTTTCTGGACTTTGACTTGTTTGGCTCTGTTTAGGGTACAGGGTATCTCTCTCCTTTAATAATTAAGTATTTAGAATTTGTGTTCATATCTGGTAGGGCAAGTGTCCTCTTTCCATTCTTTATAAAATATTCCTGGATATTCTTACATGTTATTGTTCTCAAACGATTTTAAGATCATTTTGTTAAGTTCTCATATCCTTCCACAAACACCTTTCACTAATTTTTAAGAAATTATAATTTGGGGAGTCTTTTATAATTTTGAATCTTTCCTTTTCGCAACATATTGTGGCTCTCTTTTTATTCAAGTCTTCTTCTGACTCCCTCAGTAAAGTTTTGTCACTTTTTTTCACATAATTCCTACATCTGTGAGACCCCTACTATAGTAGGCTGGTGCTCATCCTTGCTTACATGTACTGTACTGTTTCCCCACTGATCTCATTCCTCAAATCTACCCTTTACTCTCTGGCTAGCTTGATCTTTTTTTTTTTTTTTTTTTTTTTAATTTTTTTTTTCAACGTTTATTTATTTTTGGGACAGAGAGAGACAGAGCATGAACGGGGGAGGGGCAGAGAGAGAGGGAGACACAGAATCGGAAACAGGCTCCAGGCTCTGAGCCATCAGCCCAGAGCCCGACGCAGGGCTCGAACTCACGGACCGCGAGATCGTGACCTGGCTGAAGTCGGACGCTTTTTTTTAATTTTTTTTTTTTTTCAACGTTTATTTATTTTTGGGACAGAGAGAGACAGAGCATGAACGGGGGAGGGGCAGAGAGAGAGGGAGACACAGAGTTGGAAACAGGCTCCAGGCTCTGAGCCATCAGCCCAGAGCCCGACGCGGGGCTTGAACTCACGGACCGTGAGATCGTGACCTGGCTGAAGTCGGACGCCTAACCGACTGCGCCACCCAGGCACCCCAAGAAGTCGGACGCTTAACCGACTGCGCCACCCAGGCGCCCCGAGCTTGATCTTTTTAACATGTAGACCTGATCCCATCAGATTAGTCTTATGCTAGAATGCCCTCAGACAAAGCCCACCTGGTTCTCTGGCCTTGTCTCTTGGAACTCCTGAAGACTTTCTCCATCTTTACCCCCTCGCTACCCTATGGCCCCGTCTTCTGAAAGAGGGGGCTGCTTTAGTCACTCTTCCTTCATATATATGAGGCTCCTAGGACACTGTATTAACAGGTGTCCATAAATGTTCAATGACTTTTCACTAAGAAGTGAGACCCAAACTAAACTGGAAATGACTATGCAATCTATAAAAGCCATTAGCTTAAAAAGGACTCACTGATTCTTCCCAGGAATACTTTAGTAGTGATAAAACTCTAGGGAAATCAGAAAAAGTAGGTTTGGATCATGGGATAGGGATCCAAGAGGAATCACATATAAATCAGTATCCCTACCTATTAGCCAATACAGCATCTTCATATGTGTGTTAAGACTTTTGGTTCATTATTTCATAAATATAATACCCTTATGTCTATAATGAACTTCACTGAAGAATGGAATAAAAACAGTTAAAGATGTTTTCTATCTTACCACCTCTATCCAAAATTCTTTTAGCAGCTGACCATCAAGAGACATGGACGTTAGCACACTGTTCCACTGCTAGAAGTATGGCTATAAGTAAGTCTCTTACCCTCTCTCATCCCTAAGAAAAGCATTCTATAGATCAAATCATTTTCCTTAATATACCACTTAGGTACAGAATTGGACCACTGGCTAAATCTCCCAGCACTTTAATTTCATGTCACCACATCAATGTTTCTCAAAATGTGGTCTCTTAATCCAGTGCTACTAAATTCCATTTCATCTTGGCCACTGGCTGATTGACTCACCAAGGCCCAATTTTTCTGGACCTCAGTTTTTCATTTATAAAAATCAGGATAAATTCTTCCCTTCCTCCATCACAGAACTGCAAAGAGATATTATTATCATTTTACATTATATATTTGATTTGCTTTTTAAACTGTCAAGTGCTATTGAGCTAGACAATAAATTCCCAGAGAAACAGGAATGTGGGGCATGTTTATACTCTCCCTGGAATCCAACAAAGCACCTCACACAGAGAAATCTGTTGATTTTACTTGATTTGATGAATTACTTAACAGTGTATATAGATAGGCATGAAGATGAAGTACAATGACTTTTGCTCTTGGCTTTGTGCACAGCAGTTATATAAAACATCCTCACTGATTAAGCTGATTCCTGAGTCGTTAGAGAAAAGGCTACAATCCTCCATTGTGGTTTATCAGTTATTCACTAAGAATTTAAGTGTTTGCCACGTGGAAACACAAAAGAAATCTCTCTTGGAAATGTATATAACCTAAGCAAACCACCTGCATGTGAGATTCCAAATTTCCATTTAATGATTTAAAAGAAAAAGCACTAAATTTAGAGCAAAAAGCATTACATCTGAATTTCTAGTCTTTAAAAAAATTTTTTTTTTAACGTTTATTTATTTTTGGGACAGAGAGAGACAGAGCATGAACGGGGGAGGGGCAGAGAGAGAGGGAGACACAGAATCGGAAACAGGCTCCAGGCTCTGAGCCATCAGCCCAGAGCCCGACTCGGGGCTCGAACTCCCGGACCGCGAGATCGTGACCTGGCTGAAGTCGGACGCTTAACCGACTGCGCCACCCAGGTGCCCCTGAATTTCTAGTCTTACTAGTCATATAGCTTACTAGTCATATACTCTAAGGCAGGTCATTTGCAACCGTTGTGGGCCTTGGTCTTCACAGCTATAAAAATGGAAATAACCTTGAAGACACTTAATAAGATATTATATATTTATATATAATTACATATATTGTAATAATATATAATTACATGTAATAAGTAGAACATGAAATACTGAAGTACTTAAATGGTATAAAGTACATGCATCGTAATGCTACCATTTATACAAAAGAAATATGAAGCCCCTACTATGTGTCAGGCATCATGTAGGTGATGTTACACAGAAACACCTAAGACAGAGACTCGGGGTGCTCTTGTTTTACTGGGGGGAGAAAACAGAAATCTACCCTACACACTTCAGGTCGGTATATGGCAAGGGCTACAGATGGCATGGGTGCTACCGGCATCGAGTGAGCACTGCGGAGGAAGCTAGCATCCACACTGACCTTGGAGGTTGGGGAATCATCTGCCTGGAAGGCCACACTAGCAGAGGCTTTAGAGAACAAGCGCTCAGGACCAGCAACCACCCCTGCAGAGGGCGCATTGCGAAAGGGGACCACACTGCAAAGGGTTTTACTGCTGGGCCTGTGTAGGGAGTGGATAGAGTCTTGTAGTCAGGAAACTAGTGAAAATGTGTAAAAGAATGGTATGTTATTATTGATGCTTTTGCATACAGAATGGATGGAAGGTGCTGTGAGGAGCCTATTCCCCTACTCTGGACATAAGACAGGAGGGTCTGAACTAGAAAGGGAAAGCAAGAGGAAAGTCAATTCACAAGAGAAATGCAATATGTAAATGTCTGTTTTCACAGGTCAACTTTAACAGACCATCTTTTGAGGGCTCTGCCACGTCTCCAGGTTTCACACTGGGTGGTCTTGGGCCTGTTATTTAAGCTCCCCTCTCCTCGCATCAAGCCTTAGCTTCCTCATCTGTAAAACGGGGATAATACTTTCCTCTAGGATGCTTGTGGAGACTAAAACCAGTGTGTGAACCCCCCAGCTTGGGTAACTGGAACTGGAACAGGTTTGGAACTGGTGCCACTAAATCAAGAAGAGGACCCACCATTAGCCATGGCATCTGGCAGAGTTCAGATCCATCTAGTTTTCTCTTGTTAGGACGTGGACAGCCTCCCATCTTCCCAAACAGTGATTATTAAGATCAACAAACACTACTGTGTGCCTATTAGAAGGTACAATCTTTAAAATATTTATTATTTTAATTAAATCAAGTGTTATGTTGCCTGTTCTTTATTTTGCAAGTCTAAAGATGGCTAGCATTTTAGATCTAGATGCATCCTTAGAAATTATGTTATTTACTGAATGCATAATATGTCTCTTTTTGCAAATAACCTAACTTTCTAAAGTGGCTTTAGGTTGCCTTTTACCTTGTATCTAAACTGATTTTTCTATGAGGCGTCCAACTGGTAAGGTTCCCTCAAACTGTCTCATAGGTGCTTTCACGGATAATAACCGTTTACTCAAAGAATGCAATATAACTTTTTACTTAATCAACATATATATTCAGAAACTAATACGGAGGAGGGAAAAACATTACTAATGAACTTTATTACATAATCAACTTTGGTTGCTTTCTGAGCTTAACAAATAAGAACTAGAATTTGTGATATTATTTCCTTATGTTATCCATTAATGCTGAGCTGTGTGCATTCCAATACAGAGAGGGGGAGAGAGGAGCAAACGAGGACTGTGAAAAGAACACTTAGCTTCATTTGGTCAAAAAATGGTCTTTACAAAGGTTTTTATTATAGGTCATAAAACACTGCTTACCACAATGTACCTTTCCTTGAAAAAGAAAAGAAATCCCTACAGTGGCGAGAAGCCGACAACTCACTGAGTATTCATGCTTCCTTCCCATAAACACATCTGTGCATATTATCTATTTTGGGGAAAGCTGCATGCACAGCTGTTTATGGGGGCTCAACATTTTTTATTCTGTGTTGTTGCAAGGACTGAATTTTTAAGCTGATCCTGTTAGGAGAGCAAATGCATCTCCAGGGGGAGGAGAACCATATGCTCCTTACTAATAACTCCTTCAATCTATGGGAAGAAGAGAGGCTCTAGGTGTTCATATCTAGTTAGGAAGAGGATGGAGGCCAAGAGAAAAGGGGATCTTTAAGCTAAATGGAACTGTCACCAAAACAAAAATGAAAATGACATTAAGAACCTAATGTGTATCTTACAAAGAATTCAGCAAGTTAACATTAAAATAGGCAATACAATAGGATTTGTCCAGGAAAAGATGGGTGGCACTATGGCTAGAGAACTTGTTATGAAGGGTATCCAAGTATAGGTACATATACACTGAGTGCTGCTCTGATTTAAGGCTGTCCCTCCCCAAAACTTCTTGGACCGATTGTGGTCTCAAACCTGCCCTTCCTGCCTTCAAATCTTTTCCTGGCCCATCTGAAACTCCCAGTCAGCATTTCTGATCATTCTCTTTCGAGGCGCCACAAAATCATCTTTGCATTTCTCCTTACGCTGATCCTCCAATGCCTTACCCTAGTACCTATCTGCCTATCCCTACTCTTACAACTAAAGCTGCTGAGAGAAAATCACCACCACATCATGGTCTCCACTTTCATCTGGGCTTTCAGTATTACCTTTTCTGGCTCTCTGGTAAGCTCCCTTTTCTGTTGTCCACAATGGTTACACTATCTGTGTTCCCAAGTATGTGCTTTGAAAGTAACTTAAATTCTAAATTCTGCTTTAACTACCTCACCTTATTCGTTTATGGCTCCAACATTTGGTCATATTCTGAGGTATCCCAAGTCATAATGGCAGGTGGGACTGTTCTCTTGAGTTTCAGACATGCAAACTTCAAAGTTTCCTGTTCATGTTTTCTAGAATATTCCACAGCAACTGCAATCTCAATATGACCCCAAAACAACAGTACAGTTTTTTCAGCCCCATCAAAACCTGTTCTTCAGCCTGTTATATTTTTTACCTTGTAAATGGTACCACTATTCACCCAAATGATCAAGCCAAAATATTAGACATTTTAGATTCCTTCTCTTCTCCTGACCAAATAGCTAATCAGTCACCAAATCCTGGTAACTACAGTTCCTAAATTACATTTTAAATCAGCCCTTCTTTCCCATCTCCATGGTCCTCGTCAAGTTGCCAGTATCTCTTGCCTGGATGACTGTAGTAGTGTTCCAACACAGATAAGCTATCTGTTTTTAGATTTAAGCATCTTTTAATCTTTTTTTTCACAGTGTTGACTCAATGACATTTCTAAAATATAAACTCGAATCATACAGAAGTTCTCTACTGTTCACTATAAGACAAAGGTAGAACTTAGTTTGCTACCTGAAGCATTTTATGTCTGATCTCTAACCACCTCTGGTTTTATTTCTGGCTTTTTCCATGGTCTGAAGGTGATGAACTCTATTATATCTTGCCCCTTTGTAATGCTGTTCCCTCTGCCTGGGATGTTCCCTCCATTGCCTTACTGCCCAACACACACAGCTTATCTGCCTGGCTCTTTCCAATTTATCTTTCAAGACTTACTTTAAATAGATCTTGGCCAAGACCTGGGTAATTCTCTTCACACACCCAGGCTAAGCTAGGCGCCCCCTTCTGTAATCCCACAGCACTCTGAGTATAGTTCTATTACAGAATTTATCCTAATTTAGTGGAATCATGGTATCTCCCTCACTAATTTAGAGATCCTTAATGCTAAGGAAGGAACTGCAAATGGGGGTAGATGAGAAAATAAAGAAGCATCCCAGGCACTTTGCAGACATTATTTCATTTAATTCTCCCAGCAACCCCTTGAGTAAATGCACAGTCATTCATTCTAAAGTTGTGTCACAGGTACTGTGCTACACTAGAGAACAACAGTGCCTGGTCTCATGGAGTTGACAGTGGAGGAGGAGGGGCCAACTCACTTGGTGCTCAGCTGCTCATGCCCGGGGTCTCAGTGAGTAAGTATGAAGGAACTGAACAAACGATGCTTTTAAAATATGCTATGACCTAGCAATTCCACTTTTAGGAATTCATCCTACAGAAGCAACAGCATTAGTTTACAATAAGTCAGTACAAAGAGGATCGATGATATGTTGTTTGAAATAGTAAAAAAATGAAAATACCTAAAATGTCTACCGATAGGAGAAAAGTTCAGTAAATTATGAGTCTACAATGTAAGGGAGAACCTGGGTAATTAGGGAGAACCTGGGTAATTCTGTAAACTAGATAAATCAACAGCAAAAGGCATAAGTAAGCCTTAGAGTAAATACACAGAGCTTGATTCTGGTTTGGTAAAAGAAATGTGTACATGTTCATTAATGCATGTGTGGCTATGTCTGTATCAAGGTGGCTGGATAAAAAAACAGAATACTCTGTTAAATCTGAATTTCAGATAAACAACAAATACTTCTCCATATAAATATCTTACATATTGCATAGGACATATTTAAACTAAAAAAGTAGTTGTTGTTTATCTGAAATTCAAATTTAACTGAGTGACTTTATTTTATCTGCTGAATCTGGCAACCCTCTCTGAACACATATAAAAATGTTTGGAAGGAAGTATAGCTACAATTAAAGGTTGTTACCACTGGAGGTGGGGGTAGGAAGGAGAAACAAAAGGAAGAGATTTCTGCTTTTTTATGTCAAGTTTTAAATTGGTAAGATTGTGGATGATTTTTACTTTCTGATGTTTTTCTGAGGTTGCCAGTTAAAATTACATATATATTTATTAAAATATATTTTAATATAATCTTATATAATATGACATACAATTTAATACTTAATATAATTTAATATAATTATATATATATAAATGTCCCTTTTGCCAACCACATTTTAAAACCAGTAGGCAGCAATCTTTTGAAAATCTAAAAATTAGTAAGTCTCTGATAAAATTTGTGAAACAAGAAAAATCCTACTGCTGTCTAAAAGTTCTAAGTGCAACTCACATTTTAACCTCCACTTCCTGACACAGATCCTACAGAAAAATAGGTACTCAATAAATTTTATACTTTCAATATTTAAAGTAAAAGCTACAAGTGGTTCTAAAAAGACAATAAAATGATCCATTTTACATGATACAAGTAATTATTGGGTTGTTTTTAGACTCTTAACTCAGTTAACTGCTGAAATACTTTAGAATGAAAGGTAAATCAATAATGCCTTCCTAGAACAACCCCCAACTTTCTTTAGGCTGAGAGTCCAAAGCTGAAAAGTTTGCAGGCAAAATAACCAATGTAGAAACCTTGAAGAAGCACCCATTGCAATAAGACTTGACCTTGCTTTGGGGAGCCTGGGTGGCTCAGTTGGTTAGGCATCAGACTCCTGGTTTCAGCTCAGGTCATGATTCATGGTTCGTGAGTTCGAGCCCCACAACAGGCTCTGCACAGAGAAGAGCCTGCTTAGGATTCTCTCTCTGCCCCTTCCGCGTGCTCTCTAAATAAATAAATAAACTTTAAAAAAAAAAAAAAGATGTGACCTTGCCTTATTTCCAGTCCCTGCTTCTTCCCTCCTGTTTGTTGGAATCACCATACATACCCTTTCAAAATGGTTTCTGAAATGTTGTATCTGACCTCCTGGGTGAAAGCAGGCAACTGTCAGCATAGATTTTAAGGTCATTTCAAGCTCTGTCAGATATGACACTTGTTGGCTTGCCAAGAGGTACCAGGTCTGCCAGTGCTTATTGGTGTTTCCTTAATAGCTTATATTCCAATGTGATTTACTTTTATTATATACTACCATTCACCTAAAAGGAATATGATATTTATACCTCCCAACACACACACACACTCAAACAAACACAATGTATTTATAAAGCAGCACAGTGGGTAAGCCAAAAGAATGGTTTTCATACTTAAAGTTCATAAAACTCTTCTCTTCTGGCATTGTATTTTTGTCATTTTTTGGGCAGTGACATTACACACTGGAAACAGAAAGTTTCTAACATTTAAAAGCCCAGATATGAGATTTTACCATCTGTCACATATACTTAGTTTGTAGCTAAAAATATCTTACTAGATACTTAAAATGTCAAAATAGGCTAAAAAGGCAGTAGGGAAATGTCCTGCCTCCATGTATTTTGAAGTGCTTGGCTAGGAGAGACACAAGTGATGATAAAATCACATCTGATGCTCTGAGTGGAAAGAGAAGGATCCCATTCAAATTCCAACACACTAGGAGAAGATTTTAGCCCTGCACATATCTAACAGAGGACTTACACGCTCAGTATGTAAAGAACTCCTACAATTCAATCAGAAAAAGACATATAACACAATCTTTAAAAATAGCGAAGATGTGAACAGGAACTTCACCAAATAGGAAATCCAAATGTTCAGGAGCTTATGAAAAGGTGCTCATTACCCTTATTAGTCATCATGGAATTGAAAAGCATAAATAGACACCATTACAATGGCTTAAGTTGACAACAACAAGTGTTGACAAAGACATGAAGCAACTGAGCCTCTCATAGTACTGATGGAGAAATACAGAATAGTTTAAACCACGTGGGAAACTGTTTGGCAAAGCCATTGTACACAGAAGAACAAAAACTTCTCTCACAGATATGATGCTGAATGATAAAAGCTTTACACAAAAAAGTACATGCGTTTCTATGAAACAGCCAGTGTAATAATTACCTCTAGGGAGAGGTTACAGACTGGGAGGGCTCACGAAGAAGTCTTCAGAAATGTTCTCTTTCCAGATCTGGGCTGTGGTTACAACAGTAAAAAACCATCAAGTGGAAGGAATGCTTGAGATGAGTGCACTTCTTTATTATATGTTTCTAATACCTCAATTAGAAAAAAAACTCTCTGTCTTTCTAATATCCATCCAAATCTGGGAAGTTATCCAGGTCAGTCATGCTATTCAGGACCTGTCTGGCAGGCACAGTGTTAGAGGCTTCATGGACGAGGCTCTCAGTTTTCCTTTGGGATCTGTTCATTCTCACTTCTCAGCAGTATAATCACTTTGCCTAATTTCCACCTGTATCCGTTTTCTTCACTGGTAGGTGGGAGGATGACACAGGATGACACATCTTGTTACAATAATCAGGTAATGTGCGTATGTAAGTGCTATGAAAAGCACTATGGGTTATATGGATGTACATATTACTGTTATTTATATGGCATTTGGAAGATTGAAGGTTTCTCCAAATAATGTTAAAGACACTATTTTTTTTAAAGATATAATATTTTTTATCACTGCCATTTCCCTGACAACTCTCAATTTCTTGAGATACAAAACATCAGATGTTAATTATGAGTAAGATTACAAAGTGTCCAAACCTATTCCTTTCAGCCTACAGTTCACTGCAGTGCCTCAGGGGACGGGCTTATGAGGTTCTGATTGTACCTTTCCTTCCTGCTAGACATTGGGCATGTCTGTGTATTTCATCGAATCTAAAACACCATCTATTTTAAGACTTACTATTATTTTAATGTATCACTAAAGAAGGAAGATAACTGCCAATGAAACTATGACACTACTCTTTCTTATCATATAGAGGGTTTAGTTACACTTAGGAAAAGGGTTCCTTCGACTTCTTCAGGTTTGGGTTTTTATGATGTATCATTCTTTTTTTTTAAATTTTTTTTAATGTTTATTTTTGAGAGAGAGAAAGAGAGAGAGAGAGAAAGTGGGGGACAGGTAGAGGAAGAAGGAGACACAGAATCCGACGCAGGCTCCAGGTTCTAAGCTGTCAGCATAGAGCCCGATGTGGGGCTTGAACTCACAAACCGCGAGATCACGATCTGAGCCAAAGTCGGACGCTTAACCAACTGAGCCACCTAGGCACCCCTGAGGACAATTTCTTATGGAAACTAAGCTAACTCCTAGTGATTATCATATTTTTCTTTATATACATTTAAGCCTTATTTTATCACACAAAACCGTGTGAATATATTTGTGTTATAAAAGATGCAAAACTTCAAGAGTAGAAGTTCTACTTGACTACCTATTAGGATTGTCAGATATACATCTGAAACACTTACCACCTATTCTAACCTTAGTGTCTTCCAAAGAGGTAGCCACTATTATCAGTTTGCTGTATACTCTTTCAGACTTGGTTCTGTAATTATATGAGATACATATGTGTTTCAGAAAAATGGAACCAAGTTGTCTTCACAGTTCTAAAACCATCATTTTTTCCCTTTACTTCACTCAACACTATGATTTAAACGTAATTCCTTACAGATTTACAACATTCTTTTTAATTGTCACATAGAATTCCATACGGTATTACAGTCAATTTGGCCCTTCCCTTACTGATGAGCCCTTAGGTTATTTCCATTTTTTCCAATATGATTAATGTTCTAGCAAACTTCCTGATTCAAAGCTCCTTTTGCACTAGTGTCAGGGTATCTCTGAAAGGTGAAAATGCTTGGTCACTGAAAATATTCATTTTTAGTTTTAACAGATACTGTCAGATTGCTTCCAAAATCCTGTATCAGTTTAGGGGCGCCTGGGTAGCTAAGCCGGTTAAGTGTCTGACTCTGGATTTCGGCTGAGGTCATGATCTCACAGTTTGTGAGTTTGAGTCCTCCATTGTGCTCTGCACTGACCGCATAAAGCCTGCTTGGGATTCTCTGTCTCCCACTCTCTCTGCACCTCCTCTCTCTCTCAAAAATAAGTAAACATTAAAAAAAAAAAACCTGTATAGTTTATATTCCCACCAGCAGTACACCACTGCTACCTTTCTAGTAGAGACCCTGATTATCTCCCTCTCAAACCATTGGAGCAACTTCTCTGATTGAACTCTGGCTGTAAATGCTCCTAAATGAGCACATCACCACCAAATCAATCAATTAAAAACCCTACAATGACAAAGTCAGCCACCCACCCAAAAGCCTGCCGTTATTTCTCTGTGCTCACACGATCAAGTCTGTTTCTCTCTTGTTTAACTGGCCTCTTGTCCTTATCTCTTGGATGTGCCCAGCCTACTGTTCTCTTTCCTCAAGTGGCAATGGGTCACTCTTGAGTTAAGACTTCCAAGTCCTTGCCTCTTCTGGTTTGTGTCATTCATGCCTTAGAGTGACATCACCAAGGTCCTACCCAAGTGCCTGTTTCTTCGTGAAGCCAGTCTTTATTCTTCCCTCCTCTTAGTTCCTGTAGCACTCATCATTTGTAACATGCACATGGCATCTGCCATATACTGATGCTTTATGTGGTTTACTGTGCTTTATGTCTTTCTCTCTATATTTTATTTTCCCTTTCTAGATGTTAAACCTTGTATAAATTGTGTTTATATGATATATTCACATTATTTAGCACCATTGCTTGACATTCTGCTGTACCATGGCTCACAGAATAAATTAGATGCAAAACTGAAATGTATCTCCTTGCTAGACAGGCTTTCCTATTCTCATTTAAACCATCCAATAAAAGGTGCATTTGAGGTACATCAAAGATTATTTTTAAATTTAGCATTTTATTTTTTAAAATGTTTTATTTGTGTGTGTGTGTGTGTGTGTGAGAGAGAGAGAGAGAGAGAGAGAGAGAGAGACAGACAGACAGACAGACACAGAGACAGAGAGAGAGAGGACATGGATGGGGAAAGGGCACAGAGAGAGTAAGATAGAGAATCCAAAGTAGGCTCTGTGCCAAGAGGAGCAAGCCCAATGTGGGGCTTGAACTCATGAACCGTGAAATCAAGCCCTGAAACAAAGGCAGATGCTTGACCAACTGAGCCACCCAGGTAACCCTAAAACTTAGCATTTTAATTTGGTCAGCTGCCATCAGGAAAACAACTAAAAATTGAGGGAAAATACACAAATGTTAAATAGACTATTCTCAGGCCTTCCACCTTTCATAATGGAAAACTTTTTTTAATGTTTATTTTATTTTTGAGAGAGAGAGAGAGAGTGCGACAGAGAGAGAGTGGGGAGAGGGGCAGAGAGACAGGGAGATACAAAATCCTAAGCAGGCTCCAGGCTCCGCAGCTGTCAGCACAGAGCCTGATGCAGGACTGGAACTCAGGCTATGAGATCATGGCCTGAGCTGAAGTCAGATGCTTAACTGCCTGAGCCATCCAGGCTGCCCCACACAATGGAAAACTCTTAAAATCAACTCTCTGAAATCATGATGGCACATTGTGTGCTCTATACTTAGAAATTTCAGAGATAAAAGTTTGTAGGATTTAACTTTCCAGAGAATCTGAAGACCTTTTTTATAGTAATTCAGGAGGTAACTGTCATATCAACAGCAAGAAATAAGTGGAAGGAAAAACAAAAAGGCATTTTGTAATCACTGAGGGCCCAAACCAGAAGGAAGAAAGACCATTAGGGACACGAAATAGATGAAGTGATCTTTGTGGGTCATTAACGCCTCCATGCACCATTTTAGACACTTTTGGTAAGCCACTGCCATCACTGGTCAGACCTCGGGTAGTGCTGTGATCATCTGGGGTCTCTACATTTGAAAAATACATGCAGGTAACTAGAAAGTACATAAGCGAACAATCACCATCCTTTGTATGAGTAAGATGCTGGACTCTAAAAATACTGTATACATTTTTAACTAATTGGATTTGTACATTTTAATCCTCGTTTACAGATACAAAACCTAAGGCTCAGAAAATTTCAGTGACTTGCTCAAGTCACATGGCTAGTAATCAGGCCTCTTGTTGCCATGGACTCTTTCTCCATATCAAATAAATAAAATGAAATAAACAGTGTCTCCTGGGCCTTAAGACCTTCAAGTATTGTAGTACTTCCCCAAATCTAGTTGAGACGTTGCTTCCTGAGACTCCATACAAGGCAAAAATATATTACTACTTATACTCCCCTCCCCTACTTCCCCATCCACACCTGTAGAATTAATGAATGTTAATGCAAAGTTTGCAAGGTGATTTGTGCAACTTAAAGTCAACTGATTCTAGCAAGCTACTTGCAGCTGCACACAGCAGTGTTTTTCAGTGAATGGAAGTGATACAAATTCCATAATGTATGTAGTGAAGCAGTAAGAAAGATTTGTAATAAACATGTTTTTAACAAAGGTTAAAAAAAAAAAGTCAGCTGAGAAGTAAAATATATGTCAGTGTTCAAACACCAAACCAGAAATTCTTTGGGATAGGCATGCTAAATTTTTATTCCTTTAACCACGTGTGCATTTTTGAACCTTTAAGCTTCTACTGCACTCCCTTTTCCCCCTTTACGGACCCACAGGGAACATCTGATACTTGGCCGCCCTTGCCCTGTGAGTTTTCGAAGGCATTCTGCTTTACTTATTTTAGGCATCTCTAGCCCTTTGATGGCACAGTGCTTCACATCCAGAAGATGCACAATTCAATGTATTGAACTGAAAAGCCACGTGTTTATCTGACAGATATCCTTATTTGACAAATACACAAACAGCTGTCCTTAGAAACTACCAGGGAAAGAGAAAGAAATAACTTTTGCATGAGCATTACTAAAATGAAATAAGTATACAGAAATCATTACAACTCTTCATGGACAGAAAGAAGCACATTTGGAATGAGGCTTTACTTGAAGAGAAGAGAATGTTAAGAATGAAAGTTCTAGCAAAGGAAACATTACAGATTCTGAGGTTAGGTCAGTAAAAACAAGGGCAAAGTTCAAACTAACATTGTTTTTAGAAGAATGTGCAAGTTAGTATGGTAACTCATTCAAACCAATAACAAGATGTTTCAGGTTTAGGTCTTTATTATAGCAAATAATTCTATATAAATGAGAACAAAACCACACTTATACAGCCTTTGGAAAGTCCACTGGACTACAATAATAGGACCTGGATTATCGTTCTAGCACTGGTCCTAACTACATACTTTAGGCAGCTCACCCTACTTCTTTGGGACTCATTTCCTTAAATGTACTATGTGGAAACTGGACTACATACATTCAAAGGCATTTTCCAATTTTGAAAATTTTGTATTTCATTAATTTGTGTATAAGTGATGTCTTCAAGCCTCTAAAAATGCTGTCCTGAGTAGGTTTAAAATGATTCACCCAGTTTTGTGGACACTTTTAATTTCTAGATCCTACTAGATAAACCTTGTCATCTTCTCAAGATTTCAAGTTGAGTTGGTACTATATAATATTTAGAAAATTAGGGGCACCTGAGTAGCTCAGTTGGTTAAGCATCCGAGTTTGGCTCAGGTCATGATCTCATAGCTCATGAGTTTGAGCCCCCATTGGGCTCTGTGCTGACAGCTCAGAGCCTGGAGCCCAAGATTTTGTGTCTCCCTCGTTCTCTGCCCCTCCCCCACTCGTACTCTGTCTTTCTCTCGTGCACCCAAAATAAATAAAAACATTAAAAAAAAAAAAAAGAAAATTACAAGAAAGTTTAAGATGGGAATGGGCTGGAGGTACACCATTTGTAAAGAGTAACACAGAGTCACAATGACAAAACTGTATTGCAACAAGCCATTTCTGAAGAAAAGTAAAACAAAGAAGTGGACTTATGTCACATTGTAGGTGAGCCTTTTTCAACATTCTAGTCATCTTAAGAGGACCTGATGAAACAACTAGAATGCTGACTTTGAAAATCTGTCCTGTTATATTTGCAATGTGAATTTCAAGTGTACTCTAACAGGTTTTTACAAGGTCTGCTTTGGTTCAGTGCAGGTATCACCATATAAAAATTAACGTGGCATAAATTAAGTTTTTCAAAAAAGGACTTAATGATATTTAATGACAGATTTTTTAATGGTTTATTAAAATCATTCCTAAGTTTTAGATTATCAGTAAAACAACTATAAGGCACATTTTCTATAGGGGCACTATATTTTATCCTTATAAAAGTTGCTAGTAAAAATTATAGCCTGGGAGGCCTTCCTATTTTTAACAAAAGAAGTAGACACAGATTGTAATATCTATAAGGCACTAAATAAAGAAATCCCAGGAGTGGTTTCTTCTTTGTTTTTTTTTTTTTTTTTTTTTTAAGTTTATTTATTTTGAGAGAGAGAGAGAGAGAGAGAGAGAGAGAGAGAGAGAGAGAATCCCCAACAGGCTCCACACTGCCAGTGGAGAGCTCAATGTGGGGCTCGATCCCATGAACTGTGATATCATGACCTGAGCTGAAATCAAGAGTCAGTCAGTTAAGTGGCCACCTAGGTGCCCCCAGGAGTGGTTGGAAGAACAAGGTAATAATACAATTAATTCCTTTTAAATACAAAAATTCTATTTTCAGTGGTCTCTCACAATCTTTATTTGTTCTCAAATAAAGACATAAAATACTAAGTCACACAAGGAAAACTGTTAAGTCTTCAGGTGGTCACAGATCTTGCATTTCAGATGCCAGATTATTACTGATATTTTAAGGAGAAAAGGGATGTTCGGGATACATTTTTGCCTTGAACTAAACTGGGCTCTAATTCACAATTGTGTTAAAGTTCGCGTGTTGTTCTCCCAGAATTAAAAATAAATAAATAAATAAATAAATAAAAAGGAAGGGGCAGAATCCTCTCATTGGAGAGAAGAGAATTTAATTATCCTAGTGTGGATTCTTTTCTCTGTGACAAAAAATATGGAAAAAACAACTACCAACAAGTGACAGTTTAGATTTGTGAGGAAACATCATAAAAGTAGTGATCACATAGGTAGTTCTGCTAACTTTTTACAAGATTCTTAACGCTAAAGAAGCAAGCTGTATCTCTGAAAACATGCTATGTATTCCTTAATGGTTTAAAAGTAAATCTGTAGAAATAAAAGCATATTCTCCTTAACTCTGAATCTACTCTTAGAGGTGTTAAAACACGATACATGAAATGAACAGCCAGTATCTACTAAAAAGCTTTTATTTTGGAATCCTATCACTGACACCATGGGGTTTAATAATAATAATATTAATACAATTAAATGTATCTGTCTTCATTTTGTTTCTGAATTTACTTTATACACTTAGAGGCTTATAATAATTAAATTATGAAAATAAATTGCCTTAATGACCTGGAGGGCATAGAAATACTACAACATTTATGTAAATAGGACTTACTCATTAAATAGCACTCACAAAGATATATAAATTATATTTAATTCTACTATGGTGACTTAGATGAAAACAGTCTAATGGATTGTGCAAGAGTCACAAAAGTAGCTCCTGGCTTTTTACTTGTGTGAACTTGGGCAAGTCATTAATTAGCTGGTTATGCCAGCTACCTCAATCTGTGAAATGAGGACAGTGCTACTTCTCAACTATATGAGAATGTCACCGGCTCAGCTTTGAGAAGTTTCCCCCAGAATTTAACCTTTTTAAAAAGCCAAATCCAATTAAGATATAAATGTACAGGAAATATTAATTCTCCTTAAATTTGAGGGCTAGATAATGTCTTCCAGTGGCATTATTGAAGATGAACTATTCAACTGTTTGTGAAAACAGTCATGCTTACTGATTCACCAGGCTTGTGTCTACATGAGAGAGAAGGCTGAGGGTAAACAGGGGATAAGTTCTGGGGAAAAGAATGTAATGAGTCATTAGGACTGAAGTGAAATGAAATGCTATACCAAATCCTGTCAAAACTTTAGGACTTAAAATGAGAAACTACTTTTTCCCATGAGAACTCAGTAATTATAATCTTAATGAATGCTAGGAAAGATTTTTAAGTTCTTGGCTGACATGTAAGTGTGTCTTCAATGAAGTTGGCCATTTTATAAAATATAGCACTATTAATTCCAAAACGCAGAGAATTTTTATGGAATTACATATTATGGACACATGACTACCAAATGGTTCATCATGATTGATGTTATGATTCTGAATACCATGGGAGTTAGTAATCATTCAGTGACTTCCCATGAAATTCAATCCAGTGGTTTTTTTTTTTTTTTTTTTTTGGTCAAATTGGCTCGTCACTGTCCACTAAATTGGCATTTTCTCTTGCTATCTTGTTTGCAATAATCTGGTATTCCTCTAGAGTCTGCAAAATCTTCAGGTATGGGCTTTAATTAAAGCCTGACATTGTATGACAGATCCTCAAATCAGGCCAAAGAAACACCTTTGAGAAAACAATGCTATTTAAACATAAATGAATATAATTTAGTTTCTGCATGTTTTCCCTTTTAACTGAAATAAAAATCTACTTTATAGTGAATAAATACACTTCTGAACACAAAAATGTGATATTTCTTAGAGTATTAAATTATATGCTTCCATATTCACCTAAGCTCAAACAGTAGTCAATTACTGATTATCCCCTAAAATCAGAGATCAACATGAATAATAGAAAAACACATATACTCTACCCATACAAGACAAGAAGAGATCCCATAGTTAGGGGCTGAACATATATTCATGTGGACTCACATTTACATATACTTTCCTTATTCTCTTTTGCAATCTAATATGTAAAAGATTATGAATACCTAAAGAGGCCAATTTCCCTAAATCTATGTATTATTTTGAAATTAACATTAAAAAATACTCTTAAGTATTACTAGATATACTTAAAACTGGACAGGGAGACCATCTTTTAAAATTGGTATCTATTGCCCCAATAGGGCCAACTTAAAATGGGTACATCAAATTTACAGCCTGACATCATGGCAGAGGTTGACTGTGACTCTTTCTGAATAAAGTCACCTCTACCCCAGATTTTTGGTTCCTTCCTACTCCCTGCTGTCAACAGGGCAGGGGCCCCTTTGTTACTGCTGAGACTGGCTAGGACTCCTGCTGTACTGAGTCAGCCTATGGAATGATAGGAACAGTTCACCTGGGAAGGAGAGACTGGAACTCTGCCTTGGCTTCATTGGAGATTTATACAAGTCCCTCACCTCTCTGGGCTTCTGTTTTTTAATCTATAAAATGAGGGTTTCAGACTAGATGATGCAATAGAATTACAACAGCTCTAACATTCATCATTGACCCTATTCCCAAGCTGTCCTTGGTGATCATGCCATCTCTTATTCCATATAAGAAGTGATGAAGTCCAGATAATATGATGCAGGGTTACTTCTACTCAATTATCCTACTGGTTGCTTCCAGCCCTCTCTTAAGATTATGTTAAATGGTGCCAGAATTTTACTCAGTAATGTTAAGAACTCAGTGAAATTCGAAGTATGAGTATTCCCTCCAATATTCTGTCCTTGGTGCAAATCATATAGACAACCATTAATCTGTGTCTCCTACAGCCATCACTGCTGGTCATTTTCAGAACACCCACCTGAACACCATGCCCCCAAGCAAAATGGTACCTTTCCAAAAGAGAAATGTTCCAAGTACACAAATACGAACTCAACATAGTTGGGAGTTATGGATTCTCTGTTTTTCTCAACCACTTTTAAAGAGGAGTTCAGACAAACAAGTTTCAACAAACATAATTTTATATGGGATGACCATCTCATTCATCTATCCTTCCATATTGGAATCAGATTTGCACTAGACAAATTTACCCCAACACAAAGTATGTGCTTACAAAGGTTAGTCAGGGCTCTATCTGGAAAACAGCAGATCAACCATTTCAATCTTTCAAAAATAAAGTAACAGTTCCCAGAAGCCTCTAATTTCTCTTAGACTTTCTTTTCTCATCTTGGATGGCCCTCCTCTAAAACCGGTTCTCATTTCCCAAAGTTCTGGTCTGTGTTGTGAAAGCCGCCATAGCTCTTGATGAAGACGGCTTGACAAAAGTCAGTCAGCAAGATCGATCTCCTTGGAAATGGAAGCTGTCTGGAGCCCACCAATTTTAACGACTTCAGTTTGAAATGAAGAGGAGTTTATTGCCCTCTAGCCCCCTTCCCTGTGGCAGTAAATTACCAACGATTAAAGGGCCAGTTTCCCCTCACCCTCCTTGCCTCCACCACTCTTCTCTGCTCCCAGCAGAAGCATAAAAAACGCTCCCCAAAGGACAAAACCTGCCACCAAGGCAGCAGTGCTGTGGTAATTTCCCAAGGCATTATGATTGATAATGATCAGCAGAGCGTGGGATAATAGCTCCCCTTAATTTACCGGTCCCTTTGAAGGGTTAAAATATGGCAGATGTTGATAGCTGACACTCCTTGCTAACAGGAAAGACACATTGCTGTGGGGCCCACTTCTAGGCTTTCCCTTCCCTGCAGCTGTCTGTGTACAGCTAATTGTATCCACTTGTTTAACCTCGGGGAACGTCTGGAGGGGACCCAGTGCCACAAGGGTACCTTTTTTTTTTTAACGGTCATTTCCTCTCTGGTGTAACTTGCATGACAGTATGTGACAAGCAGAAATTAATGGGGACACTGCTGTGCCAATTCCTCCTGAATTGCTGACACTGGCTACAGGCTGCCTGTTTGCCACCCAGCCAAGACCTCACATGAAACATGGCGAGGGGCCCACAGCTCTATTCACCAACAAGCCAGCTGGTCAGTGATGAGAGGAGCCGAAACAATGTAGGGCGCATAAACCAGGAAGAAAATGCTTTACAAACGGCTTCAAACCAAGAAGGTAGCATTTGCTGGGAGTTCATACGCTGGTTTATTTTCCTGAGTGACAAAGTACAAGACTCTAACGTGCAAAGTACTTTAGATATAAGAAGTATTCCTCGCCCAAGGCTTTCTCAGGTTTAGGGTAGGAACATCATTCGGGCAAAAAGAAGCCACATGAGATTCATCTCCAAGGAGGCTTTTCCAGCAGGCAGCTTCCAGGAAGGCCTAGGAGCCAACAGGGTATCTCTTGCCTCTAGCTAACTACCATGGTGCTGTCCGTTTTAAAAATTCTGTGCATGGGTATCTCTTTCACATGCATCTCTTTCTCACACATACAAGCACACACACAAAAGAATCTCGAGTTCAAGCCCATTATTTGCAACGTTTTACAAGGTTGGGGAATCCGCCCCAACCTTGGCAAGATCCACTTTCTCCTCTCACTATAATCAGAAATCAAACTCTGCTGGTGGTCACTTAAAACGGTGGCGCTGTTATAGATTAGGCCCTGCTGATTTTGGCTCAGACAAACAAATAAAGGCTCATAAATTAAAAACCAAAACCAAAACCAAAAAAAGGCATAGTAGAAAAGTCACCTAACTGTGATCTTGTGTATAACTCAAAAGTCGAGTTTAGGAAGAAAGACAGAAAGTTGTAATAGGAAAATTACACCGGTACGTGTTTATAACAAACTTGGGAAGCCCTAAGGGCATTTCAAAAAGGCACAACAAAGAGGCTCCTCAATTTTGTGTCTGGACAAGGCACAGAGTGAAATTTTGGTGCTCTGAAGTAGTGGACACTCTCATAAAAACAAGAATATATTCAACTCACTTTTTCTCCTATGTAAAAATTTAAAGTGTACTAGATGATGTAAAGATGTAGCTAGTTTTAATCACTGGGTTCTACTCCCAAAACCAATACTACACTTTATGTTAACTAACTTGAATTTAAATAAATAAATTTTTAAAAAAAGATATAGTTTGAGAAAATAAGGAACACTCACAGCAACCAGGGAATTCAGCAAATGAACAATGTGCAGGTTTTGGTCTAAGTTAGGCCTCTTGGTTTTTGCGGGGGGGCGGGGAAGGGGGAGAATGTAATTGCACAGTGTTACCAGGTTGACCCTGTGGAATAAAGTGGACATGTGTTTCCACTTCCGAGAGGACTTCTCAAAGCCAACATTAGAGCGATGGCCTCAGGATGGTCACTCTTTGGCTACAAAGAGTTAGTTAGGTATGGGGACAGGCATTCTATCTTTCCACCAACAAATGGAAACAACAAAATTCTCCAACTCACCCTGAAAAGAAGCACAAGACCAAAGAGAGAATGAAACAGTATGCATGCCCTCCCTCCACCAAATAACAGATGGGTGGTTATTTCTGCAAATATAATCTGTGAGAGATCTACTGAATTTATTAGGAAAGGCTTAACATGTTTCTAACTCTCAATTGGACTATAGGCCTGGAAAAAACACAAAGAAAGAAATTATGGAAATAGAAATGCTAATTTCTTAAACACATTCCTGAAATATGTTATATAATATATTAACACTACACTGAGTCTTTTTAAAATAGTCACTGCCAAGGGAAACCTGGGTGGCTCAGTTGATTGAGCGTCTTGACTCTTGATTTTGGCTCAGGTCATGATTCCAGGTCGTGGGATCAAGCCCCATGTTGAATTCCGTGCTGAGCCTACTTAAGAGTCACTTGCTCCCTCTCCCTCTGCCCCTCCCCCTTGCTCGTGCACATAGGCGTGGTCTCTAAAAAAAATTTTTTTTAATTAAAATAAAAAAAATGGGGCATCTGGGTGGCTCTGTTGGTTAAGCATCTGACTTCGGCTCTGGTCATGATCTCACAGTTCGTGGGTTTGAGCCCCGCGTCGGCCTCTGTACTGACAGCTCAGAGCCTGAAGCCTACTTCAGATTCTGTGTCTCCCTCTCTGTGTCCCTCCCCTGCTCATGTTTTGTCTCTCAAAAATAAAAAATAAATGTTAAAAAATAAAAAATAATAAAAGTAAATAAATAAAAAAATTAAAATAAAATTGTCACTTTCAGCATAGTCTTTAAGGATCCCTGCTTTCTGATCACAAAGTAATATTTTAATGACAGTTCAAACATTCAAAATCCAAAGGATGCTGAGAACAAACTGTCTAAATAATAGGTCTGTATGGCCAAGACCAATGTGGAAACATCAATAGACAGGAATCCCATTCAACTTCAGACATTCCCTGTTATGGGACAACTGGGTGGTGCGAATTGGAATCTCTCAGAATTTATTCTGCAAATATTTCTGAAGACCCAAGCAGGCGAAATCCTGAGCCTAAAGTATGATGCCCACAGGTTTCTCAGCGGCTGTGCAACCTCCCACCAAAGGCTCTGCCAAGAGGGGTGCTATGGGGGTGCTTTTTACCTCGTTTCTCATTAACTAAAATATTATTTGCATTTATGAATTTAGCTCCAACTTACATTTCTGAGCTCCCAAGTTTTTCCAGATATAAATATCTAACTCAACAATGCCAGCAGGAGTAAAAGAATTCTACATGTGTAATTTCACCACAGAGATACATTTTAGAAATGCATATTTTTCAGTTAAATAGGAGATACCTGTACTTATTAAAATAGCCTTTCTCAGCTCAATTGCCACACCGTAGCAGTCACAAAGCTGCACAACTTATTAAAGGCTGTCTGACTGCACACAGGTTTGATTTGTGAGTTAGGGAGCTACGAATCGTACTTAAAAGGCAATCCAGCAAGCAGCTGGATATAACATTTCCAGGCTTCCCAGTCCTTCTGGATGCTTCGTTAGGCCTCTTATCAGAACAAGAAGAATAGAGATCTCTGTTATGGCTTTCCTGTGGCAAGTAAAAGACAAGGCGATGATTTTCCAGTCCATTTCCCCTGGCAACATGCTCATCAATCACCAGAGGCTAGGACTTTGTTATTTTGGCTGCAGGAAAGAAAGCTCAGTGGTTTCTGTCCGGGTGAAATGAGACTCTCTCCTATGTGATGCTTTACGTTATTATCTAGGGTGTGTTGCCTCCCATCTTAAGAGTATTTGGTTTAATGGCCTAGGGCTCACAGCGCTAAGTTGGAACACAGCAAATGTCACCTATTGTACAAATGATTCGGTCTGGAATAAAAGCTATTCTGAAGAGCTTGTTTGGTAATGCCAGTTTTCTAAATCCAACAAGGGGACTACCAAAGCTGCAGGTATTATCTTTCTGTAAACGATATATCCTTAATGATTTTTCATTTACTATCTCCCAGTGTGGTCTATTTTCATCTTCCTATGTTCAAAAGGAGCACAGTAGGAAGGGACGACAGACTTTTAAGGAAAGCCCACCCCCCCAAAAAAGTTTAGAAAATACTAAAGAGACATCCAAATTCCATCTGGTGTCACCTTTCTCCCTTTCTCCCCTCCTTTAACTTTGAAGAAATATAGGCTGTCTTGAGTAGATAGAGGAGTTATTTGTTATTTTAAGGGCAATTACATGTTGCAAAGACAACTGTTAGCACTGAGTCCCATATTCAGTATCTTACTTCAGGAAAAACTGCAAAGACATCAGATAGCCCTACATTAAACTAATTTTGCAAATAGGTTAATATCTTACCTGTTCGTGGTAATCTCCCTGTATAGGCAATCCAGAGTTTGAAAGAAGTGTTCTTTTTTCTTTTTTTCTTTTTTTAGCAGGTAGACAATAACACAAAGTCTGAAAAAACCTTTGCTTCACTATATAATGTAATTGTTATGAGCTCATTTTAAGACGACTAACAGTTGATTTTAAGTAAAAAATAGTGAAAACATTTAATGTGCATTAAAGAAACGCACACCTATGCCTTCCACTGTAGCAAATATGGCCTGTAAGTTTATTCTATAGGGTTTACTACTCACCAGTAATTACTTCCATTTATAATCAAGTGAAATTCCTCCATAGCCCAATTACACTATTTAATGGTAAAATGACAATAAGATTAAAGGAGATAATAACAATGGTGTCAGTAAGTCTTACATTTACCATTTTATCAGTATCAGCATCAATAAGCATGTACTAAATTTTTTTTATGTACCCACTGATTATTTTATGAAATCTGTCTTACTGTGTTGCTTAACAGCAAAGGAAACGATACAATGTTGTTAATACTCATGTTGGGATATAAAGAAAAGATTCAGATGTAAGAACTTTCAACGTCTCTGTCATAGAGTGTATTCCCCATAAAAATGAATGTTAAAACATGCTTTTGTCAGATTATAAGAATATTAGAGGTTAAATCATATGAAATTCCTATTTCTGTAGGGCAAAAGCAGTCGACTGCTCACTTCAGACCATAAATGTAAACAACCCGTAATATCTCAACAGAGATACACACTATTAGTATTTTAGTAGATTTCCTTCTAGTTGTCTATACGTGTACTTGACATGGATTTCAAAATTAAGATCATATCATATAAACAGTTTGGAGCTTGTCTCGTTTTAGGCAATTATTCTTAAAAATATGATTTTTTTACATAAATAATTCTGTTAGATAGATGTTCATAATTTATTTAATCATAGTACATTCTGATTTTACTGTGTATTTCTCTGATTATCTGTAAGGCTGAATATTTCCCCTACCTATCGTTCAGCCATCCCGTGTATATGTATTTCTTGTGTGTGTGTGTGTGTGTGTGTGTGTGTGTGTGTATTTCTTTGTGACTTCTGTTCATATCTTACCCATATCTAAATTGGGTAATTTTCTTATTGGATTATAAAAACTTTTTATATGTTAAGGACACCAAACCTATGTCATATTTTTGTAAATACTTAATTTGCCTTTTAATTTAATGTATTTATTTAAATTTAAAACTTTTATAGTCTAATCTATGAATTGTTTCCTTTGTGATAATGTCCACAGTGTTTTGCTTAGAAAACTCTACTCCTGGATCTGGTATTTGCTTATGTATTATTCTATTCATTAAAAAATTAATAGCGACTCCCTATACACACATGCCTTTTGAAACTATAAAGTGTTTAGACTTTATACAAAACCATAAAAGAGGGCACTTGCTTGGTATCTGAAGCTGAAAGTGCTGTCTTCAGCCTCCTAACCAGCACTAAATGTTACTAAATCAGGCCTGTTTCTAGCAAAATTTACAAGCAAACTCAGCTGTCTCTTTTCTAAGGAAAATTTCCTGCTGTACAAAGGGTTACCTCTGAACAGTATCTCCATTATTTCACCCATGACTCCATTCCTAATTTTCTGTTTTCTGGCAGCTGCTCTCTGACTTACAAATAATGCGTGTCTTTGTTTAGAGTTCCTTAAAAAAACTGTATATTCTAAATGTGGAAGAAAGCTCAATTTATTTTACTTTGAAACCTGAGAAATCAATAACATGAACCATATGTTAATTATGGAACTTAGTGATAAATAAAGTAAGAAGGTCCTGAGAAACCGTGGTGGTGAAAGTGACGGTAGAATTGAAACAGAAAAGGAAAGAAGTCCTTTCTCTCGGTGTGTGATGCTTTCATAAATCTCTCTGCTTGGGACGATACCAAAATGCAACTCTTTTCTTAATTCACTCTAATGTAATTTATATTTCACTTTCTTCCCAGTTCTTAAGTGTTTTCAATCAAGGCCTTACAGCAATGATGAGATGCATATCAAGGGCCATTAGTACAGTAGCCACATTTAGAACAGATGATATTAAAGATAAAACTTAACCAGTATTTTTGCCCTTCTATGTCATTTATTGGCATTCATATAGTTTTTCACTGAAGACATGAATCAACCAATCTTTAATATCTGGATGAAGTGTTAAAGAACTTAGGTTTACAAGATAAACTGCCATGATTGGGGTAATACACATAATGGGGGAATAGGAGCATTTCAGATATTTATATTCAACATAATCACATGCTTTTTAAAGAGCTACCATTGGGGGTTTATCGAGGGTTATAAATTTCTCCTTTTTCCTGGGGACCTATTCAATTACTTTTTCTCTTGTTACCACCAACTTATTTCTTCCTCTTCTTGTTCCCCATCTTGCTGACAGGAATATATTTTCATAGGAGGGGGCAGAGGGAGGCAAGGCCCTTGCCTACAGCCTTTACACCAAATCAGTCTCCACAAACACTTCAGGTCTTCAGCTATGGGTGATGTGAATTCCTCAGTTCCAGATTTGAACATTAAAAAGTGACATATAAGTGAAATTAAAATGGCAACAAGGAGCACTTCAAGTGTTCGTTTCATACAAACCGTATCCAAAGAATATCTTAAACTGGGGATAACTATTTCCAGATCAATCAATATCTGATTGCTCAATGAAGACTTAATTAAACCTTTAATGTCGCAGTTCCCAAACTTAAATCATAATGCAATTTCCTATGCCCTGTGGTCCCCAATTTCCTGCTTTGTTGTTTTAGCTTTCCAATCTAAAAGTGGTATGACTATACTAGAATAGAATGATAAATATTTCTTTGGTTTTGTCCAAGAAAGGAAAAATGAACAAGTATGGTTAGGGACAGCAGAGAGCAGTTGTAAATATAAAAAACAAAGCTAGTAGCTTATATTTGTTAAAAGCTTAGAGTGACAGTTGGGAGAAATTCTGAGCGCTCACTGCTTCTAATACATGGGCTTCCAAGATAGTACGTGAACACTGTGCTTCTGGCACTGGTGTCAGTGTTAAAAAGTTATCATCCACCTAACTTTCACATGGCTTTGGTTCCTTGTCTATAAAACAGAGTTTGGAATTCTGTACCAGGGACACTTGCAAGTCCAGTAATTGTTCACTAATTTAAGACCACAGAGAACTGTGAAAACAGAAGTGAAATGAAACAAAAAGCATCTTTCAAGGTCAAATCATGATGTGTCATTAACATTTTTTTTTTAAAGAGTTAAGATTTCAGGCTGGCTTAAGAGCTTCTAGTTAGAATTCTCATATATTCTTAATTGTCTTCTCTTTAATGTATATTAGTGAGTTAGCATTTGTCAATAGGACATCTTAAGGAATAAAACCTCGGTTTTGAAACAGGTGTTGTGGGGGTGTTTGGGTGGCTCAGGTGGTTAAGAGTCCAACTTCGGCTCAGGTCATGATCTCACGGTTTGTGAGTTTGAGCCCTGCGTCGGGCTCTGCACTGACAACATGGAGCCTGCTTGGGATTCTCTCTCTCTCTCTCTCTCTCTCTCTCTCTCTCTCTCTCTCTCTCTGCCCCTCCCCTACTTGTTCTCTCTCTCAAAATAAATAAATAAACTTAAAAAAAATAAAACTAGTGTTGTGTGTATGGGCGACTTTAGTTAAAATGCCACACCTGACTTCACCTGGACTTAGATCTGAACCTTCTGGTGGCTGGGGTTACCCATGCACATCAAGCAAATACTCCAGAGGTTTGAGTCATCTCAGAATGTCCTCCATTCCCCATTCCAGTACTGACCTATGTCACACTGTAGGAGTGTATTTTTTAAACTGTATAGTTGTCCCTAAGTATCACCAGAGGGTACTTGTTAGAAACTCTCTCCCAAGATTAGGTTGGGGAATTGGTTAGGGCAGGACTATTGTTTTATTTATTTATTTTTAATGTTTTATGTATTTTTGAGACAGGGAGAGACAGAGCATGAACAGGGGAGGGTCAGAGAGAGGGAGACACAGAATCTGAAACAGGCTCCAGGCTCTGAGCTGTCAGCACAGAGCCCGATGTGGGGCTCAACCCACGGACCGCGAAATCATGACCTGAGCCAAAGTCGGCCACTTAACCAACTGAGCCACCCAGGCACCCCAGGACTATTGTTTTAAATGAGCACCCTGGGACAGTGGTTCTGTAGGTGATTCATGACCACACTTGGAGACATGGAGCATCATGCTTACCTAATGCCATTAACCCTTTATTAGATGGAACTTATATTTTTCAAAATTTGTTGGGTTTAGTGTATTTTTCAGGCATCTAAATTAGGCTTACCATTGTATGGTACTAGCCAGAGTTTTTAGATAGTAGATTTATACTTGATTATTTCTAATATTCAAGGAATTATCTTTCACTTCCTAAGATTTCAAGTGTCACAGGATCCAGATGCTTGGCATTAGGCCCTGATTTAGATAGATAAGTCCAAATTCAGGTCAAACTCTCCTTATTTGATATTCCATTGAGTAAATCTTTTTGCAGAATTTTGTTCTTTCAGAATGATGGTGAGGAAGAGAAAGAGCAGAATGACAGAATCATAACGATATTTCATACACTGGAGATATTTGATTCTTATGACTGCCCCTCTATACGGGGCTTTCAAGTTTTCATGACAGAAGTGTTTGTGAAAGCACTTATTCATTCAACAAATATTTACTAGAGCCAAAATGAGTTTTTTAAGTGCAGTGAGAGGACTGATTAGTCCTTTCCACCTTGCTTAGGAATGAGAAATAAAATACCACCTTAGATAACTCATGGATTCCTTTTACACAGGCCTTTCACGAATTTAAAATAAAGCAATTGCAAATTGTTAGCAAATGCTCTAGAAGAATGGTACTTTTTTTAATTAAAAAATTTTTTTTGAACATTTATTCATTTTTTGAGAGACAGAAAGATACACAGTGCGAGCGGGGGAAAGACAAGAGAGACAGGGAGACTCAGAATCCGAAGCAGTCTCCAGGCTCTGAGCTATCAGCACAGAGCATGACATGGGGCTCAAACTCATGAACTGCGAGATCATGACCTGAGTTGAAGTCAGACGCTTAACCGACTGGGTCACCCGGGCGCCCCAAAGAATGGTACTTTCTTAACTTCCAAACTCCACAATGCATATGAGTATCTGAGATTTCTGGATAAGAATGATACAAATCCAAATGAATAAGAATAGGAAAGTATTTTTAATTAGATTTTTAAAAGTAACTTAACTCTTCAAAGTTGCTACTTTTTCCAGTGGGGATGGGGAAGAACTTTTGCACACAGTGCTGAGGATATCTTTATGGAAAGCTTATCTTCAAATTAAAAAAAATGCATAACTATTGAATTATCTTTTAGATATATATCCCTGGGAGACGAGAATAGGGTCGAGGATTCACAGCATCAATCATTGTCTTCATTTGACTTCGTTTCCCAGCTTTCACATAAAACATATTTAACAGAATCCAACATTGAAGGAGGATAATATCTGGAATTTTGTTAAGTCAGTACTATATGAACAGAGAAAATGCTTTATAGTTCTAGTGGAGGTCAGTTATTGGTTTTAGACTATGTGTAAACCAAGCCGATAAAGCAAATCCTTAGTTACAATATGGATAATCCCAATGTTGCTCCCCACCATAAATAGCTGAATGTGAAAGCAAAAGTGGATGTGTGGAGATAGGACATATCACATCAGCTTATTTTTCTATACATGTGTGGATGCATGTTTACTTATAAAATCTATCCTTGAGGAAGCACAATTTACGCACTTATACAGCAGGAATACTGATTCCTACATTTCAGAATTAGAGGGTTGATAAGGTAAACACCGGAGTATAGTTACCAACTTGTGTTTACTGGGTATCCCTTATATTCTAGACAGTAGAATACTGTACTAGTACTGGCTGGTACTGGGGATAAGTACAATAAACCAGAGTCCTGACTTCAAAGCTTTTACCTTCTAGTTGAGAAAGATAAACACCCATTAAAAAAATGAATGACATAATTTCAGTTAAGTGTTATGAAGAAGATAAAACAGGACAATGTGGGAGGGAGAGGCGTGGAACATTCCAAACAGCATGAACAGTCAGTACATACACTGAGCTGGAAGGATGGGGGAAGAACAGAAAGAAAGCAGGTGTGGCTAAAGAACAGTGAACCAGGAGTAGGGTGGAGGCAGATTGGAATTTGGCAGGTGTAGGAAGAAAGAGCCCTAGATTATGTAGGACTTTTATTCTACAGGTCATAGGAAACCACTGGACAAAAGTTTTCAGTAGGGGAGTAACACTTTGATTCATGTTCTAGTAAAGTCCCTCTGGTTCTTATACAGAAGATGGTCTATATAGTAGGCAGGATTAGAAGACAGCGTGTTGAGTTAGGAAGCTGGTTTGATGGGTTTGACTAGAGCTTTAGCAATAAAGATACTGAAAACTAGTTGGACCAGGGATATCTTTTGGGGATAAAGCCAAAAGTATGTGGATGAAGATTAGATTGGATTAAATGAAGATTGTGAAGGAAAGCAAGAAGTTAAGAATAATGCCTAGGTTTGGGGTTCAAATAATGAGGCAGATGGGGAAGGCTTCAATTGGGAAGAGAATTCTTGGGCAATCTTTTGGTGATGAGATATCAAATGGCTGACTGACTATAATGTATTTAGGGCTCGAGGGAGAGGTCAGGCTACAGGGTATATGATATCTGAAGTCTGGGCTGAGTGACATCACCTAACCAGAAAGTATAGACAGTGAAGAAAAGAGGGCTAAGGGAGAAGCCTTGAATGTTCTAACATTTAGAGGAAGAGAGCCAGAAAAAAGACTATAACCAGGGAGCTTAGGCACATACTAAATTTAGATGAGGAATATCCCTCTTCTATGCACAGCATCACTTTGCTATGTGTCACCATGGTGATACAGACTGGGTATACACTGCCTGCAACTTTTTAATGGGCTCTATAAACAGATTCAATGCCTAAGGTGAAGAAGCATTTTCTAAAGACATTCCAACTTACCTGTTATTAGTTTGATCAAAATGTCACATGCTTACTTTAGTGAGTCAATATTATTTATTTTACTGAGTCAGTCTTACAGTACCTTTATAAAGACACTAGGCTTTTTTCTTTTAACCCCTATTTCCTGTTAGGCAAAAAAAAAAAAAAAAAAAATCCAAACCACTAAATAATTCTGTTATAGTCTGTTATTACATAGTTTTAGATAATCATGTATTTGCATAATTCTGTCCTTTTTCTTCTGATATTTTCAGCTACTACAGGGCTTGGGAAATTGCCTAAGCATTTGGTCCTGGGAGAGTCCTCAAAATCTAGATTATCTAAGTATGTTCTCTCTGAAGAAGTATTGAAAGTTACCACACACTTACAGCTCTTACACTCCACATTTCCCCCTAAATTTGGGCAAAACTCAGTGTTGACTCACTTCCTTCTGATGATCTCTCATATTGGAGTCAATAGCCGACTGTGGTGCCACTCTGCTACTCCACTTGGACTGGCTGCTTAACTCTTTCTGAGAGCAATAGTGCTGCTGTTCCTCTTAAGAATATCCCAAATTCTGTGTGTGTGTGTGTGTGTGTGTGTGTGTGTGTGTGTGTGTAGGGGGAGCACATACATATGTAAGGGTGTGGCTTGTGTGGAGAAAACGTTTCTTTTGAGTCAAAAGACTATATTCAAAGCTGACTTTCTACAGGAAAAAAACCCCAAAACTATAATCTAGGTTATATTTCTGATGAAAGTCCAGATGCCTGTTGTTTAAAAAAAAAAAAAAAAAGAAAAGAATGCCTCCACGTACCATGGTTAATATATTATGAATGATGTACTTTTTATAAGGCATAAGGGTCTAGAATGTGCTTACATTGATTAGATGAAACATGGTAATAGCCAGTCCTGTAAAATACTACATCAGTGTGGAAGGATAGTGGAACTAAAATGAAAGACTCCTAGGGCTCAGACTGGAAAGAGCCCAAAGCCAGGGACAGAAGAGGGGGTGGGGGCAGAGCTATGCAGAACCCAGGAAAGCTAAGTGTGTGGGGAGTCAGGGTGTGGGTGACAGTGGGAGTGGTGGGGACAGTGAGTGGTGGGGGGATAGGGGCAGAGGGAAAGAGTATAGGGAACATAAGATATTGAGTACTAAGAAGAAAATTAACTGTCTGGGAAACAGCACTGGAGAGCCATGAGCCCTGAGCAATCCAACTGTACTACAGGAATGAACTATTTAAACTTAAATTGCTGTAAGTTGAGGCCCATCCTAGAGTAAAAATCAACACCAGCATGACCGGCCTTTGAGGTCCTTTGCAGAAGAACTAGTCTTACGATGACATTCTGCTTTGCTTATTAAAATTAATTTTATTAAACAGTCCTCTCAGGCATCTTTCACATATGCATTTTCTTTTAAAATTATTTCATGTTAGTACAAAAAGCAGCATTAAACACTAGGACAGATGTGTGTGTGTGCATGTGTGTTTTAAAAAACATGGTCTATTCAATTAGTCCAGCCATGATATTAGATGGAAAAAAAAATGTCCTTCCAGCATCCTTATCGTTATTGTGGAGTATGTGTTCTTTGAATTTCTTGCCTTGTTTTTGGGATCACCTTATTATGCAACATCTGCTCTGAATTTCAAATGTGATAAACAGAGTATGAGTGTCGGTGGCAGATGGCTAATGACCAGCAGCGACAGGGCATTCAAGCCTGCCTTGTTTTCTGAGAAGCGATATTTTCATGTTAATTTGCTCTGTGTCCTGCAAAGATGAGACAAATCACCTGCTCATAATTCAGGCAAAGTGGAGACCACCAGGAGCTGAGAGGGGTGATGGCTTGATTCCTTTAGGGGTGAGAGGAGAGAAGGGTCTGGGAGACTTTCCTCATCTGCAGTTGGAGGGGGACCCATCAGTCACTTTGCATTATGTCAGATGGAGAAAGATGAATTGGCCCTGGGCATCCCGTACTGACACCAGAGCCACTGTTTACTGCAAGCAGATATTATTCATGAAAACAGAGATTTCCCACAGGCACAAAACAGGTGCTATTAAGAGTGCGTGTCAGTCTCTGAAGTCTGGGTTTTGTAAAATAAACCTAATAGTATATTTTATCTCCTAGTGAAAAGATTACAACCAACAGAAATCTGTAAGAAACATTCAATTGAAGATAAAATGAAATCTAATTCAAAGAGAAAATGACCCACACAGACACATAAACCTTGAGCTTTTTGGCCTTCTCAAGTCCTATAGAATTCATTTATCATAGAAATACATAAATAAAATGTAATTTTTTACTCCAAGATTGAGTCATACAAAGGGGCCATATGGTCTTCAGCTAAAAGAACCCCATTTTATTTTGGAGAGGCAACTGATCTTTTCTGACTAATCTTTCAGTGCCTCAAATTTATACTTGTGAAATTATATTGCCAATTTCATCAGATATGTTACATGCACAGAATGTCCAAACAATGATACTAAGTTCTTAAAGAGTTTATAAGATGGTAAGAAGCCAGGTCATACACTAGGAAATATATTGTACTATTATAGTTAAGCCTATGTACCAAGTTCAGTAAAAGAGGGCATTCCATTTTGTGTGTGTGTGTGTGTGTGTGTGTGTGTGTGTGTGTGTGTGTGTATGGTTTTTGTTTTGTTTTTTGAGAGAGAGAGAGTGCTCATCAGCTGGGGAGAGAGACAAAGGGAAAGAGAAAGAGAATCTTAAGGAGGCTCCATGCTCAGCACAGAGCCCATGTGGAGCTCAGTCCCAAGACCCTAGGATCATGACCTGAGCTGAAACCAAGAGTTGGGTACTCAACTTACTGAGCCACCCAGGCGCCCTAAGGGCATTCCATTTTAAAGGCTTCATAAAGCAGATTTTACCTGGAACAAGAGAGGGATTTTATTTACAGCTTCTTTCTGATCCCCTCTCAGAGTGGCAGATAAACGCATGAAAAGAGGGGGAAAAAAATCTGGAAGCCCTTTTTTCTCATAAAGCCCTCACAAATGAAAAGTGCTATATAAGTACAGAAACTCTAAATGTATCATGAACCCTAAAAAAAAAAAAGGACAATCAATAAGGTATCAATTATTGACTGGTAAATTTAAGCAGCAAGCCCAAGAAGACAATACCAAATCTCATATAAAAATAAAGATGGCACTAAATTCCTCCATAATAAAGTAAATCAAAAGGTAACATTCTCAAGTAGAAATAGGAAAACAAAATACGGCAATGGTTAAGTCTATGAAGCAAAATGTGATTATTTGTTGATTTCTGGGCGCAGCAGTCAGCAGGCTCCTCTATACAAATGTCATTATCAACATGAATGGAGGTACCTTAGAAAATCAAGAAGAGATGATAAAGACGTCAAGATGAAGTATGCATAGGATGTATGTATGCATTTATTTATTTTTTTTAGAATAAGATACACTTTAAAATGTTGGAAAGAACCACTAATGATTTTATTTTATTCTCATGAGCCTCTCAATGGCAATTTTCAGTTCAGGCCTGTACCCTTCACCTACTTTGCCAAAGTCTCACATGACCACCACACAATAATTGCAGGCTTATCCCAGTGAGTTCACCCAACCACCAACCTTCACAAATACTTAGGACTTCAGGGATGCTTTTATGGCTTTTATATTTTTCAATAACAAATGGTATTTATTTTTTTTTTAATTTTTTTTTCAACGTTTTTATTTATTTTTGGGACACAGAGAGACCGAGCATGAACGGGGGAGGGACAGAGAGAGAGGGAGACACAGAATCAGAAACAGGCTCCAGGCTCTGAGCCATCAGCCCAGAGCCTGATGCGGGGCTCGAACTCACGGACCGCGAGATCGTGACCTGGCTGAAGTCGGACGCTTAACCGACTGCGCCACCCAGGCGCCCCAACAAATGGTATTTAAATGCACTTGAAAAATTATCGGGATGCCTGGGTGGCTCCATCGGTTAAGCATCTGACTCCTGATTTCGGCTCAGGTCATGATCTCACAGTTTGTGAGTTTGAACCCCATGTTGGGCTCTGTGCTGACAGCACACAGAGCCTGCTTGGGATTCTGTCTCCTTCTCTCTTCTCTGCTCCTCCCCCGCCTTGTGGGCTCTCTCTCTCTCGAAATAAATAATAAAACATAAAAAAGAAAAATTAGGTGATCTAATTAAAGCAGGTCACATAAGCCCATCATGGGTTCTTTTCTAACAAACATGTTGATAAAAATAGTACTGAACAAAAAGATTTTACCTCTACAATATCTAGTCAAAGACCATGGAGCATTCCAGTTTTAACCAAGTACTGTTTACCTCCTGCAATTTATGTCCTTAGCAGGCACTAGAATATCCTGAACTTGTGAGTAACAGGTAAACAGTGCCACAGAAAACACAGTGGGGTAGTTGAGGAAAGTTCCCTTAGCCTAAACGATCTTATGTGAGGTCTTTTCTTGATTTTCTGTTTTATATCTATTTCATGTTAAGATTTTATGCATATTTATAGTTTACAATCTGGCATGTTCTGACACTTGCAAGCCAATGTCAATACTAGTATCTATGATTTTGAAGAAGATTCTAGAAAATAGTTTGGTTTCATAATACACAGAATCAGCTATATACTGTGTTCATTCCCAAGTGTGTGTGTGTGTGTGTGTGTGTGTGTGTGTGTGTGTGTGTGTGTGTGTTTACTTGAAAACATTCCCTAAACTATTGAAATAACCACAGAAAATGGGTATCACGTGCTTCTGGGTGCACTTTATCTCTTCTTTTATAGTATAAGGTCCTTGAGAGTAGCTTCATGCCTAATTCACTTTTGTGTTCCCCAAATGCTAGCACAAAACTGTCCATAAATATTCAATAAATATTTGTAGCAGCATATTCAGAAAAACTCTTATTACAACAAACATTCCACATAAGAATCCAACTGTGTTCCCAATAGATTTTTCAGAACAATAATATTCTCTTGATCTAGTTATCTAGTTATTGAGACTTCCTATAAATAAGCCTAGACAGTAATGAAATATTTCTATTCTCTGGCTGTGCCCTTCCAAAATTCATTTAACCAGAACCCCAACTCAGAACCTCTTACTCAGCAGATGTTTACCCTGCACACCAACTCTTAAAAAGAAGTCGATCACAAAAACAAAAGTACACATCTTTACTAAAAATAATTTTATATCATTTGTATATTTGGCCTAAAATTATACAATTGATAGTTTTATAATGCTTCTAAGTGATTACTTGTGTTTTAAATAATGGCCTTAAAAGATCACTCACACTCAAATTATTAAAAAAAAACATTCTAATAATTGATAAGGAAGAAAAGCAGATTAGCATAGCATAGTTCAGAAAATTTTCAAAAGCTAAAGATGAAGACAAAAAGTCTTTTGACTAGCCTTTAAGTTAGCAAAAATGTTCAATTAACCATTGACATACACATTAACCGACTGAAATATTTCATAATTTACTATGAAAGCATGGATAGATCATTAACCACAAAACAGTTCAATTTGTCAAAACCTTCTGGTAACAAGCATTATTTCCCTCTCCCCTTCCTGCCTCCCATCTTCCCCCATCAACCTTGGCTCAAATACTCCCCAAACTCCTTTCCTCTCCTCTCCTCACTTTGGTGGCCACCTTTCTGCCTGTTCCTCATCTTATCCTACCTGCCTCTGCACCCCACCCTTAAGAATTCCCTCAGGGGCGCCCTCCAGGTCAGTGGGTTAAGCATCTGACTGCAGCCCAGGTCATGATCTCACAGTTCATGAGTTCGAGCCCCAGCACTCGCTGCTGTCAGCACAGAGCCCACTTCAGATTCTCTGTCCTCCTCTCTCTCTCTGCCCCTCCCCCACCTGCTCTCTCTCAAAAATAAATAAACATTAAAAAAAATAATAATTCCCCCTAACCCACTTTGTTTCTACTCCTACCTGATCAAACCATAGTTTAGCGCATCAGTCTGGTTTATCAACCACTTTAACTACATGATACTGTAGCAAACAGTTCCACTTAGTGGAAATCCTCCTCTAATGCCAGGAGGATTTAATGTGAAGCTCAAATCACCTATGCAGGTGGTAATGTATGATATAATATATACATATATGGTTATCTTGTTTTGCTGCTTAAAAAAATTGACTCCCCCTTCAAACTAATTTTGAACTTAGAACTAACTGCATCAGAAGAAGCTGATGGTTATTTTGACAGTATAAGTTTAAGCTGTTGGAAGTCACTTAAAAATAATTTTGAAATAATCACATCTAAAGAAAGGTTGTCAATGTGTCTTATTTATTGAGTACTTATGTGTATAAATCATTGTGTAGGGACTGTCAGGATACAAAGATGAATGAATAGTTAAAATATGGATACAAATACAATTAAAGGTAGAAAATATAACAAAGAAGAGGAAATGTGTAGAACTAGTGCTGTTTGACAAATAAGGTTACATCCACCTGTGAAAGTTGGACAAACGCTATCTGGGGTGAGCCAGATACTTAAGCACATGGTTATTGATGGGGAGTAAAGAAATGGCACTGAGCAGGAGGACCACACAGGTAGGAAATGATGAACCACACTAAGAGTCTATTTTGGCAGAACATATCGTCCATGAAAAGGGGCTACGCCCTGCATGCTAAACATGGGGTTTTAGACAAACTTACAAAGGAGAGAGCTGAAGCCACAAAACTGGAATAGAAGTCCAGAGGAAAGAGGGGTGCATGTATGGAGGAGAAGAGGACCAAGAACAGATAAGTAGGGACACCTGCATTTAAAGGGCCTTTAAGTCCTTGAAACTGCTCAGGAAGAAATGAGAGCACTACTGAGCATTATATTCTTTTATGAAAGGCAGATGGGAACATAAACTCTTTATCAATCTAAAACCAAAGAAATAAATCATTCAATATGTCAAAGTTATAAATGTGTCAGTATCTGACAACACCAACTGGCTATTACTGAAACACAAGAGAAACTATTTCCAGCTATTCCCTACTATCTAAAACAATGCTGAATTCCAGAATTCATTTCTCAACAATGAATGATTAGGTAAAGAGTCTGTTTAGTGAAGTCACCTAACTCACATAAACAGAAGGGTCTTTCATGAAGACCTGCACACGATGTGCATAGATCTAAAAGATCTACTGGAAAGTTCCATTAGGCAGAACAGAAGTATGACCAACAAAACTTTCTAAGTAGGTTTTTCCATTAGACTTAAAGGAAGAAAGGACGTCTGGTCAATACAGCACATGTAGCCTGCTGACCTGTAAGGAGTCTTAAATCATTCCTAAATCCCAAGGGTTTAGGACAATACTTGGCACTTAGGCTTCCTATAAACATTTTATAAATGAGAAAGAAAAATGGAGAAAGGAAGGCCTAAAAGCCAGTATTTCAGATTTACATAGTATAAGTTACATCATGGAGTCAGTATACAATTATAATATGCAATGTGCTCATGTGTGAAGTTTCAAATTACATTCCTCAGAGTCTGTGAATCATCAGAAAAAGACTGAGCTACATTTACAACACTATACCTTCTAAGGTTATGGCCAGATAATGTATATTTAAATATTTTTCAATAATTTTAATATGTATGAAAACTAAAACAGTTTTTTCACAGAACCCTAAAAATAATGAATTAGAATATATCTCATTATATGAACATCTTGGTTGATATATTTAACTATATATTGAGTTCCAAAAGCTCTAATTCTGGCAATTTTTTTTTAACGTTTATTTATTTTTGAGACAGAGAGAGACAGAGCATGAAGAGGGGAGGGGCAGAGAGAGACAGAATCTGAAACAGGCTCCAGGCTCTGAGCTGTCAGCACAGAGCCCCAACGTGGGGCTCGAACTCACAGACCGTGAGATCATGACCTGAGCCAAAGTCGGACGCTTAACCGACCAAGCCACCCAGGCGCCCCTGGCATTTTTTAAAAGTAAGCTTGACGCTCAATGTGGGCTTTGAACTCACTACTCCAAGATCAAGAGTCATATTCTCTACTGACTGAGCCAGTTGGGTGCCCTCCTGGCAATTTTCATATGGAAGGAATATGACTGCTTAATAGGCTATAATAGTGTGACTATTTAATCAAACAGACAGATGATTCTTGGTACCTTTATGGTTTCAGTGGGCACTCCAGGCTCCGGGACTTTATCCAAATAAGTGGTCAGGTCTTGATCAACATGTTCAAACACTAATGTTAGTTTGGTTTCTCTGTCTGTTCGTGACACTGTGCATACATCAAACAACCTAAAAGAAAAAAGAAAGATATTAAGTAGGTAGCAATAAGCAAAGAAGTAACATATTCTGCAACTCAATCGCACAACAGGTTTAAAAAAAAAGGCGGGGGGGGGGGCGGGGGGCAGCGTTTATCATTTCTTCAGATAATATGTAAGGATGCCTAATGGGATCTGATACTTTAATTGAAATATGAAATTTAGGAGAGAAACACTTCATTAAGTGATGACAAAATCCACAGCGGCAAAGAGAAAACAACATGACTAGAGCATAGGAATGTCTGCCTGGAGAGTTTCCTTAGTTAAGACCTTACGTAGTACTTGCCAATAGAGATAGTTTAAAAAACTGCAGCCTAGGAAAAATATGGTTCTTCTTAGCTCACAGTTCAAGAATTATTAAAGAGACAGATTAAGTATTCTTTGGAGATGTTGCACTCTGCGATGAAGATTTTCCTGGAATTTAAGGTGTTACAATCATGCCTGTGAAAATAAGGATGATGAAATATGGTTTATTTCTAAGAGAGCCTTCTCATCCTGGGGAATCAAATCATTTCCCTGGAAAGGGCATAAATCCTTGGTTTAAAAATTTCAAATATCACACTAATCAAAACTGAAATTTTAACTTTTGTTTTTTTTTTTTTGGAGAGAGGAGGTATTTTAAACAGCATTAGTAAACTACATCATCATTAAATGATACAGATGAACAAACATAATTAAGTCTGGATGGGCAAATCTGGTATCTTTCATAAAATTCTACAACTAATTTAAAATTTAAGTTTTAAAAGCAAAGTCCTTGGTAGTCAAAAGCATTTTTAAGCCCAGGGACAAATTTTTCTTTACTTTCAACCACGCATAACACACTATCCGACACATGAGATGCTCACCAAATGCTTGAATAATTAAACAAACCACCTGTAAACAAGCTGTAAATTTGACAAGAATGTAATATAAATACTAAGAAAAGGCTAACAAAATGCTATACATAGTCTTCTCACTTTTAAAGACGGTATAAACACGCCCTTCAAAGAAACTAACTATAAATGTGCATATAACCCATTACTAAAATGCTGGGTTGACTCTCAATTATCTACTTTGCATCCTACCTCTTGAATTTTTAATGCATGCCACCCTACTGCATTTCTGGGCTGAACAGGTCCTTCACAATATTTGGTACTTCTCTGTGAATATAAACTAAACTTTAAAATAAACTAAAGAACACTATAATGAAGTTGAATCTGGTGGGATGAACACAACCATCACCAACCACACTTATTTCACAGCCAGATCTGCACTACTTTTTAATTATACGCAATTTGGGATGAGTTCTACGACTCCACTAAAATCAGTTAAGATCAACTGAATTTCTTCTCACATTTATCTACTTTTAAGTATTCTGATTTCTAAGTTTTAGTCACCTACTTCTACACGTGATTTTTTTGTTTTCTTGAAATTCTAAAGTCTTCTTAAAGTCACTGATGTGACTTATTCTAAAAAATTATTTTGATTAAGTAAAAACTCCTAATAAATTTATTAAAGATAAGGCCATTAATCATATGAGTGTCATACTATGACCAATATACTTGCTATCATGCATGAATCCGACACCTGGGAAGTTTATCAAAACAACCCTTTCCGTTTGGTAATGTGAGGCAACTACCATTTATTCATAGGTTCCTTTGAACATCTTCTCTCCATTAATCCCACATACTTTTCCAGCTTTACTTTTTCCTTCCTTTTGAAGAAGAAAAAGAAGCTTCTTTCTATATGTTTTCTATTTTTTTTTCTTTTTAAAAAAATGCTTACTTATTTATTTTGAGAGAGAGAGAGAGAGAGAGAGAGAGAGATAGAGAGAGAACGAGCTCCTGACCGGGGGGAGGGGAGGGAGGGGGTGGCGCAAAGAGAGTCCCAAGCAGGCTCAGCCCTGTCAGTGCAGAGCCCAATTTGGGGCTCAATCTCATGAACTGTAATCATGACTTGAGCTAAGATCAAGAGTCGGACGCTCAACTGACTGAGCCACCCAGGCACCCCTGCTTCTATTTTTGTAATACAATAAAACCACAGTGATGTACTAAATTCAAACACAAACATGGGAACTGCACCACTATAGCTGTGCTCCTTAAACATCACTTTAAAAATGCTTTCCACTATAATGAATACATTTCCTTCATGAAAAAAAATACATTGTTTATCACTGCCTCAGGTCAACACTGATCTTAGTAAGTCCAGTTCTTACTGTGCTTATAATCTGTAATTGACAGGGACATAACTGGAGAATAAAACGATCATAAAACACTGCTGAACCAAAGATCACCCGCTTCCAAACCGTTGTTAGTTACCTAACAGCCGCGGCAGTATGTTATGTTGCTTCATTTTACTGAAACCATGTTTTCAAACACTCTTCGTATGACACAATTCAAGAATAACATCTAACCCACCCAACTTATTTTCCTCAATGTTGTATCACTCTCTTCAAGATATAAAGACTCACTGATGGCACCTGCAGTGATTGGGACTCCACATGTGAAAGAAAGCTAGGCAAAGGTGAAATCATGGAAGCCACTGCCAACTGCTGTAAATCATAAGCCATGGAGAAAAGGCACTAATTTTAATTGGCAATTGGTAAAATGTGGAATGTTAAAGAGACACATGTGACACTACATAGTGTTTACCATTCTTGTATAAATTTTAATGTATCTTCTTAATGTATTCTCGACTAGGTAAAGAATGGTGTTAGGTAAGAAAGCTCATGCTGGTTCAAGGAGATAATTCTTTTTATTTCTTAAGGTGCTATTATTTTTTGGGTGGGGGCACTTTCTGAAATCAACTTTTAGAACCTTATTTTATAAGTGGAGATCGCATTTTTCATTTTGTACTAACATTTCTTCCCTAGAGTTTCTTTCTCTTTTTCTTTCTTTCTTTCTTTCTTTCTTTCTTTCTTTCTTCCTTCCTTCTTTCCTTCCTTCCTTCCTTCCTCCTTTCTTTCTTTTTCTCTCTCTCTCCCTCTCTCTCTTTCTTTCTTTAGAGGGCAAGGTAGAGGGGCAGAGGGAGAGAGAGAATTCCAAGTAGGCTCCAGCATCAGCACAGAGCCCAATGTGGAGCTTGATGCCACAACCCTGGGATCGTGACCTGAGCAGAACACTCAGGGGTGCCCGGGTGGCTCAGTCTGTTGTATCCCACTCTTGACTTCGGCTCAGGTCATGACCTTGCGGTTTGTGAGTTTGAGCACAGGATCAGGCTCTGTGCTTATAGTGTGGAACCTGCTTGGGATTTTCTCTCTCCTCTCTCTGCACCTCTCTCTCAAAATAAATACATTTAAAATAAAAAAAGAAAAGAGTCAGAAGCATTCAACCAACTGAGCCACCTAGGCACCCCTTCTCTAGAGATACAATTCAGACATTTGTATCTTCAAAGCAAAAAATCATCAAAATACAAGATTAGCATAGCACGTTAACATCCTACTGATAATGGTTACATATGCATATCTTTTATTGGTTTCCAAACCACGGGGAATTTATGTAACCAAGGCTCTCCAAGCTTTTATTATTTGTATGCAACTTCAGAGACAACCAGTTTATCAATTTATAATGTAATGGTCATGATCAGGGTAAATGATACCCTTCCAGTGAATAAATATATGCCAGTCATTGCTGGGGAAATTTAGGCCTCTTTTATGCCCCAAATACAACTATCTAATTATCTAGAGAATCAAATTAAAATGCAGTATTCAGAAGGTAGCCCATATAATGGGTATAATCTAGATGATCTTAGCCTAAATTTATTCTTTGTGCTTCAATAAAGTACAGTGACTCCAGATACATTTTTCCACAGATGCAATTATTTCTTTTCCTTGGTCAGTGCAGAAATAGAATAATTTGTACTTCGGAAAGTACCTTTATCTGTTTACCCATGAAGAAAGCTTCCTTTTATTTGCCTTTGTCTTGTTTTGAATATATAATTCACGGTTTACAAAATTTTCTAATGGCTACATTTCAGCTTATATTTCATCAGGTAACATTTGAGAGGATATTTTTATTTTGCAGGTTAGTACTATAAATTTTCACTGTTGGCCAAGTCAATGGTAGTGGATAGTTTTCTTATAGAGCATGATTCTAAATACAATGAGTAGATGCCTGCTAGCTCTAATCAACAGGTTGTACCTCCTGTCCTTTTCCCCTATATTTGAGAACCACATACTACTTACTGTCCATGGCCTCAGGAAACAGACCACGCAGAATTACTGGAAAGAAAAGAAATATAGCATCAAATTGGTCCTTACTTCCCACCCCTCCCAAGAGGCCAAAACATTTCAGTGGCTAAGTTTTCACATTTTTCTTAACTAGAATGAAACATGGGTTTTAGGAGAGTAACTAATTTAGTCGAAGGGAGAAAGTGACAAAAGTTACTGATTTAGTTGAAAGGAGAAAGCAACAAGTAACATAGTATCTTCAAAAAGTATAACAATTTTGTAAAGAGTATGTATTAATGTTGTATAGGCTTAAACTCAGGAAGAACACAGGTCAGTCCATTATCTACAAATTCTTCATCTTGGCCAAGAGGTCTTCCAAGCTTTCACCAGAATCTCCCACAGTCACCTCAGGTACAGAATCTCCTTACTTTTCGGGAATTGTATATACCACTGTAATTCCTTCAGGTAAATCAGGAACTGGACCTGAAGAATTTCCTCTTCTGAAACCTCAGATACCAACTCAATACCTCACTCACTGTCTTCATGTATTGTCTCCTCCTCTTCTTGAACAACCTCCTGTTTGGGCAGTGCTGCTACCCTTTTCTTTTATCCTCCTGCTGCTTTCAGCAATTTCTTCTTTTTTTTTTTTTTTTTTTTTTTTTTTTTTTTTAATTTTTTTTTTTCAACATTTATTTATTTTTGGGACAGAGAGAGACAGAGCATGAACGCGGGAGGGGCAGAGAGAGAGGGAGACACAGAATCGGAAGCAGGCTCCAGGCTCCGAGCCATCAGCCCAGAGCCTGACGCGGGGCTCGAACTCACGGACCGCGAGATCGTGACCTGGCTGAAGTCGGACGCTTAACCGACTGCGCCACCCAGGCGCCCCAATTTCTTCTTTTTTAAAAATACTTTTAAAATGTATGTATGTATGTATGTATGTATGTATTTATGAGAGAGACAGAGAGAGCAGGAGTGAGCAAGAGGCAGAGAGAGAGAGAGTGGGAGAAAAAGAATCCCACCAGGTGCAGAGAGAGAGAGAGAGAGAGAGAGAGAGAGAGAGAGTGCAGAGCCTGGATTGGGGCTCCAGCTCACCTGAAGTGGGGCTTGAGCTCACAAACCGTGAGATCATGACCTGAGCCAAAGTCGGATGCATAACCGACTGAGCCACCCAGGCGCCCTGAGGATTTTCACTTTTAGGAAAAAGTGAAGATAGCATTCAATAAAAGTGAAGAAAAGTGAAAATAGCATTCAATATTTGTTTTGTAGTGAGCCTTTACAGAGACAGCATGCACCCCAAACAGTGAGAGGTGGCACCCCCAACCTCTGTCCTCACAACTATACTCAGCCTCTAGGCATCAAGCCACCATAGCTTTGAATTGTTTCTGAGAGCATCTGTGCTTTTTCTCAATTTATTCTGTGCACCCATGAGCAAGATGTGTCCCACAGTATCAGAAAAGCCGAGGAGAGGTTATTTTTTGGGTCTGGGAACACTCAAAAAACTTTCCACATAAATTAATGGTAATTGCTTCTTCACTTTACACCACTTCAGCCTACAGAAGGTTTCATAGGAACAGTCTACTTCCAAATAGCAGGAAAAGCCTGTATTCATCTTAGGAATTTTAGAACATAATATTTATGATGCTTTTTTGTCTACAATGACTCCCTCTGGAATTACCCCAAATCAAATAAATAATAGTCACTGTGGTGGGCAATAAAGAGAACATAGATGTTTTAATATAACAAATAAGTCTCACATAAAGCAACTGAGCTAAACAAGAACTGAAATCCCTGGTATTTGGCAGGAGGTTAACAATCTGTAATATATTTATATAAATCAATGAGGAATGTGGCCGGACTGCCTATAACCCCTACACTTGCAAAACAAAAGAGCCAGACAGGTCTGAACATTTGAACATAAACACTGGAAAATAACTTCAACTGTATGATTTCTTGTGTTGACCAACATCTTAAGACTTTCTAGAACTTTTTTTTTTTTTTGCTATTCAGTAAACTGACAAAAATACCATTTCAACTATTACACGCTGTAGTTCCATAAGAGAAATATATTCACACTGTGCTGAATATGAGCAAAATATCTCAGATGACTTTTAGAGGAAATGAAAACTACCATTCAATATGTATCCATTAGAGCTGTGCTTAATGTGATCCAAGCGAATATTCAAAAAGTAGAAGTGAAAAGTGGTTCTCGGCATTTACTAAATTTTTGAATCCAGTTTAGCTATGCAAAAGGCAATCCAAAAAAGGCAGATAGGTCATTACCATTTCACAATTAAGTCAGCCAAAGCCCCTAACTATCCCATAAAGTAAGTTCTCTCCCAGTCTCTATTGTCCTGACCCCTCAGCTGCAGGGCAGAGAGCAAGCACTGCGGTCCCAGCACAGCTCTCAGCCTTCCAGCTGTCCTAGTGATGTAATTATCTCATAACAAAATATCTCCGTGAATTAACTCTGCATCCTACCCATTGTAATTCTTAATGACTGCTTCCTGTTCATGTTTTCCATTTAACTTGCTATTCTGGATCTACTGCATAGGCAAGTTGCCTTCATCTAATGGATGGGATTACATCCAATAGGTTTGGGATTTCCAAAGATTACAATTTACAAAGGTCTCCCAAACAACATGCTTTGTAAACACAAGCCCTGCCTTTCTGTTGTGGTTATAATAAAAGGGAAATCTGCATTATTTGCTGTGATTAAACTTTGACCTGTCACAGGAAGTTCTAGGAGGATTTTTTTTTCCTGTCACTTTTTTTTTTAATACTCTTGAATGTTTGGACATCAAATAGTTCAAGAGCTGAGAGATGTCTGGCACAGCTGCCTAAGGGCCCTAAACAAAATTTTTTTGAACTGCAGCCAGTCTTTGGAATTGAGAAGTATTCTTTTTTATCTCCTTTTCTCTATTGTCCATGAAGCACACTCTGTGCCTATAGCTTCTTGCATGGACCCAATTTATGTTCACGCATCCCACTTGCCCTACACTACTGGATCCTTGCCAGGGTGTTCTCCTTTTGCTCATTAAATATGGACTGTGTGTGCACTTGTTCTAAACCAACACTGAATGGTTTAACTCCAGAGGTATTTGCCACCAACAATAATCAGCATGCTTCCAGAAGGAGCTTGCCATTTCAGCAGCATCCATAAACATTTATGAGTACCTACCACGTGCAGGTGCGGTACTAAGTTTTAGAGACTACAAAACATCTAAGATGGGTACTGTCTGTAAGAGCCTTACTATCTAGCCAGGGGAGAGAAGACTGACATATAAAATCATAAGTAATGACATATGGCTGTGTATTAATTCCAAATAAATTCTATAAATATAACATGAAACTTTATATATCACATCAAAGCAAATTCTTTCTACATGCTATTACAGTAGACATCTGTGATGTCTGCCTTTCCAACACCTATTACCTCTTCTATAAACCATATCCTCATTTTTTTGAGGAACCACTCCTACTCAGGCAATATGGTTTTGGGGGGATGAGTGCAGCATGGCATGTAAACCTACCCTGGACAAAGAGAGTGATAATGATTGATTCAGGGATGGACAGGACTGTGTGAATCAGTCCCAGGACTTTAACTGTAACTTCTGGGAGGGTACAACTCTCTTTATCTGAGATTACCAAACTGGCAACATATAAGCCCGCAGCTGCCGATGGCTGTCATTGCCACCACTTTAGTGAGCATACCATAGGATGCAGCCAGCAGGGAAAAGAGCCAGAGCAGAGAAATGACAGGCAAGAGACTTTGGTTAAGTACTGGCCATACCTGTGCCTGATATACCTTTGGATTTATTAGTTATGTTAGTAACATTGGGCTGGGCTTTTATTACTAGCAAAAAACAAAGAAACAAAAAAACACAACAACAACAGAAAACAAAAACAGCCTTAAGACATTTATACATATCTTAGAAGGGTTAAATGATTCTGAAACATCAACATCTGACCTCAAATATGTCTTATATATTAGACAAAATGAATTAAGGTCAAGCATATAAACAATAGTAGTTTCCTCTAGGTGACTGCACCAGTCCTGACTTGCTGGGAGAAAATTTACCTTAAATGGTCCCTCCATGAGCATGTCCACTGGGCTGCACTGGGCAGCCCCAGAACAGACTAGTTCATCTCTCCCAAGGAACCATGCGACTTCCTTTCAGGATTCCCATTTGAGGCTCCTGGTCTGACTACAGAAACATTTTGTGGAGAAAAAGCAGAGAAAGGCAGAAGACACAGGGATAAGTTCATCGCAAATAGGAATATGTAACCTAGAACAGGAAAGGACTCAGTGGGGTAAGAGGAAATGAGGAGGCAAGGAGAAGTATTTAAAAATAACACAAAGTTTAATTTAAAGGCTGAATCCAATGCTCAGAGATATGTTCTCCTGGAACCCTCAATTAAGCAACCCCACCACCTATTGCTGAAAAGGGGACATGCACAGTAAAGTGGACCCTTGCACAATGCAGAGTTTTTAGGCGTGCTGACCTCCCTGCAGTCAAAAATCCATGTGTAACTTTTGATTCCCCCAAAACTTAACTTCCAATAGTCTACTGTTCACCGGAGGCCTCACTGAGAACACAAACAGCTGATTAACACATATTTTCTATGTTATATGTATTACATACTGTATTTTTAAAATAAAGTAAGCTAAAGAAAATGTAATTTAAAAAATCATAAGGAAGAGAAGATACATTTACAGTACCATATCAGAAAAAAATCTGCATACAAGTGGGTGTGCGCATTCAAACCCGTGTTATTCAAGGGTCAACTGAAATGTCAAATTGTAATTCTAAAGCAGGGAAATCTCTTTGTGTTCATGTTGTTAAGTTTAAAGCTACCATAACCTGACAAGTGAATGCAAAGTCAACCTCTTTTATTTATGAAATCACTTGATTCTTTACAGCATAAAGTGTATTCATAAGAAAGTTTTGTGGTTCATCATCTTCCTGTTCATCCTCAGAGTTTCTACTAATCTGGTTTCAGCGTCTATCTATATATGTGTGGCCATCTGGATCTGAGTTAATATCTTTGCATGCATTAATCAGAAAATGTTTTACAAGCTAAATGGGAATCCCCCAAATTGGGCAAGTTTACAAGATATGACTTGCACTACAGTAAATATTTAAAACAGAGCAAACAGTAAAACCTGTATATATGGAAACACACTACTACCATGATAGCACATGACAGCACAAAATTGGTATACTATTAGCTAGGCCCCAAATAAGCTTTCTGGATGTCCTAATGGGAATATGGGGTGCCTGTATACTACTGTGTTCATATTCAAGATGAATTCCTGAAATGGACATTAAACAATAGAATTTAAACTTCTTTCACAGTCAGTCCTACAGCAAGCACTTCTTATCCAACCATTCTTTAAACTGTTAATGCATTTTGTCTCAATGAAAGGCAGAGAGAATGAGGTAGCAGCATCACTCTGTTATGCCAACTATATGCTATTATGGGAAAAAGGAAACGCTACTTTAGCGCTAAAACAAATGAGGAAATCATAAAAACATATCTGTTCTCTTAGAGGGCAGAGAATGGTAGCAGAGGCAAATATTCGATAAGTATATTTTAAGTCACCATGCGAGTCAATCTACCCAGAATCAAGAGAGAGAAAACAGGGGTAGCTAGACAATACTGAGCTGATACTTCTGCTTAGTCCAGTTCCAATACAAAATAGTTGTTTTGTAAGTTCAAAAAACCATAAACTCAACTCCATAGAAAGAAGAAATAGAAATAGAAATTTGCCGGTGCAAATTGAGAAAATCAGGGACTACTACATATTGATTAGAATAAACCCCATTCAGCAACCCCAGCTATAGTGCAGGAATGAGATCCTACACTTTTACCTGTTGAGGTCTCCCCCAAGACTCAATTACCTCACTTTTAGCCTTTTTCTTACGTACCGCTTGGCTTCAATCAGCCACCTGACATACATAGATAGATATGCTGGTCAAAATAAGGACCTGACAAGAGAGAATGGATTAAGAGACCTCAAAAACTGTGGCATTTGGTGTGAAGGTGGGCTTCAGGGGCCCCCAAGTCTTAAACACTACTGGGAGGTCAGAGGTTGCAGACTACAAACTAAAAACAGGCTTAAACTGTGTGCCTCTCCACACTTGTGTTTATCCTGTTCTTTTAATTCTCCATGACACCCAGAATGGTACCCAGTACCGCATCTAACACACAGCAGGTGTTTAATAATGTTTACTGAATGAACTAAAGTTTTCAGAATTGTAACTCAGGGAAAAGTCAGCAGTAAAAGAAAAGAGGGGATCCTCAGAGACATCACTAGGAAATAAAGCATGGCACTCTGAGTAAGCCACATCTTGTAACTGGTGGTAAATGAGGACACACACTAATAAGTTGCATTTATTCCTTAACACTGTTAGTTTGCTCCCTATCTACTGTGTAATTCTATGTATTTAGAATTCTTTAGTCTTCACAACAACTCTATGAAATGGTGCTCATTTTATGAATAAAGAAACAAATGTATATAAACAAATGTTCATGGCAGCATCATCCATAATAGCTAAAGTAGAAACAACGGAAGTGTCCATCAACTAATGAATGGATAAACAGAATGTGGTATATCCATGTAATGGAATATTATTTGATAATAAAAAGGAATGAAGTAGAGATACATGGTGTGATATGGATAAATCTTGAGTAGGCAGATCCATAGGGACAGCAAGTAGATTAGTGGCTGCCTGGGGCTGGAAGTTGGTAGGGCAGGGAGAGGTGGAAAGGAATAGAAAATGACCACTAATGGGTACTGGGTTTCTTTTTAAGGTGATAAAATGGTCTAAAATTAGATCATGGTGATGGTTGCACAACTCAGTAAATACACTAAAAACCACCGAATTGTTTATACAGATAAATTTGATGGTATGTAAAGTATATCTCAATAAAATTGCTTAAAAACAAAAGGAGAAAAGAAATAGCCAGAGAGAGGTTTAGTACTTTGCCTAAAGCACACTACAGTAAGTGGTGGAGACAGGATCCGAAGTCAGGCTATCTGCTTCCAGAGTCTGATTTCCTAACCAATCCTGCCTCTGTATGTAGGGCAGCATTTGGGTCAGAGACCTCTCCACGGCAAAGGAGACACACTGGCTGGCAGGAGCCGTGGTAATGCCAATCCACAAATGTCTCTGGTAAACTTGGATATAGCAGTATATGCTTTACATGCTGGGCTGAAAAAAAAATGTTCAGAAAATTCACAGAAAAAATAAAGCTGAAGACTACTGATCCTCCCTAGGCCCCCTTACTTCTTCCCCTTAACTAGTTAGAAAAATGACACACTTCAGTTCACCCCACAGGGCTTGAAAAAGATATTCTGATCTCAAAAATATAAGAGTTAAATGATATTTTTGAAAGCAAAGTCAACAGCTCTGGCTTGAGTCAGAAAGAGTGCTGGATTCTGGAAAACTTTCAACATTCAGTTCTGTCTCCATTTCTGACCTGTAAAAGCCCTGTTCTCCAGCTTTGGGCCTCTCTTGAGGAAAAACGACGAATCAGCCAAAACTAGGCAGCTGTCTGTGCTGAAGACTGTCTGCTGGGTCTTAGAAGAAAACTAACCAAACTTTACCTACACCGTAAGCCAAAAATCTTTCATAATCACATCCTTATGAGGTGAGTAAATTTATCCCAGCACTAATTCAGGTACTTAGGATTAGGTTCTTATCTAATAAAACAACTACTGAAGTTAGTTCCTTTTAAGGAAACATAAATGACTGTAAACATATGAGAAAATGTTAAACTATGGTAATAACTTAAAGAAACATAAATGAAAACATTAGCGATATACTGTTTAAGCCCCTCAAATTGGGTAACAAATTTTTATAAGATAAAATGGAATAGCGTCTGTGAGTGTTTGTGAAATGGACCCACATCACTGTGGGAGTACAAATTGGTAAAACAAACAAACAAATTAAAAAAAAAAACCTTCTGGAGAAACAGATACACAAATTGATAGAGGATTCAAATCCATATTTATTGAACATGGAAAGGCATTCATAATATATTATTAAAAGAAAATGCAGGTTTCAAAAGAGTATGCACAGCATGATTCCATATATATAAACAAAATGGTATAAAGATAAATCAAGAATGGCACCTGGGAGGCTCAGTCGGTTAAGCGTCTAACTCTTGATTTTGGCTCAGGTCATGATCTCCTGGTTCGTGAGTTTAAGCCTCACATCCGGCTCCGTAATGACAGTGCGGAGCCTGCTTGGGATTCCCTCTCTCTCAATCTCTCAAAATAAAATAAAATAAAAAAGATGAATCAAGATGCTAACAGTGTTATCTCTTGGTGATAAGATTACAGAATTGCTTTTTCTGTTATTTGCCTACCTAGACTTTCTATAATGAGAACTTAAACAGTTTTTAATAAGAAAAAAAAATCCCCATTTCAAAAACAAGAATTATAAAAGCTTCTTTTCTCATTTAAGTTTTCTTCCTTCCATCACTCATATACTTTTCTTCAATCTGCTCCTGAGTTACTGAGAAAATCCCAATCCTCAATCCTGAAACCGCAGTTTTAAAAATTAAGTATGTTAACAACTTACGGTCTTTTTGTTCTAGGAAAAAAAATGTGTATGCATTACTGCTTCACTGAAGGTATGTGATTTTAATCTTTCTCCAATATGGAGTAACTCTGTAAAGAATGTGGGAAAAATAAAATTACCTTTCTGATGCCTGGCTAATTGTCAGGTCAAAAATAACAGGATTACCATGAAATATAAGAGAAACAATGACAGCTCACGAATTCTTCAAGTTACTTTAATGTTTGCCATACAAGACAAGGTAGAATTATGGAATTTTGAAAGTATGGGGAGCTTTAGAGATTATCTGGCTTTGTACTTTTATCTTATAGATAAGGAGACACAGGTCAACAGAATGCAGAATGGCAAAACTAACTAAAGAAATAAGATACCTGGGTCTCATGAATAACAATTCTGTGCCCTTTCTAATATAATAAAGTATAAGCAACCACAATAGCGAACACATGTTTTTTAAAAGTCATTATAAAAATTAACATCCAACATCTTACCTTTTAAAATTAGATCTATTCAAGCAAAATTTCCAAGAACTACTGTGTTAAGAATTTAGAAAGGTTCTATAAATATATTTTAAGAACACCATCAGGAAACTATATTAAAAGATAAGAAAAACAGAACATAGTTGGAAAAGTTGAAAGAACTGTTATCTCTATCAACTGCCAAACTCAGGCATCTGAAATTAGGCTGTTTTGTTCACATGTAAAAATGTAGGGGCGCCTGGGTGGCGCAGTCGGTTAAGCATCCGACTTCAGCCAGGTCACGATCTCGCGGTCCAGGAGTTCGAGCCCCGCGTCGGGCTCTGGGCTGATGGCTCAGAGCCTGGAGCCTGTTTCCGATTCTGTGTCTCCCTCTCTCTCTGCCTCTCCCCCGTTCATGCTCTGTCTCTCTCTGTCCCAAAAATAAATAAACGTTGAAAAAAAAAAAAAAAACTTTAAAAAAAAAAATGTAGAATACTAAGTTATGATGTAGTATGCCTACATAGTTTTATTTTAGAGTTTGATCTTTGTTCTAGGAATATTTCACATAATAAGGTGAATATTTCATGGCACTGAAAGCAAGATATTCATAATATATTAATGAAAGAAAATGCAGGTTTCAAAAGAGTATATGCACTGACTGCATGCAGCCTGCTTGGGATTCTCGCTCTCTCTCTCTTTCTCCCCTCCCCACTTTCACTCTCTTTGTCTCTCTCAAAACAAATAAACTTAACAAAAAAAGCTTAAAAAAAAAATACGGGCGCCTGGGTGGCTCTGTCAGTTGAGCGTCAGACTTGGGCTCAGGTCATGATCTCATGGTTTGTGGGTTCCAGCCCTGCGTCGGGCTCTGTGCAGACAGCTCAGAGCCTGGAGCCTTTTTCAGATTCTGTGTCTCCCTCTCTCTCTGCCCCTCCCCTGCTCATGCTCTGTCTCTGTCTCTCAAAAAATAAATAAATGTTCAAAAAAATTTAAAAAAAAACAACTAAAGGAGATAAGAATGTGGAAGTGTAGCTGCAACTACATGTCCCCCGAAGAAGAATTTTTCTTTTGCAAAGAACCGTAAGAACAACTCATACTGGGATTCTATCAGGTGACTGGGTGTTCCACATAAGTGAATATTTTCGATACCTGATTCCTACCCATCTCAAGCCCTCACACTACTTTTAAAAACTAAAGTTTTGCGGCGCCTGGGTGGCACAGTCGGTTAAGTGGTTCAGTGTCCAACTCTTGGTCTAGGCTCAGGTCATGATCTCACAGTTCTTGAGTTCAAGCCCCGCATCAGGCTCTGTGCTGATGGCATGGAGACTGCTTGGGATTCTGTCTCTCTGCTCTGCCCCTCTCCCGCTTGTGCACATACTTACTATCTCTCAAAATAAGTAAATAAACTTAAAAAAAATTTTTTTAATTAAAGTTTTTAATGGAATTCTCTATAGCATGCACTGAATATTTTCTTGACTTTTTAATTTTTTTTTTTTAACGTTTATTTATTTTTGAGACAGAGAGAGACAGAGCATGAACAGGGGAGGGGCAGAGAGAGAGGGAGACACAGAATCTGAAACAGGCTCCAGGCTCTGAGCTGTCAGCACAGAGCCCGACGCAGGGCTTGAACTCACGGACCATGAGCTCATGACCTGAGCCGAAGTCAGACGCTTAACCGACCAAGCCATCCAGGCGCCCCTACTTTTTTAAAAAAAAATTTTTTTTTTAACGTTTATTTATTTTTGAGACAGAGAGAGACAGAGCATGAACGGGGGAGGGGCAGAGAGAGAGGGAGACACAGAATCGGAAGCAGGCTCCAGGCTCTGAGCCATCAGCCCAGAACCTGACGCGGGGCTCGAACTCACAGACCATGAGATCGTGACCTGAGCTGAAGTCGGCCGCTTAACCGACTGAGCCACCCAGGTGCCCCAGGCGCCCCTACTTTTTAAGCACACTATACTGATTGTGTTCTACTGATGGATAATTCATGATCATTATTGTTATTATGAAATGACAATAATTTAATTCAGCATTATTATTATGATCCTTTATTTGAGTGCTTTCTAGGCACATAAACATGAGGCAAGGCAATCCATACTGAGACAGTACAAATCGAACTTTCAAAAAGCAAAAAAGGAATCTGGAAAGCAGGAAGAGATAAGCTACTCACCACCTACAAAGGAAACTCAGTAGGATTAATAGCCCATGTCTCATCCAAACACTGGAGGGCAGAAGGCAGTGGATGACAAATGTAAAGTGCTGAAGGAAAAAACTGTTAAACGAGAATTCTATATCCAGAGAAACTATGCTTCAAAGATGAAGGTAAACTCCAGGCATGCTCAGCTAAACAAAAGCTGCAGGAGTATGTGGCCAGGAGACCTGCCCTAGAAGAAATGCTACAGGGAGTCCATCAGGTTGAAATGAAAGGGCACAAGAGAGTAACTCAAAGCCACATGAATCAAATAAGAACACTGGCAAGGGTAATTAACTACACACATAAACATAAAGAAAACCAGTAATATTGTAGTTTGGTTTGGAACTTTTTTTTTCCTAATATGATTGAAAAGACAAATGCATATGGCAACAATTATAAATCTATGATAATGGCCATACAATATATAAAGATGAAGTGCATAACAATCATAGCATGAAAGGGGATAGAGCTGTACAGGAAAAAAGCTTTCAATACTATAAAAGCTAAGTTAGTATTATTTCAAACTAGACTGTTTCAAGTTTAAGATGTTAATTGTAATTCCCAATGTCACCACTAAGAAATGCTTTGTTTTCAAACTATCTTCATGATCTGAGAAATATTTTCTTGAATCCCCTCTCTGACCTATCATTTATGAGCCCCTAGAGTAAAGCGTGGGACTTTACACATGCAAACTCACTGAATTCTTTCAATATCTCTATTAAGTGGGTACTATTATTCTCATTTTACAGACGAAGAAGCTGAGATAAACAGTAATTTTGTCCAGAGTGATAGAACTGTAAGAAACAACCAGGATTTCAATTAGAACCTTCATATGCTTTTTTTCTCCTCTTTGATCTGTACCTTCAGTATCTAGAATCTCATGATCTTGTCTCTTCCCACCCAATGTACCACCAACCACCTGTGCAACAACAAATGATAATTATCTCCTTCATGGTCAAGACTTCATATAACTCTTGGGGCGCCTGGGTGGCTCAGTCGGTTGAGCGTCCGACTTCAGCTCAGGTCATGATCTCATGGTCTGTGAGTTCGAGCCCCGCGTCAGGCTCTGTGCTGACAGCTCAGAGCCTGGAGCTGCTTTGGATTCTGTGTCTCCCTCTCTCTCTGCCCCTCCCCCGCTCATGCTCTGTCTGTCTCAAAAATAAATAAACATTTTTAAAAAAATTTTAAAAAAGACTTCATATAACTCTAAAGAAAGGCTGCAGAATCTATAATCTGTCTCTCCAAAACAGTTCTCTCCCCAAACCCCATACCCAGTCACCTTTTGGACAACTTCAACCAATATTCTGAACATCTCAATTTCAAAGTGTCTAGAACAGGGCTCACCCCCCTTGGTGAATCACACCACCATCCAACCAATTTCCTAATCCCAGAAACCTTCAAGTAATTTTAGGTTCTTTCCTGACCCTTTACATTTAATCAACCAGCAACTGCACCACCTAAATACTTCTCTATCCACTGCTACTTCCTGAGTTCAAGTACTCATCACTCTTGCCTAAATGTCTATGGAGGGATCCTGTTCTCTGCCTCGTAGAGATTTCTTGTACTCAGCCCTCACTCTGGCCAATAAACCTTTCACAGTGTACATATGATCATAATACCAAACAAATGCATGCAGCCAACAAACATTTATTCAATATTTGTTATTTTCTACCTTTGTACTGGGTGCTAGGTACAGAAAGATCTAGGGATAAAATACATTTTTTAAAGCTGTTCAGAGTCTAGCGGGAATGCAGATATAAAAAGATGAATTATCGACTAATCTGGAAATGCTGAGGTAGAGATACATACAAGGGACTTGAAGAGCAATAAAGAGGGGCACCTAACTCAGACTTGTAGGAAAGTGTTTGTGGAGGAAGTGACAATTCAACTTAGACAGGAGTTACCCAAGAATGTGGTAAAGAAAGGGCATTCAAAACCAGGAGAAAGCGTGAACAAAGGACAGCAAGAAATCCCACTGGCGGAAAATCTTGTATGCCATAAGGAAATCTAATCCCATAGTAAATGGATATCTACTTTTGATTTTTAAGTAGCTCATTCTGATGAGCATGGAGAAGAGGGGAACAGTGGCAAGAACACCAGTCAGGAGACTGCTGCAGTTGTACAGGGAAAATAAAGAGGGCCTGTCCTAAGGAATTGGCAGCAAGGACGGAGAGGAGAGTACAGATTCCAGAAATATTTAGGAGGTTGAATTGGCAGGACTTGCTAAGTGTCTGAATGTGGCGGGGGTGGAAGGATGAGGAAGGAGGAGAAGCCAAGGATGACTCATAGGCTTTTGACTTTGGGGACTTGGTGCCACCCCATGAGATACAGCAGTGTTCCCAGACCTTTGGTTTTCAGGGAACTGTAAAATTTCCAACAAATTTTGGGCTCTGACAGAATGTTGTCAACTAAAGACCTAAATATACCCTACCATCCACTATCAACATCATTTCATTAGAAAAAGCACATTTTAACACCCAAAATGTAAACAGATTTCGCTTTCTGAAAAATTTACCACAGGGCCCTTATTTTTCTAATTTTATCACAGATGATAGAAAATTAGTACCAGGCCTCAGACCAAAGCTGGGAAGCCCTGAAATGGAGATATAGCAGAAGTCCGTTCAGCAGTAAGATGATGAGTTGAAGGCAGAGGAGAATATAGTCCCTGCCCTCACTAACTCTCTAGCCCTAAAGAGATGTCTATCTCATATATATTAAGGGTTATAAAAGAGTTCCAGAATTATGGGGGCGCCTGGGTGGTTCAGTTGGTTGAGCGTCCGACTTTGGCTCAGGTCATGATCTCATGGTTTGTGAGTTCGGGCCCCATATTGGGCTCTGTGCTGACAGCTCAGAGACTGGAGCCTGCTTCCGATTCTGTGTCTCCTCTCTCTCTGCCCCTCCCCCACATGCACTCTGTCTCTCTCTGCCTGTCAAAAATAAAGAAAACTAATAAAATAAAATTAAAAAAAAAAAGAGTTCCAGAATTATGGAAACCCTGTAGAGGAGGCACTCAAATGTGCCTAGAGGGTAAATGGCTGGGGAGCAGAATCTCTAAGGATGATCTGGAATTTGCCAGATAAACCAAGGAAGTTTGGCATGGTCTGGGCAGAAGGAACAGCATGTCCAAAGGTATGTAGGTATGCAGGAAAATTCATATTTGGGGAACTGTGGATAGTTTGGCATGACTTGATGATTATCTTGGAAAATGGCAAGAGAAGAGCTGGAAAAGTACACAGAAGTGAAATTACAGAGGGGTTGGTAATCCAGGCTAAGAAGTCTGTAAATTATCTGATGAGCACTGGGAAGAATCAAATGATGACCCAGTAGTCAAGGCTATGGCCAGATTTACCACCTGGAAATACCATTCTGACTGCAGAAGAGAGGTTGGACTATAGGGGAATAAAACTGGAGGTGAGGAAACCAAGTTCAAAGTGTTTGTAAGAGCCTAGGTAAGAAATACAGATATATTAAAGCAAGTGGAACAGTAAAGAGAGAGACCAGTACAACCAACAGATATTTACTGAGCTCCTACACTCTTCGGGGGGTATCAATGTCAATCAGACAAGATCCCTGCTCTCTTGGAACTTATCTTCTATTTTGTTAAACCAAAAGAGAATCATAGGGGTGCCCGGGTGGCTCAGTCAGTTAAGCGTCCGACTCTTGATTTCAGCTCAGGTCATGATTTTATGGTTGTTAGATCGAGTCCCGTGTTGGGCTCTGCGCTTGGCATGGAGCCTGCTTAAGATTCTCTCTCTTCCTCTCCCTCTGCCCCTCCTCTGCTCGTGCTCTCTCACTCTTAAAAAGTTAAAAATAAAAATTCCCTTTCTTTAAAAAAAAACAAAAAACAAAAAACAAAAAGAGGATCATAATTTACATAAATATTTTGCAATTTAAAAATTTGACAATGTATCAAACGCTTTCACAAGTCTCTATATATGTGTACATATATGATAAAACCATTTTTAAGATGCACTAAATTTACATAATTTATTAAACCATTACCCTATTCTTATAATGTTGGCTCATTACCCTATGATAAAATCCTGTAAGTGACATTGCAAAAAATCAAAAGTTAAATATTTTCCTGAATCAAAAAATATATATTTTTAAAAAGCTCTGGATTCAAATGGTTTTACAGAAGATTGCACCAATTTATACTCCCATAGTAATATCTAGGAGTAGAATCCAAAGGATTTGTTGATCAACCAGGATGTTCAAGTTGAAAGAAGGGAAGAAGATTAGAATGATTTTCAGAGTGCTGGTTTAGGCAACAGGGTAGATAGTGGTATTATTTCCAAACAGTAGAAGAAAAAAACAGAAGATATGAGGAGTAATTAATGAGTTCATTCCAGAAGAGATGAACTGGATGTTTGTGACACTCAGGTGGTAATGTCCAGTGAACAACTGTAAACACATAGTTGGAGTTCTGGACACAGGTCAAGTAATATTTTGAAAAATTATCAGCATAAAGAGGAGACAGAATCTTAGGGGCTATAACATGCAACAAGAACAGCATCCCTGAATGAATCAGATGGGCAAGAAAACAGCTGACAAAATTACATCACAAAAAACAAGGGAATTAAGGAAATAGTTCCACTTACAGTAGCATCAAAAACAACAAAATACTTCGGAACAAACTTAAGAAAAAAAGTTCATTGTACGCTAAAAACTACAAAACAATGTTAAAAGATATTAAAGAAGATCTACAAAAATGGAAAGACATCCGTATTCATAGATGAGAGGGCCTTGAAACTGTTACGAAGCAGTACTCCCAAAACTGATCGATAGCTTCAATGCAATCCATAGCAAAACCCCAGGCTTTTAGCAGAAATTGACAAAATCATCCCGAAATCCACACAGAAATGCAAGCGGCCCAAACAGCCAAAATAATCGTGAAAAAGAAAAAGATGGGGGACTTCTTGATTTTAAAACTTACTATACGCTTTAATACTCAAGACAGTGTGGTACTGGCATAAAGATAAATATACAGATCAACAGAATAGACTTGACGGTCCAGAAATTAACTCTCGTATTTATCCTCAACTGATTGTCAACAAGTTTGACAAGACCATTCAATGGGGAAAGGCCAGACTTTTCAATGAATGATGCCAGAATATCTGGATATTGACACACAAAACACTAAAGTTGGACCCTTACCTCACAACATAAATAAAAATTAACTCAAAATGGATCACAAATCAAACTGCAGGGCTAAAACTCTTTAAAAAAACAACATAAGAGAATATCTTCAGGACTTTGGGTTGAGCAATGATACCTTAGATATGACACCAAAAGCACAAACAATAGAAGAAAAAATAAGTAAATTGGATTCATCAAAATTAAAGCCATTTGTGCTATGAAGGACTTAATCAAGAAAATGAAAAGACAGGGGCACCTGAGTGGCTCCCTCGGTTGGGCCTCCAGCTCTTGATTTCAGCTCAGGTCATGGTCTCGAGGTTCGTGAGTCTGAGCCCCACATTGAGCTGTGTGTGGGCGGTGCGGGGCCTGGTTGGGATTCTCTCTCCCTCTCTCCCTTTCTCTCACACCCCTGCTTTTGTGTGCTCTCTCTCTCTCAAAATAAGTAAAATAAATTTTATAAAAATAAAATGAAAAGACAACCCAAAGAATGGGACAAACTGTCTTTAAATCATATATCTGATAAGAGACTTGCAGCCAGAATATATAAATATATATAAATAATATTATTATACTAATCAGTAATCAACAATAAAATAATAATAAAAAGACAACCTAATTTAAAAATGGGCAGAGGTTGTCAAATACACCTCAATAAAGCTGAAAATAAAATAAAATAAAGTAAATAAAGTAAAATAAAAACAGGCAAAGGATTTGAATAGACATTTCTCTAAAGATATAATAAGGGCCAATAAACACAGGAGATGTTCACATCATTAGTCACTAGAGAAATGTAAAGCAAAACCATGAGATACCACTTCATATACACCAAGACCGCTAAAATTAAAAAGGCAATAAATAACAAATATTTGCAAAAATGCAGAAAAAGTGGAACCTTCATATATTGTTATGGTAGGGATGTAATTAGGTGTGGCCACTCTAGAAAACAGTTGGGTAGTTCCTCCAACTGTTAGGTATAGAGTTACTGTACGATCCAGCAATTTTACTTCTTGATATACACCTAGGAGAAATGAAAACTTATGTCCACACATACACTTGACCAGGAATGTTCACAGCTCCATTATTCATAATAGCCAACAAGTGGAAACAACCCAATGTCTACCAGCTGATGAACGAATAAATAAAATGTCATGTAGATACAGTAGTATATCATTCAGCCACAAAAAAAGAATGAAGGACTGATATACACTGCAATGTGGATGACTCTTGAAAACATTACACTAAGTGAAAGAAGCCAGTCATAAAAGACTACATATTGAATAGATTCCATTCATATGAAATGGCTAGAATCGGCAAATCGATAAAAACAGAAAGTAGACTGGAGGTTGCTTAGGGTGAGCAGTTAAGTAGCAGGGGGTGGAGGAAAATGGGGACTGACTGCTAACGGGGGTGGAGTTTCTATAAGGGGGAATGAAAACATTCTAAAATTAGATTATGGTGATGGTTACACAACCCTGCGAATACACTAAAATCTTTTAATCACCCACTTCAAATGGGTAAACTTTACAACATGTCAATTATGTGTCAAAAAGCTATTTGAAAAAGAAAAAGCAGGGGCGCCTGAGTGGCTCAGTCAGCTGAATGTCAGACTCAGGTCACGATCTCAGGGTCATGGGATCGAGCCCCACATCGGGCTCCACACTGAACTTGGAGCATACTTGGGATTGTCTCTATCGCTCTGCCCTCGCTCTTTTCTCTCTCTCTCTCTCTCTGTAAAATAAAAAAATAAAAAATTTTAAAAAAAGAAAAGAAAAAACAAGGAAAGAGACTGTTTCAAGAAGAGAGGAGTGGTCAATGCTACACAAGGCAATAAAGTATACATATATTTTGTTTTTTAAAATACTTCCATTATTGTTTCTTGCCAACAGGACAAAGTAGCAGTACAAACACCTAATGTTTATTGAGCGCTTACCCTGTGCCAGGCATGGTACTGAGAACTTTATCTGCATCTATGTATTTAAACCTCTTAACCCTATAATGTAGGCATCATCATCTCTTTTACAGATGAAAAGAACTAAGGCTGGAAGATTCGGAGATCACCCAGTGTCACAACACTTATAAATGAAGGAGCCAGAATTTGAACTCAGATAGTCAGGCAAGAGAACCCTCACTCTTGGGGTGCCTGGGTGGCTCAGCTGGTTAAGCGCCCGACTTCAGCTCAGGTCATGATCTTGCAGTTCATGAGTTTGAGCCTGGCATCGCACTGTCTGATGTCAGCACAGAGCCCGCTTTGGATTCTCTGTCCCCCTCTCTCTCTGCCCCTTCCCCATTCATACACACACACTCTCTCTGTCTCTCTCAAAAATAAATAAACATTAAAAAAAAGAGAGAGAGAACCTTCACTCTTAACCACTGTATCCTCCATTCCATGGCTTACTAGGATCCTCACAATCTCGCCCCTTATTACCAATCTGTTCTCATCTTTTAAGTAGATTCTATCCATCCTGAAACACGTGCAGTTCCTGAAATGCGCGTGGCGTTTGCTCCATGCCTCAACACACGCGGATACCTCTGTCTAGAAAGCTCTTCTCTTCCCTGTCCATTCGGTGACCTCCTGCTCATCTGCAAAGACTGCTCAGCGGTGCGCATCTTCTGTGATCCTCACTGGTCTCCCTGCTGCCCCCAGAGCTAGACCCCTATACCTTACCACAACATACTTGATGCACTGGAGGCACTAGGCCTCCATCACCGAATGAAGAAATAAATGAATACAAATATTCAATTGTCCTATAAAAGAGCACACTGTATTTTTGGAAATAGCCTGAGCCAATTCTGATAAATTAAGTGGGGGATCAGGCTGAGTAATATTCTTTTGGGTCCAAAAAGAGGTGTGATAATAAAGTAAAGATGTTGATTTTAGGGTTTGGCTCATGAAACGGTTCTCAAGACAATTCCGAAAGAGTCTGAAAATGTTTTGCTCAATTAGAGGAGAGCTAGAAAACCGGACTGCATCCCGTGGGATAAGATTTATTTGGTCATATAAGTTCTAGTATGGTGCTTTTCATTTTTTTCTTTGTCTCATTATTTTCAAGTCACACAGTATAAGGCAATTGCACTTTTATTAAACATATTTCATTTCCTAAACAGCAAGCCACTAAATGAGTTATCCCCATTTCCCCACTCATGCTTTCTTTCCTTGGTAACTATTTTGACATGTTAAAGAAATATTTTATTATCAGAGGGTGATTTTGCCTATTTCCAAAGAGGGAAATAATTTGCTACTCTTTAACTTAACTCTACCCTTAACTCCAAGGAAGGTCTTGCTCATGAAAGGAAAAACAAAGTACAGAATCTATGAATGTGTGATCCAATCGCCATCAAAGCAATTTGCATTCAGCATATATTTGAGTTCATTTAGCTATCAGAGTAAAGCCTAAATCCCCCATGTATCTTGCCAGTACAAAAGTACACTTAGGCCAAAACTAGTCACCAAATGTTTTAACATGACAACATGTTTCACTCTTCCAACATTTTGAGAAATTTCCAAGGAACTACAAAAAGAGAGCTTCCTGAAACAAACAACTTTACATCTTCAATCACATCCTAGATAAGCCCTACCCCAATCTGGATTCAGAGCCCCAACAAAGCAACAGAAGATAACTAAGTTGTGCTCCAGCAGACAGTTGATTTCTCTGTTTCTTCCAACCCTCAATCTTGACACACCAATAAGCCCGTCTGTGATGGCGCCCAATTCTCTAAGCACAACTACCCGTGGTACGTTAACGTAACTAGTTTTTCTTAATGTCAGAATTTTATACATTTTTACATTATGTGTATGCAAGGAGCAGATACAAAGGTTAGATCTCGGTATTAGCCTGATAAGCACATTTCTGCTAATGTCACTGACTAGTTGCTTCCTGGCTGTTAACAGAATATCACTTCGAATATTCCCATCTTGTTGGGTAATGAACAATAGTTTTGAAAAATAGAACCTCAGGAACGAACATACTCTTACAACCTCCAAAAAGTTATAGACATGTAGATATTTAATCACTGCCCTCTTGGCTTATACTTCTTTGTTCAAAGTAAAACCAAGAAGCAAAAGTGGTTACATATCCCCCTTTAACTAACAGAGAAATGAGTAGCTAACAAATCGTTCTAGGAGGGCACAGTTTTTACTGACTTGGTCTGACAGGCTAAAATGACAACAAACCCGATAGTTTATACTGTCTCTGGTTAGTCTTTCGAATCACCCTCACAGAGTAACTTGAGAGATAATTATACTTGACAAGTGGCTAAATGTGTAAATACGGTTTGTTTATTGTATTTCTATTGTTTCCGACCTCCTTCTTTGATATTTCACTTCTCTTTTCTTTGTTTTTCAGATATACAGTGTATTTCCCTTTCAGAATTAGAATATCAGTTTCTTAAAGGAAAACTGAGTTGGTAAGAGTAGAACATTTTCCCCTCAAATAGATACATTATTCTTTAGATATTCACAAGAAAACCATCCGCGAAAATTCTAAAACATCCAAGCATACAGTTTATAGTTTAGTATTTGTTAAACACGGAGGTAAATAAAATACTAGGGAACTCTAAGATACTTCACTTATATACTAAACTTTTTTTAAATGCCACTATTAAAGGATGTGCCAAAAAGTTATCTGTAGGAGGTTAGTTTTCAGTCAGGGAGGTTAGTTCAATGAACAGACACAAAGGATGGGTAAGTAGGACACGGGACAGAAACCATTTTAGCCCCTGAACCAAAATGAAGGAAAAAGTCTAAGAATGAGGTGGATAAAATGAAAACATAAGGGATGAGGGTGAACTGCCAACAGAAAAGGCCCAAGAGACTATGACCACCTCAAATCTAAGGGACAGGGCTGTGGTGGCAACTAACAGAGCATAGAGGAAACAACTGAATGTACTTTTTACAAAGCCTAGATTTTATCTTTACAGAAGCAAACTCTGGAAAGACTCCATTTGGCAGTGTGGCTCAGACCCTGTCACAGGTGAGGAGGGAGTTTGTATGACAAACAGATTTCTTCCCTACAGTCAAAATGGACGCACTGAGCACAGGGTTTGAGGCCATCAGACATTAAGATCATCAGCCCACGCCCTTCACGGGCTCCACACTCACAGTGCAAACTGTCCCACTATAATCTGGCTTTCTCACAGATAAGCATGCAGGGAAGGCAATGCCTTGGTTGGCAGATCTGAATACGCTCGAGAAGTACAGCTTTTACTGGAAAAGAGTAAATTAACATTTTGGTTCAAACTTCGGTTTCTTATGAGGCTGGCATGAGTCTGTCATCCCTGGATTCTCAATCCCTCTAGGTATACTAATAAAATTGGGCTTCCAGCCTTTAATGCCAGGCAGATCTTGGAACATGGCAACCACACCACAGAATTGGCTCCCTGTCTATGGGCAGCCAGCCATCATTCTGACAGACTCCTGAAAAGACAACAGTGGTTACCTTGACCTTGAGACATACTTTTTCTTCACACTGTAACAGAAATGTTTCTGCATTCTGACTTCTAATGCATGCAACTTATAAACTGTTAGAATAAAGACAATACCTCAGGACATATTTACAGGTTTGCTAGAACCTCTAAAGCAACCATCTCTTTGGGCAGCACATAAAGTACTTTTGAGAAGGCTAATTCTTAGCCTTAGTTTAGATTGAATTGTTTCAGTTATGAATTGCCTCATGTGATGGGAAATGCTGGAGGATGAGGACCAAATAATATAGAATCCCCTGCGGACCTTGTCAAACACCTCTTCCTTACCCTCCACTGACAATCAGCCAATTAATCAACAGTAGGTTCTTGGACACTTCTGATGCACTAACACTGGAGATATGGCAGTTAGCAAAATTGTCCCCACGTGACTGGAATCACACTCTTGAGGAACCACTGTAACTGATGAGTCTACTTCCTTGCTTGGGCATGCTGGGGTAGGAAGAAGATTGAAAATGACTCATCCCAAGTGAGATTCGACTTTTCAAGTGAATTTTGTCAACATGATTACAGAGAATTTTGTTCCTGGCTTTAACTATTCAAAACACAAATCTGTTCTAGTCATCTGATGTAAGACTAAAAAAAGCATTCATTAATAAAAAGCAGAGAAGACATAATGCCAAAATTTCTGTATATTTTAGCACTTAATACATTTATCTTCTGCCAGGCAAATGCAACTTGTTTCTAACTCAAAGAAAGATAATGGAAAAAACTGTTTACAGAAGAACAGTCTTCAATAATTCACAGCTTGATGATCTAATGAAATTACTTTAAAATGTCAAATGCCAAAATGCTGTATCAAATCTCCTTTTGCATTTCAACTCTAAGTTAACATTTTGATGGAAAAGGAATTCAACAAATAGTAACTGTTTTATGGAAGGCTCACCCACCTTTTACTAAGCCCAGTTAAGCATATTAATTATTTTTTAATACGGAACACTTCACGGATTCGTGTGTCATCCTTGCATGGTGGTCATGTCCATCTTCTTTGTATCATTCCAATTTTAGTGTATGCGTTACTCAAGTGAGCATAAATTTGGACGGATTGGCTATGGAAGAGCTCTTTTATAAAGAGGTTTTTAAAATATTTTTTATGTATACTTTTTAAAAAATATATCACCCTAACAAGTTTTAAGTGTCTACACATAAGTTAAATAATCTACTCTAAGTACATGCCAAAAAATTATCTGTGTGTATACACACACACACACACACACACACACACACACACACACATATATATGTACAGCTTTTAAAACTAGGGGTTCAGTCAGTTGTGAGATGATGATGATGAATATGACTTATCCTTAAGAATCTTAGTTGTGAGATGATGATTAATATAAAAATTCTTAAGAATAAGTCATTTCATTTTTATTTCATTTACAAGAACAATTTTTTTAAAATTTTTTTTTAACGTTTATTTATTTTTGAGACAGAGAGAGACAGAGCATGAACGGGGGAGGGGCAGAGAGAGAGGGAGACACAGAATCGGAAGCAGGCTCCAGGCTCTGAGCCATCAGCCCAGAGCCCGACGCGGGGCTCGAACTCACGGACCGCGAGATCATGACCTGCCTGAGCTGAAGTCGGACGCTTAACCGACTGAGCCACCCAGGCGCCCCAAGAACAATTTTTTTTAAAGCATAAGGCTTCTTATGCATGCCTTTAGCACATTACAAAGCCTTAATTTATTGATGAATGAGGGACACTCTCTCTGTGGCTAAGGGACTCTAGGGGTATTGATCACTTTAGATTCTTCTACTTGTTCATAAACTTAAAAAAAAAAAAAGAGGTGGGGAGGGCGTCTGGGTGGCTCAATTAAGTGCCCAACTCTTGATCTTGGCTCAGGTCATGATCTCATGGTAAGTTCGAGCCCCGTGTAGGGCTTTGCACTGTCAGTGTGGAGCCTGCTTGGGATCGTTCTTTTCCTCTCGCTCTCTCTCTACCCTTCCCCTGCTAGTGCTCTCTCTCCCTTTCAAAATAAATAAACTTAAAAAAAAAAGGGGCGCCTGGGTGGCGCAGTCGGTTAAGCGTCCGACTTCAGCCAGGTCACGATCGCGCGGTCTGTGAGTTCGAGCCCCGCGTCAGGCTCTGGGCTGATGGCTCGGAGCCTGGAGCCTGTTTCCGATTCTGTGTCTCCCTCTCTCTCTGCCCCTCCCCCGTTCATGCTCTGTCTCTCTCTGTCCCAAAAATAAATAAAAACGTTAAAAAAAAAAAATTAAAAAAAAAAAAAAAAGATTCTTCCACTTGTTCAGGTCTCTCTTAGGACAGACAATTGCTCCACTTCCTGGTCTTCGACACGTGGCTCTTCTTCCTCCACCCTCTCTACCTAATTCTAGATACTTCCTTCAGCTTTCACCTAGGACTCCCAATTTCTCCCTGCTATCTGCATATGGTCTTTTCTTGTAACAAAAGAAAATCAAAGCCATTTGCCTCATCCATGGGTCTTCCATCCCTCGTGTTTCACAGGAAAGTATCCTTCTATCCAAGGAGAGATGTCCCCCAACAAATGTGCCCTCCACACTCTGTTAAGTCCTCACATCATCAATTATTACCCCCTATCATTCTTCTCCAATCTCTCCTTTGCATCTACGAGCATATAGTTCCTTTGTATAATGACAACAAAAATGTTAAACCACTCTTACTTCAATCTGGTTGTCATTCTACCAACAACATTCCATCCCCTTAATTTTTTTAATGATAGTCTACTCTCTGTGCTACACTTTCCCATTCCTTTGTTATGCTACCTGGCTTCCCCTCTCTCTCTTCCAGCAAATCTGACTCTCAAATGGATACTGAGAATTTCCCACTACTAAATGCAGTCTCTTCAACCTCTTGACAACACCTGGGATACCTGAATGAAATGCCTCCTTCTCCTGGAAACTCTCTCCTCCCATGGCTTCCCTGAGTTCTCCCGAATACCTCTACTTCTCTGGTCTCTGCATTCTTCTCCAACCCATTTTCCCCCATCAATTCTTTTTTTTATTTTTATTTATTTTTATTTTTTTTTTAATTTTTTTTAACTTTTTTTTATTTATTTTTGAGACAGAGAGAGACAGAGCATGAACGGGGGAGGGGCAGAGAGAGAGGGAGACACAGAATCGGAAGCAGGCTCCAGGCTCCGAGCCATCAGCCCAGAGCCTGACGCGGGGCTCGAACTCACGGACCGCGAGATCGTGACCTGGCTGAAGTCGGACGCTCAACCGACTGCGTCACCCAGGCGCCCCTCCCCCATCAATTCTAAATGCAGGTAATCTCAAGGTTCCATTCACAGTCTTACTTTTTCCTTCAACATCTGGTTGCTCTTGCTCAGTCACTGACTGAACATGTGGCATCTGATTTGACAGTGACCGTAAGGATCTACTACAGACAGCAACTGTTTCTGAGGCATGATTTGAACCACCTGTGCTTCTGAAAACCGGTGTGTGTGTTAACAAGTCATTTGGCTGATGACACAAGCCCAGTTGTGTGCTCAGTTTCCACACGGGGCATTTATGAGTCGCTCCCTGAGGTGGGACACATATTATGTGCAATATGGTACTCCAAAGTGGGACTCAAAAAGATCTATGTCTCCTTCAAGACCATCACAGGTTTTCTGAACTCCTCTCTGGAGCTCGCAATTTCCTGTACTTCAATTATAACCCTGCCTTGGCTATTGCCTGAGAGTACATATAACTCAACATGTTCAAAACAGAACTCACCAGTGTCCCATCAAACCCACCCCTTCTCCTGAAGTTCTATTTCCAACAGTAGCACCACCATCTTCTCTCGCAGGCTTACAACCCCAGTTCACCTTGCTGACTCTATGTCCCTGTTCGCCTGCACAACCAACCAGCTACCCAGACTGCCAATTCTTGCACTCAGTTCTCTCCTACTTAACCTCTCCTCTTATTACAAGGAAACTATGCCAATTTGGGTCACCATTCTTTTCTCTCCCCTGCCAAAAATGGTCCTTTCCCTGGTTTGCTTGTCTCTAGATTCTATTTCAACCTGGTTTATTCTATTATTCTGACCCCACCACTTGTGCATATCTCTACTACTTCCTTTCTTCTCTTACTATGGTCAACTTAACACCTCAGACTCATCTGCCATGCATCGTATTTCCTTCATCTCCACTTGTGTGATTCTGCTCATGGTTCACCTCTTCTGTGGTGTCTAACTTTCCTACTCCCACAAGTTAAACCATTCTTCTGAAGTAGCTTAGAATTGTATCTGTGCCTCTGAATAGTCCTTATTTTATTCTTCGACTTATAGTATTTTGCATAGGCCCTTTCTCTCTTTCCTCCCACTATATCCTAAGCTCACTGAAAACAGGGACTATTTATACACATTTTGATTCCCCACTGTACATACTGCTTATAGTAAGTGCCTTGCATTCAGGAGGTGTTCAGGTAGCCTCTACTAAGTGGAAAGTCATCTAAGGCACCATTTTATGAATGTATCCCATGTCAAATAGTGCTATTCCCTGCAGGCAACATCAACTCTCGGAATGAGATCCTGGATGCCCTTAGCATCTTCGAGTGTATCCAAAAAGCATCTTCAAATCAGGCAATCCTAATAACTAATCTCTAAGTTCTAGAACAGGTCCCTGGATGAACTGGGATATGCCAAAGTCAGCCTCCCAGTCTCATCAGAATAGAGACACCACAAAAGCAAGCTTCATTACTTGTGATATTATAATATCCCCAATCTTGTGAATATATGAATTGCCATGTTAGGAAAAAGGAGGAAATTTCAAAGTCCCACTTAATTTTCCATCCAGCAGATAGGAAAGCTTCATCCTTTCATCCAGAGCCCAAGAGCTTACTAAATGGTAGACTAAAAACCTTAATAAAGCTTTCAAATGTGTTTTACACCTTTACAAACAGCAAATTTCTGGAAGCATCTAGCTTAACATGAATTATGTGAAAAACTCAGCGTTATTAGTACTATTAAAATATTTTCTTTATACTTAAGTATAAACATAGAAAAGAAAATGGGCAGAATTTTCAAAATTGGCTAACAATGACATTTTAATTTCAGCTGTAAATTTTATTTGACTCTTTTTATTTTGTTTGGAGGTGGGGACAACTTTTACTTATAACAGGAATTCCTTGCTTTCTTTAAACACTGGAAGTAAGCCTTTGTAGGAAAGGATATTTCTGAAGTTTCTAAGAAACAAACTGGTATAATTTATGCCTTCAAATTTTCTCTCATAAATAACTAAATAATCTCTTTTTTTACTATTTGAAAATAAACCAAAACGTAGAATTTTAAAACCAAAAGTCATCAAGCCTTAATCTCCTTTTTGACAATGAAGAAAATGAGGTAGGTAACAGTTAAGGTGACCTGCTTAGGATCTTTCTGTGAACTGTCCTTCCCACTGTACCATTCTACCACTGATGCAGCAAAAGTACCTCCCAAAATTAATTTCAGGAGGAAAAGCATATTACTCCTATACCTTAAAAATTATCAAGCATTCTTCAGGGAAGCTTTTAAAATTTTTGAAAAAACAGAAGAATGTATGCTTTCATGTTCTAATATACTATCAAACCTTTTGGAGGAATCCCAGCTTATTAAAAACGTGACTTAATATTCGAATATATCTTTCGGGTTAGCAGATGCCTCTCATTTTCTAAAATTGTGGGATAGATGTGGTTAGCCTTAAGAGAATTCTGTTTACTGTCCTGTCCTCCCAAAGGCAAGGCCAAAGACATGAAGTGCCCGTTTATTACCTAAGCAGCTATCACACGTTTTTTTTTTTTGTTTTTTTTTTTTTAATTTTTTTTTTTTCAACATTTATTTATTTTTGGGACAGAGAGAGACAGAGCATGAACGGGAGAGGGGCAGAGAGAGAGGGAGACACAGAATCGGAAACAGGCTCCAGGCTCTGAGCCATCAGCCCAGAGCCCGACGCGGGGCTCGAACTCACGGACCGCGAGATCGTGACCTGGCTGAAGTCGGACGCTTAACCGACTGTGCCACCCAGGCGCCCCTATCACACGTTTTTTAAAACTGTCCTACCATTCTAGTTTATGTACAAGGCTGCAGTTCCCACTGTTTAGGAGTTTATAATATATAATCATTTCCTCCATATAAAAATATGCACTGCTCTTTGCTTGCTCTCATCCCTTTAGGTGGTGAAGGATGTTGATGGTGGTGTCCACACAGCGTTATGAGTGGGGGTGTTTCAACCAGGGGAATATTCACCCTTGAGGCCAAACAACTCTTTGTTGTGGGAGGCTGCCCTGTGCATTTAGGGTGTTTAGCTGCATTTTTGGCTTCTGCCCACTAAATACCAGCAGCATCCCTCCAACTGTCAACCAAAAAAGATCTGCAGACATTGCCAAATGTCCCGAAGACAAAATCTCCCTCAGTTGAAAAACTGCTATTGAGGGAGGGGTGTTCACTCCATATATGTTCTGATACTATTTTTAAGACATACCTTTCCCATGTAACCCCATGTTAGGATGATGGGTAGTAATTAATCTTTTCAGGCTTTCTCATACCCCATAATTGTTATTACTGCCTCTGTGCATATTATTTCGATATAATATTTAAAGAAACAGAGTATCTCACACAATCCACCAAACAAGAGCATTTACTAAGCACTTGCAGTATGGTCAGCAGTATGCTAACCACTGAAGACAAATAAAAGTCGTGAGCTCTAGGGGCGCCTGGGTGGCTCAGTCGGTTGGGCGTCCGACTTCAGCTCAGGTCACGATCTCGCGGTCCGTGAGTTCGAGCCCCGCGTCGGGCTCTGGGCTGATGGCTCAGAGCCTGGAGCCTGCTTCCGATTCTGTGTCTCCCTCTCTCTCTGCCCCTCCCCCATTCATGCTGTCTCTCTCTGTCTCAAAAATAAATAAACGTTAAAAAAATCAAAAAGTCATGAGCTCTATTCACAAAGATCTTTTATTACAGCTGAGGAAAGAAGACATGACCATGTGAAATAACCACCCATACTGCAGGACAAGATAGAACACAGAGTTAAACCACAGGAAACAAACTTCTCAGAGGAGAAATGATCAATGGAAGCACTCACGTTTCCAGAAATACTCTTATGGAGCTGATGAGATCAGAGCCTAACCTTTGAAGATGGGTGCATATCAAATAGGTAAAGAGAGGAGAAGGCAGGCCATACAGGGAGCCACATGGGCAAGGCTTGCTGGGGATAGCAATGAGGCTCTGTCTGAGGGCCAAGCAAGGCAGAGTTCACTCACAAGATGGTGGAGCATGAACACGTAGAACAGATCCACATTATGCAGGGCTCTGAAAGACAGGCAGAAAAATTCAGATTTGATGTGGTTGGTAGAAATTAAAGGGCATTTTGAGTACAGAGTGATATGGGAAGAGGGCAGGATATAAACTGGAAGATGGTTAACACAAGAGAGAAAAAAGTTAAACCATATAGCTCTATGTTGACAGAACCCTAGCATAATAACAATGACAAAGAAGAGAAAAAAATGGGCACCAAGGACATTTTGAAGGAAAAGCCTGTTGGACTTGGTTAATATCAGACCACCTCAAGTAGAAGGGAAATTAACCTTCGAGGGTCAAGTCTAGAGGACTAGAAAAACAAATGAAGCCTCTGCCTATCTATGCCATCTACCATATTCATAGACTTCAGAATCACCCACTTTAATGAATCTTAAGAGTTTGTCTTGGGGCACCTGGGTGGCTCAGTCGGTAAAACGTCTGACTTCGGCTCAGCTCATGAGCTCACAGTTGGTGGGTTCGTGCCCCGCACTGGGCTCTGTGCTAATAGCTCAGAGCCTGGAGGCTGCTTCCAATTCTGTGTCTTCCTCCACTCTGCCTCTCCTCCACTTGTGCTCTGTTTCTCTTTTGCTCTCTCTCTCTCAAAAATAAACATTAAAAAAAAAAAAAAAAAGAGTTCGTCTCCACTGGTTATTTTATTTAATCCCCTCATATGGATTAAGGACAGTTTATAAACGGAGGCATTAGAAGGAAAACTGTAAAACCTGATATACCAGCCACTGTGATATATGTTAAGACAATAAAGAATAGACATGAGGCAACGCATCCATAATCTGGAAAGGGCTCTAATTGAAGGTGTCAGTTGCCTGAACTCCCTTGGGCTTTCTTCACTTGAGGATAAATATATACTCTTGGAAGAAGGGTCACTGAGCCATCCTGCTTCCTTGGTCCTTTTTTTAAAACCCTTGATTTCCCGGTAAGGATAAAATAAAACTAATGAAAATTCAATTAGAAAAAAATGTAACAACCTTTTACCTCTTGACCTTCATCATGGGTTGCAGTCCTAAGCCACACTCTTAAGGAAATATTAAATTTTCCAGTTGACTTTAGCTCCATCTACCTCAGCCATCTCATCTTGCTCCCAATTAAACAATTAAGGAAAAAACTTATCCCTCCTCTGGGGTTTCCTCTTCTCATCCATTGATGGTAAGGGAAATACGAACATCAGAGAGCTGATGATATGAATGTTAAATGTATTTTTATTTTTAATTATTATTATTATTTTTTATTTTAGAGGGAGGGGAGGAGACAGAGAGAATCTTTTTTTTTTTAAGTTTTTATTTTAATTCCAGTTAGTTAACATACAGTGTTACATTGGTTTCAAGTATACAATACAGTGATACAACTCCAACATCACTCAGTGCTCATCCCAACTGTACTCCTTAACCCCCGTCACTTGTTTAAGAGCCCCCCACATACCTCACCCCTCTATAATTAAGATTCTCTTTCTTGGTTTGTCTCTCCTTCTCTGAGAGAGAGAATCTTTTTTTTTTTTTTTTCCAACATTTATTTATTTTTTTTGGGACAGAGAGAGACAGAGCATGAACGGGGGAGGGGCAGAGAGAGGGGGACACAGAATCGGAAACAGGTTCCAGGCTCTGAGCCATCAGCCCAGAGCCTGACGCGGGGCTCGAACTCACCGACCGCGAGATCGTGACCTGGCTGAAGTCGGACGCTTAACCGCCTGCGCCACCCAGGCGCCCCACTGAGAGAGAGAATCTTAAGGAGGCTCCACGCTCAGTGTGGAGCTCAGGGCTCAATCTCACAACCCTGGAATCACGACCTGAGCCAAAATCAAGAGGTGGACACTCAGGGGCCCCTGGGTGGCTCAGTTGGTTGGACGTTCAAATTTGGTTCAGGTCATGATCTCATGGTTCGGGAGTCTTAAGGTGTCTTCTAGCCATCATGAAGCCAAGCAGCATTTCTGCTCAATTGGTTTAAAATAAAAATTCGTTTTCTGTAATGATGTTCCAACTTTTCAATCTGAAGAGCATGACTTTTCCACCAAAACGAGTAAGCTCCAGACATCACTGTGGCTAGGAACTGATTATGCTCATCCATGCTACCTACTCTTCATGAACATCTTCAGTGTTCTCAAGTTGAAACTCCTCCAACTTTCTATGACTAAAAACTACTGTTAAGTGTTGGCATACAATTTTAAACCTGTTCGGGTAACACATATATATATGGCTTTGAAACACTTAAACTTCAAAATGATTTAAGAATTATCCTAAAGCTGCGTTTTCAGGACAAACACGGTTTTTGCTTCTTCAAGACTCAGACCTTAGCTAGAACAACAAAGAATCAAATGTCAATTAATTTTCTTCACCATCTGAAACCAGGGCAAAAATCCAGTCTTTCCTAGACTGGGACTTTCTTCCCCCACACCATGCCTCAGATTCTCTGAAATATGAACTAAGAACTAGTGTTTGCATGCTGGTGTGGGGCACCACACCAAAAACCTCACACAGAACCAGTGCTGTGATGACCACCATGGGCCCTTGGAAATGGAGGTTATGAGGAAGCCCTGGGTGAAGACACACAGGAAGTAGTGAGGACAAACACTCAGAGGCAATTCCCTGGTGCAAGATAGACCACAGGCACTCCTTATAGGCTCCTAGAGTCCAGAACCCCTGTCCCAAGAAGCCAAATGTGTAAAGAATCTCACGAGGGCCCTGTTCATTTACAATAAAATCTCTTTCTGGAGCTAGCTTTGGTGGGCTTCTATTATTTCCATTCCTAACACTAAGCCTGCTGGCCGTATCATGAACTACTGCCTGGTTCTCATCTCCTGGTGGTAAAATGTCATTTAAAAATCTATCTTCTTGTAAGGAGGAGAGGAATAAAATTCTGGGGTTGGATAATGGTGATGGCTCTCCAACAGTGTGGCTGTATTTAATACCACTGAATTGTGCACTTGAAAATGGTTAAAATGGTAACTTTTATGTTATATATGTTTCACTAAAAAAAAAAAAGTTAAAAAAACACTATCTTCTTGAGAAAGGTATGATTACAATTTCCTATCTATAGAAACTTCTAATGCTCAACATTAAGTAAAACCAGAGAGTTGGAGATTTTCTCCTTACAAAATATATATAAAACATCTTTCAAACTCCCCCTAAGTTAGCAATGTATTTTGAGAATGTATCTAGGGTGTTTAAAATGCCCCTTTGAGGCACCTAGCTGGCTCAGTCAGTGGAACACATGACTCTTAATCTCGAGGTTGTGGGTTTGAACCCCACATTGGGTGTAGATTACTTAAAAATAAAATCTTAACAAAAATAAAATAAAACAAAATAAAATGCAATAAAATGTTCCTTTAAAAAAGTAAACAATTGTATGGCATGCCTGGATGGCTCCAACAGTTAAGTGTCCGACTCTGCTCAGGTCATGACTTCAAGGTTCATGAGTTGGAGTCCTGCACCTAGCTCTCTGCTATCACCTTTCTTTTCTTTTCATCATGAAGTCTGCTTCGGATCCTCTGTCTCCCTCTCTCCGCCCTTCCCCTGCATGCACAGGCATGCGCACTCTCTCTCAAAAATAAATAAACATTTTTTTTTAATTATGTAAAAAAAGTAATGCTATTAATGAAAACCAACAGTAACTTTAAAACATGTGGAACTTGGGGCGCCTGGGTGGCTTGGTCGGTTAAGCATCCGACTTCAGCTCAGGTCATGATCTCGTGATTCATGAGTTCGGGCCCCACGTCAGGCTCAATGCTGACAGCTTGGAGCCTGGAGCTTGCTTCCAGATGGTGTCTCCCTCTCTCTCTGCCCCTACCCTGTTCATGCTCTGTGTCTCAAAAATAAATAAATGTTAAAAAAAAAATGTGGAACAGACCAAAAACTCTTATTTGCATGTCAAGTATAACAACTTTTTTATCTCCATTTTTCTACAATAAGACCAAAACCTGATGAGCACAAGATGAATTTACCTTATGTTTCCCACATGAAAAGAACAAACAAATCTATGTTTGTTGATGTTTGGGGTAACAGGTCAACAATTTAAGATAAACCATACTGAAGTTATAGTTTTTACCAATTTTGGATCCAAACTCATTTTAATTCTTTCTTACTCTCTTGCAGTTTTAGGTGGGGTTTTTTTCCTTCTTCTATTTTCTCCTTTAACTTCATTTTTTTCTTTCTGTCTTTTCTAGGGTTACTCTCTCAGAACCAGGAGTTCTTTGCCATACTAATTTTGACCTCATGATATTTTAAAACTTTAAAAAATAATTTCTTTAATTTGGTCATTTCTGATTTTTTTTGGTCATTCTCTACTTTATTTACATCTATACATTTAGAACTTTCTTCTTCTTATACATTTGTCTTCTCAGTTTTCATTACTTTATTCTCGATCAAACTCCCTGCCTGCCCTTCACTACTAGCATCTCAACCTCTCAACCTTTCCCTCCATAATCTCTAAATTTAAAAAGCAAAATTTTATACCTAACCAAAACATAATACAATAGATTTTGTTTCTTTAAAAGACATGACTGAAGGCCTTCTCTCCTCTAGCATGGATAGCCAAATCATATAACCAAGCTAACATTTTGTCAACTATAATTCTCTAAATAGCAGGAATAGTCAGTGTTCATCATAACTGTAGTTCAGAAGGATTACAGTAAAGTATAAATCTTGAAATATTTTCTCAATAATCACTAAAGTATTAAATTATGAGTTTTTATGTTATGAGTTTTAATGTTAGGTGTATTTGTCATATCCGAATTCTTTGAAAATGGGTCTTAATGGTCAGAAGAGATAACTTTCTATTAACTAGGTTTCCTTATTAACTGGAGTGCTTGATTGCTCAATTATGCAAGTTAACAAAAAGACTTCCCTACAAATGTCAAACAATTACAAAAGTTAGAAATCTCATATGGTATTTTTCTTTTTCCGCGATAAGTACAATTTCTTGCCATACCTCAATATACAGAGTGCTCACTAAATCAGATGAGGAGAAATGCAGAAAGAATCAAAATGTCAGTTTTTGTATTGTTGTGGGCAGCACCAGAAACTTGGGAGTCTTAAGCATATGCTATCAATTCTCAGATTTCTATAGCAGCATCTCAGAGAACACCCAAGAAAAGAAGGGCTTTCATTTGTTTTTGCCTGTACTGGTCATAATTTTCATACTCTTTGTAATGATTTGTGATGCTTTTGAATGCTCTGTTCCCTAATGTTGAGCTGACCAAATAGTCTGGTAGAAATGTATACAGACATGTCTGAAACAAATGATCCACATTAAGTACCTTCTAGAAAGTAAATGCTCTTTAAAATAATTTACTACTGATTGGACAGGTGTTCTGTCTGGCAAACACTGGGTTTGTAAATTCTGTTTATTTTCTCCTATTATTTGCTTTTTATTTTAATCATCTATGGAGTGAAATTCCATGTTCAACTTTCCAAATGGTCTGAATCTCTCTGAAAATGTTATGCTTTGGAATGAAGCTCTTCATGTAATTTCTCAAGTATTTTGAGGTTGGGTGGTTAGATGAACAACCAGAACATAATCCATTTTCAGCTGGTAGGATAGTCAAATAAACAAAAATATGTTTCTGAATGAAAGACATTCAAAGGAATACATATTACTGCATATTTTGAGTATGATTATGTAACAAAACGCCACTTCAAAGCTAACTTTTCATTTGGATTACATGTGCAAAAAGGTCAGGGCTATGTTTTCTGTAGGAATTTTTACTTTTGCTTACTTGGAAGCAGTGAAGTTCTTGCTATTTAGGGGCCTCTGTAAAGATAAAAACACATAAAGAAACATTTAATAATAAATATCTGTGTTTTAAACACAGAATTATTTTTACTCTAAGTATCTCTTCACTGTAAACTACACTTTTAAGACTGTCTTTAATAAAAATATATTTCAACAGAAACTTGATGTTTGGATAATCTATACAATAACTTTAAAACTGTTTCATAAATTTTTAAATAAATCGGCTGTCGACATGGATGAACTCTCAACCATGTCCTGTAATTAATGTTATAACAGCCCAGGAAAACAGGTAAAAAAAATTCCAAGGTTTTCTAAATTTTTCTAGGCTTTCTGAAATGTTTCATCTCCAGATGTCTCAATACTTACAAGTTTTGAGTCTAACAATTTTGGCTAGTTCTAAATATAAAACTAATTAATAAATACAATTTGGTTTCATTCACACAGAACAGGCCAGGCCGCCTGTCCTGGACTATTTGTTAGGTGATGAGGGTCCCCATGAACAGATCCATGATTTCCCTCCCGCCCACCCTCACTAGGCCTCTTAGGTCGCCCTTAAGCCTTTCCTAAAATCAAAGAAGCAAATACACTGCAAGTGTAGTTTGAACTTCATTTCCTTCCACTCCTTCCCCAGCCATTAGACTGCACAGAAACAACACAAAGACCAAATGCATTATATAACAGGACTGCCATTGAGTTGAAAGGTAAGGATATATTTATTTATACTCCAGAGTAGCTTTGGATCTTCTAATCTTAAGAACAAAACGCATGTGGTCCAACACAGAACATAATGGCTGAGACCTAGTACCATTAATTAATTCGCAACAGAAAGGAAAAGAATGATTCCTGACCTCAAATTTTTGATGATGAGGAAACCAAAGGTTCCTTGAAACCCTCAGTTTGGACTAAGGTCATTGGATATTATTAGCCCTAGCAGGGCTACAAAGAGAAACCAGGAAGTGCTGAGTCATCAAGAGCATAAGTGACGTCCTCGTCAGCACTTCTGGTGCCAGGTTCAGAGGTGAGTGTACTTCCTTTGACCTGCCACTCTTCCTTTCCTCACTGGTCCAGCATAGGCAATGGAGAACGGACTGCTACCAAGCTGAGGACCAGCACGAACCCTAACAAATAACTCTATTTCAGTTCCAATTCCATGAGCACAGTCTCTACATATGACTATTAAAACAAATTGTTAAAATTTTTTAATTAAATTAAAAAATATATGACACTTAATATCTGCCAAATGAAGCGATTATACCACTAGTTTCTGGTAATAGAAGACAGTTTCCACCTCAAATAATCAGTATGCCTTTGCCAGCATGCAGTTTATGTGCATTTAATTCCTAAACAGGCATTATCAAAATAGTCCTATCCAAATTATCTTTGCATGACTAAAATACTTACAGTACTAGATAGAAAACCCTATGATGGGGGAAATAACACCTGGAGTCAAGGTGACCTTGAACTGGTCATTTACATTTTCTGTGTCTGTTTCATTACCCATAAAATAGGAATAACAAGTCCTCCCAGCTGTGAGAATAATTACATTAATAGCACCTAAGTAGATAACTGCCATGCAAAAAGGAATGACACATTCATTATTTAAAAACAACACAAAACCAAACTCTGGTCTCAGGCTCTAATGCACTTCATTGGACACTTTCAATAATTTCGCTGGATTTTAATGTTTATGTTGTCACCAGATTAGATCCACACAAGAAGAAAATCTCAGAACACTAATAGTAGTACACGGACAGTTCAACAGTATTGGGCTATGTAAAAGTGTATTTTTAAAAAGGCAATTACATATGAGAAACATCACAATACTTTATTGAAGAAAGAGAAAGTTTGAAGTGACATCAATAATTAGTACTCAGCATTTCTCTGCAGAATCCCTACAGGTCTCTAAAAACCTATTCAGATTAAATAAACATTTCCACGGGGTGCCTGGGTGGCTCAGTTGGTTAAGCATCCGACTTCGGCTCAGGTCCTGATCTCACGGTTTGTGAATTCAAGCCCTGCATCAAGCTCTGTGCCGACGGCTCAGAGCCTGGAGCCTGCTTCGGATTCTGTGTCTCCTTCTCTCTCTGCCCCTCCCCCAACTTGTGCTCTGTCTCTCTCTGTCTCTCAAAACTAAATAAATGTAAAAAAAATTTGTTTAAATCAACTTTTCCTCAATCACTGGCAATTAATTTTTAAAATCATCTAATATTAAAATTTTGGTAACTGAAAAAAACAAAAACAGCAAGCATTACTGTTTGTAATATTTTATTTCATTGTAATAAATTCTTCAGTTATGTTATGGAACAAATAAGCATTGTGAGCTAGCCAGGGATTCAAGTACATTTACCAAGTTGTACCTACTAGAAATCTTGGGGTGCCAAATCCAGATGTAGTAGCGGCCTCTGGACAATCATCTTTTCAGTCCCTTTGCCATCCTTGTATGCTTAGATAATGCAGATGTGACTGAAGAGATTTATATTCTTCTGACTGTGTGTGAAAACAAAACAGGAAGACTGCCTCTTGGCCTTAATTCCCAAAAGGAAGAACAGACCAAAGTGACTTCATTAAATCTTGAGATTAAATGTGGAAATGATTTTAGCACCCAAAGATGACATAAGATGGAAAAGAACTCAAGATGACAACATAACTCTACCAAACAGCTAACATTTGCTGAACAATTCTCATGTCCTCTGTGCTTATATCCTAACTAGTACCTGATATAATGTCTGCCTAGGGCTTATTACCCATAGGAAAACTAGGCAGACTGGATAGAGTCCTGCTGGACTTAATCATTTTGTCCAAGAGAATAAGAGCTGCACATAATATTAGAATTTCAAGGGGATTTTGTTGAGTTCAGCCACACATTCCATGAACAAAACCCTCCCTCAAAACATTACAAGTAGTTGAGTAGTGATACCAAGGAGGAGAGGAAGAGGCAGTGAGGTATCTAAATATTTGCCAAGTGTCAAAAACATAACAGGAACCTAAATTTAGAAACATCATTTAATATGTGTGCTAATTTTACAAATGAAAAAGCTAAAGCTTAGAGGTGAGAAGTATAATGTGGTCAAGTCATACTGTCACATGGTAGAATGAGAATGTGAGCCCACATTTGACCTCAACTCTAAGGTTATCAATAACATCCAAGGGTCAATTAATAATAACATGGTTGGATGCACTTGGGTGGCTCAGTTGGTTGAGCGATGGAGTCTTGATTTCCACTCAGGTCATAATCTCGCAGTTTCGTGGTTTCGAGCCCCACATCACAGAGCCTGCTTGGGATTCTCTCTCTCCCTCTCTCTGGGCCCTTCCCCTGCGCATGTTCTCTCTCTCAAAATAAATATAAAAAACTAAAAACAAATAACATAGTTGTATTTCCAAGACTGCATGTGTACCCTCATACTTTTTATTTAAAACTTTGCGTTCAAACTTTTTAGGATGCCAACATAGCACCTTGCCCAAGAACACCGTATACCACATTGCTGAACTGTGGTTCATGCTGAATGCATCCATGGATTACCCTACAAACAAAGCCCCTGCTCAATCATTCACAGTAACATATGTATAAAGTTGATGTCAACCCACAATCAGCAGAATATATTTTCAACTGTCATACTAGCTGTGTGATTAGACCTGGTATCTCAGAAGCAAAGTAGACACATGTGACATAATTGGTAATTGTCTAGAGCTAGGGCTGCAGGCTTCCAACAATAAGCAATTTTCTTCCATGCAAGTTCCCACTAAATTCCCAACCGTCGTCAGTATACACATGCTCTAAAAACTTTTTTAGCCATTCAATAGCGGCCAGGAAAGCATGTGCAATTCATAGTCATTTATGATTTGGGGTTTTCTCTTTATATAAAAATGGAATAATTTTTTGAGGACCTCAAAGTCCTTCAAATCACATTAGGGTAATATCCTACCCCTGCCACAATCAGTTTACTGCAATTGCTGATTTAAAAAAAAACAAACGTGAAAGGGGGACAGAAGTGAAAATCAAGGCTGTAGAATATTTGGGAGAGAAAGAGAAAGAAAATCAATCCTATAAAACACCGCTTGCCTCAAAAAAAAAAAAAAAAGTTGCACCAAAGCTTTCTCCATTCGAGCAGTTGGTTTTGTTCCCTGACTGCTCCCCCACATATCTAAGTGCAGTGAGTACATTCCCAACTCCTACTGCCAAGTTAAAATGAAAACGTTCTCAGTCTAGAAATGATTGAGGTGGTTTTCTTTAATCAAATTAGAGCAGCCAAATGTTCCTTTCAAAGGTAACTGTCTACTCTGCAGCTGTATGCAAACTACCACATCAAATGTGAAGGAAAAAATAGCGATAGAATTGTGTCCTTACAGTACAGTGCTGGCTGCAGAGATGGAGAAACAAAAGCATCAGTACAGCTAAGAATTACATTCACAGTGAGCTTCCAGAAATATGCTGACTTCACAAACTGTGAACAATGTACTGAAACTTCCAGTATATAATTAGCTATTTTGGGGAGGGGAGGACTGTGGGGGGAAATTCCCCCTTAAAAACAGCTAAGCAGCAATAGATACCTTGAGTCATTTACCCTAGAGACCAAAGCCTCAATGAGAAACATTAAAAGACTGGCTGAGACTTCATGCACAAAAAAAAAATCTCATACTTTGCTTTTTCACTTCCTGTCTCCATCAGAAACACACCACAGTGAGTAATCTTGAATATCCAACAAGCTTCAATTAAGCTTGTAATGATTCATTTACATGCAGAATTTATTCTTTTAAATCATCAGACATGGGAAATTCCTACAAAGAATTAATTCATAGTGGGCTTATCTTTTCAGTTTGTTTCTCTTAAGAAAAATCAATTGACTAACATTCCCAATAATGATGTCAAATTAGTTATTGCTTGTTATGGGTTTACACTAGCTATTGGGATGCTATATGAAAACCTAGAAATAACAATGATGGTAGATAACCAGGTGCCATTAGGAGACTGTGAAAACGTTTCCTCTACATTCATGGCTCTTTTCCAGGTGATTAGACTGTTGCTAAAATTAAGGAATGTCACAAAAATAGAGGAGAAGTCTATCTCACATGAACTCCATATGTCTCCAGAGCACGTTCTTCAACTTTGTTTGCTCCTGGTGAAATCTGCGGGCTACTTCCTTGAGTCACACTACTTTCAACATATCCAAATGTAAAGACTGCTACATTAATAAAACTTCCTGAAGGTTATAAGCAATTCTCATGCCACTACGTTTAGCTCCATCCTTCTGCTCCCACTCAGGAAAGCAAACTAAACTGTAAGAAATAATGACATTTTAATTATTTAAAAATTTATTTTCAGAAACATATCAGATGGACTTCCCATTCAAAATGGCAGACCCATCACAAACATCTGCCTCTAGTCTTTAAGACACTACCGAAGTAAAAGAAAGAAAACCCATAAGTAAAGAAAGGTATCATCAAAAAATTGAGAGTTGAGTAGATTTTCTGGATAACCAAAAATAAATAGAAGCAAGTTAACGGAGGAAATTGACAGAGAAAGTCACCAAAAAGACAGTGGTCTCCAAAGTGGCAAACGTGTAATTCAGGAACCATATTAAGAAAATATCTTCTAATTATAAGAACCGTTATTTTTTTAACATATGTAAATGTATATGGATATAATTTCTCTAAGTCAATGAGTATCAGTGGCATGCTCAGATATTTTTACTGAAGGGAAGGCCACTGCCTTGGAATAAGCTATGAGGGCGCTGTGGAGGAAGCAGGAGCTGGACTGAGCCAGCAGGTGTGGTGGAGAAAGGGAGAAAGAAACGCAGCCCAAGCAGGGTAGTCAACTGAAGGTCTGTACCAGGTAACTGCGGTGGCCAGCATCCCCAGAACACAGATATTGGGATAAAACCTTTCTTATTATGCCATTTGGGGGATCTAATCCTGACAGCCAGTTTTCCCATTCACTCAAAAGTAAAGCCTGATAAAAGATACTCTCCCCGCAAGAGTCCCTACTCCAAATGAGCCTCCCAGAAATTCTACTCAGAAATGAGATCAAGAAAGGAGAAAAAAGTCTTATTTAACAACCATACCAGATACCCAGTTTTTATAAAAACTAATGGATATACAAGACAGTAAGAGAGCAAGAGGGTTCAGACTTACCTGTCACAAACAGCTAGGAACTGGCCAAATATATGAAATAACTGTTCTCAGATACCAGACTACGAGTAGTACAGAACTGTGATCGCTGAGAAGAGAAGTAATGAGGGGAGCCCCAAGCTGTCCTGCTGGCTTTCTGTGTGAAGCCAGTTTCCAGACCTCCAGACAGGCACAGGGAGGAGGAACTCAATGTGAGGACTATATCACTTAGTTGAGCAGGAAGAGATCAGAGCTAAGAAGACAAGGAGAGTGAGGTGACTAAAATTCGTAAGACAAAGCAAAACAAAAAGCCACCCAAAAAAAGAGCTTCAGAAATCTACAGAAATCTTCAGAAATCTACAATCTATTGAATCCTACACATGTGGAACTGCAGAAGACCAGGCAAAAACTGCTTCTGAGGGAAGAACAACTACCAGAAAATTGTAAACTGAATGATTCCTAGAGCTCACAAAGGGAAGACATCTTTTTAGTTCCCACCAGCCAGAGAGGAATGAATGGTCCTACATTAGACCTAAAGTAAAGCCTATACTAGATGCCCTCCCCATTAAAAGGAAAAAACCAGGGGTGCCTGGGTGGCTCAGTTGATTAAACTTCCAACTCTTGATTTTGGCTCAGGTCATGATCTCGTGGTTTGGGGGATCGAGCCCCATGTGAGACTCTGCACTATCAGTGTTTGGGATTCTCTCTCCCCCCCTCGGCCCCTCCTACACTCATGTGTGTATGTAGGTATGTATGCTCTTTCTCTCTTTCCCTCTCAAAAATAAATAAATAAACTTTAAAAACAAACAAACCAAAATAAAGTAAAATTAAACCTTGGAAGGATCAAATTGAACCACAAGCCCCTCAAAACAAAGTCCAACACTCTTTAAAAGAATAGAACAAAATCCAGCGGTCAACAATGTAACATTCATAATGTCTGGCATCCAATGAAAAAGTATTAAACATGCAGACATAAAGGAAATGTAGCAGATTACCAGGAGAAAATTCAGCCAATGTAAACAGACCCAGAAAAGACAAAGATTATATAATAGTAAAGACATTAAGCAACTATTATAATAAATATAATAAATATGCTCAAAGACCTAAAGGAAAACATGAACATAATGAGGGAGGAAATGGAAAATTATTTTAAAAAGAATCAAATGTAAATGTACCAAGATAAACTACCTGGAGCAAAAGAAGTCTTAATAAATTTAAAAAGGATTAAAAGCATATAGAGTTGTTTTCTGATCACAACAGAATTTAATTAGACAGAAAGGATCTGAAAAATCCTATACATTTTGGAATGTTTGAAAATTAAAGGACACAAATCTAAGTAACCCATGGCTCAAAGAAGAATCACCAAAAGGTTAAAATATTTTGAAATGAATGAAAACAGAACCACAATATACTAAAATGTGTGGGAAGCGAATAAAACAACATAAATGCTTACATTAGAAAAGAAGAAAATTCTAAAATCTATGAGCTAAGTTTCTATTTTAAGAAGCTAAAAGAGCAAATGAAACCCTAAGTAGGAAAGGCAATTAAATAAAAGTAAATATAGACTAGACAATGGATAAAGGAAGTTAATGAAACCAATAACTGATTTTTCATCAATAAAGCTGCCAAAACTCTACCTTTGATTAAGAATAAAAATGGGGGTGGGGGGACATACAAATTTCTAGTATCAAGAATGAAAAAGAGGGCATCACTACAGATTCTGCAGACAAAAATATAAGAGAATAAAGATCAAGAATGTATACTAATAAACTCAAAACCTACATGAAACACACATTCCTTGAAAAATAAACTACAAGAAGTGATTCTACCTATAGGGCCCCCCATGTTTGTTAAGGAAATAGAATTTGTAGTTTAAACCTGACCATAAAGAAAATGTTAGGCCAGATAACTTCATTGGTAAATTCTATTAAATGTATAAGAAAGAATTGATGGTAATGCTACAGGAAATATTTCAGAAAATTTTTGTGGTGCTGTAAACACTTATCAACTCATTTTTTAAAGCCAGCATTACCTCAAAACCAAAATCTGAAACACTATTAAAAAAGGAAATTATAGAACAATATCCTTCATAAATACAGACGTAAAAATTCTTAGCAAAATCTCCAAAGGTAAAATTGCAAAAAATAATTTTCAAAAAGAAGAACAAAGCTGAAAAACTTACACTACCTAACTTTAAGACTTACTGTAAAACTACAGTAAATAAAACACTATGGCAGTGGCAAAAAGACAGATATATAAAGCAGTAGGACAGAATAGAGTCCAAAAATAGACCCAAATGTATATACATGGGCAAATGAGTTTTTTGCAAAGTTGCCAATGTATTCAGAATAAAGAAAGCATTGACTTTTGAACAAATGGTGCTGGGACAGCTGGATATCTATATAAAGAAAAAAATGAACTTCTTTACCTCAAGCCACACACAAAGGTTTAACTTGAATGTATTATGGAATTAACATAAAAGCAAAAACTATAAAATTCTAGAAGAAAATAAAAGAAAAAAATCTATGTGCCTCTAGGGTAAGCAAAGATTTCTTAGATGAGATATAAAAAAAGCACAAACCTTAAGAGAAAAAAAATGATAAATCAGACTTCAGAAAAATTAAAATCTTCTGTTTGAGAGAGATCATTAAAAAGAAAAAACAAAGGGAAAAGAAAAAGGCAAGCCATATACCTGGAGAAAATATCTGCAGTACATGTATCTCGTGAAAGACTATTCCAGAAAATATAAATAACTTTCATAATACAACAAGCTTTAAATACACCCAGCTTTAAATAATGGTCAAATATTTGAATAGATACTTCCCAAAGGAAATTAAGAGAATTGCCAATAAGCAAATGAAAAGATGTTCAACAACATTAGTCATGAGGTAAATGCAAATTAAAACCACAATATAATATCAGTTCACACCTAATATAGAACGGTTAAAATTAAAAACACTGACAACACCAAGAGTTGAATAGAATGCAAATCAAATGAAACCTTCACACATTGCTGGTGGAAATGTAAACTGGCACAACCAGTTTGGAAAAGTTCGGCAATTTCTTTAAAAATTAAACACACAGGGCACATGTGGGTGGCTCAGTCGGTTGAGCATCCAGCTCTTAATTTCAGCTCAGGTCATGATCTCATGGTTTGTGGGATCGAGCCCCACATTGAGCTCTGTGCTGACAGCCTGGAGCCTGCTTGGGATTCTCTCTCCCTCTCTCTCTGCCCCTCCCCTACTCCTGCACTCTCGCTCCCTCTCTCTCTCTCAAAATAAATAAATAAGCTTAAAAATTAAACACAAATTTGCCATACATCCAGCAAACCACATTTAAGTATTTATGCAAATGAAATGAATGCATATGTCCTACCAACACAAAGACCTGTATATAAATGTTTATACCAGCACTATTCATAACAGCCCCAAACTAGAAGAAACACAAATAACTGTCAACATGCAAATGGATATACAAATTGTGGCAAACCCATATGCTGGAAAAGAATGAACTACTGATACAGTCAACATGAAAGAATTTCAAAATTAGCGATGAAAGCCAGATACAAAAGAACCCAATCCTGTCTGATACCATGTACACAGAACTCTAGAAAAGGACAAATATAATCTATAATGACACAAAAATTAGTGGTTCCCAAGGGTCCAGGTAGGGGGAGGAGATGGACTATAAAGGAGTCTGAGGGAACTTTTGGGGGTGATGAAGTATTTAAGATCTTGATTGTGATGGTGGTTATGTAGGTGTATAAATTTGTCAGAACTCACAAAAAAACACACTATTAAAAATGGATGTCTTTCGGGGTGCCTGGGTGGCTCAGTCGGTTAAGCGTCCGACTTCAGCTCAGGTCATGATCTTGCGGTTCGTGAGTTCAAGCCCCACGTCAGGCTCTGTGCTGATGGCTCAGAGCCTGGAGCCTGTTTCAGATTCTGTGTCTCCCTCTCTCTCTGACCCTCCCCCATTCATGCTCTGTCTCTCTCTGTCTCAAAAATAAATAAACGTTAAAAAAAATTTTTTTTTTAAATGGATGTCTTTGGGGCACCTAGGTGGCTCAGTCAGTTAAGCATCTAGCTTCCTCTCAGGTCACGATCTTATGGTTCATGGGTTTGGTTCATGGGTTTCAGCCCTGTGTCGAGCTCTGTGCTGACAGCTCAGAGCTTGGAGTCTGCTTCAGATTCTGTGTCTCCCCCTCTTTCTGCCCCTTTCCCACTCACACTCTGTCTTTCTTTCTCTCAAAAATAAATAAACACGAAAAAAAAATTTTAATGGATTTTTTTCAATTACAATTAAAAACTTTAATTAAAAAAATTAAAGGGTATGTATCAACAGACAAATAAAGAGATATATAGTTAGAAGTCTCAAACAAAGGAGCTTCTGTCCTCATGCAGTTTGGGTCCCAACATGGTAGCACATGAGTGCGTTCTAGTTTCCCAGACCGGAAACTCTCCAAACTCCCTCCTTTGGGGTTTTTATAGAGGCTTCATTACAGAGGCATGATTGATGAAATCATTGGCCATTGGTGATGGACTCACCTCTAGTACCTCTCTCCTCCCTGGAAATCAGGGCTTGAGATGGAAAGTTCCACCCCTCTAATCCTAGTTGGTTCCCCCTGGTAACCAGGTCCCATCCTTAGGTGCTTTCTGAGAGTCACCTCATTAAGAGAAACCCAATTGTAGTAGAAAGGAGCTTGTTATGAATAATAAGACACCCATTCCACCTTAACTCTCTGAAGTGATTTTGAGAACTGAGGACTAGAGAGCAAATATTGTAACAAAAGCATGTTGCCATTGCTCTTATTACTCAGGGAACTCCAAGGGCTTGGGAGCTAATGAGCCAGGAACCATGATCAAAGCCAAACATATACGAGAAATATATTTTGGTCATCTAAATGATATTGCAGGAAACTGTGAAACAACAGTATACATGAAGCACCTATCTCTGCATCTGGTCCATAGAGGCACTTAATAAAAGTCAGTCTGTGGGGAAATCAGAGATCTTGAGGATCCCATCATCTGATAGGAGAGATAAAAAATAAGCCACCTCACAACACAAGGCAACCAGAGCAATGGTTGGAACAAATGCAAAATGACGAGGAGTGGGCAGTAGTGTCCCAGAAGGGATTAACTCATGAAGGATGCATGTGAGTTTTCCAGGCATCTAGATGGGTTGAAGAAGACACCCTCATTGGAAGGAATAGGAGGGTAGGTAGAGGCTGTGTCCTGGCAAAAGAAAGCCAGCCTCATGTTGATGGTGCCGATTGCCACCTCAGGAACCATTCTCAGAGGGCCTGCTCCATGCTGTGGCCTGCTGAGGACCTGGGGTCACCATGTGTTTGGCAAGCGGGGTCCAATTTCATTCTTCTGTTTGCCACCCAGACTCTGAACCCGTGCCTTGCACGTGGCAGGTACATGTTGACGCTGATGGGTTGTTTGAACCGGTTCTCTGATAGGAACCACGTGGAAGATTCCACATGGGCCAGGAGCTGTTGGCAATACCACTAAATGACTCAGGGGGCCTGACTGCTCCTCTCTCTGACCTCCTGATCCACATTTTGCCCTGATCTCTAGGAAAGGTTGGCTGTTGTTTGAACTGCCAGATCCCTCATGTCTTAGGCCTAGACTATTGCTTTGTTCTGGGGTTCTCTTGGGCACCTAGGTGCCCAAGTAGTCCTGGTCATATTATCTATGGCCCCTGACGTAGCCGGGCTGGCCCTGGACTGCCCCTGGGCTCCTTGGTCTGAGAGCTAAAAATGGATATCTTTGACCACATATAAAGTATATATGAATAAACCTGATTTTCTTAGTAAAAGCAAAGGACATGCAAACATCACCAGGCATTTAAAACATCTAGCAACAGGAAAACAAAAAAAGTTAAAAACTAAAGATTTACTAAAACAAAGATAATATGGAGAAGTTTTTAAACATTTAGAGCAATTCAAGGACATATTATACCCATAAAACAGAAAATAACGCAAAAAAAAAAAAGCAAGCACAGAACAATAACAAAAAAGATGCTTTGAGGTTAAAATATAATTGCCAAGAGTAGATTCAATGGAAAGTTTGGAAAATAATAGAGAAGATTTCTTTAGAATATAGAGCAAAACAAAAAGCAAAACCAAAGCAAATAAGAATAGTTAGAAAACAGAGGACAAGAAGGCAAGACACATACAGAGATCCAATGTGTAAAACTAAACTTTAATAGATTTCAAGGTCCCAACTGAAAGATCAAATATCTGATTAACACGAGAACCTCAGAGAGAAAGAATAGAATAAAGAAGAAATTTTTAAAAGTAAAATGAAACTAATCTGCACACAGAAAGATCTCACAGAATGCCCTGCAAATACAATTTTTAAAAGCACCACATATAGATACTTAGTTCTGAAAAACACATCCTAGCAGTTCCTAGACAAAAAAATTACTGAAAACTAATTAGAAAAATCACACTGGCAGATGGTCTCTCATTGGCAACACTAAACACAGAAGAACAATGGCTTTCAAGTTCAGTGGTAAAATTTTTCATGCTAGACTTCTAAAAACAAACTATAATCAAATGTGCAGGACAATAAAAATGTTTCCAAATTGGTCAGCAAGTTTATCTCCCACACACAATTTCTTAGGAAGTTACTTGCAAACATACACTAGCAAAACGAGGGTGTGAACCACTAGAGAGGAAAGGCCAAGATGCAGGAATGAGTAGCTCTAACCTAGAGAGGCAGTGAAAAAGTCTCAGAAAGACAACTGTTCATCAGACATAGTAAATAACTAGCCCAGAGTAAACCAAAACTTCAGAGAAAACTTCAGGAAATGAGGCAATTCAATAGAAATGAGTGGTATGATAAAGTGTGTGAAAAGAAAGTTTAGGCTGTGATAAAGGCCAACAGTACAAGAAAAAATAGAAAGGCAATTGTAAACTCCAGGAAAAACGCAAACAGTATAAAAATGTCATGGTCTAAATAAAAAATACTATACACTAAAATAGAGTACAATTTTTAAAAAGTGATGTAGAGTAAGAAAAGAGAATCCAGATGTCTGTATTTAAGAAAGAAAGATTCCTTTGACTTCATAGAGTTGTAACACTGAACCTAAAGTTGTGGTTGCAGAAGAGAATTCAAATGTTTTAACAGCTTTAACATAGTAAATGACAAAAGTTGTAATGTTAAAAGGAATACAAAGGTTAGGGGGATAAAATACCCTTCTAAATGGGTATTACTAAATGGAGAATCAAGAGTTACTGCCAAAAATGAAAGAACAAAAAATTGATGTTTAAGGATATTATCTTAAATTATTATATGAAATAAAATAGCCCTATATAACAAAAGGTAAAGAAGACAAATAGTTGCATTCAATGAGCTAAATCCTCATCTTTCAGAGCAGGAAATCAATACGTATCCTAAGTTTAAATATCAAGAAATAGAGCACAGCATATTATCTAGATTAACAGATGGAACTACTAGAAGCACCAAAAACAGAGTTAGAAGAAGCTGTACCTGTGTACTGGGAGTAGGGATAAATGGGGCAGGAGCCTTGCTTTTTTATCATAAATCTTCTGTACTAATCGTCAAGAATTAATGTCATAATTACAAAACAAAAAACAAAAAAACAGAGAGGTGCACAAATTCTTTAACATTCTTTCCAATAAGAGATAATACACATCCCCTCCCCTGGAATCTATAACTCTTTCAACTCACCTGTAACCAACAGAATGCGGGAGAAATGACACTGCCTGTTCCTAAGGACAATGACTGGCTTTTGGAGCCATAAGCCACCATTTAAGCCCAACTACTCTGAATCCTTGATGCTAGAGGAACCCCAGACCACAGGAAATACAGGTGGGACCACAGTCCCAGTTCAGGTCCTCTCCTACGTCAGTCAGCCCACAGGAAACAACAAACTTGAGAGTGAAGACATCTCCAGGTGAATCAAACCTCTAGCTGCTACTTTATCTCCAGCTGAAGCTTCAGACATCATGAAGCAGAGATATAACCATTCTCACTGTGTTCTGTCAGAATTCCCCACCCGCTGAATCTTTGAGCATAAGAAAATGGTTGCTTTAAGCTCCTAAATTTGGGGGCAATTTACTACATGGCAATAATAACCAAAACAATTAACAGAAAACTGTAATTGCTTTAACTAAAAAACTGCAAACATTTCTCCCGGTATTCCACTTTAAATTTTTTTTAAGTTTATTCATTTTGAGAGAGACAGAGACAGCATGAGTGGGGGAGGGGCAGAGAGAGAGGGAGAGAGAGAATCCTAAGCAGGCTTCACACTGCCAGCACAGAGCCTGACACGGAGCTTGAATTCACGAAACCACGAGATCATGACCTGAGCCAAAACCAAGACTCAGACATTTAACTGACTGAGCCACGCAGGTGCCCTATGGTATTCTACTTTAGTAACAACTCCTAGCAACATACCTGATAGTCTAGTCTAGTCTAGTCTATTCTTATTCTATTCCTCCTTTTCCTTCCTTTTCTTCTCCCCTTCCTTCCTTGACTCCCTCCCTCCTCTCCCATCTCCTCCTCCCTCTTCTTCTTATCATTATTGTTTTTTCTTTATAGCCAGTTATAACTAAATAATGCCAGATTTCTTATATGATCACAATCAACTGATTTAAGCTGAAAATGAAGGTCTTACAGCATCAAATAGGAGTACTGGGGCAAGGTTCACAATGGGACTGGCCACTTGGGCTTTATTACTTCTAAGGGCAGCTATAGTCATTTATACAATGGCTTGAGAGCTTATGTCAAACTCTTTAGGAGAATGTATGTGAATCCTTTTTATAAAAATCTCATAACTCAGAGAATCTAAAACCATATCTTAAAATTTCTATCAAAACATCTAAATCAATTCTGCTATAAATGACATAACCACTTAAGATACCACTTAATATTTTCATTTAAAGTTATATTTATAACTTTAAATGAAAATATTAGTGGAAGAACTAGCTTAGAAGGGATATATCTGAGCATCCAATCTACTTGCTAGTCATTAAATTATTCAATGATTTCCTAAGTCAGAATCCAATTTACTACTATAATTATTAAAGACTATTAAGTGCAATACTAATAAGTGAATAGAAAAATAACTGCTAAATTTTGGTGTTAATTTACATTTTTACTGTCAATAAAATCACTGTAAAAAGAGTAATCTCTAGTCACAGTTTAACTATTCCCTCGGTCAGTCCCTCAACAGATATTAACTGAGTTATGTGCCAGGCACTGTTCTAGATATTAGGAATAAAACAGTAAACAAAACAAAGTTCCTGCCCATATGAAGTTTATGTTCTAATGGGAAGCATACATTGTACATTAAGTCATGCATCAATCTGAGTGCTAGGCACAAAGGACAATATGAAGAATGTTAAAATAAGGTCTCCAAGAAAAAGCAATCAGAAAATAAAGTTCCACTTCATTATTATGTAATTAAAGAATGATACTCTGAGTTTACTTTTTCAGCAAGTACTGGTTGAGGCCTTTCTAAACATACCAGTTTTCATCTACTTTCAGATCACTGGGTTTCAGATTTCGAAGTTGAAGAAACTTCAGATTTACATAAACTATCCCAGGTTCTATCACCATATTGTAGCTTTACCTCACTGTATCTCTCATCTCTACCTTAACTTAGCTCATCTTCTGCCCCACCTTGAAAGCATATGGTCCTTTCAGATCACAAGGTACATCTCTAGACCATTCTCTATTTGCCTAATGATAAATCCACCTTTTAATTTATCAAGTAAGATGGGGAAAAAACTACCATCTTTCATAAACCATAATACTACTCTTTACTCATCGCAAAGGTCCTGTTTTTCTAGGATTTAGAATTGGTACCACTGAGTCAACCATGCTCTTATCTGGTTCTCCTTGAGATCAATCCCATCATTCTGAGTCAGCCAACATTTAAGGGATAGAGAATAATGCCTCTGAAACAGACTTTTTTTCTCTTTGCCTTACTAACTGGTTTATTAGTTGAGAACCCAACTGCCATCAACAACCCCAAGTTCCAGTCTAATGAACTAGTAATTAGCTAAATTACCACTGATTAAATCCCATGGGCTTAAAATAATCTGTAATGACTATCAGGATGTCACAACTTTTTATTTGTGTCTTAATGTGTGAAGGTGTGTTATTTCAAAGAAAGGATGATTTTCTGGTTCTTTAAGGGGGACTTCCATCACTTAAATACATCGCATTCATGATTAGCACTGGGAGTACGTTCTAGCCCAAGCTCTCAATCTCTCCTGTTTTTTCCTGGCTCAACAAGAAAACAACCCGTTTTTACCCAAGACTACTTAATAACTTCTTCAAGTGATTCTACTTGTTGAAATGTAGATGATATCATCTAAAACTCCCAACTTGAAACTATTCAGTTAGCTTCTTGGTTTCCACTAAAAAGTTTAAAAAATGTATTGACAAGAGCCAAATACCTAAAATTTAAAAGTCGTACCCTTGAAATGCAAAGATGTCTTTTGTTTCTCTGGTTCTGTTGCTGTTAATGTTCCCAACTTTATACAAATAAAGCATTTTAGAAAAAAATAAATGTTTTATATTGTTAGAAATACCTAACAGAAATTATGAAATTACTCAGAAATAAAAGGAAGCAAAAAAAATCACTAGAGATTAGTGCTGCTGAAAGAGAACTGCTTCTTTTCTGTGGATGTAAGTTCTTAATGACATAAATGCAGCATACACGGAACAGAATTTCAAATGTCATAAGCCAGGCATGCCAAGAAGAGCCTCAGAAAGTGAACAAGCAAAAGTGCCAATGTGTGAGGCGCCTGAGTGGCACAGTCAGTTAGGTGTCCAACTTCGGCTCAGGTCATGATCTTGCGGTTTTTGAGTTCAAGCCCCACATCAGGTTCCGTGCTGACAGCTGGGAGCTTGGAACCTGCTTCGGATTCTGTGCCTCCCTCTCTTTTTGTCCCTCCCCTGCTCATGCTCTCTCTCTCTCAAAAATAAACATTTTTTTAAATGCCAACGTGTGACATAAAAAGGAATAATTCCACTTCAGATTTGAAATTTAAAAACAGAAAGAGAGAGAGAGGGTGCCTGGCAAGCTCAGTCAGAAGAGTGTGAGAGTCTTGATCTCCAGGTCATGAATTCAAGTTCCATGTTGGATGAAGAGATTATGTAAATATAAAATCTTTAGGGGCACCTGGGTGGATCAGTAGGTTAAGAGTCTGAGCTCTGGTCATGATCTCGAATTCGAGCCCTGCATTGGTCTTTCTGCTGTCACCACAGAACTCACTTCAGATCCTCTGTCTCCCCTCTCTCTCCCCTGCTCTCTCTCAAAAATAAACATTAAAAAAAAAAAATAAAACAAAATCTTTAAAAGAGAGAGAGACAACAAATAATTCAACTCCTCCTTAATTTGAATAGTGAATTACAAAAGAAATCATCAAGCTCCCTTCAGTTTTGACAATGTGTTCCTAGGAGCATTCTGTCCATGGACCCTCCTGCAGTAATCCATTAATGAAAAGGATACAGCACTGGGTAAACTTGACACCAATTACCAATACCCAGATTAAAGACGGTATTTTACTATAATTACTGCAAATCCAATACATGTCCTTTCAGAAATACCTAGCTCCATTCATACTTTCACACTGTGAGATGAAAAAAATAAAAGTACATACTACCAATCTGCAATATAGAAATCTGTGTACATGTCCATGTCCTCCACAAAATCACAAACTTGAGGGCAAGAATTCGTTTTGTTAAAAACACCTGATATTCGTGTAACTTTGATCTTTGTACACACAACTTCATTTGATCATAGAAACTCTCTAAAGTCAAAAGAGTAGTAATAATTCCTATTTTATGGTGGGGAAACCACAGTGAAGAGACATTAAGGAATTCACTCTAGGTCACTCAGCAACAGGTGGAAGAAGTCAAAAGGAAAGTACTCAGACTACTATTCCACTGACTAGGAACATTTTAAAGATTATGATGGAAAATTTCAAACATATACAAATGAAGAGAGATGAGAACAATGAACTACCACAGTTTTAACAAGGATAAAGTTATTTTATCTTTACCTGAACCCCATTTTGAAATAAATTCCAGATCTAATACCGCTTTTTTGATAAATATTTCAAGATGTAAGTCAATCATATTTAATAAAATGTTGAATGCAACAGATAACCAACAAATACCTGGTTCAATTCTATAGATCTTACATATGCCTTCAGACATTATTATCCAATTCTCACTAAAAAAAAAAATCAATTCTGAATTCCTAGGTAGTACATACTGTACACACTTATTCATTCACAAATATTTATTCTGGGCTATAAGATGCCAGCTGCCATGCTAAGTGCTTAGTATACAGCAAAAGGAACAAGCAAACACAGTCCCCTCTTTCCATGATCTTGCATTCAACTATTCTGGATACATACTCATGCACACATGCGTGTGTGTACATGTGTGCACGCACACATGTGCACACACACAGACACACACACACCCCCCAACCATGTAGGTCTTGAGGAATTGGAATTAGTTTGGCTGGAAGAGTACTTAACTAAACCTACCAGTTTGTCAAGGTGGAATCCAAATTCTCTATACACAAATTATGAAATGGAGTGGAAGACAAAGTTTTCATGAACTCAGAATCCTGATATTCTTCTAGAAAATATTAGGAAAGTTTTCCTTAATTTTCCTCCTCCTAAGAGTTTTTCCAGTAAAGAAAGCCAACAATATTAAAATTTAGTGGGGGGAAAAACAAAATAATTCAAGCAACTGAATGGATTCAGAATACCTTCCATTGTTATACTCAAAAATGTTCAAATCATTTTCAACTTTTACTGAATGTATGCACACTTCCTAATGTTGATGTCTTCTGTACAATCTATAAGTCCATGACTATACAGTTAACTATGGAAATTACTTAAATTTTGAAACTCACTTCAATAGTGGAGAAATGGGAACCCTCTTGCACTGTTGGTGGGAATGCAAACTGGTGCAGCCACTATGGAAAACAGTGTGGAGGTTCCTCAAAAAATTAAAAATAGAACTCCCCTATGACCCAGCAATAGCGCTGCTAGGAATTTACCCAAGGGACACAGGAGTGCTGATGCATAGGGGCACTTGTACCCCAATGTTCCAATGTTTACAGCAGAACTTTCAACAATAGCCAAATTATGGAAACAGCCTAAATGTCCATCAACTAATGAATGGATAAAGAAGTTGTGGTTTATATACACAATGGAATACTACTTGGCAATGAGAAAGAATGAAATGCCTTTTGTAGCAACCTGGATGGAACTGGAGAGTGTTATGCTAAGTGAAATAAGTCATACAGAAAAAGATACTATATATTTTCACTCTTACATGGATCTTGAGAAACTTAACAGAAGACCATGGGGGAGGGGAAGGGGGAAAAAATGTTACAGAGAGGGAAGGAGGGAAACCTTAAGAGACTCTTAAAAATGAGAATAAACTGAGGGTTGATGAGGGGTGGAAGGGAGGGGAAAGTGGGTGATGGGCATCAAGGAGGGCACCTGTTGGGATGAGCACTGAGTGTTGTATGGAAACCAATTTGACAATAAATTTCATATTAAAAAAAAAAGAAACTCACTTCAATATAAACTATATAGATTGGAGTAAAACAAAAATGAAATGTTCTCTTTTCAGTATGTTTTATTATTCCCAGGAAACCAAGTTAAGTATAATTCTATATACAGATCCCTTCTCCCTCTTTATTTGACACTCCTTAGTATTAATATTCATTTGATGGAAATAATCCAAATGGTTCCCTCCTTTTTTAATTGAACCTCTTTTCTATTATTTCATGCATGTGTTCATTTATTCACTTTATTTCTACTGGACGTAGAATGTAAGTGAACATGACCACGAGACACTTTCTGGGTCTTAGAGGACCATAAGAGGGTGAGTGGAGCAGAAAATTAAGATTATATCTTATATAACAGATGTAATAATTTAAAAGGGCAGACATATACTAAATGTCATAAAGGAAGTTCAAAGATGTCGAGGTTCAAAGGAAACAAATTTTATCCAAATGTAGGTATTAAGGAGTACACCACACAAAAAAGGGGTGGCATCAGAACTTGGCTCTGAAGGATGGGTAGCATTTCAACAGGTGGAAACAGTAGTACAGGGAAGAGCACTGAGCGCACATTCCGAAATCAACCCTAATTAAAGCTGCAGAGGTGGATGGCAAGGGGCATATACAGAGTAGTCAGTCTGCCTGGAGGATACATGTAGCAAATGCACAGGAAGAACACAAGAAAATCCTACCAAAGACCAAGATAGTACTGAGGACAAAACATGGGTTTTGTATAATTTAAAAATGGAAAGAAGTATTTGAAGGTTCTTACTAAACAGTCTTGGTGTGCAGATGCATCGCAGTTAATACCCAATCATCTCCCAGTGTTTAGCCGGAAATACTTGCTAATGCTGTATCCAGCTCTAAAGGATGAGAAATTCTCATCTGGGGGTTTATAATTTAATTTATTCTACTTCATTCATTCAGGAAATACATACCGGGCAACTCATGGTTGCAGACATTGTTATTTATAGATATAAAAGACATAATACTGTACTCAAGTCAGAAAAAACGCAAAATCATTAAATTGAAAACACTTTTTACAACCCAAGGAAGTGTTTTCTTTTTAAAATTTTTATTGTTTGTAGAGAGAGAGAAGGAGAGCCACGAGTGTGGGGAGAGGGGCAGAGGCATGGGATCATGACCTGAGCTGAAATCAGGAGTAGGATGCTCAACTGACTAAGCCACCCTGGCACCCCCAATGGGAGTTTTCTGACATGCAATGACCATGAGTCCTGCAAACATTGGATATAAACCTGCATCTGAACCTTGGACATCCTCAATTTGGATCTAAAATGCATATAACTGTGGAATAAAACAGTTGACTAAAAATAAGACAATTGTTTTACATATTTACAAAACAATTCCTACACAGACCAAAGGGGTTTGGACTAGGTTATATCTAAGACTCCTTCCAATTCAAAAATCCATATACTGTAATTCTAATTCTACTGCATTAAAATCCTTTAGGAAAGCCAGATAATAAGAATTAAAAATTAAAATCATTGCCTAAATGACAAAGCCAACAACAGTAGCTCAAATTTAGGTAAACTACTAAATGTTTAATAATTATCCTATCCCAAATGGACCTCCAGGCTACTACTAAGTACTCACACAGATTCTTGCCCCATGTCTTTTTTTTTTTAATTTTTTTTAATGTTTATTTATTTTTATTTTATTGTATTTCAGAGACAGAGCATGAGCTGCAGAGGGGACAAAGGGCGGGGGGGTGTCATAGATTCTGAAGCAGGCTCCAGGCTCCGAACTGTCAGCACAGAGCCCAACGCGGGGCTCGAACTCATGAACCATGAGATCATGACCTGAGCCAAAGTCAGCCGCCTAACTGACTGAGCCACCCAGGTGCCCCCTTGCCACATGTCTTAAGGTACTTTTACTTCATTTCTCAACAGAGAGCTACGTGTGCAGATAGTAAAATAAAAGCAAGTATGGCAGCAAACTGGCGATATTTAAAACAACTGGCCAGTGTCTCTTATAAAACTCCTCCCTCTGACTGCTGACCTACCTGCAGACTTAGCATCTATAGATCATCACAGATGGTGATGACCTTTATGTAGGCACGCTTGCTACCAACCACCAGTGCCCATTTTCAATGCTGCTTCTTGGCCACTGGACAAAGCCCAACACCATGCACACTACCTTGTCCTATTACCAAACCTCCTGCACCCAGATTTCATTTGTCATGTTCTATTACGCCAAGAAACTCACACATTTCCTTCCTAGGAAGACAAGCTCACTGAACCTCATGACAAATAAAGCAATAGTGCGATCAGTTCTTCAAGAAGCAGTACCATATTTGCTCATAGGTCTCCAGGTTGTTATGCTGCCTAATTTTCAAGTACTATGGTGTTTATTTCATTAAATGGGTAGTAGATGCCAGAGCCACATTATGTGATAGTTCATTCATCAAACAAGCATTTAGATTTTTTCCATCGTTTTCCTTAAAATGAATTCACTATTATTACTTATTTAAGTACATTATTAACCTACATTATTGTTTAACTATAGCTGTTTATATGATCATAGTTATTACCCAAATTCCTTAATGGCAGAATTTAATAGATAATCACTTTTTACAGACAAACTTCAGTAAGGCACACCATAGAATTCAGGAGTTTCCTGAATTGATATGTCATTTATTCCTGGCAAATCATTACCTTTGTCTACATATAGTTCTTTTTTTCCAAACTAGAAATGTACTCACTTGCTTAACTTCTTCCATCAAACAAACAAAAAGAATTTTTTAAAAATTGCTACTCAGATTTTAGAACAAGTCAACCACTTAAAAATGGCACAATAGACAAATTGCTTAACCTCTGAGCCTTAGTTTCTTGATCTATACCATAAAAGGGCTGAAAGACTTCCAAAGTCTTTCCAACTCTAATACCCATGAGTTTGCAATGACATAGCATAAGAATTAGATGTTTCAATATGAAAAAACATTCTTAAGGAATCATTTATAGTGAGGCATTAAAAAAGAAAAAAAGGATAATTTACTTTTAACAAGGAACCTGTTTTCATAGATATTCACTTGTCCATGTCTTAAACATAGGGAAATACACCAAGAGATATTCAAGTTTATACAAGTTTCCCTCCTGTAATCCATTTCCTCCTTAATAGGGAAATTCTAATAATTCCAGGGTGGTAACAGTTGTGTAAAAAAGAATATAAGCATAAGGCCAACAATTCAGCATTACCAAATTCTTCTGCAGCAACAAGGCATGGGCAGAACATAACTGTGAAAATGCTTATTTATTAAATAACCTTGATAAATTGGAAACTTTTCAAGGAATTCTTAGAGAAGGAAGGACCAAACTTACTTCTAACATACTGAAACTTAAAAAGAAAAGTAAACTCCTGTGTTTCCTGCTTTCACTAAAACAAGCCCGAAGAAACATATTCTTTATCTGCAAGAGAACACTTCTATTCAGAAGGATTCCCATGAACTAATCCACCTGAAGGGTCAGCTTTTTGCTGCATCAACATGCCAGGTTTCTTCTACCCTATTAATGATTAGGTTTTCCTAGAGAAAATAATATTTTTATTTTCTTTTTATGTTATACATTACTAAGATCTTTAAAAAGAGAAAATTAGGTGCACCTGGGTGGCTCAGTCAGTTAAGTGTCCAACTCTTGATTTCAGCTCAGGTCATGATCTCATGGTTTGGGAGATCGAGGCTTGCATCGGGCTGCATGCTGATAGTGCAGAGCCTGCTTGGGATTCTCTCTCTCCTTTCTCTCTGCCCCTCTCCCTGCTCGCATGCTCTCTCTCAAAGTAAATAAATAAGCTTAAAATAAAGAAGTATTAAAAATAAATTTAAAAAATTTCTTAACATTTATTTATTTTTGAGAGACAGAGGCAGAGCATGAGCAGAGGAACGGGAGAGAGAGAGAGAGAGAGAGAGAGAGAGAGAGAGAGAGAGAGAGAGATAAAGAATCTGAAGCAGGCTCCAGGCTCTGAGCTGTTTGTTAGCACAAAGCCCGACAAGGGGCTCGAACTCACGAACTGCAAGACCATGACCTGAGCTGAAGTCAAATGCTCAACCGACTGAGTCACCCAGGTGCCCCTAAATAAATTTTTTAAAATAAAAAGAAAATTGGAAAATTCACCTTGAGTTTCTGAACCAGTACTTGAATTTGAATTACACTTACACTAACAAATTTAATACCTGGGGACAAGGCTGGTAGCACTTACCAGTATCTTTGTAATGACACACTACCATGAAGTATCAGGGTTTGATGATCATCTTATTCCTTCAAACACCAGGCCGGGAATTACTTGAGAGAAGTGATTTACCCAAGCATCTTTCCCAGCACCTAACCCCCATGGTTTTTAAATAGTAGGTCCTTCTTCCTAATCCTTGTTAAATACATGGAGCCCAAATGTTCCTATCTGTTAGTTACACGTCAATATCTTCTTGTAGCAATCTATTTGTACATCTGTCCCTAAGGTGCAAGTTAATCTTTGAAAAGCATTTGATTCAGGAGCGCCTGGGTGACACAGTTGGTTAAGCGTCTGACTTCAGCTCAGGTCATGATCTCATGGTTCATGAGTTCGAGCCCCACGTCAGGCTCTGTGCTGACAGCTCAGAGCCTGGAGCCTGCTTCAGATTCTGTGTCTCCCTCTTTCTCTCTGCCCCTCCCCTGCTCACACTCTGTCTGTCTCTCTCTCCGAAATAAATAAACATTAAAAAAATTTATGAAAAGCATTTGATTCTGATTCGTGTTTTGGCTGTCTTATTCAATCAGCAAATTCTTGATAACTAAATCATTACAAATATTAGTTGTTTCATAAAACTAGTTAGTCTAAACATAGCACAACAAGCCAACGGAAATAAAGAGAAGTGAATTTTTGAAGAGAAAAAAGAACTACTAGCAGTAGTTCTGGTACATGATAGGCCATCAATAAATATTTGGTGAATCAACAGACTGCTGGTTAAACACACATATATATTTTAACCTATATATATTTAGGTCAAAAGGTAAAACGATTCCTTGGTGGAGTATAGAAGCTCCAACATAGGTTCACACAGAAGTCTGATTTTGGCAAATGCTCTAGGATTTAGGATTACCAACTGTAAAATAAGAGTAAATTTACAGGCTAGACAGTGATTGGCTGATCAAGCCTGGGCCTGGGATACATCCAGCACAGGTAAACAAGAATTTCAAGTCATTATCCCTGTGCATACAGGCAGTATCAGTGCCAGCAATAACAAGTCAGCCTTTCTGGCAAATCCATCAAAATTAATTCTTAAATGTTTGAAAAAACTAATATGTTTATGATGCCCCTTCAAGCTTGAGGTTTAACTACCTGTGGGAAGGGCCTATAATTCTGATCAATTACTTATGACTTGAAGGTGCTTACAGAGATATCTGTCCTTTTAAGAAACCTTTTAAGAACCAGCCCTAGCACTGTAAAGCTGACACTGTGGGGCACCAATAAGTCACAGGTTTGGGGGTCCAACTTTGACAACTCTCCCTTGGAAGGAAAAGAATTGTTGTTACCTGTCCTTGATTTCCCAACCCTGCCTGAACAAATATTAGCAACCTTCAAAATCTGGAATTCCTAGTCTACTTAAGGAAGTCATGGGGACCAAAGATTGCCCCAAGGCAGAGGCAAAGAGAAGAAACAGGAAGGAAACAAAATGGAATGGAGATATGTAGCTCATGAAGATGACATCATCAATAATTTTTTTTCAAGTGCCACTGAATTTCATGGCATAGGACTGATGGGTCTTTTCTGACAAACCACAGGCTTGTTCTATCCAAGTAGTTTCTTGGTTCCAGAGCCTCTAATGTCTGGGTTTGAGTATGATTTGCTTTATAGAAAAGGTCAGGTGAACTGATATTTTACTGGGAACCTGTTTGGAGGCAACAGCCCCACTAATCAGCATGAAAACAAATAACACTTGGACACCTGAAGCATTTTTAAATTTAAACTGCTCTCATATACACCATCTCAGCTCCTACTCACAACTCTTAAGAGGTAGGTATCATCATCACCACTTAACCTGTAAAAATAATTTTAGAAAACCTTTAGATATCTTCACCTTCAATTTGAGTATAGCCTCCTGAAATTTCTCAGTACAGAATTCAAGTCATGGGTCAGTTAGAAATCTCTAAAGACATACCAATTTCAAGAGTATAAATCAAGAGAGTAAGATAGATTAGCCAAAATCTACCAACACTATGTCAAAAACAACCATCCTGCTGTTAAAGGGATAGTGCTTTGTAAAAAATAATGTTACACAGGAGTGCCTCTATAATGCCTCTATGCTGGAAGGACAGTATTTTATTTATCTACATGTAAAAAACTGGACACTCCCCATAGGCAACAGACAAAATAAAACAAGAACTTTGATCCTAAAATTCTGGGAAGAACCTAAGTGATTCTTCCAGGAAGATACCTAAGTTACAGGGGACAAAATGTACTCACCCCTTTCCCCTCCAACATCACAAAGATTCACCCGAAGAGTTTTTGTCGGTTTGCAACAAAGAAAACACGCACAAAAGGTCACCTGTTGCTGTTATGTATAAGCCCAACTTCCTAAAACACTCATTCTTCTGGTCTCATTTTCCTTTGCCCCTCTCCTCAACTGGCTAAAGCAGAGGTATAATGGGGGTCCTATTTTCATAGCCATTTATTACCTTTTTTACGTATTTATGATTCTTTGCAGCCTTCTAGGCTTAGTCTGTGTTGGGAACAAAGCACCACACAAATCAAACAGCCTAGGATAAGGGGACACAAGTTAAAACCTCCCAGGAAGATTTTGTAGACACTAGGGCTCCCTGAGTCTCTAGAGGGCTTGGTATTTCAAAGGTCAGTCTTGGGTCTCTTGACTTTGATGACTAATGTTAAATTGCTGGACTTTTTACAAAAATATTTAGCTGTGTTTGTTTACATAATTTCATCCACAGCACACACAGTAGGCATGTATTTGTTGAAAAGAATCCCCACATAGATGAGAAGACAGGAAGAATACCCAAGACCTCCTTTTTCCAACACACTATGGTTGAGAGTTGACAGGTAAAATCCCACCCGAATTTGTACAAGTTTCTGTGCATTCCTTTTTTACTTAAAACTACACATATCTGCTTAGAAAAGAAAAGGATGACACTACACACAATGTCAACCACACAATGGGAAAATTCCAGGATTACTAAGAAAACACCATTATCGTAGTCACACACACTTTAATTACTGGTTACCACACAGGAGAGGCTTTAAGAAATGCTGTCTCTCCATCCACTTGCCACAACCCCTCCAGAAAAAGCAAAAGCAGAACACTTGGAATCTAAAGATTCCACATCTTGGACTCAACATCACTACTTTTGAGAAGTAGTTTAAAGACTATGCTGACCCAGAGACATAAAGTAATACACACTAATAGGCAACATTTTTGGAAGAAGTTTCTTAGGCCACCCTGTTTGATGCTTATTTTTCATTATATAACTTTAAAGAAAAACTGGATGTGATTGGCAAAAATATTTTTATGCTTCTATATTTTTAAACCTTATTTAAACGAAGCTCCACCAAGAAAATTCTCATCCCAATTTTCACCGCATCCTGCTACTTCTCTTATTCTCAGCCTCTCAAAAATTCCCCAATGGCTAGGGAAACTATGCGGGGGCTGGCAGGGCACGTCTCAGCTTGGCTCGTTCTGTCCCTAAAAGGCACCCAACTTCCTGGACCCTCTTTCAGGGCCAGCAGGGAGAATACGCAGAACTTGCACAGCGGCAGGGAAGCCTGCGCAGGTCACATTTCCTGACTTGTCTTTCTGCTCGCTGTCTGGCAAGGTCACCCTCTCTGGCTTGCGGCTCTGTCCACATAACTTACTCTCACTTTGTAAGGGCAACGGGTCGCGCCATGCCTCCCCTGCCGCCCTCCGGCCTGGCAGCGTCCCGGCCCGGAGGCTCCCTGGCCCTCCCCCGGCGCGCGCGGCCTCCGACGGCGAGGGCGCCGCTCCCCCGCTCACCTGACCACGTTGGGGTGCTCGAAGGTCTCCAGGTGCCTCAGCACCGCCACCTCGCGGATGGTGGAGAGCGGCATGCCCTCCTCGCCTGTCTGCACCCGCACGCGCTTCAGCGCCACGAACCGGCCTCCGTTCTTCAGGTCCCGGGCCTTGAACACCTTTCCATAGGCGCCCTCCCCGATCTCCGCCACGCACTCGTACTGCTGGTCCGCGCGGCTCAGGCCGTCCTTCTCCATGCCGTCTGGACGCCGCCCGGCGCGGCGCCGCTGGGACGGGCGGGGGGCGCGCTCGGCTCGCTCTCGGCCGCCGCTCGCCTCTTCCCGGACTTCCCGGCCCGCTCCCTCACGCCCCGGAGCTCGGTCTCACTCTCCCTCGCCCCCGCCGACTACCGCTCTCCCGCGCTCCGGCTCTCGCGGCTGCTGGGGCTGGATGGAGCGACCTCCCCGCGGGCGGGCGCAACCCCGGTGCCGCCGCGAAACTCCGCCTGCCGAGTCGCCAAGGAGCGAGCCGATCCCTCCTCTTCCCTCCCAGAAGCGCAGTCCTCTGCACAGACACCGAGGCGATTACATAGCCTATGCCCCAGCGCGTCTCAGTCCACAATCATTCCACCTAAAAGAAGAGACGGGAGGACAAGAAAAAGTGCAATCAGACATCCCAAGCGCCTTCCTCCGGGTCCCCGCAGACTCCCCTCCTCCTCCTGCATAAAAGCCCCCGTCGCTACCCTCTGTGCGCTCCTGCCCTCTCCCAGGCTGCTTAATCCTTCCTGGTTCCACTGAGAAAAGCGAAGTTACTTTTCTTTCCCTGCAGAGCTGGAGCCGTCTTCGCGCGGAGAGGTTGCAGGGGCCCCTCGGGGATGAGCGAGCGGCGCGGGACGCAGTGGACGGGAGGGGGCGTGCCGATCAGCCCAGAGTGTGCCGGGAGCGCGGGGGAGGGGAGGTGCCGGGCACGTCAATGTCACGGCTTAATATTTATCCCTACATCATTGTGTTGTACTGCTACCCACCCCACCTCCCCGGGCCTAGACGTGCAGGGAGTGGGGCTCCCAGGGTGCCGTGGGCCTTTCAGGGGTCGTACCCAGGCTGCTGTGGAGAGACTGTGGGTCCATCGGTGTGGGGCTGCAGAATGTGGGTGGGGGCTCCCAGGACCCTGTAACCCGATGCTGGGAGTGTGCGAGAAGGGGTGGTCAGACATCTGCTCGGAAATTGCTTCCTTTCTTTCTACTTTCAGTTTTTCTACGAGGAGACATTTAAAAACGACTTGCACACACAAATGGTCTTTTTGGGGTAAAGGAGTCTGCATTGGAAACGGAATTCTTTCTCCGACTCGGAGGACCTCCCTGGTGGAAACCCATGGGGGTCGGGGAGGGCTGAGGCTCCCGCTACTCGAGAGTGGAGGAACGCTGGGGCCCTGGAGGGGGAGTCGCCCACGGGACCATAAGGGTGGGAGAAAAGGGTATTCGCCGCTCTTTAGCTTGTCATCTCCTTAAAGAATAACTTCGGGAAGAAGGTAGCATAACCGTGACTCGCCCTGAAATTTTCAACTAATTTCAACCTCAACAAAACTTAACCTCGTCTTAAAAAGGCTGGTAGTAGGGGGGGTGTAAATGCCAAGCCTTGGGGGTGAGAGAGAAGGGGCTGCGTCCTCGGGGCCAGGACTCCAGAACCTTTTCCCACTCCCTGGATCGTCTCTGAAGTAAGTAGCAGAGGAAGCTGCTCCATTCCTCTTTCGGCTTAAGGCCTGGTCTTATCAGGGGCCAAACGCACCACCTCCCCCAGCCCTCCGCACAACAAAGTGCGGGGAGGGGGCTAGGGGAGGGCACACTTTCCTTCCCCATTGAGTTGCAATCCAGGACCTAGGGAGCCTCCAACCCACGGCCGCCGCGGCCTCGGCGGGGCATTCACCACGCCGGCCTCGTGTCCGGAATTCCCGGGAAGCCTCGGAATTACCTGCCCCGCAACTTCTGGCCCGCTCGCCTTCTGCCAGGAATTAAAGAAACAAATGGCGCGATCCCCACGGTGTGCGGGCAGAAGGGACCTCAGCGGGGGCAGAGCCCCTCACACTCACTCCTTTCGAAACTCTCCTTAGAAAGTGAAGGCGAATCCTGGAGGAGCCAAGGAACGAGACCCCACCCCCCCAGGGCCTGCACAGGGGTCTGAGCCAGGCAAAGGGCCACACAGGTAGCCGAGGAGCAGCCGCCGGCAGCGCAGCCCGCCCCTCCCGCACCCCCCTCCTTGCCCTAGTCCAGCGGGAGGCTCAGCTGCGAAGGCAGCGTCGCGGACGTCCCACCCCCGCAGGGAGCTGCGCCCGCTGCCCGGGCCTGGCCCCGCACCGCCCGCCCAACCTCTCCCCCCTAGCTCCCCGGACGGTCGGCTCCGGCGGAGAGAAACGGGAGCAACAGTGCCTTTTCCCCCCCTCTCCTCCACTTTTTTTTGTTGTTGTTGTTGCTTTCCCACGCTGGCTGAATGTGACTTGACCCCATTTCAAAAAAGTTTGACATAGTGCTTCAACATTTCCGCATTCCTCCGCGACTACAAAGGCTGCAGCCGCCTCCCTCTGCTTTCTGTCTCTGCTCTCTGTCTTCACACTCAATGAAATCCTTCATGTGCCTCTCCCGAAGCCTGCCAAGCACCGCAAGGGTCGCCACCAGCGCAGCGACAAGAGGCCGCACTGGGACCACGACTCCCGCGTGTGCGCACACGCAGATGCGCCCCACGTGCACACTGTCGGGCGCAATGCAGGGCCCGGAGCTGCTTACCGCAGGGTGTGCGTTTTAACTCGGATATTTTAAATTATAAAAGTAAATTATACTTTATAAACTAAAGCAAACGTGCGTCTTTGTGGGGCTCCAAGCCTGTGCACTGGCCGCCTGCGTGCACTCCAGTAAGTGTGGATAACACCCCCGCAGGGGCTGCCAGCAAGAAGCCTGCGTGCGTTAACATTTATCTCGTGGTGAGGAAGGTGGAGGCCACACCCACACCTCCGCGAGCTGGGGAGAGAGCTTTCGTGGGGAAATGAATATGGGGCACGGAAACACATTGTCCCGCATGGAGTCCCCAGGGGCAGTGCATTTTAAACTCTAAAGTGTGGATTATTCTGGGAATGTCTGAGTGGAGTTGATATTCCGCTTTAAGAAGCTGGATGAGTGTGTGGGTGTTTGTGCGGAAGGCTATGTGGGAGTAGGCACAGGATCTTAGTGTTCGGGGTGTCCCTAGGGTAGGCTGTCCTCCTCTCGCCAGATTAGGAGGGACTCCTCTAGCTCCCCAAAATTGCTCTCCGTAATTAGCCTGCCTCGGTTGGTAAGGGGTTAACTAAAGCCGATTTCGAATACACCCCCACCACCACCACCATCACAGTCACCCCCACCCACACCCTGGCTTCCGACCCTGGCCAAGCTCCCAAATCTCCCCCGGGGACCCCCCACCCAGCAGCCCACCCACACCAACGCACGGCTCCTCACCTGCGGGGCCCTGCCGCGTCAGGCCTCCGGAGGGGGCTGCGAGTGTCTGTCCGACCTCCGCACGTGTCCACAGCGGCGCCAAGCAGGTAACCCGTCAGGAGGAAGGAGTCACCAGCACTCTTTACTGCGTAGGGGTGGGCACAGCGGCGGAGGGCGGAGGGACAGCTGAGGGCGCCGCCCGCGCGGCTCGCTGGGGGCGAACCGGGGCCGCGGGGCTCCGGCCGGGGCTCGGGGCCGGAGCCGGGGAAAGAGCGCAAGGGGAGCGGGGGCGGGGCGGGGCCCCCGGAGGCTGTCTCTGCTGGAGACCCACCCGGCGGCGGGGTTAGGGGCTCGCTTCGCAGCGGCAAGCAAGTGTGCAAATTAAAGCCTTCCGGAGAGAGGGGAGGCGGCTGAGACCCGGCTGTGCTCTGAGCCTCTCAGCTCCCCAGCTCTCGGCTCCGAGTGGGGAGGGGGGGGGGGGGGAGTTAAATGAAAATTTCCGGCTTTCGCTGCAACTGGAGTGGGGGATCTTGCTACTAAAATGAGAGGCGTGAGAGGGAGGGTGGGATGTGTCGTCGGGAGTCCGCGGAGTTTCCAAACCCACGGTCGCCCAGAGTTGGGGTTTTGACAGAGTGAAGCGGGGGGGATCAGTAGTCTGTGATGTGGACGGATGGAAAAAACACAAAACAACCAACCATAATTATGAGGGGCCGGTGGGGATGGTAAATACCAACACTTTCCAAGAAATTGAAAAATCAAACCAAAAAATAACTCTTCTCTATTAAAAAAGAAAAATCTGGCAGGGCGCCTTGCAGAAAAGAAAATACTAATCTGTCCAAGCACTTTTCACTTTCAGCATGAGCTACATTTGTTTTGTTTTCCTTCGCTTCCTTTCGGCCTCACAAAGCCCTATCTATTCCTTTTGGACAGAGGATATGATTTGGAAATTGTCAGGCACTCTGTGGTTAACAATCTACTTGAAGGGGCTGGCGGGTTCACAATTATTAAGTGGTTAGCAATTGCTGAGGGTTCACTAAGGCATTTCTAGGGAGCTAAAAAGACTAAAATTTAATACAAATAACAGAACTGCAAGATAATAGACACACATTTACACACACAGAACACACACACAAAGAGTAGAGAACGTGATTCAGTGGGTGCTCAGTTTAAATGCATTATTGGAATTCTGAAATTTGAAACCTTGTAAGAATGTATACTTTACCTTCTAAGAAAACCTGAATACAATTATTTCAGGTGAAAATGAGATTTTGGACAAAAAAAAAAAAGACAAAGTCTTCAAGACTTCCTACAATGGAGCAAAACCAAAAAAAAAAAAAAAAAAAAAAAAGAAGAAGAAAGAAATAGCTGTTTGTTTTTTTTTTTTAAAGAATTCAGGGTTCTTTACAGTCTGTATCTGTAGAATACTTAAAACCCTTTTAAATATCTTAAAGTAAAGCCAAAAAAATATTTATTTATTTCAGTGCTCTCTGGAAAAATTGAAGCCCAGCAAAACACTATTTGAATTGGAAATATTACCTCTATAAATCTTGTGACTTTTTTAATTAAACCATGTTGCTAATTTCAGAGTAAATCAATTTTGCCTTTATAAAATTCATTCTATACTACAGTGTGAAGTAACAGGTTAGGTAAATAAAAATTGTTGCATTTCCATTAGCAAATGTTTTGCAATCCCTTATAATAATTTATTCTTGAATGATAAAGTGGATATTTGTGTTTCTTTATACTTAAGATAATTCATAAAATACATTTTGTGCTTAGGAGTATATCTTCTAAAATAAAATTCAATTTCTGAACAAAATTTGTAAAGATATCTATAACCTCATATATCTTATAGACTTAAGAAACCAATTATTAGATTTTGTATTTATATGAAATATTAGATCACTACAAATGATTAGACTTTAAGACAGAGATACATGAGAATCTTCCATTTTTATAAGTGTTACACTTATCAATGATTTTAAAACAAAATTTACTTGTTGGTAATTAACACATTTATGTAATTTAGAAATAATTGTCAATAAATAGTCATAGAAACCAGCAAATGATTGCAAGAATTTATTTGGGTAAATAATTTGTTTGAAAGATAGTAAGCCATAAATATTTTTTAAATTAACAGAAAAACGTCTTTTCTACACTGGGTTGCATTTTTAATTACTGAATTTGACAACAACCATAGATAGATTTGAAATTCCATCATTTAGATTAATATATCACTTGTACGAGGTAAAGAAAGAAAGAAAGAAAGAGAAAGAAAGAAAAGGAAGGAAGGAAGGAAGGAAGGAAGGAAGGAAGGAAGGAAGGAAAAAAAAGAAAAGAAAGAAAGAAGGAAAAAGAAAGAAATAAGGAAGGAAGGAAAGAAAGAAAGAAGGAAAGAAGGAGAGAAAGAAACTTTATTTAATTATAATTCCTGAGTGTTAGCTCTCTTTATGTCATCTGCTTTCTCTGATATTATTAATTTATCATTGTTCACTCTCTCTGGTTATGGTTCACATAAAATCCAGTTGGTTCAAGCCTCAGACCAGGAAGTTTTAAAATGGATTGTGTAAAATTAGTAAATACCAGATTGTTTTTGTTTATGGATAACTTCCTCTGTGGGTAATAGGTTATCATAACAAAATTTGTGCAAAGTTTTTACACTGTGAACCAAATTCTTACCCCTTTGTTTAGGAGTCTTTTATGAATGAATGCGGAGCATTCAAGAATTATGATTTGCATGCCATGTATCTGGTATCTGAAAGTTGTAAATCATCTTACAGGCTTTTAAAAAATAGAAGTAATGTATTTATGTTCAAATATGATGTTGTAGCTTATGCTGAAAGTTTTCTTAGTGTCACACAAGAGATGCATTCTTTGTGAACATTTTATATCAGATATCTGTAAATTTTTGTTTTCCCTAAAACAAAAATGAAATTTAAAATTCTGTTCTATAATTTGTAGTCTTGTTTAAGGAATGAGTAATTTATTTAAAATTAGTAACTTTATAATGTACATCTAATTTTAAATCATCTCTGATTTATATTGGCTATTTGAATTTATAAAATATATTTTCTAGAAACTCAGAAATAATGTTTTGCTATAATCCACTATACAATAATTTTAATTGGAGGTTCATGCAAATGTATACTTTTTGTCTATAAAGATCTATTTATTGTTTTGATAAAAAATTTATTTTGGTTTAATAACTTTAAGATCAGTTGCCCTCATCTTTAACTTGATTTATATGTGTATGTAAATGTTATCTTTGTTGAGTAATTACTGTGAAAAATTATAATGTTAACAGAAATAGTATAATATAATGCAGTGCATTTTAATGCATTCTTTCTTCCCCAGGCATTTTCAAGAAGTTTTCTTAGGTTTTCCCTTAAAATACTGAAAATTTACTAAATATTCTAGGAAAACTCAATTGTACTACCAACTTTCTTCAATTGTAAAATTCTGCATTTTAAAGGATTTTTTAATTCAGTCTTCCAAATAAATTACTTCTAGTTGATTTGGAAAACACCTGTTTTTTTTTCTCTTTTTGTTGTTGCATGTGATGTGATCTAATATATTGGATTTAAGCAGTGAAACTTGCAAATTTTGATATTTGTCGTGAGGGAAAAAATGTATCAGGTAGTAGCTTATAAATTTAAGAAAAAACCCAGACATTATTATTTTTTGGAACTTTCCATTTTTGTGGGTTCTACTGCTCTATAATTATTCCTGTGCAACATGTCAGTACTATGTTCATGTTTGTACAATTGTCATATTTTCTTTTTTTCCCTTCTGATAGTCACTCATATCTTCTCTTTGCTTAGTGTGTATGTGTGTGTGTGTGTGTGTGTTTATGTATGTGTGTGTGAATACCTGTGTGTTCTTGGCGTATTGTCGTGACACGTTCGAAACGTGTTAAGATCCTTTCATCATCTATATTAGTATCCTGAATAATCAGTAAAATAACTGTAAAAATACACTTATAAAAGATGGTGATAATCACATTGAAATATTTACATTTCCTTTTGATTTATAGTGTCCTACAGTTTTCACTGACTTCTAACATCTCTTTTCTAAGGTAATACTTGAATCTCCGCTGCACACATGGCCTAACAATTGTGTTGGCATAACTGCCTTTGGTTGAGCTGAAAGGTGCGTACATGCTTTACATAGACCATTCAGATGAGGCAGTGAGGGTACAACACAGTGGGGGTAAATCATGATAAAGTGGGATCTGGGAGGTAGAAGGAAGGGCAAAGGGAGAAGCTTCTTTTTGGGCACCTGAGAGAAACTTCTGTGAATGGCCTGACCATAGGGGTAAGTGAAGGAAGTACAAGCTGAGGTCCTGGGGCCAAGAGATGTAGCCTCAGGGCTCTGAGTATAGAGTGTCCTCGCAATCTAATTCTTTTAGGATGAATGGCATTCTGTGTCTGTCCTATTATGCACTGAAATCCATCTTATTAAATGAGATTGTGTAATGTATGTGCCCATATTCATGTAACTCTTCTACATTGTCTCATTATGGGTTTTTCCCCAAAATAATATACAACGGCATTCTTTGCAGGGGTCTTTGAATTTCTGTAAGAAAGTATATAATAGCATAGCTCTGTGGATCAAACATTTTACCATAAATTAGAGAGTCCTATTTTTAAACTCTGTTATAAATTTGTTGTCATTCACATCATAGTGTCCTCAATGCCTAGCACAGTAACTGGCAAGTATTTTATGTCAAGTAAGTACTGGTCAATGAGAAAGTTGGCTTTATATCCTTCATCCCTCTTTTCTGGGACTACTTCTTCCTACTCCCTTCTGGGAGATACAGCATAATAATTTTTTATATAATCTCAGCAAAGTTTAAGGATAGAGATGTCAGGATTTCAGAATCAGTCTCTTCTACCTGCAGTTCCCTTCCTTTTATTCCTCTTCTCTAAATCCTATGATCATTTTAGGGCCCAGCTCTCAAAACTTGGGAGATCCCCTCAGCTGAACGACATCCCTCTCAGCTCTGACTCCTTGAGGCCATCTGCTTTCTACCTCCTTACAAGCTTGATGCTCTGCTTTCTACCACCCTGAGCTCTCCAAGCGAGTTTACCATCCTTGTTCCTCTTGGCAACGATCCAGCACCTGGTTGTGCCATTTGACCATAGTAGGTGATCAATGAAATGCAGCAATTGTTCTTGTCTCTCTCTATGAGTGTTATGGAATCAAGCAGGCACAGACATACCAGAACAGTGTGGCATAAATAGAATAACATCTGAAAAGTTGACGACAGTGTTCCACTTTGCTTAAATAGGAAAGAACCAGGTTGTCCTGTTACTTTCTGTGGATTTGTTATGTTTTCTCTTGCGTTGAAGATATTAGTCACTGAAAACATATTTGTCTGAAAGAAAATGTGTTCAGATAAATTTCTAAATTTGACTGAAAGACAAATTCTAAAATCTTACCTGCAAAAAATACCGACATAATTTTCTGCATTTCCTCCCCCTGCAAATTCCAGTTAAACAATTTTTCTTTAAAAAGAGCAAGTACTAAATTATGAGATCAATTAGAAACTACATAGCCCAGAACTGAGAAAGATTGCTAATTTTATTGAACAATGTCTTTAATATCTATGTGAGTGTATGTGAAAGGAAAGAATCCTTGATTTCTAAGTCAAGAGCCTGTGTTTTATTCCTAGTTCTTCCTCACAGCAATGCTCACTGTACCCCCAGTTATAGTCATGTAACCTTTCTGACCTTCAGTGTCTATGCCTATTAAGTGGGTTTGCTAATCATTTAGGAAGATGGTATGAAAACAGTTTGGAGAGAGGCAACAGAGTTTTACCTTTGCAAGAGAAGATCTGGAAGAGTAATTGAGGTTGCTGGTCTGTGGGTCAGAAAACCTGAAATTTAACCTGAGTTGGCCATGAACTACCTGTGTGACCTTGGGCAACACACTTAAGCCCTGAGACCTTAAGGTCTTTGTCAATAAAAAAGATGATAAGACTCAACGATTCGTATAGGTGCTGCTGCAGCTTGAAAATGCTATCGTCTGGCACCATCATTCTACATCTGTTCTTATAAATGCCCTAAACAAGAACAGTGCCAGTGGATGGGACTCTGATGTTAGCAACCCAAAGAGGGGTCTGGACTTCAAATGTGAAATATATTGGGGCTCTCTAACATAAGTCTCTGGATTTTCAAGACAATAGACATGAATACCTCGGGGAAAAAAACATTAGAAAAATTCACTAGATGGGGCGAGAGGAGCCAGGTTTTTAATTACTGGGCTAAAACTAAATGTGATGGATTAAGTCAATCAACCCTCATTAATAAAATGTGATAAGTAAATTACAGTAGTACTCACAGAGCTGGGATACTAAAGATTAGAAGTCTTGGCTAATCACAGCAATTCTTTAAAGATACCATGAAGCATAACTTTGGGAGATGTGACATATCTGTAAACCATTGAAAATGTGAGTGGCAGCCAGTGTCCTGTGAGGCAGTGGGAAGTGGTGGTGGGTGGGGGTGGGGGGTTGGGAGAGTAAAAGGCAGTATGCTGTGAATCTGAGGAGTTCCAGAAATATCAGAAATCCTGAGAACTGCCGATCCAAAACGTGTGCAGAGGAACAGGCTGTTGTCCCTGTGTTGTTTTCTACTACGTTGGCTCATGCGCACAGTTAGCTTGAAGGTCTTCCCTAGATGTGCAGGGACATTTATGCTGTTGGAACCAGAAGCCTGGCCACAATGTGACCTTGGAGTAGGTTACTAAACTTTCAGAACCCCAGTTTCCCTCACCCATAAAGTAGGGATACAATTATCTGCTATAATAAACCGGGGTGAGAATTAATTTTCTACTTTGTGCATTTTGCATTTAACAGACCTTTAATAAATATTAGTATGCAACCAATATCCCTTTCATGAAATCACACTTCCTATTCTATCTCTTTTTAAAGACAGCTAACCCTTTGACCAACAAGATTTTCTTTTTTAAACTGGTTTGAAACATCTACCCATTGCAGGAGGAACAACCCCAGAAATAGTACACACCAAACATCTTAGGCTTTGACAAAACCACAACGGTCTCTGGGTATGTGACAGATGGAGGAGAGAGTGGGTTGTCTCACCTGAGACGTTACCCCAGTACTGCTCAACCTTCTTCATCTATTCCCAGCCCCCCCCCCCCCCCCCCCCCCCCCCCGGTCTTCCTCACCCTTTTCCTTCCATGTGGCTCTCTGTTCTTCATTCCCACTGCTCTGGTGTGACCCATACTTGCTGACATTTGTCTTAAAAGCCATGCATTCTGTTGCTTCCCTGCAAGAGTTCCTCCACTGATCACTCTTCCACAGTCCCTGGCTCCCACTTTTTTCCCTTTAAGAGCTGTTTGTCATCCTCTCAATCTCTTCTCTGTCAACCTTGCCTTCTGAGCTTAGCAGAAGTTTATTTGTCCTTAGACAACCTTGTATTTCCTATCCCATACTCTCTCCCTAGAAGCATGCAAGGGGAGATACCTCACTTCCCCTATCCTACCCTCTTTTTTTCTTTTTCTTTTTTTCAACTTCCCAGGTCTATGTCCACAGTTCAAATCACTGCTCACTAGTGTCAGACACTCCATTGTTATCCCATTTCTCTCAGAATAAAATCGCAGTCTTGCCCTGCACCACTTCTGCTCTGATTCTTCTCATCACTCTGCCCCTTGCTTCCTCTGCGGCAGCCATACTGGCTTCTTTAGTGTTTCTCAGACCTACCAAGCACATTCATGCCTCTGAGGTTTGCACTTGCTGGAGTTTTGGTTGTTGTTGTTGTTTTTTGCTGAAATGCTCTTCACCCACACATAAGCATGGCTGTCTTCCTTACTTCCTTCAGGTCTCACTCAGAAGTCATCAGAGGGATGTTCTCTGACCACCCTACATGAACTGCATCTACTCCCATCTATCTTATTTCACTTTGTTTCTCTTCCTTAGCACTTATCATCCTCTAACACATTATAGGCTTATTTGTTTATTTGTTTAGTGTCAGTCTCCCCCCACCTCCAGCATATAATCTACAGAAGAGCTCAAAATTTGTTTTATGTTCTCTTGTATCACTAAAATAATTCCTTGGCACATAGTGGGCAATAAATATTTGTCAAATGAATGAATAAATGATCTCTCCTCTTACCCAAGCTCACAACTAGCCCATCGTTGGCTAGCTGACAGCTTATTAATGAAAATAACTCTCTATAATACATAACTTTAGGGCAATCCTTCTGAATTTATGTATTTTACATGCAACCAATATTCTGCTAGGGGCTTCAGCTGAAATTGTTCACAAAAATGTTGCTTAAGGATAATTTGATTCAACACACCACAGATTGTTATCTAAAATTATTGCCACTATAAAGTCAGTATATTCAGTTAATTGAAATTATACTGGAATGTGTGTCTTACACTGGAATGTGTATATAACAAATGTGAGTTTTGTTTAAAATACTTGTCTCTCCTCATATAAAGAGTAGGAAGAAGTTTGGAAGCCAGAGGTGAGCAGATTCAGGTCTCAATCCATCATGATTTTTTTCTACCATATTACAAATCTAGAGTCTTGCAAGCCCGGTAAGAGCCAGTGAGGTGTAGCTCAGTGCTTAAGAATCGCATCACAGGAGCCAGGCTTTGGTGATTGAAACCCAGGTCCTGCCACTGAGCTGTTTGTGTCCCCTGGTAAGTTACTTAACTTCTCTGAAACTTGGTTTCTTTATCTGGGTTAAGACTCCCTGCCTTTATGGTTGTCCTGAGGATTTAATGAGTTAATCCACGTAAAGCACTTAACAGGATTGGCACAGAGAAAGTACATAGTTAGTTATGATTATTACTAATATTCCTCCTGATAAAACAGCTGTCACTTCTTAAGAGTTTTACTGTCCTTTTTCCTGGGCACCTGGCCCAGGATTTACTGCACAGTACTCTGTGTTCAATCGGTACAGCCACCACACCCTTGGATCCCTTGCTACTAGTGATATATGCAGTCTTCTCCCTTCTTACTTTTCCCCTCCCTTGCTCCCTCCTTCTTTCCTTTCTTCTCTCCTTTCTTCCTCCTTTCCCCTTCCCTCCCTCCCTCTCTCCTTCCTTCCTTCCCTCCCTCCTTCCTTCTTTCCTTCCTTCCTTTCTTCCTTCCTTCCTTCCTTCCCTCCTCCTCTTCCCTCCCTTTCTTCTCATAAATCTTGCCTTTTCTTACTTTCTCCTACACTTCCTCTCTCATACATTGCAGTCTGTTCTGCATTAGCTGTCAGTCCTCTCCTCCATTCTTCTGTTGTTTCTGCTCTCATTCACAGGAGGGAAAAGACCTGTCATGTCACCAGGAAGAATCCCCAGAAGCAAATCTTTCAGGCTCTCACTTCTTGGGTAGAATTTTGTTCTTTCAAGCAGCTTCTGCTTTAGACATCTGAGGCCCTTTATCAAAGACTGTTTGCTGCTCAAGTTGATCAGAAATGCCATCTCAGCACTTTTAACCTATGTGTGGGTTATACCAGCAGCATCCAGTGCTTTTGAAAACACTGACTTGTCTTATCAACAATCATGGGCTAACCATAAAATCGACCATAACCAATTGTATTGCTTGCTGCTCCTAGGGGGCATGGATGAAATAATGTGGTTACTTTGATGCCTAATAAAATTCAATTCCAGTGATGGTGAGAATGTAGGAAGGAATGAAAGACATGTTCAGTGCAAATGTGTATTTTTTCCTCTTTGTCCTATTAGATTAGGAACTCCTTGAGCAAAGGGACCATGTCTGCTACCTTCATTTTTAATGTTTGGGATGAGTGCTCAGCTTAGTGCCTTCCTCACAATACATGCTCAATAATGAAACTTTTGCTTTTCAAGTACTAGACAAACGTGGTAAAAAATTCTGAGTACACAAAGGCTGAAAGAATAAACCCATGAGTGAGTGTAGTGCTTTATGTTGTTGTCATTCATGTAGCTTTGTGAAACATAAAATTGTAAGACTAAATTGTCAGGCCAGTAAAAAAAAAAAATTATCTCAAATCTCAATGATCCTGTAAACTTTTACAACATATCTTCTGTGGCAATAATTACAGTAGACCCCCCCCTTTCGTGGTTTCATGTTCCACAGTTTCAGTTGCCTGTGGTCAAGCTTTGTCAGAAAGCAGATAATCCCCCTCTGACCTATCGTCAGAAGGCCAGTAGTAGCCTAACGCTATGTCACAATGCATATGTCATTCACCTCACTTCGCCACCTCATGCAGGCATTTTATCATCGCACATCATTACAAAAAGAAAGGTGAGTACAATACAATAAGATATTTTGAGAGAGAGAGAAAGCGAGAGAGATCACATTCACATAGCTTTGTTATTATTGTTCTATTTTGGTAAGTTATTATTGTTAGTCTCTTACTGTGCCTACTTTATAAATTAAACTTTATCATTGGTATGCATGCATAAGAAAAACCAGTATAATGGGGCTTGGTTATATCTGCAGTTTCAGACATCCACTGGGCGTCTTGGAACATATCCCTGGTGGGTAAGTTGGGGCAGGAGAAGACTACTATACTGCAAATTACAGTGATATAGAGATATATCTTAATTCTCTCTCTTAATTGTTAAACTCCTTGGTGAACTAGTTTCTACTATTGTGCTATACACATCATATGCTTTCAATACCTGTTTGCTGAATAAATTAATGAATGATTAAATGGATGATGTTAGACTTCCACTCATTCAGAATATTCAAAGAGGTTTTCCGTAATTCAATTAAGTAAAAAAGTTACTATCTATATGATATGTATGGATTGACATTAAAATATAAAATTACAGGAGCACCTGGGTGGCTCAGTTGGTTAAGTGTCTGACTCTTGATGTCAGCTCAGGTCATGATCTCACAGTTGTGAGATGGAGCCCCATGTTGGGCTCTGTGTTGACAGTGTGGAGCCTGCTTGGGATTCTCTCTCTCCCTCTCTCTCTGCCCCTCCTCTGCTTGCTCTCTCTCTCTCTCTCAAAAGAAATAAATAGACACATACATACATATATTTGCATGAGTCAAAATTATACCAAACATAATGTTATTTCTTATGATTCAAAAGGCACTTCAAGGTCTTTAACTTTCAAGATTAAGAGAAGCCAACTGGTCTCCTAAAAAAGTATATTCATCTCTTGTTTTGGTCTATCAATAGTTTACTATGATTTTTAAATAAATCTGTTTTGTCAAGTTGTATGGATTCTGAATAAAAAGAAGTTTTATATTCTCATTGGAAAGAGTTTAGAAGGCTAAAGTACCTTGAGAAAGACAATATAACACTGAACCAAAGTGATGAAAATGATTGTATTTTAATTTTTTTAATACATTCGTATCTCGACATATTACATTTCTAGACCAAAATGGTTTGTACATCTCTGTTGCTTGAGCAGGAGGAAATCATTACAATGAAAAGAGTTATTGAAAATGGTCCATGTTGTGTAATTCCCAGGATAAATGGGCTGAGTAGCAAATATTTCTGTTGTGAACTGTTTTATACCAAAATGTGCATTATTAAACCCATTTGTTGAGCACATTGAAAGATCGAATATCTTCCTAACTCGACACTGGAAAATGTTTATTTGCCATTCCTCTCCTTCCTCTGCTCTGATCTTGTTAGATATTGTCTCTGGGTTTTCTGGAATCCATCCATATTTAGAGGGGAAAAAAATCATAGCTGTAGAAACCAGAAAAACAGAATTTACAATTTATAAACACATATTTTTAACAAGATCATAAGAAATTTAAAATAGCTTACATAATAGAAACAGCATGTAGGAAAATATATAGAACGATGTGGTGGGTGACTATTTTTTATACCATCATAAGGATCCTATACATTTGAAGAACACAAAAACAGTAGTCATCAGGCTATAAGAATTTGAATGTAGCAGAAGTATGATAGTGATCAGGATGGTTTTGGGGTGATGTTATGCCCCTTTGATTTTATAAATAGGTTACTTTATGCATGCTGTGTACTTAAGTAATATACATTTAATTGTTGCCCTTTAAAACACCATGTGTGCAATCAAGTTGTTTTCATTTCACTTAGAGTAATCATATGTGGGCCTGGTTCCATCTTACAATTACTTTCAAAAAAAGAAAAAAAAAAGCTCTGCTGTTGAAAAATCAATACAGCACCGAAGACTAGAGTCAAAGGTAATAGCAACAGCTGGAATGGAAGAGGCAGTAAGCAGTTTTCCTCTTTGACGATCCTTTTCTTCTCCAATTAATGCCATTTACCTAGAGTCAAACTGGAAGTAAAACATCCAGGTATAGATTTATCTATTTATCCATTCATTCAATAAATATCTATTGAGTGCCTACCATGTGCCAGCTTAGTACTCAGCATGGGAACATGTTATAAAAAGTTTTATTTATTTATTTATTTTTAAATTGTATTTAAATTCAAGTTAGTTAACATATATTGTAATGATTTCAAGTAAAACGTTTTTTTGTCTTTTATTTTTTTTAAGTTTACTTATTTTGAGAGAGAGAAAGCACAAGCAGCAGAGGGGCACAGAGGAGCAAAGACAGAATCCCAATCAAGCTCTGCACCATCAGCACAGAGCCCAATGTGGGGCTCAAACCCATGAACCATGAGATCACCACCTGAGCCGAGATGAAGAGTTGGACAGTTAATGACTGCGCCACCCAGGAACCCCTCAGGTAAAAAGTTGTAATATGATGTTGGGCTTCTGGAGAGACCTTGAGGTGAGAATTGGAAGTCAGATAAATGGTGTTAAAAGTGTCTTTGAAGCAGATGTAAATTGAAGGAAGTTAAATGAAGAGACAGGTGTATTTTGAGATGTTGAGGGGATATGAGACCTGTTACATTCAATTGCTTCAGGAAGTCTCTGCTATGAATGACACAGGAAGGTTATATGAGATTTTGAGGTACATGGGAGAGAATTATGTGTGCAGAGCCGTGGAGGAGAGTGTTCTCGGCACTGAATCAGGGATTGTTGTTGGCATTGTGGCACAGTGGTAGGGAGCATGAGTGTGTTACAGTGAGTCAGAGTCATCCCAGCTTTTCTCCAGCAATGCTCTTGGGCACACACAGAACACTGGACCGCATGTGTGACATAGGTTTGCCCACTGACATGGTGGGTCACAAGAATATGACAGGGACCTCAGTGGGGAGGGCAATAATAGGCTGGGAAGAGTGTTTATGGATGGATTAAACTATGAAGGATTGAGTGTTTATTAAACTCAGTGAGCAGAAAGCAGGGAGAAGGTTGGGAAGGGGAGGAGTGCAGTAGCACATATGGGGGTCGTGCATCAAAAACAAATAGTGCGTATAATGGTTAAATTCAGGGATGATCTTGCTAATGCATGGCTGAAGTAGGGTGGAGTTGGAGGATTGCAGGGAACAAGATCATGAGCCTCTACAGCTGAGGTAACTGATGGGTCCCCAGCATGAATTTTGAAGTTGTCAGAAAGTGGTGATGAGGAATGAGGATGTGGCAGAAGATCATAAACCAGGTGCTATATTCATTTAGAAAGATGGAAATGGGTCTCATGTGAGTTCAGTAAACAACAGCTGTGGTGCCTTTAAGATGGTGGAACAGAGAAGTGGTGTCAATTTCAAATGAGGAGAAAAAAGAAGTGGACAGTTGAGCAGCCCAAAAATTTAAAGTCTGGCCCTGTAAATTACTAGAAGAAAAATCCCAAGAAGGCCAGAATTTATTTTGGAGACATCCATATATTATATGCAATCAGCCACATTTTTTCCTAGGTTCATTCAAATACATGTTATTTTGTTGTTGTTGATTTGATTATTCAACATTACGGATACTGTCTTGGGTAAGAAAAAGATGTTATTTTATATTCTGTCTTGATTCTAACACTTCTTTTATAGTATTTTTTCATGGTTTCTCAGCTTTAAAAATGTCAAATACTGGGAGGATACACTTTCCCAAATATCAGATACTCGAGGCTTTTTACATATATCAAGAATAAGATCCAGTTGGCAGAACCAACTAAACTAGAGAGTATGTTATTTTTCAGAGTAATCCCCTGTATCTGAAAGGAAAACACTGTAGTAATCCTTTTTTTCTTTCTAAATACCATAATTTAGTTAATCCTACTTATATAAGCATAGTCTTGGGCTGGTTTTCAAAACCACCATTATATTAAGTATGTAAAATACAACTGATATGATTGTTGAAATGTGTACTTTTTGCATTAGAATAGAGAACACCAATTTTTATGAGTTTCCTGACACACAAATAAGTGTTCTGATAACTTTACAGACATATTAGTATATTCATAGATATTCTGATTATTGCAAAGCCAGGTACTTTGCATGGGTAGCTACCTAATTTGTTCACAAAGCTTAGTGAATGCTATTTAAATCATAATATAATAAACCTCTTCCAAGGAAGTTATTTAGTAGGGGCAGCAGATCCTATCAGTAAAGGTTGACATTGGCAAACACCTGTCCTGTAGAGTTAAGTGCCCAGAGGCAGGTGTTCTTACATTTATTATGCTTCTATTGTGCTTTTCATCAGTACTATAACACTTAACTGAAAATGTTGATAATTTGAAAGATTTCTTAGCGCTTTATCAGTAAGAGCACACACACCCCATTCATTCATTGAGATGAATTTATTACTTTTCAGTCATTATTTAAATAAACCAAGTCCATGAAATTCCAAAGTAAGATATTACCACTTTCCCACTTTCCTGCCTGCAGTGTTAATTCTCCTTTGGAAGACAGTCATCTTGCCTGCTGGATCCTTCTCTTAGTCTGACTCTGTTTGATATGAGATCAAAGGGCTTTCATTTTCTGTATCAATTAGGCTGGCTGTCTTGTCTCAATGAGATTAAGTAGCCTCTGGAGAGTAGTGACACCAGAACAGCCATAGATGAGCTGATGGTTAGCATACAATATGGCTGTCTTAATTCTTTCTAAATGATAGTTTGTCTAGTCTGATGTCTCTCTTTTATGGTCATGTCTGAAGCTCATTTGTTCAGGGCAACCATGCAGCACACACCAGACCTGATAATCAGTAGTTTGAGTTTCTAAAATGGCTGGAGAGACACATCAATTCTCTCCCAGGCTTATGATGTTTCCCATACTAAGGCGAAGTCCAGGTTTGGTTGTTGTGCCTTTTTATATTTTTTATTTTTGGTAGGATACCAAGTACTAGAATATTTTACTCCAAATAAAATGTAAATCTTACACCCAAAATTTGCCTTGAAGTTGCTTAAAGGAAGCATTATCAAAAGCATTTGTGGAACCCCAAGCAAAGCTATGTAAGCCCAGTATTAGTCCTGCTCTATGTAGATTCTTCTGTATCTAGAAGTTTGTGGTCTGAATTTCCCATAGTCATTTTTGACTACCTTTCTTGAGATAAGACTTTAATGAACTCACTGGAGAAAGTGAAGCAATGTGTTTAAACGTGTTTATTAAGACAATGGTGTTTATTAACAACAAGACACTGGTGTTTATTAACAACATCCTCTCAGTATATTCACGCTCTTTTCACCTTCAGAGATTTCCTCGCCAGCTGCCTTGTCAAAAAAAAAAAAAAGATCGTCAGGGATAAACTCACTGATGTGGCCTTCCTCACTATCTTCAGACTTCTCTCGGCTTCAACATATGCTTCCTTCTTCCTTATTATCCCAGAAGAAAATCTTCCGCCACTTTCCAAGCCTTGGCTTTCACCCTGAGCCCCCAGAATCTGGCTTCCTCAGTTATCTCCCCTCCTCTCATGTACCCTTTCTCTTCTGGGTACACACATGTGCTCGAGACTCCACCAGACGTTAAAGAAATAAAAAACAGTGACAAAAACAGCCACTCTTTCTTTAGCTCAACTTCCTTTTTTTCTGGGCTAATGCCTTACATTTCACCTTTTCATCATCAAATTCTCAAGAAAGAAGGCTACAGAACTTCTTCTATTCATTAGGTCCTATTCTCTTTTTTTTTTCTTTTTCTTTTCTTTTTTTGAATAATAAACACCTCTTTTACATGACCAAAGACAGGAGGGAGGAAGATTTATTTGCCTTTTCAGGCTTTGGTTTTCCTCAGATAAAACTCTAGCTCCTTGGGCACTTAGCCATCTACTCAGCCACACCGGCCTGGGCTTGAAGTGATGCACGCAAGAAGCTTGGCCTCCTGGAACTGCTCCTCTGGAAGACAAAAGTATGGAATGCTTCATGAATTTGTGGGTCATCCTTGCGCTGGGGCCATGCTAATCTTCTCTGTTAATTATTCCAATTTTAGTATAGGTGCTGCCAAAGGGAGCATGGTCCTATTCTCTTTTTAATTCACTGCCATCGGATTTCTGCCCCCACCCTACTGCTGTCACCAAGGTGGGTAAGAACATTGAGTTACCACTCCATGGACACTATCCTACTAGCCTCTCTTCTCCATTTGCCACTAACTGTTACTATCTCCAGACGGAAAGTCTTCTTCTCTTCCGAGTTCTGCCTCACTTCCTCTCCTGGTCATCTTCATGTATCCTTCTAAGTGTTTTGCCTCTTCCCTTATTTTTTTGCCCCTCGGTCCAGCCCTTAGAAGTTGGGGTTCCCTAGTGTTTCTTTCTCACTTGTTTCTTCTCCTTCCGCTAGTCCCCCTCACCCTTAGGCAATCTCATGCTTTGGCTTGATTTCTCCTCCATCAGATCTGTATCTCCAACTATTCAAAGGAATTCCCTTTGAAGCACCTAAAAATTCAACATCTGGTGAAGAATTGAAATGACACTGTCCCTACAATTTGTTCACAGAAATGTCTTCTCCCTTTCTCCCTAGCTCAGCCAAAAAAACCCTGTCATTCTCCCAGAGTGAACTGTGACCTTCCTCTAAATTCCTTACTTCCTTTCAGTTCTACCTCTTGAGAAACATTCTCCTGCCCCTTCATTTTTCATTCCACTGCTTCAGTCTAGATCAGAGCTCATCACCTCACACCTGGAAGGTCACATCCAGGTGACCTTAGTCATATTTATACAGCTTTTCCTTAGTCATATTTACAACTAGATCTGATCACGTCACTACCAGGATCAAAAACTTTCTTCAATTTCCATCTGCCTACAGGATATACTTTAGCCCAACCTCCTTTGTGCATCATAAGATTCCCTTCAGAATATAGCCAAGTCTGATTTTCTAATTACTCTCTGGTCTCCCACCGCCATATGCCTTTACACACTCCAGAATGTTCCTCATTTGTGCCTTCATAGTTAAGATCAAGGTGCTCCTTTTCCCTGGAATGCTCATGTTTCTTCTCTCCTCTTCTGTCTGGCAAATCTCAATTCTACTTTTATGTGGAGTTGCAGTGTCATCTCCTTTCTATTACACTCATCTTTGCTGACCGCAGCCTCCACCCCATTCCCACTGCTGTCACAAAACTAATTCTAATGTTGGGGTTCCATAGCATTTTATGTCTGCTTCCACTTAAAGTCCTTCCCTCATTGTCTTATAGCTATTTTTCTGTTACTCTCTCTCCCCTACTGGGCTACTAGCTCTTCTAAAGCCATGTTCACCTTTCCTGCTATGCCAAAGATGCTCACCTTGTCCTCAAGATGAAACAGAAAGCCTTAGCTGAGTGCCTCAGGCAGCACGATTTTCTGTCCTGCCACGATTTTCTATTCATGTACTCTATTACAGCACTATTATATTGAAATTGTATGTGTACTTTCCATTTCTTCCATTAGACTGAGAGTATATCAAAGCAGGGACCTCATCTTATTCATCATTGCCATCCAAATGGTTAGCACAGTGCCCAGAACACAATAGGTACCAAATAAATGTTTGTTAAATCATCTGTCATGCCCCTAAGTCTTTATTAGTCTTTTGTTTTGAATAGCTATATAAGATACATTTTTAAATGCCTATTAATATACTATGAATATTCACCTATAATGACTACTGCCTGCATAGATCATTGAAAAATCTCAGTCATAGAGACAGATCACACTAAGAGTAGAAAACAATCTTGATTTGTGGGAAGCTGAGCCTCAGAGAGTGCTGAATTAAAAGGGAAAGAGTGAGCCATGTCATGCCAATGGCATTGGCATGCCAATAAATATGTAACATCCCACAGCCTGGAGTTATTATTTTTATAATAATTTATTAGCCTCATCAATTAGAAAAGAGAAAGTCAAATAGAAGGTAACTGAAGTTACTTAACAAATTTATGCTAAAAACCAACTTAAAAGCTACACTAAAAATTCCCTTAGTCCCCAGAACCATAGTGTTTCTGTAGAGTGTCTTCCTATTAGAGTTTCCCCATAATTGTCAAGTTATAGGACAAAAGAAAGCATCTTATTTTTAATCAGCTGAGGTTGGTGTGAGGGTGAACTGGAGAAACATGGGGGAGGCAAGGATCAAGGAAAACCAGGTCTTCTCTCTTCCCCTACATTGCCTACCCTTGTGGATTTGCACAGATAATGTCTATTCATTGTTTAACAATCAGTCAACATGGTTAAGCTCCTGGGCTGTAAATTGGAACAGAAATCTGAGGTGAGTCTGGCTTCAGAGCTCTCATTTTCTATGCCCTAACAAACTGAGTTATTTTGTGAATGCTCTAGTACCTAGTTAGGTGATTTAAATCATTAGTAATATAAATTGGTAGTTATGTTAATAAGATAACTCCACATTTCTTTTAGCAAAATAGGGCTGTTTCAGCCAACCCAATATATATTTTCCCTTTCCTTTCCCCATTCCTCCCTACTTGAATCAGGTTGTGATAAGTTATAGGTATTTCCCAATAAATTACCAACCCCTATACAAACATTTTTTACTTAGCCCATATCCTGCTTCCTACACTCTTTTAAGTTTTATTTATGAATCACTCAAAATTTTACTCATTCCAGAAATTACACATTTACTTGTTAGTATATAACAGCCATTCTTCCTCCTTTATTTGCAATATTTTTAACATCCATTCTAAATGAACTCACGATTGCTCATCCTGGTTTGCATAATTATAGCTGGCTCTTATATGTAATTATCAAAACTCTTTTATTCTTTCTTTTTCCCTTCCTCATCCGTTTTGCTTTTTGTAGAGGGTGAGGAGTTGGGGGGAGTTAGTTCTCTCACAGGAAGAAGGCACCTGGCCGTGAGGGCACTTCACAGCTCATTAATTATCTATTGGGCATTGGCTCATTTAAAAAGTATGAGGCAGGTTGGGATTTGAGATTGGAGGAACCAGGGTGGAAAGCAATTTGTGTTAGAAAAAAATCAAGATGGAGAACCCTAGGCTCAGAGATGTCCCAGGTTTGCAAGAGGATTTTGGATTGGGGAGTTTTTAGCAGCTTTTGAAAGATGAAGAAAGCATTCCTAGTATGCTAGAAATAGGAATGAATTCCTATTAATTAAGAAGAATTAATTCCACCTCACCCAATGAGATGAAATTTGGGAATTTACATAAAGAGGTAGTTTAGACTAAAATTATAAGAAGCTTCTTGGGAATGAAAACATAATTGATTATGAAGGGCAGATGGAATGCTGTCCTTTCCAATCTATAAAAAATATAAATAAATATATATGTATAATAAAGATACAATTTAATAGGCCATTTTAATTGTGACTTTAAAAGAATTCAAACAATACAAAACAATGAAAAGTAATTCCCCCTCTTTCCTTTCTTAATCACAGTCTCCCTTCCCCTCTCCTTTCCCCGTAGTTTCCTTGGCTGGACAAAACCACCATTATTGAGTTATTTATCCTTCTGGAGAAATTCTTTGCATTTACAAACATATATGTGTGTTAGTTATTCTTCATTTCACCGCATGAATGATAGCATACTATATGCACTGTCTGCACCTTACTTTTTTCTCTTGTTGAGGTGTCTTAGAGATCTTTTCCTTATGAGTCCATATAGAGTTGCCTTATGCTTTACAACCACTGCAAAATTTAATTAACCATTCTATTCTGATGGACATTGAGGTTGTTTACATTCTTCTGTTACAAAACTATACTGCATCAGAGTTGAGCAGAAAGAACATGAAAACCTCTTGATGGGAGCATCGGAGGCAAGGTAAGACAGAATGAACTGTTTTCACATGAACCAAATGTTTTTAGGTCCTGCTTCTCTGTGTGCCTCATTGCTGTGCATAAATAGGAGGAAACACACAGGAGCTCTATGAAAGGGCCACTTACTGTTGTTTTCCGATTAGGTTAGGCACGTTTCCACTGTGTGGAGTTATTATGTAAAGTACCCCAAGTCTTTTATGGCAGTGGGGGTACATGTTAGGAACATACGCGAGTTATATCAGGAGAGAACAACGATGTTGTGCAAAGAGCATTGGTTTGGGTCACAAGAACTTGGTTCAAGCCTTAGCTCTGCATTTTATTGGTGTGGTCGTTGGAAGACCTTTTAGTTTCACCAAGCCTTATTTTCTTCTTCTGTAAAATACAGATAACAGTACCAAACTCATGCTTCAAAGATTTAATGAGATAATGCTTATGAAGTGATTCTATAAACCAGTGGTTCTCAAACTTTAAACTGTTTCTGATTCAGAAGGTCTGGAGTAGATAGACCTTAAGAATTTACATTTCTGATAAATTCTCATGTAATGCTGACACTGCTGGTCTGGGACCAGAATTTTGAGAAACACTGGTATAAGCCATAACAAACTGATAGGTGGTGTTACAATTTTTGTCACTATAGTTATTACCCAAGAGAGAAAACTACCTTTACATGTGCCCTTAGAGAAGTGAGAGAGGTAATGGTGTTCATCTTTGAATTAAAATGAAAATTCTGCCAGTCAATCGATTACAGAAATTTCTAAAGAAATTGAAATTATTGGTGGGGGCGGGGGAGAAATACTAAACACATAATTATGCACTCTTTGAGTTTATTTAAATGTTCATGCACCTCTGAATTCACTGGTTAAGAGCACTTGACAGGAAGTGGAAGTACAAAAATAAACAAGAAAGGCTCATCTCGTGGCATTGCTGCCTTAACTGAACACAGGAAGTCCTGGAAATCTTGCAAGACCGTCTGTTCCTTCATGTTGTCTAGCCTGATTTTAAGACCTAATAGAGCATTTTATGTTTGTGTTTGTCAAGGTTATCCAGAGAAACAAAACAGAACCAACTGGAGAAAAAAAAAAATTATACAACACACACACACACACACACACACACCCATGCAAAAGAGAGTTATTATGAGTTTTAAGTTATTGTAACTATGGCATATAGTTCTGGTCTGAGTCCAAGAACCAGCAGAGCCAATGGTATAAGTTCCATCCCAAGTCTGAATCCAAAGGCAGGGGAAAACAAATGTTTTAGCTCAAAGACAGGAAGAGAGAAATAATCCTTTCCTAACTTTTTATTCTATTTATGTCTTCAACAGATTGGACGAGGCCCACCCACAATGGGGAAGGCCATCAGCTTTATTCAGTCTACCAATTCAAATGTGAGTCTTATCCAGAGATACCCTCACAGATGCACCCAGAAAAAAATGGTTTTTTTCAAACTTTTTAATGTTTATTTATTTTTGACAGAGAGAGACAGAGACAGAGTGCAAGTGGGGGAGGGTCAGAGAGAGAGGGACACACGGAATCCGAAGCAGGCTCCAGGCTCCAAGCTGTCACCACAGAGCCTGATGCAGGGCTTGAACTCACGAATGGTGAGATCATGACCTGAACCAAAGTCAGACGCTTAACCAACTGAGCCACCCAGGCGCCCCAGAAATAATTTTTAACAAAATATCTGGGCACCCTGTGGCCCATTCAAGTTGACACATAAAATTAGCCATCAAAATGTTGTTGATGAATGTCTAAAATGAGCTAGTTTCAGGGCACTTATTATGATTTTTCAGTCCACAATACTGCTTCAAAACACTTGAAGTTTCAAGGAGCACAAACATCAACTGTGGCTACATGTACAGTTAGTTTCATATTCTAGTTGTTACATATCTTAACAGCAAAACGTTTCAGTGGACTTCTTATAGCTAAACCTCAAAATATTTTTTAAAAACAGAAAATTTTAGTTTGCTACCATCAACACCATCACCATGATCATATTTATTACAAGAAAGGTGATGCCAACAGGTCTATCCTCCAGTATATAAAAGCTATTCGATATTTAAATATACATTAAGAATAATTCAAAATCATTGATTTATTGTTGTCACAAATGTGTAGGAATCTAGACATTCTAGACATTCAGATTTTAGCACTGACATATTATCTTCTGAAAATTACCACAGACATTCCACTTTCCATTCCCATCTCAACTAATAAATACAACCTGTGGAACAAGAGACATACCACAGTACATTCCTGGGATCCCAAGAGACAAATATAAAAATATTTTAGAAGACAAATATTAAAATTAATGAGATAGAGCCACAAATGTTTGGAGGTAAATTCATGAGTAATGAAGCAAAATTTTCAAACCACAGCACAGTAGGGAGAAAATGTTGAGATTATGTGTGAATAATACTTTTGTGAATATGGCATCTTATTGCAGTGGGTTTCCTTGCTTTGTATCTCACTGATTCCCTTCTTGACATTGTGCAGCTATTTCCTTTGCAATACAGAAACTCCCTTACAGAATCTTTTTCCACAGCTGGCTTTCATCACTTCTTGATAGGTACCTAAATATTTCAGTTTCTTCCACTTTATTTTCCTTTAACAATAACTGCTGCCCAATCAAATCATTCATCTTTCCCCCTGTGTGAGTATTTGAGATCTTGAATGAGTGTTTATCAGGCACCATTCGGAATCCCCTATTTTCTCCTGCTTGGCGTTTTCCTATACTCTAGGTCTCAATTACACTTGGAAGTTTGAATTAAATTTGTTTAACCATTTAAAAATTTTCAAAATTTACCGTGGACTTTTTTTGGTCTTTCCATATAAAAATTTGTGTGTGCAAGTAAAAGACTAACCCTAAAACCTACGACTTATTTTGTAACTTGTATAATAGATCCTGCACATTTATAAACAATACTCAGACATGTGGCACAAAAGAATGAGTATTATGCTTTAATATGACCACAAATGATAACAATAACTAACATTTATTTTCTATTTACTATGAAGTAAGCTGCATGACCAAGCTCTTTATCTCTGCATTAATTTATTTCATATTTCCATCAACCCTGGAAGTTAGGAATTTTATTAAGTGCTTTCATGCCCTTAGTGTGCATGGGGAATCTCAGGATTATTATAAGAGTTTGAGTTGAATTTCTGGTATTTGTAACCCAAAGAGTATTCATTTATGCAAACATGATACATGTTATTATGTACGCATATGTCATTATATACTCTATTTACACTCTATTTATTCTATTCAGTGTGTAAAACAGAGTTTATCCTGAGCAAGGGGAGATCAGATTGAAAAGGCCTGTGCTCTATCTGTCCCATAACCATTTACATTGATTAAATAAAAAAATTCCTAGAGGAACCTCTGGGGAGAAGAAAAACAAAATGAAAATATAACAAGGATTGGGGCCAGAAAGCCAACTTGCAAGGATTTTTCTTACGTAGGCCCATGGCAAGGACTTGACTTTAAGAAAATCTGAAGGCTGAATAAACATAAATATGGTTTAAAAACCAAAGAATATTAATGATATACAGTAAAATGTCTCCCCACCATTCTTGTCATTTATCTAACCAATTCTTACCCAGTCTCTACCATTGGTAAGCACTGTCCTTAATTTCCTACATAAATTTCCACAGTTTGTTCAAGCATATACAAACAAAATCAAATAGATTCTTATTTTTCTTCATTTGCTTCCAAAGGCAGCATATTTTACATACCATTCTGCACCTTGTTTTTTGTTTGTATGTTTATCTTGGGCTTCTTTTCCTATAGGTATAATGAAAGCTTCTTCATTCTTTTTTACAGTTGTTTAATGTTCTATGATATAGACATATTATCATTTATTTAACCAGTTACTTTTTTTTTGTATTTAAAAAAATTTAATACCATATTTTTCATATCGCTTACCATTACTTGCAGTTCTCACCCAGAAATTAAGCTCCCTCAGCGTTGCCCTCCGAGCCACCCTGCGGAAAAGCTTAACCAGTTACTTTTGATCAACATTTGGGTTGTTTCTAATCTTTGGCTATTACAAACAATACTACAGAGAATAACTTTGCACAAAAGTCATTTCTTACCTATGCATGAGTATCTGCATGGTAAGTTCCTCCAAAAGTAATTCTGAGTCTTTTGTGCTTTTGTTAATTTCAAAGTGACCACCTAGCTATTCTCTCTGAGATGCACCCTGGTGGGAGAAAGGATGTGTTATGTGTGAAGCTAAAAAGAGCTGTAACACTTTAGGGCCCAAGGCACCCTGTGATGGAAACCCCCCAAGAGAGCCTAACCCAGGAAGAATAGCCATATATGCCTGTCCACTTTCAGGGGAAGGATGAGCATAGGTCCTAAAAGTTGCTGAGGAGGTGACACTGGAGTGGAGATACCGGCCTGAGTGAGGCACAGTGAAGCACTACATTTGAATGTAGTTCAAATGGGGAGCCAGGACTGTACTGTGCGCTGCTGAAACTTGAACAGAACTGTGTGAGGGTGAGCGACTCCAGCAGCACACGTGGCCCTGGGGCAAGGGCAACTGCACAAGGGCAACTCCTTCCCATGTTCTTACATTTTTTCACATGGTAGTAACAAGCCAACAAAAAACCCTAGTACTTTGAAGCCTGGTGATATTTGGGTAATAAGTGCTCAGAAAGGGTCTTGAAGAATAAAGTGATATTAACAGAGGTTTCCTCTAGGAGTATAGGGTAAGAAGTTAACATCTCACTTTGTCCATATCTTGATGCTCATAGATGTTAATCAACTCTGTTGAGAATTGATGTGCATCATTCCTGATTTTTCTCAATATAGGTATGTATATTTACCCACATAAATAATTTTTATTATATAAATAGGATATTTCTGCTTATACATATTATTTTGTAGTTATGTTTTTATTTTATATACATATTTTAGAGATCTTTCCAAGCAGTATATAAAGCTCTACTTCAACTTTTTAATTTAATTTAATTTAATTTTAGTTTATTTATTTTGAGAAAGAGAGAGAGTGCACAAGCAAGTACAGGGGAGGAGCAGAGAGAGAAGGGAGAGGGAGAGAATCCCAAGCAGGCTCTGTGCTGTTTGTACAGGGCTTGAACTCATAAACCATGAAAGCGTGACTTGAGTGGAAATCAAGAGTCAGAAACTTAGTTGACTGAGCCACCCATGTGCCCCTCAACCTTTTTAAATGATGCAAAGAAGTCTACTGTCATTTATTTGACCATTCTTGATTTTTGGCTATTACAAACAATGCTGTAGTAAATGCCTTTGTACTTGTCTCTGGTCATATACTGGATGCAGATGCTTCTCAAGGACTCTAATACTTAGACATAGAAATCCTGGATTGAAGGGTATGCACGTCTAGAATTGTGATAGATATTGCCATGTTGTTTTCTAAAAAAGGCTTCACTAGTTTACTCTTGTGCCAACAGCACAGAAGAGACAGTTTGCTCACAATCTTAATATTAGACCTTGTCAATCTTTTAAAAGTTTGCCAGTTATATTTGCAAAATTACATCACACTGTTGTTTTAGCTTATATTTACTAGGTTAGTAGTGATGTTGAACTTTTTTTTCACATGCTTCATTTGTATTACTTCTATAAATTGCTTGCTTATTTCCTTTGCATATTTTTTCTATTAGATAGTTGTCTTAATTGATTTGAAGAAATACTTTATGTGCTGTTATGTCTGTTATGTTTGTAGCAAGTGTTTCATCTGCTCTTTATCATTTAACTTTGAACTTGGCTATATCTGTTTATAAGACTCTATTAGTTGTATCTTAGTCTGTTCAGCTGCTGTAACAAAATACCACAGACTGGGTGGCTTCTAAACAACAAAAGTTTATTTCTCACAGTTTTGGAAGCTGGAAAGTCCAAGATCAAAGTTCCAGCATGGCCAGGTGAGGGTTCCTGGTTCATAGGTGGCACCTTTCAGTGTGTCCTCCCTTGCAGGAAGGGGCAAACGATCTCTCTGGAGCCTCTTTTGTAAGGATGTGAAATGCATTCATGAGGGCTTTACCTTCATGAATTAATCACTTCCCAAAGGCCCAGTCTCTTAATACTTTTATCTTTGGAGATTAGGATTTCCACATTTGAGTTTGGAGGGGACCCAAACATTCAGACTACAGCATTTCACCCCTAGGTCCCCCAAATTTATGTCCTCATATGCAGAATACATTCATTGCACCCCAATAGCCCCAGAAGTCTTGTTCCAGCATCAACTCAAAAGCCTAAGTCCAAAGTCTCATCTAAATATCATCTGAATTAGATATGGGTGAGACACTCATGTTTTGGCAAATTGCTCTCCAGCTATGAACTTGTGAAATCAAATAAATTATGTGCTTCGAAGGAGGGACAGGCATGGGACAGACATTTCCATTCCAAAAGGGAGAAATAGGAAAGAATATATGGGTAATAGTTTCTCAGCAAGTCCAAAATCTTAAACCCCAATGGGGCAGAGGTCCCACCTTCTCGACAAACTGGGGTGAAAGTTGGGGCCCCCGAGGCTCCAGGAGGTTTTGCTCCCACAGCTTTGCTGGGTGCAACCCATACAGCAGCTCTCATGGATTGGGGTCCCATGCCTCTCTCGGGGGCAGGGGTCATTGCCCTAGGACTCAGATGGTCATTGCCCTAGTCAGATCTCTCTGAAGTGGCCCCTCCCCCTCCTGAGCCCACTGCTCTGGGAGACCCCATCCTTCCAAATCTAGGTGGAGATATCCATGTTCCCACTGGCTAATGGCTAGTGGCTGTGTCATGGCGTGAAATACTTTATATGTGATTCCTAGTCATAGAAGATAGAGAATAAGCTAAGTCAGAGTAAGACAAGATGGAGTCACAGTGGCCAATGTGAACTCCCATAACAGTTGTCAACGTGAGATGTAGGACTTCGAGTGTGCCTCTGTAGATAAGCTCTGTGACTGATAGATAAGTAAAACTTATTAAGAAAGGTCCACAGAGAGACTTGGGTGAGACCTAGTGGACTGAGCTGATATGGCAAAGACCATCGGGCAGAACCGTTAACACCCAGCTCAGTGGACCCTTAAAAGAAGGAGCTGTCTAGCAGCGGCCAGAGGGCTGACCGACCTTCTGTGCTGTGTTATGTTCACAGGCTTTCCACACAGGAGCTGCCAGAGACTCTGGCAGGCGCAGAAGGCCACCTAACTGCAGTCCAGGCCAACACTTGTTATAGGAACAACAATGGGACCGGTGCCTCTCTGCTCACACTGTGATGCCTCCTTCCTGTATCCTCTTTGGAGTGGTTCAATAATTCCCTTCTAACTTTATTGTGTTGAGTAACTTGTGTGATAAAATTGTGCAATAAACTGAATGATTCATGAATTTAATGTTGGTGCTATGCAGCTATTTGAAACAGGTCTCAATCCTGTGATTCTTACCTGGCCTTGCCTTTCACCCTGCTCAGGCTAATGTACTCTGATCTCCGGAGGGGCTCTGCCAAGGTTTACTGCCTCTCCCCTCCATTGTGACAATTGCCTTGGCCTCCTTGCACAGCACCTGGAGGCTAAGGGGTGTGGCTCGTGCTTTTGGGGGAGCACAGCCTGCACTGTGAGGCTTTGAAATAGATCTGCCCTGGGGCCCTTGAACTCTGGACCTGTGGAGGTAGGGCCAGTCTGGAACTGCCTTTGGGTGATTCTTCCATTGTCTTGAACAATAGGTCCTGGCTTCTCTTTGGAAGGCCCACCAATCTACCCATTGTCTTGATGAATAACTCTTATTTTCTGTTGAGTTGGTCAATCCAGACTAATTTCCTTATCAAATTTGGCCCCACTCCTTGTGTTCTCTCCCAAGCAAGCTTTCTTTTTTTTTTTTTTTTAATTTTTTTTTTCAACGTTTATTTTTATTTTTGGGACAGAGAGAGACAGAGCATGAACGGGCGAGGGGCAGAGAGAGAGGGAGACACAGAATCAGAAACAGGCTCCAGGCTCTGAGCCATCAGCCCAGAGCCCGACGCGGGGCTCGAACTCACGGACCGTGAGATCGTGACCTGGCTGAAGTCGGACGCTTAACCGACTGCACCACCCAGGCGCCCCACCAAACAAGCTTTCTTATTTCTTTATACATAGATAGGCTGAGAATTCTCCAATTTAATTTTTGCGTTCTTTTTGATTAATAATTCCACCTTTAAATTGTTTCTCTCTTTTCGAATTTTACTATATACATTCAAAAGAAACCAGGCTGCTCCTTCGAAACTTTGCTTACAAATTTCTTCAGTCAAATATCTACTTTTCATTGCTTACAAATTCTACCTTCCACAAAACAGGAGGACAAGAACACAATGAGTTAAGCTCTTATCCACTGTATAACAAGGATGGCCTTTCCTCAAGTTAACATAACATGTTCCTCATTTCTGTCTGAGACCTCAACAGGATGACCTCTATTATCCGTGTTTCTACCAACATGCTGCTAACAACCACTTAGGTATTCTCTAAGAAGATGGAGGCTTTCTCTACAGCTTTCCTCATCTGAGCTCTTGCCAAACTTGCTCTTTACAGTCCATTCATAGCAGTGTAGGCTTTCTCTGGCATGCACCTCAAAACTCTTTCAGCCTCTGCCTATTATCCAGTTCTAAAGCTGCTTGCACATTTTTAGGTATTCGTTAAAGCAGCAACTCCCATCTTTGGACTAATTTTCTTTTTTAGTCTGTTTGGGCTGCTATTAAAAAACCCATAGACTGAGTAGCTTATAAAAAACAAATCTATTGCTGACAGTTCTGGAGGCTGAAAGTCTGAGATCGGGTACCAGCATGGTCAGGTGAGGGCTCTCTTCTGGGTCACAAACTTCTCCTTGTATCTTCATAGGGCAGAAGGGGCTGGAAGTGAGATCTCTCTCTCCTATTTTTTTTTTTTTTTAGAACTTTCCATGCTTTTTTTTTTTTCTTCAATTTTTTTTTAACATTTATATATTTTTGAGAGAGAGACAGTGTGTGCAAGGGGGGAGGCACAGAGAGAGACAAAATCTCAAGGAGGCTCTGCACTGTCAGCACAGAACCCAATGTGGGACTCAAACTCATGAACTGTGAGATCATGACCCGAGCCGAAATCAAGAGTCAGATGCTTAACAACTGAGCCACCCAGGTGCCCTTCTTTCTTCAAATTTTTATTTCAATTCCAGTTGGTTAACATGCAGGGTAATATTAGTGTCAGGTGTAGAATAGTGATTCATCACTTACTTTTAAGATTTTTTTTTTCAACGTTTATTTATTTTGGGACAGAGAGAGACAGAGCATGAAGGGGGGAGGGACAGAGAGAGAGGGAGACACAAAATCGGAAACAAGCTCCAGGCTCTGAGCCATCAGCCCAGAGCCTGACGCGGGGCTCGAACTCACGGACCGCAAGATCGTGACCTGGCTGAAGTTGGACGCTCAACCGACTGCACCACCCAGGCACCCTTTTTTTTTTTTTTAAGATTTTTTTTTTTTAACACCCAGTGCTCATCATAACAAAACCCCTTCTTAATCCCCATCATCCATTTAGCTCATCCCCCCAACCCCACTTCCCCTTCAGCAACCATCAGTTTGTTCTCTATATTTAAGAGTCTGTTTCTTGGTTTGCTTCCCTTTTATTCCCCTATGTTTATTTGTTTTGTTTCTTAAATTCCACATATAAGTGAAATCATATGGTATTTGTCTTTTTCTGACTTATTTTGTTTAGCATAATACATCCTACTTCTATCCACGTTGTTGCAAATGGTAAGATTTCATTCTTTCTGATGGCTGAGTAATATCCCATTGTATATATATACCACATATTTTTTATCCATTCATCAGTTGGTAGACATTTGGGCTCTTTTCATAGTTTGGCTATTATTGATAATGCTGCTATAAACATTGGGGTGCATGTATCCCTTCGGATCAGTATTTTTGTATCTTTGGTGTAAATACCTCATAGTGCAATTGCTGGATCATAAGGTAGCTCTTTTTTTTCTAATGCTTATTTATTAATTTTTGAGAGAGACAGAGAGAGAGAGAGACAGAGAGAGAGAGAGAGAGAGACAGAGAGAGAGCAAGCAGGGGAGGGGCAGAGAGAGAGGGAGACAGAGAATCCCAAGCAGGCTCTGCACTATCATGGCAGAGTCTAATGTGGGACTTGATCCTGCAAACTGTGAGATCATGACCTGGGCTGAAATCAAGATTCGGACACCACCGACTGAGCCACCCAGGTGCTTCAAGGTAGCTCTATTTTTAACTTTTTTTAAAAAAGATTTATTTATTTTTGAGACAGAGAGTGTAAGTACGGAAGGGGCAGAGAGAGGGGGACAGATCTGAGGCAGGCTCTGAACTGACTGCAGCAAGGATGCAGGGCTCAAAATCAGGAACTGTGAGATCATGTCCTGAGCTGAAGCTGGATGTTCAACAGACTGAGCCACCCAGGTACCCCTCTATTTTTTACTTTTTGAGGAACCTCCACACTGTTTTCCAGAGTGGCTGCACCAGTTTGCATTCCCACCAATAGTGCAAGAGGGTTCTCCTTTCTCTGCATCCCCATCAGCCAATACCTGTTGTTTCCTGTATTGTTAATTTTAGCCATTCTGACAGGTGTGACGTGATATCTCATTGTAGTTTGGATTCGTATTTCCCCGATGATGAGTGATGTTGAGCATCTTTTCATGTGTCTGTTAGCCATCTGTATGTTTTCTTTGAGAAAAATGTCTTCTCATGTCTTCTGCCCGTTTTAAAGCTGTATTATTTGGTTTTTGGGTGTTGAGTTTTTATAAGTTCTTTATTTATTTTGGATACTAACCCTTTTATCAAATATGTCATTTGCAAATACCTTCTCCCATTCCTAAGGTTGCCTTTTAGTTTTATTGATTGTTTCCTTCACCGTGCAGAAGATTTTATTTTGATGAAGTCCCAATAGTTTATTTTTGCTTTTGTTTCCCTTGTCTCAGGAGACATGCCTAGTAAGAAGTTGCTACAATCGATGTCAAAGAGGTTACTGCTTGTGTCCTTCTCTAGGATTTTGATAGTTTCCTATCTCACATGGAGGTCTTTCATCCATTTTGAATTTATTTGTGTGTGTGGTGTAAGAAAGTGGTCCAGTTTCATTCTTTTGCATGTTGCTGTCCAGTTTTTCCAACACCATTAATTGAAGAGACGGTCCTTTTCCCATTGGATATTTTTCTTGCTCTGTGGGATCTCTATTGTTCCCTTTATTTATTTTTATTAATAACCTTAGATTGCACACAGTTGAAGTAAATAATAAAGAACTAGAAGGTAGATAGGTGAAAAAATCCAAAACAGAGCATGGAGTAAAAAAGAATGGAATATAAAAAATATCGGAATAAGAAATACAGGAGATAGAGTGAAAATATCTAACTTCCAGAAGGAGACTAGCAAGAGAATGGGGCAGAAGCAACCAGGAAGAAATAATGTCTGAAAATGTTCAAAACCAATGAACATTATTCAAGAAAGTATCAGAATGACAGCAGGATAAATCCTTAGAAAACGATACCTAGGTCCATCTTAGTAAAACTTTGAAAATAAAAGGCAATTTAAAATATCTTAGCAGTCAGGGGTGCCTGGGTGGCTCAGTCAGTTTGAGCATCCAACTCTTGATTTTGGCTCAGGTCATGATCTCATGGTTCGTGGGATCAAGCTCCACATCAGCACCTACTTGGGATTTTCTCTCCCTCTCTCTCTACCCTTTCCTCCCCATTGCTTGCACAGGCACGCTCCCTGTCTCTTTCCCTCTCTCTCTCAAGAAAAAGAATCTTAGCAGTCAGAGGTGGCAGAAAGTACCTACTTAAAGGAACAAAAATTATGATAGTTGAATTCTCAACAGAAACATTGAACTACAGAAAATATATGGAATGATGTCTTCAAAGTGTTGGGGAGAAAATGCCAGTCTAGAATTCTATGCCCAGTGAAAATATCCTTTAAGGTTTATTTATTTATTTATTTATTTGTTTGTTTGTTTACTCGTTCATTCATTCATTCATTCCTTCTTTGAGGTAGGGAGTGTGCAAGCAGGGAGGGGCAGAGAGAGGGAGAGAGAGAATTCCAAGCAGGCTGCATGCAATCTCTGGCACAGAACCTGACTTTGGGGCTCAATCTCAGGAACTGTGAGATCGTGACCTGAGCCAAAGTCAAGAGTGGGACACTCAACCGACTGAGCCATGCAGGTGCCCCTGAAAATATCTTTTAAAAATAAAAATGAAGTAAATTAATTTTCAGACAAAAATTGAGAGAATGTGCCACCAACTGCCTTACACTAAAGAGAGAGAGAGAGAGAGAGAGAGAGAGAGAGAGAGAGAGAAAGCCAAGATAATAACAGATGGAAGCAGAGATGTAGAAATGACAGTAAGAGAAATGGGAGAGTAAATAAATGGGCAAATGTAAATTAATATTGATATTAAAAACAGCAATGATAAATGGCATCTCTTTTATGAAAGTACTATTCCCATGCACACTGGCTCCACCCTTCTGACCCAATCACCTCTCAAAGACCACACTTAACTACTACTATCACCTTTGGGGGTTAGGAATTTAACATATGCATTTTAGCAGGCACACAAATATTCAGACCACAGCAAGTTGCAAATGACAGAAAAGTCAACTGAAACTGGTTTAAGTAAAAATGGAAATATATTGTTAATATATCTAAAAACTCAGGGATGGACTGGTGCCAGTTACAACTGGAATCAGGATTTCAATCATGTCATCAAGACTTAACTTCTTTCTCTCTCAGTTTATTCATTCAACTGATATTTAAGTGCCTAATTTGTACAACCAATATTCTAGGAACTAAAATTTCATCACTGAGTGAACCAAACAGACAAAAATCCCTGTCTCTATGGAGTTTGCGTTCTGCCTTAAATTGTGATAGCTTTGCTCTCAGGTTTGACTTTGCATTTCCCAGCTCACATCATCCCAACACCAAGTCCAGTGGAAGAGGGAAGATCTACTTCTCCCAGAGCCAGCAACTGAATTTGGCTTTGATATTTCTGACTTGGATTTTCTGTCCATTTCTTAATCACTGCTAGGTAGCTGTGTTGCTTTTATTACTAGGAACAGATCACCTGACCACCCTGGAACCAGGGGTGGAATCAACTGCATTGGAAAAATAATAGGTAAGAGTAGGGTAAGGGTAGGTGTCCAAATAGGAATCAGCTGTTGCTTAAATGGGGGTAATTAAGCACTGGGCAGCCTAATCCAAGCTGTGTCCACTGATTGGTATATACTTTTTAATAGAGTTAAATTTTTCTATAGTTCTGTTAGTCCTTTCCTTTATTGCATCTAGAGATTATATCTCATTTAATGTTAAATTTACAAATATGTTTTCCCATATTATCTGCCACATTTTGTATATATTTAAAATATTTACTTCTTGGGTGCCTGGGTGGCTCAGTGGGTTAAGTGTGCGACGCCAACTCATCATGATCTCACGGTTTGTGAGTTTGAGCCCCGTGTCAGGGTCTGTGCTGACAGCTTGGAGCCTGGAGCCTGCTTCAGATTCTGTCTCTCTCTGCCTCTGCCCTACTCATGCTCTGTCTCTCTCTCTCTCTCAAAAATAAATAAACATTTAAAAAATTTAAAAATATTTACTTCTTAATTCCTCTTGACTTTGTTTTTGACGATTGTGTGATGTAGGGGTGAATCTTTTGAAAAGTATGTGCTTATCTGATATTCTGATTGTTTACAATGAAAAGGGTGGACTTGTGTGACTGAAGAGTGTTCGAAAAGATTAAGATTATAATCATTGATGTGCTAGGATGTTCATCACATCACTGTTTAGAGATGGTGTATAGAGAGGTGATTCCAAGCATAGGTACTGGTGTCAGAAGAAACAGGGATTATACTCTGCCTTTGTGGCAAACAGTCAGCTGTTTGTGTTGATCAAGTGTTTGAACCTCAATTTCCTCTTCTGTAAAACAGTGATAACATCACCTCCTCATTGGATTGTTTGAATAAATAATGAGGCAACCTTTGTAAAAAGACATAAGATAGTTCTTGGCATGTAATAAACATGAACAGATAATAGCTACTGTATTTAACAGAAAAAAAAAGGGAACATTGTTCAATAATAGAAAATGGTTTAAATGAATTATGATGGAATATTATGCAGGCACTAAAAATCATATTTTACAAGAATATTTAATGACATAGAAAAATATTCACTGCAAACTTAAAAAATAACCAGAATACAAAAGTATATAAAGTTTGATCCTAACATTGAAAATATATATATAATTTTTTATTATACACTTAGAAAAAGAAGACTAGATGGAAAGCTTCCAAAATGTTAAAGGTAGACATCTCTGGGTTCTAAGTTTATAAATTTTTACATTTACTTTCATAATTTTTTATTTAAAACATTTTCTATAACAAGAAATACTTTAATAATTAGAAAAATATTAAGGATGCAATGTAATTTGTCCTGCAAAATAGCACCTATAGATATGTGCAAAGGGAGAAGACATGAAAGTCATAAGAGGAGGCTAAAGAGGGTGGTTTTGAAGTTGAGGGAGAAGGGCCAATAAAAAAACACCTATCTACCCTATGACTTTGGCACTAATGAAGAAAGGCAAATAGAAATCAGAACCAGATACTGCTGTTAGCAAGCCTGCTTAGCTAACAGAACTGTCTAGTTTTCCAATGTCAGTAAGTGACAACCTCCACTTACAGCAAGGAGAAGGCAAGAAAGAATGTGTGGTGCTCTCATGCAAGTAGATGCTGAGGAAGCATCATATGGATTTATTATAATTTATTGAAGTCATTCCCTGTTATGGAGAAAGCAAAACTCTGCTCCTTCTCCCAAACTCATCAATCAAAAAATTCACTCCTTCCCTAGGAGAGCAAAGAAAGTACTACCCTAGTGGTCTTTGCTTCACATGAAAACATAAAGCCAGAAAGAAATCAAGACACCCTCCCAACACTGGGGAGCGTTCAACCAGGTCAAATTCAATAGAAAGATTAGTGAGAAAGAGGGCCAAGATTATTTGTGTAGAATTATAAGGAAGAAATCAGATTTTAAGAATTCATTGGACATTAAATGGTCTGTATAGATTACCCTTTTAATAAGCCAGTTAAAAAATAAGAGAAAGGGTTGTTGGTTGACAGAGAATGCACAGAAGAAACAAGACTTACTTCTTGTTTTATTTCCCCCTCTCTCTTTCTCTGTCTCTCTTTTTTTAAGTAGGCTTTCTGTCCAGCATGGAGTCCCATGTGGGACTGAACTCACGACCTTGAGATCAAGACCTGAGCTGACATCAAGAGTCAGCTGCTTGACCAACTGAGCCACCCACACACTCCTCTTCTATGTTATATCTATGTAGTCATCTAAAAAGTTTTAGATTCAGAGAAACTTAAGTCTGTTTATAGCCTGAAGGAAGAGAACAAAGTGAGAATTTCAAGAGGGAAGAGAGAGTAACTAATAGTACAGAAGTCTAGAGTTGATTGGAGGCAATGTGGATTGTATTTTTTCTGAAGCAAGAGGTTCCATCATTACTTCAGTCTATGAGAGAAGCCATGGAGAATAACTGGGAGCTATGTAAAGAGAATAGAAGTGTATTTGGTTAAGTGTAAGGCCCCATCAAAATTTTAATTGAACCAATTAATAGTTATTTAATTTAATTTTTCTAGGAGCACAGAAGCAGAGGAAAGAAATATTTTGATACATTTGGTCTCATGAACTGGCAAGGCAGAAATGGTTTTTTAAGGTTTGGGCAAAAACCCACAAACAAAATAAATAAATTTAACAGAAAAAGATTTTTTCTGTAAAGAACCTGTTCTAGAGGATAAAATTCAGAAAGAATTTGGGGAAGCATAAGGTTCATAGTTTGGGCAAGAAAAGTTTATTGTGTTGAGAAACCTCTAAATTATGCCTGATTGTTATTACCCAAGTCTAGATCCACATTCTCCCAAGATAGATCACATGGCAGGCCATGAAACAAGTCTCAATACATTTAAGAAAACTGAAATCATATCAAACATATTTTTTGACCATAATGGTATGAGACTGGAAATTAATTACAAGGAAAAAACTAAAAAATTTGGAAACACATGGAAGCTAAACAACATGCTACTAAACAACCAGTGTGTCAAGAAAGAAATCAAGGAAGAAATCCAAAAATACATGAAGACAAATGAAAATGAAAACACAATGCTCCAAAATATTTGGGATGCAGCAAAAGCAGTTCTAAGAAGGAAGTTTATAGTGATACAGTTCTATCTCAAGAAACAAGAAAAATCTCAACTAAACAACCGAAGTTTACACCTAAAGGAACTAGAAAATGAAGAACAAACAAAGCTCAAAGCTAGTGGAAGAAAGGAAATAAAGATTAGAATGAATATACATGAAATAGAGACTAAAAAAAAAGTAAACAATCAATATCATGAAACCAAGAACTGATTATTTGAAAAGATAAACAAAATTGATAAACCTTTAGCCACACTTAATAAGAAAAAAGAGAGAGATGGTGCACCTGGGTGGCTGAGGCGGCTAGGTGTCTGATTCTTGATTTTGATGCTCTCTCTCTCTCTCTCAAAAAAAAAAAAAAAAAAAAAAGAAGAAGAAGAAGAAAGAGACAGCACTCAAATAAATAAAATAAGAAGTGAAGGCGAAGAAATAACAATCCATATTACAGAAATACAAAGGATTATTAGAGAATATTATGAAAAATTATGTGCCAACAGATTGGACAACCTAGAAGAAATGGATATATTTCCTAGAAGAATGCAATCTTCCAAAACTGAATCAGGAAGAAATAGAAAGTCTGAATTTTTTTTAATGTTTATTTATTTTTGAGAGAGAGAGAGAGAGAGACAGAGAGAGACAGAGTGTGAGTGAGGGAGGGGCAGAGAGAGAGGGAGACACAGAATCCGAGGCAGGCTCCCGACTCTGAGCTGTAAGCACAGAGCCCAACACAGGGCTCGAACTCACAGACTAACGGACCATGAGATAATGACCTGAGCTGAAGTTGGACCCTCAACTGATTGAGCCACCCAGGTGCCCCTAAAAAAATATTTTTTAATGTTTTTTATTTTTGAGAGAGAGTGTGCATGCATGAGTGGGGAAGGGGCAGAGGGAGAGAGGGAGACACAGAATCTAAGGCAGGCTCCAGGCTCTGAGCTGTCAGCACAGAGCCTGATGCAGGGCCTGAACTCAGGAACAGCAAGATCATGAACTGAGCCAAAGTCGGCTGCTTATTGAAAATTATTGAAAATGATTATTGAAAATTTGAACAGACTTACTACTAGTAATGAAATTGAACTGGTAATTTATTTATATTATTAAAAAAAATTTTTAATTCATTTTTGAGAGAGACAGAGACAGCGTGAGTGGGGTAGAGGCAGAGCAGGCTCCACACTGTCAGCACGGAGCCTGATGTGGGGCTCGAACTCATGAAACCATGAAGTCATGACCTGAGCCGAAACCAAGAGTCAGATACTTAACCAAATGAACCACCCAGGTGCCCCTAAACTGGCAATTTAAAAACTCCCAACAAACAAAAGTCCAAAACCGGACGGCTTCACAGGTGAATTCTACCAAACATTTAAAGAAGAGCTAATGTTTATTCTTCTCAAACTATTCTTAAAAATAGAAGAGGAAGGAAAACCTCCAAATTTACCCTATGAGACCAGTATTGCTCTGATACCAAAACCAGACAAAAACATGATAAAAAAAGAAAAGTGCAGGCGCCTGGGTGGCTCAGCCAGTTGAGTGTCCAACTTCAACTCAGGTCATGTTCTTGAGGTTCATGAGTTAGAGCCCCACATCAGGCTCTGTGCTGACAGCTTGAAGCCTGGAGCCTGATTCAGATTCTGTGTCTCCCTTTCTCTTTTTCCCTCCTCTGCTTGCACTCTGTCTCTCTCTGTCTAAAAAATGAATTAAAAAACATTAAGAGAAATAAATGTTTAATAAACATTAAAAAATTTAAAAAGTGCAACCCAATATCTCTAATGAACATAGATACAGAAGTCCTCAACAAATATAAGCAAATCAAATTCAACAATACATTAAAAGGATGATTCACCACAATCATGTGGGATTTATTCCATTCCAGGGATACAAGTGTGGTTCAATATTTGCAAATCAATCCATGTGATACATCATATTAACAAGAGGAAGGATAAAAACCATATAATAATATCAATAGATGCAGAAATGCATTTGACAAAATTCAAAATCTGTTCATGATAAAAACTGTCAACATAGTGGGTTTAGAGGGAATGTACCTCAATATAATAAAGACCATTTATGAAAAACTCAAAGCTAACATTGTACTCAGTGGTGAAAAATTTTTCCTGTAAGATTAGAACAAGAGAAGGATGTCCACTCTCACCACTTTTATTCAACATAGTACTGCAAGTTCTAGCTGAAATAATCAGATAAGAAAAAAAAAACAGGCATCAAATTGATAAGGAGGAAATAAAACTGTCGCTATTTGCAGATGACATGATACTATATATAGAAAACCCTAAACATGCCACAAAAAACTATTAGAATTAACAAATGAATACAGTTAAGTTGCAGGATACAAAACCATTATTCAGAAATCTGTTGTGCTTCTACACACTAGTAACAAAGTAGTAGAGAAATTAAGAAAACGATCCCATTTACAATTGCACCAAAAGAAATAAATTATCTACCAATAAATGTAACCAAGCAAGTGAAAGACTTATATTCTGAAAACTATAATACACTGATGAAATAAATTGAAGACAGCACAAAGAAATGGAAAGATACACCATGCTCATGGATTGGAGGAATTAATATAGTTAAAATGTTCATACTACCCAAAGCAATCTACAGATTCAAATGCAAGCTCTATAACACTCTTCACAGAACTAGAACTAATAATCCTAAAATTTACATGGAGCCATGAAGACCTCAATAGCCAAATCAATCTTGGAAAGACAAAACTGGAGGCATCACAGTTGCAGATTTCAAGATATACTGCAAAGCTATAGTAATCAAAACAGTACGGTACTGGTACAAAAATAGAAACATGGATCAGTGGAACAGAATATCTCTACCCTGTTGCCCAGAATAAACTCCATGCCTATCTGGCCAATTAATCTATGACAAAAGAGGCAAGAATATACAATGGGGAAAAGACAATCTTTTCAATAAATGGTGTTGGGAAAACTGGACAGCTACATCCAAAAGAATGAAACTGGGTCACTTTTTTACACCATACACAATATAAACCCAAAATGGAATAAATGCCTAAATGTGAGACCTAATACCATAAAACTCCTAAAAGAAAACATAGGCAATGGACATTGCCCTTAGCAACATTTTTATGGATGTGTCTCATCAGGCAAAAGAAACAGAAGTAAAAATAAACTATTAAGACTACACAAAAATAAAAACTTTTGCACAGGAAAGGAAACCATCAACAAAACTAAAAGGCAACCTTAGTGAATGGGAGAAGATATTTTCAAACCCCTTATGTAATAAGGGTTTAACATCCAAAATACGTTAAAAAAATTTACATAACTCAACACACAAAAACCCCCAACAAATCTAATTAAAAAATGGGCAGAGGAGTGCCTGGGTTGCTCAGTCAGTTGAGGATCTGACTTCGGCTCAGGTCATGATCTTGCAGTTTGTGAGTTCAAGCCTATACATCGGAATCTATGCTGACAGTGTGAAACCCTCTTGGGATTCTCTCTCTCTCCCTCTCTTTCTCCCCCTTTCCTACTCATGCTCTCTCCCTCAAGAATGAATAAACATTAAAAAAAAATTTTTTTTAAATGGGCAGAGAACCTGAGTAGACATTTTTTTCAAAGAGGACATACAGATGGCCAATGGACACATGAAAAGGTGTTCAGTATCACTAATGACCAGGGAAATGCAGATCAAAACCACAATGAGATATTATCTTACACCCGTCAGAATGGCTAGTATCAGAGAGACAAGAAATAACAAGTGCTGGTGTGGATATGGAGAAAAGGGAACCCTCATACACTTTTGGTGGGAATGGAAATCAGTGAAGCCACTGTGTAAAACAGTGTAGAGTTTCCTCAAGAAACTAAAAATAGAACTACCATATGATCTAGTAATTCCACTACTGGGTATTTACCCAAGAAAACAGAAACACTAATTTGAAAAGATATATGCACCTTTATATATATTGCAACACTATAGTTACTAAGATATGGAAGTAACCTAAAATGTCCATTGATAGATGGAGCCATAGAAAATATTACGGAGCCATAGAAAAGAATGAAATCTTGTCATTTGCAGCAATATGGCTGAACCTAGTGAAATAAGACAGAGAAAGACGACACATACCATGTGATTTCACTTATATGTGGAATCTAAGAAACAAAACAAATAAACAAACAATAAAACAGATGGGTGGGGGAATGGGTAAAATAGATAAAGGGGATTGAGAAGTACAAACTTCTAGTTATAAAATATATAAGTCACGAAAATGAAAAGGGCAACATAGGAAATATAGTCAATAATAATTGTAATAATGCTGTATGGTGACAAATGATGATTACCCTTATTGCAGTGAGCATTAGTAATGTATAGAATTGTAGAATCAGTATGTTGTACACCTGAAACTAACATAATGCTCTATGTTAATTATACTTCAATAATAAAAATATCTAGTTCCACTGAAAGTAAGTGTATCTAATAAAGTAAGCTAATATGTAAAATACTTTAGAAAGCTTTAAGTGATATCAGGTTTGTAAATGATCTACTGAACTGAAAATGTATGCCTGTAGCAGTACCTGATTTGGATTACATATGCAGTTTGGGACATGTTCAAGGAGACAAAGCAGGCAAACATACATAAGCATCAGTTTTATCTAGTTACTATGATCGTTAAATCCTTTGCTCTCATGGAACTTCAAATCTGGCAAAAGAACAAAGTTAGAACTTAACAGTGCTGCTATTTTTAATCAGTCATGTGTTCCAAATACATTAATTGCATTCCAACTCTTTAAAATAAGTATTCTTGGCTGAGAGACAGAACATTGTGTTTTAAAAATAAAGCCGTTTCCCAAATGTCTACTGTTCATACATGTAATCCATGTGTAGATTTTATTGCAGATTGATCATGGATGTGATACCAAGTACAATATGAAGTGAAGAAACACAATACTCAGTATTTGACCTTCTTCACATTTGATGTTGTTTTGCACTGATAGGTTCTTTTCAATGGGAGACTATTTTATGTTTGTGGAGGGGCTTATCCCTCTCTCTTAAATCAAATAACAGAAAATAACACAAATTAAGGGTCAAATCACTAGGTTTGAATAAAATCATGGAGGGGAGAATCTAGGAAAGATGGATAGCAGAAGTAGTTGCTATGTTTAAATCAGGACTTAGAAAACAAAACAAGAGTTGCCAAGTCAAGGTCAGGACATGTAGTGATCAGTAAAGTAGGAAAAGTTAAAGGAAATATTGCAACAAAGGATAGGCAGATTGCTGGAACAGAGGGTTTTATGGAGTTTAATAATTCTTGTATCTCCCAACTGACCTCACCTATCAGATAAGACCCTATATAGTCAGTCCATGTGTTTCGCTGAAGACCCATTAATAGTATGGTTCATGAAAACCAATCACCTGTTGCAAATAAACAATGTTTCTGAACCATCATATGAAGGTATATTTCTTGACTGACTATATCAGTAGTGATGATACATTTTGGAGGGATAAAGTGTCACTTGAGATAGCATTGTGAGCATCTGGTACATGGCTTGGTAAAAGAGTTGACCAGAATTAGCTATTGGTCTGAATTCAAGGTCATTGTACAGAATAAAACATCAGCTTTGACCAGTTATAGGTCAAAGTCTTTTTTTAAAAAAAATTTTATTTTATTTTATTTGAAAGAGAGAGAGAGAGAGCATTGGAGATGGGGGCGGGGGGCGGGGTGGAGAGAAAGAGAGAGAGAGAATCTAAAGTAGGCTCTATGCTCAGCACGTAGCTCAACTCGGGGCTCGATCTGGGATCATGACCTGAGCCAAAATCAAGAGTCGGAAGCTCTACCAACTGAGCCACCCAGGTGCCTCAGAAAATCTTGACTTTGGTTCCAGTAACACCCTTCTCTAATCTATTGAACTGACTTGCCATAGACAGGTTGTGATCAAAGTTGTACATACAGAACCAAGGGAAAGGGAATTTTCTGGGTCTTCATTTTAAAATTCAATTTTGAAATCTTATCTCAGGTTTCTCTCTTTAGTCAAGGCAAAAAAAAAAAAAGAGGAGGGTGGAGGGAACATCCTTTAGACTTGTGCCTGAATACTGTGTAATGAATGATAACATATCTTTGGGGCAAAAATTGAGTTTTATGTATTATAAGAGGGTATCTATTCTTGTGGGTATAAAGCAGTTCCACTTAATCTCTTTCAAGTTGACACATTTTCTAAATCTGGGGTTCTATGAAGGGTCACAGAATAAATATTTTAGTTTTTGTGGGTCATACCATCTCTGTGACAACTATGTAACTCTGCAGAGTGAATGTAGCCACAGACAATATGTAAGTGACTGGGCGTGGCTATTTTCCAATAAAACTTTATTTACAAAAACAGGTGACAGACTGGATTTGGCTTTGTTTGCTGATCTCTAAATTCATTAGAGTTCTTGAAGGTTATTGCATTTAGGAAATCAAAAACATCAACTTGCCTTTGATAACAATAGTAATAGCTAGCACTCATTAGACACTATGTGCCAAGTACTGTTCTGAAATGTTCACTAATTCATCTAATCTCCATACCAATTTTCTTTCCATGTGTTAACTAACCTCTTTAAAATCTCACACTCAGCAGGTGGTGAAGCAGGGATTTGCACCTGTAAGTTTAATTTCAGAGTCTGAACTTTTAACTCTGAAAAGTAAATATTAGCCGGGAGACAGTTCACCCTTTTCCAGTGTCACCTTATTATTTTGCACCGGGTAAAGACTGGCAGTTGAGCTTACCTCACAGTTTTGTATCGTCCAACTGGCTGCTTTACACCCACTTCCGGACTGGTTAGCCCCAGTTCACCAGGCTGCAGTTTCCCTATGTAGATAGCATAGGAAAAAGGATGAGGGTCAGGCCACATCCCTTTGTACTGTGCTGGCTCCATTCCTCACAACATGCCACAAGAACTTGTAGAGGTGCATTCAAATTGTCAGAAAGTCTTGGTGTCAGTAATGGGATTTCTGCCTTAACAGGGCAATATGTGGAACTATATACTACATAGGTCTATCCCTATAGCCCCAAGAAAAAGCATTAAAAAAAGAAAAACCTTTTACATGGGAGCCCATGATTAGAAACACCTTTGTTTTTCACCTAACTCTGTAATTCTGAGACTCCTCTCCTCTTCAAGGAGCTTCTTTCTTCAAAACTGCTCAGTCTGAATCCTCATTCACTTTTTTTTTTTTTTTGGTGAAATCTCACTTCCAACCCACAGAGTGTGGTGTGGAGCTTGGCTCTATCTCCTTACTTCACACTCCAGGCAATGTGTGGAATCCAGCAACCTGTACAATTCCATCAATAGATTCTGTCTTATGACTGACAACCACTAGGGCTCAGCCAATGGAGAGCCTGGGCAGTAAGGACAGGATGTGCATTCCTTCACTCCGTTCCTTCAAGTTAGCTGAGATGGTCAGTTTTATGTGTCAATTTAGCTTTATTTTCCAGTTATTTAATCAAACACTAATCTAGATGTTGCTGTGAAAGTAATCTTTAGATATGATTAAAGTCTATAATTGGCTCTATGTAAGGAAGATTATCCTAGGTAATCTGGACAGGCCTGATTCGGTCAGTTGAAAGCACTTAAGAGCATAACTGAGTCTTCTAAGAAGACCAAATTCTGCCTGTGGACAGGAGCTTCATCCTGTGCCTAAGAGTTCCAGCCTATTACACACATTTTGGCCTTGCCTTGCTAGTCTCTACAATTACATAAGCCAATTCCTTACACTTAATGTCTTAATGTTTATCTCCTACTAGTTCTGTTTCTCTCGTTGAATCCTGACTGATATAGTAGCCTTGAGCTGGCTTCTGTCTCTTAACCAAAGGCCAAGGCTCCTGTCAAGTGACTGACTCTATGACTTTCTTTCCTTTCTGTTCTGCAACTGCTTCTGGCCAAAGGGTGGTAACAGCCTAAGTTATTGAATAATTACTACAAGTATGTATACCCCATACTTGTATATAATCCCTTTGTAAGTCACCTGTCCCCAAATTAACCTATTTTGAGTGTGCTGTTTCCTCCTGAAACCTAAGTGATACATCCACTAATAAGAATACTTAGAAAAGAATCATCACTTTGTCTGATACGTCATTTGCAAATATCTTTTCCCATTCTGTTGGTTGCCTTTTACTTTTGTTGATTGTTTCCTTTGCAGTGCAGAAGCTTTTTATCTTCATGAGGTTCCAATAGTTCATTTTTGCTATTAATTCCCTTGCTTTTGGAGATGTGTCAAGTAAGAAATTGCTACGGCTGAGGTCAGAGAGTTTTTTCCTCCTTTCTCCTCTAGGATTTTGATGGTTCCTGTCTCACATTCAGGTCCTTTATCCATTTTGAGTTTATTTTTGTGAATGGTGTAAGAAAGTGGTCTAGTCTCATTCTTCTGCATGTTGCTGCCCAGTTCTCCCAGCACCATTTGTTAAAGAGACTGTCTTTTTTCCATTGGATATTCTTTCCTGCTTTGTCAAAGATTAGTTGGCCATACTTTTGTGGGTCCAATTCTAGAGTCTCTATTCGATTCCATTGGTCTATGTGTCTGTTTTTGTGCCAATACCATGTTGTTTTGATGATTACAGCTTTGTAGTATTCTAAAGTCTGGGATTGTGATGCCTCCCATTTGGTCTTCTTCTTCAATATTACTTTGGCTATTCGGGGTCTTTTGTGATTCCATACAAATTTTAGGATTGTTTGTTCTAGCTTCGAGAAGAATTCTGGTGCAATTTTGATTGGTATTGCATTGAATATGTAAATAGCTTTGGGTAGTATTGACATTTTAACAATATTTATTCTTCCAATCCATGAGCACAGAATATTTTTCCACTTCTTTGTATCTTCTTCAATTTCCTTCATAAGCTTTCTATAGTTTTCAGCATACAGATCTTCTACATCTTTGGTTAGGCTTATTCTTAGGTATTTATGATTCTTGGTGCAATTGTGAATGGGATCAGTATTTTTATTTGTCTTTCTTTGCTTCATTATTAGTGTATAAGAACGCAACTGATTTCTGTACATTAATTTTGTATCAAAGGGCTAGTATACAAAATCAATAAAGAACTCACCAAACTCCACACCCGAAAAACAAATAATCCAGTGAAGAAATGGGCAGAAGACATGAATAGACACTTCTCTAAAGAAGACATCCAGGGGCACCTGGGTGGCGCAGTCGGTTAAGCGTCCGACTTCAGCCAGGTCACGATCTCGCGGTCCGTGAGTTCGAGCCCCGCGTCGGGCTCTGGGCTGATGGCTCAGAGCCTGGAGCCTGTTTCCGATTCTGTGTCTCCCTCTCTCTCTGCCCCTCCCCCGTTCATGCTCTGTCTCTCTCTGTCCCAAAAAAATAAATAAACGTTGAAAAAAAAATTAAAAAAAAAAAAAAAAAAGAAGACATCCAGATGGCCAACAGGCACATGAAAAGATGCTCAATCTCACTCCTCATCAGGGAAATACAAATCAAAACCACACTGAGATACCACCTCACACCAGAGTGGCTAAAATGAACAAATCAGGAGATTATAGATGCTGACGAGGGTGTGGAGAAATGCAAAATGGTGCAGCCACTCTGGAAAACAGTGTGGAGGTTCCTCAAAAAATTAAAAATAGATCTACCCTATGACCCAGCAATAGCGCTACTAGGAATTTACCCAAGGGATACAGGAGTGCTGATGCATAGGGGCACTTGTAACCCAATGTTTATAGCAGCACTTTCAACAATAGCCAAATTATGGAAAGAGCCTAAATGTCCATCAACTGATGAATGGATAAAGAAATTGTGGTTTATATACACAATGGAATACTACTTGGCAATGAGAAAGAATGAAATATGGCCTTTTGTAGCAATGTGGATGGAACTGGAGAGTGTTATGCTAAGTGAAATAAGTCAGGCAGAGAAAGACAGATACCATATGTTTTCATTCTTATGTGGATCCTGAGAAACTTAACAGAAGACCATGGGGGAGGGGAAGGAAAAAAAAGTTAGAGAGGGAGAGAACCAAACCATAAGAGACTCTTAAAAACTGAGAACAAACTGAGGGTTGAGGGGGTGGGGGGAGGGAGGGGAAAGTGGGTGATGGGCATTGAGGAGGGCACCTGTTGGGATGAGCACTGGGTGTTGTACGGAAACCAATTTGACAATAAATTTCATATTTAAAAAATATTTTTAAAAATGAAACTAAAAAAAGATCTCTTAAGATTCTATGGAAAAAAAAAACGACCATCAAATGTACTAATTCATTTTTTTGAATTATTATTGAGTGCCTATTATGAGCTAGACAAGTGTGAAGCTCAAGAAATGTGATGATTGGGGCGCCTGGGTGGCTCAGTCAGTTGAGCGGCCGACTTCAGCTCAGGTGACGATCTCGCGGTCCGTGAGTTTGAGCCCCGCGTCGGGCTCTGTGCTGAGAGCTCGGAGCCTGGAGCCTGTGTCGGATTCTGTGTCTCCCTCTCTCTGACCCTCCCCCGTTCATGCTCTGTCTCTCTCTGTCTCAAAAATAAATAAATGTTTAAAAAAATAAAAAAATATTAAAAAAAAAAGAAATGTGATGATTAGCGGCACCTGTGTAGCTCAGTCGGTTAAGCATCTGACTTCGGCTCAGGTCATGATCTCACGGTTTGTGAATTCAAGCCCCGGGTCTGGCTCTGTGCAGACAGCTCAGAGCCTGGAGCCTGCTTCGGATTCTGTGTCTCCCTCTCTCTCTGCCCCTCCCCTGCTTGTTTTCTGTCTCTCTCTCTCAAAAATAAATAAACATTAAAAAAGAAATTTAAAGAAAAAGAAATGTGATGATTAATAAAAACAACATTCATTCTGCAGAGTTACATAGATCCTAAGATGAGGCCTGAAGTCAGAGGGAAAAAAATGAGCCAGGCAAAGAGAGGTGTGGGGTAAATGGTGTATGTGTATGGGGGGGCTGAGGGCCACTGGGCACAGAGGGGAGATAGCACAAGTTGCAGAAGCAAGCAGAAGCCAGACCATGAAGGACATTGCTGTCATGTTAAAGAGTTGGGTAGGGAAGCCATTGAAGGGTTTCAGACCTGGAGATGCTGTGATCACAGTTGAGTTGTAGAAAGATCACTCTGCAGAGTGAAGACAATACTGAAGGAGTGAGGCTGGGGTCCTAGTGATGCAGGCAAGAGATGATATGCCTTGCATAATGGCAGGAGATGGTCCAGAAAAAGAGAAAATGGTAGATTTCTAGAGATGCTTGGAAAGTAAATGACTGATTTCCAGGAGAAACAGGATTTGTGCTCTGGGGGATTGGGAAGGTGAAGGAAAAAGAAGAGTGAAAGTATCTCTTAGTTTTCAGCATTGTCTGGATGACTGATGGTGCAGTGTCTGAGATAGGAAACAGGTTTTGGGTGAAGAAAATGAGGTTAGTTATAAACATGCTGAATTCAAGGAACCTGTTAGGTATGTACAAGGAGAATGAGTAACAGGATATACACGTCTGAAGCCCAGAGGAGAGTTTTGGACAAGAAGTAAAAATCGGAGATTCATTAGCAAATCAGTGATAATTGATACCAATGGACTGATTGAGAAATTTAGGGAAAGAATATAAAGTGAGAAAGAGTAGGGTCTCAGACCAAAGCAAGGAATGCCATATTTGGAGGGATGGTGAAGAAAGGATCCTATGAAGGAGTCTGAGAAGCAGGAGAGAGAGAAAAATCCATGAGAAGGGGAGTACTCCTAAAATCTGAGAAGAGAGTGTTTCAAGTCGTTTTCATTTAAAAGTGGAGCAAGATGGTTTTGGAAATTGTAGTAGGGAATGAAGAAGACATCAGCCCCTCTTTTTCACCCAGATGGAGTGGAGGAAATGTGTAACTTCTACTTGAAAGACTGTAGAAGTTATAGTCTCCTTAAGGGAGACCTGTGTCTTAATTAAGGCAAGGTGTTATATGTTCTGAGAAAAGAGAGGGTTTTCCTTTTTTACAGAAGGGATTTCCAGAGGATATAGTTTAAGTCTGGACAAAATGCCCAGAGAAGTGTGGAGATGTGTTCATAGGGTAGTGGTATGCCTGGAGCGGTCTTGTCCATTCCTCCTATTACCACCACAGTGTTCCAAACATACCAGCAAGTTACAAGCACCATCTCTCTGCATAATAATATTATCCAGACATATATATGATAGTCATCTGCACATGCAGGACTCCATGACAGTGACCAATGGGCCAATAAATAAGAAGAAATCTTGCGCAAAATAAAATAAATCTGACATACATAGTATTAATTTGACAAGCTCCATATGCTGCTGTGTACATCAGTGATTCCCAGATGATGGATCAAGAAGAAATTTTCCCTGATTTGAGGCAAAATGACAAAAACACAAATAATGTAGTGAGTTTTCTCATATAGCTGAATTTATTCAAATTTAATAATTGTCCTTTACTGTTAAGTTATATTATTCCTTCACTTTTTCGGTTATTGAGATTGGTTCTTTTATGAAACAATGGTAATAATAAATGACAATTTATCTTAGTGATCATTTTTGCTAAGATAAAAGTGTGGCAACATATTGATTTTGCTGGTATTTGAAAACTTCAAATCTGGAAACTGCTCATTGGTTTCCACACTTGTGAATATTTTTTTCAGTCTGACATAATTTGTTCATACCAATTAGGAATTAAGAAGGCAGGACTTAAATTTATTTGATGTAATAGTTTTTTTGTCAGTTGCCAAGTAACACCTATTAGCATTCCCTTTGGGGAAGCTAGTGGATGTGTGAGAACTCTAAGAATGAAGATTTCTGTATTCGATTATACTTGGTAAGCTTTGCATACCAAATCTCTATTGCGTGTTTCATAATGTACATATCACACGAAAGACTAAGAAGTCCTGGAGTCAAGAAATCAGTTAAATTTTGTTTATTAGAAGAACAGACAAATTTGTTTGCCGCAGGAAAATTTTTTTCTGACACACCTAATTAACATCTCCTGGAATAATCTCCTGTTAAGAACCAATTTAAGAAGTGTTTGAATAGTTGCTCTTGAATAATAATCAAATATGTGTCTCCATGCTACATACAGGAAATTCAATCAAAGCTGAAGTGCAATTTTTGAATTTGCACTGAATATTTAAGGGATTTTTTAAATGTATGTTTAATGTATGTTTATGATATTCAATATTGAAGTGCAATTTCATTTGTTTTTAATTATATCATACTGATTTTTAAATACCTCTGTGTTGGCCATGCTCAAAAATAATAATAACAAATATTTATGTGGCATTTACCATGTTCCAGGCACTATTCTAAGCACTTTTAGATGTGTTAACTCATTCATTCTTCAAAATTTCCTATAAGATAATACTATTATTATCCCCATTTTATGGATGAAGGTACTGAACCACCGAGGGATTATGTGACTTGTCCAAGATCATACAGTTGGGTTCAGAGCTCAAACCTTTGATCACTCTGCTGTGCTGCTTTCTGATGGGCTCCTTATAGCTGGCATGGTCTGCCAAAGCTCAATTTACTGCTGCATGGTTGGACTGGCCACCTATAAACTTGCCTAAAGAACGAATAATGGGTTGAGGTGCTCTGAAACTATTCAGCAAGGATTCATCTGACCAGGATTGACTGTTTCTCAGGCTTAGTGCCACCATAAGACATCGTGAACTTTCCACAGACTTTGGAAATAGTAACAGCCCAGGGTGAATCCTTGTTGAAAAGAGTGGATTGACCACACATCTAAGAAACCATGGACTCAGAGGAAGAGTCTACCTCTGGTCTCCTCTGGAAGGAGTTGGCCAGGATGCACTAACTTCTTGGTCTGGATTTACTCTAGGAGAGGCTCTGGTTTCAAGGCTCTTGTCACAAGGGCTTCTAGGAAGTGGTTAGATTAGTGATGGCTAGTGTCTGAGGCTGGGGTGAGGGACAGAGCTTGTGGAATTGGGGGCAGAGGACTGTTGATTCCTAATTGGGCCTCCTCCCTAATTCTCTGTTCAATTCTTACACTGCCATATACAATTAACCTTTCATTTGAGAAGAAATAACATTCTGCTTTTGTGCTTGTTAGGAAATTGCTCACATAAAACCAGTGACTCAGTTGGCTTCTAGTGAAACTATTATTTGTCACTAGTAGAAGGTCTGTAAACCTTCAGTACTAATTTAAGTCCCTGATTGTTCTGCTCTTGTGCTTTGTGGCCAAATTATATTGGAAAAAGACTTCCAAGTACCTCTGGCTACTTTCAAAGTTCATCCTGAGTTTCAATCACATGTAGGGTTTGTTTTTTTAAAAAACATATCAAAGCCACTCCTCCTGGGGGTGGGAAGGGGAGATTGAAACATTGAATTTAAATAAATTAAAGCAAGAACTAAATCTAAAGAAAATAAGTAGAGAGGAGTTGAAATTAGAGTCCTACCTCTAAACAGCAAACATAGTTTTAACAAAACCATATAACACTGTCAGTTACACAAAATCATGGGGAACCCACAAATATAAGTAGTAAATTTATTTGGCTAATTTGGAGTGTAAACAGGCATAGGAGGCAAGAGAAGGTATTTGTCTGTTCCTGGGACATTAGCAGTATCCAAGGTTGGAAAGGAAGAAAACTCTATTCTATGAAGGGGTATTTTTTTTTAATGTATGTTTATTTACTTTGAGAGAAAGCACAGATGAGGGAGGGGCAGAAAGAAAGAGGGAGACAGAGAATCTGAAGCAGGCTCCAGGTTCCGAGAGTGTACGCGGCGCAGAGCCCAAGGCGGGGCTCAAACTTTAAGGTCATGACCTGAGCCAAAGTTGGACGCTTAACTGACTGAGCCACCCAGGACCCCCAGTGGTAGTTTCTTACTGTTTCCTAAAATAAAACTTTACTTCCTGTTATCATATTTTTGCCCCTTTCAAAAGAAGAAATTTCTATTTTATCACAGCAGGAGATGGTCATCCTGGAAATCAAATGGTAGGGTGTCTTTGAAATTGCTTGACAAAATCATATTGAGATAAAAGCACTTTGCTCATTCAGAGACCCAGCAAAATATTTGGGGGCCAAAACTGGTTGACAGACCATTTGCTGATAAGTTTCTATGTCAGAGGAATTCAAGCTTTTGAGAAGTCCCATGCTAGTATTCTTTTGGGTTGCCAGTTTGTTTTTACTAGTAATTGCACACTGAAACTCCACTTTGTTTCACTTAACAGATGACATCTGAGACTGCAGGTGACAAAAGACAGATTATCAGGGGAAGTTGTGGAAAGTCCTTCCAAACTATTTTAAGAAAAGAAATATTTTAAGCCAGGAGTAATTAAACCCAGCCGGGCCTAAAGTCAAGGTGCACAGGCTACATAGTGCATATCCCTATAATTAAATGATTTTGTGGTTTAGCCTAGTCTTCCATTCAGAAATGAGTCTATTGTTTGATAGAGCAAAATAGAACAGAAAAATCTTAAATATTAGCAGATAAATTATAGTCTACAATAGATTATTTTCTTAATTATCTGTGTTCTTATAAAATGCAGGATAAAGAATGCCTGTAAATGTCTCAAATCACATACTCATGTCTTATTCTCTGAATAGCTTTTTGGATATTTAATTCTTCATTTTTAGATAAGAGTATATTTATATATAACATGTATAAATAAATATATATATAATTACATATATATATGCGTGTGTGTATACATATATATGTATATATATGTGTGTATGTATGTATATATATATATATATAAACACTGGATTAATAGCATAACAAGAATCTTATATGCATAGAAAAAATGCCTAGATGGCATTGCAGTATTTTTTTGTTCATTCTCTGAGACCCAGCTGGAAGGTCACCTTCACAGGAAGGTTTTTCAGCTTTATTATTGCAAAGTCAGTTGCTCCCTTTTCTCTGCTCCCACAGCACTTAGTCCAGACCTCCACTATAGCATTTGTCTATTACTGTAGGGTAATTATTTGGTTCCCTTTAGGCTGGGAACTTCTCAGAAGCAGAGAACTTGGTTTACTCATTGTTATGTCTCTGTCACCTGGCAGAGTGTGTGGTATACAGTAGGCACATAATCAGAAATATTGACCAACTGTCTTTTCAATGGGAAGTGAATGTAGAACTATGCAGATACAGCTATAATCTAGAGGCTGAAACTGTTTGAGACTTATTTTTTGCCTTTTAGCTTGCCTGGTACTTCTGTCCAAAAGTCTGCCTGGCCTTGATTTCTATGTATGATCTTGTTTGATCTTCTAGTGTGCCAATTCTCCCAGAGAATGGCTCAACACACTGGTTATGCTAACTTAACTTGTGTTATACTGAACTCAATGTGAGGTTAGGGGGCTGTAGCAGAAAATTCAGAAATCTCTGGCCTTTATATAAAGATTTGAATGTAAGAATTAACACGTTTCCACCTGTCCAACAATAGTGCGCCTTTATAGTTACCTCATCCCACTGTCTGTAGGGCTTTGACTGGGCAGTCTTTCTGCCATCCAGTCTTTAACTTAATTTTATTGTGTTTTAAAAAACAGTGGCCAACTAATCTTTGACAAAGCAGGAAAAAATATCCAATGGAAAAAGGCAGTCTCTTCAGCAAATGATGTTGGGAAAACTGCACAGCAACATGCAGAATGAACCTGGACCACTTTCTTACACCATACACAAAAATAAATTCAAAATTGATGAAAGACCTAAACTTAAGACAGGAAACCATCAAAATCCTAGAGGAGACAATAGGCAACAACCTCTTTGATCTCAGCCACAGCAACTGCTTACTTGACATGTCTCTGGAGGCAAGGGAAACAACAACAAAAATGAACTATTGGAACCTCATCAAGATTAAAAGCTTCTGCACAGTGAAGGAAACAATCAGCAAAACTAAAAAGCAACCAACAGAATGGCACAATATATCTGCAACTGACATATCAGATAAAGGATTAGTATCCAAAATCTATAAAGAACTTATCAAACTCAACACCCAAGAAAACAATCTAGTGAAGAAATGGGCAAAATACATGAATGGACACTTTTCCAAATCAGACATCCAGATGACCAAAAGACACATGAAGAAATGATGAATACCACTCATCATAAGGGAAATACAAATCAAAACCACAATGAGATACCATCTCACACCTGTCAGAATGGCTAAAATTAACAACTCAGGCAACAACAGATGTTGCCAAGGATGCAGAGAAAGAGCAGTATTCCCACTGCTGGTGGGAATGCAAACTGGCACATCCACTCTGGAAAACAGTACAGAGGTAAATTAAAAATGGAACTACCCTATGACCCAGCAATTGCCCTACTAGATATTTATCTAAAGGATACAAAAGTGTTGATTCGAAGGGGCAGATGCACCACAACGTTTATAGCAGCACTATTGGCAATAGCCAAAGTATGGAAAGAACCCAAATGCCCATCAACTGATGAATGGATAAAGAATATGTGGTATATACATACAATGGAATATTACTTGGTGATCAAAAAGAATGAAATCTTACCATTTGCAAAAATGTGGATGGAACTAGAGTGTATTATACTAAGTCAAATAGAGAAAGACAAACATCATATGATTTCATTCATATGTGGAATTTAAGAAACAAAATAGATGAACATAGGGGAAGAGAAGCAAAAAAAAAGATAAAAACAGAGAGGGAAACAAACCATAAGAGACTCTTAAATACAGAGAACAAACTGAGGGTGGCTGGTGTGGTGTTGGGTGGGGGGAGGGGATGGGCTAAATGGGTGATGGGCATTAAGAAGAGCACTGGGTGTTATATGTATGTGATGAATCACTAACTTCTGTTCTTGAAATCATTATTACACTATATGTTAACTAACTTTGATTTAAATAAAACTTTAAAAAAATGAGAGAATGAAAAAGTTAAAGAATAAAAACAAGTTTTATTGAGATATAATTCATATCCATATACTTTACTTATTTAAAGTGTACAATTCAATGGTTTTCAGTATATTCATAGAATTGTTTAGCCAACACTACTAATTCCAGAATACTTTCAACATCTTCCCCCAAACTCTGGACCAATTGGTAGCTATTTCCTATTTCTCACCAACCCCTACCCGCCAGTCCTAGGCAACCACTAATTTACCTTCAGTTTCAATAAATTTGCCTACATGTAAATGGAATCATACAATATCTAATCTTTTGTGTCAGTCTTCTTTCATCTAGCATGTTTCCAAAGGTCATCTCTGTTGTACATGCATCATTACTTTATTCCCTCTTATTGCTGAAGAATATTCCATTGTATGTATATATCACAGTTTATTTATCTATTCATTAGTTGATGGACACTAGGGCTATTTCTACTTGTTGGCTGTTATGAATAGTGCTTCTAGAACATTCCTGTGTAAGTTTTTGTGTGGACATATGGTTTCATTTTCTTGAATGTATACCTAGGTGTGGAATTGTTGGTTTACATGGTAACTCTACGTTTAACATTTTGAGGAACTGCTCTTCTGTTTTCCAAAATGACTGTACCATTTTACACTGACACTGGCAAGTATGAGACTTCCAGTTTTCCTACATCCTCACCAATACTTGCTGTTGTCTGTCTTTTTGATTATAGCCAACCTACTGGTTGTAAAGTGGTAACTCATTGTATTTTGAGTTTTATTTATTATGAGCTAATGATGTTGAACATTTTTTTCATGTGCTTAATGGCCATTTGCATATATTCTAAGGAGAAAAGTCTATTCAGATATTTTGCCCATTTTAAAATTAAGTTATTATTTAATTATTGAGTTGTAAGAGTTCTTTATAAATTCTAGGTAGGAGTCCCTTAACAGATATATGATTTGCAAATATTTTCTCCCATTTGTGGGTTTCCTTTTCACTTTTTTTTGTGACAACTTTTGCAACATAAAAGTTTTTCATTTTGATGTAATTCAATTTATCTATTTTTTTTTCTTTTATTGTTTGTGCTTTTGGTGTCAAGCCTAAGAAACCATGGTCTTCTCTAAGGTCATGAAAATTTAGGCCTTTTTAAAAAAAGAGTTTTATAGTTTCAGCTCTTACATTTAGATTTTTCATCTATTTTGAGTAAATTTTTGTATATGGTGTGAGACAAAGGACCAATTCATTATTTTGCATGTGGCTATCCAGTTGTCCAAGAACCCTTTGTTGCAAACATTATTCTTTCCCCACTGAATGGTCTTGACAATTAATTGACTATAAATGCAAGGCTTTATTTCTGTTCTCTAAATTCTATTCCACTGATCTACATGGCTATCTTTATGGCAATACTATCCTTACTTTATTATTGTAGCTTTGTAGTAAGTTTTAAAATTGGCATGTGTGAGTTCTCCAACTTTGTTCTTCTATTTTTTTTTTTTTTAATTTTGAGAGAGAGAAAGAAAAAGTGCAAGCTGGGGAGGGGCAGAGAGAGAGAGAGAGAGAGAGAGAGAGAGGGAAACAGAAGATCTGAAGCAGGCTCTAAGGGGACAGCAGAGAGCCCAGTGAGGGGCTTGAACTCAAGAACTGTGAGATCATAGCCTAAGCGTAAGTCCAAAGCTTAACCGACTGAGCCACCCATGTGCCCCTGTCCTTCCGTTTCAAGATTTTTTTTTTTTTTGCCTTTTCTGGGTCCCTAGTATTTCTATATGAATTTTAGGATCAGTTTTGTAATATCTGTAAAGAAGCCACTTGGGATTTTGATAAAGACTGAAGTGAATCTCTAAATCAATTTGGGGGGAGTATTGCCAATGAACATGGGTGTATCCATCATATCTAATTCATGAAAATTACATATCTTTTCACCTATTTACATTGTATTTTCTTTATTTCACAATGTTTCATACCAGAATACACATTTTGCATTTTGTGGAATTTATTTCTAAGTCTTTTTTTTCTTTTGATGCTATAGTAGATGGAACTGTTTTAATTTCATTTCAGATTGTTCATTACAAGTGTATAGAAACAATTCATTTTTGTATGTTGATTTTGTATCCTATAGCTTTGCTGAATTTATTCATTAGTTTTAATAGTTTTTCAGTGAATTCCTTAAAATTTTCTGTATACAAAATCATGTCATCTGTAAATATAGTTTTACCTCTTACTTTCAAATCTATATGCCTTTTATTTCTTTTCTTTCAAGCACTCCCCCACCTCACCATAAAATAGTTCACCTAGAACCTGTAGTACAATGTTATATAGAAGTTTTCAGAGTGGACATCTTCATTTTGTTCTTGATCTTAGGAAAAACATTCAGTTTTTCACCATTAAGTACGATAATATTAACTGGGTTTCTTCACAGATACACTTTTATCAGGTTGAGGAACTTCCCTTCTATTAGTTTTTTAGTTGTATGTGTGTGTTTTTAATTGTGAAAGGGTATTGGATTTTGTGACTTGCTTTTTGTACATCTATTGAGATGCATGTGACTTTTGTCTTTTATTCTATTTGATATATTACATTAATTGATTTTTAAAAACATTTTAAATGTAGAATTTTATTTCTTTATTTTACTTTAATTCCACTCAGCATACAGTACAATATTAGTTTCAGGTGTACAATATAGTGATTCAACACTTCCATACAACACCCAGTGCACCCCTTAATCCCCATCACATATTTAGCCCATCCCCCCGCCCCAGAAATTGCCAGTTTGTTCTCTGTAATTAAGAGTCTGTTCCTTAATTTCTCTCTTTTCTCCCCTTTGCTCATTCATTCTATTTCTTAAATTCCACATATGAGTGAATCACATAGTTTGTCTTTTCTCTGATTGACTTCTTTCACTTAGGATTATGCTCTTTAGCTCCATCCATGTCATTGCAAAGGGCAAAATTTCATTCTTTTTTTATGACTTAATACTATTCCATTATATATATTTTGGCATATATACATGCCACATCTTCTTTATACATTCATCAATCAATGGATAATTGGGCTGCTTTAATATCTTGGCTATTGTAAATAATGCTGCAATAAACACAGGGGTGCATGTATCCCTTTGAATTAGTGTTTTTGTATTCTTTCAGTAAATACCTAGTAGTGCAATTGCTAGAGCATAGAGTAGATCTATTTTTAACTTTGTGAGGAAACTCCATGCTGTTTTCCACAGTGGCTGTACCAGTTTGCATTCCTACCTATAGTGCACAAGGGTTCCCTTTTCTCCACATCCTTGCCAACACCTCTTGTTTCTTGTGTCGTTGATTTTATTTATTTATTTATTTATTTATTTATTTATTTATTTATTTATTTTTTCATGTTTATTTTGGGGAGAGAGGGAGAGATATTAAGCAGAGGAGGGGCAGAGAGAGAAGGGGACAGAGGATTTGAGGCAGGCTCTGTGCTGACTAATAGCAGAGAGACGGATGTGGGGATCAAACTCAAGACCTGCAAGATCATGACCTGAGCTAAAGCCAAACGCTCAACCTACTGAGCCACCCAAGCTCAGTTTTTTACAGTTTGGATACTAACCCTTTATCAGATATGTCATTTGCGAATATCTTCTCCCATTCCATAGGTTGCCTTTTAGTTTTGTTGATGGTTTTTTTTGCTGTGCAGAAACTTTTTATTTTGACATAGTCCCAATAGTTTATTTTTGCTTTTGTTTCCCTTGCTTCAGGAGATATAGCTAGAAAAAAGTTGTTATGGCTGATGTCAAAAAGGTTATGGCCTGTGTGTTCTATTCTAGGACTTTTACGGTTTCCTGTCTCACATTTAAATCTTTTATCCATTTTTATTTTATTTTTGTGTATAGTATAAGAAAGTGGTCCAGTTTCATTCTTTTACATGCTGCTGTCCAGTTTTCCCAACAAGATTTGTTGAAGAGACTGTCCTTTTCCCATTGGATATTCTTTCCTGGTTTGTTGAAGATTAATTGGCCATACATTTGTGAGTTTATTTCTGAATTTTCTATTCTTTTCTATTGATCTATGTATTTTTGTACTAGTATCTTACTGTTGTAATCACTACAGTTTTGTAATATAACTTGAAGTTTGGATTTGTGTTGCCTCCAGCTTTGCTTTCCTTTTTCAAGGTTTCTTTGGCTATTTGGAGCCTTTTGTGGTTCCATACAATTTTAGAATTGTTTGTTCTAGTTCTGTGAAAAATGCTGCTGGTATTTTGATAAGGATTGCATTAAATGTGTAGATTGCTTGAGTAGTATAGACATTTTAACAATACTTGTTCTTCCAATCTGTGAGCATAGAATGTCTTTCCATTTCTTTGTATCATCTTCAATTTCTTTCATCAGTGTTTTATAGTTATCAGAGTACAGGACCTCACCTCTTTGGTTAAGTTTATTCCAAGGTATCTTATTACTTTGGGTGCAATTGTAAACGGGATTGTTTTCTTAATTTCTCTTTCTGCTGCTTCATTATTGCTGTGTAGAAGTGCAACAGATTTCTGTACATTGATTTTGAATCGTGTGGCTTTACTGAATTCATTTATCAGTTCTAGCAGTTTTCTTGGTGGAGTCTTTAGGGTTCTCTCTATATAGTATCATGTCATCTGCAAATAGTGAAAGTTTTACTTCCTTACCAATTTGGATGCCTTTTATTTCTTTCTGTTGTTTGATTGCTGCATCTAGGACTTCCAGTACTATGGTGAATAAAAGTGGTAAGAGTGGACATCCTTGTCTTGTTCCTGACCTTAGAGTGAAGAACTCTGTTTTTCCCCTTTAAGGATGATATTAGCTGCGGTTTTTCATATACAGCCTTTATTATGTTAAGGTATGTTCCTTCTAAACCTACTTTGTTGAAGGTTTTTTTTTTTTTGTAATCATGAATGGATGTTGTACTTTGTGAAATGCTTTTTTTCTGCATCTATTGAGATGATCATATGGTTCTTATCCTTGTTCTTATTGATGTGAGGTGTCTTGATTGATATGCAAATACTGAACCATCCTTGCAATCCAGGAATAAATCCTTCTTGATCATGGTGAATGATTTTTTCAATGTATTATTGAATTTGTTTCGCTAGTATTTTGTTGAAGATTTTTGTATCTATGTTCATCAGGGCTATTGGTCTGCAGTTCTCTTTTTTAGTGATGTCTTTATCTGGTTTTGGGTATCAGGGTAATGCTGGCATCATAGAATAAATTTGGAAGTTTTTTTTCCCCTTCTATTTTTTGGAATAGTTTGAGAACAATAGGTATTAACTCTTCTTTACATATTTGGTGGAATTTTCAGGCACCTGGGTGGTTCAGTTGGTTAAGTGTCTGACTCTTGATTTTGGCTCAGGTCATGATCTCACAGTTTGTGAGTTCTAGCCCCATGTTGGTCTCTGTGCTGACAGTGCAGAGCCTGCTTAGGATTCTCTATCTCCCGCTCTCTCTGCCCCTTCCTTTCTCTCTCTCAAAAATAAATAAACATTTAAACAAAAAAAATATTTGGCAGAATTCACCTGTGAAACCATCTGGTCCTGGACTTTTGTTTTTGGGGAGTTTTTTGATTACTGTTTTAATTTCTTTGCTGGTTATCAGTCTGTTCAAATTTTCTATTTCTTCCTATTTCAGTTTAGGTAGTTTATATGTTTCTAGGAATTTATTCATTTCTTCTAGGGTTGTCCAATTTGTTGGCATATAGTGTTTCATAATATTCTCTTACAATTGTATTTCTGTGGTGTTGGTTGTTATTTTTTCACTTTCTTTTTATTTTATTTATTTGAGTCCTTTCTCTCTCTCTCTTTTGGAGAGAGAGAGAGTGGGTGAGGAGCAGAGGGAGATAGAGAGAGAGAATATATGCAGGTTCCATGCCCAGCATAGAGGCTGATGAGAGGCATGGTCTCATAACCTTGAGATCATGGCCTGAGCCAAAATCAAGAGTCAGATGCTTAACTGACTGAGCCACCCAGGCGCCCTGAGTTGTTTCTCTTTTTTTCTTGATAAGTCTGGCTAGTGATATATCAATTTTATTGATTTTGTTTCAAAGAACCAGCTCCTGGTTTCATTGATCTGTTCTATACTTTTTTTGGTTTCTATATCATTTATTTCTGTTCTAATATTTATGTTCTTCCTTTTGCTGGTTTTAGGTTTTGTTTGTTCTCCTTCCTTTAGGTGTAAGATTAGGTTGTTTATTTGAGATTTTTATTGCTTCTTGAGGTAGGCTTTTATTGGTATAAACTTTCCTTTTAGAACCACTTTTGCTGCATTGCATAGATTTTGGATTTTAGTATATGTGCTGCTGAATCAAGCACAAAAGTTTTGGATTTCAAGTTTTCATTTGTTTCTATGCTCATTTTTTATTTCTTTTTTAATTTTCTGGTTGGTCCATTCATTGTTTAGTAGCATGTTATTTAACCTTCATGTATTTGTGGTCTTTCTAAAGTTTTTCTTATGGTTGTATATGAATTTCAAAGGGTTGTGATTAGAAAAGATGCATGGTATGACTGATTATCTTGAATTTGTTAAGGCTTATTTTGTGGGCTAATATGTGATCTATTCTGGAGAATGTTCTATGTATTCTTCAAAAGAATGTGTATTCTGCTGCTTTAGGATGGAATGTTTTAAATATATGTTGAATTCATCTGTTCCGGTGTATCATTCAAAGCCATTGTTTCCTTGCTGATTTATTTTTTGTTTAGGTAATCTCTCTGTTGAAGTAAGTGGGGTGTCAAAGTTTCCTATTATTATTGTATTATTATTATTGTACATATTGTATCCTATTATTATTGTATTGTATCAGTATTGTATCAGGTAGTTCCTTTATGTTTGTTGCTTACTACTTTATGTATTTGGGTGCCTCTATGTTGGGTGTATAAATATTTACAATTGTTAAATCTTGTTGGATTGCCCTTGTTATGATTATATTGTGTCTTTGTCTTTTGTTACAGTTTTTGTTTTAAAGTCTATTTTGTCCAATGTAAGTATTGCTACTCTGGCTTTCTTGTGCCATTTGCATGATAGATATTTCTCCATCCCCTCACTTTTTGAAAAAAAAATTAATGTTTATTTTTGAGAGAGAGAGAGAGAGGGAGAGAGAGAGCAAGCAGGGGAGGGACAGAGAGAGGGAGACACAGAATCCGAAGCAGGCTCCAGGCTCTGAGCCGTCAGCACAGAGCCTGATGCTGGACTTGAACCCATGAGCTGTGAGATCATGACCTGAACTGATGTCAGACACTTAACCGACTGAGCCACCCAGGCGCCCCATCCATCCCCTCACTTTTAATCTGCACGTGTCTTTAGGTCTAAAGATCTTTAGGTCTCATGTAGGCAGCATATAGATGGGCCTTGTTCTTTTAATCTTTAGGTCTCGTGTAGGCAGCATATAGATGGGCCTTGTTCTTTTAATCCATTCTGTCATTCTGTGTCTTTGATTGGAGCATTTAGTGCATTCACATTCAAAGTAATTAATGGATAGATATGTATTTGCTGTCATTGTATTATTTGTTCTCTGGTTATTTCTGAAGATTTCCTCTAGTCCTTTATTGTATTTCTCTCCTTCATGGTTTGCTGCTTTTGTTTAGTGATATATTTGGATTTCTTTCTCCTTATTCTTCACATATATGGTTGCCATTAGGTTTGTATATAACCTCTTCAACATACAGCAGTCTATATTAAGTTGATGATCATTTAGGTTTGAAGCCATTTTTTACTTTCCTATTCCCCACAATTTAGGTATATGTTTTTATATTTTACATCTTTTTATTTTGTGAGTTCCTTGACTTATTTTTTACAGAAATATTCATTTTTACTGTTTTTGTGTTTCCTACCTTTATTCCATCACTTGTGGTCTCTCCTTTCAACTCAAAGAGTCCCCTTTAATATTTCTTACAGGGCTGTTTAGTGGTCATGAACTCCTTTAGTTTTCTTTTTGTTGTTGTTTTCTGGGAAATTATCTCTCCTTCTATTCTGAATGATAGCCTTACTGGACAGAGTATTCTTGGTTGCAGATTCTTCTCATTTAAGCACTTTGAATAATCATGCCACTCCCTTCTGGGTTGGAAAGTTTCTGCTGAGAAATATCCTGCTAGCCTTATTGGTTTTCCCTTGTAAGTTATTCGCTTTTGTCTTGCTGCTTTAAATTTTTTTTTTTCTTTATCACTATATTTTGCCAATTTAATTGCAATATGTCTTCGTGTGGTTCTGCATCTGCTGATTTTGATCAGAGTTCTTTGTGCCTCCAGGATCTGGATATATGCTTCCTTTCCTAGATTAGGGAAGTTTTCAGCTATTCTTCTTCTTTTTTTTAAAAAAAATTTTTTTTTAATGTTTATTTATTTTTGACAGAGACAGACTGCGAGTGGTTTAGGGCAGAGAGAGAAGGAGACACAGAAGCAGAAGCAGGCTCCAGGCTCTGAACTGTCAGCACAGAGCCCGATGTGGGACTCGAGCTCACGAGCTGTGAGATCATGACCTGAGCCAAAATCGGACGCTCAACCGACTGAGCCACCCAGGCGCCCCCAGCTATTATTCTTCAAATAAATTTCCTGCCCCATTTTCTCTCTTCTTCTTCTTCTAGTTTTCTATAATACAAATGTTATTAGGTTTGATGGAGTCACTGAGATTTAGATTCCCTAAATCTATTCTTGTTTTGCATAATTCCTTTTTCTCTCTTTTGTTCAACTTGATTACTCTCCTTTACTCTGTCTTCTAGTCCATAGTTTGTTTCTCTGCTTCTTCTATCTTGCTATTCATTCTATCAAGCATTTTTTTTTCATTTTGTTTATTGAACCCTTTATCTCTGCTATGTTATTCCTTATCTCTGTGTTAAGGGTCTCACTCATGTATTCCATTCTTTTCTTAAGTCCAGTGAGTATCCTTATGATCATTATTTTAAAATTTCTACTATCAGACATGTTACTTATATCTGTTTTGCTTATATCTCTGGCCATGGCTTTGTCCTATTCTTTCATTTGGGATAAATTTCTCTGTCTTCTCATTTTGTCTAAGTCTCTGTGCCTATTTCTCAGTTTTAGGATTTCAGCTACTTCTGTTCTTGAGGATAATGGCTTTATGAAGAAGTCCTGTAGTGTGCTGCCATTTGATGTCCTCTGTTTTCAAGAGCCTAGTGCTTCCAGGAGTATCTTCAATGTGCGCTGTATATACTCTGCTATTTTGTCCTGGCTGCTTTATCCTTCAGGCAATTCATCTTCATAAGCTCTTTTCACCTGTTGTAGGCAGTGTTTAGTCCTTGGTCTGAATGTGGCACATTGTAACTAGGTATGCCCTGGTCTGCTTGTGAAATGAGACCTGTCACCATTGCTGCTGGAACAAAGGCCTTGCATAACTCATGGGTCAGGAGGCATGGTGTGAGCAGAGGTTTGGGTCAGTCTTCTAGGGGAGGGGGCCTGCTGTGCTGGCATTGAGACAAGCATGACAGGGAGGGGTGGTCCCACTGCAGAATGTGGGGCAGAGCTTAGTGTAAACAGTTAGGTAGTAAATATCTAATACTGCATTGGTTCCCACAGGTGGCCCCATGCTTATGCTGAGGGGCAGAGGAGGGAAATGGCATTGGTCAGTTCCTTTGTTTCTGGAGGGTTCTCTCTGTGAATGCTGTTTCTCTGGGAGGTACTCTAAGATGAACAAATAATCTCCCCAATATGTGCCCAGGTGCTCTTCAGATCACTGTTTCCATGCTGTACATCTGTGGGTTGTTTGCCTGCTTTCTCTTCAAGAGCAGTGCAATGACCTCTGGGTTGTATCCCAGCCATGCCTGCTGACCTTTAAAACTCCAGGCTTGCTGGTTGTAAGAACTCACAAAATTCAGCCCCTCTTGCTTTCCTCGCCAATTGCTATAGTGATTCATTTTCCCCATGAGCCATGACCTACATGCTAGTCTGTCTCTTGCCCTTCTCCATGACTGCATCTCTCTCCCTTCTGCAGCAGTCATGATCTGTTTCTCTCCCAAACTCTGACTCCATACTTCCTACCTTGGATGTGGCCTCTTCTCTACCTGTAGTTGTGTAGTTTGTTCTGCCAGTTTTCAGGCCAATTTCTGGGATATTTAAGATGACTTGATGATTATCTGGTCATATTCATGGGATGAGGTGAGCCTAGGGTCCTCCTACCCCACCACCATCTTCCAACCTACATTAATTGATTGTTGGCTGTTGAGTCAACCTTGTATTTGTGGGCTATTGTCCATTCTCGTACCTGCTCAACTCAGACTTAAAAACACTTGACAATTGTTTTTTCTAGAGTCATAGTTTTGTCATTTTTAATATTTCTCTAAGTCTCAAATTTTATCATTCTTGGTTTAAAAGCAACCTCACTTTTTCCTGAATAGTTGCAACGGTGATATACTTATGGTTTATGAGGCAAATTTGGCTTGTAAGTATATTTTATTTGGTCTATAGGCTTTTGAAATTTAGGCCAAGAGTGTTCTCTGTAGGCAGACACCACACTCAACATTTCTGTTATCTTCTATTCTGCATTTAAGCCAGGCCCTTAAAAGCTTTGAAGTCTATGATGCTTGTAATAAACCATCTTGCTTTTGGCATATTTATTTATCTCAATGGAATCATTGCCTGGTCACCCAACTTTAAAATCTTGGAGTCACTGTTGATAACTTTTGTAAATTTTTTTTTTTGCCTTTAAAAACATCATTCTATTTAACCACACTGAACTGGGCTTAAAAATAGTTAAGATGATAAAAAAAAAACCTCCCAAATTAAATATGAATATATTCCCATTGTATAAGATTTAGACAATCACAAAATCCCTAAAGTACAGAAGCCCTAAAAGTCCTCTTTTACTTCTCCCCACCAACCCTTCCTCATCCACAGATAATTATCGTCATTAAAGTGGGGTGTATTCTTCTGGCCCACTTTGTTGACTTTTACACACAAGCACACACACATATGGGCTCCCAGTTTTTTACATAAAAAGTAGGTTAGACAAATTGTCAGCCTATTGACAATAAGTGCCTCTAGATAGGGAAGGGACGGTAAAGGAGAGTGAAGGAGAAGTTTTCAATTTTTAGTCATTACTGCCAATGCTGCATAAGCATGATTTACATACATCTTTATAGAAAGAAAGCCTACGTTAGCAAGACATGAAACTTGGATGCTATAAATGAGAAGAATGGTAGACTGGCTATGTAAAAATATTATACTGAATATCAGTCAGGATTCAACCTGAGAAGCAGAACCAAAGGGAAAATAAATAAATAAAAATATTAGGTAGATAGATGGGTAGATAGATAGATAGATAAGCTAGGTAAGCAAGTTTGAAATGAACAAGGCAGGTCTTCAGGAAGGAAATATCACAGGTAGGTTGGAACTGTATCTTCTTTTAGGAGAGGCCTAAGTTCTGTTTTCAAGTCTTTTCAACTGATCGAATTAGGCTCCCCCAGATTATTAAGGATAATCTCCCTTAGTAAAGTCAATTGATTATGGGCTTTAATTTCACATGCAAAATACTTTTACAGCAAAACCAAGGCATTTGATTGAATAAGTGGATACTATAGCCTAGCCAAGCTGACACATCAAAAATTAAAAATTTATGTACAGCAAAAGATACTGTGAAGAAAGAAAGACAACAGATAGGTAAAATGTACTTACAGCATAGATAATAAAATGATTAATATTCAAAATTACTGAGTTCCCTGAAATCAATGAAAAAGTCAATAAACAGCTGATAGAAAAATGGGCAAATATGAATAGGAAACTCATACACAGGGGTGCCTGGGTGGCTCAGTTGGTTAAGTGTCCAACTCTTGATTTTGATTCAGATCATGATCTCATGGTTCGTGGGATTGAGCCCCGTTTTGGGCTCCATGCTGATGGCTCAGGGCCTGCTTGGGATTCTCTCTCTCTCTCTCTCTCTCTCTCTCTCTCTCCCTCTCTCTCTGCCCCTCCCCCATTTGTGCTCTTTCTCTCAAAATAAATAAGTAAAAATTTTAAAAAAAGGAAAGTCATATGCAAAATATGTCTGGTGAAAAATGTAACAAAATGCTCAAACTCATCAAGAAGTAAGAAAATAAAATTTTAAATGATTTAAAATTTTAAAGTTAAAAAGTTGAAAAATTTCCTGATAATTTTGGTCAACATTTGAAAAGATGGATAATATCTCAAGTTGACAAAAATACAGAAGAATAGGCATTCTCATTCATACACAACTTTTTGTTTTTTTTTTTATTTAAAAAAAATTTTTTTAACGTTTATTTATTTTTGAGACAGAGAGAGACAGAGCATGAATGGGGGAGGGGCAGAGAGAGAGGGAGACACAGAATCGGAAGCAGGCTCCAGGCTCTGAGCCATCAGCCCAGAGCCCGACGTGGGGCTCGAACTCACGGACCGCGAGATCGTGACCTGAGCTGAAGTCAGACGCTTAACCGACTGCACCACCCAGGCGCCCCCATATACAACTTTTTGGTTGAGAGTGTATATTGATAAAGCCTTTTAAAACAGATACTTAGCAGTATATGAACATTTTAAATGAGCGTAACTTTTACTTGGTGAACTACTGCTATGAATCTATTGTCTCTTACTCTTAATATTGAATCAGTCTTGTGTGACTGAGGCAAACAACTGAATTCCCTGATCCTTTTCTTACTCTCTGAGTTCAACTTGCACACTACTGCTAGATAGATCTTAATTGTCTTTTTTTCTCTAACACATACATACACACTCATTCACACACATACCACAGCACTGTTTGTAACAGCCTCAAGCTAGAAACACCCCAAATGTCTAATAATATAGCATGGATAAATAACTTATGATGCATTCATGTAATGGAATATTTACAATAAAGAAAATGAAAGGACTGTAGATTACAAACATTAACATGGATGACTCTCAAAAATATTCTTGGACAAAAGAAGCAAAAACCAAAGAAAACAAAGTATGATTCCATTTAAACAAAGTTCAAAGCAAAGCAAAATTAAACTACGTTATTTAGAGATGCATAGCTAGGTAGTAAAACCATAAAGAAAAACAAGGAGGTAAATGATTATTCCAGATGTTAGGGTAGTGATTACCTTAGCTGGGGGAAGAAGGGAGTTGTGATTGAGGAGGTGAATTCAAGAGAACTCTAGGATGCTGTTGATCTTAGACTTTTTGACTTTGATGGGGACAACATGTTAAACTTAACACAGATGATTTATGCTTTGTCTCTATTGTTGCAACTTAAAAAAATGCCACTAGGGAACTTTCTGCGGTGTTGGCAGTCTCCTATTTCCCTTTTTTCTCCAGCTTTATTGAGATATAATTAATGTGTAACATTGTGTAAGTTTAACGTGTACATTGTGTTGATTCAATGCACTTATAAATTGCAAAATGATCATCACCCTAGTACTGTTGACCCTGAACAGCACAGGTATGAACTGCCTGGGTCCTCTTCTATGTGGATATTTTTCAACACAGTTTATTCCTATAAATGTATTTTCTTTTCCTCATGATTTTCTTAATTTTATTTTCTCTACCTTCCTTTATTGTAAACATACAGTAAATAATACATATAACATAAAAAACGTGTTAATTGACTGTTATCGGTAAGGTTTCTGGTCAACAGTAGGCTGTTAGCAGTTAAAGTTTGAGGGAATCAAAAGTTATACTTGGATTTTTGACTGTGTGGGCAATCGGGGTTTGTAGGAAGGTGGTCAGCACCCATAACTCCTGCATTGCTTGAGGGTCAACTGTATTAGCTACCACCTACATCTCGTTACATGTGATGGTTGCACAGATTCTGACTGATAATTTTCTAAATTAAATTTACTTTTCTGTTCGTTGTATTTGACTTAAAAATTGTTGAAAGTAAATTATATTTTAAAAATCTATTTGAATTACTTCCTGCCTACAGGATAAAGGTCAGACTCCTCCATATTCAAATTCCTCCCTATACCTAGACCTCAGCCTTTGTCATCTGACACCTACTACTGTCTTCAGTGGAAGCCAAAAAAATCCCAAACAAAACAAAACAAAACAAAAGCCCCAACAGATACTAATTTTACTAAACTGCCTTTACCAAAAAAGAAAAAAAAAAGACCTTTCCTCTTGTTCTTTATTTGAGAGCAAATGGGGGAGAATTTTGAATTGCTTACCACACGTTCTTCTAAGATGAATCAGAGCAGAATGAAATGCCTGCTTAGACTTTGGCTATAATGAATATGTGTCTATGACACAATTTTCAGGAAGAACACATTTCTCCCAAGTCATTATCTAATTAGCATTATGTGTTTAGATTACGAATTTTCTTTTAGTTTAAATATGTTAAAAGATGTGTCAAAGGCAAGTATATGTGATGTTAGATGTTATGTTGTGCCCACCACAACACAGTGAAACATAAGAAATGACAGGAATTGAGCCCAGAGTCTTCATGCACAGACTATCAGTTTCACACTTAGTCACAGTCAACTTCACACGCAGACAACACTGAAAGAACCAGAGCCAAATGTTCCTGGAAAATGGGACTTCTTAGCTTCATAGACATTTGCTACAAATACCTGAGCCCCATGTGCTGGGTGGAGATCTCAGCAAGAAGACTGATGGGCAGCTTCCAGGGGAAAAAATGAGGGAGGGGCAGGATGTGGTGTTGGTGATTCAGAAGTGGCCCCCCTTCTCCACCACCAATCTGAGTCAGCATGCAGCCACATGGCCCCACATGGTGCATGATGGCTCTCGATGAGCTGTCATATCAGGCGCACTCTTCTTGCCTTTATTAAAGCAGCTGGTGATTTTAGAAGCCCAATTTACATATGAGTAGTTTTATTCTGTCTTTCCAAATTAGTCAAGCAACAAATGTTGAAACTTTCTGACCTACATGATATGGTGGCATGAAGTGTTGTTGGGTGTTTTGCTTCATCTGGTTCTTAAAACGGTCCAGTAATATCACCCATCTGGAGGCAGCCTAGCATAGTAGTTGAGACCCTGGGTGCTGGAGCCAAGCTGACTGGGTTCAAATCCCTACTTGCCATCCCTGGACTTCTGATTTTAGAAGTGTGCACATATCATTCTTTGTTGCCCTAGCACATGAATTGTGTGTTCTTACTGTGATTGTTGCATCCTCGGTGCAACAGTGGCAGAGGTTACAGCAAGCTCCAGCATAGCAGCAGTGGTTCTGCTGATGGCAGCATCTGGGTTCCTGGCTGGCAGACTAGGTGGCACTTCTCAGTGCTGGTCATTAACTATCCATGACTTGATTTGGGGCATTTCTCATGACCGCAGAGTCCTCAATCCACCATTCCACCATGCTGGCGATTCTATAAGTTATACAATGATCTTTTTTTTTAAATTTTAAAATTTATTTTATTTTTTTTAAATGCTTATCCATTTATTCTGAGAGAGTGCGAGAGCGAGCACATGCACAAGTAGGGGAAAGGCAGAGAGAGAAAGAGAATCCCAAGCAAGCTCTGTGATGTCACCATAAAGCCTGAGGCAGAGCTCAAACCCACGAACCTCAAGATCATGACCTGAGCAGAAATCAAGAGCCAGACATTTAACTGACTGAGCCACCCAGGCGCCCCAATAACCTAGGAATTTTTATGGCTCATGGCTTTAATTTATGGTTGGTTGATTTAGCCAACCGTGTCTTTAGTGTTACTTATTTCAGTTTAACATATGGATTGAAAGGGGCACAAATCTTAAGTTTATAGCTTGATTATCACAGAAAGCAAGATATTGTACTAACACTACAAAGGCCTACTTTGTGCTCCCATTCTCCAAAGGTAATCACTACACAGATATCTCTTGAGGAGAATTAGTTTTGCCTGCCTTTTGAACTTTAAATAAACCAGATTATATAGTATGTACTCTTTTTGTTGCTGAATGTTGTATCTTTGAGATGCAACCATGTTGTTACACATAGGAATGGTTTTCTTTGCTGCTGTATAGTATTATTACATTGTGCATATATTAATGTGTATACTTTATTTATCCATTCTATTGCTAATGGACATTTGGGTAGCTTCTAGTTTGATTCTATTAAGAATGATGTACTAAGGATATTCTTGTAATTACCTTTTTCTGCACATATGTATGCATTTCTTTTGGATTTACACTTAGGTGTTGAATTGCTGAATTATAGGGTGGGTGTATGCTTAACGTTACTGGCAACGCAATTCCTAAAGTAGTTTTGCCAATTTGCACTCCTACAGCATTGTATGAGTTTCTTACAGTCTATATCCTAGCACTTGGTATTGTCAACCTTTTAAATGTTAGCCATTCTGGGGTGTGTGTAGAGATATCTTGTTTTGTTTTCAACTTGCATTTTCCTGATAACTAATGATGTTGGGCATCTTTTCATGTTCATCGGCCATTTGGATATTCTCTTTTGTAAAAAACTTATTCATGTCTTTTACCCTTTCTTAAAAGTAATTGAGTCTATGTTTTTCCTATTGATTTATAAGAGATATTTACATGGTCTAGACATATTTCTTTGTGTAATTTATATATGTAAAGTATCTTTTCCCACAATGCATCTTGCCTTTTCATTCTCTTAATGATGCCTTTTGATTAATAGGGGTTTTAAATTGTAGTAAGTCTAAATGATCAATCTTTCCTATTATGTTTAGTGCTTTTTTAAATTAAAAACATTTTTTAATGTTTATTTATTTTGGGAAGAGAGAGAGAGATAGAGTGTGAGTGGGGGAGGGGCAGAGAGAGAGGGAGACACAGAATCCAAAGCAGGCTCCAGGCTCTAAGCTGTCAGCACAGAGTCCAATGCAGGGCTCAAACCCACAAGCCATGAGATCATGATCTGAGCTAAAGTTGGATGCTTAACCAACTGAGCCACCCAGATGCCCCTATGTTTAGTGCTTTTTAAAAAACATAGACTTTATTTTTATTATTTTATTTTATTTTTTAAGTAATCCCTATACCCAATGTGGGGCTTAAATTTACAACCCCAAGATCAGATTGCATACTCTACTGACTGAGCCAGCAAGGAGCCCAAATAGACTTCACTTTTTATTTAAAACTTTTTAAAATTTTATTATTTTTTAAATATAATTTATTGTCAAGTTAGCGAACATACAGTGTAAACAGTGTACTCTTGGCTTCGGGAGTAGATTCCCATGATTCATTACTTACATACAACACCCAGTGCTCATCTCAACAAGTGCCCTTCTTAATGCCCATCACCCGTTTTCCCTGCCCCCCCTGCCCCCTCACTCCCATCAACCCTCAGTTTGTTCTTTGTATTTAAGAGTCTCTTATGGTTTGCCTTCCTCTGTGTTTGTAACTTTTATTTTCCTTTCCTTCCCCTATGGTCTTCTGTTACGTTTCTCAAATTCCACATATGAGTAAAAACATATGATATCTGTCTTTCTCTGACTGACTTATTTCACTTGGCATAATAGCCTCCAGTTCCACCCATGTGTTGCAAATGGCAAGATTTCATTCTTTTTCATTGCCAAGCAGTACTCCATACACACACACACACACACACACACACACACACACACACACCCCACAACTTTTTTATTAGGCTTTATTTTTATTTATTTATTTATTTTTTCAACGTTTATTTATTTTTGGGACAGAGAGAGACACAGCATGAACGGGGGAGGGGCAGAGAGAGAGGGAGACACAGAATCGGAAACAGGCTCCAGGCTCTGAGCCATCAGCCCAGAGCCCGACGCGGGGCTCGAACTCACGGACCGCGAGATCGTGACCTGGCTGAAGTCGGACGCTTAACCGACTGTGCCACCCAGGCGCCCCAAGGCTTTATTTTTTAAAAAGCTGTTTTAGGTTTACAGAAAAATGAGTAGAAAGAACAGAGATTCCCATATATTTCTTCCCCCTCCCCAGTTTCCCCTATTATTAACATCGTGCATTGGTGTGGTACATTTGTTAAAACTGACGAACCAATATTAATATATTACTACTAACTAAAGTCCTAGTTTACATAAAGGTTCATCTTTGTGAAAAAGTGTGAACACTTTGTGAAGTGTTGGACACTTTTTTTTTCATTTCGACAAATGCATAATGCTATTTATCCATCATTACAGTATCCTTTAGAATAGTTTTACTTCCCTTATATTTTCCTGTGCTCCACTTCTTCATCTCTCTCCAACTCCTGGAAACTGCTAATCTTTTTACTGTCTCCATAGTTGTACCTTTTCGAGAATGTCATATAGGTGGAATCATATGGTGTATAGCCTTTTCAGACTTACTTCTTTCACTCAGTAATATGAGTTTAAGGTTCTTCCAAGTCTTTTAATGGCTTGATAGTTCATTTCTTTTTAGCACTCAATAACATTTCATTGACTGGGTGTACCATGGTTTATCTAACCATTCATCCTACTGAAAGACACCTTGGTGGCTTCCAAGATTTGGCAATTATGAACAAAGTTGCTATGAACATCTGTGGACAGGTTTTTGTGTAGGCATAAGTTTTCTGTTATTTTGGGTGAAAACCAAGAAGAGGCACCTGTGTGGCTCACTTGGTCATGATCTCACAGTTCATGAGTTCGAGCCCCGCATTGGGCTTGCTGCTGTCAGCATAGAGCCAGCTTTGGATCCTCTGTTCCCCTCTCTCTGCCCCTGCCCCATTTACTCTCTCTCTCTCTCAAAAATAAATAAACATTAAAAAAAACCCCAAGGAGTATATTGCTGGATCATATGATAAGAATATGCTTAGTCTTGTATGAAACCACCAGATTGTTTGCCAAAGTGGCTGTTCTATTTTGCATTCCCACCAGCAATGAATGAAACCTCCTGTTGCTCCATATCTTTGCCAACAGTTGGTATTATTCATATTCTGGATTTTTACTATTTTAATTGTTCTGTGGTGGTAGCTCATTGCTATTTTAATTTGCATTTTCCTGATGACATGTGTTGTGGAGAATCTTTTCATATATTCATTTTTCAGCTGTCTGTATTCTTTGGTAGAGTGTCTGTTAGAGTCCTTGGCCCATTTTTAAGCTAGGTTGTTTGTTTTCTTATTGTTGACTTTTAGGGGTTTTTTTTTTTTGGTATATTTTGGATAACAGTTCTTCAAAAAAATTTTATTTATTTTGAGAGAGAGAGAGACAGCGAACAAGTGCAAGTGGGGGAGTGGCAGGGAGAGAGGGAGAGAGAGAATCCCAAGTAGGCTCCACGCTGTCAGTGCATAGCCCGATGCAGGGCTCAAACCCATGAACTGTGAGATCATGACCTAAGCTGAAGTCAAGAGTCAGACCTTTAAACAACTGAGCCACCCAGGTGCCCCAATAGTTCTTTATCAGACATGTCTTTTGCAAATATTTTCTCTCAGTACATGGCTAGTCTTCTCATTCTCTTGACATTGTCTCTCATAGAGCAGAAGTTTTAAATTTTAATGAAGTCCACATTATCCATTATTTCTTTCATGGATAATGACTCTAAAAAGCCACTGACATACCCAAGGTCATCTAGGTTTTCTCCTATGTCATCTTCTAAGAACTTTATAATTTTTGTTTTATATTTAGCTGTCTGATTCATTTTCAGTTGATTTTTGTGAAGGATATAAGGTCTGTGTCAAGATTTGCTTTTCTTACATATGGATGTCCAGTTGTTCCAACAGCATTTGTTGAAGAGACTGTCTTTTCTCTATTGTATTGCCTTTGCTCCTTTGTCAAAGATCAGTTAACTACATTTATGGGGGTTGTTTCTGGGCTCTCTATTCTGTTCCACTGACTTATTTCTTTTTTCATCAATACCACTCTGTCCAGATTACTAAGTCATGTTTTTTTGGATGCCTAGACATCCCCAGTGTGGAAAGTCAAACTCATTACATAGAGGATGGAATTACAATCCAGTATCTGTTTGGACTCATTGTTTGTAGAACCATAGCTACTTTATTTGTGACCAACTTCAAATTTATTAGTCTGTCTCTTTCAGTGGCAAGTGACAGAAACCCAACTCAAACTTAAACTAAGGAAGAAATGTTTTGGCTTATGGGAACTAGGAAGAAATGAGTGGAACTGGCATCATATATATTCCAAATATCCATCTATCTCTGCCTACCTTCTCATTTAGAGGATTTTCAATAATAAGGAAAATCAAAAACCAAAAAACCTACTTCCTACTGGCTAAAGAACAATTTCCTCATTTCCTTCAAGTGTTTGTTCAAATCTCACTTCCTCAGTGAGACTGACCAAGCTTCACTTTATTCAACACCAACACCTGTCTCCAGATCCTTTTTTACCATGCTCTACTTTTACATTTTATCCACTTACTACTTCTTAACATACTATAGAATTTTCTTATTTATGGTTTTGGTTTATTATCTCTCTTGGCTAGAATGTGAGTTCTAAAAGGGCAAGGCTCTTATGTACTTTGTTCACTGAGATATCCCAAGCACCTAGAACGGGACACTAGAGCATCCCACTTGGTAGGTGCTCAACAAATATTGCTGAGTGAAGGAAACGGAATTTATTATTTCATATAAGATGAAGTCCTGAGTTGGGTGTTTGCAGGATTGTTGGTTCTATGGCTCAAAGACATAATTGAGAGCCAGGTTCTCTTCATCTTCCCTGTCTGCCTTCTCTAGAATGCCAGCTTGGTCTGTTGGGGTAGCTTTCTTCATGGTTGCAAGACGGCTATTGCAGTTCCAGGCATCCCATGTCAACAAGACACATTGGCTGCTGCAGAAGGATGGTTGCTGTTTCTCATTTATCTCTTTTTCTTTCTCTAATCAATGTAGAATCACCTATTGTTTTTTTATAAAACCACACTTGCATATATAACAATAGAAATTAAAATAAATTCATATAATTGGATTATATATATATTATATATTATATATATGCATATAATTGGATTATAAATGCATATAATTGTATATATAATTGCATTAGTTTCTAAGCTAACCCTTACAGACTAAGTCTGTATATAATATACAGTCTTAATATAATTACTCAATTGCAACAATGTTAATTTTGGAAGAATTTTATTAATGTAAATTTATGAAATGTTAAGAAGGCATTTCTGGGTGTAGTTAAGTATAATAATTTGGACATTGCTTTTGAAAAGTTTGATAGCTGGAAAAAAATTTTAACTCTATATTAATTATTTATTTTAATAAAATTCTTAGGAAAAAAAATGAGGAAATCTGCCATGAGGATGACTAAAGGAAATGGGTTCTTGACGATATTAAAGTAAAATAAAGTATTTTTAAAACTGTGACAATGTATTTAAAAAATATAAAATTTCCATAAAGCATAATATAGCCAAAAGCACATGCGGAGACAACTAACAGTTTTTTGGGGAGTTTGATCAATCGAATGCATATTTTTTTTAACTTAGGTCAAATGAATTAAGAAAATCTTCTTTTGCTAAAATAAAAAAATGAGATGGTGGTAAGGGATCTGTCGAGCCGCATTTAACATTAATGGCTTTGAAAAAATAAAGAATATTTAACGTGAAAATGTTAATTTAAAAAATGGACTGTCTCGGTTGCAATACTGCTCAACATATGTGAAAGGCTCATGCCTATAAAATCTGGAGAGAAAATAACTACAAATCACCCTGTTAATCCATTGGGCATTTCTAGCTGAATTAAGTTTGTCCTTGTTAAAGAAATTATCTTCGTTTTTCCCCCCTCAGGAATGCATGTAAAACAGTTCCTGTCTCGATGTATGCCTAAGGCAAAAAGTTCAGTGCTCAATTACCTGCTCTCTGAAGTCTCATATTTTGCAATGAGCAAGTAAAATAGAATTTAAATCAGAAGTCTTGACCCATGCTCTTCTTTTTCCCTTCACAGCCCTACAAGCTATTTGGCATATGAAGGTCCTGACCTGAGAAAACCATCTTGGATAACCACGCAAGGAGAGGGAAAAATGCAACACCTAGGAGATTTCAGTAAACAGTAGAATCATGCCAACCTAATCTGTGTTAAAATGCTTGGAATGTGGGAGCCGCCGAGGATGCCTGTTGTCTGTGTGTCTGACTGAATCCTTTCTTTTCTCAGAGCAGCAAAGCCAAGCCTGGGAACCAGGCCAAATGCCTGCCACTTACCTTAAATTGATCAGCCACTTTGAGATTAAAACCCCTGAAAGCTGCCACACCGTGAAAACAAGGCCTCCTTCACATTAAAGGCAAATTGCGACTTTGGGTTTGCTGTGATCTTTTTTCCATTTTATCCAGTTTTTCACTGTGCACACTTTTTTTTTTTTCCTTTCCACTTATGCTCCAGTGTAGAAGCCAATAGTTACAGCATCTTGGCCAGGCATTCATTAAGGTTTATAAGAACAAAATTTATGGTTATTTAGGAGCTGGCACAAAGACAGACTGTTGCTGGAAAAAGAAAAAGAAATACAGGTGGGAAATATAAGTCTCAACAAAGGCTCATACTATATAGTAGTGTGCTGGGCTCTCAGCAGTGGTCTGGGAGGAAAATTATATTGTATTTAAAACCAGCCATTCCTCTACTCTGAGTCCTCCCCATTTTATGGTTCTGTAGAATTAAAACAAATATACCGGTCATTCCCAGAGATTTTTCTGTCTTGTGTAAGTGCTACCATTTATAGGAGTGGGCAGCCATAGAGATGAATAGATGTGTGTCAGTCTGGGTGATAATCTGTCAGCTTGGCTAATGGAGCACATTTAAAAAATATATAATATGGATTAGAATAAGGGCTCTGTCTGTGAAGAGAAGAGTCATGTTATCCTTCTCAGTAGACCTTACATAATGGCAGGGCCTGTGTTCCCAAAAATGTAGGGTGTGGGCAAAACACACCCATAATCTTTGAATTCAGGTAATAACGTGGAATTCTGGCATAGGCTGGAAGTCCATATTCTCCCTCAGGAAATATTGTTAATGATTCTTTTTTTTTTTTAATACTCTGATTTCCTGAAGTAGTAGAATAAGAAGGCTCCTTGTCCTGTAATTTGCAATATTTATGAAGTAGGCATTTTAAGCATACATTTTAGTTTCTACTCATTGTTGTCCAAGAAGTACGTGGGAGTACTAGCATGTATTGAAAAAACATACAGCCTCAGTGTTTCATGATGCAAATTGTTCCCAAAATTCCACTTGTTTTAGCTGTGCCAGTAACTTGCTATCTGATTTAGGGAAAGTTTATGTAAGTGTCCAGCCATCTCCTATTATTCAATGGGAATATTACTGCTACGACTACTACTACTACCATATTATACCAGGTACACTGTGATAAAGTATTTGCTTCCACTTCTATGACCTTGCACACACTAGAATGTTTCCCTTTTCCTCTCCATGAAATTAAGTTCATCTTTTTTACAGACTTTATTTTGGAAATCTTCTACATAATTCCTTTTATTCCTTTTTATCAGTATCACCTCAACATGGAAATACATACAGCATTGTGTTAACTTGGATTTGTTTACATGTCGCTCTGCAGAAGATCCATTTACTTGTGCATAGATAGGAGTACTTTACCCTAATTACACACGTTTTCAGCTCCCCAAGGGCTTGGGGTCATGATCTTCTTGATATCTCTTCACCAACAAGATGCTCATTAAATTAGAAAAGTTGAATACACACAATCTTTTGCATCACATCATAAAATGTTAAACACACCTTTGGCTGCCCAGACGTACAATGTGATCATCATTTGCAGATAATACTGATTATTTCTGAACATGAGTGAGCCTGTTTGTTAAGTAGTGATTAGAAGTCACTTCCCTTGCAGAGTGCCAGAAAACCAGAGTCATCATAGAAGGAACAGAAAACACTATGGTTTGGTCTGGCGATGATCTCTGTCTCTGCATCTTTTTAACCAGGTTGCCTTATAACTTCGTCATTTAAATTTTCTATCATGCCCAATAGACTTTTTTCTTGATTACCAATTTTGTCATAACTTCCAAAGTCTTCATACTTCATATTTCCTATTAATCCTGATTCTTCCATACTTCATCAGTCATCAAGTATTTATGGAGGGCCTGGTATATGTTCAGCATTAGGCTAAGGGCAACTGAACAATTCCTATAGAACAAGAAATAACTGGTAAGAAAATACAAAGCAAGAAAACAATTGCTTGCAGTGACTTGCTTTGTATTTTGTTGCACAGGGTAACAATTTGAGGACAGTTCAGGAGAATGAACAATGGAATGATATTTCATGATGAAACAACCAGTATGGCAGTCCAAAGAGTGTGGTTTGAAGCCATAGCAGAATGTGTAAGACTTGAACAGGGCCTAGAGGAATGATGGAGAAAAGAGGGATGTGTCTCTATGAAAGGGGAATGGGTGGGCAAAGGCACAGAGGTGAGAATGTACTTGGTGACCTCACAAATCAGCCAAGACATGCTTTGGGTGGGGACGTGAGAGTATGGTCCAGAGTATATTGGGAAATAGGACTGAGAGACAAGTGCCAACTAGTGGAATTTCTTGCAAGCCAAACAGAGAACTTGCGATTTTCTAGGGAGAAAAATGGAGCCCTCCTTAGAGTTGAGAATGAAAGATTTAAGATGACCATGAATTCTTTTTGAGACAAAGAGCCCTAGACTTGGAATCAGAACACCTAGGCTCTGGTCTTGGTTTTGCCATTTTTAAGACATGTGATCTTGAGCAAGTCAGTGCATTGTCTGAGCCTTAGTTCTTGCATTCGTAAACAGGAATGGCTCAGCACACCACTGATGGCCACTGTAGTCACATGGATGTGATGAAATCAGCATCTGGAGTGCAGCAGTGGATGCAGAAACTGAGTGGAAGAAAGAAATCAGAAAGGCCCTGCAGAGGCTGACACTGCATCATCCAGGTGACTCTGGTCCTCTGGCCTCCAGAAAAAAATAGTGCTTCCAACTGAATTCTTTCCTTGAAACTCCATCTCCTCACCTTGGCTACTCTACAAACCCTGACATTTTCTCTCTTTCTCTCTCTCTTGCCTTGTCCCTTTTCAGAAAAAGTTATCCTGTCACTACCTATACCACCTAATAGACCGTCTCTGAGAAGTTACCAACAGGTTCCCAAAACGCTTGTTGTCCACTGAGCTTCTCCTTTATTCACATTACATACTCCGTATGTGGTCATTTTTCCTTAGTACCATGCCTCCTTGTTTTCTGTAAATCTCCAATTTCCACTGAGTCTGACTCTAAATGATTTTTAAATTTCTTATCTAAAAGAATTCACTTTCCTCCACTTTTGCAAACCTCCCCACTGATTCCTTTCCTTCCTGCTGGTCACCTGATCTCTGTGATTACTCATTACCAACACACCTCTGAGTCCTCCTATTTTTTCATCTCATTCTTGGATCTTCTTATATGTGAAAGGATTAGGAAGCCACACTGTTAATGCCAAGTCCTGGTGAATATGTGGGGAACAGAAAGTCATACAGTGCTGGTAGGAATGTAAATTGGCACAACCAATTGGAAATCAATTTGGTAAATTCAGTAAAGCAAAGATGCTCAGACCCTCCTCCTACCTAGGTGGTTGCCCTAATAATAATTGTCATATATTGGGTGCTTGGTTTGTGTAAGACTCTGTTTTCACTGCTGTATTCTCTTGAAGAAAGTGCTGTCATTATCCTAATTTTCCTGAAGGAGGCACAGAGAAATTAAGAAACATCCCCAAGATCACACTGTTGGGATTTTAAGATGGAGCTTGGATCTAGAGTGGGCAATTGGGCGTCAAAGCCTCAGCTGTTATCCGCCAAACTTTCTGAAGTTCACACCCCAGAAGCAATGTTTATAAATGTTCACTACAGCAATGCTTAGAAAACCAAAAGGTGTGAATGGCTTCACTGCCTCTCCAAAGCCGAATGGCTGAATCTACCCATGGACTAATATTCAGGAGCTAAAAGGAATGAACTGGACTCACAAATATCAAGATGGATGAATCTCAAGAATAGATTCCTGTATGAAAAAAAGCAAGGTACAGCAAGATATGCACAATAACACCAAGGATGTAAAATTTTAAAACACATGAAACAATAATACGTAGTTTACAGATAGTTATACATATAGTAGTTAAAAATTTTAGATGTGAATTAACTAGATTGACTGAAAGATGTCTTGAGGGATGGAGGGAGAGAGAAGGAATGAGGGTGATTTTGTCTGTGTTTGTACCATTAAACACAAAGGAGAGGGTGGATAAAAATATGGCAAAATATGAATGTTTTGTTTTTTTTTAATTTTTTTTCAACGTTTATTTATTTTTGGGACAGAGAGAGACAGAGCATGAACGGGGGAGGGGCAGAGAGAGAGGGAGACACAGAATCGGAAACAGGCTCCAGGCTCTGAGCCATCAGCCCAGAGCCTGACGCGGGGCTCGAACTCACGGACCGCGAGATCGTGACCTGGCTGAAGTCGGACGCTTAACCGACTGCGCCACCCAGGTGCCCCTGAATGTTTGTTTAATGCAGGTATTGGGTACATAAATATCATATTATGTTTTCATTCTTATCTATATGTTAGAAATATTTTATATACACAACTTGAAAACATTCAAAACAAATGAGAAATTACCAAAACTTTACACAGAGGGACCATCATTTTTGTGGCTTTGCAAATGAAAACAAAGTACTTCTCTAACACAGATTAAGTGCTCAATATTGTGAGAGAATAAAGGGAAGGAAAGGTACTTTCTAGGAGCCTAGCAATTAGTAAGGAGACAGAGCTAGACCTATACAACAATTAGGAAGTAACATAGATGCAGGCAAGGAATTGTGAAGCACAGTCTGCTCCTGCTGGAGGAATCTGACCTGAGTGGTTTCAGCAGCTTGGCTGTGGGCGATGTCACAGGGGAAGGAAATTGTCCTGGGCTAGCCTTTGAGCAATGGCTAGCCCTTTGAGTATGATGCCTGGTGCGAGCGCTAGTTAAGGCTCTGTTCTTTAGGAGTAAAGGATAGGAAACGCCTTGGCTACCCATCCACATTGACAGGCTGTTACCAACAAAAAGCAGCCAAAAATGTAACTTTATTACTCTGTAGCCAGCCCTATATTTATCCATCTCATGTCCATAGATTTCATGTAATTAGAGCTTAGAGATAATACCTAAGGTATTTATCAAACACATTCATTCTGACTGTGTAATAGTTGTTATTTACTTAGCTCTCTACATGCACACGATACTTGACAAATATGCAGAAAGACAAGTTTCCTGCCCTGGGGAGTTTATATTCCAATTCAGACAAACAGAACAGAAGGGGTAGGATCTTGGCTTGGGGAAGACTTGGCAGATAGGGAGAGGCTGCCTAGGTAGGAGAGAAGGGAAGTTGAAGTCTCTGGAAAAGTGGGGATGGGAATATGGAGGGAATAGAGGACTTTTAAAGAAATCCTTTAAAAGTAAGCATGATGTTTAGTCAGTGTAATGCCCTTGAAAAGACTTTGTGAGAGCAAGGGAAAAGGTTAAGAAAAATGAATCGGATTGTGACAACGATAAGATGAATAGTGAAGAAGTGTTAGTACTTCAGTAGCAGCCACAACGTGTTGAAGCTACCACATGCAATGTACTAGCTCCTTGTACATGTTATTTCACCAATTCCAAAAAGCCAATTTTAGTGTCATCATTTTACATATGTGGAAGCTCAGACAGGTTAGGTACCTTGCAGCTAGTAAGTGGATGAGCATGAATTCAAAGTCACATCTGACTCCAAAGTTTATACTTTTTACTCTGCACTCCCTACAAAGCAAAGAGAACATGAAGAAATGAGAAACAGGAGAATTAAAACATAGGCTAATTGTACACCCTCAGCAACAATCCAATGCAAAGACTTCAGCATTGAAGGAAGTAAATTACCTTACGTGAGAAAAAGTGGAGTCACTGCTGGTAAGTTAAATGATTGAAGTGAATTGCATTTACCACTGGTATATAAAGAAAGAAAAGTCCGTTGAGATTTATGCTAATGTACAGGCAGAGCAACCAGACAGCAGATATATATGGTGTTACCATGGAGAAAAAGAGCAATGAGGAAAGATGAACAGGAAAAGCTTCAACCTTCCTCAAGAAGTGGACAATTAAGAGCTCTGGATTTGCAGATAAGTGTACCTTTCATTCCATTTTTAAATTATTGAAGGATAGTAGACACACACTGTTACATTAGTTTCAGTTATACAGTTTCACTATACAACATAGTGATTTGACAACTCTATACATTATGCTATGCTCAACACAAGTGTAGCTACCATCTGTCACCATATAATGCTATTACAGATGGCCAACAGATACATAAAAACTGCTCAGCATCACTCATCATCAGGGAAATGCAAATCAAAATCACAATGAGGGGTGTCTGGGTAGTTCAGTCAGGTAAGTGTCGACTCTTGATTTCAGCTCAAGTCATGATCTCTTAGTTTATGGGATCAAGCCCCATGTTGGGCTCTGTACTGACAGCCTGGAGCCTACTTGGGATTCTCTCTCTCCCTGTCTCTCTGCTCCTCCCCGACTTGTGTGTACAGGGGCACATGCGTGCTCTCTCTTAAATAAACATTAAAAAAAAATCACAATGAGATACCACCTTACACCTGTCAGAAAGACTAGTATCTGAAAGACAAGTGGACGGGGATGTGGAGAAAGGAATCCTCATACACTGTTGGTGGAAATATAAATTCATACAACCACTGTTGGAAAGCAGTATGGAGATTCCTCAAAAAATTAAAAATGGAAATACCATACAATCCAGTAATTCCACTACTGGGTATTTACCCAAAGAAAATGGAAATGCTAATATGAAAAGATATATGCACCCCTATATTCACTGCAGCATTATTTACAATAGCCATGATATGGAAGTAACCTAAGTGTCCATCACAGGTGAATGGATAAAGAAGTTGTGGTATATACATACAATGGAACATTACTCTGCCATAAAAATGAATGAGATCTTGCCAATTGTGACAACATGGATGGACCTTTCATTCTTGAGTCTACGATCAGGATTTATTGGCTGCCTGCCTCTTTTTTTTTTTTTTTTCCCCAACTGGATAGAATTCCTTTGGCATAGAAATTTGCTTATCACCTCCTATTTCTTTTCCAAAAGGATTTCAGCAATTTTAAACAAAATATATCTACCCAAAAAGGTTAATAAAAGTTAAATAATTACAAATTTACCTACAATGCTCTTTCCTAACCTCTTGCCCCCAGTCAACCACCCATTAAACTCAACTCATACATACTTAAAGATCCAACTCAAAACTCCTCATCAATCTGACCCTTCTATCTTGTCCTACTGCTGTTCCATGCATATAATTTTATTATGGCATTTATCATATGGCCTCACAGTTAGCTGTTAAATGTAAGTTTTCTTATTAGACTATGAGATCCTTGAAGGTAGGAATCAAGCTGTGTTCATCTCTATATGCATTGTACTTTGTAAAGTGTCTGACACATATTAGGTACTCAAATAGTTACTGAATAAGTAAATTATTAAAAATCAGAATCAAAGAAAATAAGAGAAAGCAAGTTATATATATATATATATATATATATGTGTGTATATATGTACATATATATATATATAAATTTTTGTTTTGAGGCATCAGCCATCAGTTTTGGTTGTGGAAGCTAGGAAAAAAACAGAAACACAAAAAATCACATTATCATTACTATAAGGAAAAGGCAAACACATTCTTAGGGAAGTAGCAGGTTTAGATCTAATTGTGCTTAATTAACCTTATTTGGAGACATTTAAGTCGTAGGCTATAAACTGATTTTTCCAAGCAGAAGTTTCATGTTAAATAGAGGATACATATCTGTAAAACAGTGATCAGCTTGTCAAAGAGTTATATCCGGAAATTCCCAGTACCATTGACAAATAGTCCCTACATTTATTTTAAAAATTATGACAGGGGCGCCTGGGTGGCACAGTCGGTTAAGCGTCCGACTTCAGCCAGGTCACGATCTCGCGGTCCGGGAGTTCGAGCCCCGCGTCGGGCTCTGGGCTGATGGCTCAGAGCCTGGAGCCTGTTTCCGATTCTGTGTCTCCCTCTCTCTCTGCCCCTCCCCCGTTCATGCTCTGTCTCTCTCTGTCCCAAAAATAAATAAACACTGAAAAAAAAAATTAAAAAAAAAATTATGACAATATTACCATGAAACTGTTTTTTGCTTTATCATTGGTGAGTTACTATGCCACCGAAGGAAATATTTTAATCACCCATCAATGTAATCCACAACGGCATTTTTTTAAACCATAAATCAAATGCCCTCTCTTCTAGCATATTTGTTTTGAGACACCATAGTTCAGTAAAGAGAGGATGCACTTGAAATCAGGCATTCTTAGCTTCAGTTCCTAGTTTTGCCACTTTTTCTATGTGATTCTAGAAAAATTCTAGAACCCCTCTGAGCCTCAGTCCCTCATCTGTCAGAATGACAGAAACAGTATGGGAGGTAGTATATGTCAAGTATCTAATATAGTAGACTTTGTACGGTGGCTACTCAATGATGGTTATTATTAAGGGAAAAACTCCAATTGTCCTCTGGTTGTCCTGAATTAGGACACTTCAGACCATTCCATATATTTTTAAGGTAATAAGTAAGCAGTGAGCACATTTCAGGTTGTTTCCTTGGGGCATATTGCTTTCAACTGTTGCCCTGCTGATTATTGCCAAAACAATCACTGTCTTAGCTCTCACTCTGGGGATGTCACCATGTGTTGCACCAGGGAGCCACGACTTTTGTCTATCTGAAGCCATCTTGCTTCTAGTGGTACTACTTTCTCCTGGTATTTATCATACAAATTACGCTGGACAAGACACCAGAATTTTCTTAGATTTATGCTGTCCTTTTTAAATCTCCACAGTCCACATCTAGGTTTTTATTACCTACATTTGCTGACCTTGTTCCAGTTCTTTCCATACAAATAACCAGGAAAATCTTCCTCAAATAGTGAGTTCAGTATTTAATTACTTCTTTCAAGAATTTAAGAGATAGGGGAGCCTGGGTGGCTCAGTTGGTCAAGCATCCAACTTTGGCTCAGGTCATGATCTCACGGTTCATGAGTTTGAGACCCACATTGGGCTCTCTGCTGTCAGCACAGAGCCTGCTTCGGACCCTCTGTCTCCCTCTCTCTTTGCCCCTCCCCTGCTCCCTCTCTCTCAAAAATAAATAAACATTTAAAAAACAAGTTTTTAAAAAAGAATTGAAGAGATAAGATGTGCTAACCTGTCAGATTATGGGTCTATCCATACAAGTATTTTGTTTCTACATCAAGGAAAATTATATGGGGAGTCTCAAAACATTATGAAAATATCTTAGTTATCTTCAACAACTTTTAATAACCTATTGCTTACATATCTAGAATTTCTTTGTTTCCTCACATTGGTTTCTTGATACAGATAGTCACATATTTTACGGTAGAGAGAGTCTCAAAGGAGAAAGGATATGGATCTTTTTTTAGTTAATCTCAAGGTTTCCAGAGAAGAGGAGACTGTCACCTAAGGCATGGAAGTTAGAGGTGCTTGAGCTGGGTGATAATTGAGATCATGTGTTCATTTCAACAAAGAAGTGGGGAGAAAAACGCTGATCGGGTGATTTCTGCTTCTCCCAGAAAATAGGACTTCAGAAGGAAAAACAAGGAGATATCTAGGCCCACATAGAATTGATAAAGCTCTACCTGTGAGGAAGGCAACTATAGAGGTATCTCAATAGTTACATTGACTTAGCAACTTCTGTTCCTAACTTTCATTCTCTTTTTAAATCCTGATTTGTGCTCATCAGAAATAAACAGGATTTAGGCGCTGAATTCTGCAGCTTCCCATTTATTTCCTGTACAGTTAAATTTAAACTACTCAGCTCTTCATCAATAACAAATATTTCATTCATTATGCCCTAGTGTGTGGTATTGGTAGGATGGAAGAAGAATGGAATGTGGTATTGGTAGGATGGAACAAGAATCTTTCTTGTATCTAGGGTGTAGACATGATGATGTAGGCTGAGATCTTTTCTCCCCTTGGTACTTTTATCCTGAAAGCTGTAATATAAAGACATAGGATTGTTTAGAAATTATTTATGGCAGGGTACAGAGTCCAGTAGTAGTGGTATCTGTTAGGGTAGGGATGGTGTGGTCAGCAGCAGTATATTAGCCAGAAAGTTCCCATGGCCTGAACTTGACTGTCATTCTTACTGTTGCATCTCTGGTTCCTGCCTGCTCTCTGGCCCTGCTTCTCCAGCCTCCCTTTGTATTTTGCCTGAGTTACTTAGAGCAAGATTTCTGTTGCTTATCAGCTAAGTCTAATTAATGAAGTCCAAATATAGCTTTTTTCCACACATGCTGTCTCAGGGCTTCAGTCTCTCTCCATCTTGGGCTCCACTATTTGAGCCTGACTTGAAAGGTTGCTGCAGCAATAAAAGAATGTGAGAACTTAAGCTGTCTCTTAACATGACTTGGCCCAGGAGCACACACAGCACTTCCTCTCATGACCATTAGTCAGAACCTGTCACATGGTTCCACCTGACAGTAAGGAGGCAGGAAGTGTAATCTTCCTGTGTGTCTAGGAGGGAGAGGACATTTGCATGTGGGAGACACTAGACATCTGTGCATGAAGAGTAACGATTAAGTGCTAAAAGCTCACTAAAGGTAGAAAGTGACAGAGGCTTAGAGAGGCAGAGAAAGTGTATCAGAAATGGCTAGTGCTTCCTCAGAGTTACTCTGTACCAGTGTCTCTTGGTCTCCTAGCCACTTGCTCTGCCTTGGTCTTGGTTAGAGTCTAAGTGGTTCTAGCACCTGGGGCTGACAAGTCACTGGGAGTGCTGGACTGTGGAGCTTCTCTGGTGTATTCTGAACTTGGATGAAATGTGCACAGTAGGGTGTGCAATATGACTTTCCAAGAGGATGCTAAAGGGGCTGAGTGTGGCAACCTGGAAGGACTGGGAAGCTAACTGTCTGTGGGTCAAACTTTGACTAATGGAAAACAGGAGTCAGGAGTGAAATAGGCAGATACATTCCCTCTTATTCCTCCTTTCCTTGAGGCATAGTTTTTCCAGAAGGTCAGTCAGGAGACCTGCTGCATCTGGCCCATTGTAAAGCAGTGGCCAGCATGGAAATCTTTCACCTTCTATGGCTCCCCATCTTTTCCTGATTCATATTCTTTTCCCCCTACTCTTGATGGCTTGGGATTACATTCCCAAATAAAACATTGCAAGAAAAACCTAAGTTTCCTCCTCTAGTACTTTACTTTCTAGTACTACCATACTCACACTTCTGACCACCAAACATGTGGGGTTTCACCCCACACATTAGGCACTTCTCCAATTCTTGGTGGATACCTACTGAATGTCCTGCAGTTAAGTTCAGTTCTGTCTGACACTATCTACATTGAATTATTGTCAGATCCCATGAGTACGAGCTCGGTCCCACAAGACAGCCCCCACTTTAGAGGCCAAGTGAAAGTCCCAGGTTTTCGCCTGTACTTCTGACACACTGGCTGTAATTCTGGGTTCCCATGACCCTCTTTTCAAGTTCAGTAATTTGCTGGAATAGCTCACAGAACTCAGGAAAATGCTCACTTTTATTTACTAGTTTATCATATAATGAAGGCTGTGATAAAGGATATGGAACAGCCAGGTGAAGAGATATGTAGTACAAGGTTCATAAGGGTCCTGAGAACCGGGGCATCTGTCCCTATAGAGTTGGCATGTGTCACCCTTCTGGCACATGGATGTGTTCACCAAGCCAGAAACTTTCTGAACCCCACAGATCAGGGATTTTTATGGAGGCTTCCTTACATAGGTATGATTAATTACTCACTCAATCTCTAGTCCCTCTCCCCTCCTTGGAGGATAGGGGATTGGGCTGAAAATTCCAAATTTCTAATCATGGCTTAGTCTTTCTGGTGATCAACACCCATTCTGAAGCTATCCAGGAGCCTATCAAGAGTTACCTCATTAAAACAAAAGATTCTCCTATCACCCAGGACATTTCAAGGGGTTTAAGAGCTTTGTATCAGGAACCAGGGTCAAAGACCAAATGTTAGAACAAAAGATGCCCCTAGCACCCCTATTGCTTAGGGAAGGTTTTAGGAGCTCTGGCCAGGAGCCAGGGATAAAACCTCAAATATGTATTTCTTATTATATCACAATATCACAGATATCAACATATCAGAGATGTGTTTTCTAGAGATCCCAGACTAAAAGAAGCCTTCATGCAAAATGATTTAATTTTCTTTTAATGCTTATTCATTTTTGACAGAGAGAGAGAGAGAGAGAGAGAGAGAGAGAGAGAGAGAGAGAGAAAACATGAGCAGGGGAGGGGCAGACAGAGAGGGAAACACAGAATCTGAAGCAGGCTCCAGGCTCCCAGGTGTCAGCACAGAGCCCAATGTGGGGCTTGAACTCATGAACTTCGAGATAATGACCTGAGTCAAAGTCGGATGCTTAACTGACTGAGCCACCCAGGTGGCCCACAAGATGAATTAATATTATACAAGCTTAGGTGCCTGGCTTGCTCAGTCAGTAGAACATGCAATACTTTTTATTTATTTATTTTTTACTTTTTAATTTTTTTAAGAGAGAGAGAGTAGGGGGGAAGGGCAGAGAGGGAGGAAGAGTGAATCTTAAGCAGGTTCCGTGCCCAGCACAGAACCCGATGGGGACTCGATCTCATGACCTTGAAATCATGACTGTGAGATCATGACCTGAGCTGAACTGAGGCCACCCAGGCATTGGGTGTGGTGCTTGCTTTATATACATATATATATATACAAGCTTGTATAATACAAGCTTATTTAAGGTTTAAAAATACTAGTTGTATGCAAGATTTACATTAAGAAAACTTAAAGAATATCAGTTTAGTTGCTTATAAATTAAGAGACAATTGTGCATATTCAGAAAGGATTCCTGCTTGTATTTGGCAATGTTTCACTATCAAGTTGGGAAGGATACAGAGTTTCAGGGACCTTCAAATCCTATAAAAGTTTATAACTCTCAAGTTCTACAGAACTAGAACTATATTTTGAAGGTAAATCTAGTCATTACACAAGAGTATGAGGTAGCACAGATCAGTGTAGCTATGAAAACAATAAGTAGAATTTGTAACTCAGAATATTTAATATTCAGATACAAAGCAAATAATTTAAGATATAAATCGGTAGAAATAGTCAGGTGGAATAGAGCCAAATGAGTTAACCAAGTCCAAAATCACTGGATTGTTTGAGAACAAACTTAAGCTCCTGTTAAGATTCTTGCTGAGTTATATATAAATTTGATAAGCATGCAGGCTGTTCTACAAGGTTCTGAATGGGATCTGTGCCTAAAAAAAATAACTTCTAGAGATGTCAAGTAGATTCAGAATCTGGAAAGATACAAGAGAATATCATATTACAGGTATTTATTATATAAAAGCTCTCGTCAAGGAGTTAAAAATTCAATCTTCTCCACTTGATACCCTCCTATAATATCCTTACCAGTGGTCCTTCAGCCTCTGTTTGCAAAATTCTAATGATGGGGAATTTGCTTACTCAAGAGAAAGATGATTTCTGATGTCATGTGTGTGAATGCATGTATGCGTATCTTAAAAGCAAAATCTGCCTGCTTTTAACTTTAACTGATCCTAAGTCCCTAAACCAGACAAAAATGGTCTAATTCCTCTTCCACATGACAGACCTTAAAATACTTGAAGATAGTTTTCATGTTTCCCCTGGATCTCCTGGGCTCCAGGTTGAATGTCTACTACTTCATCAGTCACTCCTTCTGATTCTGTGTTTTTGTTTTGTTTGACATGACCCATCTTTAGTTTCTAAGTGAAGTGGGGCAGTCAGTAACATTCTCTGACTGAGGAATTATATTCTTCAAAATTGTGATGCCCAGACCTGAACACAGTATTTTAGGTATTGTCAGATCAGTACAGAATAGATCGGATTGTCAATTCCCTCATTAATGATTCCATACTTCCATTAATGTAGTTTAAAATTACGTTATTGCTTGTTTATTTAACTGTTGACCATAATAAAACTTACAGTCAGCCAAACATTAGTCTCCGCCCCCTCTTCTTTTGCTTCTTAGTCAGGTCTTTCCCATCCTGTCTTTGGTACTGATTTTTTGGAACCCAAATTAACTGCTTTTCATTAATTGTTATTAAACTTCATCTTATTTGACTCAGGCCATCATCAAGGCCTGTGGAGGTTTTTTTTTTTCATTCAAAATCTGCTACCCTAATATATTTACTATATGTTTAGATTTTGATCACATGCCTTCAGTGATAAACAAATTGATAAGATAACCAAGGGTGGTGCCTGTGGCAAACCAGTAAATAACACAGGTTGATCTCAACCTGATAATCAATTCTCACTATCATCATCAATCAATTAAAATGCTATATGGTTGTACCAAACTCCAAGAGACTTTATTGAAATACTACTGAAATACATGTCTGAACACAGAGAAAACATGAATATTGTCCAATCCCCAAATTACCAATCATTCCCTTCTCCCAGCAAATTTAAGTAACTGCTGCTGCTTTGGCAATTATAGCTTTATCCTCGCTCTAGCCTGTCCTTTCTGTAGATAAGATTTATTATCTACAGATACCTAATCATAGAACTATCCCTGCTCTCTGATAGTATCCAATCTAGAATAAATCCCACTTTTCTAGAGCCTTCACCAAATCACTCATCCAAAGCCCCAATTCTATAATAGGTTCTTTAGAACATCCTCTTACTAAGATGCCCCATGGTTTCCCCATAGTGAATGCGATCCCTTCCTGTAACAAGTAATAAACCCACCTAGGTCGACTACAGGTATGTTCCTATTAGCTTTTGGTTGGAGAGTGCTGACATACTGTCAGAATGAAGGAAATGGTGTTCTTCATACCTTTGTGTGTGTGTACGTACACACACACACAAAGATTTACTATTTTTACTTTTGTTTTGGGGATCAGACATGAGCCTATAGTCACAGAACCCTGTTACTATTTTCTCTGCTAAGGATCCACAGTGGCCTGCTGGCTTTCTGATCAGGAGGAGATATCCCTCTCTCACCACTCTGTGGACACAGCTGTGTTCACACTTGTTCAAGCACTAGTGGTGGAATCTGGGGCAGAGTCTATATTCTTTTGGCCTCTCACAAGCCCTCTGCTTATTCTGCTGCCACTGAATCCAGTGATGCTTGAAGTGGCATAAGGAAACTACTTTGCTTGTGGGGACCGTGGTGTCTGGTTCTGGGAAAGCAAGTCTTCTCTTGAGTCATGGGCTGAGGCCAGTGGTGGGATAGAGTTAAAAGCTTTCCTCCCCTCTGCAGTACCCAGCTAGAACCAGACCCAGCATTACAAATATTGTATTCATATGTAGCTTGATATATTCATTTAGTTTCAGGGAATGTCAGTGTTTTCTTGGCATTAGATTCTATCTGCACTTGAAGCCTGTGATTAAAAAAAATTTTTTTTTTACTACCAGTTTACATACTAACTATTGCCTCTTACATTGTGACAGCTTTTCTCTTTCCATTTATTTCAACAAATGTTTATTCAGCACACACCGTGGAGCTGTGGAGAATACAAAGATGAATCAAATAGAGCTCTTATCTTAAGAAGTATATAATCTTGAAAAGAGTATCAAATGTGTGCATAAGTAACCGGGCATCACTCGGTTGGTCAACAGATATTTGTTAAGCACCTACTCATTGCCAGGCACTGTAACTGAAGTTGCATGTTGTTAACTGCCGTAAAGACTGTACTAAAAGGATGGCATTCAAAGGATAATAATCTATTTATTGATCACCTTCCGTGTGCTGGTACTGAATGAAGAACTTTTACCTGAGTATCTCCCTTAATCCTCAGAAGGACCCATTGGGGATTGATGATGTTGTCACTGTTTTGCAGATGAGAGAGCTGTGGTTATGGTAGAACTTGCTAAGATCCCAGAGCTAGTTAGTCCTGGAGTCAGGATTCAAACCCAGACAGTCTGTGTTTGGATCTGTGCCCTTAACAGATACTTATAATTTGTGTTTTGTTGTTCTTTTGGCCTATAGTTTTCTGGGATGTTGCTGATCTCTGAGAACTTCTGTTCTGGGGAAGCTGCGAAAAATTACAATGCAACCAGACATTTTAGAAGGTGTTTGAATTGTTCCCCTGCAGTTGCTTTATAGAGGAGCACATGTGAATACATAGGCACCAAAGTGGAGCCTGGAGTCCGCGGCTATGACTGTACTCCCGTTGTTCTATGCATTCTGTACAGTCTTGGGAGGTTATTTTTAATGCAACATGCCAGAGTGGCATGTTGAAAGATCCATAGTAACCAGCTAACAGTAACAGCAGGGCCTGCCAAGTAAAAGTTCCGTAAATCAGTCATAAATGCAGTTACAAAATCCGGCCAGCGTCGTGTGCATGAGGGAGTGTCCTTGGAGGAGGTACAATTCACGCACAGTTTCATGGGATCTCCTCGAAATTCCATGGGAGTAAAGAACCTTTGTGGCAATTTTTTTTTAAGCAGGAAAAAGTGAGAAAAGGCCTCCTGTAACTTTATTCTAAGGGGGAACTCTCTCCCACGTTATCAGGTAGCTCAGAAAATCTAAGGATAAGACACTCAGAGAAACGAATGTTTGAGATACCAAGTACCCTCCTTTCTCATGTTATTAATATTTTTGGAATCATTCCTTTTCTACTACCACAGCCCACAGTCAGGCCTTAGCAACTCGGCATACTGAAAAGCCTCAGTGCTTTTATCTGTCCTCCCTCAAATCTACCGAATTCACAACAGTAAAAATCACCCCAGGCGGGAATTTGGACATCCCACTTACCCTTTAAGTGAGAATTTTATAAGGAGCTCCCAAGTGCTACCAAACCAAATAAAAGCTCACACTTTGAAACACTAGGGGCTTTTTCCAGTGACAGACTTACTCCAGCGAACTTTGTGAGGGACCAAGATGCTTTACTTGTGGGTTGAGAATTATAAGGTTTAGGAATAAGCACTTTCATATCAGGCAATGGGTACATCCTCAACAAAGACTAACAAGTAATGTGTTACCTGTGAAAAGCCAGAGAAATCACCTTCATGTATTTGGTCTTCTGTTGTTACAAATCTGGGCATATGGAGCAGGCCATTCATTATTGACAGAAAATACCGCACAAATACAGAATATACCATGAGCAGGAAACCTGAACATTGATAACTTAATGCTCAATGAGATTTAATTTGTGCATGCAGGAGTGGACTCTTATGCCCTTTCCCAACCACCCACGACCATTCACATCGCATGCACTTCTTTTACTTGATTTTACAAGTGTCTGGTTCTCTCCTTGCCTATCCATCTATTTGTTACAATCACAGCCTCTAAGAGAAGGAGACATTGCAGAAGAGTAGGAGGGGACAGGAGGAAACCTGAAGGGAAAACTTTTCAAGCAATGCCACCTGAAGAGCAATTTTAAGTGACATAAAACCTCTTTAACTATATAACCCAAGTTATTGGGAAAATAGGCTTCAGCTTCTTACTTTATAGAAACATCGGTCTTGGTAAAATAAGGTGTGGCTGTGTAACCAGAAAGGCCAGAGATAAGGTTAAGTGGAAAGCTCTTTCCAAAATACCTACTCAGGACGCCTACCCGGGTTGGGAATTCCCCACAGCAGGTTTTCCCCCAGAATGACATTAGAGTTGAACAGAAGGGTGCTATGAAACTGATTTTGCAGTTCTATGTACTGCAAAAGTTTTTAATTTCAGGGACTTCAATACTTTGGGCACTTTCTTTTCTTTCTTTTTTCCCCCATACTGTGATGAAATATACACAATATAAAATTTATCATTCTAACCAGTGTCTTAAAGTGTCCAATTCAAAGGCATTAAATACTTCACAATGTTGTGCAACCATTAACCACTATTCATTCCCAGAACTTTGTCATTATCCCAAAGAGAAACTCTATATCCATTTAACAATAACTCCTTCTCCTGGCCCCTGGTAACCTCTATTCTGTTTTCTGTCTCTATGACTTTGCTGTTTCTAGGTACATCATATAAATGGAATCATACAATATTTTTCCTCTTGCGTTTGGCTTATGCTCTGCATAATGTCCTCAAGGTTCACCCCATGTTGTTGCATGTATTAGACTTTCATTTGAGAGAGACAGAGAGAGAGACAGTATGAGCAGGGGAGAGACAGAGAGAGAGGGGGACACAGAATCCAAAATAGCTCTAGGCTCTGAGCTGTCAGCACAAAGCCCGATATGGGGCTCAAACTCAGGAACCACGAGATCATGACCTGAGCCAAAGTCGGACACTTAACCAACTGATCCACCCAGGTACCCCTCTTTGTGTTGTTTCTACCTTTTGCCTATTGTGACTGCTACCATGACTGTACCTGTTTGAGCCCTTGTTTTCAATTCCTTTGGGCGTATACTTAGAAGTGGACTTGCTGGATCATATGATAATTCTATGTTTAACTTTTTGAGAAACTTTGGAAACTTTTAAAGAGTATAAATCACAGAGGCCAACTTGTTTTAGAATACTGAGCTTTTCAAACCTAAATGAGAAGTACCAATTGGATTCAGGAAAAAAAGAAAAAAGTGGTGACTCTGATGTGAGAAGTTTGGGTGAAGGGGTGGACATGGGGGCTAGATGACAGTGGGCTGGCCAGTGAATGGAAGTGAACAGGTAGAGACAGACATTTGCTCGTCTTTTGAGAATGTGGACTCTGAAAGATGGGAGAAAGAAAGTTGAGAAAAGTTGAGAAAAGGCTTTCTTTTTTTTTAGCGTATTTATTTATGGGGGGATGGGGGGCAGAGAGAGAGGGAGAGCGAGAATCCCAGGCAGGCTCCATTCTGTCATTGTAGAGCCTAACATGGAGCTCGAACTCACGAACCATGAGATCATGAATTGAACCAAAATTAAGAGTCAGATGCTTAACCAACTGAGCCACCCAGGCACCCTGAGACCAGGCTTTTTTTAAGATGGGAGAATCTGGAGTATGTTTAAGAGATTGTGGGAGACAGAAATGGATGTAGTGATAATCAGCAGAGGTCTCCAAGAAAGCAGGAGAGGGCAGTGGTGGGGTCACCTGGCCTGCGTTGAAGGTCTACTTCTGTGTAACGAGAAAAAGAGTTGTTCAGGTACAACTAAGTTTAATCATTCAAAGATATTTTTTGAGTTTGGCATTGTAGGGGAATACTAAGTGAAACACTACCTGGATTTTACTGTGAATGGTACAGTAGAGGAGGGAAGGCTTGAACCCCCAAAATAAAATAGGGCGGAACATGCTAAATGTCACAAGGGAAAGATACAGAGGAGGTATTATGACCTTCAGCAGAGGGAGAAAGTGATTCCAGTTGTGGAGGACCAATAATAGGAGAAACTTCACCACAGAGTCAATTATTTGGGATAGGATTTGAGACTTAGGTTGATGTTGATGGCTAGCAAAAGTTATATTTTCCAAACTGTTATACAGGATACTTAGATACTCTATGAGAAATGGGTATGGTGGTCAGATTAATTTAGCAAGCACTATATGTAGGAAAACCATGTTGTACAACATGAAGCACTTTAAAAGCTGAAGAGATACTGTTAATTACGCCAGAACAACAGGTGTCCACTGAGACTGTCCCAGGCAAACTGAGATGAGTAGTTACTCTTTTTCTATACCATAATGCCTTTTTGGAGATTTAAATGAACATTAGGATTTTAAAAGATTCTGAGAAGTACTCTAGTAAAGAAACCTGTCTTTATAGTGGTTAATCCAACATTTCCCAAATTTATTTGACCATGTAACACCCACCCTGTTTTTTGCCCCTTTGAGGAGCACATATTAGCACCTGATAAGTGCTCCAAAAGCAGAGAAGCAAAAGATATGTGGGATCTATGGAGGATTTGGTCTAGCGGAAGTAGAGCAGTGGAAGATGGGCTTAGAAAGGTAGGTTGAGACATATCATAAAGGCCTTTGAAGGCCAGATTTAGAACTTTTTTTTTCTAACTTGATGAAAGCCATTTCTCACAGTAGCACTCAGAATATATACTTGAAAAGAATCTCAAAGAATCATGATTTTAGGAGGTAAAATAAAATGGTATGCTTTTCCTTGTTTTCCTATTCCCATTCCTTCCTTCATCTATGAGATTAGGAAAGATGAAAAACTACAATTCAGGGACTTTCTTCGGTTCAGGAGGAATTAAGGGCTGAGTTGTAAAATGCCTGCTTGAAGTCATGTCTTTTTCTCTTACTTTGGTTTCATTTCTGAGGTCTAAAGGATAAAGGGACAGGGGAATGGGAGGTTTTACAAAGAAAAGTAATTTCAATTCCACTTGCCATTGTGGGTACTGCATTCTAAGATGTGGATTTGAATACAAAGACTTGGCCTCACTGGAGTAGCATGGTGAGAGAACAAATATCAGCCATTATCATCACTTGACCACAGTTAGACTTTTCTTAACTAGGGGGTCACATATCTGGCAACCTGATTTATAGGATAATAGAAAAGAAGCAGGAATAATTAAAAATAAACTCCTTAAGAAGCGAAAATTTATGGCACAAGTTCTATACACAGTAGCTGCCACAGACAATTCTCACAAAGACTCCCCTTACCCATTGTACACACTTCCAGTAAATTTAGTAACCTCGATTTCTAGTGCACAGCAAATTTAACAGCAAATTTAAAGGCAAGGAAAAATTAATTGTGGTCAGTACATTTAAGTGAAAAGCAAAGTGTAATACTATAAAAATTCAATGAAAGACTAACATGGTATACGTTTCTGAAGGCATTTTAGAGGCAAAATGTTGATCAAATCTTGACCGTGCCCTCTGAGAATACTATTTGGTTATACTACAGAATTATACTTGTTTTTAAGGATTATGTTGATTTACCAGAGGATGTTTAAGTATGTTCTATTACTTTGTTTAAGATGGTAAGAAAGCAGGTGAGACACTGTAGAAAGATTTCAATCCAAAATGCCTGTGATTTTAAGTTTGTTCACATAGAGGTATTTGTTATCTAGGGGAGTCATTGTATAAATCTTCTATTTCATCCAGGTGTTGTTTCCTTTAGAAAGAAGTTCATTGTCAATTTTTTTTCCAACTGTATTTCAACATCAATTATTAATCCTGTAGGTTAAGAGAGGATCAGCATGGCAACAAAGTGTTTTGAGAACAGCCTCTTGTGATTTGAAGATCAAATAAATCATTAAATTAAATTACTCTACAATCAAATGTTTATGACTGTTTAAAGTTAGGCAGCCAGTGGCACTCTGTAAAGAAACACCGACTGAATTATGTCATAAAATACAGCAGTGAAACTCTATCTTATCACCTTCAAAGCCACTTGTGCTTCTTATATGGAGATGCTGGCTGTTCAGGTTGGCTGGGGACAATGCTAGGTGTTAAGCAGCTGTGGGCCTTGTATCAGCTGCCTTCCAGAAAGCAGAGGGCCAGTGGGGCAGTCCACAGAAAGCTATTCTTTTTTCTTAATATTTGATTTTGGAGTGTTTTGGCCTACTTTAAAAACACTTGGCGATTTTAACTTCATCAGAAAGTGGGGGGAAAAAAGCTGCCCTTAAGGTAAACATGAACAGAGTTCAGAAGTTCTGAAAAATTAACACTACTTAATGCTAAGTCTGCCAATATTGAAAATAACAAAGCATAGTTTATAACATATGGCCATCGTCCTTATTTCTTGGCAAGCAATAGCATTTCCACTTCCCATTCCAAATTGAGCTAGACAGCTGAAGAGTGAATCATATTAGAAAAGTACATTTCCTCTTGGATAGTCTGAACATGCTAAGATTTATCAGACTCTTGTCTCACAATTTAATGAAGTTTGCTTGTATTCATCCTCTCTCCATCAGAAATATAGGTGAGTTTCTAAACAACAACAACAACAACACCCCAAAAGACCTGTCTCTAGTATATTAGCAAACTCTGGGAATTAATAAAAAACAATAGCTATAAAAGTCTATTTTAAAAGATGTAGGACATTCTACTGACTGGTAACTTGAATAGGAAAAAACAAAGAAACAAACTTTGTTGTATGGTTTAGGGGCATTATGGCTGCCATTCTGTGAGAGAGGTTGTGAAGGACACAAAATTTGTCCAGTCTATGGAGTATGATTTTTAAAAAGTAATAGACATTTAGGGTTTGAAGGGATCTCAGTATGTGATCATGGACAAACAGCACTGGCATTGACTGGGAGCCTGATAGAACTGCAAATTCACGAATCTAACCATCTCAGGACACCTAAGTCAGTATCTCTGGAGGTGGAGCATGGCAATCTGTGTTTGATAAAGCTCTCCCAGGTGATTCTGATACACACTGAAGTTTGAGATCCTTCTGACATCACTGTTGAATGTCACTGAACCTACATTAAATGTATAGAGGGGCATTCATTATCTTCCAAGGCAATCCATCCCACAGTTGGACAGCTTTGATTTTTCTGAGATGAATCTTTCCAGTGTTGAGCTGATACTTGTGTCCCTGAATCTCTCTTCTGTGTTCCTAATTATACTCATGAGAAGTCACACAACAAGCCCAGTCCCTTTTCCTTTGTTGGGATGTGAGATAGCCCTATGAGATGGTTAACAGCTCAGAAAGGTTCCAGGCTTGAATGTTGGCTTTATCACTGATGCATGAGTGACTTTGGGCAGATTATCCAAACTCTCTGAGCTTCAGTTTCCTCATCTGTAAAAAGAGGATAATATTAATATACCTTCCTAGATACCCCATAGGTTTGTGGTGAGGATTGTATGTACTCAGTATATGGTGAACACTCAATAAATGGTAGCTGTTTACAATTATTATTATAAGTGTGGACCCTGTCAAAATTTTAAGACAGCTATAATGTTGTCTCTGAGTCTGTTTCTTTCTAAACTAGATGTCCTCAATTCTCACCACCATCTGTATTATGATGTGATTTTGGATTCTTTCACCATTCTGATTGCTTTTCTGTAAATAACTTTCAGTCTCTATGTCAATGTCCTTATCAAAATGAGGTTCTACATGCCAGATCACATCTTATCTCTGCATTGTTGAATACTACAATGGCCTCCTTATTTTACATACTATTTTTCTGTTAACGTAGCCAAACTTAGGTTTTTTGACACTTGTTTCAGCCTATGGACTCATACTGACCTTGCTTTCAACTAAAATACTAAAGTCTCTTAAAATAAATATTATTTTTAGTTACACAAATGACACATCTGATAAGAAAAAAGAAAAATAATGCTTCCAATATTCACTGTAGAGACAACTATGGTAAAAATTTTGGTATGTACCTTTCTAGACTGTAAAAAAAAAATCACGTAGTAAGTTTTTTGGAAGATAGTCACTGGATTCTGAAATACTGGCTAGCTGTTTAACATTTGAAAAATTGTGTAATCTCTCCTAACAGCATTCCTCACTGGGAAAGTGAAATAATAACATTTACCTTATTAGTTGTGAGATTTAAATGAGATACTGTTTATAAACCACAAAACATGACTTCAGAAAATGGTACTCTATTATCATCATCATAATTATATGAATTTCATGTATATTTTACAAAAAAAGAATTAAACCTTCTGATTTATTGCTTTTTTTCAAAGATACATTGTGAACAGCTTTCTTTTTTATTTTTTTATTATTTTAAAATTTTTTTAAGTTTGTTTATTATTTTTGAGAGAGAGAGAGAGAGACAGAGAGACAGCACAAGCAGGGGAGGGACAGAGAAAAGGAGAGACAGAATCCCAAGCAGTCTCCATGCCAGCAGCCCAGAGCTCAATGTGGGGTTCGAACTCATGAACTGTAAGATCATGACCTAAGCCGAAACCAAGAGTCGGATGCTCAACTGACTGTGTCACCCAGGTGCTCCAGCTTTCTTTTTTAAAAAGTTTTTTTTTCTATTTTTTATTTTGGAATTATTATACACTCACAAGAGGTTGTAAAAATATTATAGAGAGGTCCTGTATACCCTTTAGTTTACTTCTCCCAATGGTAACATCTTACCTAACAATAATACATTATTCAAATCAGAAAATCGACATTAGTATACCACTAACTAGATTATAGATCTTATTTGCATTTCACCAATTTCAATATACTTATTTCTAAAAATCCGTTTGAAACTGCTGCATATGTAAAAAACCACAATGAGTATATTCATTCCTAACTTGGGACATTTATGTGTGTACAAGTGTATATGTGTCTGCTATGTGTTGCCACTATTAACAATGTTGTGATAGTCTCTTCAATAAATGATGCTAGGAAGCTGGATATTCCCAAGCAAAAGAATGGAATTGGACCTCTATATTACATACTTACAAAAATTAACTGGACATGGATTAAAGACTTAAATATAAGACCTGAAACTGTAAAATTCCTAGAGGAAAACATAGGGGAAAACCTCCTTGACATTGATCTTTGCTATAAATTTTTGAAAATGACACCAAATGTTAAAGCAACAAAAGCAAAAATTAAAAAAAAAAGTGGTACTATATCAAACTAAAAAGCTTCTGCACAGCAAAAGAAATAATCAATAAAATGACAAGGCAACCTATGGAATGAGAGAAGATATTTGCAAGCCATCTATCTGATAAAGAATTAACATCTAAAATACGTAAGGAACTCAGGCAATTCAATAACAGAAGAACTCAAATAATCCTATTAAAGATGGGCAGAGGATATGAATAGATATTTTCCAAAGAAGATATCCAATGGCCAACAGGTACAGGCTCGACATCACTAACCATCAGAGAGATGCAAATCAATACCACAATGAAATATCACCTCATATCTGTTAGGATATATATTATTAAAAAGATGAGCTAAGTGTTGGTGAGGATGTGGAGAAAATGAAACACTTGTGCACTGCTGGTGGAATGTAAATTGGTGCAGCTACTATGGAAAACAGTATGGAGATGCCTCAAAAATTAAAAATACATATACCATATGATCCAGTGTATATACAGTCTCCCTTCTGGGTATATATACAAGGACATGAAAACAGGATCTTGAAGAGGAATATGTACGCTCATGTTCACTGCAGCATTATTCACAATAGCAAAGATATGGAAACAACCTGTGACCACTAATAAGTGAATGGATAAAGAAAATGTGGTGTATATACATATACATATACATATACATATACATATACATATACATATACATAGGAATATTATTTGGCCATAAAAAGAAAGAAATCCTGCCTTTTGTGACAACATGGATAGATGTTGAAGACATTATGCTAAAAATAAGTCAGAGAAAGACAAATACTGTATGTTTACATACAGTATGTATGTATTTAGATTATGTGGAATCTAAAAAGGCCAAACTTATAGAAATATAGAGTAGAATGGTGGTTGCCAAGGGCTAGGGGTTGGGAGAAATGGGGAAATGTTGGTCAAGGGATACAAACTTCCAGTTTTTAATTTATTTTTAATTGCATCTATTTATTTATTTATTTATTTGAGAGAGAGAGAGAGAGAGAGAGAGAGAGAGAGAGAGAGAGAATGAGCATGAGTGGGGAAGGGTCAGAGAGAGAGAGAGAGAGGGAGAGAGAGAGAATCTTAAGCAGGTTTTACACCCAGTATGGAGCCAGAGGTGGTGCTTGATCTCAACACGTGAGATCATGACCTGAGCCTTAATCAAGAGTCAGGCACTTAGCTGACTGAGCCACCCAGGAACTCCCCAACTCCCAGTTTTAAGATGAATATGTTCTGGGGATCTTATGTACATCATGGTGACTGTAGTTAACGATACTCTATTACATACTTGAAAGTTGTTAAGAGAGGAAATCTTAAATGTTATCACTAAAAAAATAAAGGCAATTATATGAGGTGAGGATGTGTTAACTAATCTTATTGAGGTAATCATTTCACAATGTATATAACACATATGTGTATCTATATATGTGTGTGTGTTGCATATATTAAACTTACATGTTATATGTCAATAATATGTCAATAAAGCTGGAAAAAATAAACACTATGATTAGGAGCTCCTGGTGGCTCAGTCAGTTAAATGTCTGACTTGGCTCAGGTCATGATCTCATGGCTCATGGGTTCGGGCCCAGCTCAGAGCCTGGAGCCTGCAGCCTACTTCAGATTCTGTCTCCCTCTCTCTCTGTACTTCTCCCCACTCACTCTCTGTCTCTCCTTCAAAAATAAACATGAAAAAAAATACTGTGATTAATATTCTAGTAGCTAATCACCAGTGTATCCTTAATTATTTAAGAAAATTCCTGGAACTGTAATTATTAGGATAAAAGGTTTGCACAGTATTATGATTTTAGATATATATTGCCAAATTGTTGCAGAAGGACTTATCAGGTCATACTCTGACATGAAGTATATGAGAATGTCTACTTTTTCAAATCTTTTTCAGCAGTGAGGACTATCATTCTTTCTTTGTCGTCTTTACTCATTTGGTAGATTGATGGATTACTGTTTTAATTTTAATTTCTTTGATTAATAATGAGGATAAACATTTTTGTTTATTTATTAATCATTTTTATGTCTTCTTTGTATGGTTGTCAGTTCAAGCCAGTTTGTCTGACTCTTTAACACGCGCACACACACACACACCCCACTGTTCCATGCCTCTCCCATCCTGTATTTGTGCACAGTGGTTTTTGTTTTTTGTTTTTTTTTTAATGGGTCAGAGTGCAGGAACTTAGATTTTCCCCTTTGTAATCATCTTGTTAAATTCAGCCAAATGTTTCAGCTGTTTGGCTCCTGAGTCTCATCCTGTGTTTGCTGTCCTTTCTGTTTTGTTTTAACTGCAAATCTGATAAATTTGCAAAATATCTTTTTATTTTCAGTTTTCAAAAAAGTGGTAGCAGGACAGGGCTCTGCGCAGAGCCTGTGGCACTCCCTCAGGAACTGGCCCTGTCTTGACATCAGTCCATTAATTAGATGGGTTGACAGGGTTACTTTCTAGTAGACAGAGCTGTCACCACCACTGTGGATGATGTTGGAATCCGGAATCTCTCAGCCTCAGGGTTAATCACTGTGACTGTATGTTCAGGTCCACTGAAGCAACAGGATTACAAAGTTTCGATTTCTCTTTTGGCCATAAACTTCTAAGAAGTTGGTGATAGTATCTCACTCATTTCTTTATGTCTCTCTTTATCCCTCCCCCAGGTTCCTCCATAGCAGTCATTCAATTTTAAGGGTATAAAATGGAATATAAACTTTCCCCACTGCTTTGCACATAGGGACAAATGACTCACCTCCTTTCCCTCCCTCCCCTCCACCGCAGTTAGGCCTATCAATCCTACATCAAAGTGGCCATGTATGCACAATAAAACTGAAATTAACTGGACTCCAATGTGAGAAATCTCATGTTATACACTCCACTGGTTAAAAAAAAAAAGGAAGTTGCATTAAAAAAACCCTTATACCCTGTATTTTTTCAAAGACTAATTTCTTTCTTGTTTTAATTATGGATCTATAAGTATGAATTTATTATTGAAAGATAAAACTGAGGCACTGGCAATTTCTAGGTCAAAAAATAAAGGTGAAATTATCTTCTATAATGAGAAAAGTATCCCATAACACCTTAACAGATATTTTCAAGGAGGCTTGAAACTGAAAAATAAATGTCTGGTTATTCAAAACATCAGCCTCCAACAGTCTAGTTAATTGAGACTATATTCTGCTTTCTCTGAAGTCTATAGCTTTGTCATGGTTTCAGACTATGAGCATTTTGGTCATGAGTTATTGGCCTGAGTCTGAAATCTGCATTTCTTGCCTGAGCACTTTATAAACTGCCTCATCAAATCCTTACAACAAGTACACTCTGAAATGCACAGAACTTTTTTAGAGGAAAATAATTTACAGGGACTTCTAATGCTGAGGTCAACTATTATTTTTTTTTAATTTAAAAAAGTGTTTATTTCTTTATTTTTGAAGAGGCGAGAGGCTAAGAGAGAGGGAGACAGAGAATCCCAAGCAGGCTCTGTGCTGTCAGCGCAGAGCCTGACTCAGCATTCGAATTCATGAACCATGAGATCATGACCTAAGCTAAAACTAAGAGTCAGATGCTTAAGTGACTGAGCCACCCAGGCACCCCTAACTTGATTCTTTTGATTTTGAGCACTGTGACCAAAGTTTGAATCATTATCATTACCGGTATCATTAATTTTCCTCTTAATGATCTTGTTTTTAAGATTGACCCAATCATTTGAATGCACCCACAAACAATATTGAAAACTCTACTAGAGTTGTTTTATAACAAATCCTTTGCAGTAGGTTTGCTATTACTTCCACTGCTAATACCATACAAAACGGTAAATGTGGTCCTGGCTGCTGTGGGTGGGTTCTTAGAGTCTGGTTTCCCTTTATTACCATACATTGTGTGATGGCTGGGTTTTCCCACCACTTTTCTGTACTTAAATGACTCTGAACCTCTAATTTGTGCTATCTGCCTTGAGGCCTTTTGGCTTTTCATGTGGTGAGAATGAGATTGTAAACTAGAGTATGGGCACTAATGTTACTTGGTGGTGGCGATAGGCTGGTCATCCAGATAATCCCAACAAATGTTTATATTACACTTAAGCATTTTTTTCAATGAAGTGGAAATTCCAAATTAAAAATTGCTAAGACACTTTAGAGGGGTTGACCTTTTAGAAACATTTTTAAACAGCTTTATTAGGATATAATTCATATATCATAAAAGTTATGAATTTAAAATGTAAAATTCAATGGTATAATATATTCACAGACATATGCAACCATCACCACAGTCAATTTTAGAACACGTTTATCACCTCAAAAAGGAACCTGTACTCCTTACTTATTATCTCTCTATTCCTTTATCTTCTCCTTCCCTCCTCCACTTACCCTAAGCAAACACTAATTTACTTTCTGTCTCTCTTCTCTATTCTAGACTTTCATAGAACAGAATCATATAATATGTGGTCTTTTGTGACTAGGTTTTTTCATGTAGTATAATGTTTTCAAATGTACCCATGTTGTGGCATGCATGAATACTTCATTCCCTTTTATGGTCAAATAATATTCCATTGTATGGATGTATGTTCCACATTTTAATTATCCATGCATCAACTCTTGAACATTTGGAGTGTTTCCACTTTGTAGCTACTATGAATAATGTTGCTATAAACATTCATGTACAATTTCTGTGTGGACATATGTTTTCACTTCTCGTGGGTATATACCTAGGAGTACAATTACTGGGTCAAATGATAACTCTATGTTCTATTGTTTGAGGAAGTGCATACTATTTTCTGAAGAGTTGCACCACTTTATATTACCACCAGCAGTATATGAGGGCTCCACTTTCTCCATGTCATTGGCAATACTTGTTATTATCTGACTTTTAAAATTTTTGTCATTCTAGTTGGGATAAAGAGGGATCTCACTGAAGTTCTTAAACTGTGTTCAGTACTAATTTTGTTTGTCTATTTTTGTTTCACCATTTCTTGCTCTTTTTAAAGTGAAAATAATTCCCCCTTTCTTTTAGCTGAACAGTATAAATTTATTTAAAGTCTGCATCAGACTATTTCATAAATTATTTTCATCTGGGGTAAATTAATGTTCTAATTATTTTGTGTTTCTTAATATTATATTTCCTCAGATATTTTGTAATTTCAGTGTGTAGGCTCATTTTCAGTTGGAGGTATGTGATTAAGACCTTTCCTATACTGTGCTCACATCTCCCTGTTCAACATTTGGTGGTGGCTTCATTTTGTTCACCATGTACCTCTATCAAGAACCAGAATTTATAATGGCATTTGGAGGACTTGCCCTAAAAGATGATGCTGGAGATATGACAGATCCAGTTAGTGAGCCAGCAGAAGACTTCATCAAGAAGCTGTATATGGTCTGTAGACTTTCACCTTGTTAAGAGCATAGTCCTAGTCATTGGTCACTAATAGTTTTTCCCAGTTTTCTGTCACAGGTCACAGATCATATGGACAGAGGGACTGATAATATAGAGGATTGAGAATGGAAGTGGGGAGAGGGCCCAACTTGCTCTTTAACTTTACATACTAAAACTGTCATATGTCCATTAACTCTAGCACTGCTCAGAGCTTTGTGTTTTAAATCCTTTTCGATTTTATCTTTCTTTTTTTAAGTTGTTGGAGCAGAGGGGCTGTGTGAAAGAATGGACTCCCTGCATCATCTTGACAAGAAGTCTTCATTTTACTTAAGGAAGGAAAGCTGGGGGGTGGGGTAATCTTGCAGCAGAAGCTAGAGAGAGCTAACAGTTCTCCAGGTAAGTAAGGACAGTGGATATTTTGTTTTTGCCTTCCCAGCATTCTTTCTCACATTAGGTGACCCCAGATTTCCTTTGGGAACCTTCTCTCCCCTCTGACGTCAGTCAGTATGATTTGGAGTTTGGTTCATCCTACTCCTATAGCATCAATATGTGTCTCAAGGCCTGGCCACAATAATTGGTTCAGGGATGAGCAAATAATCCAAGTTGTCCAATGAGATCCCTCCCTGTTATTTTTCTATCAGTAAAAAGATCTCTGGTTTATATATCTCTGGGTCCCAGAATCCTCACTTATGATTCACCTGTAAAATGAAGATGAATAATAGTATTTGTTTCATAGAGAATCAGGAGCTAAGAGTAAATAAGATAAGGCAGGTAGAGCATTTAGCACAGATTCCAGCTGGGACCACCATCATTGTTATTATGATTCCATGTAAAATGTATTTATTTATGTATTTATTTTAATGTTTATTTATATTGAGAGACAGACAGAACATGAGCATGGGAAGGCAGAGCGAGGGAGACACAGAATCTGAAGCAGGTTCCAGGCTCCAAGCTGTCAGCACAGAGCCCAGTGCGGGACCCAAACCCACAAACCGCAAGATCATGACCTGAGCCGAAGTCAGACACTTAACTGACTGAGCCACCCAGGCGCCTGAGATTCCATGTAAAACTTAGAGGAGAGAGACATCACCTTGCATTGGTCTTACATACGGTAAGATTTTAAGTGGATCTTAGGTGTTTGATGGAGAACAGAGTAAAAGTATTATACTAAGGTAGAAGAGAGCAATGTGGCAGTAGGCTATGGGAACTGTAAAGAGAAGGGTAAGGTGAAAACTGAGGGTGTGTGTGCAGTGGACTACATACGGGAAGCTCACTGACACCTGAACGAAAAAAAAAAAAAGGGACTTTGTTTCAAAGGTACTGAGCAGATCTTGGATTGGAAATTAACATTAGTGACATGGGATGACTTATAATGAATAACTCTTCTATAGGCAGAGGAGAAGTAAGCAATCACCCCAGGTGCTCCTTTACTGTAACCTCTTGATGACTTAAACTCAAAACACACATAGGAGATGGCCCAGGAGCCCAAAGGAAGAAAGTGAGCCGGAGAACATCTTCCTTCTCCACATTGGACTCAGAGCCCATGTTTCAGTTTTTGTTATTTTAAGCAAGTCAGTTTTCCTTTATCTCTAGGCCATGTACCTCTGTGTGTGTGTGTATGTGTGTGTGTGTGTGTGTGTGACACACACACACGTACATATGTACTTTTAGCAGTGTGTTAAGTTTATACAAAAATACATTTTTTTTATACAAATTTGTGATTTGTACAAAATTACACAGCAATTCTAATGATTTATGAATTTGTTATAGTTGGTTGTATCCCCATGCTTTTACTATTCTTTTCTTAAATTAATAGATCATTGTAGGGACTCCAGCAAGATGCAGACAAGCAAAACTTAGCCTCTTTTGCAATAGGTGAAGACATGGCATCAAATATCTACACTGGAACAGTGACTGCTCCCTTTTGAGAATAAATGTGTTCCATACTTGGCTACAGTTGTCATCATTACTTCTTGCTATTCTCTGACCCTGAGCCTGTGTGTCAATGATGTTTATTATCACACTAGCGCTATTGTTTTGCTTCCAGTCAGTTCCATATATTGATTTTCATTCCTTACTTGGCCCTGTAGACATTTTAGCTTATGACTCATGGATAAAACCAATTTCTATTTTTCCTATCTGAATTTGAATTTTTATAGGTATTTCTTCTAAGTATTCTAAGACAAGCTAAAAAGCAGCATTAATTATCCTAAGTTCTGAAAACCTAAGGTCAGGCCAACTCTTGGTTATAACACATGTATACCACCTTTCTTGGCCTGGCTGATTTTGTGTATTCATTGAGACAGGGTATCTGCCAGGAGTTGTTTTCGATCTGATGGCAAGCCAACAGATGATGTCAAATCATGCCAACATGTGCCAAGTTGTCACCTCTGCATCCCTGTTTATCAGGGATTTCATTGTACAAGTCCCCTGTCTACTATTATGTCATATTTTCTTGCTCAGATAAAAGTCTATGCCCAGATGAAAAAATTCTTAAGAAGTTGCTATTTTTACCCAATTCCCTAAACCACATATGAGTGACAAATATTTCCATAGGATTAATGAATAGGTGTTTCAGCCTCCTCCGCCCTTATTAAATACTAGCTTTTTCTTTCATACTTGGAACTATGTTGAATTTGTGGATGAGAAACATTTTCCATATGTAATGAATCCAAGGACTTTTTAACCTATTAGATTTCGTTGCATATATTGGTCACTCTTTTAAGGAATTGTTTCTAATCCAGCCAAGAATGAAATAACCTGAGAATCTGGTACGCCTTCATTTAGAATATTTTCATATTTTTGAGTAATAAACATAGGGAATATTTCTTGATAAGATCAAGAATTGACCAAGGGAATCATGTAGCTTTAGCCATCCTTATTTTTATCATTTGCCAAAAAATTTCCTTAGCTTCATAGAAACCACATAGAAACCAAATGACTTGGTTTTCTTTCCACTTCTCTAGGCAACAAACCAATTTTTTAGTTTCCATGGACACCCAGTTGAGCAACAGTAGTTAGATCTGTAAAAACTGCTATCTGAATTGGAGTCTGATGGTGACCTACCCAACAGCACTGGGATGGCAATTCAGGCTTGACCCTCTAAGGGACCAATATGTATGCGGTTGCACGTGAGCATCTGGGACAGTGCCAATATTTTCCCTAGTTATTTTCCAGTTTCTTAATTTGTGGAGGTTCACAAATTATTATAGACCTTGTCGTGATATCTAGGTAGTTAGGGAGCTCCAAAATAAGGCAATGGGAATAGTGATAAAACAGGTCTGCTTGAAAGAGATTTACTTTATACTTGGTTAAGCAAGAGGCCTCACATACTGATGGCTATGTTAACTCAGTTGAGAAATAATACATATTTGGAAACCCTTGTGGAAAGCCCAAAATACACTTGAAATGAGAGAAGTCATAGACTCATGTTTTAGTGCATACGAAGGATAGCTTTGAATCTAAGCAGTCACCACAAAGTCTGACTATTTGGGCTCAGCAGAAATATAAGAAACAATTGAATTAAATTGTCTTGTATCATGTACTAATTCTCCAAGGTTCTGCTCCCTCCCAGCCTGGTATAGAATGAGTGATTATTTGAAAAGATTAATCTGGTTTCCTGTTTTGAATATTCTGTTCTTTACTTTCACTTGCATTGTGTAAAATTCTCCATTTCTCAGTTGCTCCAAAATGAACAATTTAACAACTGACTCTTGCAGACCATTAATCAGTATTGGAAATGTTGGAAAAGAAAGGCATTGAAAAATAGTGAAAATGATATTTTAATTCGCATTATGGGACACAACTCTGCCATAAATATGTCAGACCTTTATAGGTATGCTATTTCTCTCTTCTCAGTCTCTGTCTCTTCATCCATAGAGGGAGGGAGATGGTTGCTAAAATTCCTTGTAGCACTAATGTTCTACTACTTAGTGAAAAATCAATTTTAATTCCACATACAACAGAGACCATGTCATGATCTTGAGACATCTAGCTCCTCACAGGAATAAAATCTTCAGGCTCATGGTCACAGGGAATTGAATGAAAGAATTTATTTTGTATTTTCCGAAAAGCCTCTAATCACTTCTATTTCTCTTGTGCTATAGAAGCTTTCCATGAATACCATAGCAAATGGATTCCTGGGGTAGGGGGGAGTGGGTATTTATCAGACTTTTATTTTTGGTTTGCTGGTAGGAATTTGAGATGGACAAATAGAAATGGAATTTAAAAACAATTTTTAAAAAGAAGAGATAGTAATGAATGGTACTTAGCTAGAAATCAGCCAGAATTTTGTGGATGTGTAATGAATTGATGATTGAGGTGATACATTTTGTAAATCAGGCATAGGAGAAAGATTTAGGAGAAATGTTGCAGAGGAACTTTTGGCTTTACAAACCCAAGGACACATTTACATGCCTTAGTTCTTTGACAGGACTTTGACAGTTCCTTAATTGTGTGCAGTTTCCCATCACACTAAAGTAACCTGGGCAAATAGGGAGGGAAATGCCTCCCAGGTGGAAGTAACACCGTGAACAGAGCTTGAAAAGTATGAGACAGTATGGTGTGTGAGGCAGTGCAAAGAGTTTGTTTAGTCCTCTTGGAGGATAAAGTATAGAAGGAGGCTGGATCATTCAGAGTTCAGGTGCAGATAACAGAAACCCCTTCAGCAATTTTAGCAATTTCCTATTTGTTGAATATTAAATGAATTCTGTAGTGCTAAATAAAAAAAAGCAAGATACAAAAAAATGCATATATAATTTAACATGATCCCAGTTGTGGTAACTCTCTTTCTCGTCTCTCAGGCTGAAAGGAAATACCTTAAAATGTTAACATTAGTTGTCTCTGGGAGGTGGAATAGCATATGATTTTTATTTTCCTTATGCTTCTGGGGCTTTTCTAAAGTTGAGCTTCCATTACTTTCGCAAGCAGACTAAAACCTAATAAATCCTCTTTTAAAGGATTCTTTTCCACACAGGGAACTCATTGGTACAAACATTTTTAGAAAATATCACTCTGAGGCATATAGCATCTTCTCTTGCACTTCTGGCAGAGAAACATGATGCTAAATGCTGAAGGGTTTTAGTTGGGATGGTGGATGTGCTGGAAAGAAAGGTGGTTATAGCAGCTTCAGCCAGCAGCCAGCCTATGATACACAGCCTAGAAATGCCTCCTTATAATGAAGCAGCAGAACGGGAAATTAAGGAATCAATCCCATTTACAACTGCACCAAAAACCATAAGATACCTAGGAATAAACCCAACCAAGGAGGTGAAAGATCTGTACTCTGAAAACTGTAAAATATCATTCAAAGAAATTGAAGATGACACAAAGAAATGGAAAGACATTCCATGTTCATGGATTGAAAGAACATTGTTAAAATGTCTATACTACCTAAAGCAATCTACACATTTAATGCAATCCCTATCAAAATACCAACAGCATTTTTTACAGAGTTAGTACAAATTTGTATGGAACCATAAAAGACCCTGAATAGCCAAAGCAACTTTGAAAAAGCAAAGCAAAGCTGAGGCATCACAGTTCAAGTTATATTACAAGTTATATGACTTCAAGTTATATTATAAAGCTGTAATGATCAAGACAGTATGGTACTGGCACAAATATAGACACATAGATCTATGGAACAGAATAGAAAACCCAGAAATGAATCCACAACTTTATGGTCAATTAATCTTCAATAAAGCAGGAAAGAACTTCCTTATAAATACGTTTTATGAAGCTTCAGGAGTTCGCTTACCTTTATCATTTGACCACTAGCAGTCTCGTGATAAAACAAGGCCAAAGACAAGAAAAATTCCCCAGGCAGCTCCCAGCACTGCTCTGTCAAGAAATGATCACCAAAGATGCCCTGATGAGAAAAGGAAAGCAGTCATATGTGAGTGTTCTTGTCAAATGTAGGTAATTCCTCAGTCACTGGTGAGCCTTAAATACATTTGACTTCTTTCCTCCTTGAATCAGAAAGAAAACCAGGGTAGAGGTGGGCCTTCAGAGTGAGGGCAGAGAAAGGAAGGCCTGTGAAAATGAGGGTCAAAGGTGTCTGAAGAATTGGGAGAGCTCTCTGGACAAAGATGTGACTTTATTACTGTCCCCAAAATATGAGGGGCATTTGTCCTGAGAGCCCTCCATTCTGCTTTTCTGCCTTTGTGGAGAAAGGCAGTGACTGGATGTTGTGTGCAGTGATGTGTGATGTGGCAGGAGGAGTAGGGCCGAGGCCAGAGGAGAAATGGGGAGACCCAAGGTAGCCCTCATAGCTCACTTTGCCAGGACATTAGGATTGCATCTTACAGCCTAAAACATGAAAATTAAAAATAAAATGTCCACGGGTGCCTGGGTAGCTCAATCAGTTAAGTGTCAGACTCTTGGTTTCAGCTCAGGTCATGATCTCCCAGTTCATGAGTTCAGGGCCCATGATGGGCTCTGCCTTGGCAGCATTGAGCCTACTTGAAATTCTCTCTCTCCCTCTTTCTTTCTGCCCCTCCCCTGCTTGTGCACTCTCACTCTCAAGATAAATAAATAAACATTAAAAAAATAAAGTGTCCAGTAACATGAAAATTAAAAAAAAAAATGGAACTTGAACTTCAATGGGTTGGAGAAATGAAACATCTGGGGACATCTTGGAGAAGGTGGATAATAGCTTTCCAGGTTTGTAATAAAAAACGCTCTCTGAGAGGAGCGCCTGGGTGGCTCAGTTGGTTGAGCATCGGACTTTGGATCAGGTCATGATCTCACTGTTTGTGGGTTCAAGCTCTGCGTCAGGCTCTGTGCTGAGAGCTCAGAGCCAGGAGCCTGCTTCGGATTCTGTGTCTTCCTCTCTCTCTGCCCCTCCCCCACTTGCACTCTGCCTCTCTCGCTCAAAAATAAATAAACATTAAAAAAAAAAAAGGCCTCTGACAAAACTACATTGCAAAGGAAAGAACCTGAATGGAAAGGGTAAAAAAGTCAGAGGCAGAGCCTAAAGAATTTGTGGTGGAAAGAGCACATGACTGATGCATAGTGACTGGGAAAGCAGAGGAGTACTTCCTGAAGTGGAAGGTAATACACATGCTGACAATATTGGCAACCTGAAGAAAAATTATGTTGTCTGGAGTGAACAGAAATATTTCTTAATTCTCAAAGAGCTGGTAAAGAAAAAGATGGTACAAAAAGGAAATCTTTATCTGTCAGTGAATCTGATAGCAAATCAAAGGAAAGAGCTACTGCTGGCAAACCAAGAGGTTTTGCCAGAGGTCTAGATCTCACATGAATAATCGGTGCTGCAGACAGTAGTGGAGAATTAATACTTCTCAAGAAATGGAAAGATTCAGATGGGGCAGACTTGGTACTGGCAAAAGAGGCAAAAATATGAAGTGTTGTCAGACTGCAATCGCTTTTTATGAAAGGAGACTAATTTGGCATTCTTGTACAGAAAATGAAGCTCAATAATTGTTTGCAACTATATATGCAATTATATTATAGAATTATATATATACATATATATGCACACATATATATAAAATCTGTGTCTGGGTTTTTGATTTATTAGTGTGAAGAAATAACCACATTCTAATGAGAATCAAATTTGATATGTTTGTTTTGAAGTAGTATTGAGGAAGTTGGGGTTTTATCTACAGCACTGGTAGCTTTGAACAAATAAATAAGGCTTTCTTAGTTGCTTCCTTTATCAGGAAAGAACATTTGATATCATGGTATACTATTTCCTTTGCATTAGAGAACAGCTTTTCTAAAAGTTGGGGGAAGATCTCCATAGTCATTACTCAATCAGAATTTCTGGTTAACTCATAAATGTCTAATGACCAGTCTGAGATTTTTTTGTTTGTTTTCTCGTGTGCATACACATAAAATACCTACATAAATGGTTTTCTTTTTTTAACTTTCACCAAAAGAAAAACAAAAACACCATTTCACAACCATGGATAAACCTGTGTTTCCGGAAGGCCATCATTCTCAGCAACCCATGAAATAAACCACTTAATATTTTAAATTAAATATTTTAATTTAATTAAAATAATATTTTAATATTTTAAACTATATTTTAATAGTTTAGATTAATATTTTAATATTAAATTATTTAAAATTTACATTATATTAAATTATTTAAATTAAATTAGGATTAATTTAAATATTTTAATTTAACATTTTAAATTAAATAGATGATTCTGTCATTAATTGAACAATTTAAATGTATTGTAAACAACTTAGACAATTCCAATTGGACAATTTCAAAACAGCCATATCAGAATCCATATGTGTATCTATTGTCATTTAATGCCATTTGCAAAACTCCTAACAGGAAAATTTTTATCAGTATCAACCATCTCCCCACCTAGATGAGAAAACTAGACAAATCCTGGTGTGTATTCATTAGCCAAGCAGGACTTAGTTAAATGGACATCTAAAGGTTTCCTCTAGCAAAGCTTTCCTTTACAGGCAGTTGGAAAAATCTGTACTCTATTGACTAAAAGGTTAATGTGTAAGACTTTGTTCATGGAAACCTAATCAGATGGTTAGAGATGTTGGCAATTTAGGACCTGCTGGAGTAAATGGGTAAACAGACTTTGGTAATCTAAACTATCAATTTGCATGTTTTTCTTTACACACAACTCATTCTTTACATGTAAGGCTCAATCTTTTCAGTGTTTGGGTGACTGGTTCAAAGGAAGCCTGGAAAAACATAACTTTGTCATGACTAAAATGCTATCCAACTATATATTGTTTATTGTAAATAGTGGTGAACAGTGGTTAATAATTTTATATTTTAAAAAATGAATATGTGGGTTGCTGACGGGGAGGTGGATGGGAGACGGGCTAGATGAGTGATGGACCTTAGGGAGGAGCACTGGGTGTTAAATGTAAGTGATGAATCACTGAATTTTAATCCTGAAGCCAACACTATATGTTACAATATATGTTAACTAACTTGAATTTAAATAAAATCTTGGAAGAAAAAAATTAAAACGAAAAGAAAGCTGAAAAATAACACCTGAAACATATTCTCTTACAATTTTTATTTATTTTTTTTTTCAACGTTTATTTATTTTTGGGACAGAGAGAGACAGAGCATGAAGAGGGGAGGGGCAGAGAGAGAGGGAGACACAGAATCGGAAACAGGCTCCAGGCTCCGAGCCATCAGCCCAGAGCCCGACGCGGGGCTCGAACTCACGGACCGCGAGATCGTGACCTGAGCTGAAGTTGGACGCTTAACCGACTGCGCCACCCAGGCGCCCCACAATTTTTGAAAAAATAAAGAATAACTTTCACCATCTTAAAAAAAAATATTTGAACTTCTACATCTGAAAATCAGCAGTATGTTATAAAATTTTTGCTTTTAATGTCTTCCTTTGTTAATTAAAGAGTTATAACCAAACACTTGAAAATGTATTTCTTCAAATGTTCCTGGGACCCACTGTAATTCTTTTGCTATGTGAATAATTTCACCCTTTAATTTATCAGCTTGCAAATTTATCTTTAGGTAGTTAAGTGTTCTGTGTGTGTCCCCCACCCAAACCTCCCTAGAATTTTTAGGAAGACTTCTGGTCACTCCATCATAGCTTTTCAGCCTCCAGGAGTTTACCCTTAGCCTCTCTATCTCCTCAACTGGACCATCAGATCACAGAGGCTACCATCATTGGGTAAAACTATGGGAATGCAGTCCTTATTGCCTGCTTTGGGTCAGGGGTAGCAAGTGTAACAGGGAATAAGAAAGGTCTTCTATCTATGAACAAAGTTTTAGTCATTGCAGACAAAACTTATATACGCTTTTTTCCTTGGAAACGTCATACATGTAATTAAGTTCTAGAATGCTATGGTGATGATGTTTAACCACTGTTTGTGGTTAAGTGAGTTTTAGTGGCTCACCTGGGCACTGAACTTTGAAAGTTGTTATATACATGTGCATATATATGTTGTATATGTATTATGTATCTAGTTATATGCTATATTTTTGTATAAAATTTTTGTTGAACCAACCATTTAACCTGAACATTTGATTAAGAACAATGTATTGCCAATTACCCTGGATAATAGGATTTGCCACATTTAAAATTGAATGAATGAAGTGATGTAGGAGTTACATGTTCATAGATACAATGTTTTTAAAAATCATGTCTCTAAGAGTATAAAATGTGATCATTGGTCTGAATTCTCTCATTTTATAAATTGTCCTTAACATTTAGTTGAACAATAACTCATAGTTACTGAATCATTCGATTTTGTGTGGGCAAAAGTGGCTTCATAAATAATTTAAGTCTTTCAGTAGTTTTAAAAACTGTTTTTTGTACCCCAAGGGAATTCCACATGTTAGTGAATAATTATTGAAATTCTAAATGGACTGTTGATTAAAATATGTTTTTAAGACATTCTTGAAAATTTTAAGAATCTTGATTTATATCAGTATTCAAAGGTGAGATGTCCATAATTATTTTGAGGAGATTTTTCTAAAGTCTGAAATAAAAGAATTTAGGAACTTTGAAATAAAACCTGGGCAATTTAGTTCTTAGAAATGAATTTTAGAATATATTTAAAATGACATTTTCAACACTTAAACCCTATGATTTATTTCCAACAACAGTTTATTAAGGTATGTTTGTCAATAGATCATTGTTCTTTCTGTAAAATTTATTTTAGAGAGAGTGTGTGCACAAGTGGGGGAGAGGGACAGGGGGGAAGAGAGAGAGAGAGAATCTTAAGTAGACTCCACACCCAGCATGAAGCCCAACATGGGGCTCAATCCCATGACCCTGGAATCATGACGTGAACCAAAATCAAGAGTTGGACAATCAACTGACTAAGCCACCCAGGCACCCCAATCATTGTTCTTTTTAAACATAGTTTTAACCCAGATGAGAAGTTGATTGTTGCATTAGTTTTTGAGTTCTGAGGATTATAGACAGGTACCATTTATACTCTTTTCCACACACAGAGAAAAAAAAAGTCATTTTGAAACAGAAAACTGCTTCATTCCATAAGCATGCCATTAATGCATGATCCAAGATGTCATTGTTTGGATGAGATAATCAAATTCCTACATGAATCAACTGAAAGCAGCTGCTTAGTTTAGGAATGATTTGAAGATATGTAAATTGAAGACAGTTGATTGAAAGAGAGGAAGAAAATGAGTAAGTGTAAGGCTATTACTGAAAATGCAAAATGATTAAAAACCATCATTATGACTACTGGACCAATTAAAATATTTTATGCTCATTTGTTTTTCAAGGAACTGCCTCCAAGTGAAAGCACAGCTCTAGGTCTTCTATTAACAAGTACATGTTTGATATTGACAGATGTACATGCCATCATTTTTGAGACTATGAGTTTAAAACCTTTGGGAATCGTCAAAGAATGAATGAACTAACATTCTTTAAAAATACCAGGGCAAGAAAGTTTGTTCACAATAATAATTCATGTTTATAAGGTGCCTTTCATTCAACTCTTAAGACTCTGTTTATAGATGTGTTTAAATATGCATGGTCATATATCACTGTCTTCATACATCATAGCCCAAATGTTTCAATTCCTTGGACATAAAGCAACTCTTTATTTCGTATGTGAAAACACAATCTCTACGCTTGCCACACAAACTCTCTACAAATAGCACCTTCTTATTTATGCTCCTATATTGCTTGTGCTGAAGGATTGTTAATGCAATCTTTTCTTACAGCAATTTTTAAAAACTTCTTTAAAAACAAAACACCTGTGTTTTCTGGCAGGACAACAATGTATCAGCAAAAATAGCTTTATTTAATGACTGACTGTGGTTAGCTAGCGCCCCATAATTCATTTCATAATTGGAAAAAAATGTAACATTTGCTGACATCATCTGAGTGCTGATCTGGACCCATTGAACAGGGAGTATTCCAACAAAAATGATTTAATTTTCCACTTCACAATTCAGGAAGAATTTAGGATTAGGGCATTCATGGAGTCTAGAAATGGTTTTTGTTTGCAGGATTTTAGCTCAAAATTGGACAGGAAGGAAGACTGGAACATAGTTTAATTTCCAAAGCAAAATTTCATCTGTAAAATTTCACTTCCTCTTATGCATACCAATATCAGTCTGAGATCAAACATATTAACCTCTGAGGGAAAAAATAGTGTTAGAAATGAAAAATCTAATGGGTTAGGAGAGATAGAATTACCCTAAGTTCTATTCTGAAAGACTTTCTTAAACAAACATGTACTCACTTGACTCTTGTCTACATGGATCTCCAGTTTATTAGGAAGTTTACGGTACAAAATACACATGAATTGCATCAATGATTATTTAAAAGCAATGCACTACCAGTTGTAGTGTCATTATTTGATACTGATATAGCAGTGGGTTCGAAATTTTATTTTTTATTTTTAATTTTTTAATATGAAATTTATTGTCAAATTGGTTTCCACACAACACGCAGTGCTCATCCCAACAGGTGCCCTCCTCAATGCCCATCACCCACTTTCCCCTCCCCCGACCCTTATCAACCCTCAGTTTATTCTCAGTATTTAAGAGTCTCTTATGGTTTGCCTCCTTCCTTCTCTGTAACTTTTTTTTTCCCCCTTCTCCTCCCCACTGGTCTTCTGTTGAGTTTCTCAGGATCCACATATGAATAAAAAGGGTTCGAAATTTTATATACTGCACTGCAAACATGGGTAAAGAATATCTAGCCTAATCTTTCTTAAGGAAGCTCATCTTCATATCAGAGAGGAGGCAGAAGGACTTTATTTCTAAAGTTGTCATCATCAATATTATTTGTCTCATCTTACCTAAACATTGTCTTATGAATACCCTTAATTTTCTGTATTCTCTTGGCAGGACTTGCCTCCAAAGTCATGACCTGGGTTAAACCCATCTGTCTAGTGACACTGTGCCGGCATCTGAGCAGCTGAAATGTCTTGGGAAAAAAAACAAAAAACAAAAAACCACAACTGTGTGTCTGGTCTCTCTTTAAGTTCCATAGCCACAAATCTCAGCTGGGCACTCATCATGTCCAGAATCTTACTCAACTTTAATAATATTTTCACCATCTTACATTCTGGCTCAGGCTGCCATAAAAAAATAACATAGACTGGGTGGCTTAAACAACAGAAATTTATTTCTCACAGTTTTGGAGGCAGGACGTCTAAGATCAATGCTGGCTTATTCCAGTTTCTGGTGAGGGCATTCTTCCTGGATTGCAGATGGCCATTTTCTTGCTATGTCCTCACATGGCAGAGATTTTCTCCCTCTTTCTCACTCTCTCTTTCCTTCTCCCTGTTCTTACAAAACCATAGTCTGATCACGTCAGGGCCTCACCTTTATGGCCTCATTTAACCTTAATTAGCTCCTAAAGATACTATCTCCAAATGCAATCACATTGATGGTTAGGGCTGCATCATAAAAATTTGGAGGGCGGTGGTGGGGTGCCTGGGTGGCTCAGTTGGTTGAGGATCTGACCTTTGATTTCTGCTCAGGTCATGATCCCAGGGTTGTGGGATCAAGCTCTGTGTTGGGCCCTGTGCTGAGTGTGGAACCTGCTTAAAATTCTCTCTCTCTCCTCTTCTGCCCCTCTCCCTGCTCATGCTGTCTGTCTCTCCCTCTCTCTAATATAAAAAAAAAAAAAAATGGGGGGAGACACAATTCAGTCTGTTGTAATTCCCAAGTGATAATTTCACTCCTTCTCTTTGACACTCTTCTATTACTTGGTCTCTCCACTACCTTCACAGCTCACTATAAGCTTATATTTACCAGGAAAGCAGAAACATTTAGACAGGAAATTCTTCATTTTCTCCCATGAAAACTTGCCTCATGACTCCTCTTCAACTTCCTTCTCTGTACTGTGGATGATGTGGCTTGGCCCAGGTCAAAAGACAACCTGGTAAAGACTTTCATGGTGTTCCAGATCCTTGCCAGTGACTTAGTTTCTGTAATTATTTGCTCTCAGATCCTATCCTTTGAATTTCTGTTCCATTTCTCTATGCCTCTTCATTAAAATATTCCTCAGATTTATCTATAATTGCTGCCCTTACTTTTTCAACTCACATTCTCTCTTAACCAACCTCAATAGGACATCTGTCCCTATAACTTCATTGACTTCATGATTGTCAAGATTATTAATAATCACTGTATTTCAAACATTAATGGCCATTCTATCATTCCTTTTTTGCTTGCCCCTTCAGCAGTATTCAACAAAGTTGATCACTACTTCTTTCTTATTTTCTAAAAAAGATTTATTTGTTGGGGCGCCTGGGTGGCGCAGTTGGTTAAGCGTCCGACTTCAGCCAGGTCACGATCTCGCGGTCCGGGAGTTCGAGCCCCGCGTCAGGCTCTGGGCTGATGGCCCAGAGCCTGGAGCCAGTTTCCGATTCTGTGTCTCCCTCTCTGTCTGCCCCTCCCCCGTTCATGCTCTGCCTCTCTCTGTCCCAAAAATAAATAAACGTTGAAAAAAAAAATTAAAAAAAAAAAAAGATTTATTTGTTAAGAAAATTTACTGTGGTAAGAACACTTAACACTAGATCTACTCTCTTAACTGATTTTGAAAGTATATGATAGGGTATTGTTATTTATATTATATAAATATTGTCATTTATAGGGTATTGTGCCTACATATAGACACAATGTTGTACAGCAGATCCCTAGAAATTATTCATCTTTGTTCTTGAGACAGTTATTTTTCTTGGAGTCCATGACAACATAATCTCCTGGTTTTCCTCTATCTCACTGGCTGCTTTCCTTAGTCTCCTTTCTGAGCTCTGTCTTCTCTGTCTCAATGCTATGGGTATGAGCAATTCAGGGCTCTATCTTGGTCTCCCTTCTTTGCTCTATTTAAATAGTTTTAAAAATAAACCTCATTTAATCCCATGGCTTTAAATACCACTTGTATGCTGATGAACTCCAAATCTTTATGTTCAGCTCCAACTTCTCTTCTGAGCTCCCAAGTATATACCCAAGTCCTATCAGACATCTCCACATTAATTTTAAACAGTCCTCTCCAATTTAATGTATGCCAAATAAAACTTTTATCTTTCTTTCCCAAATCTAACCCCACTGGATCTTTTTCTTTTCTTTTCTTTTTTTAATGTTTATTTTTTAGAGAGAAAGAGACAGAATGTGAATGGGGGAAGGGCAGAGAAAGACAGAGACACAGAATCTGAAGCAGGCTCCAGGCTCCGAGCTGCCAGCACAGAGCCTGACATGGGTCTCAAACTCACAAACTGTGATATCATGACCTGAGCTGAAGTTGGATGTTTAACCGACTGAGCCACCCAGGTGTCCCTGGATCTTCTTTTCAGGATATGGCATCACCATATACCCAGTGGCTGAAGCCAAAAAATCTAGGAGTCAACATTGATTCTCCTTTTCTCATTCATCTTCATATCTGAACACTTAGCAAATCCCACTGACTTACTTTACCTCTAAAAGTATTCTGAAAACTTCCACTTTTCTCTGTTTCCATCACTACGCTTTCCTCCAAGACACCAGAATCTCTCTTCTGGACTACTTACACAATCTGCTAACCATACCAAGACTCCTTCCTATTCTCTACTCCCAGTACAAATGGAATCTAAGTGGAATAGATATGTGGTAACAACAGTACTTTTTAAAAATAAAAATCAAATCATAACCTTCTTTTGCTTGAAATTCCTCTGATGACTTATCAAAACCAGAATAAAATCTGAAATATGGACGTAGAAAACTCCAGGACTTGTAGCATTTTCAATGTATTGTATGAGGGAGTTAAGGTCTGCAGAAATGATTTCACCACTAAGTATGATATTAGCTGTGGATTTTTCACAGATGCTCTTTATCAGGTTGGGGAAGCTGCCTTCTATTTCTAATTTTTTGAGGTTTTTTTTTTTAATCCTTAAAGAGTGTTGAACGCTGCCAAATACTTTTTTATCATTTGAGATAATTATGTGGTTTTGTCCTTTCTTCTATTAGTATGATGCATTGTGTTGATTGATTTTTATATGCTGAGCCAATCTTGCATCACTGGGATCCATTTTACTTGGTTATGGTGTATAATCCTTACATGTTGCTGGATGCAGTTTGCTGGTATTTTTGTTGCAGAATTTTTTGTTTCCTCCTGAAGTTTTCTCTGGTTTTCGTAGCAGAGTAATGTTGACCTCGTAGAATTAATTTGGAAAATTTCTTATTTTTTAAAAGAATTTGTGAAATATTGGTGATAATTCTTCTTCAGGTTTGGCAGAACTCACCAGTGAAACTATCTGGGCATGGGCTTTTCTTTGTGAGATATTTTTTGCGTTCTAATTCAATCTCTACTTGTTATAGATCTATTCATACTTTCTATTTCTTCTTGAGTCAGTTTTGGTAGTTTGTACCCTTTGAGGTATTTGTTCATCTCAACTGGATTATCTAATTTGTTGACATACAATAATTCACAGTATTCCCTTACAATTCTTCCTATTTCTATAGACCAGAAACTAATCACTATTTTAAATCTTATTTTAGTTATCAGTCTTTTTTTTTAGTTAGTTTGACTAAAGGTTTTCCAATTTTTGTGATGTTTCCAAGAACAAACTTTCACTGATTTTATTTATTGTATTTATATTATTTATTTCATTTATTCTTGCTCTAATCATTATTTTTTTTTCCTTCTGTTTTCACTTAGTTTGTTTTGAGTTTCTTGAAGTGGAAAGTTAGGTTACTGATTTGATAATTTCTTCTTTTTAAAAAATGTTTATTTATTTTGAGAGAGAGAGAGAGAGAGAGAGAGAGAGAGAGAGAAAACATGAGCAGGTAAGGGAGAGAGAGAGAGGAAGAGAGAGCATCTCAAGGCTCCATTTGTCAGTGAGGAGCCTGACACAGGACTTGATCTTATGAACTGTGAGATCTGACTTGAGCTGAAATCAAGAGCCAGATGATCAACTGACTGAGCCACCCAACGCCCTATTCTTTTCTTCTCTTTAAACCAATGTTTATTGCTATAAACTTCTTTTATTTTTAAAGTTTTTAAACATTTATTTATTTTTGAGAGACAGAGACAGAGCATGAATGAAGGAGGGGCAGAGAGAGAGACAGACAGAGAGACAGGGAGAGAGAGAGAATCCTTAGCAGGCTCCAGGCTCTGAACTGTCAGCACAGAGACCGATGTGGGGCTCAGACTCATGAACTGTGAGATCATGACCTGAGCTGAAGTTGTATGCTTAACCGACTGAGCCACCCAGGAGCCCTCATTGCTATAAATTTCTTAGCACTGCTTGAGCTGCAGTTCATAAATTTTGGTATGTTCTGTTTTCATTTTCATTCACTTCAAAGTATTTTAATTTTTCTTTTGGCTTAGTCTTTTCCCTATTGATTATTTAGCAGTGTGTTATTTAATTTCCACATATTTGTGAATTTCCCAGATTTTCTTCTGTTACTAATTTCTAATTTCAATTTATTCTGGTTGGAGATCATACTTTGGATTATTTCAATCCTTTGAAATTATTTAGATTTATTTTGTGGCCTAACATATGGTCTATACTGGAGAATATCATGTGTACTTGAGAATAATGTGTATTCTATTGTTGTATAGATTGTTCTGGAGATTATGTTAGTTTTATTTGGTGTACAGCATTAAGTCTTCTCTTTCCTTGTTGATCTTTTATCTATTTGTTTTATTTATTATTTAAGTGGGTATTACAATCTCCAATTATTATTGTTAAACTGTGTTTTTCTCTCTTCATTTCTATCTGTTTTTGCTTCATGTATTTGGGAACTTTGTTATTGGGTACATTTGGTGGGGATGTATTTAAAATTTTTTTTTTAATGTTTATTTATTTTGGGGACAGAAAGAGACAGAGCATGAATGGGGCAGGGGCAGAGAGAGAGGGAGACACAGAATCGGAAGCAGGCTCCAGGCTCTGAGCCATCAGCCCAGAGCCCGACGCGGGGCTCGAACTCACGGACCGCAAGATCGTGACCTGAGCTGAAGTCGGACACTTAACTGACTGAGCCACCCAGGCGCCCCGGTGGGGATGTATTTTAAACACAATTATACCTGTATTGTGCCATTTCATTTTAAATGCACTTTTCTTATTTTAAAAACTCTATAAAAACCACAATACAGTCTTGGGGCACCTGGCTGGCTCAATTGTAGGAGCATACAACTCTTGATCTCCAGATCATGAGTTTGAGCACCACGTTGGTGTAAAGATTACTTAAATAAGTAAATAAACTTAAAAAAATATTTATGAAGAACCCACAGTACACTCATTCTTATACTGTATATCTGACCACCATAGTTTCCTATGCCTAATTTAATAAACCCTTAGAAAATAGTCATTAATGGGTCATGTAGCTTAAGTCTTTTACATTTCCACCTGAATTTTTAAACTTTGAGTTATGTCTCCATTTTGTTCCTTTGACTGCTATCATTATAGGTTGTGTTTTTTTTTTCCCTCAAAACAAACAAAAATTGCCTGAATGTGTGAATCTAAAGGAAATCATCTAGGTATTCATTCTCATTTTCATATTTTCTCTCTGTGTATCAATCTCTCTGCTTTCCTTTTTCCATTTATTCCATCTCACTGTTAGCTTCTTTTTCAGGTAGCTACGTTTTCCTAAACCCAGAGGAAAGAGAGCTCCTCTTTCCAATGGATTCAACATCCCAGGATTCGGTTTCACACCAATCTTTGAACCAATCAGTGTGACCAGAGATAATGATTGATTACAATGATTGAACAGGCCTGGGACCAAGGCCCACTATGGAGCTGGTGGTGGAATCAGCCCCAACCACCCACATGAGCAGAGAGCTGGGGAGGAGTGCTTTCTAAAAGGAAAATTGAGGTGTTTTTATCAGAAGAAGGAAGAGATGTCAGGCATGTAGAAAAAACAGATGATCAATGTCCCTGATGTGGCAGATCATAAGAATCACCAGAACAGGTGTTGAAAACAGGGATTCCTAAATCCGACATCATTCTTACTGAATCAGAATCACTTAGAGGAGTTGTCTAGGAATTGTTTTGTTTGTTTCTGTTTTTTGTTTTTGTTTTTTGAGAATGAGAGAGAGCTGGGGAGGGTCAGGGGAAGAGAGAGAGAGAGAATTTTAGCAGGTTCCATTTCCAGCAGAGAGCCCAATGCAAGGTTCAATCTCATGACCATGAGATCATGACCTTGAGCTGAAACCAAGAGTCAGATGCTTAACCAACTGAGCCACCCAGGTGTCCCTAGAAATTGGTGTTTTTAGTATTATTCCTGACTGTTCCCTTTTTGTCATTGCATCTACTAAAGTGTAAACAAGTACTTGGAACATTCTCTTTTTCCATATATCTTAAAGATATACTTCTCAGGCTACACACACAAGCTCAAGAGGAGTAAACAATTATTGACTGCATTTAAGTTGAATAGATGTGCACTTGAAATTGGTATGGGGATGATCTTAAATAGATATTGATATTTCTCTAACCCATCAGGGAATTATTCACTCCTTTGTTGGACTTCTGAATGACATGTTTTATTTTAAAAAGAGGAAAAATGAAAACAAAACAGAAAACTCTTTTAATTCATTTCTTATTTTCTTCCAAAAAGCAAAAATAGAGAAATGACTGCACTCTGGATTTTTTAGGAGAGGAGACCATATTTTTCATGTCTATAATTATACCCACACCCTTCATTACTAAACATCTGTTTAAGCTTCATCACTAGAAGACATCCTCAGCAGATTGAAAAGTCACAGTGAGCACGAATGAGTTACTTGCTGGTCAGCTGTGTTAATTGATTTAAGTGTGTGATGTGTGAAGTGGCGCTGAGAGTAGAGGTTTACTGCCTCTTTCGTGCTTTCATGAAGGTGTGTTGGCTTCTCTGGATTCTATATATTTTGTGTATCTGAGTTTTATTTTTTTATTTTTTTCAACATTTATTTATTTTTGGGACAGAGAGAGACAGAGCATGAACGGGGGAGGGGCAGAGAGAGAGGGAGACAAAGAATCGGAAACAAGCTCCAGGTTCTGAGCCATCAGCCCAGAGCCTGACGCGGGGCTTGAACTCACGGACCGCGAGATCGTGACCTGGCTGAAGTCGGACGCTTAACCGACTGCGCCACCCAGGCGCCCCTGTGTATCTGAGTTTTAAAGCCAATATGTACCAATGCCAAAGGAACTTAAGCTGTAACACATACGTGCAGTGAGCATCATGGAATTTGTGCTTTAAAATGTCCAACAGCAATAACAATAATAACAACAGCAATACCAACAGCATTAAATTGAAATTAAAATAACATTTGTTGAGCATTTTTTATTACTCGCCATTGCATTATACACATAACACGAATAATCTATTAAATCCTTACAACAACTGTATGAGGTAGCTGCTATTATTATTCCTATTTTATAGTGAGGAGATAGAAGCTTGAAGAAATCTACATAAGTTCACACAGCTATGAAATGGCTGAGAAAAGTTTAGTACAGTCTGCCTCCATCCATATCTACCTACCCTCTCCTCTTAGTGAGTAATGGATTTATAATGCCAATGGGGATAGATATGTTTGGTAATAATGTGTTTATTTGATGCCTAGGAGGACAAGATTTGCAGAGTCATCATATATATATCTGAATCAATGACCCTGCCTTCATTAACTCAGTATTTCACATAGCTAAACGAGCTTAGCACAGATTTGGGTGTTTTGGAACATTTAGAAGTCATTAAAGTCTTGCCTCTATGTTGAAGTCTCCTGGGCTGAGAAGGAACAGACTTCAAGAGTCCCTTCTGTCTGTTGATGTGGGATAGACAGATTAGATTCACAGAATAAAAGCAAATGAACAGGCAAGTAGAAACGTGCACCCTTTGAGGTCAATGAAAGCAAAAACTGAACTCATTCATTTGTGGCCACCATCAAAAGTCCTCATTTATTCAACCTGTGTCTCCAAGGAAAATTTTTCATGTTTCTCAGAAAAAGTTTATTTCCATATTGATTTTATTTCTTTAAAAATAATCATAGATTTTTCAAAAACTTCTTGGTCTTTTTACTAGCTTCTTGGAAAGTTAGAGGTAACCCCGTTATCTCCAAAACTGGTTTGAATCAGGTACACAATTAGGAGTCCAACAAGTTGGAGAAAAATTTGAACTTTCCAACACCAGTTCATCATCCTTTTTATAGAACAGGAATCAACAAAAGAAAAAGGGAAAGCTTGCCTCAACAATCCTATGCAAAGAACCTCCCAGTTTGTTTTTTCTTTAATTATTGTCAGTCCTTGAGAAATGTACATATCTGTTGCAATAAGCAAGAGTTGTGGCATGCTCTGTGAAGATGGGCCAAACCTCCTGCAGGACCGTGTGAATGGAATTCAGTATACACTGGAGCCTAAAAATATTGTAAGAGCATTCCATTCTTCTCATGAGACTTTTCTTCCTTTCTTATTCAGCTGCATTCAGATCTCTGTGGGGAGCAAGTGGGAGTCTGTGGATTTAATGAAATGTAAAAGCAGAGGAGATTTCCAGGGAGCCCTCTTTCTACCCCTAAAGGTCTTCATTTGTCTACAATGCTTAATAGATCAGTTTAGTCCAGAATTCACTGATACAGGAGAGATATTGACTTGCCCTATTGTGTAAACATAGAAAGCTCCAAACCAAAACCCCCGTCAGTGACCCTAAGCCCTAAGCTTTAGGAACTATGGGATTGAGACAAGAAATTGTGAGAGTCAACAATGGCACTGACAACCATACGTTATTGACTCAGACTGATTAGAAATTAAAGCACCAACCCTAGAGGAAAATTTGCAAAGAAATCAGGGAGTGCTCGGGTGTTCTATATTCTTGAGCTCTTATTCTTTCTTGACTGGATCATTATTAGCAAAGGCAAATAGAAAAACTGCAAAATACTTTTGTAACTTCTTTTCCCTTTAAAATAGTTGTCATTGACTAAGGTCCCATGTGAAAAGTTAGAATGGGACTTGGATGATTTATACTAATTTTGCCTCTACTTCTGAATTGATGTGACTATAGACAATTTATATCACCTCTGGATGCCTCTGGTTTTTAAATTTACAGAGAGTGATGTAATCATATCTTCCTCCTTTCTTATCCACCAAGACAGTTGTCAGTCAGGCTATGGACAATGACATATTAAATTCTGAGCAAAGAAGACTGACGAAATTCATGGCAATACTTTTTTCCCCTTACTGTTGTATTTTCCCTTCATTAAGAATCAGTGTTGTTTCTCTGCATCCAACAGACAACAGAGAAGTACAGATATGTCCTGTCTTGTTGCTGGTATCTTCCTTCTCTCCAAAACATTATCAGTGACTTCACCAATAGGAAAGCAGAGTTTGGGAGACTGGATTCGTCAGATAACTTGTACTCCCTCTGCTGGTTGAGTGGCTCATGTTTCTATTTCCATGACTCCCAGGCTCTAAGATTGATTGATTGATTGATTAATTAATTAATAATGGATTTATGTATTTACTTTGGTAAAGTTGAAAATTATGTATATTTTTTAGAGAGTAAAGTGATCGGCTTAGAGTGAATTTGTAATATTTTATGTTTTCCAGTATTTGGGTGTGTTGTTGTTTTATTTAGCACAAATGTAATAGACAGGTTCCTAAAACTAGGTTTTAGCAAAGTGGTGTTTTCAGGGATTAGAAAATCTATCCAACTCCAACTTTCTGATGGTACATACAAATAAAGGTGTAAGAAATAGATACTTATCTAGAATTTGGTATCAATCATTGCCTTTAAAACACTGGAGGGTAGCTTGGTACAAATGGGGAGCAGTCTGATAAAAACAGCTGAACCATCAAATATGTTTAAATTCATGAGTTCATAGTGATATGAACAAAACCTCTAATCAGTCACCTTTAAATGATGATAAAGAAGCAGTTAATTATTTTGAACACTGGTAAATAAGATGAAAGAATCAAGCAATTATCCTGTCTTTTCTGTATGAATTATACTGAGTAATCTAAAGTAGATAAAAGCAGTATCTCTTTATATAAGTATTTCAGCCATGTAAATGTAAAAGAAATGATAAAATTAGAAGAATATCACCATCTTTCAATCCCTAATCAATTAATGTATCTAGGCATCAAGCATCAAAGGTTACTAACATCACATAAAGAGCTAGATCATGTGCCTCCCGCTGAAAGAATACATCACTACCTATGGACTTGCCAAAGGTATGGAACCAGAGACTGACCAAGCCTCTGGATCCAGCTGCCAATTTGCAGGAAATACAAGGGGACGGAGGAAATGCTGAATTACAGCATGAGCGTGCAATCAGCAAAACTCAGACCGTGGGAATATTTACAGGTCAAATGTCCTGGGCTCTTCAGCAGATAAACTGCAAAGAACAGACATGGGTAGAGAGGAAATCTCTAGAATAAAAATGACTTAAAAGAGATACCATTTTTTTAAAAGAGCAAGTCTTACCTAGAGTGTTGGAGGTACACTCTTGGGTAATAAAAAAATGAAGAAACAGAGGAACGGTTATGATGCTAGTCAGGTTGGTGCTTACATCTGGGAAGAGAGAGGCGCTGAGAGACTGGAATGGAATAGAGGGAGGTCCTTCAAGGATGTTAGCAAAGTTCTCTTTCTTGACCTGGGTGGTGGTTACAGGGTGCTCACCTTATAATTATTCACTAACCTATGAATTTGTGTGAGTTTTTCTTTCCGTGTTTTATTTTACCATAACAAAATTTTAAAAATAGGCATCCAGAATGAGAAGGGTACCTATTAGCTGCTTCAGTCAGTTCCCCTTCTCCCTGTTTCCTAATTTTCTCTCCCTCTCTTCTCTTTCTCTGTCTGTCTGGTCATCATGATTACTCTTTCCAGTTCCAGGCTTTCAGCCACCTGTGGGCACCTCCCTCATGTGGCTTTTTTAGATGCAAGTTGAAGCTCTTGTCTGCTTGTTGGTTTTGGGGACTGCTTGTGCCTAGTCTAATATCACAGACCAGTGGGATAGCGGGGAAGAGAAGAGAGAGTCAGAAATTCACCTCTTTTTGCTGTTTTTTTTTTTAAGTTTATTTATTTATTTTGAGAGAGAGAGAGAGCGAGAGCACACATGCCTGAGCCAGGGAGGGAGAGAAAGAGAATCCCAAGCAGGCTCCATGCTGACAGTGAAGAGCCCGACATGGTGCTCGAACCCATGAACCATGAGATCATGACCGGAGCTGAAACCAAGAGTCAAATGCTTAACTGATTGAGCCACCCAGGCACCCCATCTTTTTGCTGATTTTCAAGCTCTGCCACATAAACTCAATTTCATCATACCTCATGTTATACTGTGAACATATATATAAATCAAAATATATATATTGATTTATATATCAAATATATATTTTATTTTTTTAAAAATATGAACTCATGTAAATGTACAAAATATACACTTACATGATTTCATATTTTTTTAAAAAATGGTTTATCTGGTCAGTTATTCATAAGTTTAACTTAGATTTAAATGGTAGACTCAGAAAGGATAAATATTTTAGACAAAGGTTGTTTAAGAAACAACTAACTAGTGGGGCACCTGGGTGGCTCAGTCAGTTGAGCATCCGACTTTAGCTCAGGTCATGATCTCATTGTTTGTGGGTTTGAGCCCCATGTTGGGCTCTTCACTGTCAGCATGGAGACCGCTTTCGATCCTCTGCCCCTCTCCCACTTGCGCACACACATATGCACACACTCTCTCTCTTATAAATAAACCTTGAAAAAAAGAAACAGCTAATTAGTTTTGTTTACCTTCTATAAGCCATTCACCAGGTTAGTTTTCTTTAAAGAAGTTATAAAAAATAGTAGCTACCATTTATTGAGTATCAGTTATGTGCTGGGCAGTTTCCTAATCCTGAAACAGATGTACTATCTCTACAAAGTGGGCACCATGTCTGTATTTTACAGATAAGGCATGTGAAGTTCTGAAGGATAAAATGATTTGTTCAAAGTCATACAGATAGTTACTTATGAAAACAAAATTGAACCTGTGTCTTTCTGGCTCCAGGGTTTGCTTTTTCACCATAGGATGGTGACTGAATATTGCAACATGGAAGTTTTCATTATATAGTTAAAGTGCCATTTTCTAAATTAACATCATGGTAAGGTACGACCCTGGACTTGAGTTTTAGTATGAGCTACAAGATCTACTGTGGAAGATCATGTGTGGGGGGTGGCTGCCCTTCATGTCATGAGTGTAAAGCACAACTCTCATGGCAAATAGATAAAAATCACCCTTGAGTACAAATTAAAGCTAATGTTAGAGAGGACTTCCCACTACCCTGACAACTGTCACCTTTCCTTTTTTGTCTCTGGCACTGCCTCACCTCATTCATGATTTCCTTTTTTTCTCTTATTACTGTGTAATGGAAACTTGGTGTGTTGATTATACACTGCTGATTTCTTGGTAAATCAATGGAAAATATTCTTTCTTCTAGACTCCTAAAAAAGAATTGACATACTCATTTTATTGTAAAAAATTGTTCTTCATGTGACCTATTCCTCGCTTAGCAAAAAGCCACTTGATGCTGGGAGATTTCTATTCTGGGGATTTGCACAATCTGGTTTATTTATTGCATGGAAATACATATGCACAGACAAAGGAATAAGAACTTGACTGAGTTTCTTATTTAGTAGTAGCCTTACAAGGAAAAATACCCTTTTATTTCATTAAAATTTTGCCTTAAAATTTTTTCTCTTATAGCTTTTCAAATGGAATTTGAAAAGGATTATGATTTTGGTGGGGAAAAGAACCATTTTCTGTTTTGCGTAAGTATTAACATATTGGCAGGGTTTATTAATCTGCCACAAATGTAGCAAAAGCAGCATTAACGCACATTGTATTTGTATGACTCTTACTTTCATAAGACTATATATTTTTTCATGTTTATAAAAGTGTGGATGTTGCTGATATGGCTTTTTTTTCTTTTAAAGAAAATCTAAATCACACACACACACACACACACACATTTATGCAAAGCAAACTAAAATCCGTGTTTTTCTTACTGCATTTCCTTAAGAGAAGAAGCTCGCTAATATCTGGGAATGAGTCTTTGGCCACTTTTGTTTTTTTTTTTTTTAATATAACTAATGATAGATTTTTAAGGTGCTAAACATGGCCTTGAGAAGTATTTATATGTTAACACCTGGACTTACTGAATATTTCCAAAACAATCAAGTTATAGATCTTTCTTTTGAAGAACCTGGCTACCACTAGAGAAACTTAGAACATTCCATAGACACAGTAATGACATGTATACCTAAAGATCACTTGAAAAACACAATTTCAAGTTTCTGACCCTACCATACAAAACAAGTTATTTGGCCAAATGAGAAGATTAAGTTGGTGGGCTACAATAAAGAAAATCCCTTAAGAATGAAAACACTGAGTTCTAAAAATCAGAATTCCTCAATAGTCAGTGGTTCTTAGCCCAGCTATCTATTAGAATTAGTGGGAGGGTATGTGTGAATGCTTCCATTAAATACTGATGCTCAGTCCTTCCCAGGTCTCTAGGTGTGGAACATAGGCAACAATATTTTTTAAAACTCTCCAGATAATCTCTCTGTGTGGCCAGTGTTAAGCATCACAGATCTGATGATAATTTCTAAATATATTACAAATTCTGAGGAAATGTGGAATGACTTATTGCTTGATCAGAAGTCCTGATTTAAATATGGGAGGCAATCAGCAAGATTTGCTCACTGGCAATTTCATTAAAAAGGCATTGCTGCATGGGGGTTATGTGAAGGCTCCATGGATATTTTGCCAGACATTTATGCCACCAAAAAGTGTGAAAACTTTTAAAAATGCTATGCTTCCAGACTACAGAAGATTTGTCCACTCAGGAAAATATGAAACAAGTGCTTCTGGGGGTCTGGGAAAGCTTTTTACATAAGAGCACTTAGAGAGAATGAGCTAGAAAAGGTTCCTCTTCTCCCTTTCTTTTTTATTTTCTGAAATATGTCAGTGGTACGTAAACTGATCAAGGTATAATGAAAGTCGCATGAATGACCCAGAATGATGCTTCCCCTAACGAAGGGCAGTTTGGTAGAAACCCAAAGATCAAACTTTACATCAAAATTCCGACCTACCTGTTCTCCAAAGCCATCCCTCCCAATGTGAACATCTTCCAATTTCTTTTGATACAGTGGGTATTTTGCCCTGTTAAGAGGCATTTTCTTTGCTCAGTTCATCTGATCTGAAACAGCGGTGGTGTGTGGGGTAGATTTGCTTTCTGGACACTGTGGCATTTTAGCAAAAAAAGACCAGGCTGTGTGGTTCATTCTAATTTATCAAAAGCTGCCAGGCTTGGCTACACTGCAGATCTAGCAATCTACTTCAATGTAAACATTTTAATTACTATTTCTAACATTTGGCTTTCATTAAAAGTTAGAGAAAACTTAAAAAAAATGTTTTCATAAAGTAAATACTGGAAAACTCCTTTAAAAAGCCCCCCCCCACACGGTTTTGATTTACAGACAAAAAGAAGAACAAGAAAAAAAGTGGGAGAGAGAGAGGGAAAGAAGGAGGGAAAGAGGAAGGAAGGATTGTATAAAAGGAGGATAATAGAAAAGAAAAGTATGTACCCCTATCTTAACACCACTCATAAAAATTAACTTGAAATAGATTAAAGACTTATGTGTAAGAAAGATCTAGTATGTAAATCTCCTAGAAGAAAACAGAGGGAAGAACCTCCTTGACATTGGTTTTGGCAATAAGTTTTTGGATATGATATCAAAAGCACAAGGAATCTAAACAAAAATCAACAAGTGGGATTTTACATTAAGCTAAAAAGCTTCTGTACAGAAAAAATTTAGTAAAATTAAAAGGCAACCTATAGAACCAGAGAAAATATTTGCAAACTACATACTGGGTAAAGGGTTAATGTCCAAAATATATAAAGAAGTCATACAATAACACACAACAACAAAACAAATATCTAATTAAAATTAGGCAGAGGACTTAGCAGATATTTTTCCAAAGAAGACATTCACATCCAAATGGTAAGCATGTACATGAAAGAATGTTCAATATTACTAATTACTAGGGAAATGCAAATCAAAACCACAATTAAAATGGCACCTATTAAAATGGCTATCAGCAAAAAGAGGAGGTAACAAGTGTTGGTGAGGTTGTGGAGAAAAGAAAATCTTTGTGCACTGCTGTTGGGAATCCAAATTGATTAAGTCACTATGGAGAATGTTATTCAGGTTTCTCAAAAAATTAAAAATACAACTACCATAGGATCCAGCAATCCCATTCCTGGGTATATGTTCAAAGGAAATCAAAATAGGATATTGAAAAGAAATCTGCATTCCTGTGTTTATTGCAACGTTATTCACAATGGCCAAGATATGGAAACAACCTAAATGTCTGTCAGTGGATGAATGGATAAAGAAGATGTGGTATATATACAATGAAACATTATTCAGCCATGAGAAAAAAGAAAATCTCGCCATTAACAAAAACATGGATGGAACTTTAGGGCATTATGCTTAGTGGGATAAGCCTGCCAAAGAAAGACAAATATTGTATGGTATCATTTATATGTGGAACTTATAGAAAAGTCAAACTTGCAGAAACAGAGTAGAATGGTGGTTAACAAGGGCTGGGGGAACTGGGAGGATGTTGAAAGGATCAAACTTGCAATGATAAGATGAATATATTTTTAAGATCTAACACATAACATACTGATTATAGACAATACTGTATTACATACTTCAAAATCTCTAAACATTTTACAAGTGCCCACCACAAAAAAGAAATGGCGTGTGTGTGTGCGTGTGTGTGTGTGTGTGTGTATAAAGTAGTAGATGACACTGTCCCTTTCCTCTAAAAAAGCCGTAGTACAATTTTGTGAGTTCTTCCCTTCTAGGTCTGAAGGTCCCTGTTAAGTTTGATTTGACAGGATGTACGTTATTGGATAATACAAGATAGAACTTTATTTATCCTCCTATACTAGGAGTGCTAGTTTCAGTTGACACGTGTTTCTTGTTCTGATATGCAACTGTATGCTATATGGTTAGTCTTAGTTGAAAAACTAACTTTATATTCTAGAAACTGGTAACATATCAAGATTGCATTAGTTCTTCATAAAGCAGAGAGGGAGTAAAATAGGTTCAAGAGGTAGTGGGCATCAAAGTAGGCTGTGGACATTGGACATTAACTTGGGTGACATGGAAAACCACAAGAGGGTTCAGAGTAGAGGAGTGGTATAACCTGACTTATATTTTATTTTTAATGTTTATTTATTTTTGAGAGAGAGAGTGTGTGTGTATGACCAAGTGAGAGACAGAGAGAGAGAGAGAGGGTGAGACACAGAATCTGAAGCAGGCTCCAGGCTCCTAGCTGTCAGCACAGAGTCCAATGCGGGGCCTGAGCCCATGAAGCATGAGATCATGACCTGACCCAAAGTCAGATGCTTAACTGACTGAGCCACCCAGGCACCCTACTTGGCTTATATTTGAAAGCAATCACCTTGATTATTGGGTTAAGAATAGACTATAGTAGGCAAGGGCAGAAGCAAGAATATCAGTTAAGAGTAGACTGCAATGTTCAAGAAAAAGATGAAGTAACTTGGACCAGGATGATAATGGTGGAGGAAGAGAGAGGTATGGGCATACTTTAAACATAGGTATATAGGATTTGGTGGTGGATTGGATGTTAGAGAGAAAGAGGATAAGGAGTCAAGAGTATAAGGTTTTGTTTTATGGAACACTGAAAATGACAGTAGCTGTTAACTGAGATATAGGAGATAACTGGAGGAACAACTGTTAGGATGCAGATTTCGGGTGTGGCAAGTTTGAGAAACCTATGAAGCTCCCAAGTGGAGAAGGCAGCATTTGGTGGAGTACAGACTCGATTCCTCAGGAAGTCTGGAGTTTAGGGGAGAGGCTGGGGCTGGATAAGAATTTGGGTTAGATCCACACAGTGTGGCATGCCATGTTGTTGTATATCATTGGTGAAGGCACTTCTTATAAAAAGGTGACTCTTAGGACTAATATATTATGGGGGTGTCTGGGTAGCTCAGTCAGTTGAGGGTTCAACTCTTGATTTCAGCTCAGGTTATGATCCCTGGGTGGTGGGATTCAGCCCTGTGTTGGACTCTGTGCTGAGCATGGAGGCTGCTTGGGATTCTCTCTCTCTCCCTCTGTCCCTCTCCCCTGCTTGCACGCGTGCTCCCTCTCTCAAAACAAACAAAAACCCGATTATATTACAACCTTTTGAGTTACCTTTTTAATGTTAGACTCTTAAGCTATTATACTTTAAAAGTTTTAGCTTTTTTATTTTCATCTTTTAATCTTTTATACTTATTTACTATGACTTATTACAAGTATCTATGCTCTATGTATCTCCAGATCTACTCTATCCCCAGAGAAGTGCTCAATACCTATCTGGTGATTACATGAATATTATGTTTTTGTGTCATCTTTAAGATGGGCTCCAAAATGTTTTCTATACTGTTTGGTATAATTTGTGAATATCTTTAATGTTAAATTTCCCCCAGAAAAGCTAGTGTCTCACATTATATGAAAGGTATTGGGGAAATACAATTCAGGACCTTAAGCAATATATCACATGAGAAAAACTGAGACCAGAGACCACTATTGAACCTTCTTTCCTCCCCAGTCTGGACACCAGTCACCACCTAATGCAGGACTAATGTTCTGGTAGTGTTTGGGATAGAAATGGCCCTAAAAATTCTGGCTGAGTTAGCCCAAAATTAACTATGTAAATGTTCAAGAGGGCAGACTATCACAGTAGGTCTGGAGGCAGGTACTGGTAATTGATACTTTAGGAGTTCTGGACTAAGTGTAATAAAAAGAACAAGTAAAATGTCTATACAATTTGACTGACCCGTCCACGTAAAATTAAAATAGTCCTTCCCTGTGTTCTTCCAGAATGGAGAAAACTTAAGGTTTGGTTGGTTTTCTTAGGTCTCTTCCAGATGGGACAGTCATCTTCTGAGAGAGAGACTAAGAACTGGAGGTAAAATGGTACTTGCCTAGATACCTTTTCTGTATCTTGTATTTGATACCTCTGAAGCCATTAAAGTCAGAAGAAAGATGAGACTTAAAAATAGAAAAGTTGTAACTTCACTGCTTGGATTCTGGTTTTCTGTGCATTAATCCACTCAGCAATTGTTTACTAAACACCTACTCTGTGTTGGGGGCTTTGACTTATAAACTGGGTTTTGTTATTGTTCTTGTTAGGTACAATGTATCAATTTTTTAAAAATCAGAAAATAATTTCTTTATTATTGTTATAATCAATAATTCAAAACAGCTAACATCAGCAATAGAACTTTGATATAATTTAAGTATAGGCAAATTCTTCACAATGAAATAAAACTATTCACTAAAATAGGATATTAAAAGACAATCAGTAAGATGGAAGAAGTTTCATCCTTCATACATGACAAACAAATGGATCCTCTTTATAGAGAAATATATGCACTGCTTTTAAAAAATACTATAAAAATAGAATAGATAAAAGTTAAGAATTAAGTTATTCAAATTAATGTAAGTGGCTGATAAACATGGAAAAGCTTGAATGTTATTAGTATTAAGAAATTCTGCAACTACAAATAGCAATGAAATACTATTTTTCCCACTAACTTCTTATGAATTGGGTTTTGAAGGTTGCATTAGAGTTTTATTGATCCATCTAGCAGATGAGTTGAATGTGAACTAATCAAGTGGATAAGAGGGTAAGGATCCAAGAAAAGGGCACTCTAGAAGTTTGAAGTAGTACTTTGTATTCAGAGATACATGAAAAGTTCAACACTGCTCGAGTTTAATATGCCAGAGGGAGAAGAAGAATGTAGAGTGAGGCAAGATAAGTATGAAGGGTTAAGATTATGGAGGACTTTAGGGAGGTTAATGGTAAAGACCTTCAACTGTATCCTGAGGGTGATTGGGAGTGAGTGAAGAACTTTCTATAGGGGAAATTCCAATTGAATTATAGTTTTTAGGATGAGCGCTTTGACCCTGCAGGCAAGGTGAGGCTGAAGACAGGATGACTACTTAAGCACTACAGGTGGTCTGGATGAGATGGGGGACTTGAATCTAGCCAAGAAAGAGGGACTGGAGAGGAGATCAACCACAGCAAGAAGTAGCTTCTGCAGCATGTCTTCTTGAGTTTACAGGGTTTAACTTGTGGTATACACTTATATTCAAAGGAAAACACCACCAATGACACACTTAGCCTCTTCTCAATATTAACATAGGGTCACCTTTGAAGTTGAGATGCTCTTCCTTTTGTTTCCCCTAGAATAACCATGGGATAGCGGGAAGGAGGCTGTTACTCCAAAGCTGGGTGTAGCCTGTGGTCAGTAAAATTTGTGGCTGCTTTTTGCATGTCACTGTGGTTAGCTGGTCCTCACCCTGGCTGGAGGTATCTGATAATGCAAGGATTTGAAATAGAATTGTAGGTACCTCCTGTCTTAAGGCTCCTGCCCAGACCCTAGGGGAGTTTCCTTGAACACTGAGCTCTATTGCTATACTCAGCTCTTCTCCAAATGGCAAACAGGGAGAAACTTGGGCTCTGAGGAGAAAAGAACCCTTGAAGTCTCAAGAATGACTGAGAGGGTCTTCAAATTCACATTTAGAATTTACTGTTTGCCTTTCCATGAACATAATGTATCTGGTTATTGGCCTCCTAATTCATCCTGCATAGAATAAGGGTAAAAAACCTAGTTTATAGCTAACCCTCTTCCATCACTCCACTTAAAAAAAAAATTTAATGTTTATCTTTGAGAGGGATGGAGAGAAAGAGTGAGAGTGAGAGAGAGATAGAGAGAGAGAGAGAGAGAGAGAGAGAGAGAGAGAGAGACAAAGTGAGTGGGGGAGGGGCAGAGAGAGAGGGAGACACAGAATTCAAAGTAGGCTCCAGGCTCTGAGCTGTCAGCACAGAGCCCGCCCAATGTGGGGCTCAGACTCACAGACCATGAGATCATGACCTGAGCTGAAGCTGGACACATAACCAACTAAGCCACCCAGGTGCCCCACCACTTCTTTTGTTTAAGAAAAAATGTTGCTGATAATTTCACAAGTTGATCAAGAAATATACAATTTCAGTTTTAAATTATGAATTCTACTTTTAAATTTAGATCACTAACATTTTATTTATTTAAAAAACTTTTATGGCTAAATTTTTAAATTACAGAGAATAGTTAATAGGTGTAACTATAGGTTAGTGAATAATATCGAATATTCAGAAAAATTTATGAGGTGCTTTATGTTAAGTTTAAGCTGAGCCACTTGGAGCTAGCAAAAGAGTATATGAGTAGAAATTTGGCAAAAATTGAGAGTCAAATACTGAAATAAGGTAAAAGCAGTTCTCTGTTGGGTGACTGGAAATGAATGGGAAAACCCATAAATGTGAGGATGGGTGTTTCAGAGTTGAGAATGTACAGAGCACAAACCTGAAGGGGAGTATGTATTTCCTAGGTATTTTATAAATAAGGAATTTGAAAGCCAAAGCAGTTAACTGTCTTGACAAGGTCACATAGTTAGGGGCAGAGCCTGGATGAAAACTTAACTCTCTTGACCCAAAGTCTATCACTTTTTCCAGTATGCTACATTATCCTGTGATTAGGTATGGAGTTGGGAGATTTCAATGTCTATGGAGTCATACAGGTGAAGACACCAGAATAAAAAGAGTGGTAAGATTATATAAAGACAGAGCTGTGAAAGTAAAATAATAAGTCTGATTAATTTTTCCAGGTTATAGGAAGTAACAGTTGTCTCTCCAAGCATGGAGAAAGGAGGAGGGGGAATTATTGACAGAAGGTTGCTTTGGGTCCTTATCTGGTATTTAGCCCAGGAAACTGTGTAAGAATCCAACTTTAAGAAAAATCTTCAGGTGATATTTTTCACACACACACACACACACACACACACACACACACACACACACAGCAAAGGATGTAAAGGTCCAATTAAGGAGCTTATCTGATAGAAGACTCTAGCACTTTGTTTAGTAATTATATTGCCCTTCTCATTGCCAGGGAAGGGGGTGGAGAGCTGTTAAACAGTACAATAGACAAGGCATTACAAGGAGTCCAGATAACAGCCAACAGAACTGGTTATAAAAAGATTAGAAGCTCTTGAAGTTGACCAAACAGAAGGAGCAGATAACACCCATCTACAGGTTCTAAAGGCATGAGCAAGGAAATGGGTAAACCTTAAGACTACAGCCTACATGGTGTCAAATGGAAGGCTGAGTAAGAATAGGACTCACTCAGGTGCCAACTGTCTAAGATATTTTGGCAGAACACTTTTCTAGACAAAGTTGGTCTATGTGACTGGTCCTCAATTTTGGACAGTCTTCTGAAACTTAGTCACAAGATTTTTATGATAGGTGTGAGAAAGAGCACTCCAGGGACTTAGGAGTCATAAAACTTAAGGGTAGTGCTCTAATGAACTCAAAAATAAAAATGTAGGTATTGAGCATCTCCTATAACAGGTAATCTCTAGAGTCTTAATTCTAAGACCTTACCCTGGTATTATCCCTATTGTACAGACCTCAGAAAGGGTTGACTGATTTGGATGAGGCCATTCTGCTAATCAATAAGTGATGGGGTAGGAATTATTTCTGATTGTGTCTGATGCCTGTTTATTTCTCATACACCACAAAGTAGATCAATGGGAAGAATTATAACTTCTAATTTTCTTCTCTGTCAAGATTGGAGCAGAGGGAGGAGAAGATGCTTAGAGGAGGCAGGTCAGTTCATCCTGTGTTGGTTAATGTGTGCTTGACCCTATAGGAAATCATATGCTACAACATTTTCTAGGTAGTTTTTAAGGGAACTGAGAAAGAGGTTCCTGGACTCAGGACCCCAAACACTGCGCAGATAGCAATGGCTCCCCAATAACTATAGAATAAAAGTTAGCATCCAAACTCTACATTTTAGCATTCAAGATCCTCACCAGTCTGCCCCCAATCTAGCAATTTTGCTTGAATAATTTTTATTGTGAACTATGCCAAATATATATAAAATATATAACATATGTATGTACAGCTTAATAAATGGTAATTATAAAAGTAGCTATTATATTCTAAGCACAGCGATCACAGTGCCTTCTTCCTATTATCATATTGGATCTTCACAAAATCTTAAAGTATCCTTATTTTGAAGACTCCAAGGGTAGGAGGGTTGTGGGGGGGGAGTTTAAGTAACTTGCTCAAAGTCATATAGCCACACAGCTAGTAAGAGAGTGAGGGATTTGAATTTTGGTCTGTCTGACTAGAATTATGTTTGGCATAACATATCCACCCCCCACCCCCCGGCCATGCTACTCAGGCACATCATTGACTTTTTTCTCCTTTTCCTACAGGGAGTGAAAGGAAATAAAAATTTGGTTAACATATATTGAGTGCCTGGTATTGTACAAGATAGTTCAATTATCTTTATTTAATTCCCAAAATAATTTAAAGCAGCAAATTGTATTATTCTTATAATCGGCACATGACTATACCACAGTGGTAACCTTCATTTTCCTCTACTCCCATGTTGAAGAAGGACTAAGTGCTTAATGGGTTAAATTGAGAAATGGGTTAAAGTGTATAACACATTAACTAGAAATGGATAGTTCACTAAAGATTTGGTGGGTGACAAGTACCACTACCATACCAGATCTTTCTATTCTAAATTGTGAAGTTCCAATCTGGTACCAGCTACCATCTTTCTTCTCAATTCTCAAGTTTCTTTCTTCCAAAATCTTATCAATCATATTGTTCCCAGTTGTCTTCTTCAATGGAATTTCATTCAGAAATATAGTAGAATTCGGGGCATTTTCTTTTCTTCTTCTTTTTTTAAATGTTTATTTATTTATTTTGAGAGAGAGAGAGAGAGCACGCGCGTGCAAGCAAGTGGGGGAGGCGCAATGCACTGTCAGTGCAGAGCCAGGACATTTAATTTTAAGTACTGAATATCTGATGGTAAAAATTTTTATCTTACTTTCAAGAGAAGCTCTTTAACTTCCATTGATAAGCAATTCAGTTAAGAAGGAAAAAACTGTACATTTAACCAAACAGAAAATGCACACAAGGGGTGTCTGAGTGGCTCAGCCAGTTGAGCTGGCTCTTGAGTTTGGCTCAGGTCATGATCCCAGGATTGTGGGATCAAGTCCCAAGTCAGCCTCCACCCTGAGCATGGAGCCTGCTTAAGATTCTCTCACTCTTTCTCTCTCTCTCTCTCCCTCTGCCCCTTTCCCCTGCTTGTGCGCTCTCTCTAACATAACACTTAAAAAAAGAAAGAAAATGCACACAAAACCTTACAATCTGCAATATGCCTCTGTGTTATGTGGCAATTTTAATTATGTTTAAGAGGCTAATGCATGAAATCATACAGTGGGAAGCCTTTAAATCTGCCTTTTACTCAGCTCAAAGCTCTTGAGACTCACACCATTGTGCATATCAGTAGTATATTTTTTATTACAGAGTATTTTTTATTACAGAGTAATCGTATGGATGTACCAAAATTTATTTATCCATTCACCAGTTGCTGAGCACTTAGGCTGTTTCCAGCTTTTGGTGGGTATGAATAAACCTGTTACAGACATTTATACATAGATCTTTGTGTGGAGGTATGTTATTTCTCTTGGGTAAATTCCTAGAAATGGAATGGCTACGCTATATGTTCAGTTTATGTTGAAATTTAATGTTTAACTGCTAAACTCATTCAAACATGGCTGTGTCATTTTACATTCCCATCAGCACCGTATAAGAATTTCAGTTATTCCATGTTGGGGTGCCTGGGTGGCTCAATCGGTTAGGCGTCTGACTTCAGCTCAGGTCATGATTTCACAGTTTGTGAGTTTGAGCCCTGCATCAGGCTCTGTGCTGACAGCTCAGAGCCTGGAGCCTGCTTTGGATTCTGTGTCTCCCTCTTTCTCTCTGCCCCTCATCTGCTCACACTCTCTCTCTCTCAAAAATAAACATTAAAAAAAAAAAAAAGAATTTCAGTTATTCCACATCCTCAACACTTACTATTTTAAAGTTTTAGCCACTCTGATGATTGTATAATAGTATCACATCATGGTTTCATTTGTATTTCTGCAACAAGCATCTCTTCATATACTTATTTGCCATATTTATATTTCTTTAGTGAACTGTCTATTCAAATCTTTTGCCTATTTTTTAACTGGGTGGCTTGCTTTCTTATAAGGTTTTTTGTTTTTGTTTCTTTGTTTTGTTTTGTTTTGTTTTGAGAGAGAGAGCACAAGTGGGGAGGGCAAGACGGAGAGGGAGAGGGAGAACCTTAAGCAGGTGCCATGCCCAGCGTGGAGCCTGATGCGGAGCCTGATGTGGGGGCTGACACAGAGCTCAATCTCACAACTGTGACATCATGACCTGAGCCAAAATCAAGAGTCAGACGCTTAACTGATTGAACCACTCAGGCACCCTATGCTTTTTTATATAAGTTTTGAGTGATCTATAATTCCTTTATCTGATATGTAATTTATAAATATTTTTCCCAATCTGTTTCTTGTTTTTTAATTTTTTTAACATTGTGTTCCAAAGGGGAGGTATTTTTTTTTTTAAATTAATGTTTATTTATTTTTGAGAGAGAGACAGAGAGACACAGAGTGTGAGTGGGGGAATGGGCAGATAGAGAGGGAGACACAGAATCCGAAGGAGGCTCCAGGCTCCAAGCTGTCAGCACAGAGCCTGACACCGGGCCCAAACCCACAAACCATGAGATCACAACCTGAGCTGATGTTGGGTGCTTTAACCGACTGAACCACCCAGGTGCCCCTAAGAGGAGGCATTTTTAATGAAGTGACTTAATGAAGTATAATTTACCAACTTATTCCTTGATTTCTGTGTCCTAAGAAAGATGATAAAGATTTTCACCTATTCTTTTTTTCCTATAAGTTTTATAATATTAGCACCTATACCTAATTCTCTGAGCCATTTTGAGTTAGTTTTTGGTATGGTGGCAAAGACCATTGTTCATAACCATTTATTGAAAAGACTGTCTTCCCCCATTGAATAGCCTCTCTCAAAAATTAATCAGCTATATATGTGTCGATCTATTTCTGACTCTCTTCTGTTTATCCTTATGCAAATACCACATTGCTTTAATTATAATAGCTTTATCCTAAATCTTGAAATCAGATGGTGGACAACCTCCAGCTTTCACTACATTCTTTATAGAGTTGTCAAATTTGGAAAAACCAAGAGGGGAACTTTCTCTCACATAAGTACTCTGAACACTTGTACATATTTTGGAAGCATCCCTTTGCTTCTTATAATAATTTACATCAGTTGCTATTAAGCCTTACGTATCCTAAGAATTCATTATAAGTTCTTGCTTTCATGTTCCCTTGCAAATGAACCCCCTAAATGAATCCCTTCATGTCCATGATGTGTGTAATTTGTCATGGAGGTCATAAATACCAGGTCTCCAGCACCATGGGAGGCAAGTGGGCGGCATTGCTGAACAGCTCTACTTTTCAGACTGTCAAGTTATCCTGCTCTCCCATGGTTTCCTGATGCATGGGAGCCTGGCACCTCACTTCAGAGGCTTTGAAAACAGGTTGCGCAGGTTGCATTTGAAATGGCAAAGAGCTCACTTTTAAGTCTTGGGAATTCCAGGGAAAGTAGAATCACTTTCACCAATTCAGTCCATGGAAATAAGGAATCAAAAACATTAGTCATGCAAACTATTATGTCACAAATCAAGGGGATTTATGCTGAAGACAGAGCCCTAGCCTTGTTTTTCGAATGCAGGAACCTCTCCGCTGTCACCAAAGGGATTTTTTTGGACAGACACTTCTTTTGCTAGAGTATTTTCACAGTGGAAAAAGTGTATATAACATCACACTTACCATTCTATAATTATTTTCCTATCTGTAATTTTCTCTCTCCAAACTAGTGACAGACAAAACTTGATAAATAGGAGTTTCACAGTGAGTGACAAATGTCTTTGCATAATAGCAGTTCATTTGTTTAGCAATATTATTGAAGAAATGTAACAAAGTACCAGCTTAAAAACAAAACGTTTTTTCTTAAATGAATTGTACACTTCCTTGTGCTCATAATGGAGTCTGCTGAACAAATTTAATCTCCCCTGGTAACTCAGGCACTATTGGAGGCGTAGTGTTGTTTGCGCCCGTACGAAATGATTGTACTTTTTACTTCCTGCGTTCATTTAATAGCTTCCCTCCTGTCCTGTTGGTATTGGCCTTTTATTTGCAAACTGCTGTATTAGGAATGAGATAATGGATCTTGCTGGAACTGTGAGAGAAGTAGGAGCACATGGGTTCTGTGTGGGGGCCAGAGGCTTCTCTTATGAGTTCATAATTTCTTTTCATTAAACTTTGTGACATGTTTTCCCTCCCCAAGTGACTCAGAGGTTCTTGGCTTTGTCATAGATAGCTAAATCTCCGGAAATAACCGTGTGTGTGTGTGTGTGTGTGTGTGTGTGTGTGCGCGCGCGCGCACGCAGGAAGGTCTGGTGTGTGTCTATGGGTTAAATATGTGAGAGGTATAAACACATAGATATATACATATAATATGTATTTTAAGTTCCTCAAGAGTATCTCTACATATCTGTAGATCTCTATATACCTCTAATCCCTGAATAAATGTTAGTTGAGTTAATGAAAAAACAAAAACAAAAATCAAAACATAGACTTTGCATGTATTGATAGGTAGTGACCAAAGAAACTTTGGCAATTTTATAATTCTTTCTGCAATGTGGGAAATGTGTTATATCACCCTGGAATGATGCCCCAATTCCTTGTGGAAGAGATGGTTATTCTCTTTGTTATGACCACTGGCCACACCAGCTTTGGGGGCCAAACTTCCAGGCAACTAGCTTTGTGTAGAAGGCTGTTAAGTGTTCCATCTGTGCCCACCCAGCTCAAATCCCCTCTCCAGGGACTAGGGGCACCATCAGTCTAATTTTCCTCAAAAAATAAAAAGCTTATTTGCCACTTTCTAGTAAATAAAATGCTATTTAGAATATTTATATCAAAGGCAGTTGCAGCATCAAGATTTTCCTACTGCTGTTAGGTTGAATGGGAGTGGATTAACTGCTAATGCTACTGAGTAAAGAAATGAAAGTAGAATGTCATGATTTAGAAGCAGGGACACCTGGGTGGCTCAGCTGTTTAAGCATCTGACCAGCTCAGGTCATGATCTCGGGGTTCACAAGTTCGAGCCCTGCATCAGATTCTCTGCTGTCAGCACAGAGCCTGCTTTGGATCCTCTGTCTCTCTCTCTCTGCCCCTCCCCCGCCCATGCATTCTCTCTGAAAAATAAACATTAAAAAAATTAAATGTTTTTTTTTTTCTTAAAGAAGGCCCCAATATTATGTAAGCTCTGGTCCACAAGACCTGGCTTTACCCAGAGGTTATTAATGGGGTTTCTACCTGTGGCAGGTGTTACAGAAATGGCAGATTTGTGAGCCTCAGTCTTCTCCACACCACACACATCTAAACATTACCCTTTTTTTCCCACCATTTGTCTGGCTTGATTTTGTTTCTGACACTACTGTTGCCTCACAGTTCATATCATGTGTCCATCCAAAGAGAATCTCCCTTGAATTTCCCTGTGTCAGACCTGTCTATCTATCTCTTATATTTCTCTCCAGAAGCAGGCAACAATGCAGGCATTCTGGTTATATCTGGTCTGATGCAGATGGGTTATAGACTTGTTTGGGATTTGGTGGACGGCTGTTAAACATGAGAGACTTGTGCATATCTGCAAATCGCAAGTGCTTCTCATCGTTGGAGCTGTGTGTACTTGTTGCATAGAATTCACAATTATTTTTCTTTGGGTCAGCTGTCCCTCCCAATATTACCAGTGTTTTGTGTGTTTCAGTGTCACTGAACGTCTAATACTACAGGATATCTGGGGTTACACTGGGAAGGCAAAAATTTGAAAATTAAGGCCAATTATTTTGTTCTTACAGAAAGTCAGGATTTTTTTTTTTTTTTTAACAACAGTGAACACATTCTTTCTGGACTTGCAGACCCAGCTTTCTTTGCTGATTGGGAGATACTGATAGCTGTGCAAATATTTGAAAATTGTATCGTCTTGTCAGAATTGAGGGAATTTTAATACTGTTGAAGTGGGTGCTGGTAAGATGCATTCATAATTGTGGTGGTGCTGTGATGTTGCCTGCGGTTTACAAACTTAACTTCCCTATCTACCTGAATACCAGTGTCTGATAGAGGCAAGGATTCTTGTCCACATTGCTTGGGCTCAGCACTCCGACAGCTGGCTTTTCAAGTGCAGCTGAATGGAACACAGTGTGAGAAAACCACTATTCCATGCTGATTTTCAGAGCCACTGGAAATGGACAGACTGCCTCTCCCTGCTCTGCAGGCTGGACAACAGCTTTCTTCCACTAAGGCGATCAGTAAGGCCAACCTCTTTGAAACACAGCCCTCTGGCTACAAGCTATAGGACATTTCTGGAAAGTTCCGAATATGCTCTCCATTCAGAGTCTGACACTGTTGTCCCTTCTTAGATGTAATGTCCCTTGACTTCAGTGGGTGTTCTGGGATTTGCTTTTATTTATTTATTTTTTATTTATTTATTTATTAAAAAAAAATTTTTTTTTCAACGTTTTTATTTATTTCTGGGACAGAGAGAGACAGAGCATGAACGGGGGAGGGGCAGAGAGAGAGGGAGACACAGAATCGGAAACAGGCTCCAGGCTCCGAGCCATCAGCCCAGAGCCTGACGCGGGGCTCGAACTCACGGACCGCGAGATCGTGACCTGGCTGAAGTTGGACGCTTAACCGACTGCGCCACCCAGGCGCCCCTGGGATTTGTTTTTAAAGAGTTTAATGTTTTAAATTGTTAAGTCTGGGAACTATCCACACATCCATTGGATGTCTCCTTTTCTACCCAGACTCCTATGGAAATTAGATGTCTATTATGAGCTAAGTATGGGGTGATTGGAATTATTAAAATACACAATTTTATACAAGGACGAGTGACTTTTTCCCCTCTGTGCCCATTGATTTAAAACTCTTTCTGAGCCTATGTGACACATCCCGGTTCTCTTCTCTAAGAAAGATTAAGGATTAAGTGCCCTACCCATCCCATCTGTTTCTTCTTCTTAAAAAAGTTCTCAGTCTTTCTTCCCACCACTATTCCTGGGAACATGACAGAGATACACACGTGAAGACTGATTTCAGAATAAGCATGTCAGTGCAGAGAAGTGAATAAGGAAAAAAGAACGGTGGCCTGAAAGCATGCAGAGGTTTACAGAAATGAGGTACCTCCTGTAAAAATCTCAACTGCTCTGAGAGTCTCGGTTTTATGGAATGCCTCTTTGGAATGATTTTCTTTTTCAGTGGCTGCAATACATAAAGGCCACTGAAACTTGCTATTACCCTCCCCCTGCTTTTCATAAACTCCTCAAGTTCGGGTCAGCTTTCATGCATCTAAGCCTGGGTGGCAACTCTGGTTTAAATGCCATTTCATGCCTGATAAAATTTCATTAGGCATTTTAACTTTTAATTTCTTTTATTGACTTATCGTGCAGATGGAGAGAAATGTTTAGAAAGGGAAAAAATTTAAACAGGGATTTACTGAAGTCATGTTTCAGTAAGGAAGGAAATACCATTGACTTTATTACAGCTGCCTAATGTTTTCCACAAACTGTAGAAATAATGCGTTGTATCTCGGTGACCTACAATAGCAGCTGACTGCTTGCACATGATGGAAATGCAATTTTGGGTTTGCTAAAAATTAACTATTTAATGCCCTGGTGTCTGTGTCTCATTGTATCTCGTGTCTGGTTTGTTCTATATGCTCTTTTCAAGTTGTGGTCATGTGCTGCAGGTTTGAATGTGGGTGTGCAGGCTGCTGAGAGGCAACTGGGGTTGGGGAGAGGCCATACTCACATGTCTATCTGCTGTCCCTACGTGGTCCTAAGAGCTGATGTGAAGATTTCCTCTGCTTTCTTCCTGTGCTCCCTTCACCTGCCCCTCCCCAAACCCCCCAGCCCAAACCAACCAGATTCTTCCCTCTCTCCCTCTCTCCCTCCCTTAGCTGAGCCTTATCTGGTATGTTCAGTGATGCGATAAAACAAAAAGGGAAGTTTTTGATTGCCCAAACACACCCTTTGGAAAGATTCCAGCCAGAGAAGAGTCCGTTAAGGAAAGCGAGAGCAGTGTGGGGAGGCCTAGGTGCCAGGATTGAGGAAAATGCAAACTTAGGAGGAAAAATAATAACATGCTAGAATGGCAGTGGTGGTTTTGAGAGGTTTGGAGGGTGGAGGGAGTTGAAAAAGGAACTTGCCTAATGAGGCCTCTCTGAAGATTTACTGCTGTGGCTGCTGCGGGGAAGAGGGTCCGGAGAAAGATGTTCTGCCCTGACTAGCTTCACAGGAAATCAGACAGGGCTTGAATTCTCTGGCAGGCAGAGAAGAGACACTGCTCAGCCAGAAGCATCAACAGACTTCCAGTTTAATTGTTTTTAAAGAGCCCCTTCCACACAGCATTTGTGACCCTTACACATGCTGTTCTCAAGGCAGAAAACCAAATAGAGAAACCATACTGGATGAAAGACATTCCCAATTTGTCCTAAGGATGACCACATCATTCCTGGGGGTACCATTTCCTCCCCTGACTGCACCTGTCAGGTAGCTCAGAGCTCATTCTGCAGCCATTAGCTTCCTGGCTGAGAAGACACAATAGACCATCCATGGAGGTCAGAACACTCTCTGTCATTTGCCCGGTGGATTAGGGGTTGACCTCTCCCCTGTTTCCCCAGAAGGACCCAAAGCCCCTCTTACTTCCAAGGACTGGAAGTGAAGTTCTACAGTGCAAATTCCACGGCACTGGGGCCTGCACTCAAATAGGATGCTCTCTTCACACTAAAGAAACCACTGGTGGAAAATACTACCTTTCAGGTGAGAAAGTTCCATTTCTCCACTTTTGGAGCAGATATGATCACTGCCATTTTACTGACAGCAAATCAACAGAAGTGATTTGCTCAAGGACACAGAAATATTTGTCCTTAGAACACCCCTATTCCATCCGACCACTGGAGGATATGCACACCCTGCTTCCATGGACTGGCTGATGTCATCTTGAGAACTCATTCTGGGTAATAAATCAGAGTCCTTTAAGGGGAAAAAAGATAAATGGGGTTCTGGGTGTTTTCTCACAAAAGACAGGAAAGCAGCCCATCTGGTCCACCATGTAAATCACAGTAAGTGAGGCAGAATATGGAGAGAGATCCAGAGTTCTGGATTCCAATCCCGTCCTAAAAAGAGGCTGAACTGGGTTTGAATAAAGTGAACTCAACCCATCATGAAGCTCAGATAGATTCAAGGAAAGGCTGAGGTGCAGCCATGGTGTGGGGAGAAAAGCAAAGGAATACTCCAATGGCAGAGACAGGTTCTTTGCTCATTTGTCTCCAAGACAGGGAAACAGAGTAACAGGAAGAGGGGAGTCACCCCTTCTTCACTCAGTGGTATGTGGCAGCAGGTAGAATGAGGTGTGAGGGAGGTGTGCTTGCGACAGGTGAATATGGATGCTGGGTTCTGCCAGTGGTTCTTTAATCAGCTTCAGAAGCCTAGTCGGTGCTGTGAATGTATGTGTGTGTGTATATGTGGGTGTGAGCATGCACATGCTTGTGAGAGACACCAAGAGGCGGAAAGACAGAAGGAATGCGAGAGATTCACAAACATGTAGAACAGTGTATTTTCTAGACATGCTTCTGCCTCCTTGAATGAATAGGTGCTACAAAGAACTTCTTCCTGAGGAAACCTAAGCAGAAAATAAGCACTTCATTAACATCTGTTCTCAGGAAAGATAAAGGAGGTTGCTAGTTGCCTACTGAACATGTTTTCCCCTTCCTCCTTAGTAACAAAAACCTGATTTTGGGAGGTGTGGGAGAAGCAAATTGCCAATGAAGCTTTTATTTCTCATTTCTCCCTTGTTGCTAAGTTCTGGCCAATATGATATAAAGTAAATTTATCTGGTGGAACATCTAGGAAAGTTCCTAAAAAGAAAAACAGACAGATGGCAGCTCTCTTGTCATTGTAAAGTACAAAGCTAGGTCCTGACGATATCAGAGCAGGAAGGTAGAAGTAGCCCATGTCACTAATGGCGTCTCAGTGGCTGCATAAAGACTGTGGGTTTCCCTTCCCAGATTTCTTTTACAAGAAAGAATAAATCCCTAATTTGTTTAAGCCACTGTGACAGGATCTGTGTTACTAGCAGGCAAAGCCAATTCCTGACTGATAAAGAAGGCGAGCTGCTTACTCTTTTCTCAGTACATGGGTAGTACACAGGACACAAAGAAGTGAAGGCTCCTGCTATAAAGTAAGTCAATAAACATAAGGAATAGGTTCTAACTCAGGGCTATTACCAACCTTTAAGATGTGAATGTCATAACCGTTAATGTCACAGACCTTTCTGAAAAAATGTAGGACTCTGTAGACAATCTCCTTAGGGAAATGCATATGCACATTGACATAGAAAGTCTTCACACACAATCTTAAGCATTTTATGCAATCAGTGAAGCCCATCCATGAAGCCCTTGTTAAGGATTTCTGCATTAGGTTACAATTACTTCAAAAGGCAGAAAAGAAGGGACTAGATCTGGTTTGGCTAATGGTTAGTACATTTAGAGTCTTCTTCTCAGGAAAGCTCAGGGGTAAACTGGGTCACCTGGGTAGTCATAGTCTTTCCAGGAGCTTTCTACAAGAGCAACCTAAATCTTCTGGATTTGGAATTATATGGTGAGATCATTTGGTGCAGGAGAAATCAGATGTTATTCAGGCCTGGTAGGCCCCCTAGGACCAAGGCACTGGCTCGACCATTACAGGGAGCTTCAAGAGCTTTTGAGACTAGCTGTAGTCCTAGGTGAAATGAATGAATGAATGAATAAATGAATGAATAAATAAATAAATAAGTGAGCTAATTCATTCTGTAAACCTGAGCAAAGGATATTGGGATGGGCTTTGTGACTCAATGTGAACATCTTTGGAGAAGTATACATTCTTTTTTTTTTTTTTCCCCCTCTATGACTTTTTTTTTTCCAACATATGAAATTTATTGTCAAATTGGTTTCCATACAACACCCAGTGCTCATCCCAAAAGGTGCCCTCCTCAATACCCATCACCCACCCTCCCCTCCTTCCGCTCAGTTTGTTCTCAGTTTTTAAGAGTCTCTTATGCTTTGGCTCTCTCCCACTCTAACCTCTTTTTTTTTTCCTTCCCCTCCCCCATGGATTCCTGTTAAGTTTCTCAGGATCCACATAAGAGTGAAACCATATGGTATCGGTCTTTCTCTGTATGGCTTATTTCACTTAGCATCACACTCTCCAGTTCCATCCACGTTGCTACAAAGGGCCATATTTCATTCTTTCTCATTGCCACATAGTACTCCATTGTGTATATAAACCACAATTTCTTTATCCATTCATCAGTTGATGGACATTTAGGCTCTTTCCATAATTTGGCTATTGTTGAGAGTGCTGCCATAAACATTGGGGTACAAGTGCCCCTTTGCATCAGTACTCCTGTATCCTTTGGGTAAAATCCTAGCAGTGTTACTGGTGGGTCATAGGGCAGGTCTATTTTTAATTTTCTGAGGAACCTCCACACTGTTTTCCAGAGTGGCTGCACCAATTTGCATTCCCACCAACAGTGCAAGAGGGTTCCCGTTTCTCCACATCGTCTCCAGCATCTATAGTCTCCTGATTTGTTCATTTTGGCGACTCTGACAGGTGTGAGGTGATATCTGAGTGTGGTTTTGATTTGTATTTCCCTGATAAGGAGCGACGTTGAGCATCTTTTCATGTGCCTGTTGGCCATCCGGATGTCTTCTTTAGAGAAGTGTCTATTCATGTTTTCTGGCCATTTCTTCCCTGGATTATTTGTTTTTCGGGTGTGGAGTTTGGTGAGCTCTTTATAGATTTTGGATACTAGCCCTTGGTCCGATATGTCATTTGCAAATATCTTTTCCCATTCCGTTGGTTGCCTTTTAGTTTTGTTGGTTGTTTCCTTTGTTGTGCAGAAGCTTTTTATCTTCGTGAGGTCCCAGTAGTTCATTTTTGCTTTTAATTCTCTTGTCTTTGGGGATGTGTCAAGTAAGAAATTGCTACGGCTGAGGTCAGAGAGGTCTTTTCCTGCTTTCTCCTCTAGTGTTTTGATGGTTTCCTGTCTCACATTCAGGTCCTTTATCCATTTTGAGTTTATTTTTGTGGATGGTGTGAGAAAGTGGTCTAGTTTCAACCTTCTGCATGTTGCTGTCCAGTTCTCCCAGCACCATTTGTTAAAGAGGCTGTCTTTTTTCCATTGGATGTTCTTTCCTGCTTTGTCAAAGATCAGTTGGCCATACGTTTGTGGGTCTAGTTCTGGGGTTTCTATTCTATTCCGTTGGTGTATGTGTCTGTTTTTGTGCCAATACCATGCTGTCTTGATGATTACAGCTTTGTAGTGGATGCTAAAATCTGGGATTGTGATGCTTCCTGCTTTGGTCTTCTTTGGAGAAATATACATTCTTGTTCTTGGGTTTTAGTAGATTTTGAATAGTCTTATGAGACTTCATATGTTTGTGAGACACACTGACAAGATATTCTGAATAGTAGGTTAGTTAATGAAAATGTAACAAGATATTTTACTTATAGAGCAGCTGTTCCAATGTTTGGGCATTCCACGTCAAACTGCTATGAGCTGATCTAGTCCAAAGAGGCTTTACTGAAAGTATGTTGTAATAAAGTGTCCACTGGGTGAATTTGCCTAGTTTTTTGTGCATTATGTCTGTGGGAAAAGACATATGATATTTTGAAAGCTGTTTTGCTTTGATTCACTGGGAGTGAAGTAATTCTTCTTTCACAAATTCTAATTGTATGACACCATAGAATAGGCTTAATCCAGGTTGTAAAAATGTGTAAGTCCTACTGTATTAATTCCCCTTTGGAGGACATATATAATTAGTTTCTGTAGATCTTTATCATACATGCTTTCTTGTTCAACTATTTGCATATCTTTCACTCCTTAAAAACAACAGAAATAACAACAAAAAACCAAAAAAAAAAAACAACCCCAAAACCCCCTCACAAACAAAATAGGTATCCTGATTCTATTCATTTCAACCTCTAAGAGTATATGAAGAACATAGTGTTTGTGGAGCATTTTCTCATATTTTTGTAGCAAACTAGGATATGCTGGGGGCATTTGTTCTCAAATTTCGCAAAAAAATACCTGTGGAGTATGTTAAAATGCAGATTCCAAGGCCTCTCGAGGCTCTCATTCAGAGGGCCCATAATAGAGTTGGTAGCTGTTGTGCTTTAAAACAGCCATAGTTTATATCATAGAGCCAAAGCCCTTTTAGATGGAAGGGTGAAATTATTTGCTTCCTTTATTTGATTCTTTCCACTGGAAGACCTTGGAATGCTGTGCAAAAGTTTTGAAATAATCTTGTGCCAGACAATAATGGAAATAATGCGATGAGGGAAAAACCAGGAGGGAAAAAGTTTGGTTCTCATAACTGCATTGCCTGGGTATGTAATAGGGTTACATTTGATAACACGTGGTATGAGGTGTATGCCAGGAACACAGTTGATACTCAATCACTGGGGTGAATTCTGATGTACTCCATCATTTACATGGTGCTTCCTAAATACTATGTCACCTTAAAATTTGAAAACATCCTTCTCAGACTATTCAAGTTATGACTGAATTGATGACAATATCAGGAAGAGAAACTTAAGTCCTTCTCAGATACTGTTCCATCTGCTTCATGCCATAAAACCACAGATGGTCTCTTCTCTCTTTAGGGGACTTTAACATTCTTGTTTTACAATGCTAGGAATTATAATATATACAATATGCTTCTCTGAAAGTGTCATTTATGTTTATAATATACTGTCCTTTAACCTAGAAACATGTATCATGTAAACTACAGATGTCTGTTTTTTTGCATTTATGTGGAGGGTCTCAAGTACTTGCTGTCTGTTTTCACTAAACCTTAGTGTGGAAAGAGTTTTTCTCTATGTTTGACTCCACTTGTGAGAGGCAGGCAAAGCTAGGCAGAGGAATGGGGCTGCTCTTGACAGGGGCCAACACTGGGGAGGGGTAATCTATAGTCAACAAGTCAACAGTGTTCAAGAAAGAGAAAGGTCAAATTAGGAGAAGCCCAGCATATTCATCATCAGGGAAGAGCAGCATGTGGATAGCACAGGACAAGAAGAAAGGCTGGGATGACAGAAGGGGGCAGGAGTTGATAAGAAGAGCAAGGAAGTAAAAGGGTCCAGGCCATTTTTCCATGAGTGGGTCTGGGATTCTCAAAACTTATTTTTAGTTGCATAAAATTCCATTCTCAGGATAATACAAACCTTTGTGGGTCACATTTTAAGTAATCATTTAAGGCATCTAGTTCTTTTAACTACCTTCAAACACAGAATCTTCAGCAAACATTGGAATTTATTCACAGAAGGCTGTGGGGGGGTATCTAAAGGGAATTCACATCCAATATCTTCATGTGATATTTCTATAGCTTCTCTGTTGGTTTCAGCCACCTTTGAAGGCATTGGATGGTGCCACCATTCCATGGCCACTGCCCACCTGTGGGCACTGATGCCTTTGTCTGGGATAGAGGTCCTTCAGAGCTTTTCAAGCTGCCAATCCTTAACATGCCCAGGGCAGGATGCAGCACCCAGAGCTCTCTGAAAGAGAATGCTGCTGTGGCTAACCCCAATATGGAGAGAATAGTTCTTCCTACCTGGCTGTCCTACTTGGTCACCAAGTCCCAGGCATTATGGGACCTGCCTCCAGCCTCACAGAGCTTCTCAGGAAAATTCTTCTATCAGGTTTTGCCTCCTCAGGTCTCAAACATGAGTCTATGGGGGCTGATGTCAGGAGCTAGAATCAATGACACACATCACATTATTCTCTGCATTCTCCCTCTAAAAGCCCACTCTCTCTGGTTCTTCAGACACAAACCCTCTCACAAACGAATTCCTGAGACCAGCTCTACTGGTTCATTAGACATGGCTAATACATCTATATCCCACTGTGTGGAAAGTCAGACGTCTCTGCCTCTGGGGTTTACTATCATATAGAGGCATTTACTGGCCTGATTTGAAGTCCCATAATCTGTGTAGACAGCATGAGACACCTTGTACTCACTTCTGTCATATATGTAGCTTTCTAGCATTTGCCACTGCTTTCTCAGAAGACTGGGAAACAGCTGAGGTAAGCAGTTGAGTTAACTTCAGACGTAGAGAACCTAAGATTCTCACATTATGGCTGATGCATACTTGCTAAAGTAGATCTATATCTTGGGATCTCTGGTATTTCCTGCACACATTCCAGGGTTCAGCTATAAGCCTCTAAGAGTGGGAATGTTGTCTAGGATCCTGTGTTGTCCCAAGGGACTTTTAGTAAGAAAGAGTAAAATTGGAAAATGAAACTCTATGAGTATTAGTTACCTTTTCTCCTGAACAAAGCCTACTCTAAACAACATTATGATATAGATGAGGCTGGTCTGGTGGCACCACCAGCTCACATTTCCCTTTGCTTCTACCCCCACCTCACCCTGTCCCAAGAACCTGTCTGTGGAAGAAAAGGCCAGAAGCACTGTGACCAGAAACAAGGCTCTGGGGTAAGAAAACGGGTTTCAAAGCTTAGCCTTGCTGCATGACCTTGGGAAGTTCCTTAACACCTATAAGCCTCAATTTTTTTATCTGTCAAATGGAAATAATCTCATAGTGTTGGCATAAAGGTTGAATGAGATAATGTCTGCTCTACAGTTAGAACGCAGTAAATTAACGCCATTATTATTATTGGTTTTCCCTTATAGAATTCTCCCTCCCAAGATGCCCTGTGTCCTAGATACATCCTTTCCCTTCCCCCAGATAAAACCTGATCTCAGAAAAGCAATTTCTTATCATAGCTGCTAAGTGTATTGTGCCTAAGGTACTAGCATAGTTGTGGCACACAGTGGACATCTAAATACTTTGAGTCCGTTAAGGTTCTAGTGATGGATTTGCAGACTATGTTACTACTGAAGGTATTTGCATTATTAAATCATGGTAACAAACTTAAAAAAGTGTTTCATTAATTCAACGAACTCATTTTGGACACCTACTTTATATCAGGTACCGTGTTAAGTACTCACTATATATATAGTAGTATTAGAAGCTGATAAAATCTCTGTACTTGTGGAACTTTGAATCTAACAAACCAAAAAACGATAATGGGATTTCAAATACTGGTGACTGTGTAGTATGGGAAATAGAGAACAGAGTTTTAGGGGGATTAGGAAGAAAGATAGTGAAAAATGGATTAAAAGGGAAAGATTAAATGAACAACTTAAATTCTAAGTAAAAGATCATTCCAACAGGATGAGAATAATCACACATAAGCAGCCCTAATTTCAAATGCTCCCTTGATTGGAATTCAAGATTGCACACCAGCTCCCCAAAGTAGTTGGGTCTAAAATTCAGTAAACCATGCCTTTATGATCTGACTCAGGACTAGAGTCATTCCATAAAAATGTATATTCTGGAAAATGAAAATTGGCTCTTAAGAACTTAATTGGAAAAATTCTCTTCTCCTTCAGTAATCAAATGCATGTACTTCCTTTTCCCTCTATTATTAAATTAGGATCTACAAAAACCTAATGAAATTATATAAATATTCACAAAATTACTTATGAACAAACTTTTACCAGTTACTTTGTATAAAAGCATATTTCACTTAAGATGGGATTTTTATAAGCAAATAATCTTTTACTATAAGTTAAAATCTTGGAGGTTTGGAAGGGCTAATAATTTTGTGCAATATGTAGTTTTTTTATTTTCGATATATTTTTTCAAAGGATTTAGATTTCGTTAACACTAATAACTCCTCCTACAGTGGACCAGGCACTGTGGTAGGCACGTTTATAGAGCTTTTTCTCTTTTAATCTCATTTAATCATTGACATCACCCAGTGAGGTAGATTTTATGCTTGTTTTACTGATAGGAAACTGATGCTTAGAGAGGTTGAGAGAGTGGGTCAAAGTCATCTGCCTAGTAGACGGAAGAAGCAGCATCTGTACCTCCAGCCTAGAGTTTTGTTCACTAGGCCAGGTGGCAGTACAAAGACTCTATGGCTAATAATCTTGGCAGTTTAGGGGCACCTGGGTGGCTCAGTTGGTTAGGCGGCCGACTTCGGCTCAGGTCAGTCATGATCTCGCGGTCCGTGAGTTCTAGCCCCGCATCGGGCTCTGTGCTGACAGCTCGGAGCCTGGAGCCTGCTTCATATTCTGTGTCTCCCTCTCTCTGACCCTCCCCTGTTCATGCTCTGTCTCTCCCTGTCTCAAAAATAAATAAACGTTAAAAAAAAAGTTAAAAAAATAAAATAAAATAAAATAAAATAAAATAAAATAAAATAAAATAAAATCTTGGCAGTTTAGATTTTGACTTTTATCTGAAAATTGCTTATAGTTCATTCTCTGATGATTTACAGTCTGCAAATGATGTGGATGAAGTTATTCCATGGAAGCAATTGGTCTGGTTGTGAAGGGAGTTTGAATCACCTTTGTATGACAAAACCACCAAATCCCTTAATGATCTGAATCTTGGGTTGCAAGGAAAAAAAAAAAAAAAGGAGAAGGGTGGGCAAAGACCAACAAATAAAGAGAATAACAAGCTTTTGGTGTAGCAGCAAGGAGCAAGATACTCTGATTACCATGAGAAATTCCCATATGAATGAGAGAGACCATGCTCAGGACCCGGTTACCTGCATGTTGTAGGCTCCTGAAGGCCCTATAAACATTTATACTGGAAATGCTGCTAAAGTTGGTATCAGAACTCTTCACTGGGAAAAGAGTGGGCATTAAAGTTCACATACTTCTTATAGCAGGAGGCTCACTGAAACTTAAAACTTTGTATTCATACCCATACCCAAACTAACACTGCTAAGCACTGTAAGATTGTGGATGATTCCTGGAAATACATGACACTTGGTTTCAAGAATGTGCAAACAATAACCAGTTAATTTCCATTTCTTTCCAGTGCAGAAACTAATGTGATGGCCCGATTTCATCTTAGATGTATGTTCCAGGCCTGTATTACATTTTGATAATGCCAAACACTACACAAACCAGAAATGATGAGAAGCTAAAGCCTACTGAAGAGGTGTTTAAAATCCAAAATCAGTATTTATAGTATAGAAATGATCCAGGCTCCTGCATGACAGGTGATGGACAGTTAGTTGGATTTTAAAGATACTGCCTATCTGGAGCATGTATACTTTCAAAAATAGGAAAGTATGGAATATAAATTTGAATTTGCTATGTTTAAGTTCTTATTAAAATTTTAAATACAATCTGTTTTTTACTATCCCTTTATTTCTTTTTTTTTTTAATTTTTTTTTAACATTTATTTATTTTTGAGACAGAGAGAGACAGAGCTTGAACAGGGGAGGGGCAGAGAGAGAGGGAGACACAGAATCTGAAACAGGCTCCAGGCTCTGAGCTGTCAGCACAGAGCCCGACGCGGGGCTCGAACTCACGGACAGTGAGATCATGACCTGAGCCGAAGTCGGCCGCTTAACTGACTGAGCCACCCAGGCGCCCCTACTATCCCTTTATTTCTATAAATTATTTGTAAATGACTTAAAAATATTAAAAAATGAATTAATAAAAAGGGCTCATTGGCCCAGATGGTGAATGGTGATTACTTTTTCCTGCTGTACTGAAGATTGTTGAGCTCTAGTGTATCCTGATGTATATCAATAATTGAATGAATAAAGGATGACTCTAGATCCAGTTAATTAAGGCGTGAGGGGTTTTCAAAAAGAATATACAATAAAAGAAGGTAGACTAGAGAGGATATCAAACTGCAGGAAAAATAAATTGTAATTTTCAAATTCAGGCATTGAATAATGGAGACAAATACAGCTATAGGTTGTATTGTAGCAAACACTGGTCTTTTCAGCTGCAGGGAATCCTATGCCTTTTCCTGTCCTTCTCATTATCTCAAAGTTATAGGGTAGAGCCAATTCCACACCTCCTTTAGTTGTAAAGTTGGAGACAGCTCTGCATGTCTACAGATATATTCTCTTATGAAGACATTGTGAGAACAGTCTCTTGACTATGAAAAATAATACATTTATACCTAAATGCAACTTTTAATATTTATTTATTTTGGGGACACAGAGAGACAGAGTGCAAGCAGGGGAGGGGCCGAGAGAGAGAGAGAGAGAGAGAGAGAGAGAGAGAGAGATACAGAATCTGAAGCAGGCTCTGGGCTCCAGGCTATCAGCATGGAGCCTGACGCAAGGCTTGAACTATGAAGCACGGATCATGGCCTGGGCTGAAGTCGAATGCTTAACTGATTGAGTTACCCAGGTGTCCTCCTAAATACAACTTTTAATGAGTCTACTGTTTCTATAAGCCAGTAGCAACTCACTGCTTTGCAGCTTGCAGATTTATACTTTATGCAACACCCATATTTCACTCCTGCCTGCTCAATCGACAAATTTGCACAGTGCAGCTGCATCCAAATATGGCATGCTTAAAATTGATGATATATATGCAAGAACAGTTACCATAGCATTTTTGTATTACTGAAAAAAACTGGGATAACTGATATAACCATAAGTTTAAGAAGGACTAAATAAATCACAATTCATTGATATTCTGGAATATTATAGACCCACATAAAAATGTATATATTGGCATGAAAACTTGTCCCTGATATACATTTTTGAGTGAAAAGAAGAACAATATATTTAACAAGATCCTTTGAAAGAGAATAGATCCCCTCTATGTATATATATTAAATATCTATTTCCTTTTACATGCGTATGTAACACACGTACACATTATAGATAGATATATATTATGTGCATGTATGGAATTACTGTAAGGATACTCATAGCCTTGTAAGTGATAATTTCTGGGGAGAAGGAATGAGGGTAATGTACACTTTTTATTCTAAACATTTCTGGATTGTATTCTTGTTTTACAAGAAGGTAATACATTTATAATTTAATTTTTTGTTTTTGAAGTTAGAGCATATCTGCTGTCAAGATTGTATGTTTTAAGTGGAGGGCCACTGTTACATGCCTTCTCCAAAAATGAAGTATGTGTAAAACTGGGTCTGCAGTGCCTGACTTTTTATCTCAGGCTCAGATGTTTCCTAGCGTTGTGGATCTGCCATTGTCATTTTCTCTTTCTAGCATAGAAAAGGCAAAAACTGGTAAAATGATTTTTTTATCATCATCCAAGCTCTTGGTGGTGGAAGGTCTCAAATTTTTATATTCCAAAGGGCTACACCAGCAGGCAGGAGAAGCTTTGGACCAACTTGCCAGTGAATGACATGATACCAAATTTTATTATGTATAAAGAATTAGAACTTCATGTGTGAAACAAACACAAATTACAGACTGCCTGCAGGACTTCACAGTCACTTCTGAGAGGCGCAGAACTAAGGCTGATGGGTTTTTCCAGTCCCAGTCTCATCCCCCAGCTACTGGGAACACAATTACTGAGAAAAATGCAAAGCTGAATTTCAAACGATATCACAGGGATAATTTTTCTTTCTTTTTTTTCTCTCCCCCTTCCAACTTAATCAAGCAGTGCTTTCTTGTTTGCTGGTTGCTTGACCATAAGATATCTTATGTAAATTCCTCAATAATGGAATGATGGATACGTTATAAAAACACATATGGGCCTGCTGCACTTTCCCAGATATTTGCTTCTTCAGATATGTATCAGTTCTTCCATCCTGTTTTTAAGAATTCATTCATTCATAGGAATAAAAGGTACAGCACAGGGAATATAGTTGATGACATTGTAGTAGTGTTGCATGGTGATGGACGGTGACAACATTTGTGATGAGAACATAGTATATAGGATTGTTGAGGGGCTCCTGGGTGGTTCAGTTGGTTGAGTGTCTGACTTCAGCTCAGGTCATGATCTCACCATTTGTGAGTTTGAGCCCCGCGTCAGGCTCTGTGCTGACAGCTCAGAGCCTGGAGCCTGCTTTGGATTCTGTGTCTCCCTCTCTCTCTGCCCCTTCCTTGCTCATGTTCTGTCTCTCTCTCTCTCAAAAATAAATAAGCATTAAAAAAATTAGAGATTAGGGGCGCCTGGGTGGCGCAGTCGGTTAAGCGTCCGACTTCAGCCAGGTCACGATCTCGCGGTCCATGAGTTCAAGCCCCGCGTCAGGCTCTGGGCTGATGGCTCAGAGCCTGGAGCCTGTTTCCGATTCTGTGTCTCCCTCTCTCTCTGCCCCTCGCCCGTTCATGCTCTGTCTCTCTCTGTCCCAAAAATAAATAAACGTTGAAAAAAAATTAAAAAAAAAATTAGATATTAGAGTTGTTGAATCACAGTGTTGTACACCTGAAGCTGATGTAACATTATGTGTCAATTTAAACAATTCATTCATTCATCCATTCATTCATCTCTGCAAACAGTGAGCCCCTTTATGTATGAACATGAGCTCATATACCTGTATGTGTATGCAGGTGTGCGTGCACCTGCATGCGTGTGTGCACGCACACACACACGCTCCTGGTACTGGGATGGTATAGCAGGCCCATGCAGTAAGTCGGTTACTAGAGAAATCTAGGCAAAAGAGGGCTGTGGTCCTATAGCCCTATAAAGGAGCTCAGTGTGTACCCCCTGCCCAGAATTTGTGTAGGCAGACAGTTCCTTTAAGGGTGAAAGGCTCATCTGTAAACTGATTTCACATCAGTGCTGCCTGCTGCCACAGCCTAGCACTGGAACCGGCAAGGCCAGGGAAGCGCCTTCCCCGGAGGCCAGCCTGGCAGAGACTCAGGAACATAAAACACATTCCAGTGGTTGCCATCTGGGTGCACAGCTGCCAGGAGCAGCCAGTGTGTGGCCTTGAGGCCTTGGGGTGAGCCAGGGGAGGGCAGGTCTGATGCCAAGGCCTGCAGAAAGCGGCCCACAGCCCATTTGGCTCTATAGACTCTACTTGTTACTGAGAACAATACTTTTATCTAGAAAGTGTGTTGTGGGAGGTTGGAATCCCCCACGTGGGGCACGGGAGTAACTTTGGCACTCCTGAGGCTATGGAGCTGGGGAGTACTCCATGTACCTTTGTGCTCTTGACTCAGGCCACAGGGAAACCCCAGAATTACCACAAAGTCATCCCAACTCTGGCTTGGCATCACCAATCAGCTAAAAGCAATTTTCGGAAGATGCTTTCATCTAGCACTTAGTGCATGCTTGCGTCCAAGTATGTGTGTTTACTGTAGGTCTATTTTTAAGAATGAACACTCTTGATTTTCACTTTTGCAAATAGATGGGAGGGGGGGTGCCCTAATGCCTGTTAGAACTTCAAGGGATTGGTTTTCACATGAGAGAGCTTCAGAAAGGAGAAATGGTTGAAATTATCTGGCAGCAGCTTTTGAGGGACACTTACCATGTATTTACTTTTAAAATTTCAGTTCATTTGAAAGCTAGTATAGTTAAATTAACCAAAATCTAAATTAAAAAAAAGTCCTCAATTCTTCCAGGCCTACTTCACATCATCAAACTAGGCCCTGCTGGAGGCCCCATTAAAATGGCAGCTCCCACTGAGAGAGAGACAAAAGCCCCCTCTCTGAATGGGGATGCTGAAACAGTGATGGGCTCTCAGAACTGCTTTTTTTTTTTTTTAATCCATTAAAAAAAAAAGTTACCTCTGCATTGACTGTGAGAGAGTATTTATTTAGCTCTCCACACTGTGGGAAACAGAGGCGTTCTCCCTTATAAGGACACCCAGACCTTCTTGGGAGAGGAGAGAAATATGAATCCATAACATGGCTGAACAAATTCCTCCTCGCAACTGAATTCATGGAATGTTTTGGATGTGAACAGCTTAATTTTGGTGTGGTCTGGGACAAATTAATATGACTTAAATCCCACCTCACAGAGGAAGCTTCTCTTCATGACGTGGGTGGGGTTAGCACACTCACTTCCCTCAGAATTCTAACAGTGCTCTCCATTACATTTAAATGTGGCTCCCCCTCTGTCCCAGCAAGAAAAACTTCAGGAATAAAGAAATCAAAAAAGGAATAGAGAAATCAAGAACAAACTAAAAATGTATCTAAAAAACCTAATTGTGTCAAGTGTCCAGTATATGACTGTGATATTTCTTGCTACATGAATGTTACGAGAGTCTTCATGCAACAGAATAAATGCTCCTATAGGGTCTTTGTATTTGGGGAGTAAATATATTAAACACAATGATTGCTCTTCCAGTATTTCTCATGAAGCCCTGGGAATGGCTATTCCAACCACAAAGAGACTAACAAGGAAGTATCACTCTCTTCTTTCAGAAGATGAAAAGGCTTTCACCATAATCCTTAATCAGACACTTCTGTCACAGAGAGCTCAGTCTCTTTTTTATTAAAAAAAAAAATTTAAATTTACATCCAAGTTAGTTAGCATATAGTGCAACAGTGATTTCAGGAGTAGATTCCTTAATTCTCCTTATGCATTTAGCCCATCCCCCCTCCCATAACTCCTCCAGTAACCCTTTGTTTGCTCTTCATACTTAAATGTCTCTTATGTTTTGTCTCCCTCCCTGTTTTTATATTATTTTTGCTTCCCTTTCCTTATGTTCATCTGTTTTATATCTTAAAGTCCTCATATGAGTGAAGTCATATTATATTTGTCTTTCTCTGACTAATTTCGCTTAGCATAATACCCTCTAGTTCCATCCACACAGTTGCAAATGGCAAGATTTCATTCTTCTTGATTGCCAAGTAATAGAGAGCTCAGTCTCTTTAGCAGAGACTTAAAATGAGCTTTGATGTCATCCTTTCCAGAACTAAATTTCTTTATTTTTGCATATTGGAAATAAAAAGAATTACCACCTCATATGGGAGTAGATTCTTGAGTCAAAGCTACTGTGAATATCAGCTATGTGCTTTGGATTTAGGAACCCGCTTGCAGATTGTTCACACACTTTACCTCTTTAGTTACCTTGTATTTGTAGAAGGGGGTAGTAAGAAAGATTACTCCTTGATGATCAATAATAGAATCGCTTGTATTTGGCTTTAAAATGCATCATATGCTTGTTCTTTCTGCAGACATATGCACATGATTATGTTTGGGTTCAGTTAATGTTAAAATTAGATCACTTTCCCTGAATAACTGATCATTGAGAGAAGTTCTCCAAGAATCAAGATGGGTTGTTAGGCACTTAGGGGTGGAATCCCAGGCAAGATGCCATTTTTGAGATGCCCCTAGGCTAAGGTAACCAGATGAGGGTGGTTACATGCACTTAGAGACCATGAAATGTGGAGAACCAGCTGACAACACCACTCTATGAGAACTGTCTCTGTAGTGGGAACGGGTGTAAAAGCAATCTAACACAGGGCTCCTGTTCCAGACTAGGCTCCTCAGAACACGTGTCTCTCCCTATACGCATTGATAGTACAGAATTTTTCTATCAGAATAGTATTTTGGCCAAGAATAGTAGAGCTGTGTAATTTATTACCACCGATAGAAGCCTCTGAAAATTAATCAATAAAAGGTACAAATGTTTGCATTCCTTTTTCACTACAGGAATTACAGGCCTTTGGAAGTACAAAGAACATCCCTGAGAATGGGTTTTCAAATGTTTTTTTCCCCTAGTAGTGGATTCCCTTAAAAAATAAAATAAAAATAAATACAGGCCTACCTGGAATTCTAATATGTAAAATAACACTAGGGCATCTTACTGAATGAGGAAAATTTTAAGGGCACCGGGTGACTCGGTTAAGTGTCTGACTTGATTTCAACTCAGGACATGATCTCACCAGTACATGAGTTCGAGCCCCACATCAGGCTCTGCGCTGACAGCACGGAGTCTGCTTGGGATTCTTTCTCTCCCTCTGTCTCTACTCCTCCCGGCTTGAGCACTCTCGCTCTCTTTCTCAAAAGAAATAAACATTAAAAAAATACATAAAAAATAAAATGAAGATAAATATAGGCCTACGTGGAATTCTAGTATGTAAAATAACAGTAGGGCCTCTTGTTGAATGAGGAAAAATTTAGGGTTCCAGAAGCTTGTTTTGAAACTCACTGTGTTAATATGATTTTTAAACTTCCTGAACAAGAAGTTGTATAAGTCATCTGAGAATGCAACAGGACAGTAACAAACAGATGTCCTAAAATATTAGGGACATTGGATCATTTTACTATAAGAACACGCACTAAATACAGAGACAAAGAATGAGGGTTTTCAGTAAGTGACCAAAGGTTATACTACTTTGTGACAAACTCAGGACCCAAATTCATTTTTTCCCCCACTTGCAAGCTACCGTATGATGCTGTCTTTGGAGTCTGGAATGCCTTTGAAATCAGGCTGTATGACACTCTAATCAATTTTAATGATCTACAGCTTTTAGAAGTTGGTAAAAAAATTTTATAGCAATGAACAACTTTCTACCTTTTTTTATGCTACCACAAAACTGATCATGATTCTCAGAGATATTTTTATGTTAATAAAAATCATTTATATTTCTTTGGCCCGGTATGCATGGTTTAAATACCGTCACTTGCATTCTGGAGCTGGACATAGGACATGACATCCCTGACCAGTAAATCCCTTGAATGAGTGCATTTTCCCCCTCTGTGCATGTCTCCTTCTCGTCCATTGTCTGTCTTCTTTTCATGTCTGTCAGGCGGTGGCCATGACTGTGCACTTATAAAGGTCAGTGACCCAGCAGAGAGGGCAGGCCCTGCAGAAGGCGTGTTGATGAAGCATTTCAATGCACACTGAATTTGTTAGCTCTCTGGCTTACTCCCAGGGGCAGGGTACAATTGTTTCCTGTGTGGCATGGCACCCACCCGGAACTCTTATGGTATGGGCCATTCCAACCAGGAATCTTGAAACCACATCCTACAAAGTAAACACCCAATATTTCCCAGATTACTACATTCTTTTATCTGGCTCTCCTTCCCTTGATTTGTCTACATACTCAATAAAATTAAAACAAAGATTTCCCTTACTTACATGAATGGTCAGTCACAGAGATGTTTTCAAAGGATTATTTGTAAAATGGAGAGGCCACATGGACAGTAAACTCGCAGTAAACTCTTTCAGCTGAAGAGTTTAGAAGGTGATGGTCCTAAGCTGCTTCCTAATACACATACTAAATTAAGCAAAAGCAGACTTGATACTTCTCTTGAGATTGTCTCAAGAAAGGCAACCATTTGTTTCTCTGTTTGGAGCATCTACCTTTTGGTAAAGCAATGATGATCTAGAAGTGGAAACCACTGATTGAAAAATGAAAGGCTCATCTCAAATTTCAAACTGCTACAATCTTTGCTGCAAGTAAAGAAAGGCAGCTCTTAGGTGAAATCAGATGCAAAAGTTTTAGTTATATGTTGTGGTTCTGGCCATAATGGAGTACCAAGTATCAGATTATCCTTCCTATAGAAAGAAATTATAAGCTCTAGACAAAATATTAAAGGACAGCTATTTAAACATATTGGACAGAGACCAAAGCAGGCAGAAACCAGAGGAAATTTGATCCTTGAAATAAGGAACCATTCTGGATAAGATCAATATGTTTATGGGTTTCCCCAAGGATGCTCTAGAGTCTACCTGGGACAAGACAACTTCACTTCAAACAGAAAGTCATAGTCTTATTGGCCTGAGGGTTCAGAGGATGAAGTTTGGGAGCTATCATAGTGACTGGAAATTAAGGGGTAAAAATCCCATAAAGAGGGACCAGCAGGGAATAGGCCTCAAAACTACTTATATCATCCTTTCAAATCCTTGCCTGACCTCTGAACTATGCATGTGCAGTTCAGAGATTCCAAATTGCCCTTTGGAAAACTACAGCCAGGACACTGAAAGAATAGAACAGAGATTCCAGCTTCTGACCACTGCATAGAGACAGACTTTAGAATCGGAGTCCTGCCAAGTTTGAGGAGCTTGGTGATTTCTCAAGATTTTTACTTAAACTTTAGAAAAGCCGTGCCTTAGACATAGAGACTAGATATCATATTTAAGAGATTTGCCCTGGGACTAATGACAAAACTGAAATGGACTCCATCAAAGCATCAAACCTAGTCTCTACAAGTTCAGGGTGCAGGGTGATCAGCCAATAATGTAACTACCAACTAGAACAAAATTCATTACTATTCAGAGGAAAATAACAAAAAACAGAGTCTATAAGGAACCCTCTACAATGTCCAGTATACATTAAATAATTACTAGACATATGAAGAAACAGAAAACGTGACCAAATAGTAAATGACACAAGATGACTCAGATGTATGAAAGACTTTAATGCAGCTATTATATATTTGTAAAAGGACTTGAAGGATAAGATAATCACAATGAGCAGACATGTAGGGAATTAGAGCAAAGATATGGAAATTATAGAACTGAAAAGTATAATATTTAAAACCAAATTCAACAGATAGGCTTAAGAGTAGTAAAAAGATTCAGGAAATTTGAAGACATCAGTGGAGACTATCCAATCTGAAGAGCAGACAGAAAAAAATGTTTTACAAGTATGTGAAAAGAACTTCAGGGTCCTGTGGGGAAAACGTCAATCTAAAAATCATTTAATTGGGTTCTCAGAAGAAGAGGAGAGAGAAAATGAAAGAGAAAAATAAATTAGTAAATAGATGAAAATCTCCCAAATTTGGTAGAAAACGTCATTATAGAGCCAAGCAGCTCAGCAAACCCATGTAAGGTAAGTACAAAAAAACCCCCAAATACACAAACAAACAAACAAACAAACCCCACAACAACAAACCACATCTAGGCACAATTAAGCCAAGTTTCTGAAAACCAGTTGAAAAGTTGTCAAAGGAAAAAGACATCACATAAAGGGAGAGTGATTATCACTGACTTTTCAACAGAAACAATTGAACATCTTTAAAGTGCTGAAAGATAAATTCAGTGCATTTAGAATTCTATATCCAGCAAAAATATCCTTCAGAAATGAAGGTAAAGTCTGACTTCCTAAAGATATGTCAAAGAAAAATTTTCAGGCTAAATGGAAATGATAGCAGGTACAAACTCAGATCAACAGAAGCAATAAATAGCACCAGAAATTGTTACACAAAAGTGGATATGTGTAAAATATTTTCTTTCCAATTAAAAAAAAGAGCTCACTGTTTAAAGCAAAGTTTATAACACTGTATTTTACTATTTACAATACATGCATATATATGTGACTGGGCATTAATAGAATTTTACTGTTGCTAGATTTTTACATTTTACATGCAGGAGTAAAATATTCACTCTACTAGGTAGGCCACAGTAAGTTAAGAATGCATTGTATAATACCTAGAAAATACCTTAAAAAATCCAAAAAGGTAGAGTTTAAATCCACAGAGAAGTTAAAATGAATATTCTAAATATGTGATTAACCCAAATAGCATAAGGAAGGAAAAACAAAGGGAAAAAGATGGAACAAATAGAAAACAAATAGAAAAATGGTAAACCTAAGTTCAACTATATCAATATTAAATGTAAATAAACTAAACACCAATTAAAATTATGGCAAATAGCATAAAAAAGCAAGATTCAAGAATATGCAATCTATAAGAGCTACAAGGAGACTAATAGATTAAAAATAAAAGTGAGGAGATACTCATGCAAACCCTAAGCAAAAGAAATACGGTGTGGCTATATTAACCCAACACAAATGTGGGCTTTGAGCAAAGGGAATGACTAGAACTTAAAGGCATTCCATAATGATAAAATGTTCATTTCAATAGGAAACATAATAATCATAAATGTTTATGCAGTTAACAACAGCTTCAAAATACATGAAGCTAAAACTGACAGAACCAAGGAAAGAAATAAATCCACAATCACAGTTAGAGACTTGAACATCATTGTTTCAGTAACTGATAGAAAAACTAGATGAAAAATCAAGACTCTAGCAGATTTGAACATCATCAACCAGTCTGACCTAATGGACTTTTATAAAATGCTATACCCCCAAACTTCAGGACACATGTTCTTTTCAAGCACACATAGAATATTCATCAGGATAGGCTGTATGTTGGGCCGTAAAATAAGTCTCAAATTTCAAAGGATTGAAATTTTACAAAGTTATTTCCTTACACAGTGGAGTTATAGTAGAACTTAACAACACTAAAAACCCTGAAGACTGCAAAAGGAACTGTGGCTCAAAGGAAAAATTAAAAAGGAAAATTAGAAACCATTTAAACATTTTTTTAATGTTTATCTTTTTTTTAATATTTTTTTAACGTTTATTTATTTTTGAGATAGAGAGAGACAGAGCATGAATGGGGGGAAGGCCAGAGAGAGGGGGAGAAACAGAATCGGAAGCAGGCTCCAGGCTCCGAGCTGTCAGCACAGAGCCCGACGCAGGGCTCAAACTCGTGAACCATGAGATCATGACCTGAGCCAAAGTCGGACACTTAACCGACTGAGCCACCCAGGCGCCCCTAATGTTTATTTTTTGAGAAAGACAGAGAACATGAGTGGGGAAGGGGCAGAGAGACAAGGGGACAGAGGATCCAAAGTGGGCCCAATGCTGATAGCAGAGAGCCTGATGCAGGGCTCAAACCCGCTAACCATGAGATCATGACCCAATCTGAAGGCAGACGCTTAACCGACTGAGCCACCCAGGCATCTCAGAAACCATTTAAAAGTAAGTGATCATGAACATATAACATATCAAAATTTGCAGAATGCAGTTAAATCGGTGTTTAGAGGGAATAAACTTTAAACGATATTTTAGTATATGTGCTGCCAAAGTGGGCACATTAAATGGTACTTTGATATCATTTAAAACCAATGATATAAAACCAATGATGTAAGATTTCACTTTAAATTGCTCTAAAAGAAGAAATTAGGCCATATATATAATTTCCGTATATAAAACCATTTTTTTAATGGTTTTTTAAAACCATTTTTTTAAAGAAATTGATAAAATACAAAACAATAGAATAAATTAATAAAAGCCAAAAGACGTTTCTTTGAAAAGATTAAATAAAATTAACAAACTCCTAGCCAGGCTGATCAAGAAGAAAAGAGAAGCACGAATTACCAATATCAGGAATGAAATAGAGAATAATACCATGGGTCCTATAAACATTAAAATGATAATAAAAAATAAGGGAGTAATGCCTTTATGCTAATGGATAGTATAGGAACAATTGGATAAACCTTTTGAAACATATGAACCATAGCTCCCACCTCACACCACGCACAGGTATTAATTGAGATGTTTTTAGATCCGAACCTAGAATCTAAAACTAGTAAGTTTCTAGAAGAGAGCATAGGAGAATATAATATCTTTGAGACCATGGGTTGGCAAATATTTATTAGGAGACAAAAACATTAAACATAAAAGGGATATTTATAAATTGGACTATCAAAATTTTAAGACTTCTGTTTATCTAAAAGACCCATTAATTAAATAAAACAATAAGGCGCAGACTGTGAGAAAATATAATGCATATGTATATCTGAGAAAAGAGCTATGTAGGGAATACATAAATAACTACAAATCAACAAGTAAAACTCAAACAAGAATTTAAAAATGGACAAAACACTACTACAACATATACTTCACAAAAGAAATGTACAAGAATAAATGCTCAAACATCATTCACTGTCGAGATTTGCAAACTAAAACCGTAGCAATATATCATTTCATACCAAATCTTGGTGAGACCGTAGAATACCTAAAACTATCATACTGTGTTAGTTGGAATATAAAATGGTACCATCTATATTATAATGTCTTATGAAGTTAAATATACAACTACCCTATCACTCAGTAATTCTACTCCTAGGTTCTTATTCAAAGGAACTGAAAATATGTCCACAAAAAAAATGTATATGAGAATATTATAGAGGTTGGGATTTACTGAAAGTGGGTGAAACAGAACTTTCTAAGGTGATACAAATATTCTTTATTACATTTATCAAAACTCATTGAATTGTACACTTCAGATATGTGCGCTTCACTGTATATGAATTTTACTTCAAAAATTTTTTTTAAAAAACCCACAACATTATCAGTTCTCCCCAAACTTGATTTAGAGATTCAGTGCAATCCCAGTCAAGGTTCCAGTAAGTTATTTTGTGGACACTGACAAACTGATTACAAAGTTTTTATGGAGATGCATAAAACCCAGAATAGACAATACAACATCAAAGAACAAATTGGAGGATGGACACTACCTGGCTTTAAAACTTAGTATAAAAACTAGAGTAGTCAACACAGTGTGCTGTTAGTGAAAAAACAGATCAGGGGAACAGAATAGAGAGGCCAGATGTAGACCCACATAAACAGAGTCAACTGAGTTTTGACACAGGAGCAAAGGCAATACAATGGAGAAAAGGCAGTCTCTTCAACCAATGGTATTGGAACAAATGGACATCCACATGCAAAAAAAAAAAAAAAAAAAAAAAAAGAATCTAGATAAATCTTACACCCTTCACAAAAATTAACTCAAAATGGGTCAAAACCTAAATGTAAAATGTGAAATGATAAAACCAAAGATAACATAGGAGAAAACCTGGATGACCCTGGGTATGGTGACGATTTTTTGGATACAACATCAAAAGCATGATCCATGAAAGAAATAATGGATAAGCTGAACTTCCTTAAAATTAAGCACTTATGCTCTGTGAAATATAACGTCAAGAGAATAAGAAGACAAGCCAGAGACTGGGAGGAAATACTTGCAAAAGACACATTTGATAAAGAACTGTATCCAAAATATACAAAGAACCCTTAAAACAAACAATCTGATTAAAAGGTGGGATAAGAAAGAAGAAGAAAACAATCTGATTAAAAGGTGGGATAAGAAAAATCTTATCAGATACCTCATGGAAGAAGACATGCAGATGGCAAATATGCACCTGAAAAGGTGTTCCATATCACATATGTCATTAGAGAACTGCAAATTAAAACAACAATGAGCTATCACCAGATACCTTTTAGAATGGCTAATATCCACAACACGGACAATACCAAATGGCAAGGAAGAGGTGGAACAACAGAAACTCTCATTGATTGCTGGTGGGAATGAAAAATGGTACAGTCACTAGGAAAGATAGTTGGTGATTTCTTACAAAACTAAACAAGTCTTCACATACGATCCAGCAGTTGCACTCCTTACTATTTACCCAGAGGAACTGAAAACTTATGCTCACACAAAAACCTGTACAAAGGTGATTATAGCAGCTTTATTCATAAGTGCCCAAACCTAGAAGCATCCACAATATCTTTCAGTAGGTGAATGGATAAATAAACTATGGTACATCCAGAAACTAGAATATTAATTAACACTAAAACTAAATGGGCTCTCAAGGCACAAAAAGACATGGGAGAACCTTGAGTGCATATTACTAAGTGAAAGAAGCAGTCTGAAATCAGCTACACAGTGTATGATTCTAACTATATAATATTCTGGGAAAGACAAAACTCTGCAGATAATAAAAAGTTAATGGTTGCCAGGGATTGGGGAGGAGGGAAGGGTACTTTATAATGATGGATATTTATCATTTGTTCAAACCCATAGAAAATACACCACCAAGAGTGAACCCTAATGTCAACTATGGACTTTGGGTAATTATAATGTGTCAATGTAGGTTTATCAGTTGTAACAAATGTAACACTCTGGTTGGGGCTATTGACAATGGGAGAGTCTGCTGGGCAGGGAGTATATGGGAAATCTATGTATCTTCCCCTTGATTTTGCTATGAACCTGAAATTACTCTGAAGAAAATGTCTTAAAAAAAAAAAGGCAAGAAAAAAACCCAACTTCATGCTTGCTACTTTTTCTCTATGAGATAAAATCACAATTTCATAAAAAATTGAAAGAAGGATGTAAAAGTATCCTTAAATGATAATCCTTAAGCCTTTGTATATGCTCTATTCATTACTTCTTTGTTTTTCAAATGTTTCTTTATTTTTGAGAGAAAGAGAGAGAGAAAGAGAGAGAGAGAGCAAGTGGAGAGATGCAGAGAGAGAGGGAGACAGAGAACCCTAAGCAGGCTCCATGCTGTCAGCACAAAGCCTGATGTGGGACTTGAACTCACGAACCATGAAATCATGACCTGAGCCCAAATCAAGAATCAGCGGTGTAACTGAGCCATCCAGGTGCCCCTATTAATTACTTCTATTTGCTTGTTTTGTGGAAGTAAGAATTGTTTCTAATACATATAAAGAATTAGAAAAAAAAAAAAAAACCAACCCTAAACTAATAACTGGTAGACATGTAACTTCTTAGAGACTTGGAAAGACACTTTGACAGGACCTATCAAAACAGAAATTGCTATAACTTTGACCCAGCTCTCCCCCTTGTCCCTAGAAATATTCACATAAAGTGCCAACAGATATGTGGGCAATGATCTCACTGTAGCATGGCTTGGAATAAGAACAAATTGGAGACAATTTAAATGTCTATCAACAGGGTCATGGTTAACAAATTATGGCCATCTGGGTTAATAAATACTGTGCAGCTGTTAAAAGAAAGCATAAATATTAGATGTGTATGAGATACTTTTGTGTGAAAGAACTAGGCTACTGAAGAACATGAATAACAATATCTCGTTTTTAAAAAAATTATTTTGAGAGAGAGAGAGAGAACATATGCAAGTGTGCAAGCAGGGGAGGGGTAGAGACAGAGAGAGAGAGAGAGAGAGAGAGAGAGAGAGAGAGAGAGAGAATCCCAAGCAGGCTCCTCGCTGCCAAGACAGAGTCTGACACAGGGCTTGATCTCACAAACTGTGATATCATGACCTGAGCTGAAATCAAGGGTCAGATGCTTAACCTACTGAGCCACCCAGGTGCCCTGATATTATCTCATTTCTGTAAAAATAACTCCTTTATTCGTCTCTTTGCTTCTTTCCTTCCTTTTTCTTTGTAAATGAATTGAGAATGCCCTAAGGATACACATCAAACTATTAGCAGTGGTTACCACCTGGAGAAAGGGAGTGGAAAGATGGCAAGTGAGAACTTTAATCGTTTTTTAAAATTTCTTAAATAATTTTTTTAACATTTTATTATTTTTTTTACAGACAGAGATAGAGCATGAGCGGGGGGGAGGGGAGGGGAGCGGGGGGGGGGGGTGCGCAGAGAGAGAGAGGGAGACACAGAATCTGAAGCAGGCTCCGGGCTCTGAGCTGTCAGCACAGAGCCTGTGCTCGAACCCATGAACCAACCGTGAGATCATGACTGAGCCCAAGTCGACACTTAACCAACTGAGCTACCCCAGAGCCCCCCTTTTTTTTACTTTCTGTATGCCTATTATACTTTAATTTTTCTTCTCAATGAATGTATGGTTGTTTTGTAATTAACATTTTTTCCCTAATTTTCTTGAGATGCAATTGACATATAACATTGTATAAGTTTAAGGTGTACAATGTAATGATTTGATATATGTATGTATTGCAAAATGACTACCATGTAAGCTTAGTTAACATCTGTCAGCTCACATAGTTACAAACTTTTTTTTCCTTGTGATGAGAACTTTTAAGATCTATTTTTTTAGCAACTCATAGTTACCACACTGTACATTACATCCAAGAACTTAATTTATCTTATAGGTGGAAGTTTATGCCTTTTGATCACCTTCATTCATTTCCCTATCACCCCCTCTCCCTGGCCCCACCTCACCTCTGGTTGTTTCAAAAAGAAAGGAGGACAAGGAGAGAGGAAGGAAGGAAGGAAGGAAGGAAGGAAGGAAGGAAGGAGACAACAGATATCTGTACTGCAGAGCCAAAGGACCACCTAATCATCAGCCTTCATGATTGATCAGGACTTGGAAGAATGACTTCAGGTAGGACCAGATTCGACCCCAAACAATTGCGAGTATTTCTTATTTTTAAAGACAGAATAGTAGACACCACCACTTCCCTTGGTAACCATTTTCATTTGTAATGATCTTGACAAGGAGATATTACTTTCTTCTATCTGAGTATCTCTGTCCCGAGTGTAGAAACAGAACAGCTGATGATCATATATTAACACACAGCGTTAACTTTCAATTACCCATGACAAGGTTAGGGGAGGCGCAGTGACTTTGATAAGGAAACCCACCCCCCACTTCCCATTGTTATGTTTCCCTTTTTAGAGCCCATCACTATGAAGCTGGAATAACTTGCAGAACGGAGGTACACGGTACAGGCACAGCCTGGGAGTCAGCTGTGTACCTGTAGGCAAAGTAGTTAAGCTTTCTAAACCTCAGTTTCCTCATTTGGAAATGATTACAATCATAACGGTAATGATGATAATAATTCCTCCTACCTTGCGGGCCAGTTGTAAGAATTAGGGGTGCCTAGGTGGCTCAGTCGGTTAAGCTCCCGACTTTAACTCAGGTTACACCCCCCCGGTTGGTTAGTGAGTTCCAGCCCTGCGTCAGGTTCTGTGCTGACAGCTCAGAGCCTGGAGCCTGCTTCGGATTCTGTCTCTGTCTCTGCCCCTCCCCCGCTCACGCTCTCTCTCAAAAATAAATAAACATTAAAATAAAAAAGAGTTATTAGGATTAATTAAAACACCTTGCTCAGAGTAAGTCCTCAATCATGATTATATTTAATCCAACCCTCTAAGGTAACCCAGAGTGCTAGTGGAGTAGAGCGGAGATAAGAACTCACATCTCTTTACTTCAAGGACCCTACATTACAGGGCTTCTGTTAGTCTCTGTGACAACGGTAACTTTTGGGTTGTTATTACTTTACCTGACGGTTGCTCGTTCGCTGCTCGCCTTGTTGAGATCCACTTTATAGTTCAAGAGAGCCTCACATTCAGTATTCCCCGCTTATCCGCCGATCCGCTTTCTGCGGCTTCCGTTTCCCACCGGCACCCATGGTCCGGAAGTAGATGGTCGGCGTTCTGAGGCGCTCTGTCGCAACGCCTACGTCATTCACCACGCTTCATCTCATCTCCGCAGGCAGTTTATCATCTCGTGTCATCACGAGAAGGAGGGTGAGTACAGTACAATAAGATATTTTGAGAGCAAAGGAGACTACCTTCACATAACTTTTATTATAGTATATTGTTGTAATTGTTCCATTTTATTATTAGTTATTACTGTTAATCTCTTACCTTGCCTAATTTATAAATTAAACTTTATCATAGGAATCTATGTACAGGAAAAAAACATATATAGGGTTCAGTGGTACCAGCAGTTTCACCCATCCACCAGGGATCTTGGAACGTATCCCCCACAGTTAAGGGGTGGGTGGAGTATAACGTACACGTATTCTAGAATGTAAAGGGTTATTCTTTACATGAGGATCATGGGCAGTATATTCGTTCATCATCACCAGAAAGGTTCACACTAGAGGAAATGGGATTATACTTCACCAGGAGGGATTTAGATTAGACAGGAAGAAGAACTTCCTGACCGATGATTTCCTTCCCAGCAGGCCTTAAAAATAGAATACTCACCCGTTTATCAGTTTTTAAGATACAGGCAGTTAGAATAGATGGTTTTTCAAGATCTCTTTTAATACTAGGATTACTTTTATCAGAAGCTGTTTCTAAGAGGAACTCATTTTATGCCCATCTATGAATTAAAGAATTTACAGGGATTTTTTCGTTCCCAAAGCAATGGGAAATACTTTTTGTCTTGCCTTGTCTCTTTAAAGGCCTATAAAATTATACCAAACTGCTTTAGCAAGCTAAAAAATATGGGAAGTACACAGAAAGAGATTTAGGAAAATATTGTGTGATAAAAATTTACATTTGTATAGCACATTAACATTATTTACTACAAATATTATTTATAGATATTTGAGTGAACTCTAAGGGGCTTAGGACCGCGTCTGAAATCTAATTCTTTGGACTGGTCGGTCTGTGTAATTGGACTCCACCATGCAGACAACTGAGAATAAATATAAGGTAACACTGACATCTAGTGGATTCTACATGTTATTGCCATTGTTTGGGGTGGACCTTAACAAATTTAACATCAACTCAAAGTTAACATCAGTTATTTTAGACACTGGACTGATAGGACCTGAGAGTCCCTTCCCCCTATTTTAAGAGTACATTAAAAAAAAAGTTTTCAGAGATATGTTAGTACTTAAAAATTGTTATTTTATTGTTGTTTTCTAATTTGATTTTATTTTGCGAACTGAATGTGATCTGTGTGATGGTGACTTGGAATTTGTTGAAACTTCTTTTAAAAGCCAGCCCATGCTAGCTTTTTGTCATTGTTCTATGTGCACACAGAAACAAAATATACTTTGGTTTGGTTTGGTTTTGGTTTTTGCAGAGTTCTTATATATAAGTGTGAATTTGGTTGTCCCAAGTTTTCTATATCTTAAGGATTTGAGGCGTGAGGGAGTTACTTTATTATACTGTGATACAAATAAGGTAAAAATCTTCCTCTATGATTGTGGTTTGTCATCATCTCATTATACTTCTGTCAGGTTTTTTGCTTTCTGTATATACACTGTTAAATGCACATAAATTCATGGCTTTTCAATCTTCTTAGTGAAATGGTCTTTTAGATTATGTAGTGTCTCTCTTTGTCCTCATTATTGCCTTTTGCCTTAAGTTCCATTTTATATATCATTAGTATTGCCACAATAGCTTCCCTTGGGAAATTACTTGCTGGGTATTTCTTAAATCCTTTTATCGTTATTGACCTTTTTGTGTCCTTTTGTCTAAGTTGTTTCCCTTGTAAGCCTTACATGGCTGGCTTAAAAAAGTCTGGGGCGCCTGGGTGGCTCAGAGCCTGGAGCCTGCTTCAGATTCTGTGTCTCCCTTTTTCTGCCCCTCCCCTGCTTGCACTCTGTCACTCTCTGTCTCTCAAAAAATAAAATACAATGTTTAAAAAAATTTAAAAAAAAAATTTTTTTTTTTTAACGGTTATTTATTTTTGAGGCAGAGAGAGACAGAGCATGAACGGGGGAGGGGCAGAGAGAGAGGGAGACACAGAATCGGAAGCAGGCTCCAGGCTCTGAGCCATCAGCCCAGAGCCCGACGTGAAGCTCGAACTCGAACTCACGGACCGTGAGATCCTGACCTGAGCCTAAGTCGGACGCTTAACCGACTGAGCCACCCAGGCGCCCCAATGTTAAAAATTTTTTTAAAATATCTGAGGATCTCTGTCTTTCAATAGTGAGTTTATTCTCTTTACAAATACTGTGATTATTGATATATTTAAACTTACTTCCACAATCTCATTTTGTGTTTTTTTAAATTTACTGTGTTTTCTCTATATTTTCTTTCTCTTTTTATTATGATCCATTGTATATGTGTGTGTATATATATATATATATATATATACACAATATATATATGTATATATTCCTCTCTCCACTATTTTAGGATACATTGTACTATCATTTTCTTTTAGCTTTTTTATCATGAAATCGTTCAACTGTGCAAGTATGTGTATGACCACTCATGTGCCCTTCTCCCAGCTTTAAGAAGTTTTAACCCTAGAATTTGGCTGTAACTGCCTCAGGTTTATTAAATAAGAAAAAACCAAAAAGGACAGATTCAGTTGAAGTCTTTGTGTATCCCTCCTTAATCTCAGTTTTCCTTCTCTCTCTCTCAAGGATTCACCTCTGTTATGAATTAGATGTTTATTAATTCCATATTTGCTTTAACATTTTTTCTGTATTTTCTAGTTTTAAATGTTTTTCTATTTTAAACATCTATATGAATATCTTTCTTATCAAGATATCTTTCTTATCAACATTATGGTTTTGACATCCATTCGTGTTAGTTGACACGCATCTGGTTCACCACTTTAATTCCTGTACAGTAGTATTCCATTTGCATATATACATTTTTGTCCTACCTATTCTCCTGTTGATGGATATTTAGTTTCTCCTTAAGTTTTTCTTATTTCAAACAATGTTAGAATGATGTTCTTTTGATTTCTCCATGTGCACAGGTGTAAGAATTTCTTTAAAGCAACTCTTTTGTTGATGTACCCCCGAAAATAATCTTGACAAACTATGTAATTTCTTGCACTCTTTAGTGATAGTATTTAAATGTTTTCATTTAAAATTTGAATTGTAGCAAATGATGTGATGTTTGGTTTATTGTAAATATTGATATTTTAAAATATAACTGTTCAAAAAATACAAATATCAAAGGAGGTTGATAGGCACCAATATCATCAGTATAAAGTTACATGAGAAGTTCTATTATATAGTACTTGGAAATTTTACATTGTTCCCTTTCCAGCTTCAATGCGGGTTTCCAATACACTCTACAGAGTTTTATCCTAATGCATTGTTTGATATTTGAAAATATTTTCTCTATTGCCCTACCATATTTCCTTACAACAAAATATACATCAAAATGTAGACATTTTTTCTCTGTGGCCAAAAGACTCTGAGTGGTAAAACATTTCATTCTGAATTGAGCTATTTGTACCATTATAAGCAGTACAAAATTGGTCAAGGCAACATAATTATTTTGGTGAATGGTTATTAAGCATAAATATTAAATTTTTACCAAAAGCATATTTGGTAAAATATGTTTGAGTGTTTTTCAATTAGTTTATGTATCTATGGAAAAATAATTATTATTGCTAGAAAACTATGAGTGCAGCACCAATCCTATTGCTGCTTTTTATTTTTATAGCTGAAGCCGCTGAGAATATTGTTCATATAAAAAAATGGATGAGAATGGAGTATTTTGCTAGAACCATGTCAATTATTTGAACTTGTAATGAGTCATACTGTAAAAAATAATGTAATTATCTATCATAAATGTTAATAACCTGTCAGCTGACAACTCAATTAGATCTGCTTTTGGTTTTGTTGAAAGCAAAGATTTGGAAACAACCTGATTTACAAAATGTTCTGTCATACAGATATTATAGTCATTCACTTTCTCAGATTCTGGGAAATACACCAAAAAGTCTTTAGCAGTCCTATGGAAAAATTATACTTGTTGCTGTTTTACTTAGAGGAGTCTTGTAAAACCAATATAACTAGAAAGTTTGGGGAAAATAAATATATTGTTAATTTCAAAACAGCTTTGCTAATATGATAATTTTTGATAAACATCCATAATCTCATGTTTTAAAGATATTTTCATCAAAATCTTAGAACTATAGATTTGTATAATTCAGTCCACTTAGAATGGCAGACTAAAACTTAATTTGCAAAGCTATCGGCCAAATTAAAGCTTCTGATAGAAAAAGTGTGACTTCATTTTTTAAAATTCAAACATGTGTTAATACACATTTCAAGGTATATTATGAAAGCCAATGAAAAATAAAAGTGCATCTTTTTCTATTGAAAAAGAGGAAGTTACTGTGATATATATAGCTCTAATATAAAATATTCTTTTTGTAAGTAGTAAGTAGTACTGTTTTTCATTATTTAATTTGAAATACACAATATGTAGCCAAAATAGCATGATATATGTGAAAAGCAGTAAGCAAAGACATGGGATTTCTTTTGGTAAGAAAGTGTGTGTGTGTTTGCTTATTGAACTCTCTTTTTTATCTTTTGGAAATCATGTAAAAAACTTAAAATAATTTTAATGCTTTCAAAGACATCATCTTATCTGTCTTTAAAACAATAAAGGTATATTTGCTGTAAATATATTGAACCACAATTTAATAGGAACCAGAAACATTTTATAAGGTGACATCAGATCATCTTATATAAACTTATATAATTATTACTACATAATTAAATAAGTGGTATAAATAATACATAATACAATTTGATAAATATGCTTTCACCATCTCATGGAATATTTCTTTACTAATTTATTGGTTGTTTAATAAAAATAGTGTTTATTCTGTTCCAAGTATTCTGCAAATGTTAACTGATCTATTTCTCATAACAATCCTGTGAGATACCTCCTGTAATTTATCCCCATTGTTTTTAAGATTATTTATTTTTTAGAGAGGGAGTGCAAGCAGGGAAGGGGCAGAGAGAGAGAGGGGACAGAAGATCCAAAACGGGCTCCATGCCTACAGCAGCGAGCCTGATGTGGGGCTCGAACCCATGAACCACGAGATCAAGACCTGAGCCGAAGTCAGACGCTCAACCAACTGAGCCCCCAGGTGCCCCAGTTTATCCCCATTTTATAGCCAAGGAGACCAAGGCACAGAGAAGCACCTTGAACACTTACACAGGTAGTAAGAGGCACAGTAAGTTTATATCAAACAACGTACATATTGAACCTGAAAGATAGCCATTCATTCAGTTGTCATTCCTAATTCCATGCCATAAATTTTGAAACATGAAGTAGTTCTGAACATCTTTCCAGTTTCTTGTAAATGAAGCAGCATCACTTCCTTGCTCTGCTTCAGCTTTCAGTTTAAAGAGTCCTTTCTTGGGGTGCCTGGGTGGCTCAGTCGGTTGAGCGTCCGACTTCAGCTCAGGTCACGATCTCGCGGTCTGTGGGTTCGAGCCCCGCGTTGGGCTCTGGGCTGATGATGGCCCAGAGCCTGGAGCCTGCTTCTGATTCTGTGTCTCCCTCTCTCTCGGACCCTCCCCCGTTCATGCTCTGTCTCTCTCTGTCTTAAAAATAAATAAACGTTAAAAAAAATTAAAAAAAAAAAAAGAGTCCTTTCTTTTCAAATGAAGGCACCTCCGAGGATTTTGAGACTAGTTGCTAAGAGTAAATTACACATAAATATGTGGGAAGACCCCTTTTGGCATTCATTATTTCTTACTAATGTTCTCCTTGCGTGACTCTTATGGGACTTTCTTCAGGAAGGATTGTGTGGTAACAGGAGAGTGACCAAAGGGATGAAATCATTAAAATGAACGTCATTTCTCCCATCTTCCTACACCACTATGTAAGTTCATGACATTCTAGTATGGGCCAAAATATCCTGTTCTTAACACTCTGCTTCTCTATCTTAAAACAAATATGCATAAGGCACAAAAAGACCTTTGGATTACAGTACATTAGTCAATCATTAAAGAAGAAACCAATAACTCAAACTGCTTCTTTATGTGGTGCCCCTGAGGTTTTTACATTTGGTCTGGACCCCATAATAAAATTTAGAATGGGAAGAGCCATGTCTCTGTATCAGCCAGGATAGGCAATTTATGTTGTAGTAACAAACAACCCCCACATTTCAGTGGCTTCAAACAACAAAGTTTCATTATCTTTCAACCTGCATTCTTGGATTAGCTGGGCTCTGCTGTACATTATCTTCACTTTGGGCCCCAGGCTGAAAGAGCTGCTTCTATCTGGGGTGTTACCAGTTATTGTAGCAAAGGAAAACAGGGCTCTGGAGTGGTTTGCTCTGGTAAGTCAATACTCAGCATTGTAGAGTGGGAAGGATGTTTGTAAAAAGGGTTGGACGAACAGAACAAATTATATGAGTCTTAGAGTGAATGGAGCAGGCATTGTTTTTATGTAGATCACTTTTAGGAAAGAATAGATATGAAAATTAAAAGTCTAAAACTCATTTATTTTCCCATGCCCTGGTATGCATTGAAAGACTTCCATCTACCCCAGAAAAACACAGGTACTCTGGCTTGAAGATCCATGGTTGAAGGGAATATAATTAGAAGTGGAATTGCTGGATTAGAACATGCACATCTTCAACTTGTAGTGTATTGATAAATGATTGCACTAGTGCTTGTTCCAATTTTCATTTCCATTGGCAGTGGACCAGTGTTCCCTTTGTTCTACGTCCTTGCCAACACATACTACTGACAGTCTTTCAAAAATTTTGCTGATCTGATAGGTGTGATTCATTATCTCTTTGTTATATTGAGATTCACATTTTTCTTTCTGCTACTGACTTTGAGCATCTGTTCATATGTTTGTTGAACATTCCGATTTTTCCTTCTGTAAATTATTGTTTCATTCATCCCTTTTTCTACTGGATTTTTTTGGAGGGGGGTCTTGTTCTTGTCAATGTGTAAAATATTCCTGTATCATACTTTTACATATATACAAACATTTATATATATAGGGCTCATTTATCCCTCTGCTTACCCAGCATCTTCACTTGGATGTCTCTGCTTTTTTTTTTTTTAATTTTTTTTTCAACGTTTATTTATTTTTGGGACAGAGAGAGACAGAGCATGAACGGGGGAGGGTCCGAGAGAGAGGGAGACACAGAATCGGAAACAGGCTCCAGGCTCCGAGCCATCAGCCCAGAGCCTGACGCGGGGCTCGAACTCCGGGACCGCGAGATCGTGACCTGGCTGAAGTCGTATGCTTAACCGACTGTGCCACCCAGGCGCCCCTGGATGTCTCTGCTTTTATATGCATCTTAGACCTGCTATGGCCAAGATGAAATTCCTGATCTTCCCTCAATATCACCTCTATTTGCAGTCTTTCCCATTTCAGTTATTGCAAACTCCATCTTGGGGTGCCTGGGTGGCTCAGTTGGTTAAGCATCTGCCTCTTGATTTCGTCTCATGTCATGATCTCATGGTTCATGAGTTTGAGACCCTAGCAGGGCTCTGCACTGACAGTGTGGAACCTGCTTGGGATTCTCTCTCTCTCTCTCTCTCTCTCTCTCTCTCTCTCTCTGCCCTAACCCACTCGTGTGCTCTCTCTCTTTCAAAATAAATACCTGGAAACTCCATCTTTCCAATTAGGCTAAAACTCTTAGAATCGTCATCTACTGTTCTCATTCTCTCACAACCAGCATTGACTCTAGCAGTAAATTCGGTCGACTACACTTTAAGAATACACCAGAATCTGACTACTTTTTGTCACCATCTTATGTGGCTTGGATAATCACAATGACCCATGGCCCATAGCTTGTCTCCCTATCTCCCTCCTTGTTCCTGCCCACCCTCTCCTCTACCCCTAGTCTACTCTCAAAGTCTTGAGAAAATAAAAAAGATTGCTACTTTCAACAAAGCTTTGCTAATGTGATAATTTTTGATAAAAGCAAGCAGAGGGACTCAATGGTTTCTATCTTACCCAGAGTAAAATCCAGTGTCCTATCATGGCTTATGCAAACTCATCAGGTCTGGCCTCCATCTACCATCCAACTTCATGCCCTTCATTTTCCCACTTGCTTATTCTGCTCCAGTTACACTGGCTTCCTTTTTGTTCTTCAGATATTTCCAGCCTGTTTCTGCTTCATGGTCTTTGTGTTTACTGTCTTTTCTGCTTGGTGGATTCTACATGACCTGCTCCCTTATCTCCTTCAAAGCTAGGGTTCAGTTTACTTTAATCACCTTTTCAGTGACACCTTTCCTAAACCTACTGTTTTAAATTGTAATGAACTTTTCATCCACACTCTCCGGCCTGCCATTCCTTATATCCTTTCTCTGCTTTATTTTTCTCTTAGGCTTACACTAGGGATATACTAAATAATAAGCTTATTTGTTTATTTTCTGACTCCCTCTAGTAAAATCCAAGCTCTGAGAGGGCAGATAATTTTGTGTTTTGTTCACTGTTACATTCGTACTGTCTAGAACTAATGCAGAATAGGAATTCAACAGTCTTGGAATGAGCAAAAACCTATTTTGCTTTTACATAGACAAATGTATGAATATTTTCTTTTATAGCTTCTAATATCCTGTCTTAGGATTTTCTCCCACTTAGACTGTACTTTTACTTTCATAGGTTTTTTAAAAAAAATTTTATTATTTTGAAATTCATTTTTCTTTTTTTTATGTTTATTTATTTATTTTGAGACAGAGAGACTGTGCAGGGGAGGGGCAGAGAGAGAGGGAGAGAGAGATTCCCAAGCAGACTCTGCACTGTCAGCATGGAGCCCAATGCAGAACTCGAACCCATGAACCATGAGATCATGACCTGAGCCAAAGCCAAGAGTCAGACACTTAACCGACTGAGCCACCCAGGTGCCCCTGAAATTCATTTTTCTAAATATTCATCTGCCACCAGAGCACCTAAATATATTAAACAAATACTAATAGATCTGAAGGGAAAAATAACAATACAATGATAGTAAGGGACTTCAATATACCACTTTCAAAAATAGACATATTGTATAGACCAAAAATTGATAGGGAAACATTGGACTTGAAATATATTTTAGATCAAATGGACCTTACAGAAATATACAGAACATTTCATCCAACAGCTGCAAAACACACATTCTTCTCAAGTTTACATTTAACATTCTTGAGGATAGAGCATATGTTAAGTTACAAAACAAGTCTTAGCAAATTTAAAGATTGAAATCATACTGAGTATCTTTTCTGACCAAAATGGTATGAAACTAGAAATCAATAACAGGAGGAAACTGGAAAATTCACAAGTAAGTGGAAATTAAACAACACACTCCTGAACAACCAAGGGGTAAAAGAAGAAATAAAAAAGGGAATAAAAAATATCCCCAGACAAGTGAAATTGTAAACACAACATACAAAAATCCAAAAAGTCAACATGCAAATTTGAAAATTCAACATGCAAAAATTTAAAACTCATGCTATGCAGCAAAAAGCAGTGGGAAGTTATAACAATAAATGTTTGACTTAAGAAAAAAGAAAGATCTCAAAAAAATAACTAAACTTTACACCTCAGAGGATTAGAAAATGAAGAGCAAACTAACCCCAACATTAGCAGAAGAAAGGAAATAATAACAACAAAAAATCAGAGTAGCAATAAATGAAATAGAGACCAGAAAAACAATAAAACTGAGAGCTTTATTTATTTTGAAAGATAAAATTGACAAACCTTTAGCTAGACTAAGAAAAGAAGAGGAAGACTCAAAAAAATAAAATCAGAAACGAAAGAGGAGACATTACAAATGGTACTACAGAATACAAAGGATCATAAGTGACTACTTCAAACAGTTATAAGCCAACAAATTGGATAATGTAGAAGAGATAAAGTCCTAGAAACACACAACCTATGAAAACTGAATCATGAAGAAATAAATAAGCTTAACAGACCAATAATGAGTAAGGAGTTGAGTAAAAAATCAGAAAGCCCCCAATAAAATCCAGGCCCAGGTGGCTTCACTGGTGAATTCTACTGAATGTGTATAGAAAAATTAATGCCAATTCTTCTCAAACTCTAAAATTGAAGCAGAGGTAACACTCCCAAATTCATTTTACAAAGGCAGCATTATCCTGATACCAAAGCCAGATAATGACACTACAAGAACACTACAGGGCAATATTCCTGATGAACATAGGTGTAAAAATTCTCAACAAAATATTAGAAACCAAATTCAACAGCACATTAAAAGAATTATACGTCATTATCAAGTGGAGTTATCCTTGGGATGAAAGGATGGTTCAACAGACGCAAATCAAAAATAAAATATACCACAATATTAGAATGAAAGATAAAAACCATATAAACATATTAATGGATATAGAAAAAGATACATTTGACAAAATTTGACATTCTTTCATGATAAATACTGTCAACAAATTAGGTATAGAAGGAATGTACCTCAACAGATACAAGGTACTTACAAATTGTTAAGATAATAAATTTTAATGCTATTACTACCAAAAAAATGGAGTTCAAGTTCAGTATGGGTCGGGAATTCAAACACTACAAGACTTCAAGAGACTGAAAAATTGTTTTCTGCTCTTTACTCTAGTTCCCAGTCCCACTTACTCAGCAAAAATTACCATGGGGAAGGATTCACAGGTTAAACGATTTATTTTTTTTTGCTTTTGGAGGTCTTCCAGATTCTAATCTGCCATGTTCCTCCACATTGTCATTGAAAATGGGATTCGTTTCTCCCTGTCCTTGGAAAGTTTGCTCCTCTGACTGTACCTGGCCTAATCACTTCCCCCCAGGTGTAGAAGTGACTGCTATTCTTTGCTCACGTATGAGGAGCTTACTCCTCTGAAGAATGTACTTCATTCAGAGTAAAAGCATCCATTGCTGTTTATAATTTTAATGAAAATAATACTTTTAAATTTATCTGGTGTTTTCCTGCTAGCATGCATAGGATGGTTTATCCTACATCTAAACCGGAAGTGGAACTCCCTTGCACTTTCCCCCCCTTAACTTCAGGGTTAAGTGACACACACTTAATTGTATACATTTAAAGTATAAAATTTGATATGTTTTGGCTGTTTATATTTTTTAAGTTTATTTTGAGAGAGAGAAGAGAGAGAGCAAGTGCACAGGCATGTGGGCCGGGGAGGGGCAGAGAAAGTGGGAGAGGGAATCCCAAGCAGGCAGAGCCCCACAGGACAGGGCTCAATCTCATGAGCCATGACATCATGACCTGAGCTGAAATCAAGAGTCAGTCACTTAACTGACTGAGCCACCCAGGCACCCAGGTTGTTTACATTTTTGACTATTCATTTTCTCTCCTGTGTTTTTTGATATCATTCCTACTTGCATTTAAATGTTTTTGTGATTGTAAGTCATATTGCTCACTGGAATATAATTTCCATAAGGGACATGTCTTCATCAGCACTTTATCCTCAGGGCTTGGAATGATGTCTGACACATAAGGAGTAAATGGATGAGGAAAATATACAGATTTAGATCTGGAGTTAATCTCTGCTAAGCCACTTACTAATTGTGTGACCTTTGCAAAATACTTAGGTTCTCTGAGTGCAGTTTTCCCCACCTGAATACTAGGATGAGTGTGTCTACGTTGTGAGATTGGAATTTAGATATCAATATAGGACAGGAGTTACCTGGCTTTGTAAGGATTCACGTGAAAAAAAAATGTGAGTGTTGTAGTTGATTCAGTATCAGTCAGGATCATGGTGTCTACTGACTGGTAAAAAGAAGACAGGTATAGTCTTGGTGACATTAGGCAGTTTAACGTTTATATAGCACAGTAGCCTATGGGTTCAACTGGTTAGAACATGTCTCCTGAATTGTTCTACCCTGAGCATGAATTTTAAGAATGAAGTGAAAACTGGAGCACAGCCAGGAACGAGCTACAAGCATAGTGATGGGTCTGGAAACGATCACATGTCCTCATAATTTTAGATCTGGTGATGACGGGTGATTTTGTGGATTATTTTAAGTGAAGACATGATTACTGTTGGCTAATATTTAAACTGTCTTGCAAATAGTGAGGGGACCTATTCTTTGTTCTGGAAGGAATGCTTGGCACTAACTGGTGTCATGCACAGGGACATGCATTTTGAAATTAATACAGGGAAATATCTCTCACACATAGAGTGCCTGGCAAAATAGGGCCTTACCTGTTACCTGGTAAGCATTCAGGTGGCTGAGTGACCACCTGAATTGTCAGGGAAATTAGAGCAGGGCTGAGTGACATTGACAAACCCCTTCCAACTCCATTTCTGTGATTCTGTGACTCACAAATTGAAAGCCACTAAATTATACCAGATATCATATGCTGAAGGCTGATTACCACATAGCCTGGGTAGGGTTCCTAGAGGAAGATCAAAATAAATGGATAAAGATTGACTCAGTTGGAGGTTGGGATTTGTAAATAAGCAAGGAGGCCTCCCTGTCGACAAAGAAATGAATCATCAGGGGTTTTGAGTGGCTGTTCCTAGTAACTTGATATAACATGAAGTACATTGGACTGGAATAACCTGGTTCTAAATCTCCACAGTGTTACCAGTTCTACCTGAAGTTCTGTTATTACCTGAAGTTCTACCATTAAGAGTTTTCTTTTTGAAACTTAAAGTGTTTTGATTTGTTAGTGGTTACCTATTTAAGTGAATTAAACCAGTGGTTAAATTTTTTTTAATTGGTGGAATGAAAATTTTTTTCAAATAAAAATTTATATGGGACAAGAGCGTATACATTTGTAAACAAAATGAAAAGTGTTCTGGATAAAAATGGAAAGCTGTACCTACTGAGATTGTCTTCATTTTCACTGTACTTTCTTCCTCAAAGACCCTCCACTAAAATTTTGGGTTCTTCAGGGCAAGGATTAGAAAACATTCCATAAAATTACTGTCAGCAGTCAGTAAAGGGAGGGTTATACAGAATTTCTGACCTGAAGAGTGGGAAAGAAGAAAAGAGGCAGATGCAAATTTTTCCCATTTTCTCATTTTTGGAGAGCCTGAGACTCTAGGCTTCATAGTACCAAAAATGAGACGTTTCCTTAAGGTTTGCATCTCTTTTGGAACTGGCTGACCTCATTCCAAGTTAATCACATCCAGCCCCTAGGAGATGCTTCAGGACAAGGCCAAGAGCATCCATAAATCAGTAAGATCCCTGTTAAGGAAATAGATGGCACATGCAAACTAGTATAATTTGGGGAAGATAATTTAAGGGAATATACCCAGAAGTGTTAGTGCAGGAAACCATAAGCACTGTCCTGAGCTTAATGGCAGTGGAGCTGTTCCCCGTGAGGCCTACAGAAATGAATACACGGAGAGGCTTTAGAGTCTAAAAGGAGAGAGAGTCTTGTCAAGCAGTGTCACTAGAAAGAAGTAGTTACCTATCTGCTTCCAATTCTGTGTTTCCCTCTCCCTCTGCCCCTCCCCCACTCATGCTCTGTCTCTCTCTGTCTCAGAAATAAATAAATATTAAAAAAAAAAAGGGGGGGGGGGCGCCTGGGTGGCTCAGTCGGTTGAGCGACCGACTTTGGCTCAGGTCATGATCTCACGGTTTGTGAGTTCAAGCCCCGCGTCGGGCTATGTGCTGACAGCTCAGAGCCTGGAGCCTGCTTCTGATTCTGTGTCTCCCTCCCTCTCTGCCCCTCCCCCACTCATGCTCTGTCTCTTTCTGTCTCTTTTAAACATTAAAAAAAAAATTTAGGAAGAAGTAGTTACCTTTAGTCAGGAGCACAACCAGAAAGATGTGCAAAGAGGTGAAAGGTGACTTTGCAAAGAGGAAGCAGGGTAATAAATATATTACTCTTCCCCTTCCCTTTAGTTTCTTACTGAGGCCTCCTAAACAGCCAACCCCAACTGGAAGCCAGAGAGTGAGTATGCCTTTGATGTGGTCCACACAGGTGAGCATCTTGGGCAGAAAGGAGAGTGAAGAAGGTAGAGAGCAGAACCATGGACAAATGGAAGTTACTAGAACCATAAAAAACCTTTGGAGAATAAAATCTACCAAGTAACAAACATGTTTTGGATACTGGCTAATGCAAAATAATGAACTAAACATAGAGTAGAGGAGGAAATTATTCTTCATTTTTCTAAAACCTTCACCAATGGTTCAGATTAGAGAACTGCTGAGCCTCGGGGTGTTAGACAGTGAACTCTAGCTTCTACGACCCTGCAGTGACCTGAGCATGTCATTCTCTTCATTCCATCAGTAGAGCCTAGCAAGCACTGACTAATTCCATGAGCTTTATAGTTACTGTTTTCCCTCTAAGTCGTAAATGCCAGAAGTACGAAACAGGGAAGTACCCCTCTTTTCACTGTATCCCACCCAAATTTACCACAGAGGAAAGGAACTGCAGTGCTATAACATTCCAGGGGCTATTAACAGTTATTTTAAGTCATATATATTATTTATACATGTATTTCATATGTATTATGAAATAATACATGTATGTATGTATGAAATACATGAGACATTCTGATAGGTATGTAGTGATAACACATTGTGGTTTCAGTCCACATTCCCCTAGTGGCTAATGATGTGGAGCATGTTTTCATGTGCATATTTGCCATCTATAGTCCTCTTTGTTTTTTTTTTTTTTTTTTTTTTTTTTTTTTTTTTTATGAAATTTATTGACAAATTGGTTTCCATACAACACCCAGTGCTCATCCCAAAAGGTGCCCTCCTCAATACCCATCACCCACCCTCTCCTCCCTCCCACCCCCCATCAACCCTCAGTTTGTTCTCAGTTTTTAAGTCTCTTATGCTTTGGCTCTCTCCCATTCTAACCTCTTTTTTTTTTTTTTTTCCTTCCCCTCCCCCATGGGTTCCTGTGAAGTTTCTCAGGATCCACATAAGAGTGAAACCATATGGTATCTGTCTTTCTCTGTATGGCTTATTTCACTTAGCATCACACTCTCCAGTTCCATCCACGTTGCTACGAAAGGCCATATTTCATTTTTTCTCATTGCCACGTAATATTCCATTGTGTATATAAACCACAATTTCTTTATCCATTCATCAGTTGATGGACATTTAGGCTCTTTCCATAATTTGGCTATTGTTGAGAGTGCTGCTATGAACATTGGGGTACACGTGGCCCTATGCATCAGCGCTCCTGTATCCCTTGGATAAATTCCTAGCAGTGCTATTGCTGGGTCATAGGGTAGGTCTATTTTTAATTTTCTGAGGAACCTCCACACTGCTTTCCAGAGCGGCTGCACCAATTTGCATTCCCACCAACAGTGCAAGAGGGTTCCCGTTTCTCCACATCCTCTCCAGCATCTATAGTCTCCGGATTTGTTCATTTTGGCCACTCTGACTGGCGTGAGGTGATACCTGAGTGTGGTTTTGATTTGTATTTCCCTGATAAGGAGCGACGCTGAACATCTTTTCATGTGCCTGTTGGCCATCCGGATGTCTTCTTTAGAGAAGTGTCTATTCATGTTTTCTGCCCATTTCTTCACTGGGTTATTTGTTTTTCGGGTGTGGAGTTTGGTGAGCTCTTTATAGATTTTGGATACTAGCCCTTTGTCCGATATGTCATTTGCGAATATCTTTTCCCATTCCGTTGGTTGCCTTTTAGTTTTGTTGGTTGTTTCCTTGGCTGTGCAGAAGCTTTTTATCTTCATAAGGTCCCAGTAATTCACTTTTGCTTTTAATTCCCTTGCCTTTGGGGATGTGTCCAGTAAGAGATTGCTACGGCTGAGGTCAGAGAGGTCTTTTCCTGCTTTCTCCTCTAAGGTTTTGATGGTTTCCTGTCTCACATTTAGGTCCTTTATCCATTTTGAGTTTATTTTTGTGAATGGTGTGAGAAAGTGGTCTAGTTTCAACCTTCTGCATGTTGCTGTCCAGTTCTCCCAGCACCATTTGTTAAAGAGGCTGTCTTTTTTCCATTGGATGTTCTTTCCTGCTTTGTCAAAGATGAGTTGGCCATACGTTTGTGGGTCTAGTTCTGGGGTTTCTATTCTATTCCATTGGTCTATGTGTCTGTTTTGGTGCCAATACCATGCTGTCTTGATGATGACAGCTTTGTAGTAGAGGCTAAAGTCTGGGATTGTGATGCCTCCTGCTTTGGTCTTCTTCTTCAAAATTCCTTTGGCTATTCGGGGCCTTTTGTGGTTCCATATGAATTTTAGGATTGCTTGTTCTAGTTTCAAGAAGAATGCTGGTGCAATTTTGATTGGGATTGCATTGAATGTGTAGATAGCTTTGGGTAGTATTGACATTTTGACAATATTTATTTTTCCAATCCATGAGCAGGGAATGTCTTTCCATTTCTTTAAATCTTCTTCAATTTCCTTCATAAGCTTTCTATAATTTTCAGCATACAGATCCTTTACATCTTTGGTTAGATTTATTCCTAGGTATTTTATGCTTCTTGGTGCAATTGTGAATGGGATCAGTTTCTTTATTTGTCTTTCTGTTGCTTCATTGTTAGTGTATAAGAATGCAACTGATTTCTGTACATTGATTTTGTATCCTGCAACTTTGCTGAATTCCTGTATCAGTTCTAGCAGACTTTTGGTGGAGTCTATCGGATTTTCCATGTATAATATCATGTCATCTGCAAAAAGCGAAAGCTTGACTTCATCTTTGCCAATTTTGATGCCTTTGATTTCCTTTTGTTGTCTGATTGCTGATGCTAGAACTTCCAGCACTATGTTAAACAGCAGCGGTGAGAGTGGGCATCCTTGTCGTGTTCCTGATCTCAGGGAAAAAGCTCTCAGTTTTTCCCCGTTGAGGATGATGTTAGCTGTGGGCTTTTCATAAATGGCTTTTATGATCTTTAAGTATGTTCCTTCTATCCCGACTTTCTCAAGGGTTTTTATTAAGAAAGGGTGCTGGATTTTGTCGAAGGCCTTTTCTGCATCGATTGACAGGATCATATGGTTCTTCTCTTTTTTTTTGTTAATGTGATGTATCACATTGATTGATTTGCGAATGTTGAACCAGCCCTGCATCCCAGGAATGAATCCCACTTGATCATGGTGAATAATTCTTTTTATATGCCGTTGAATTCGATTTGCTAGTACCTTATTGAGAATTTTTGCATCCATATTCATCAGGGATATTGGCCTGTAGTTCTCTTTTTTTACTGGGTCTCTGTCTGGTTTAGGAATCAAAGTAATACTGGCTTCATAGAATGAGTCTGGAAGTTTTCCTTCCCTTTCTATTTCTTGGAATAGCTTGAGAAGGATAGGTATTATCTCTGCTTTAAACGTCTGGTAGAACTCCCCTGGGAAGCCATCTGGTCCTGGACTCTTATTTGTTGGGAGATTTTTGATAACCGATTCAATTTCTTCGCTGGTTATGGGTCTGTTCAAGCTTTCTATTTCCTCCTGATTGAGTTTTGGAAGAGTGTGGTTGTTCAGGAATTTGTCCATTTCTTCCAGGTTGTCCAGTTTGTTGGCATATAATTTTTCATAGTATTCCCTGATAATTGTTTGTATCTCTGAGGGATTGGTTGTAATAATTCCATTTTCATTCATGATTTTATCTATTTGGGTCATCTCCCTTTTCTTTTTGAGAAGCCTGGCTAGAGGTTTGTCAATTTTGTTTATTTTTTCAAAAAACCAACTCTTGGTTTTGTTGATCTGCTCTACAGTTTTTTTAGTTTCTATATTGTTTATTTCTGCCCTGATCTTTATTATTTCTCTTCTTCTGCTGGGCTTAGGCTGCCTTTGCTGTTCTGCTTCTAGTTCCTTTAGGTGTGCTGTTAGATTTTGTATTTGGGATTTTTCTTGTTTCTTGAGATAGGCCTGGATTGCAATGTATTTTCCTCTCAGGACTGCCTTTGCTGCGTCCCAAAGCGTTTGGATTGTTGTATTTTCATTTTCATTTGTTTCCATATATTTTTTAATTTCTTCTCTAATTGCCTGGTTGACCCACTCATTCGTTAGTAGGGTGTTCTTTAACCTCCATGCTTTTGGAGGTTTTCCAGACTTTTTTCTGTGGTTGATTTCAAGCTTCATAGCATTGTGGTCTGAAAGTAAGCATGGTATAATTTCAATTCTTGTAAACTTATGAAGGGCTGTTTTGTGACCCAGTATATGATCTATCTTGGAGAATGTTCCATGTGCACTCGAGAAGAAAGTATATTCTGTTGCTTTGGGATGCAGAGTTCTAAATATATCTGTCAAGTCCATCTGATCCAATGTCTCATTCAGGGCCCTTGTTTCTTTATTGACCGTGTGTCTAGATGATCTATCCATTTCTGTAAGTGGTGTATTAAAGTCCCCTGCAATTACCACATTCTTATCAATAAGGTTGCTTATGTTTATGAGTAATTGTTTTATATATTTGGGGGCTCTGGTATTCGGTGCATAGACATTTATAATTGTTAGCTCTTCCTGATGGATAGACCCTGTAACTATTATATAATGTCCTTCTTCATCTCTTGTTACAGCCTTTAATTTAAAGTCTAGTTTGTCTGATATAAGTATGGCTACTCCAGCTTTCTTTTGGTTTCCAGTCGCATGATAAATAGTTCTCCATCCCCTCACTCTCAATCTAAAGGTGTCCTCAGGTCTAAAATGAGTCTCTTGTAGACAGCAAATAGATGGGTCTTGTTTTTTTATCCATTCTGATACCCTATGTCTTTTGGTTGGCGCATTTAATCCATTTACATTCAGTGTTATTATAGAAAGATACGGGTTTAGAGTCATTGTGATGTCTGTATGTTTTATGCTTGTAGTGATGTCTCTGGGACTTTGTCTCACAGGGTCCCCCTTAGGATCTCTTGTAGGGCTGGTTTAGTGGTGACAAATTCCTTCAGTTTTTGTTTGTTTGGGAAGACCTTTATCTCTCCTTCTATTCTAAATGACAGACTTGCTGGATAAAGGATTCTCGGCTGCATATTTTTTCTGTCTAGCACCCTGAAAATCTCGTGCCAATTCTTTCTGGCCTGCCAAGTTTCAAAAGAGAGATCAGTCACGAGTCTTATAGGTCTCCCTTTATATGTGAGGGCACGTTTACCCCTTGCTGCTTTCAGAATTTTCTCTTTATCCTTGTATTTTGCCAGTTTCACTATGATATGTCGTGCAGAAGATCGATTCAAGTTACGTCTGAAGGGAGTTCTCTGTGCCTCTTGGATTTCAATGCCTTTTTCCTTCCCCAGTTCAGGGAAGTTCTCAGCTATTATTTCTTCAAGTACCCCTTCAGCACCTTTCCCTCTCTCTTCCTCCTCTGGGATACCAATTATGCGTATATTATTTCTTTTTAGTGTATCACTTAATTCTCTAATTTTCCCCTCATACTCCTGGATTTTTTTATCTCTCTTTTTCTCAGCTTCCTCTTTTTCCATAACTTTATCTTCTAGTTCACCTATTCTCTCCTCTGCCTCTTCAAGCCGAGCTGTGGTGGTTTCCATTTTGTTATGCATTTCGTTTAAAGCGTTTTTCAGCTCCTCGTGACTGTTCCTTAGTCCCTTGATCTCTGTAGCAAGAGATTCTCTGCTGTCCTGTATACTGTTTTCAAGCCCAGCGATTAATTTTATGACTATTATTCTAAATTCACTTTCTGTTATATTATTTAAATCCTTTTTGATCAGCTCATTAGCTGTTGTTATTTCCTGGAGATTCTTCTGAGGGGAGTTCTTCCGCTTGGTCATTTTGGATAGTCCCTGGAGTGGTGCGGACCTGCAGGGCACTTCCCCTGTGCTGTAGTGTATAACTGGAGTTGGTGGGCGGGGCCGCAGTCAGACCTGATGTCTGTCCCCAGCCCACCGCTGGGGCCACGGTGAGACTGGTGTGTGCCTTCTCTTCCCCTCTCCTAGGGGCGGGATTCACTGTGGGGTGGTGTGGCTCGTCTGGGCTACTTGCACCGTGCCAGGCTTGTGATGCTGGGGATCTGGCGTATTAGCTGGGGTGGGTAGGCAAGGTGCTCGGGGGCAGGAGGGGCAGGCTTAGATCGCTTCTCCTTAGGTGATCCACTTCAGGAGGGGCCCCTCTTCCGTGGGCCTCTCGTCTGCGTTTGGCTCCGGCGACTCCGTTCTGCTAATCCTCTGGCGGTTTTCTGGGTTATTTAGGCAGATGTAGATGGAATCTAAGTGATCAGCAGGACGTGCGGTGAGCCCAGCGTCCTCCTAAGCCGCCATCTTGCCCGACATCCCCTCTATAGTCCTCTTTGAATGAAGTGTCTCAATGTCTTTTCATGTCCCTGGCCCATTTCTAATTGGAATAGGTGTTTTGTTTTGTTTTGTTTTGTTTTTAACAGTTGAGATCCGAGCATTCTTTATATATTCTGGGTATTAGTCCTTTGTCAGATAATGTGGTTTGCAAATATTTATTCTCTATCCTGTCTTTTCACCTTCATATAGGATGTTTCATACTAAGTTTTTTATTTTGATTAAGTCCAGTTTATCAGTTTTTCTTTTCATGGATGGTGCTTTTGATGTCAAGATTAAGGCTTTGCCTGTATACCAAAGATTTTCTCCTGTCTTTTTTCCCTTAAAGTTTATAATTTTATAAAGTTAAAATATTTCTTATTAAACCTAAACCTTTGGTTAATTTTGAGTTAATTTTTGCATAAGGTATGAGATTTAAATTGAAGTTCATTTTTTTAACCTATGGATGTCCAATCACTCTAGCACCATTTGTCAAAAAGTCTATCCTTCCTCCATTGAATTACTTTCACGACTTTGTCAAAAATCTGTAGAGCATATTTACGTGAGTCTATGTGTAAATTCTCTATTGTGTACCACTGATTGGTGTATCTATCTCTCTGCCAACACTACATGGCTTTGATCACTAAGTCTTGAAGTCAAATATATTCTTCCCACTTTCTTCTTCTTTTTTTTTTTTTTTCAACGTTTATTTATTTTTGGGACAGAGAGAGACAGAGCATGAACGGGGGAGACACAGAATCGGAAACAGGCTCCAGGCTCTGAGCCATCAGCCCAGAGCCTGACACAGGGCTCGAACTCGCAGACAGCGAGATCGTGACCTGGCTGAAGTCGGACGCTTAACCGACTGCGTCACCCAGGAGCCCCATGTACTTTCTATTATAATTGCTTTTCACGATCATGAAGAAACAAAAATCTTTAAAGTTTTTATGCCGCACTTCAATTTTTTTCAATTTAAGCTCTGTTCTTTGACAGATAGTTGTTGTATTAGAGGATTACCATCTGAGATCTTTGTACCTTTTACAGGATTCTGTGACTTCATGCAAGTTAGGATCACTGGAGGTTTCTCATGTCAAATGTACTATTAGCTACTGCTAATAGAGGCCTGGAGAAAATAGACATAATTTTATTCTTTAAATCATCAATAAGGAGCAGTTCAAGTAAGTTTTCCTGATGGTTGGTTGCCCCAAAGGTGTTTAAATTAATCACTTATTCTCCAGTTTCAGAAAAATCCCCTGTCTTGTTTTTCAACATAGCACATCTGAATTTCTTCCTTAGTTCCCAAAGAATACACAGAGTCAAGGTAGTCCCACCACAACCTGGATGATGCTATGAATGAATATTATTGGCACATATTGGTTTAGAAGAATTTGCCCAGTTTTGAACCACTGCTTCAAGTTTTTCATATTTATCCTTTTTGATGGAAAAAAAGTTGAAGTTCCACTATGATACTTTCCCACCTCGATAGAAGTCTTCCTCTTCTGATGCCTAGAATTCAAATACTTTGTTTCTGTCCTCTAAGACTGTGTCTTCATATTCACTTTAACAAAGAATTTCCAGAACAGTCATGACAACTTCTTCCTTTTTTAAGGACAGTTAGATGAACCAATAGATGGCAAAAAGATTGAGTGACAGATTTTAGTTGAAGAATAGTACCATTTATTTCTTCAAGATTTAAGTCAGAAACACATTAGCTTGATAGCTCATTTTGCTGGTTTATTAATCTTGTTTCGAGTAGGGCTTTCTATCCTTGACACATATGTGAGTATACACAAATACACGATGTATTTTTCATTCCTTTGAGATCTTGGTAGAAATCTAGACCTAAGATCTAGAGATCTTAGGTCATCCATGGAAGAGAGTAATAGAATAATAAAGAGAAATAGTTTTTCTCTTTGCAAGGAACTTGGATCTAAGTGTTTATATTTTTCACTGTTAAGGTCTAACCTGCCATTGCTGAAAATCCAGCTGGGCTGTTGATAAAGATTCAGACTAGAAATCTTCTCATTTTGTATTTTTTCCCCCTACACATACAGATTTGGAAAGTGAAGATTTGCTTCTTGGCTTTCTTTGTAAGCTTTGACTACCCCCCCTTCTCACAGATTTAGGATTAAACTCCAACACAGCAAGTCATTAAATTTCCTTTAGGGAATGTAAGTGTTTTATTTGATTCAGATGGCATTTATTTGTCACAAGAATGTGTACTAGTCGTGGTTTGAATGAATTATCAAACAAATCCTGATTTCCTGTCAATAATTTAGCAAGTGTTGGTCCCTTACTCTCTTTTTTATTTGTTTTTACTTTGCATGTTTCTTCTGCCTCTTTTCTAGACTCTGACAGTGCTTTCAAATCTAATTTAAATGCTCTGAAATCTGCATTATTTTTCATGATGTCTTTAGAGCTGGCCCCATCTCACATGAAGACTGAATATTTTGGACTTAGTTTCCATGTTCTGTTGTTGTGATTTTGCATTTTAGTATGGAAATAATCTTGTTCATATTCAGAGTACTTTGTAATGACCTTCACTTCAATACAAATCTGTCAGGATACCTACGGTTTAGCAGTAAAACGTCTACAAATCTTGGCTCTCAAATGTACTTCTCTGCTTTTTGGACCTGATGGTCTTCAAAATACTGGTGGATCATCAATTTAAAATGGTCAATGAGGGCTTCCTTGGTGAAATTGGTGACTTTCATGTAAAGAATTTTTCCATAGGGTTTGCCATTAACTCCAAAATGAATGGTGCCATTAGTAGGTGAATTTTCATACAACCTGAAGCAAATTGGAAAACTTCATTGCTAAATTTCACCTTAACATCTCTTCTGCAGCTGTTTCTCTATTTTCACAAATAGGTTTTGAATTAATTTGTTGGATCAGTGAGATTGAGTGGTGGTCCTGTTTCAGGCTGTAGACTAAAATTCAATTTGTAGTGATATGGGTTACAAATTCATCAAAAAAGTATGATACACATGTCAGTTCTCTGGATGGCTGCCTTTCCTTTGTGTCATCTATTTCATCTTCCATGAACTCAGTTTTTAGTGACTGTACCCACTGTAGAGGCATTAGCCATAACTGATTTCTCTGTATCATTTTGCTTTTGCTTTGAAGTTTCTCCATTTTCTTCTTACATGAAATGTTGTATTTTAGGAACATTTTTACTACCTTTTCCCTCTTACATGTCTGACTAAGATCTTCAGAGGATGTTTTCTGCAATTATTTGAATAGCTGTTCTATATGGATAGCTCATCCATGTGCTATGCCCATATCAACAAGGTGATTTTTAGTTAACCACTTCCAAGATTACTCTATGCATATCTTTTGCAGTCAAGATTTCCCTGTGCTTTTGATTAATTCTATGACTTTACAAACATCAATTTATATCTTCTGTTCAGTCATCTGTATTTTCTGGTAGGTTCAGTGGCATTGCCATTGTGATAGCTGTATATAGAAAAAGAAAAATTATTTAGTATTTTTATAAGTAAAATTTCAACTAATTTTTAAAAGGTTATATAAAAATATATATAATTGTAAAAATTTCTTATAAAATTTAGAATGCTTAAAAAGATACACATGCCATCTAATTATCCTCCTGAGAGGAAATTACCATTACCAGTTTCTTCCATATCCTATCAGAAAAATACTTCCAAGCAAATACATAAGCACTTTTTTTTCACACAAAGGGCCACATAATATACACAATTTCCTTCACTTGCTTTATTCACTAACTGTATCTTCGGGATACTGCTGGTCAATATATAGAGAGATGTTTCATCCTCATTAATGGCTGTTTGCTATAATGTGTGTTAACTGTATTATTTAAAAATACTCAATTCAGGAGCACCTGGGTGGCTCAGTGGGCTGAACGTCCAACTCAATTTCGGCACAGGTCATAGTCTCATGGTATGTGAGATTGAACTCCATGTTGGGCTCTGTGCTGACAGTGCAGAGCCTGCTTGGGATTCTCTCTTTCCCTCTCTCTTTGCCCTTCCTCCACTCACACACTGTCTCTGTCTCTGTCTCTCTCTCTCAAAATAAATAAATAAACTTTAAAAAATATTCATTTCAGCTGTGGAAAATAAGAGAAACAAAGGATGTGTGAAACTAAATAGAGAAGGTTGAATGAAGTAAGGAGGACATAGAAACTAAATATAGAAGCAAATGGTTTGTGAATTATATTATGATAGATGTAGATAAAGTAAATAGAGCATATGAGTGTTAAACATAGGAAGGAATAGAAGGACCAAATAGATATCAAATATTCATAACACACATGAAGCATTTGATACTTTGAGGTCATAATTGGGTCACCCAGTGGTGATACCCATTCTGATCCCTTGTATCCTCTACTCAAGGAACATAAGCAAGATCCACAGCTGCTTGTCAGGCTAATTGATGAGCTATAGCTGTGGTCAGGCATATGTGCCCCTCTGCATCTCTCTGATTAGAGCAAATGTATGTATCAACCCAGGGTGTCTCCCCGCTGTGGAACTGCCTTGGACAGACCTCAACTCTGGTTCTCAAAATTACACAATCAGTGGAGAATGCTGATACAGCAGAGAGAGGGAGAGAGGATATATGAACTTGCATACCTCAGGTAATAAGATCTTTCTACCCATCTTGTGCCTTATCCAAAGCATGTTACCCATCTCCTCCCCTCTACTTTTTGTTGTGTATTTTAATTGATTTAATAAGGTATTTGCCTTAAGCATCTTAATTTGATCTGTGAGTCATTTTGTTCTGTGACTTCTGAGATAGCTTCCTGGGTAGTGATCTTGGAGACTACTATTATATCAGAGTGATTTTTCACATAATAATAGATAACGACTGATTTCTGGTTAATAATTGCTATTTGATCTACAAATTGGAAATCTCATATCTGGAAAATTAGTGGCAATCTGAGTTATGGAAACATACTAATGGTTAGAAAAAATAAATTCCAAATAATGATAGTCAGCTCTAAGTATGATCCAAAAATGGCTTCAAAAAAAATGTGAACCATTCCAGTGAAACCATCATGGAATAAATCATATAAACAGAGAAGACAAGCCTGGGGAATTACGGCAAGTAGATAATATATGCCCACTTCCATGATATAATACACAGGAATATTGCCTCAGAGTGGTAGACACAAATTCAGATTTGGATTTACCTTCCTTTCCAGACATAAAGGTGACACAGCAATGGCCCAAAGTTAAGCCTATTATTTTTTTGGTTAATAACTCCTGTATGCATAGAGAGTGAATAAAATATACCTTACATCAATATTAATGCCAAATAGGCAAAGATATGCAAAATTGGCAGAAATTTCACTTCTTTACAACACTGTGACAACCAGAAACCTAGAAGATGTAATGCCTTCTAAAAAAAAGTGAGTTAGGTGAAATTTCTTTCAATAATTTAGCCTACAGAGATTGAGAAGCTCACATTTAAAAAAAATTGGGAAGCAGAACCTGGGTGGCTCAGTCAGTTAAGCGTCTGACTTTGGCTCTGGTCATGATCTCACCATTAGCGAGGTCGAGCCCTGCCTCAGACTCTGTGCTGACAGCTCAGACCTTGGAGCCTGCTTCAAATTCTGTGTCTCCCTCTCTCTCTGCCGCTTCCCAGCTTGTGCTCTATCTCTGTCTCAAAAGAAAACATTAAAAAATAAATAAATAAATAAATAAATTGGGAAGAGAAAAAGAGAGTGGAAGGGGAAAATTGCTTTAGATTTAAAGTAGGACTTTAAAAGTAGCCTTTTGTAGGACTATATTAAATTCAAACACTGTGCAGGAAAAAACACAATTAACAGAATGAAAAGACAAGCTATGGGATAGGAGAAAATATTTGCAAAATAATTTGCAAATATATTTGATAAGGGTTAATATCCAGAATATATATAAAAAAAACTTCCTACAATTCAACAACACGAATAACCCAATTAAAAAATAGTCAAGGACTTGAATAAACATTTCTCCAAAGATGATAAACAAATGCCAGACAAGTATATGGAAATGACCAACATCACTAATCATTAGAGAAATGCAAACCTAAATCACAATGATGTATCATTTCACATCCATTATGATGACTGCTATTAAAAAACAGTAAATGATGAGTCTTGGTTACGATATTGAGAAACTGGAGGGACCCCTTATGCACTGTTGATAAGAATGTTAAATGGTATAATCTACACAACTTACCTTAGAAGAATGGTTAAAGGAATCTCTCCAAACAGAAAGGAAATGATAACAGAAGGAACCTTGAAACATTAGGAAGGAAAAAAGAACACACTAAGTGAAAATGTTAGTAAATATAATAAGCTGTCTCTTGTTTGGTTTTCTAAATTATGTTTGATTATTGAAGCACTGTCTGATATGGTTCTAAATGTATGTAGTGGCCATATTTAAGATAACGATATATGTGGATAATGATAAGTGGGATAGGGTAAGGGGGTGAAAACAGAAGTAAGATTTTTTCCACTTCATTCAAGCTGGTAAGATAACACCATTAGATTGTTGAAAGTTATGTATGTATAATGTAGCATCTAGAGCAACTATTAGAAAAAGCTATATGAAATTATACACTCAAAAACACTGTAGATAAAAGTGGAATTGTAAAAAAAATTTCAGGTTACCATAGGAGGTCAGGAAAATAAGACAGAGAAATGAAAACCAGAGAGAACAAACAGAAAAAAAAAAGGTAGATATAAGTCCCAACATACGAATAATTATATTAAATATAAATTGCCTACATATAGAAATTAAAAGGCAGAATTAGTAGAGTGAATTAAAAATATGACCCAACTATATCCTTTTTGTAAGATACTCACTCGAAACATAATATAGACAGGTTGAAAGTAAAAATATGGATAAAGATACGTAATGAACACAAGAATGGCTATATTAATGTCAGATAAAGATTGTAGACTACAGAGAAAAAAATAACCAGAGTCAGAGGAATATTATATAATGATAAGTCAATCTAACAAGATGACATAGCAATCCTAAAAGTGTATGCATCAAAGAAGGAAGTTGAAGGAAACAGTGATAGAACTTACTATCTTAGACAAACCCACAATTATAGTTGGATATTTCAGTACCTTTCTCTTAACAATTGATAGAACAACTAGACAGAATATAACTGAGGATATGGAAGAATTTAACACCATCAACCAATACCTTCCAAACCACAATTATAGGATAGTTCATCCAACAACAGCAGAATATCATTCTTTTCAAGTGCCCAAGATAAATGATAAAACAAATTTCAACAATTTAAAGAACTGAAATCAAACAGAATATGTTTGCCAATCATGATAGAATCTTATTAGTAATTTAGTAACAGAAAATTAAGAGGAAAATTGCTGAACACTAAAACAACACATTCCTAAATAATTCATGGATCAAAGAAAAGTCTCAAGTGAAATTAAAAAATACGTTGCAATGAGTGAAAATGAAAATACAACATAACAAAATTTGTGGGGCACAGTTAAAGCAGTGTTGAAAGGAAAATTTCTAGTGATAAATGTGTATATTAGAAAAGAAAAGTTGAAGAAAAATCATGTAAGCTCTTGCTTCAAAAATCGAGAAGAGCTTGAAAAAGAAGAGAAAAATAAACCCAAAGCAAGCAGAAGGAAGGAAATAATAAAGATAAGAGCAGAAACTAATTAAATTGAAAATAGAAAAATAATGGAGAAAATCAATGAAACAAATATTTGCTTTCTTAAAAAAGATCATTAAAATTGACAAACCTCTACCAGAACTGACAAAGAATGAAAAAGAGCAGACACAATTTACCAACACTCGAAATGAAACGGTATTATTTAAAACCCTGTAGACATCAAAAGGTCAATATGGCGGGGCGCCTGGGTGGCGCAGTTGGTTAAGCGTCCGACTTCAGCCAGGTCATGATCTCGCGGTCCGGGAGTTCGAGCCCCGCGTCAGGCTCTGGGCTGATGGCTCAGAGCCTGGAGCCTGTTTCCGATTCTGTGTCTCCCTCTCTCTCTGCCCCTTCCCTGTTCATGCTCTGTCTCTCTCTGTCCCAAAAATAAATAAACGTTGAAAAAAAAATATTTAAAAAGGTCAATATGGGAGTACTATGAACAGCTTCAAACACATAAATTGGACAACTTAATTAAAATGGACCAATTTCTCAAAAACCACAAACTTCCACAACTCACTCAATATGAAATAGATCCTTTGCATAGTCCCATAACTTTATAGAAGATTCAATTTTTAATTAAAAAAAAAAAAAACACTCCCCCAAAGAAAAATCTCCAGGCCTAGATAGGTTCACTGGAGAATTCTATTGGACATTTAAATAATTAACACTGATTCTACACAATCTCTTCTAGAAATCAGTAAAAGAGGGAATATTTCCCAGTTCATTTTATAATGTAGTATTAATCCTAATAGCAAAGTCCCTGAAGACCCAGGTGGGCTTCCACATACCCAGGCTCCTGCCTCATTCCGGTACTGGGCCAGATCCTGTGGGCTTAGACTCTCAACTTGCCCCAATGTGGGCCAGGTCCCATAAGACCCAAACTCTAGATTGGCTCCCATGGACCCAGGCATACGGCCTGCCCCAGCACCATGGTAGGAAAAAAAAGAAAAAGAAAAAGAAATAAGACAATAGATAACAAGTGTTGGTGAAGCGGTGGAGAAAAGGGAATGCTCATGCACTGTTGCTGGGAATGTAAATTGGTCCAATCACTATGAAAAAAAGTATGGAGCTTCTTCAAAAAATAAAAAATAGAACTACCATATGATCCACCTATCCCACATCTAGGTATATATCCAAAGGAAATGAAATCAAGATCTTGAAGAGACATCTATACCCCCACGCTCATTGCAATAGTCAATATATGGAAGCAACTTTAGTGTCCATCAGTGGATAAATGGATAAAGAAGATGTGCTATATCTTACTCAGCCATGAGAAAGAAGGAAATCCTGCCATTGTGACAACAAGGATGAACCTGGAGGACATTAGGCTCAGTGAAATAAGCCAGAAAGAGTAACATAAATACTGTCTGATCTCACCTTTATGTGGAATCTGAAAACAAAACAAAACAAGGTAAAAGCACATAGAATGATGGATACCAGGGGCTGGAGGGGGAAGAGATGGGCAGATATAGGTCGAAGGGTACAAATTTGCAGTTCTCTAGAATGTATAAGTTAGAGATCTAATGTACAAGCATGAAAACTGTACCTAATAATGCCGTATTGAACACTGAAATCTAAGAAATAGATTTCAAGTACACTTACCACACACAATCAATGGTAACTGTGAAGAGATGGATGATATTTAATTAGCTTGACTGTCATAATCATTTCACTACGTATATGCATATTAACTCATCATGTTGTACACTTTAAATATATACAATTTTTATTTAAAATGCTGCATTTGGGGGCACCTAGGTGGCTCAGTCAATTGAATGTCCAACTCCTGATTTTGGCTTGGGTCATGATCCCAGGGTCGTGGGATTGAGCCCTGTGGTAGGCTCTGAACTGAGCGTGGAGCTGCTTAAGATTCTCTCTTAGGGCACCTGGGTGGCTCAGTTGGTTAAGCATCCAACTCTTAACTTTCTCAGGTTGTGATCTCACAATTCATGAGTTTGATCCCTGCTTTGGGTTCCATACTGACAGTGTGGAGCCTGCTTAGGATTCTCTCTCCTCTCTCTGCCCCCAACTCTCTCTCAAAATAAATAAATAGAATTTTTTAAAAAGTTAATAAAAAAGATTTTCTCTCTCTCCCTGCCCCTCTCCCCTCCTCGCATGCACACTCTCTTTCTAAAAGAAAGAAAGAGAAAAAGCAAGCAAGCAAGCAAGCTGCATTTGAAAACTTGAAAGATAGTGTCAACAATACTTGGAGAGGTATTTAGGGCCTAAATGCTTTTATAAAATTAGAAGAAGGACTGAAAATCTTTCAATTGAATGAACTAAATATCAATCGAATAAATTCAGAGAAGAATAGAATAAACTTGAAGGAAGTAGAGGAAGGAGAAAATAAAGATGAGAACAGAAATCTATGAAATAGAAACAAAAATTACAATAGAATCAAAGAAACCCAAAAGTTGTCCTTCATAAAGAGTAATAAAATTGGGGCGTCTGGGTGTCTCAGTCTGTTAAGCGTCTGACTTCAGCTCAGGTCGTGATCTCACAGTTGGTGAGTTCGAGCCCCAAGTCAAGCTCTGTGCTGACAGTTCAGAGCCTGGGGCCTGCTTTGGATTCTGTGTCTTCCTCTCTCTCTGCCCCTCTCCCTCTTGCGTTATGTTTTTCTCTCTCAAAAATAAATAAAAACATTTTAAAAAAATTTAAAAAAGAATAATAAAATTGAGACACCTGTGAAGAGTAACCAAGAACTAAAAATGATTCTAAGGATTAGAGGAAATTGCAGACAACTTTGAATAAATATGAAGACTGAAATAAATTGAAAACATTCCTTGAAAAATATAACTTACCAAAAATGTCCCAAGAAGAAATGGAAAAGGTCCCACTTCCCCGTGTGATATCATAGATCACAGCAGGCTACCAACACTCCCACTGCAACAAATAGAAAAAAAATCAGATAAATTATAAAAGTTATTTTTGAAGTTATTATACAGTTGTAGATAGACTTGATGATAAGGACTGGATGAGCTAAAATGCCAGAGAGGGAAGATCCCTTGCTAGGGAAGCATTTGCTGATTCTGGGCTGGAGTTGAGGATCAGAGTTGGCCTACTGGGAGGAAGAGAAACCAGTGGGGCTTTTGACAGTCACATGAGTGGATATGATGGATTGGAGTCTAGAAGTGCTCCCAAATCTTTAATCATTATGGGAATGCAAAATAAAACTACAATGAGGTAATACTATTCAGAAGAATGGCTGAAATTATAGACTGACAATACCAAATGTTGGTGACAATGTGGAGTCAGTAGAACTCTCACACATTGTTAGTAGGAATATAAATTGTTTCAGCCAATTTTGGAAACAATTCGGTTTCAATGAAGTTAAATGTACACTGATCCTATGACTCAGCAATTATAAAGAAACAGATTAGAGTGTTACAGGCAACAACATGAGTGAATCTCACATGTCTGATGTTGAGTGAAAGAAGCCAGTAACAATAGAAAACATTGTAGGACTTCATTTATAAGAAGTTCAAGAACAGGCAAAATTAATTTATTGCAGCAGAAGTCAGAGTAGTGGTTACCTTTGGGAGGAAGATATTTTCTGGGAAGGGACACAAGGAAAACTGATAGGATAAAAATATTTATGTCTATGTGTGGATCTTGTTACTGGTTATGCTGATGAATACACATAAAAATTTCATAGAGCTATACCCTTATGATTTGTTCCTTTCATAAACATTATACTTCATTTGAAAGGAAATGATGCCTCAAGATACATGATAAACAGATGAATAAAAGAGGTACTTGCATTAAAAAAATGAAGGTGTATTAGCAATCAAGGATAGTGATTAATTCAATTCTGGGCATGTGAAGTCTAAAAGTTTCATTGGAGAATTACAACTGCAGCCTCAGATTATGGGAAAACTTTTGGTTTCACATGTCACTGTTGATTCAATGTCTTTTTACCTGACTCTCCTCCAGTTACTCTACTGTCTAAGTCATTTTCATGTATCCATGAGATCCACTATGTGCCATCTACTCCACCCTGTAAAAGTGCAGCTCACTTTGGTTGCACCCACACCAATGTAACACCTAAATCAGGAGTTCTTGATCACTCTGATGCCAGCTATGCTCAGGCTCCTGAATTCGCCATGCCCAATCTCTTGCCCCATCCTGGCAGTATACTTCTCTTGGGGTCTCTCTGACTTTCTGTCACAGTTATACAAGCTCAGCCCTTATGCACAAGCTGCACACCATACACATGTACAAATGAAAAGCCAGGTTCTCATATAAGAGTTGGGAGGTGGGAAGCTAGTCCTGAATGGTCGGGAATGTGAACAAGTGAAAAAAGAATGACTTTTGATGATTTTCTCTACCAGATTATGGATCTTTACATTGTAATCAAAAAGCTTTCACTTTCACATGGCTTATCCTATAGCCTTTGTCAGAGTCTTGATAGGAGTATGTTTCAATAACTTAATTTTTCAAAAAATTGTTGAAAATGCCACCCTGGGCGAATATATACTGGAATAATGACTGCTGTCTAACATCTGGGTTTTCTCCATTTATGCCACCATTCGTTATTTCACATAGTCATGATTTCTTTATACCATCCCTTGTTCCAGAAATGGTTTATTGCATCATAGTTTAGAAAGTGATATGGGATCACATATGTACGAAAGCCCTTGGGTAACAAAATCGGGGGAAGGCTAATGGCAGAAAAGTAAGAGGGGAAAGATAGGTGAAAGCATGGAGTAAAGTTAGTGTCTAAAATAATTGTTTTTGGGGCGCCTGGGTGGCTTGGTTGGTTAAGCGTCTGACTTCGGCTCGGGTCATGATCTGACGGCCCGTGAGTTCGAGCCCCGCGTCGGGCTCTGTGCTGACCGCTCATAGCCTGCAACCTGTTTCAGATTCTGTGTCTCCCTCTCTCTCTGCCCCTCCCCTGTTCATGCTCTGTCTCTCTCTGTCTCAAAAATAAATAAACATTGAAAAAAAATTAAAAAAAAATAATTGTTTTCAATTATATATGCTTTGCTATAATGGCATGAAATTTTAGTTCTGAGCTCAGCAATGAGTATAAAAAAAGGAAACACAATTTGTTACTTAACTGCATATATACATTTTTAAGTTTATTTATTTATTTTTTAATTTTTTTTTTCAACGTTTATTTATTTTTGGGACAGAGAGAGACAGAGCATGAACGGGGGAGGGGCAGAGAGAGAGGGAGTCACGGAATCGGAAACAGGCTCCAGGCTCTGAGCCATCAGCCCAGAGCCTGACGCGGGGCTCGAACTCACGGACCACGAGATCGTGACCTGGCTGAAGTCGGACGCTTAACCGACTGCGCCACCCAGGCGCCCCTATTTATTTATTTTTGAGAGAAACAGAGACAGTGTGAGTGAGGGAGGGGAGGAGAGAGAGGAAGAGAGAGAGAGAATCCCAAGCAGGCTCTGCACTGTCAGCGCAGAGCCCGATGTGGGGCTCAAACCCACCAACCATGAGATCATGACCTGAGCAGAAACCATGAGTCAGACGCTTAACCAACTGAGTGACCCAGCGCCAACCCCTCCGCCCCTCCCACACACACACATATATTTATTAATTGTAGTGTTAATTGTAGGGTTTGCTAGCTTTTTTTTTTTTTTAATTTTTTTTTTTCAACATTTATTTTTGGGACAGAGAGAGACAGAGCATGAACGGGGGAGGGTCCGAGAGAGAGGGAGACACAGAATCGGAAACAGGCTCCAGGCTCCGAGCCATCAGCCCAGAGCCTGACGCGGGGCTCGAACTCACGGACCGCGAGATCGTGACCTGGCTGAAGTCGGACGCTTAACCGACTGCGCCACCCAGGCGCCCCTGGTTTGCTAGCTTTTTAAAGACAGTTGAAAATCAGGCCTTTATTGAGAAATGTAATCCCCCTCCCTATACTCTCTTGCACCTTGTTCCTTTGGGGGAAGTTAGACATAAACCTAGGATTTTTACCAGGAACAGAAAGCTGCCATAATTTCAAGGACTTCCTGTGGTAGTCTGTCTGTCTCTGTCTCTGTCTGCCTCTGCCTCTGCCTCTGTCTGTAACTCTCTATATATCATCTGACACTAACATCTGAGTTTTATGTTATGGCAGATGCCTACTCCTTAGAGTAGATGGTGGAAGATATATTTGATTAATGTAAAGTACATTTTTAAATTTTCATCATATGTTATTTCTGAAGATACTGCTAATGCCTTGGGGGATTTTATCAATAAAAATGCCTCTTGTTTTCAATGACATCTTTTCTGGAATGTTATGACTCATTTTTCAACTAATACAAAGCAGACTCCTGTCACAGCAATGAATAGTCTAGAATTTCTAGGCTCAAAATATTGTTTTTGTTTTGGGGTATATTTCAATCCTCTAACAGAAAAGTAGATTCCTCCCTATTCAACGAAATGCTGTAATAGTAACAATAATATTAATAGTAGATATTATACTTAACCCAGATTGTCTTGCAAATTTCTTCTACATATATGAGGGGAAAACCATGTATTTCAGTGCAGAGAACATCTAATATCTTGTGTTTCCTTCCTCCTTCAATGTTAGAGAAAAATATTTTCTTCATTCTAGCTTTTATGAAAGTTTATTTATCCTCTGCTTCTATCTCACGTGGTTCGGAAACTCCAGGGTGTGTCTCAGAAATGAGCGTGTTGAAAACTGGCAGGTGGGGGAAGGAAGCTGATTTCAGTTTTGTTTTCCTAGATCTGAGTTTACAGAAGTGCCTTTTCTCTCTGAAATGCTTTTTTGGTAAGTCATTGCTCCACCACAGTCTGGTCTGTTTGGTCAAAAATCCAAAGTTTAAAATCTCTTCTTTACTTGAGAGTTTTGAGGACTGCAGAGAGCCCTATTGTCTTGGTTACAGACAAACTCCCAGATACTCTGAGTATCTGGAATACTTTGGAATAATGAGTTTGATTGCTCTTGAAAGCTTGTGGAGCTCCGGGTAGAGAAGAGCTTATGTTGGTATTTCATTGGCCTTCCACGGTGGACTCATCATCCACCTCTGTTTTCAAGTATGAAGGAATGGCTTACAGAGACTCTTTGAGCTCCCTATAAATGCTAAAGATATCTGGGTTAGTTCTGTAGGGCAGACCAGGGTTAGATGGCCACATGGCAGGGATTTATCTTTTTTTTTTAAATTTAATTTATTTTTTTAATTTACATCCAAGTTAGTTAGCATATAGTACAACAATGATTTCAGGATTAGATTCCTTAGTGTCCCTTACCCAGTTATCCCACCCCCCTTCCACAACCCCAGTAATCCTCTGTTTGTTCTCCATATTTAAGAGTCTCTTATGTTTTGTTCCCTTCCTGTTTTTATGCTACTTTTGCTTCCTTTCCCTTATGTTCATCTGTTTTGTATCTTAAAGCCCTCATATGAGTGAAGTCATATGATATTTGTCTTTCTCTGACTAATTTTGCTTAGCCTAATACCCTCTAGTTCCATCCACATAGTTGCAAATGGCAAGATTTCATTCTTTTTGATTGCCAAGTAATACTCCCTTGTATATATATACCACATCTTCTTTATCCATTCATCCGTCGATGGACATTTGTGTTCTTTTCCAGAGATTTATCTTTTTAAGGTCAGTATCCAGGTTAGGTAGAGAATTACCTGAGTGAGAGTGACAAAAATAGTCACCATTTAAAAAATTAACACCAAGTGCTACTAGCATTTATTGTGCGTGCTCAATTAGCTTTTTGTTTCCACATTCCACTGTTGATTCACATTGGTTTTATATGGTTTTTAAACATTTATCATGCACTTACTGTTCACAACAATCCTCTGAGGAGATGCTATTATCGTCTCCATTTTATAGCAGAAGAAGCTGAAGCACAGAGACCTTAAATAATGTGACTCTCTCTCTCTCTCTCTTTCTGTGTGTGTGTGCGTGTGTGTGTGTGTGTTTATAAATTTTTTTTTCAACGTTTATTTTTATTTTTGGGACAGAGAGAGACAGAGCATGAACGGGGGAGGGGCAGAGAGAGAGGGAGACACAGAATCAGAAACAGGCTCCAGGCTCTCAGCCATCAGCCCAGAGCCTGACGCGGGGCTCGAACTCCCGGACCGCGAGATCGTGACCTGGCTGAAGTCAGACGCTTAACCGACTGCGCCACCCAGGCGCCCCATGTGTGTGTGTTTAAATGTTTATGTATTGGGGCACCTGGGTGGCTCAGTTGGTTAAGCAACTGACTTTGGCTGAGATCATGATCACAGCACTTGAATTCGAGGCCCACATCAGGCTCTGTGTTGACAGCTTGGAGCCTGGAGCCTGCTTTGGATTCTGTGTCTCCCTCTCTGCCCCTCCCCTGCTTGTGGTCTGTCTCAATCTCTCTCTCCATCTCAAAAATAAATAAACATTAAAAAATTTTTTTTTAATGTTTACATATTTATATATTATGTGTGTATGTATATATGTATATATATATATACATGTATATATATACATATCTATCTATCTATCTATCTATCTATCTATCCATCCTATGGGTTCTGTTTCTCTGTAGAACCCTGAGTAATACAATCAAGTTATAAAAATTAACTTCTGCTCTGCTCTCCATACTGAGTTTTATGCCAGTACCTTATATATAGTTGCTCAGACTCCCTGTGATGCCAGGTCCTAGGCCTTCAGCATGAGCTAGCCCTCTCTTCTGTCCTGTGTCTTTTTCCTCATGCTGCCTCTCTGACCACCAGGCCAGTTATTAATTTTTTAAAAATCTCATTATTGCCCACTTAAGGAACAACCTAGTTGTTCTCCTACCCCCTTGAAAATTTAATACTACAGATATACTATATATCTGTGATTTGTACATAAAAAAGGACAACATTATGTGTTGCACCACAGAATTGCAAATTTAAACAACAAGATACCACTACACATCTATTCAAATGGCCAAAATCCAGAGCACTGATAACACCAAATGGTGACAAGGATGTACAGCAACAGGAACTCACATTCATTGCTGGTGGGAATGCAAAATGGTACAGACACTTTGGAAGACAGCTTGTTGGTTTCTTGAGAAAGTAAACCTACTCTTACCATTACAACCCAGTAATTGCAATTCTTGGTATTTAGCCGGAGGAATTGAAAACTTACGTCCACACAAAACCTGCACACTGATGTTTGTAGCAGGTTTATTCATAAGTGCCAGACCTGGAAGCAAACGTCAGTAGATGAATGAGTTAATAAACTGTGGTACATCCAGACAATGGAACATTATTCAGTACTAAAAAGAATTAATCTGTAAAGCCATGAAAAGCCATGGAAGAATATTAAATGCAAATTATTAAGTGAAAGAAGCCAATCTGAAAAGGCTGCTTACTGTATGATTCCAATTATATGACATTCTGGAAAAGGCAAAACCATGAAGGCAGCAAAAGGCTGCCAGGAGTTAGTGGGGAAAGGAAGAATGAATTGGTGGAGCACAGAGGATTTTTAAGATAATGAAATTATTCTGAATGATACTATAATGGTGGATTCATGCCTATACACACACACACACATATGTATATGTATATATATGATATACATTTGTCAAAACCCATAGAATATACAACACCAAGAGTGAACCCTAATGTAAAATATGGATGTTGGGTAATAATGATGAGTCAGTGTATATTCATCATTTGTAACAAGCGTGCTGTTCTGGTGCTGGATATTGATAGTGGAGGAGGTTGTATGTGTGTGGGAGGTAGGCAGACAGTATATGAAATCTCTGTACCTGCCTTTCAATTTTGCTGTGAACCTAAAACTGCTCTTAAAAATAGTCTATCCTGGGGCGCCTGGGTGGCGCAGTCGGTTAAGTGTCCGACTTCAGCCAGGTCACGATCTCGCGGTCTGTGAGTTCGAGCCCCGCGTCAGGCTCTGGGCTGATGGCTCGGAGCCTGGAGCCTGTTTCCGATTCTGTGTCTCCCTCTCTCTCTGCCCCTCCCCCGTTCATGCTCTGTCTCTCTCTGTCCCAAAAATAAATAAACGTTGAAAAAAAAATAGTCTATCTTTTTTTATGACTGAGTAATATCCTTGGTGTGTGTGTGTGTGTGTGCGTGTGTGTGTGTGTGTGTGTGTGTGTGTGTGTGTGTGTGTGTTTATTAAATCTTCTTTATCCATTTGTCTGTTGATGGACACTCAGGCTGCTTCCACATCCTGGCTGTTGCATATAATGCTTCAATAAAAATAGGGGTGCATGCATATATCTTTTTGAATTTGTGTTTCTGTTTATTTGGGTAAATACCCAGTAGTAGAATTATTGGATCATATTGTATTTCTATTTTTAATTTTTTGAGGAAATTTTATACTGTTTTCCTCAGTGGCTATGCTAATTTATATTTCTACCAACAATGCATGGGGGTTCCTTTTTTCCCACACCTCGCCAATACTTGTTTCTTGTGTTTTTGATACTAGCCATTCTGATAGGTGTAAGATGATATCTCATTTGGTTTTGATTTGCATTTCCCTGATGATTAGAAATGTTGAGTATCTTTTCATGTGTCTGTTGGCCATTTGTGTGTTTTTTTTTTTTTTGGAAAAATGTCTACTCAGATCCTCTGCCCATGTTTTTAATAAACAAAAAGTAGAATCAGTCCTATAATTACAGAGGACAAACTGATGGTTGCCAGAGGGGAGGAGTATGGGAGAATGGGCAAAATGGGTGAAGGGGAGTGGGAGATACAGACTTCCAATTATGGAATGAATGTGTCACAGGAATAAAAAGCATAGCATAAAGAATATAGTCAATGCTAGGAGCACCTGGGTGGTTCAATTGGTTAAGTGTCCAACTCTTGATTTTGGCTCAGGTCATGATAGCATGGTTTGTGAGGTGGAGCTCCAAGTTGGGCTCCATGCTGACAGTGCAGAACCTGCTTGGGATTCTCTCTCTCTCTCTGTCCCTGCCACTCCCCTGCACTCTCTCTCTCTCTCTCTTTCTCAAAAATAAATATTAAAAAAAAATTTTTAATGTATATTTTTGAGAGAGAGAGGGAGCATGCACACGTGCAAGTGGAGGAGGGGAAAGAGAGAGGGAGACACAGAACCTGAAGCAGGCTCCAGGCTCTGAGCTGTCAGCACAGAGCCTGACATGGGGCTCGAACTCACTAACTGTGAGATCATGACCTGAACCAAAGTCAGAAGCTCAGCTGACTGAGCTGCCCAGGCCCCCCCCCCAATAAATATTTTTTTAAAAAAGAAATTATTTTCATAATCCAGACAGTGAGGACCCCTTTCTTAAAAGAAGATTACTTAAAGTTAAGCTCCCTGGATAGCATCTTTTCAATGTTTTTCTCTTAATTCACTTGTGGTCTTTGTGGGGATGGTGTGAGGAGGTGTTTTCCCTATTTCTTGATAAAATTATTATAAAACAGCAAGCACAGAAAAAATTTTCATGACCAAGAAAGACTTTGTAGAATATCTCTTGCTATTATTACTTTCTCTTGTTTTTATATGAAATTTATCTTAGGAACCGAACCACCAAAGGTTTTACATTTTATCATGTTCCTCTTTCTCTTTGATGAAGGAAGTATTGCCAAATTACAATACCAAGAATCCTCTTAGCCTATGAGGCAGGTTTTATCCAAGGGTCCTGGTCGCTCTTTTCCCCTCTTTTCTTATTGTTTGAGAGTATCTAGGAACAATACTTTTAATTTTTTTCCATTGCTGTTCTTGTTGTTGTTTTTTTTTTTTAATTTACATCCAAATTAGTTAGCATATAGTGCAACAGTGATTTCAGGAGTAGATTCCTTAGTGTCCCTTACCCAATTGGCCTATCCCCTTCCCACACCCCCTCCTGTAACCCTCAGTTTGTTCTCCATATTTACGAGTCTCTTCTGTTTTGTCCTCTTCCCTGTTTTTATATTATTTTTGTTTACCTTCCCTTATGTTCATCTGTTTTGTATCTTAAAGTCCTCATATGAGTGAAGTCATATGATATTTGTCTTTCTCTGACTGACTAATTTCACTTAGCATAATACCCTCCAGTTCCATTCATGTAGTTGCAAGTGGCACGATTTCATTCTCTTTGATTGCCGAGTAATACTCCATTGTATATATATACATCTTCATCCATTCATCCATCGATGGACATTTGGGCTCTTTCCATACTTTGGCTATTGTTGATAGTGCTGCTATAAACATGGGGGTGCATGTGTCCCTTTGAAACAGCACACCTGTATCCCATGGATAAATGCCTAGTAGTGCAATGGCTGGGTCATAGGGTAGTTCTATTTTTAGGTTTTTTAAAAAAAAAATTTTTTTTTTTAACGTTTATTTATTTTTGGGACAGAGAGAGACAGAGCATGAATGGGGGAGGGGCAGAGAGAGAGGGAGACACAGAATTGGAAACAGGCTCCAGGCTCTGAGCCATCAGCCCAGAGCCTGACACGGGGCTCGAACTCACGGACCGCAAGATCGTGACCTGGCTGAAGCCGGACGCTTAACTGACTGCGCCACCCAGGCGCCCCTATTTTTAGTTTTTTGAAGAACCTCCATACTGTTTTCCAGAGTGGCTATACCAGATTGCATTCCCATCTTGGTTATTTTTTTTAACGTAACATTTACTGTGTATTTTTCTTTCTTTTTTTTTTTAATTTTATTTATTTTGTGTGTGTGTGTGTGTGAGAGAGAGAGAGAGAATGAGCTAGCGAGAGGCAGAGAGAGTAGAGGACAGGATCAAAAGCTGGCTCTTTGCCTACAGCAGAGAGCCCAATGCAGGGCTCAAACTTACGAACTATGAGATCATGACCTGAGCTGAGGTCGGACGCTTAACCGACTGAGCACTCAGGTACCCCTATGTCGTATTTTTTTTAATTGAAAAACTAATATGTGTTCAATTAAAAAAAATCAGAAAAAACTAGAAAGAAAGAAAAACATAAGACACCTGGATCTTATACCCCATTCAAAGTTGTTAACACTTTTGTATAAAATCTCCCAGTGTTTTATGGGTAGGCAAATATTTGTCCAACAGTAGAAGCATGGGTCATTCAATATTGTGTTTTTCTACTCAGCAAAATATAGCTTCTTTCTTACATCATTAAATAGACTTTTAGCATAATTTTAAAACCTTTTTCTTTGGAAAATTTCAAATAAAAACCAAGTAAACAAAATAGCATAATGAACCCCCTTGTATATATCACCCAGCTTCAAAGCTATTAACATTCTGCTATTCTCTCTCTTTTTCACTTCTCCTACTCTTATTTTAGCTATAGCTTCCCTGAGATAGAATTGGAGTGCATGTTTATTAAATGTAAAGTTTTGGCAAATGGCTTGACAAACTGTAGCATCCCCCCACCCCAATGTAGACATAGAACATTTCTGTAATAGCATGTCCCTCCCTGGTTACTCCTAACCCCCTGAAGAGGAAAACACTCTTCTGTTTTGTTTTTTGGGTTTTTTTTGATTAGTTTCCAAATGTTCATATACAAGGAATCATATAGTATGATCTCTTTTGTGACTGGCTTCTTTTAAATTCAATGTAATGTCATTGTGATTGGTACTAGTGTTGCATGTATCATTAGTTTGCTCCTTTTTATTGCTGAATAGTATTCTGTTTTTGTCAATATTTCCCAATTTGTTTATCCAATTTCCTTTAAATAGACGTTTGAGTTATTTCCGTTTTTGGCAGTCATGCTTAAAACTGCTGTGACTATTTTTGTACAAGTCTTTTTATGGACATATGTCTTCATTTTATTATGTAAATACCTTGGCATGGGATTACTGGATGTAATAGGCACACCTTTTACTTTATAAGAAACTGTCAAGCCTTTTTCTAAATTTGACTTTGTGTCCGTCTTTTGTATAAGTCAAAATGAAACAAGGAACTGATGTCATTTCACCTGGAAAGTTTAGAAATAAAGAAAAAATGATACTTAGCACATCAATATGAAGAGTCATAGGCTGCCAAGCATCACAGTTTTACTCTACCACATCTGTGAGTAACTGATGTTTTAGTTTAATTAGTACCCATAATTCCTGGCCCGATGTTAGAATTAGCTAATATGTTCTTACCATCTTAACGGGGTTAAGCTGTGGCACCCACTGGCAAATGTTTATATTTTTACAGTATCTGTAATGAATATCATTTCAAAACTCCCAAGATGAGCCAGTAAAATGAATGTGTTTTAAGCATATTGGGTAGGTAGTTAGAAACTTAATACAATTGGCTGAAAGAACAAGGTAAAGTGACATGAGGGTTACATGTGGATGTTGTATCCTACCAAGCAGATATTGTTCCTTAGCACATAGTTGGTACTTTTTAAGTAAGAGCAGACCACATGGATATTGCCTATTAATTCTCTACCTTTTACTAATTATCCTTTCTAGATGAGCCTATAAATTGTATGCCATGATTCATTTGTAATGCTACTTTCCACTTTTCTAAGATGGTAAGAACAATTTGGATCTTCCTGTGCCTATTTATGGCCAACACACATCCTTAGTCTTTAAGACACATGAGGCTTCTTGAAGATCTGACTCCCTTTAGGAACTGGCTTGTGCCCTGTGAGGGTCAGATACAACGTTGCCAACTGTCCACCCTGGAAGGCTCAGCTTTCACAGAGGGACAAGTCATGTTTGGACAATAGAGTCTCTATTCCACAGAATGTTTAAAAAAAAAGAAAAAGAAAAAGATTGGTTAGACCCAGAGCATATAGATATGCTTTATTTACCCAAGGGTTATTCAGCTTTAAGCAGAAAACTTTGACCTTTGACTTCTCTTTAAAAATTTCTTCCTTCTTGGGGCGCCTGGGTGGCTCAGTTGATTAGGCATCTGACTTTTGATCTCAGTTCAGGTGTTGATCTCAGTGTAATGAGTTCAAGCCCTGTGTTGGACTCCACGATGGGTGTAGTACTTACTTAAATTTTTTTTTCTTCTTGCTTGTTGCTTTGTTAAGAGTCTGTTTGGTAACTTTAAGTATAATTCACATGATTATAAATCCCACATTGTTTGTGTAATTCATATCATGAGTATTTCCAAACTAATATACCGGTAATCCCTTTATAGTGATACCAAGCTTAATGTAAATTTAATTTTCTCTAATCCAGTCTCTTTGTTTATGTAGTCATGTATTTTGAGAAAATATGGAAAGTATTGCTAATACTGGAAAATAGAATGATTGTTCCTCAAGGGATTTGGTGATCCAAAGTGTCAGCATTTATCCACCCCTCATGAGATAATGGAATGTGGCTTCACAGTGCTCAGTGCAAGTCAACCATGCTTGAAGACATTCTGCCTCTCAGATCACTCACACATATTTGAGACTCAGAAATAATATTTTCTCTCAAATAAGAATTAAAAAATAAAACATTTTAAGTTATCTGAAAAAAACATCTTGGGTTATAATTTCTTTCAGCTCATATTTAACAGGGTTATGAGTAATGAACTATAGTTTTTTGGTTTTTGGTTTTGTTTTCATCTAACTGTTCAGTTCCTTGTTCTCAATGTGATAGTTTTTCAAGTATTGGGGAAATACTGGTTTTATTTAAAATCATATAAACTGATGTACTGCAGCATACCTACTTGTGAAGATGAGTATTGGAAAAGAGGTAAACCATACAGTGTGAGAACACTAATGTTGTATGATTAGGGGACAGGGCTTGAATTAGAGTATCACTGAGTTAGTAAATTCCTTTAACCAAAGACTGACAAGGAGTGACAAAGATAGCTAGTATTTAAATTAAAGAAGGCCTGGGGCACTTGGGTGGCTCAGTTGGTTAAGCATCTGACTCTCAATCTCAGTTCAGGTCTTGATATCAGGGTTGTGAGTTCAAGCCTCTACTTAAAAAAAAAAAAAAAATTCAAAAAGGCCTAAGAAAACTTGGTAAAACATACCCATCTTAGATCAATAAAACATTATTCATTTGGTGATTCATAAAAATAAATAGCCTTTTGTGATTGGATAAATAAAAGCAGGTTGAGAAAAGAGAAGATCCCTAAAAAACCTTGTAGAGGAGCTGGGCCTGTGAACTCTGAGGATATTCATGGATAATAGGAATATTTAACAATTTTTCTTCCTTCTATCAGAACTTTTTTCTCTTATGTCAACCCATTAGTTAAGTGTTGCTAAATGTTGTAGCCCAGTCTTAGCTGAGCTATGAAGGTTTAAGGGTCCAGCCTATGTCCAGGGGTGTGTGGACACTTGGAAGCCCACCAAATGGACAGGTGGGCTGCAGAAAAGGGAGGCAGCAGTCTGGAGCAAGATCAGCAGCAGATGTGGCTTCTAGCAACAGGGGCATGTTTGTGGGCCATGTGAGCATTCCTCAGAGATTCACAGAAATACTGGTGAAAAGAACCCTGATAGGGAATAGATCTCTAGATGACAAGAGGAATTGGTTTTGCAACCTGGAATATCTAAGTTACTAAGGAGATAGGAAGTAGATAAATAAACATGTATTTGTTAAGTATTTAATTTAATCTATATTAGCATGTGTTTTACTTTATAGGCAATGGATATCTCTTAAAATCCAAGCTCTAGAATGCTGTTCGAGGCTGTTCTGCTTGGTTTAAGTCTAGGGCCAAGCTTCTAGGATTGCATTCTGGAAAGTTGGGAACACATATTGCCATGAGGAAGTTATGGCAGGGGCTCTAGGGTCAGGGAAGACTTTCTGGTGGAGTTGATTCAAACTGAGTTGTGATGGACAAATCAGAATAGTCATATGGAAAATGTTGGATGAAAATAAGGGAATATTTGATAGAGAAAATAGCGTGTATATAGCACAGGTTGAGAAGTCAAAAGAGAAAAGAGGGCAGTGAATGGAAAAAAGAAGCCAAGGGAGATGGGCTCTAAAGAACAGGTGGAGATAAGACTATGTTGACAGGAAGCAAGAATGGCCGTAGAAACAGATTTATCTGTAAATGGGAGCAAGGGGGCAAAGGGAGTTCAAGCTTGTGACTACTTTGTTTTCTGTTTTCCCCCTCCTGAAGCAAGAAGGTGGGAGAAGGGCAAGGGGTACAAGGAAGTGTGTATTTATATAGATAGGTAGAGGGGTAGGTAGAAAAGAGAACAAAATATTTACCTTCTATACATTTTTATTGATACCAAGATGAGGTAGGTGGCACTCTGGTGTGGATCTCTGGGTCTGATTTCCAAACACAGGAGGGGCTTTTCCTTTCATATTCATCTTATTTAAGTCTCTGCTTTCACAGTGAATAAATAATTCACAATTCAGAATATTCATAAGAGTGATAGAATTAAAACAGATTTTATTGATCTATAGCCAGCTCTAATGTGACCAGTGAATACCAACAGAATATAAGTCTGAAAATGCATATTTAAAACAATGAACAGTCAACTCTGCTGTGTACCAAACTCTGTGTAGACACACTTCATGCCCTCAAAAATTATAATTCATTCAGGGAGACAAACGCAGAATCTGTGATTGCAGATAAGCCAATAATGTTATTAAAATGCCATGGGATTAGAGAGAGGGAATAAAATCACACAGAGAGATGAATAAACATATTTGAGTTAATATGTCTTCTTAAATTACTTCTATGTCATATGCTAGAGGGCCTTCCATGGAAAATCCTAGGTAGAAGGACACTCTTTCTATGTTTCCACCGCTTCTGAGTGGACCTGAATAAACAGGTGTTACTGGTATTTTAATTTTTTTCTCTGTTCCATATTCCATAGAGATTAGCTTGCCTTCAGCCTGACCAGTTAGACGACACAGGAGGTCTTTGACTTCTTTTTTTTTCCAAACGTCACCACTCTGCCCGAGAGAATTTATATTTTGTGCTTTATTGAAGTATTGCTCTATCTCAGCCTTGTGAACAAGACTGTGGAGACCCTTCTTCTTCCCCAGATAAAAGAGCGTGCTTGCCTGCTTGGACCTGCACATGCTCCTGTACTGTCTCTTGAAGGTTCTGTTTAAGGATGAAACATACTTTTCCATTAGTTTGGAATCTTCATCTAGGTCTTGATTTTCTGGCCAGAACAGAAGGCAGGCCAAGAAATAAGGGTCTGGATATTGATGACTTAGTCCTATGACTTGCAACACTTCTCGGAGCTGTTTTTTCAGTGTGGTAAGTGGTTGAATGGATTTGGAGTGGGGTTTTAGACAATTAAGAATAATGTTGGCTAAAATGAAGTTTAGTTTCTCCTTTGCCAGGTGTTTAGTTGGGTTTTGCTTCAATAGGAAAAAATATTTGTTCACTATATTTTCCATATTGGTTGCAGCGTCTTTGTGATTTGGATTAAGATATTCCAGGAGTCCAGAAAACCTATCTGCTCTCAAAGCTTCTAAACCTTTCCTGCATTTCTCTTCTTGGAGAAACTGACTCTCTTTGCCCTGTAATGGACCGAAATCCGAATGGCAGAAAAGTTCCATGTATTTCCTGAAACAACGAGCGATTTTTTTCCTTAATGAGATTTCTACTATTTCTTTTTGGGTGTTCTTCATTTTCAAAAGAACAATATAATCATCAAGGAAGTCAAAACACCTTTTCAAATCTGATTGTAAATCTTGTAAGTAGGGTGTGAACTTGCTAAGAGCCAAATAATATTCACATTTTGGATTTATGGGAGTAAGTCCCTTTCCTGATAAAAATTCTACCAGAGCTTTTTTAGATAATTCATTTTCTTTGAGGAAATAGGGAGTGAGCTGGAGAATCTGAATAGTGTAAAGACCAACTTCGATTTCACCCAAGAAACCGGCTGTATTGTATGTGTCATATTTTCTTTGCAACTTCTGTGGTGCCCAGGCCTCTGTTTCATAGCCTTTCCTCTCAGTTTGCTCTTGGGATTTTTTGAAAGCTCTTGAGGCATTTTCAGCAGCTTCCAGGAGATATGTTAGATCATTAACAGTAATCAGATCATTAACAGTAATATCCTTGGAGTTCTTCCTTTCATCCCACCACCATTTGATTTGACTTTTGTAGACTTGACCAAGTGTATCTGAGATATAGGAATTTTTAGATGCTCTCTTCTTGGCCTGATTTGCCCAATCCAGAGCAATATTAAAATTCTTTTCTTTAATGTAGAAATATCTTGCTAAGGCCTGACAAATGAATGCATTTTGTGGGAATCGAACACTCCCTGCCACCAAGACCTTTTCAATTTCTTCATTCTTTAAAGCTTCAATTAACGGGGCAAACAAAGTGTCTGTTTCATCTCCATACTCCTTGCGCTGTCTTGTAAGCAGAAGAGTTTGCACATCATGTTGAAATTTTTCTCTTCCTATTCCAGAAACATAGAATAAATTTTCATTTAAGATCTTCAATGCAATTTGACATTTAGTCAAGTTATAGCTTTCTTCTAGTTCTTTCAGACAGAAAATGGCAATCAAAGGATGAATGATGCGCACACCTGTGTATCTCCCAAAATCTGCAACTTCTGTGTTTATTAGAAGTGTAGAATAGGCTCCCATCTTATCCTCTAGGCTTTCAGGTTCCCAGGGTATACTAGTGTATATGATTCCCAAAAATATTTCACACTGTGACACTGAAATTGTAGAATCAGTAACATAAGAGTTGAGTAAAGCCAGGAAGGAGATGAGTTGTGCTTCCTTGCTGTCAACATTCTGTCCTTTTAGGATATTCTTGACTACCTTTTCTATGTACATTTCATTAAAATTGCTCTTCATGATCATGAAGGAATAAAAGTTTTCACAGTTCTTGTGTTGCTTTTCAATTTCTTCCAGTTTAGCCTCAAAAGCTCTTTGTTCCTTAGGAGAAAGTTGGTAGGTTAGTGCAACACTGTCTGCTAATTTTGCAGTCTCATCAGGATTCTGGGATCTCATGCAGTTGAGGATAATTACCAGTGTTTTTTCATATCTCAAGCCCTTCTCTGCTAAAATGGAATCGATGGCATTCTGTAGGACATAAACATTTTCCTGGTCTTCAAAATCATCCACAAGGAGAAGTACAGGAAAGTAGTCTTCATGGCTGGTTGCCTTATAGGTAATCAGTTTGGTCACTTGTTCTACAATTTCTGCAAAATCAGTTGTTTTGTTTTTTAACACAGCACATCTAAAGTTTTTCTTTAGGTCCCAGAGGACATTCATAGCTAACGTAGTACCCCCACAGCCTGGATGATGATAAAGATTGATAATTTTTGCAAATACTGGTTTAGGAGAGTCTGCCCAGCACTGTATCAGATCTTTAAGCTTTTCATAACTATCTCTTTTGACAAAAGCTGAAGAATAGTTTTCAGAAGAAAAATAGAAGTTCCACCAGGATACTTTGCCACCTCGATAAAAGTGTTCCTCTTTTGATGTCTTAAATTCTTGGAATTTAGATTTATCTTTCTCTATGTCTGTGTCTTTACACTCATTTTCACAGAGGATTTCCAGTGCAGTCAAGATATCCTCTTCCTTTTTCTCCAAGATAACGGAAGAAAATCCATGGGAAGGCAAAAATCTTCTTGATGACTGAGTCACTGGTTTTAGTTTAAGAATAGTACTGTTTATCAGTTCTAAATTTAAAGTGGAAATACTGTGGTTTGTTAATTCATCTGCCATTGTCAGTCTTGTTTGTAGCAGATCTTTCCATCGTTGATAAATCTGTGAGTTTACACAGATACACAATATATTTTCCATTCCTCTGAGAGCTTGATAGAAAGCACAGAAAGTTTCAATGAGGGGATCTCCTGGGCTTTCCACTGGAGAGAGTAATAGAAACACTACCAAAAATTTCCCTCTTGTCATTATATTTTCATCTGTGAGAAATAAAATCAACTTTCTGACTTCAGAAGCTCTTTCTCTATGCCATAAGTGTGGTTCTAGAGGCTTATGGCTCTCATTTTTCAAGTCTGATCTGCCATTGCAGAAGATCCAGCTGGGCTGCTGGTAAAGATTTAAACTAGAAATTTTCTCCCTTATGTTATTTGTCTTTTCTTCAAACTGATTTGGAAAGTGAAGATTTGCTACTCGGCTTTTTTTGTAAACTTTGGCCACCCCCTTGCTCACAGATTCAGGATCAAACTCCAACACAGCAAACCACTTCATTTCCTTTAGAAAATCTAAGTTATTTGTTTGGTTTGGATGGCATTTATTTGTTACAAGAATGTACCAGCTGTAATATGAATTATCCAGTGAGTCTCGGTTGCCTATGAGAAGTTTGATAAGCTTTTGTCCTTCACTCTCCTTCTTATTTGCCTTCACCTCATATTCTTCTTCAGCCTCTTTTCTAGATGCTGCTAGTGACTTTAAATTTTGTAAAAATGCTTTGTAAGCTATATCCCGTTGCTTAACATTGGCCAGGATATCCTTAGAGCTGGCCCCATCTCTCACAAACAGTGAAAGATCTTGGTTTGGTTTCCATGTTTCATTTTTACAGTTTTGCATCCTAATTAAGAAATACTTTTCTTCACACACAGAGTGTTTTGGAATAACATCTACTTCTATGACAAATCTGTCAGATGGTGTATTGTTCTGCAGTAGAACTTCCACAAATCTTGGTTCCCGAATGCACTTCTTGGCTTCATTGACCTCATCTTCAAAGTATTGTCTGATCGTTATATTGAAGTGGTCAATGAAGGCATCTTTACTGGTGACTTTCACACCAACAATTTGTCCATGGGGTTTGTTCTTAACTCCAAAATGGATGGTGCCATTGGTGCGTGAATTAATACAAGCTGCTGCAAATCGGAAGACTTCATTGCTAAATTTCATCTTAATGTCCTTTTCTGTGGCTGCTTCTGTATTTGTGAGGGCTTTGAACTCATGTATTGGGTCTATGAGATTGAGTGGGCCAGTTTCAGGTTGTAGAATACTATGTTCTATGTAACGTTGGCTGTTATGGAACTGATCAAAAGGATATGGCATACAAGTCAACTGTTCAGTTTCTAGCTTATCCTGATTTTGGTCTTCAGTGGTTGTTCCTCCATTTAATGCATCTTCTTTCAAAAGAATTGATTTTTGTTTTTTGGTATCTCTGATCTCTCTGAGATCATGATTAAAATTGGGTAACTCTGATTTTTCATCTTCCTTTTTTGTCTGTTGTGGCTTTTTTGGGTGTTCTTGTAGGGATGGTTTTGTATGATCTAATTGTCCAGAATCCTGATTGTTACTTTCAGGGTACCTATTATTCAATCTGTTATATGTACGTTTTATCAAAAGTGCTGGACCCCGTGGTAGCCCCATTTCTCTAAGGTCCATCTCAGTTAATTCCTGCAGGACTAATCCAGTTACTTCTTCATCGATCAGAATCTGCCCATATTTCTCATCAATCTTAAGGTCTTTGGTTACCCATTGTTTCACATGCTCTTTGGTCCAGTTGTTGGTCACTTCGGGTAGCTCTACTTTTTCACTCATTTCGAGCTTGCAGTTTTTTCCTTGGAAAAAGTAATACGATAAGCATTTTAGTATTATGCTTAACGATTGAAATTACATAGTCAATTATGTACGTAATTTTACACAAACAACATATATAAAATATTGTTCAAGAATGACTCTTAAAATTAGTCGATACTGGGGCGCCTGGGTGGCTCAGTCAGTTCAGCGTCTGACTTCAGCTCAAGTCATGATCTCACAGTCTGTGGGTTCGAGCCCCGCGTCAGGCTCTGTGCTGACAGCTTAGAGCCTGGAGTCTGCTTCCGATCCTGTGCCTCCCTCTCTCTCTGCCCCTCCCCCACTCTCACTTTGTCTCACTCTGTCTCTCAAAAGTAAATAAATGTAAAAAAAAAAAAATTAAAAAAAAAACTAGTCGATACTAATGTTTTGTAGTCCCAATTAGTGCCCTTGTTTCCTAGGTGATTATAATTATTATCATTAAATGAGCAGATGCTTCCAACTAGGGTCACATACACCTTTATCCATATAGTAATTATCCCTTTTAGGTTTAATTTGGTGAAATTTGGGTTTTTGTAACTGTTTTTTGAATTTTTTTTTTAATTTATATTTGACAGAGACAGAGTGTGAGTGGGTGAGGGGTGGAGAGAGGGAAGGGAAGTCACAGAATCTGAAGCAGGCTCCAGGCTTGGAGCTATCAGCACAGAGCCTGACGGGGGGGCCAGAACCCATGAACCACAAGATCATGACCTGAGCTTAAGTTGGAAGCTCACCCGACAGCCACCTAGGTACAACAAGGGTTTTTGTAATTTAAAACCAGAATTTTAAGTAACAAGACATTGATTCCCATAGCTGAATATTGCAAATAAGCTTTAAATATAAAACCAGATAAGTGGAGGTGGGTTGGGGAACAGAAAACTCCTTTCTCAACTAGGAAGATGATCATCTTTGTTACATAGCAATGAAGCAATCAGCTACCTCATCACCTACTGTCTTTTGGAACTCAAGCTATTAGGCCACCAAGACAAAAAGAGATGTGGTAGCAAAATGTTAGGGAAGTCAATTTGCTTGGCTAATTCTTGTGGCTCTCAGAGATACCAAAAGAATTAGCTGTATTTCAAACTGGCCTGGCCTGACTGAAATTAGATAAGAAAAATAGTATGAGTTTTTAACTTTGTTAAAACGATTTCAGCCTATGAAGCAACATTTTTCCAGATATATCTCCTGAGACAAGGGAAACAAAAGCAAAAATAAACTGTTGGGACTCCATCAAAATAAAAAGCTTCTGTACAACAAAGGAAACAATCAATAAAACTAAAAAACAACCTACTGAATGGGAGGAGATATTTGTAAATTACATACCTGATAATGGGTTCATATCCAAAATATAAAGAACTTATATGGGTCATTACAAACAACAACAACAAATAATCCAATTAAAAATGGAGAGAAGACATGAATAGACATTTCGCCAAAGAAGACATACAGATGGCCAACAGACATATAAAAAGATGCTCATCATCACTTATCATCAGGGAACTACAAATAAAAACTGCAATAAGAAAGGAGAGGAAGATGGCAGCAGAGTAGGAGGACCCTAGACTCATTATGACTCATGAACACAAGTAGTTAACTATCAAATCATCCTAAATATCCCAGAAATTGACCCCAAACAGCAGAATATACATTCTTTCAAGTGCTCACAGAACATCCTCTAGAATAGGTCACATATTAGGTCACAAAATAGGCCTCAACAAATACAAAAAGATTGAACTCATACTACATACTTTTTCTGACCATGACACTATGAAACTAGAAGTCAACCACAAGATAAAAATTGGAAAGATCACAAATACATGGCAGTTAAACAACATGCTAGTAAACAATGAATGGGTCAACCAGGAAATCAAAAAAGGAATTAAAAAATACATGGAAACAAATGAAAATGAAATCTCAAACAGTCTTTGGGATGCAGCAAAAGTGGTCCTAAGAGGGAAGTATATACAATACAGGCTTACCTCAAAAGCAAGAAAAATCTCAAATAAACAGCCTAACCTTACACCTAAAGCAGCTAGAAATAGAACAACAACAACAAAAAAGCCTAAAGCTGGCAGAAGGAAGGAAATAATAAAGATTAGAGCAGAAATAAATGATATATAAACTTAAAAAACAATAGAACAGATCAATGAAAGCAGGAGCTGGTTCTTTGAAAAAAAATAATAAAATTAATAAACCTCTAGCCAGACTTATCAAAAAGAGAAAGGACCCAAATTATTCACCATGATCAAATCGGATTTATTCCTGGGTTGCCAAGTGGTTCAATATTTGCAAATCAATCAATGTGATATGCCACCTTAATAAAATAATGGATAAGAACCATATTATCATTTCAATATATGCAAAACAAGAGTTGACAAGCTACAACATCCATTCATGATAAAAACCTCAACAAAGTAGGTCTAGAGGGAACAGACTTCAACACAATAAAGACCACATATGAAAAACCCACAGCTAATATCATCCTCAATGGGGAAAAATTGAGAGCCTTTCCTCTACAGTCAGGAACAAGATGGGGATATCCACTATCACTACTGTTATTTAACATATTACTGGAAGTCCTAGCAACAGGACTTAGACAACACAAAGAAATAAAAGGCATCCAAATCTGTAAGAAAGAAGTAGGACTTTCACTATTTGCATATGACCTGATACTCTATACATAAAACCTGAAAGACTTCACCAAAAAAAAATGCTAGAACTGATAAATGAATTCAGTAGAGTTGCAGAATACAAAATCAATGTACAAAAATATGTTGCATTTCTATACAGCAATAATGAAGCCACAAGAAGAGAAAATCAATCCCATTTTTAATTACACCAAAAACAATAAGATACCTGGGAATAAACCTAACCAAACAGGTGAAAAAAACTCTGAAGAATTTAAAGCACTAATGAAAGAAATTGAAGGTGATGCAAAAAAAAAAAAAAAAAAAAAAAAAAAGGAAAGACATTCCATGCTCATGGACTGGAAGAACAAATGTTAAAATGTCCATGTAACCCAAAGCAATCTACACATTTAATACAATCCCTATCAAAATACCAACAACATTTTTTCACAGAATTAGAACAAATAATCCTAAAATTTGTATGGAACTGGGGTGCCTGGTGCTCAGTTGGAAAATCTGAAATTTTCAATCTCAGTTGAAAATCCAACTCTTGATATTGGCTCAGGTCATGATCCCTAGGTTGTGGGATTGAGCCCCATGTTGGGCTCCATGCTGAGCATGGAGCCTGCTTGAGATTCATTCTGTCTCTCTGCCCCACTCCCCCAGTTGCATGCTCTTTCTCTCTAAAATTAAAAAAAATTTTTGTGTGTGTGTGGAACCACAAAAGACCTCGAATAGCCAAAGCAACCTTGAAAAAGAAAAAGCAAAGATGGAGGCATAACAATTCTGGACTTCAAGTTATATTAGAAAGCTGTAGTAATCAAAACAGTGTGGTACTGGCACAAAAATAGATATGTAGATCAGTGGAATGGAATAGAAAACCCAGAAATAAACCCATAATTATATGGTCAATTAATCTTAAAAAAAACCCAGTAAAGAATATCCAATGGGAAAAAGTCTCTTCAACAAATGGTGTTGGTAAAACTGGACAGCCACATGCAAGAGAATGAAACTGGACCTCTTTTTGCACCAAGCAAAAATAAATTCAAAATGGATTAAAGACCTAAAGGTGAAACCTGAAACCATAAAAATCCTGGAGGAAAACACATGCAGTAACTTCTTTGACATCGGCCATAGCAACTTCTTTCTATATATGCCTCCTGAGGCAAGGGAAACAAAAGCAAATATAAACTATTGGGACTTCATCAAAATAAAAAGCTTCTGTATGGCAAAGGAAACGATCAACAAAACTAAAAGGCAACATATGGAATGGGAGAAGATATTTGCAAGTGACATCTTATAAAAGGTTAGTATCCAAAATCTATAAAGAGCTATATAGACTCAACACCACAAAAATGAATAATCTAATTAAAATGGGCAGAAGACATGAATAGACATTTTTCCAAAGAAGACGTTCCAGATGGCCAACAGACATATGAAAAGATGCTCAACATCATTGATAATCAGGAGATACAAATCAAAACTGCAATGAGATTTCCCCTCACACCTGTCAGAATGGCTAAAATTAACAACACAAGAAACAATAGGTATTGGTGAGCATGTGGAGACACAGGAACCATCTTGCACTATTGGTGGGAATGCAAATTGGTGCAGCCACTCTGGATTACAGTATGGATGTTTCTCAAAAAGTTAAAAATAGAATTACTCTACAATCCAGCAATTGCACTACTAGGTATTTACTCAAAGAATACAAAAATACTAATTCAAAGGAATATATGTACCTCAATATTTATAGCAGCTTTATCTACAATAGCCAAACTATGGAAACAGCTCAAGTATATATCAAATGATGAATGGATAAAGAAGTGGTAAATATACAATGAAATATTACTCAGCCATAAAAAAAATGAAATCTTTCCATTTGTAACAATGTGGATGGAGCTAGGGAGTATTATGCTAAGCTAAATAAGTCAGTCAGAGAAAGACAAATACCATATGATTTCACTTTGCCTTCAGTCTGCAGGACATACCTAGTCCTGAGCCAATTAGCAGAACTATGAGCTACTGGCACAATGAACATTATAAACATATTTCATATGATTGATTCCATTCACTTTACAGTGTAGATCCAGGAGGTCTTTGAGGTTCCATAAGAATTAGTGCACATATCGCAACCAGAAATAAATATCATTTGTTTATTCACTCGACAAATTTTTTTTTTTTTATAAATTTTTTTTTTCAACGTTTATTTATTTTTGGGACAGAGAGAGACAGAGCATGAACGGGGGAGGGGCAGAGAGAGAGGGAGACACAGAATCGGAAACAGGCTCCAGGCTCTGAGCCATCAGCCCAGAGCCCAATGCGGGGCTCGAACTCCCGGACCGCGAGATCGTGACCTGGCTGAAGTCGGACGCTTAACCGACTGCGCCACCCAGGCGCCCCTCACTCGACAAATTTTTATTGAGCACCTGTTAGGCATCATGCTCAAGAAAAATAGTGGTAACCAAAATAGATGTGAAGTTTTTTCATAGTACTTATAATCCAATGGAGCAAATTTAAAAAAGAAAAAAAAAAAGCCACACACATACATTCAAAACAGTTTATAATAATAAATTGTGATCGTGCTTTGTGTAAGACTCAATAACGGGCAAAGGACTGGGATCTGTGAGGAGGGGAGGAATGTCACTATGAGGAAAGTGGGGACATTGGACAGGTGAAGTTAAAGTGGGGCTTCTGGAGTAGGGTGGGAGGCAGGTAGAGGGAACAAGTCTGGGGGGGCAGAGTGAAGGGAGTAAGGCATAGTCTACCTGGTAGGACTTCCAAAGTCCTATCTCCAGGGTCCAAGGAGATGGGTGTGGTGGTGCTCCACAGTGGGCTGTCTGTGCTCCTGCTCCCAGATCCAGGTACTGGGTCTGCCAAAGAGAATTCCAGAGCAAAGGGAATTACTGACCAGGAGATGACTCCACACACCCCAGAGCCTGGATCCTCCTGCTTCCTCTGCAGAGGTCCTAAGTGTCATTTCAGATAAGCTGAAGGGAGGGGTCCTGCCTTACCTGTTTACAAGCACTATATGTGGAATAGTAGAAGCAGTTATTAGTAAACATAATCCTAATGAAAGATTTTTTGAGGTCACTTCGGAGAAAAGTTTGAATAAAAAATGACTACTGTATTATTTTTAAATTTTTAAACTTTTATTTTTGAGAGGTGGGGGAGGGAGGAGCAGAGAGAGAGAGAGAGAGAGAGAGAGAGAGGGAGACAGAGGATCTAAAGCGGGCTCTGTGCTGTCAGCAGACAACCTTATGAGGGGCCCAAACTAATGAACCACGAGATCATGACCTGAGCTGAAGTCGACGTTTAACCAAACTTGCTTTTTTATATATTTTAATATATTTTGACCTCCTTTTGTAGGTAGCTGAAGGGAAGAGGCACTCATGCCCTCAGACACTTCCTGTCACAATTTTTGGTGGCTCAAATGATCCTTCAATACACTTTCTCCCTCTTGACTGCCTCTTGTCTAATGATCTTGACCTCCCCCCAACTCCAGTCTTAACAGTCACATCATTGACCTTATGATAACTGTTATGGGTTGAATTATGACCACCTCCCTCAAAAAACCTATGTGTTTGTGACAGGTGAAAGGAAAGGGCGTCACTTATGTCAAGAGGTTTTGAAATGGAGCCATTAAGGAGATGGGCCATATACATGCCCTCACTGGAGGAACCATGAACTTTTAAACCTGGCCCAATCAAAAGTATTGCAAGGACTTAGCCCAAATTTTCTACTTGCTAGGAAGAGGTTTTACTTAGTGATAGCCTTAGCAATAAGTTATATTCAGTCAAGATTAGCTTTCTGCCACCAAAAACAATCAAAAATTCTTTTTTAACATTAAAAAATTTTTTTGTAATGTTTATTTTTGAGAGAGAGAGAGAGAAACAGTGTGATTGGGGAGAGGCAGAGAGAGAGGGAGACACAGAATCCGAAGAAGGCTCCGGTCTCTGAGCTGTCAGCACAGAGCCAAACGTGGGGCTTGAACTCAAGAACTACAAGATCATGACCTGGGCTGCAGTTGGACGCTTAACCCACTGAGCCACTCAGGTGCCCCTTTAAAAATTTTTTTAATGTTTATTTGTTTTTGAGAGACAGAGAGAGACAGAGCATGAGTAGGGGAGGGACAAAGAGAGTGGGAGACACAGAATCTGAAGCAGGTACCAGGCTCCAAGCTGTCAGCACAGAGTCTGACACAGGGCTCGAACCCAGAAACTGTAGATCATGATCTGAGCTGAACTCAGACGCTTAACTGACTGAGATCCCCAGTCAAAAATCCTTAGTAAGCAACATTATGAATATGAGCATTCCCTTTTTGCCTTAAAACCCCCTGACTTTTGCTTAGTGGGACACTATGTGGGTTGCTACCTAAATCTGTGTATCCCAAAGTACATATTCTTTGGTCCCAAATAGACACTCTTGCTTAATTATTACCTCCTGACAAGTTTAGGTTGATGTGACAAAGTCCTAGCCCCACTACCTTGGAATGCAGCCCTTTTGGACATAGGGTCATTGCCGATGTTTACAGGAAGCCATTAGAGTGGGCCCTAATTCAGTATAACTGGTATCTTTATAGGAAAGGGAAATTCAGACACAGAGGCACACACACACATGGAGAACACCACGTGCAGAAGAAGGCAGGGATAGGGGTGATCTATGAGCCAAGGAATGCCAGAGATTGCCAGCAAACCACCAGAAGCTAGAAGAAGAGCAAGGAACATATTCCAGTTTACAGCCCTCTGCGGGAAACAATCTCACCAACATCTTGATCTTGAAGACTTCCAGCCTCCAGAACTGTGAGATAATACATTTCTGTGGTTTAAGCCACTCACTTTGTGGTACTTTGTTACAGCAACCCTAGCCAACTAATAGAATCACTAATGGCTACAAGCCTTCCAGCATCTCAGATTCAAATACCTCCCTCCTGCATCTCCTCACTGCTTCTCCCTTGTAACTAGCTTGATTTTCTTTGTTCATTGTAATCACTTGCTCTGTCCTCCCTCCTCTTGTACTCTGTCTGTGTCAACTCGGTGGAACATGGCTGGACATGACCCTCCATGACCTGCCTGGTCTCACTTTACAGTCATGACCACTGTCCTCCAGCAGACTGTTAAAATGCTCTGAGCTACCATCCTGTTTCCCTGCTATATTCACTCTCTCACTGTCTTAAATGGCTATTTCACACATTCACACAAATCTCCAACACCTCCTCACCATTGTCACTTTCTGCTATAACCCTGCTTCCTATTGCAACTAGGAAACTGAAACAATCAGAAGAGAGCTTCCTTGAGCTCCTAAAACCACATCTACCACTGTACTGCTTCTTGACTTCTCTTCTGTTACTAAGTCCATACATTCTATTTTAGTTTCTGTTCTTTGAACAGACTGTCTATAACTCCCTGCTCTAGAGAGGAGACCCACGCATCTCTGGGCATCTCTTCTGGAGATGCTCTTGTCATTCTCCACAGATGTGCTCTGTCCAGGTCTGTGGCAATATCTTCTTTTAGTCAGAGTCCTTTCTCACCTTCTCCTCTGGGTACCCCAGATATTACAAGGAAAAGCTCTAGATTTTCTCTTCTGATATAGCTAGTGAGTATACCAATCCCACTAGACTCCAGCACTCTACAAGGAGTGTGTGTCCGTGTATAATGTGGGGATGTGGAAGGGCTGGTCTTTGGGCCACCTGCCAGGGAGACATTTTCTCCTTTATTGTTTGAATTCTGCTGGAAATTACAGGGAGATGGGAGCACTCTCCTCAAATTGGAAGTGCATCTGTCCTCCCCAAATCTGTTTTTAATCTGTACTTTATCTCACAGGTTCCCCACCGTTCAAAGATGAAGACCCTTTATAACAGTAAAAACTTTCTCAGCTGCCCACTACTATGATAAGAGCTGAGACGATTCATAATGATTTGAAGTTACTATATATTTGGTAATGCTTTCACATAAATTTTGCACTCTGTCAATTATACAAGCATCTTATATAGACTATGATCCATATTTGGATCATTTATTTAATTCAAGATGGCCATGATTTGGGCAAAATGCTTTAATAATGCTTTGGTATAACTCTTTGGCTCAGTGTATTATTCAACCTTGTTTTGGGTGATGATTCCTTAACATTTATGTAGAACTTTGACATATTTCACTGTTCTGAGGCTGACAAAATCATTTCATGAACATTATCCGATTAGATTCATGTCCTGGAGTGTTGGCATATTTTTTAAATATGAGGGACCTTTATGTATAACAAGAAGTTACATAGTATAAATAAAGGGGAGGGGTTGTGATCAGGAAAACAATGTCATGATTAATTATGTCTCCTCTCAGCCAACCTGTTTTCATTGTATAGGAGCATGGGACAGAACCAGTGCTGTCTTGGTTGTTGTTTGCTTTTGTTCTGCTTCTTCAAAAGAAAAGCATGTAAAAACTTAAGGTCTGAAATGGATAAAGGTGTTGTTCTGCTTGGAACTGGGGAGAAGACCTCTACCTTATCTCCTTTATTATGTTATGGGAAATTTTTGAACCCCAGAGTTCTCCTTATGAGTACTCAATTCAGGACCCCTTCCTTCCTTCCTTCTTTTCTTTCTTTCCTTCCTTCCTTCCTTCCTTCCTTCCTTCCTTCCTTCCTTCTTCCTTCCTTTCTTTCTTTCTTTCTTTCTTTCTTTCTTTCTTTTTTCTTTTTTCTTTCTTTCTTTCTTTCTTTCTTTTTTTCTTTCTTTCTTTCTTTCTTTCTTTCTTTCTTTCTTTCTTTCTTTCTTTCTTTCTTTCTTCTAGAGAGAGGGAGAGAGAGAAAGGAAGGAGAGAATCCCAAGCAGGCTCTGCACCATCAGCAGAGAGCCTGACACGGGGCTTGATCTCACAAACTGTGAGACATGACCAGAACTGAATGAAATCAAGAGTTAGACACTTAACCAACTGAGCCAACCAGGCGCCCTCAGGACCCATTTCTTAAGGACTTTTATTTTCTCGCTTTGGGGTTGATCAGGAAGGATCAAACCAAACAGCTTTTAGGGCAAGCAGTGGTGCCCACCCCTGCCTCCAGGAAGCTGGGTCTCAGCAGCCCACAAGTATCTTTGCCTCTTGTAAAGAATGCTCACAATTGGAGATCAGCAAGCCTACTGTTCTTCAGAAATGAAACTGCCAAGCAAGTTGGTTATATTTTCTGGAAGTGCACGTTAAAATGATGTATTTCCTCCCATAGTCTTTGTACAAGCTAGTTGTAAAGGAAAGTCTTAAATAAAATGATTAGAGGTGCCTGGATGGTTCAGTCAGAAGAACATACAACTCTCGATCTTGGGTTTGTGAGTTCAAGCCCCATTTTGGGTGTAGAGATTACGTAAATAAATAAATGTTTTAAAAAATAAAATAATTAGACTTTGGTGGGTCTAATCTTTAACTTTGATATCATCTTGAGTTATACAGGACAGGGTTTGACATAGCTGCCCATGGCTATAATTTTCTACACAGGTTGCTATGCTTCAATTCCTGATCCTCTGATCAACATTTTACTTAGGTCTTTCTAGACTCATCTCTGGAGACTTCCACTTTCAGAAACACTCTGCATCATGGTGGTTGGAAGGTTTCTTTCTTAAAGAATTCTTCAGGGGCACCTGGGTGGCTCAGTCGGTTAAGTGTCCTACTTCGGCTCAGGTCATGATCTCACAGTTTGTGAGTTTGAGCCTCGTGTTGCGCTCTGTGCTGACAGCTCAGAGCCCGGAGCCTGCTTCAGATTCTGTGTCTCCCTCTCTCTTTGTCCCTCCGCTGCTCATGCTCTGTCTCTCTCTGTCTCTCAAAAATAAGTAAGTGTTAAAATTTTTTTTTAAGAATTCTGCAGCCAGTGCAAGTTACATCTAGTGACACATACATGTTACAAACAGGAATATTTCTCATTCCTTTAAAATTGTTTCATTAGAAATAGCTCATGTGCACTTGAAAATATATTCATTTTCAAAGTTCTACTCTATGTTTTAGACTTAGTTTTTAAAGACAGCTTTTTAAAGAAATTTGATGAAACAGGTATCTTTAATGATTAGAAACTCACCGAGACTTTTCTGAAAACTTCCTTTTTATATCAGCAACTTGAAATAACTCTTTGTGAGGTTCTTTGATCTCAAGCTATTAGATTAGTTGTCTTTTCTTGAAAATTTGCAAGAGTCATGTCCTGGAAAGCATCTGTGAGGAAATACAGATGTAGGCAGAACAGATCTGGTCCTTTTCCAGTTTGCCTTTTGTTGAGAATCTGTTACATCAAAAAACAAAATGATATCACAGAAAATTAAAATGGAATTGATTGGATTGTTGCTTAGGAACTCTATGAGACAGATTTTCCCCCTAACTTCCTATTGTGAAAAGTCAAACATGTACAAGATTTGAAAGAATAATGAAAAGAACATCCTCCACCAAGATGGCATCACCCCTGTATTTAAATACTTTTAATAAATTAAACAAACATCCAAAAATTTGTTGCAGGCATTCTCTTCCCCTTCTGCCACATTCCACATTCAATGTGGTACAAATCCTGTAGGTTGTCTCTGTAAAACACATCTGGCATCTCCACCACTACCAACCCGTCCAAGCCCCCACCTCTCTCCTGGATGTCAGGAGCAGCTCCCTCACTTGTTTCACCCTTGCTTTTATTGATCCTGCTGGAGACTTCTCAAAATAGCAGCCAGAGTGACCCTGTTCAAATGTAAATCACATGCTAATATTCTGTTCAGTCCCTCCAGTGGCTTACCATTTGACTCAGAGTGAAAGCTGAGCCCTTTATTATAAACTATAAGGCCTCACATGACCTGGCACCCTGTTACCCTTCTGATATTAAATCTTATTTTCATTTCCCTTTCTAAAGCTGGTCCAGCCCCTTCTTGTTTCTTGCAGGAAGAACCTACTTCTGCTTCTGGCATTGTCCTTGCTTCCTCTCTGTGGGATGCCCTCAGATACCTGCAGGGCTCACTCCTTCCCTTTGCTTACATCTTTCATCACATGTCACCTTCTTACTGAGGCATGGGTGGCCAGCCTGCTGAAAACTTTATTCCATCTCCACTATTTCCTGTTCTTCTCTGTTATTTTTTTCCCTTAAATATATATACTTAGGATTTATCACAATAAAGTATTCCACATACTCCTACCTATTTATCTTGTTTCTTTTTCTGTCCCACCCATTATTTCTGTGTACTTCATGAGGATCAGGAGTTTTTACATGTATTTACTATTTTACAGTGCTTAGCACAGAGTAGCTTTTAACAAAAAATTTGTTGAATGAATAACATTTTCTCAGAGTAGTTTAAAGTAATAAATTTTTGACAACTCTTGAATTAGCTATGTCTGTGGGTCAAAGGACCAAATGACTGCTCATTTCACTAGGGCAGTTCTTTCACTCGGCTTGAATCTCACACAGAAATCTAGACATTCTTACTGGGCTGTTCGTTAGGGCCAGAACTAGTTCTAGCTTCAATCACCCGGTCACAAAGAAGGAAAAGGAAATTTTGTCAAAAGGAAAGGAAAGTTAATAAGTATGTTTTCTCCTTCAGTCCTTCTAGGTACCCTAGTTTCATAATATCCTGTATCATTTCTGCTGTGTCACTCACAGTTTCCAAATAAGGTCATTTCTCATACTGGACTAGGTCTCTCTCTCTCTCTCTCTCTCTCTCTCTCTCTCTCTTTCTTCCGGGTCCTCAGTGTCAGAGCCTCAGCACCTCTGCTGTTCTCATCTGCTGCCTCTGCTCTGGAAAGCTGATCTCCTCGTGAGGGACTTACCCCCTTCCCACAGACACACCCTGCTCAGATCTGCTGCAAAACTTCTCTTAGCCAGAGTTCTCTTTCAGTAATTTAACCGTCCACCCTGTCTCTGGATATCCCAAAGACTGAGAGGACAGACTCAAGGTTTCTCTTTTGTTTTAGCCAGTGATTATAGCAATTCCACCAAGGCCCAACATTCTAAAGTTTGTTATTTTTTAAATTTTTCGTAATCTCTACACGCAATGTGGGGCTTGAACTCACGACCCCAAGATCAAGAGTCACATGTTCTTCTGTGAGCCAGCCAGGCACCCCTTTTAATTTTTTTAACTTTATTTAAACAATATTTTTTAAGGCCCAACATTTTAGGAATGAGGCAGCACATCAGAAATTTCCCTCTGCAGTATATCCCTTCTTCTTACAGCTTTTATGCCTCTATACAGCCAGCAACTCACTGTGTGCTGTGTCCAGTGCTGCAAGGGTAACTTTGTGCCACCTAAGAGGTGGCAGCTTTCTCTTCCTTCAGATTCTGCCAGTAGATACCAGGGAGATAGAAACACTGTTCTCAGATAAGGTCACAGACATTTATTCCCCAAATCTGGAGTCTTTCCTTTTGTTATATGGAAAAATCGGCAATACCTTGTCTTAATATGATACACTAAACTCTTTACTAATATCTTGGACCTATTATAATGTCAAAAGGTTCTCAACCTCCCTCTCCTCTCATGACAGCAGTTGTGAACATATAATGATTTGAACTTACTATATTCAATAATGCTTTTAAAATAGTTTGTACCTTATCAGTTATAAGAGCATCTGCATATATATTGTTGGAGCTAAGCAAAGATCAAAATGACTGGTGTGGACAAATTTTGAGATTGACTTGACATAACTGTGGCTTCCTGGGGGCCCTCATCTTCCTGTTTTGAAACAATTGTGAACACAAATCTTATCAGTAATACCATTAATTATTAGCAAAGGAGCTACAGGATGCCATCCTCCAGCAACTGCTCCAGTTTTCTCTCTTTAGGTGTTGAACAAGAAATGCCAAATCATCAGAGTGCATAGGGTCAAGCACTGGTGCCCACCCACCCTCATCTCAGGGGCGTCCTCAGAGCATCCCAGATATCTATGCCCCAAGCAGTCCTGTTCGGTAGGACTCAGAGCTGATCATCAGGGAGAGGCTCTGCAGGATTCTGATGCTAGTCTGGGAGAGCTACACATCTCCCCCTGCTGGTCTGAAGAAACGAAACCATACACAACACAAGTTAAGTTTCATTTCCTGGTTAAGTTTCCATTTTCAGTTTTTAACTAGATTGCTGTAAAAAAAAAATGAATGTGAAGGGACTTCTTACAAAGAGAAATAGTCTTTGGAGAGTGTTATCTTTGATTAAATGTAAAGCTTCTAATAACATCTTAAGTACGGAAGACAGAATTTTACACAGTTTCACATGACCACAGGTTCCTTTACAATCTTTAACGTTTACATTCCTGAACTTTGCATTGTTTTTCTGTTGTCTTTCCTACTGCCCTGTGGGACCATAAGGTTCTCACCACTACAAGTACACTTAACGGTACATTTCTTTCTAGAAGAGCATTCACAAAGTTAGCCTCAGTTAAATATGTTGCTACATATTTAATCTATTGATATTTCTAATTACTTTCAACATTTTTACAAGCAATCATTTATGTATAAACACAAGTATTTATATAAAAAGTACAGCTGGGATTTTAAAAAATAGCCACACCATCGGCAGAAAATTTAAAGGTTTACTGATTCTGTAACTTACCAGGATTTTCCTGAAAACTTCTTTTTATATTGAAAAGTTGAAGCTGTTGATTTCAACCTTTGTTTTCTTAATCCTTTCCTAGTGGGCAGGAGAAATAAGATTGTAAGATCCTTTTAGAAATCCAAACAATGAACTTGTGGAGTTCTCTGGTCTCCCAATAAGCCGACTCCTCTGACCCTGTGTGAGATCAGCAGTGAAGAAGCAGAATGAGGAAGTTAGAAATGCAGTCAGTTTCAGTTTTGCTCAGGAATGGTTTATTTGGACTTGGAAGGATGTAAAATATCAAAGTTAACACCTCATAAAATTATCAAAAAATTTTGAACCATTGCTTAGAAACTATTCATCAGACAGTATTTTAAGTCATAAGAGTTCAGAAATTGTGGTGGTGGGGACCCTATGGAAAAAACATATAAATACAGAAGAAAACATTAAAATCTCAATGTGATTTAAGTGCCTGTTATGGGATGAAGTGTGCTCCTCCAGAATTCATATGTTGAAGTCCTAACCCTCAGTACCTCAGAACGTGACTGTATTTGGAGATAAGGTCTTTAAAAAAGTTTATTTATTTATTTTGAGAAATAGAGCAAGACAGTGCAAGCAGGGAAAGGGCAGAGAGAGAGGGAGAGAGAGAATCCCAAGCAGGCTCTATGCCCAGCACATATCCTGACACAGGGCCTGGTCCCATGACCCTGAGATCATGACCTGAGCCAAAACCAAGAGTCAGATACCTAACTGACTGAGCCACCCAGGTGCCCTGAGATAGAGTCTTTAAAGAGATATTTAAGTTAAAAAGAGGTCACTAGGGTGGGCTTTTATCTAACATGACTGGTGTCCTTGTAAGAAGAGATTAGGATATAGACACACACACACACACACACACACACACACACAGAAAAGACTACATGAAGATGCAGGGAGAAGACAGGCATCTATAAGCCATAGTGTTTCCCAAAGTTGTCACACCAGTTTACACTCCTATTAGTAGTGTTAGTAAGAGTTCTCCTTATTCTACATCCTTGCTAACTCTTGGTATTATGAGACTTTTTTTTAATGTTTATTTATTTTTGAGAGAGAGAGAGAGAGACAGAGTGCGAGTGGGGGAAGGGCAGAGACAGAGGGAGACACAGAATCCAAAGCAGGCTCCAGACTCTGAGCTGTCAGCACAGAGCTTGACACCGTGCTTGAACTCACGAACTGTGAGATCATGACCTGAGCCAAAGTCAGACACTTAACCAACTGAGCCACCTAGGTGCCCCTAGAGACTTTCTAATTTTTGTCATTCAAGACCATGTGAAATCCTATCTTGCTGTGGTTGTAATTTCCATTCCCTTACTATTAGTGAGGTTGAAAATTTTTATGATGGTGCAAAAGTGATATGCATTCAGTAGAAGCCATACTTCAAATTTTGAAATATTTTTCATAGGTTTAGGGCTATTTATGCTTCCTTTTCTGTGAAATTCCTGTTCACGTTTTTTGTACATTTTTCTATCAAATTAGTCGTGTTTTTATTATTTGTTTTAGGATGCTTTACTATATCAATTCATACTAGAAAGTTTCCAGTTAAAGAAAATACTAGAAAATACTAGAAAATTTCCTGCTAAGACTCTTTTGTGAAAAATTTCAAAACACTTGGTACCAAGATGTTTATACAAAGATATTTGCTGAAGCATGTTGATAATATCAAAGAAAAATTGGCAGTACCCTAACTGACTATAAATAGGAATTGGTAATATAGTCATATAAATGAAATACAGCCATTAAATTTTTTTTTAAAACAGAATGATTTCCAGAATCCAAGGGAAATAATTCAGGAGTAGGATAGGGTATATTGTACACTCCTGTTTGTGTAAAAAAATTTTTTAAGTATGTAACAGTATATAAACATAGACTCTGCATACACACATGTACACATAAGCTGGTATAGGCATAAAAACTTTTGAAAGTTAGCAGGAAATTATATCATTACATCTGAGAAAAGAGACTGGGGCTTAGGGATAAGAAGAAATTTAATTTTAACTATATTTCTTTCTGTTCTTTTTTTTCCATGTCATCTATTACTTTTATTTATATTTTATTTATTTATGAAAAATTTGGACTTGTTAGAATGTATGATATAGATATACACGTGTAGGAAGAGTGAGAAGTCTTGGATCATTCCGAAATTTTTAAATTTGAGAAACAGGTCGAACAGTGGCCCAACAAATCAAGGATGGGAATTCAGGAAAAACATGTTGAGGGGTCAGGATTATGAGTTAAGATTATTTTAAACTTGTGTCAATTGTCCTGTCTGTTGCCTCTTTTATATGTAATATTCTCCAGTGAAAAATTTATCATTGAGCTCATCTTTTCATAGCAGCAAAAACAGAATGGCAACTAGGGCCTGTTGTTTGTTTAAGAGATCACAGTGTGTTCTGGGAAGAAGATGAATGGGCAACCCAAAACTATGATAACTATGACAAGTATAACCAGGCTTACATAATCCAAAAGATTAACAGCTGGAGAGCAGATGTCAGTTACCATTTAGATAATTATGTTCCTATAGCCAGTTTTGAGGTCTAAGCCAACTTGCTCTTCATAAAGTCCCTGCAGTGCTATAACAAATAAATATGATAAATATTTCCTTAGTTCTTCCCCACAGGGACATGCACTCATTTACTTGAATGTACAGTGAAGAAAGAGGATTATCTAGACCTCTTGAGGATTTTTGGATATAAGTTCTGAGATGACACTAATGCCAAGGATCCAAAATGTCACTGTGGTCCTCTGATTAGAGTGGGGGCTCATGGAGGAAACAAATAATAGAGTCATGGCACAAGTCCATCTTACAGGTAGATCCAATGCATTTGCAAACTCACACTGGTTACTTCTCCAGTCCAAGAGTACACAACTGTGACAAAGATTCTTATCAGCTCACAAAACTCTTACATTGGTTTCATGACCTATCAAACAAGTGTCATTACAGTAGAGTGGACCAAATAGAAGCTCCTAAAGTTGCCCATACATCCTCCTGCCAAGACAGTGAATAAGGAAGCAACATGTTATCCTGAGGAGAGTTGCAAAGATTAGCACTCCTATCAAAAACATAGCAAAAAAGTGAGTAGTGGGCCTCATTTCTCCATTCAAATCTTTTATATGACCCTTGCAAAAGTAGATAAATCAAGCATATGGTGGTGGACTATCATAAGCTCAACTAAATGGTAGTCCCAACCATAGCTGCTCTGCCAGATTTGGTATCTCTACTGCAACTGATCAACACAAACTCTGGGACTTGATATGCAGCTATTGATCTGGTTAATGTATTACTTTCAATCTCTGTCAGTAATTGCAGTCAAAAACAACTTGCATTTAAACTGGAAGGAGAACAATACATATCCATGCAGTTGCTCTGGATTACAGTAAGTCTCTTAATGTAGTTTTAATATGGTCTGCAAGAATCTGGATCATGTGGCTATTTCATGAAACATATTTGTCCACTATGTTGGTAATATCATGCAAATTAGACTTTCTGTATGGGAAATAGCAAATACTCTGGATTCCTTAGTAAGACAAATACATGCCAGAAGGTGAAAGATGCACCACACAAATTCAGGGCCTTGTTATATCAACAAAGTTCTTAGGGATTATATGGTCTACAGAGGGTAGAGGAAGAAGAAGTTCTGTAGAAGATCCAGAGTGTGGTGTAAGCTGCTCTGCTATTCAGGCATGTGGCCCAACAGATTCCATGATGCTAGAGATATTCATTGTGGATAAAAATCCTTCGTAGAGTCCCTAGAAAGGTCTAATATGAGAGACACATTGCAGATTCTCCAGGGTTGTGGACTAGCAGCAGGACTTTTGTAGCAGAGAACTACTTGATGTTTGAAAAAGATCTGTGGAAGAGACTGAGTGCCTGACCACTGGACATTGAATGATTATGTGACCAGAGTTTCACAACACAAGATAAATACTATCAGATCCAATGAGTCATGCAGTCAAGCTCGTAAAATAGCATTCTGTCAAATGATAGAATAGTACATTTAGATCATATCTGAGGAGGTTCAGAGGTCAAGAGTAATTACAGAAACAGGTGTATTAATATCTGAAACAGGCCCAGAATTCAACTCATCTATCTCAATTGCACTGTTGCCTCTTCCTCAAATTATCTATATGACATCATGGGAGATTCTTCATGACAACTGAGAGAAAAGGTAGAAAATGAGGCTCAGTTCACAAATGAGTCAGCTCAGCATATTGGTGCTAATCAAAAATGGACTGTTACTAACCTACAGCTACACTCAACAGTAACCTTGACAAAAAATAATAAAGAAATCCTTTCAGTGGAAGGGATATAAGCAGTGCAGTTGGTCATTCATTTGTATAGAGGGGGAAATGATCTGAAGTATGGATAAACATGGACCTCACGACCTACCCCGAACAGTCACATGGCTTAGGTGGCTGTTCAGGGGCTTCAAAGAGCAAAATGGAATCTTGGAAACAAGGGAGTTTGAGGAAGAGGCATATGAATGGATCTTTGGGAGTGATCACAAACTCTGTGGATCCTTTTGCCTAATGTTATGCCCACCAGAGAGCATCCACTGAAGAGAAGGCACTAAAAAACCAATCTGTCTTACCAGACAGAGCAACTCATGTCAGCGCTTCTGTTCCCAGTCACTTCACTGCTTATATAATAAGCCTTGAATGCAGTGGCCATCATGGCAGGTTTGAAGGCTATTCATGTTCCCAATAGCATGAACTCTTCTTAGGACGCTGGTTCTAGCTACTACCCCTGCTTGTTGACCTACCTGTCCACAGCATAGATCAGTTCTGAGCCCTCAATATGATACTGTCCTTTGAAGATCCCAGCCAGGCACTTAGTGTTAGGTTGGTTATATCAGACCCTTTCTACCCTGGACTAATTTATCCTTACTGAAATTTACACCTCTGTGCATATGTGTTTGTCTTCCTGAGTAGGGTGCCTCTGGAGTGCATATTACCAGAGTGATTATAGGATGTATGATTCACTGACATGAGATTCCACACAAAAATACGTCAGACTCAAGAGATCTATTTGAAGACAAAAGAAGATTTATTGTTCTGGAAAGACCTGGAAAGTTCTGACTCAGCAATATGCTAGTCTTGTGATCTTGGCCAAGTTATTTAATCTCTATTTGTCTCAGTTTTTCCATCTATTAAGATGAGGATGATAGGGCTCCTTTTAAGATCATCTGAGATGAAGCATTGTGTAAAAAAGCCCTGAAGATACCATTAAGTATAATGATAGGAATGCATTCTGAATGTGCAGCTGTGGTCTATACGAGTAGGTTGTGAGGGAAGTGGTATTACATATTACAGGATTTGCCATCTGGTGAGGGAAAGAAATGTGCTTGCAGCAGTTCCTATGGCCCTGAGACTGGGGTTTCTTCTACCATTTAGAAGCAGATTCCAGGTGGAGGCAGCTTTTTGCTTTGTTTTCTCAGGCAACTTTCATGTATAGTAATCATTCCAAGTTAGTGTACTCCTTTTGTTTTCTCCAACTACCTGGACTCTGTCCAGTTTCCTGCAAAAGAACTATGTTTCTGTTATAAGTATAAACTTTCCCAGGGATTCAAGAATTTTGGAGTTTGAAGTTGATTATCTAAGTCATGAGCCCATGAGAATCAGTGTTCATAGCTGAAGTTCTGCCTCATTCAGGTTGTACAGCAAGTGGTACTTCTGGGGGATCTGACCCAGGTCTTCCAAAGGACAGAGTCTCTGTGTACCAGAGGTTCCTAATGACCACCCCTCTCAGTTTTGCAGCTCTTTCAATAGTAATACATGTGTCTTTCTTCCTGAAATACCCTTGAACATACTGAGCAGAAAAGTGTTTGGTTAGATATGTATTAAACTTTTCATGTAAGCTTCTGTGTAGAGTTTATTTAAATGGCAGACCAAAGCTATGCAAAACAAATAACTAAAAAAATAAAATGATCTGTTGTATTTTATTCCTTGCATCATCCCAGGCAAATTATTATCTGTGGAGAAAAGAGGATCCATCATCGCTGTTTTCTGTGGGCATATGTTTATGGCGTAGTGGTTAGTAGAACCCAGCAATTAGTAGGTACTACTACTCACTTTAGCTTCAATATTCAAAAAAGTTCAATTTTTCTGTGTCATACCTTGAAGGACAGTGCAGACCATTGAGAATTTGAACAAGAGGGATCAGGTAATTAAAAAATTACCGTGCCTTAGGATCCAGGATCCTAGGGTGCCTAGGAGTTAGCTGGGAGAAAGTAGTGAAGAGGATAGAGGAAAGAGCCTGAGTTACTCTCAGTAGTGTGAGTAAAGGGCAGTGGAAAGCTCTCTCCTACTCACTAGGACGATAGGGTTGGGGCACAAGGCATGAGATTGATAGCTAGGCAGGAATAGCAGGGGATGCAGGCTCCAGTCCCCCAAAGATCATAATTTCAAGAGTTGGGAAGTAAGCTGGAAAAGGGTCCCACTGTGTCAGCACCAAGAGGTCACTTGGTAAATTAAGGAATGGCACTGGGGATGAGCTCAAAACTGCCTGCTGAGGGAGAGGGAGGAATTTCTGTAATGCTTCTGAATAACTCTCACCACGGAGCCATGAAGAAATCCCATGGGCCATTCTCTACCCAACACTGAGAACGATTCATGCAGCAAGAACAGGCCACAAGGTTAATCTTTGGACGGCCACTGCACATTAGGGAGGGATGTGGTCACTGTTTCTGTGAAGCTAGGTCTATTCAGGGAGTTGGGAGAAAACAGACATTGTCTCACAACCAGGAACCAAGCAGAAACTGAACCAACACAACAACTGTCTGAGGACTCCAGCAGTGACAACTTCAATATTACTACAATGAGAGTCTTGAATGCCACGTGGAGGCAATTGCAAGTCTGCCAAACTGAGACTGATAAACTGGTGAAGAGAGAAAAGAGATTGGGAATGAGAGAGTGAGAGAGAAAAGGAATGAGTCCACTTGAAATGAGTTCACAAACCCAAATTCCAAAATGCACAAACCAACTAATGTCAAAAAGATAGACAACAAAAATAACTATGAATTCATTCCAAAAAAAGTAACTCAATTTTTGATAAGCATGTTTAGGATTATAAATTTTTGATAAGCATGTTTAGGATTGTTACAGAGATAATTGAAGAGATACTAGCCATAAATATAATTAGAAATTATGCCAAAGGTAGAAATTAAATTAAAAAAAGAGAGAGAGGAAATAGTTAATTAAAAATCTTGGAAGGGGCACCTGGGTAGCTCAATTGGCTAAGCATCTGACTTTGGCTCACATCATAATCTCACGGTTCATGAGTTTAAGCCCTGCATCAGGCTCCATGCTGACAGCTCAGAGCCTGGAGCCTGCTTCAGATTCTGTGTCTCCCTCCCTCTCTGCCCTTCCCCTGCTCGCACTCTGTCTCTCTCTCTCTCTCTCTCAAAAATAAATAAACTATTAAAAAATAAAAAAAAGAAAATCTTGGAAATTCTACACATACATATACACATATATAAAAATATATATTATATAAATACATAAATATTATACATATATCAATTTTGTTGTATTTGTGTATTATATTTATATATGATATATGCATATGTTACGTATGCATGTTATATATATGTATGTTTATATGTTATGTAAATATGTAGATATATTTAATACATATATGTTTATCTTCAAAAAACACGATCAATTCTGATTATAGTAAAAAAGAAAATTTGTGCATTGAAAGATACTTTTGAGAAATTTCTCCAAATGAAGCACAGAGAAAAACAGTAAATAAAAATATATGAAAGAACCATTAAAATACATTGTGAATAGCCTGAGAGACTTCAACGTACGTCTAATTACTCTAGAAAAAGTGAAGAAAATAATGGCATTGCAATTATTACCGAGATAATGGTAGATACTTTTCAAGATTGAGGAAAGACATGAAATCTTTGTTTGAAAATAAAGATAACAAAAGCAGATGAAATAAAAATAAATCCATAGCTAGACATAGCATAGTGAAACTTAAATATAAATCTAAAAGATTTAAACTCCCAAAGGAAAAGTTCCAAATAATCTACAAAAGACTGGGAGCAAACTCTCATCATAAACATCTGATGAGGGCACCTGGGTGGCTCAGTCAGTTGAGTGACCAACTCTTGATATCTGCTCAGGTCATGATTTCAGGTTCATGGGACTGAAGTCCATGTTGGGCACCATGCTGAGCACGGAGCCTGGTTAGGATACTCTCTCTCCCTCCGCCCCTCTCCCCCCCTTTCCCTGCTCATGCACTCTCTCTTTCTCTAAAAAAAGAAAGATAGCAAGAAAAAAGGTGAAGAAAGGGACATATCTGATGAGAAAAGACAGTGGAGTAATATATTGAATATTTTGAGAGAAAGTATGCATCAGTCTGGAAACTTACATTTAGGTAAACCGTAATTCAAAGGTGAAAACTACATTAAGACATTTTCAGACATAAAATATCTAGAGGATTTGTCACTAATTGATTCTTATTGAAAAAATGATTGCATGGTGAATGGTAATTGGAAGAGAAGTGAACCTAGAGGGAACACACATGACTTAAAAAATTGGAAACATGGGGTGCCTGGGGGGCTCAGTTGGCTAAGCATCCGACTCTTGATTTTGGCTCAGCTCATGATCTCATGGTCATGGGTTTCAGCCTTGCATTGGACTCTATGCTGACAGCACAGAGCCCACTTCGGATCCTCTGTCTCTGTCTCTGTCTCTCTCTGTCAATCCCTGCTTGGGATTGTCTCTCTCCCTCTCTCTCTGCCCCTCCCCTGCTTGCACTCTTTCTCTCTTTCTCAAAATAAATTTAAAAAAAAGACCTTAAAAACATTTTATAGACACATAGGACATTGAGAAAAATATGGAGACACACAAATTCATAAAATATGCTGAAAGTTTTATTCTCTAACCAGAACTCTAGCCAGCAGTAATAAGGTGTGTGTGTGTGTGTGTGTGTGTGTGTGTGTGTGTGTTCTGATGAAGTAATATTAAAGTATGTATTTTTCAGGGATAGTGATAGAGATATGGATTAATTTCATATATTTTTTTAAAAAGTGATTTTAAGAATATAGGGTACCACTAAGGGAAGAGAAATACATTTCACAGCTTCCATGAAAGTAGGGGATGTAAGAAATGTAGAACATTTTACCAATTTAACAGGAGATAGGAAAACAGAAAAAAAAGAAACAAAGAGAAAGGATGATAAACAGAAAACATGAAACATGAAGGGAAAATGCAAATATATACTGATCACAGTGAATGTAAATGCATAAACTCACTTACTGATATTCAGTCTGTTATGTTGACTATATATAGCTTACAAAAAACCCAGATAAAATAAAAATAAAATATTTAATGGGCTGCTGGGTGGTTCAGTTGGCTAAGCATCCAACTTCATCATCCAACATGATCTCGTGGTTTGGGAGTTTGAGCCCCACATTGGGCTCTCTGCTGTCAGCACAGAGCCCACTTCGGATCCTCCATCTCTGTCTCTGTCTCTATCTCTGTCTCTCTCTCTCAAAAATAAATAAACATTTCAAAAATTAAAAAAAGTATTTAAAAATACACCAGGCAAATAACCAAAGGATATATCAATGTTAATATGAAATAAAATAATATAGAATGTAAGACAACAGACTTTTATAGGAATGAACATTCTACCAAGAAAATATAATGATGAATTTGTGGGCCTCTAAAAACATTACCTTGAAAGGAAACATTTGCTTTGAATGACACACTGGACCAGATGGACTTAACAGATATATTCAGAATATTGCATCCTAAAGCAGTAGAATACACATTCTTCTCGAGTGGCCATGGGACATTCTCCAGAATAGATCACATACTGGGATACAAATCAGCCCTCAACAAGTACAAAAAGATTGAGATCATACTGTTTATATATTTTCAGACCACAATGCTATGAAATTCGAAACCAACCACAAGAAAAAATTTGGAAAGACAACAAATACTTGGAGACTAAAGAACATCCTACTAAAGAATGAGTGGGCTAACCAAGAAGTTAAAAAGGAAATTAAAAAGTACATGGAAGCCAATGAAAATGATAACACCACAACCCCAAATCTCTGGAATGTAGCAAAGGTGGTCATAAGAGGGAAGCATACAGCAATCCAGGCCTTCCTAAAGAAGGAAGAAAGGTTTCAGATACACAACCTAACCTTACACCTTAAACAGCTGGAAAAAGAACAGCAAATAAAACCCAAAACCAGCAGAAGATGGGAAATAATAAAGATTAGCGCATAAGTCACTGCTATTGAAACCAAAAAAAACAAAAACAAAAACAAAAACAAAAAAACAGTAGAAGAGATCAATGAAACCAGGAGCTGGTTCTTTGAAAGAATTAACAAAATTGATAAACCCCTAGACAGTTTGATCAAAAAGAAAAAGGAAAGGACCCAAATAAATAAAATCAAGAATGAAAGAGGAGAGATCACAACCAACACTGCAGAAATACAAACAATAATAATACACTATTATGAGCAATTATATGCCAATAAAATGGGGAATCTGGAAGAAATGGACAAATTCCTAGAAACATAAACTACCAAAACTGAAACAGGAAGAAATAGAAAATTTGAACAGACCCATAACCAGGAAAGAAATTGAATCAGTAATCAAAAATCTCCCAAAAAACTAGAGTCCAGGGCCAGATGGCTTTCCAGGGGAATTCTACCAAACACTTAAAGAAGAGTTAACACCTATTCTCTTTAAGCAGTTCCAAAAAATAGAAATGGAAGGAAAACTTCCAAACTCATTCTATGAAGTCAGCATTACCTTGATCCCAAAACCAGACAAAAAAACTACTAAAGAGGGGAACTACAGACCAATTTCCCTGATGAACATGGATGCAAAAATCCTCAACAAGATACTAGCCAACCAGATCCAACAATACACTAAAAAAATTATTCACCACGACCAAGCGGGATTCGTACCTGGGATACAGGGCTGATTCAATATCCACAAAATAATCAATGTGATACATCACATCAATAAAAGAAAGGACAAGAGCCACATGATCCTCTTAATAGATGCAGAGAAAGAATTTGACAAAATATAGCATCTTTTTTGATAAAAACCCTCAAGAAACTAGGGATAGAAGGATGATAACCTCAAGATCATAAAATACCAATATGAAAGACCCATCACTAACATATCCTCAATGGAGAAAAACTGAGAGCTTTCCCCCTAAGGTCAGGAACATGATAGGGATATACACTCTCACCACTGTTATGCAACATAGTGTTGGAAGTCCTAGGCTCAGCAATCAGACAACACAAAGGAAGAAATGGTATCCACATTGACAAGGAGGAAGTCAAACTTTCACTCTTCGCAGATGACATGATACTCTATATGGAAAACCCAAAAGGTTCCACAAAAAAACTGCTAGAATTGATCCATGAATTCAGCAAAGTTGCAGGATAGAAAATCAATGCACAAAAATCAGTTGCATCCCTATACATCAATAATGAAACAACAGAAAGAGAATTAAGGAATTGATTCCATTTACAATTGCACCAAAAACCATAAAATATCTAGGAATAAACCTAACCAAAGTGGTGAAAAATCTCTACACTGAAAACTATAGAAAGCTTATGAAAGAAATTGAAGAAGACACACAAAAAATGGAAAAGTATTCAATGCTCATGGATTGGAAGAACAAATATTGAAATCTCAATACTACCCAAAGTAATCTGCATATTCAATGCAATCCCTATCAAAATAACATCAGCATTCTTCACAGGGCTAGAACAAACAATCCTAAAATTGTATGGAATCAGAAAAGACCCTGAATAGCCAAAGCAATCTTGAAAAAGAAAATGAAATCTGGAGGCATCACAATCCCAGATGTCAAGCTGTATTACAAAGCTGTAATCATCAAGACAGTATGATACTGGCACAAAAACAGACACTCAGATCAATGGAACACAATACGGAACCCAGAAATGGACCCACAAATGTATGGCCAAGTAATCTTTGACAAAGCAGGAGAGAATACCCAATGGAATAAAGACCGTCTCTTCAGCAAATGGTGTTGGGAAAACTGGACAGCAACATGCAGAAGCTGGACCACTTTCTCACACCATACACAAAAATAAACTCAAAATGGATAAGATACCTAAATGTAGGAAGCCATCAAAATCCTTGAGGAGAAAGCAGGCAAAAACCTCTTTGACCTTGCCCGCAGCAACTTCTTATTCAGCACGTCTCTGGAGGCAAGGGAAACCAAAGCAAAAATGAACTATTGGAATCTCATCAAAATAAAAAGATTCTGCACGGCAAAGGCCACAATCAGCAAAACTAAAAGGCAACCAATGGAATGGGAGAAGATGTTTGCAAATGTAATATCATATAAAGGGTAAGTATCCAAAATCTATAAAGAACTTACCAAACTCAACATCCAAAAAATAAATAATCCAGTGAAGAAGTGGGTAGAAGACATGAATAGACACTTCTCCAAGGAAGACATCCAGATGGCTAACAAACACATGAAAAATGCTCACCATCACTCATCATCAGGGAAATACAAATTAAATCACAGTGAGATACCAACTCACACCAGTCAGAATAGCTAAAATTAACAACTCAGGCAACAATAGATGTCGGCGAGGATGCCTAGAAAGAGGATCTCTTTTGCATTGCTGGGGAGAATGCAAATTGGTACAGCCACTCAGTATAGAGGTTCCTCAAAAAATAAAAAATAGAACGACCCTATGACCCAGCTATTGCACTATTAGGTATTTATCCAGGGGTATAGGTATGCTGTTTCAAAGGGGCACATGCACCCCAATGTTTACAGCAGCACTGTTGACAATAACCAAAATATGGAAAGAACCCAAATTTCCATAGACAGATGAATGGATAAAGATGTGGAGTGTATACACATACACACACACACACAAACACACACACACACACACACACACACACACACACACACTGGAGTATTACTTGGCAATCAAAAAGAATGAAATCTTGCCATTTGCAACTACATGGATGGAACTAGAGTGTATTGTGCTAAGTGAAATTAGAGAAAAGACAAATATCATATGACTTCAGTCATATGAGGAATTTAAGATACAAAACAGATGAACATAATGGAAGGGAAGCAAAAATAATATAAAATCAAGAAGGGGGACAAAACAGACCCTTAAATATAGACAACAAACTGAGGGTTGCTGGAGGGGTTGTAGGTGAGGGGATGGGCTAAATGTGTAAGGGGCATTAAGGAAGACACTTGTTGGGATGAGCACTGGGTGTTATACATAGAGGATGAATCACTGGAATCTACTCCTGAAATCATTATTGCACTATATGGTAACTAACTTGGATGTAAATTTAAAAAAAATAAAAATAAATAAATAAATAAAAACATAACCTTGAAACATATGAAGCAAAAACTAAATTACGTGACGAAATTGACAAAACACAATCTAGTTGAATTAAAAATCTAATTATGAAATGAAAGGATTTCAGAAAAAATATATGCATATTTATTTATTTTCTTTTTATTTTTAGAGAGAGAGCACGTGAGTAGAGGCCCGGGACAGAGGGAGAGAAAGAGAGAATCTCAAGCAGGCTCCGTGCTCAGCATGTAGCCCGACATGGGGCTCAATTCCACAACCCTGGGATCATGACCTGAGCCAAAACCAAAAGTCAGATGCTCAACTGACTGAGCCACCCAGGCACCCCCAGAAAAATATTTAAAACCTGAGACTTGAAAAAGGATTTTTGCCATAAGGCACAAACCATAAAGGAAAATATTACATTTTTTAACATTAAAAAATTCTTTTGTAACAAGATACAATGGAACTCAAGGGTTTCACCTCTTGGGGTGCATCAAGTTGAACACAACCCATGGAAATATTGAAAGCAAAGAAATTTTTTTAGTTCTTCTTACAAGTAAGGAGACAGGGAGATAGCTCTCAAAGCACTGTCTCCCATGGGGTTAGTATCAGAAGCTTTTATTCAATGGAAAATTAGTATTAGGAGGTGGATGTAGGGAGTTTTAGTATTAGGAGGTGGGTGTAGGGAGTTTACATAAGCACTTTGGTTTAATTGTGTATGTCAACATGCTAGTGCATACATCATGTGTTCAAAAAATGGCAGCGAATTCTGCCCACAGGAGCTCTTAGGATTATAATAAGCTAAAGGTAACTTCAGGACAACTCAGGGAGACTTCTGCACAGGTCCTCAGCTCCAGTTCAGCTCAAAGTGGCTTGTGTAAGGGGCTGTCAGGCAAGACACATCTAGCAAGGGGTGATTAGGTGAAACACCTAGTTGAGGTCTCCTTGGCTGGAATTGTTGGTTCTGCAAAACAAAACACATTTGTCCCTTCATCTTTCTCCCTTCTGTTTATAGCTTTCAGTCCTCTTATTTGCGTAACATCCCACTGCATCCTAACTAACAAAGATATTTTATAGGAGAGAAAACACAAGTCACATAATCAAGATAGGATTATAAAATCAACAAAGGATTAATATCCAGTATGCAAAGAGCTTCTACAAATCAATAAAAATGACAACTTATTAGAAAAAATGGACACAAGATGTAAAGAATTAATTTATAGAGGAGAGAATCTGAATGGACAGTAAACATAAGAAAAGATTTCATCTTCAGTAGTAATCAGTGAAATATATATCAAACCTATATAATAAGGTACTATTTTACATCCATTATTTTGGAAAAATATAAAGAGTTGGTGCAACAAAATGCTCATAAGTTCCTGGTGGGAATATAAGTTGTTAAGGAGAGAAATTAGTCAGCATTAGAGAAGCTAAAGATTTCCATGACCCTAACCTGGATTTTCAGTTTCTAGGTTTATACCATGAAGAATCTCTCACATAAGTTCATGAAATAAGTGAATGAGAATATTTGTTGTTCTAGCAAAGAACAAAAAAAATTCAAATGTCCAACAGTCAGAGGAAAGATAAATACATTGTGAGATATTCATAAAATTTAATATTACACAACAATTAAGATGGATGAATTAGGCCTACATGCATCAACATGAATTAATCTACACAATTTATTAATGCATGATAAAAGTGAGTTGGAAGGTATTTACAATATGGCCCCATTCATTTAAAATTTAAAAACTTGAAAATAATACTGTAAAAGGCTTATGATTACTGTTAAATAACAAAAATTCAACTGAGTAAATTTTAAAGGTCTAACTTGCTTTATTAGTAGATTCATGAATCAGGCAGCATTCCATCTAGCAAGTAAAAGGTGAGGGGGGGCGGGTCTTATCATGCAGATTACCTCATCTTCCTTTGGGGAATAAAGAGGTCCATGCAGCAAACTCATTAGCACCCATTGGAAAATTTCTGACTGACTGGTTAAGACTAGATTTTGAGGGGAGCTTGAAACTAAAATCAGATTATATATTAAGCCCCAGTTTAGGGATTTGGCCTAATAGACACTATTTTTGACCTGTGGTTTTCTTTTTAACATTATAAAGAATCTTAAATGAATGTAAAATATACTTTAGGCATTATATTGTGCTTAAAAAATATTTCGGGGGTCACCTGGGTGTCTAAATCGGTTAAGCATCCAACTCTTGATTTCGGCTCAGGTCATGATTTCAGTTTGTGAGATCGAGCCCTGCGTCAGGTTCTGTGCCGGCAGCGAGGAGCCTGCTCGGGATTCTCTCCCGCACTCTCTCCTCCCCCCCCCCCCCCCCCCCCGGCTGCAGCTCTTGCACTCTTTCTCTCTCTCTCAAAATAAATAAATAAACTTCGAAAAAAAGAAAGAATATCCACAATTATCTGAAAAATAATATAATTCTGACTTCTGGTTTCAGCTTTGACATGTATAAGGCTCTGAAATAGTTGTTCCCAACCTTACAATAAGAGAAATGTTGAATGAAATAAAAATCAGTGACTTTTCTTGGACCCGTCAAAGAACTGAGGCCACAGGGAAAATTGCAAACTAAAATCTGGACGCATAGGCAAACACAAAGAATCATAGCTGAGATTTACTTACCTGGAGCAGAAGCCAATGAAGCCATAAAATGGTGAGGACACCAAAATGGTAATTTTGATAAATTGCTGGAGGCTGAGTGTGGACTAACACAAGAAGAGAAACTCTTAGTCCTAAGAGGGACCCACATTTTCATGGGCTTTACCTCCAGGTGAAGAGCCGAGAAAATTCTGCCTCCTAGCTCTGGCGGGGGGAGAAGAAAAGTAACCATTTTGAACTGCACCCAGATTATACTTCATAACAAAGGCCTACTCTTAGTGGAAAAGACTTTCCCAGAGTCTTACCCCATCTATGAGGAAGGGCCTTTACCCAAATCCAACTCATTTTTGCCTTCCTTTCTTAAGAAGTTAAGAAATAGTTGTGAAAGTTACAGCCAAGGAATGCAAGCCCACTAAAAGACAGATTTAATTATAGGATTATAGAATGCTTTCTCTCCCCCACACCTTAACACCACATCAACAGGGCTCCAGTATAATCATAGTGGATTATAGCTAAAAGAACTCCAAAATACAGACATTATTTAAGGAGGATGCAAAACCAAGGACACTAGAGGAATTTAAAGCGTTTGAAACCTATAGCTCATGCATTTTCCAGGGCCCAGAGTTTTAAGTTGTTGGGCTAGTGAAACAAATTACAACAAACTGGGTGGCTTATAAACAACAGAAATTTATTATCTCACAGTTGTGGAGGTTAGATGTCCAAGATGGAGGCACTGGTAGGCTTGGTTTCTTCTGAGGCCTGCGAGGGAGAATCTGTGCCATGCTTCTTGCCTAACTTCTGGTGGCCTCAGGAATCCCTTGGCTTGTACATGGTGTTCTCCTTGTGTCTTCACATAGTCTTTCCTGTATGTGTCTCTGTTTCCTCACAGGTCACCAATCATATTGGATTAGAGGCCCACCCTACTTCAGTATGACCTCATCTTAACAAATTATATTTGCAATGACCTTATTTACAAAAGGTCACATTCCTAGGTACTAGGGATTATGACTTAAACATATGAATTTTGGGGGTATGCAATTCAACCCATTACACAGACTAACAAAACAATAAAAAAAGAAAACATAAATTGATGATATCAGAAATGAAAGAAAGTTCATCACACTGTTAACTAACTGGGATTAAAATAAAAACTTAAAATGAAAGAAAGAAAAGAAAGAAAGAAAGAAAGAAAGAAAGAAAGAAAGAAAAGAAAACAAAGGAAAGAAAGTAAGAAAGAACAGTGAACAACAACAATAAAAAAGAGAGAGGTCATCACTACTTATCCCACTGACATTACAAAGTTAATAGAAGAATACCACAAACAACTCTTTTGTTACAAATTTGGGATCTTTGATGAAATGGACCTATTTCTTACAAGACACAAACTATCAAAATTCACACAAGGAGAAATAGATAATCTGAACAGGCCTATATTTTTTAAGGCATCAAATCAATAATGATCTTCCAAAAAAGAAAGCACTAGACCTAGATAGTTTTATTGGTGATTTCTACCAGACATTTAAAAAGAAATAAATACTGGTGGCATGCAATCTTTTCCAGAAACTAGAGGCTGAGGGAACACATCCTAACTCATTTTACAAGGCTAGAATTGCTCTAATGCCAAAACCTGACAAAGACATCATTAGAAAGAAAAGCTATAAACCTCTATCTTTCATGAACATGCATGCAAAAATCCTCAACAAGGTATTTGCAAATCAAATCCACCAGTGTTTAAAAAGAACTATACATCTGAACCAAGTGGGATTATTCCAGGTATGAAAGTATGGAAGGCTGTTTTGACATTTGAAAATTAATGTGACCCACCTCATCAATGAGCTAAAGGAGAAAAATCATACAATCGTATCAATTGATACAGCAAAAGCATTTGACAAAATCCAACACCCATTCATAATAAAAATTCTCAGCAAACTAGGCATAGAGGAGAAATTTCTCTGCTTGAGGAAGAACATCTATAAAAACCTACAACTAAAATCATACTTTGCTGTGAGAAGCTAGATGCTTTTCCCCTGAGATCAAGACAGAAATGTCCTCCTCTCTCACCACTCCTACCCAGCATTATACTAGAAGCCCTAAAAAGTGCGTGTAGACATACATACATACATACAACTAATATGTCTATTGCAGTAATGCAGACAAGAAATAATGGTGACCTGGATCTATATGGTGGTAGAGTTGGAGAGAAGATAGGTTTAAGAGGTAGGAAATAGAAGCGACAGGACGTGAACATAGATTACATATGCATGGTGAAGGAGGTGGAAGCATCAAAGGTGACTTTTAGGATTTGGTTTGCATAACTAGATTGGTGGTGGAGCCATTTATAGAACTTAAAGAAGAAATTTAGAAGGAAAAATCGTAATTAGATTTTGGTCAAATAGATACTAAGATACCTTGGAGACCTCTAAGAAGTGAAAAAAAAATGTATGTATTTTTATATGTGTTCCTGGAGCTCAGAGGGAAACACTGGACTAGAAATTAGCACTTGTGACTCATTTGTGTATCAATGGTAATCAACCATAGCTAAGAAGAAATTGCCTAGAAGAGATATAGAGTGGAAAGAGGGCCAAAGACTGAGCCATGATATTTAGTGACCAATAGGAAGAGGAGAAGCAGCAAAGGAGATAGAGGAGTGGCTAGAAAAGAGGGGAAAATTGAGAATAGTGAGTATTTCAACACATAGGTCAGGAGTGTTGACTATGCTGAGATACTGCAATGAATACTGAAAAAAGCCATAAATTTAGCAATATTGAGGCCATTAGTGGTTTAACAGGTGTTTTAATGGGGTAATGGGGCCATATACCAAACTGGAGTTAGTTTAGGATTGAGCAGAAGTTGCAAACATTGTGATAACTTATATAGAAAATTAAGAACACTGTGAAGTGAGAGAGAGAAGACTATGTTTTGCTAGAAGTCGGGATATGGAGGACATGAGTTAGAGTAAGGAATTATTATTATTTAATGTTTATTATTTTAAATAACAGACATTTGAGTATATTTTAAAGCGGTGGAAAACAGTTAATTTAAAGGTTGGCTATACTGATGAGAAGAAAAGGGATATTGGATAGTGTAAAGTTCTTGAGTAGGAGAGGGGGAAGAACTCCAAGCGGAGGTAGAGAGATTAGGTCCCTCTATGGTAATTGGAGAGATGCAGACCAGGACAGATACACAAAGGAGGTACGCGTGCTTCATTTTAGAAAGATGGAGAACTTTCCATCTGATGACTTCTGTTTTCTCTGCAAAATATGGACTTTATCACATGTATCTTTACTGATGGGTATGAAAAATAAAAATAATTTCTTCCAGCCTATTTATAAATTTGATTTTTTAGGTACATAGTTGTTTAGTTTTGTCAGTTATGGATTATATTATTTTTAGTATGCTATTTCACACTCTTTAGGTTTTTAACACTTTATAAAAGACCTAAAATCTTTCTTTTTAAAAAAAAAGTTTATTTATTTTGAGAGAGGGAGAGAGAGTGAGTGGGAGAGGGGCAGAGAGAGAGGGAGAGAGAGAGAATCCCAAGCAGGCTCCACACTGTCAGCACAGAGCCTGATGTGGGGCTCAAACTCACAAATGACAAAATGGTGACCTGAGCAGAAACCAAGAGCCAAACACTTAACCGACTGAGCCACCCAGGTGCCCCAAGACCTAAAATCTTTCTATAAGGAAAAAAATTATAGAAATTACAACTAAAGGTGATTTTCTTTTTTTTTTTTTAATATTTTAAATGGCTTCATCATGTTCCATCTTATTTGTGTGTTACAATCATTTGAACATTAGTTTCTTTTAAATAATATCATAATATATGTTCTCATACATGTGTCTTTGCCTCTTATCATTTCCTAAACATGAAATTACTGGGCTGAAGAGTCTAAACATTTTAAAATCTCATAATGCATATTGTCAAATTGCCCTCCAGAAAGATATTCAGTTTATTTATTCAAACCCAAAAGGCAAAATGTAATTGAGTGATAAGTATGCTAATTTAAAGCCAGGATAGTGTTTACAGTTTTTAGAATTTATTTTTAATGATGCTAGTTTTAAACGAACACTTTCTAATTTGGAACCATAGGTGGCACTAAAGCATAAAGGAAAGGAACCACTCCCAGACTCCTAGGTTGGCAGGGATTGTGAATGGACATTTCAGCCACCCTCTTTTGTGGCAGGTACATTTCTAGAAAAATAATAGTTTCTGTTTTTAACATTATCTAAAAACCCCATTCTAAACTTATACTTTTAGTCCTAATTGACGTACATGAGACTCTGTAACAATGTAAGCCTATTTGCATTTTTCTTGTGCTCTAGGCTGTGGGGTACACTATTTGCAAGCTATTTCTTAAAATACCAACTGTCTTATGCAAAACTTCATTCTTCTGCTTCTATAGCTTTTGTGTGTCTTTTTTTTTCCCAAGAAGAAAACATAGGTCATGGGTCAGGAAGTCAAAGAAAGATCATGTAAGCATGATCTGGTCATAAAGATTAGCACTATACCACTCTGAATGTGAGTTCATGTGACATATTTAATTTGCTAAATTGTATAGTAACTTAGTTTTGTGGTATGAAAATTGTGGTTTAAGCAAAACATATAAATGCCAAATTGACGTGTCCTGGCAGAAATGGTTTTGCATGTTCCCACTGTCCACTGTGTACACAGAGGCAGTGGGAATTGGTCAGCTCTTCTTGGCATCCAAGTGAATTCTTACCTAACACTTCTAGACTTCAATAGGTCAGTGACTGAGAAGCAAACAAGCTTGAAGAGCACCTGCTTTTCTTAGAAGACCAAAGGGCTCCTACTGATACAGACAGAACATACATCAAATAGCGCTTGCCCTGACTTAGTTTGAAATGAAAATCTGATAGTTGGCTTTCCCTCTGTAACTTCCTTCAGCAATGACAGTAGAAAATGGTTTTATCACCCCACTTTATGGTGGGAAGATAGGAAGGGAAGAAAAGCAATAGGAGGCATTTGTGTTTGTGCCTTTCCAAAGGTATGTCACGAAATGCTAATCCTTACTACTTTGCCACTTATGATGAAAATGCACTAAATGCAGAGGACATGGGAATCGAGTCTACCCATTGAAACTACTTTACACTAGTTTAAACAAGTACCCACTGCTTCAGAGATCTTTCAGAGTCACATTACACACACACACACACACACACACACACACACACACACACGCATACACACACACACACACACACACACATCCTTCAGCTGGGCCTTCTTGTTTCTATATAAATAAAGATCTCACTGACCACCTTCTGGGACCAGCTTGGTATCAGAAATATGAGTTAAAATTCTGGGTACCTAATTCCAGAACTTTCAAGAACACTGCCTTATCTTTTTCTCTCTGCAGATAAAGTAGTTTACATACAGGTTGGCTTCATACAATGGAAATATTGGCTGAATATGTACAAATATGTATATAGATGTTTACATATAGAAATACATGTATTTGTACATATATATGTGTATATATTATGTACATAGCAAGACAGACATACTCCTTTTGATTATAGTTTGTTGATTCTGCTCAAAAAATTCTCTACTTTTTCTAGTTACCGTCTGAAAAGTGAAAACCATCTGAGCACTAAACAAATTAAACAGTTGATTAAACAGTTCCATGACTGTTTAATTCCAGAGAGCTTAGAGGCTTTAGCTGGGGACATTGTAAATAAACACATGGCTTCATGAAGCCTCTCATAGAATTTCACAAAAAAAATCTTTGCTGGATTGGCTGGGAGAGAGCTGAGAGAGAGACACAGATATTTATTCATCACTTAATGACTTTGAATGGGTGACCTAACTTCTCTGAAACTCAGTTTGTTCATCTGTAAAGTAGGGATAATGCTTTATAAAGTTATTCTTACGATTAAGGAAGAATATACATATACACACATATATGTATATATGTACATATCCATACACACATACAGGTGTATATATTTGAAGACTATATATATTTAAAATATATATATTTGCCTTTTTAAAATTGAAGTATAGTTGACACGCAAAGTTATATTAGCTTCTTTCAGGTCTACAATTTAGTGATTTGACAACTCTGTAGATTATGTTATGTTCAGCGCAAGTGTAGCTACCATCTGTTACCATACAATGCCACTGCAGTATCACCAACTATATTCCTTATGCTGTGCCTTTATTCTTGTCACTTATTCTTTCCATAACTGGATACCTGCACCTCCCATTCCCCTTCACTTCTTTTTGCCCATCCCCCCCAAAGTTTCTGCTTTATTTGTTCATTTGTGTTGGTTTTTAGATTCCACATATAAGCGAAATCACATGGTATCTGTCTTTCTTTCTTTGAGTTATTTCACTTAGCATAATGCCCTCTAGGTCCATCTATTTTATTGCAAATGGCAAGATCTTGTTCTTTTTTTATGACTGAGTAATATTCCATCACACACACACACACACACACACACACACACACACCTACACACACATCCCACATCTTCTTTATCCACTCATCTATGGATGGACACTTGGGCTGCTTCCAATCTTTGCTATTGTAAATATAATGCTGGAATAAACATTGGGGTACATGTATCTTTTTGAATTAGTGTTTTAGTTTTCTTTGGGCACATACCCAGGAGTGAAATTATTGGATTGTATCGTATTTCTATTTTTATTTTTGAGGAATATCCTACTGATTTCCACAGTGCTTGCATAAATTTACATTCCTACCAAAGTGTACGAGGGTTCCTTTTACTCTACATCTTCTCCAACATTTGTTATTTCTTGTCTTTCTGACATTCTGACAGGTGTAAGATGATGTCTTGTGGTTTTGATTTGAATTTTGGGGGAGAATATATTTTAAGTACCTAGCAGAAGTGGGCATCTATTGCAACAATAAATTAATTAAATAAATATATCTATGAAAGCCCTCTTCTTCAATTAGTCTTGTGGGTTCCAATTTAATGTGTTTTAATTCAACTTCAATTCAATTCAGTTCAATGACATAAACTTTTAGCCATAAGAAGCAAGACCCCAGTTATTTTATATCTTTGACTAACCCTTCTGACTAACCTTGCAGTTGCCATGATAGCCAATACCCCATCCTTTCTTGGTGACAGAGGCTTCTTTACTCCAGGTTTCACCCTTCCTCCTCCTTCTATAGTCCAGTAGGAGAAATGGCCAGGCCATTTAAGCCAAATATCTATACATTCTGCTGAAGAAAAAAAATTCTGGGTTTCAGCAATAAAATTTTGTTTTAAATATCTTGATATTTATCTCTGGATCTTGATGTCCTTCTGTCTTGGCCACGGTTCCTCTCACGTGGCCAGAACCACATGGTTAGTTCAGAATCCTCCATTCAGGAAGTCCTGGGCCATGCCCAGAGCCACCAGCTGATACGAATGTTCCCTGTTCACATTCTCTGATTTCTACCTTCCAGGATCCAGTTTGGGAGCAGGAAGAAAGAAATTAAAGACAGGAATTAAAGCAAGGAGAAATGAAATTGGGGGGGCGGGGAGGGGAGGAAGGAAAATCAGAGGAAAGGCACCAGAAGAATGGAGAAAAAGAAAAGAAAGTAATTGAAAAGGACAGAACAATGTTGAACAAATGGAATTTAAGTCAAATAAATGATTTATAATGTTAGGCTCTCCTTATATAAATTTTTTTCTTTTATGTTATTATTTAAACATATATAGCAAGCAGTGCAAATTTATGTAAAGTAAAAAACAAAAAAAATTAAGCCTCTCCACCCACTACTCCTTTCTTCTTTCCAGTAGTTGTTACCATTGATAATTTAGTATGTTTTCTACTGAATGTTTTCTTTGCATAAAGAAATAATGTTTCTATTCACATAAAGAATCATACCATAAAAACTGACCTGTGATGTACTTCTTTTCAGCTAATAATATGTATAGAACTTTCCCCCATTTATTACATGTAGATTTATATCTTTGCTTTTTAAGAGTCACAGAGTGACCTAATTCTATTTGACCAGTATTTACCTGGTCACCCATTGATAAGTGTTTAGGCTGGCTTCTTGTTCTCTTCCTTTAAACAGATAATTTAAAAAAGAAAAAAAAATCCAAAAATGTTCTAGAAAATTTTTGAATATTTTACTGACATAATAAGTTTTTGGCAATGCTATAGTATGTATAATTACTAATTGGTGCTTACACTACATAGTGCTGCATAAAAATGATAAGGGTACATGTGAGGTGACATGCTGAGTTCTTAAATGAGAAAACAAACCTTTTATGTCTAGTTCCTTGTTCAGTTATTTAAGCAAAGGCAGCAGCTTGGTTAAGATTTCGATCTGACATTATCTGTCTGCTAAGAAGAAAGAGATATTTTTAGTAAGTTAATAAAATCATAGGCTATGGAATTTTAAAAAATTAAAGAGCTTGTTTGGTCATGTCCTCTCATATACAGATTAAACAATGGTGGCTGGGCACAAGAAAACAGTGTTTGGTTTTGCATGGACATGTACACTCACATTTTGCTAATATCAATTCTAGGTTTGTAACCTAGTAACTAAATATTGTTTCATTTATTTAAAATTATTTCACCCATTGTCTTGTATGGGTAAGTGGACATGACCAGGGCTCCTACAGAGTTTTGTGAGTAGCACCATGAGCCTGTGTAAGAGACTTGGACATTATCAAGGCAGCTGCCCAGCAGGGGTGATATTGGCACTGATAATCTTGAAGAGTAAACAAGAATTTTCCAGAAGACAGACAGATCATGGAGGTTTTTCCATGTATAGTATGATATTTTTATTGTTCAAATTGGGACTTTTTGAGAGTAGATGGCTTAAAACAAATGCAATTTTAAGTATGTATGTTGGAAAAGTGGGGAGGTGATGAACAATTTCCTTCATGATATGGGAAACTAAATCAAGGATGGATATGGAATCAAGCAAATGTCTTTGTCTATCAACATCCAATTATGACTATAGACAGGTTAGTCTCTACTACTGAGGGCTTTTTTTTTAAATTTTTTAATGTTTATTTATTTTTGAGAGACAGAGAGAGACAGAACATGAATGGGGGAGGAGCCAAGAGAGAGGGAGACACAGTATCAGAAGCAGGCTCCAGGCTCTGAGCTGTTAGCACAGAGCCCAACGCATGGCTCGAACTCATGAACCATAAGATCATAACCTGAGCCGAAGTCAGATGCTTAACCAACTGAGCTACCCAGGCGTTTACCACTGAGGGCTTTAAACTAAGAATCAGAACTTGCAGTTGGTAAATTTTTTAATATGAAAAATCATAAAGTTAAAAAAGTGAATTTAATTTAAAAATATATTAAGTTATATGTTAATTAGACTAATGAAATTTCTCTAAAATAGAATTGTCTGAGACTATGTGGTTTTAGATGGTGGTCATTGTAAACACAGGAACCTCCTTCACCAGAGACAAAAATATATAGGACCACCCTCTTTCTTAGATATTTATGGATACACAAAGATAAAATTCATGTTTAATTTCTCTCTCACACTGTCTTTTTAAAGTATGCCCAGAGTATCATTAAAATCTCTTTCCAGGTTCTCTTGCTTCTTAACCTTCCTTCGCTTCTCTTTAATCTCCTGAAGTTGGTATTTCCAAGGGTGTTTCCATCTGTTTGCTCTTGATCTCATCCTCTTGCATTCATTTCCACTTGTTCCTCATTTCCCTAACAACTTCAATTCTATTCGGATGTCCACTGTTCTCACACCCAGGCATGTGCTTCTGGGAGTATTGACTTCATCTTCATGTCCAGGGGAGTAAATTCTGAGTACTGTATCAATCAAGATAATCTCATACCTCTTGCCAGTAGTCCCTTTAGGAAAGGACATGTGGTATAGCCAAGGAAACACTACTGGAATTCTGGTGGAGACTGCTGGGAAAGGTTTCTTTATACTAAAAAAACAAAGCAAAACAAACAAACAAACAAAACCTAGGAAAAGGTGGCTTTTTCCATGTTCTAGAGTTTGTGGTGTCTGGATGTAATTTCTGCAATTGCTGCAGCCATCTGTAACCATGAGAGCAGAGTGGAGAAATGGAGGAGAACTTGGGTTCTTGATGATGAGAAGGAAATCTGGGAAGAGCAGATAAAAAAGGGGGCCAGCCAGATGTCTGAGACTGGATACTCCCCTTGCATACTTTTGGCTTCTGGAATCTTGGTTGCCTCCTTTGTCCACCAACTGCCCACGTAGCACAACCGATAGGTTCCCCCCATTTTATTTCTCTTTGAGTCCCTTTAATCCCACCCATAAAAGGAGGCCAGCACCAGGTCAGCCTTTGGAGGTGACTCTGCTGGGCCAGCACTGGTGCGAAATAAACAGTCTTTTCTGATTCCCCAAGTGCGTGTGGCTTGTGTCTTCCTGGGCACTGACTGTTTGCTGTAACAATGATACTCTTGAGTCGCTAAATTAACCATTCCTGGAGTCTACTTTGCATCTCAACTTCCTGTCATTTGAGATAATAAATTATTCTAAGTCAGTTTTAGTCAGAGTTTTCTGTTATTCACTGCCAAAGGCATTGTAAGATTCAATTTTATTTCTTAAATCTAGACCTCTTCTCAAAGTTCTCATCCTGGATATGCAACTGTTTATCAGACATTTCTATTTGGAAACCTTAACTAGTCCTGACAAGTGACCTGTGGGTCATAACACTAGTTATTTTATAAGTAATAAGGATAAAATTTTGTAGATACAGTCGTACTCTCACAACTTGTCTTCCTGAAGAACAAAACAGTTTAAGGTGTCAGTGAACTGTAGGAAAAATAACTCCCAAAGTTATCAAGTGCCCCTGAGAATCAGTCTCAGAGAAACTTGGTTATTGGAAACATAGTAATTTATTTGCTTTCTATGAATGTGGGCTTCATTAAATATGCAGAGGGCAGGTAATCTAATTCAGTACAACTCAAAAAACATTTATTGTCTGTGTTCTAAAGCACATATGTCGGGATGGATGCCATATGGAACACTCAGAAGAATATGTGATCCTGAGAGTCTCTGAAGTGTCAACCTCCTGGGACAACTGCTTTATGTAGAATTTAAGGAGCTGACAGCTCCAAAGCTTCAGAAATCTTGTCATTAACCTAAAGTGGAATTTTGCTGTAGGGAGGAAGCAATCTGCCAGTTTATGTCCTATTGTATGGCGAGCAGTTGAGTTGTCATCTTCCCTAGGAGTATATTCAAGTGAGAAAGTTCTGACCCGAAAATGAAATAAACTGTTTGCTGGGGAGCCAATAGTATTTGAAACTAACGAAGTTCCTAAAGTAGGACTGACAGAAGAAAAGTTGGCGTGCCCTCTACTCCAGCATGCTCTGTCCAGAGAAATAATGTGGTACGTTGGAATCGACCCTGGACTTTGGAGCCAGAAGTGCGGTGTAGGGATCAGCTCTGCCACTCACTGGTTTGGTGATTTTCACAGTCTTTTAACTTCCTGAGTCTCTGTTCTTCATCTGTAAAATGGGCATGCTTATGATAGCCCACAAAGTTTATCTTGTGAAGATCAAGGTCAGTAATGGGTATGAAAGTGTTTATAAACCTCAAGGTTAACATGGTAATGCCAATAAACATTGTATCTCAGAGATGAGAAGGACAGAAAGTAACAGTGTTAAATCCAAGTGCTATGTCTGATTTCCATGTCTGCTTGTGAGAAAGAAAGCTTTGCTTTTTTTACAGCTTCATGAAACTAAAACATATACATTCGTGTATATTTGAACATGAGCTTTAGAGGAACATATAAGAATCACATAGGAATTCACAGGCATACACAGTAATATAGAAACAGAAAATAAAAACTTCCTAAAAACAAATTAAATCTTTAATAATATATATAAATACTACCCATATGCCATGTACTGTGTTAGCACTCAGTTTTATTATTTTAACAAAACCTCATAAGGTGCTATGATCTTGTAAAACTGATCACATGGACTATCTTTGAGTGTACGTGTGCAGTTTGTTTTAACTGAAATTGTCTTATTAACATGGAAACACAGAAATGGTCAGAAAAACAAGGGAAACTATGTTTTATTCATAAGTATTTTATTTTTCTTTGTTTAAAAGTCTATCTGTAGGATATACTCTTTAATGAATACCAGGAATATAATTCTATTCCAAGTGAGAAGCAGTAATGTAAAGGTAAACATTTTAACAAGAGGTCAGCTAAGATTATGTTTAGTAATAAGGAAAGAACTTCAGGCTGGTTTTTTAAAGATTAATTTGTTAATTAGGTAAACACCTGGGTTTGGTTCATCACTTCCCTTGGAAACTTGATTAATTTATGAGATTTTCATTCCCATTTACTAACAAAAGCAGTGAGTCATCCAGTGTCACACACCAATGACAGCAAAAGTTAATTGGATTCTAGATCCTTGTGCATTTCTCCCTTCAGCAATTCCTTGTTGCTTTGAGTGGAACCATGCTCTCAGAGAGTCTGTGTGTTTGTGCAGGGGAGGGAGAGCAATACAGAAATGAGAGGCATTACAAGTGGTTGGAAAGTGAGTTGGAAAAAACAAAAATATGTGTTTGTGTCTCCTTTGGTTTGTGGTAAGATACTCTGGAGGGATACACAAAGGTAACCAAACCAAAAACACAAATCAAAAAAAGGAATGCAAACACCTGCCTTGGTGCATATGCTTTTTATAGGACTTTGGTGTGAATCATGTGAGTGTATGATTAACTATTGTAGAAAAGGCTGTATAAGATGGTCTGTGGTTTAAAGTGTTCCAGGGCTGGGTCTTGGGAGGGGAACATAGAGGTACAGCTGCAGCTCATTGTAGTCAATCTGGTCTCCAAGAAAGAGATGCTTGGGCATGTGGGGGTGGGGTGGGGGAAGGGGATTCGAGATGGAGAAAGGAGGGGAGAGGCAGATGGACCTGTGAGGAGTGGTGGCTGGGAAAGCTACTGTCTCCCAGCCCTGCGATGGGGCTGCAACCTTTCTTTGGCTCTGACAGTTACATCTTGCATTCAGTTTAGAAGTACCTCCTCAGACATCTACCTATATATGCCGTGTGATCTTGGCGGTATAAAACAATACTAAGAGATGAAGGGGAATTCATCATGCTGGTTATTAACACCATTTCTGCTTTCAGCTTGCCTTTGTAAACTCACATTGTTCCTTCATCCTGTTTTCTGTATCAACTTTATTTTTTTTGGAGTATTTTCTTGTTACATCATGCATTTATATGAGCTGAATCATATGAACCATAAATCCTTCCCAGAACTGGAAGGTGTATGAACGAATACATGCATAACTAATCTAGGAAAATGTTAATAGGCTATTTCTGAGAGAGAATACAAGTGATTTTATATTATTTTTCTAGACTTATTGAGATATAACTGACATATAACATGGTATATGTTTAAGGTGTGATGATTTGGTACATGCATATGTTGTGAAATAATTTACCACAATAAGGTTAGTTAACACAACCATCACCTCACATGACTGCAATTTTTTTTTTTGCTGTTCTTGTGAGAACGTTTAAGATCTACTCTCTATGGTTGATTTTAGGTATCTTATGGTTAGCCTTCTGCATTTCCAAGTATGTATGTACATATATTATATGTATATTTACAATGGGCATTACTTCTTTTTCTAATTAGATAAAAACAGTTTTTACCAAATGCAAAAGAAAATATTTGTGGTGGGACTGGTGGACTTTTCCAGCAGAAAAAAATGCATAAGGTGGTAGAGAAAGAAGACCAGAAAGGGGCTGTGGGCTGTCTCAATTTTCATTTTACCATCCGCTTCTGTGAAAACCCGGAAAGTACAGTGTAAATATAGTGGTTCAGTTGAAACACTTTGAAAAAGAAGTGTATAAAATAATAGTGTACAATAATAATAGTTTCAAGTCAGTAAATACAGGCGTATGTCTTCTTTTTTAATAGTTACAGTGTGAACCACTGCATGGATCTAATGTCATTTAAAAAACCCCAATTGTTGAATATTTGGGTTGTTGCTACCTTTATTTGGCCAAAATGAAATCTTAAAGTGTGGCACTGCCAGGTCAGAGTGTTTGTAGCCAATGTCATTACACACAAATATCCATCTTTTGTCTTCCAGATCCACCACACTCAGATGACCTTACTGTCCCCACTCCCTGGGCCTCTTGCATCCTGCCCAGCTGCCTTGTGCTACTTTGTGTACTTACTTCTCTCTAGGCCTCAGACCACCTTCCCTTCACAGTTTCTGCAACCTGATGCTTGGTCATCTAGTAGTTTTATATGGTACCATTTATCTAGCAGTCTTGCCTCATGACGATTGGTATCTGAATCAGTTATTTCACTTGGAGGTTGTAAATTGGTGTTTTCTGATTCTACCACTTGGTCTCTAACTGATTTTTAAAAAATGCTTATTTATTGAGAGAGAGAGAGAGAGAGAGAGAGAGAGAGCACAAGCAGGGAAGGGGCAAAGAGAGAGGGAGAGAGACAATCCCAAGCAGGCTCTGTACCATCAGTGCAGAGTCCAATGTGGGGCTTGATCATGACCTGAGCGGAAATCAAGAGCCAGCCACTTAGGTGAATGAGCCACCCAGACACCCCTCTACCTGATTTTTTTAATACAGCAATATACAAGTAGGGAGATCTTTCCCAGAATCAGCAATTCAATAAAGTAAAAATTTCAAGCCTGAAAAAAAAAAAGCAATGAAAGAGCAAGATTCTTATGTTAGTAGCTCTCTACCATCTATACTTTATTGCACATTGAGAAACAAGGATAAAAAATCTAATTGTACAATCTGACTTTTATGTAAAAATTTTGCCCTACCAGACAAAGAATCAAGGCCATATAAAAGCAAAACCAGAATAATTTATTTGAATTCATCTTTCCTTGAACAATAATAAAAATGTCATTTCCTTCAGTGTTTTCTTTCTTTTCAAAAAAGCCATTGGTAATTGACAACCTAGGAGAAGGCAAGTCTTGCTGTTGTGATGGTCACCCTTATTCTGTGGTACAAATAGCAAGAAGGAAATTTGGGAATAATATTTTTTAAAATTAGTATAGTAGTTTGGCATGAATGAGAATTTAATAAAACAAAGCCTGCTGGAAATTTTACAAACATGAAGTTTCCACATTCGTCACTCAAATAGGATAGTCAATGTTGTTGAAAGTGGAAGTATAGATTAGAACTAATTGAGCTTTTTAGAGAAATTTGATATGAAAAGAGTGATTGGAAAGTCCCATCTTTTTCTTCCTCTCAGTCAGCATGATAAAGACTGTCCACTGAGAACTATTTTCCCACCATGTTCCTCTGTAGCACAATGCATTGTGTGTATGCTGGGAAACCTTCAGTCCAGTTTTATAAATGACTATATTCTGCATTAAAAAGGAGTAATGAGTAAGAGGTATTGGGCTTGATTTCTTCACTGATTCCGGGTGAATATACATTTCCACTTTTTTTCCTTAAAATGTTCCTTCATTATTTCACTCCAGTGCACAGCTTTACCCAAGAATGCTCACCTGGCAAAGAGATGTTACAAGATGCATAAAATATTCTACAGATTTCCAGTTCCCCAGGTAGAGGAACCTTAAACTCTTTTATTCCTTTCAATAGCTGCAAATAACGAGTGTTTTAAACTAGTTCAAGAAAATTACATTTATAAGCCAGTAAGTGTAAAGAGTAAGCAATCACTGAATTCTGTAGATAATTTCCTTTTGAAAGTAAAGGTTTAGTAAAAGGTTTACTTACTCAAATGACTCAACAGCCAAGTCATGGGTTTATAATTTTTTTTTTAAATGTTTATTTATTTCCGAAGGGGAGAGAGACAGAGCGTGAGTGGAGGAGGGGCAGACAGAGAGAGAGAGAGAGAGAGAGAGAGAGAGAGAGCATGAATGGGGGAGGGGCAGAGAGAGAGACAGACAGAATCTGAAGCAGACTCCAGGCTCTGAGCTGTCAGCACAGAGCCCGACACAGGGCTCGAACTGACAAACTGCGAGATCATGACCTGAGCAGAAGTCAGACACTCAACCAACTGAGCCACCCAGGTGCCCGGCAGTCATGGGTTTAAAACAAACTGTGCCTGGAGCATTCCATGAGGTCAACAGATAGCATTTAAATAAATGTACCCATGAGTTCAATAAACAAATAACAGCTGAGTACTAAAATACAAAAACAGGTCAACTTACCAATTTGTTAAACACCAGTCCAATTAGGTAACAGACACATGCAGTAATGAAAACAACACTGCTAGAATAATCTAAGAGCCAAAGAAAGAATTTTTTGGCTGTCTTTTCTATTACAGAAGCAACTGTCAAACAGAGGTACAAAAAAGCAGTAAGTTATTTTTCTTTACCCAGAGTTGGCACCTTCACTTTGGGAATGGGGGAATGAGAGAGATTCACTAACCACCTGTAATACTACATTTTTTTTTTTTTAATTTATTTTTGGGAGAGAGCGAGACAGAGCATGAACGGGGGAGGGGCAGAGAGAGAGGGAGACACAGAATCAGAAACTGGCTCCAGGCTCTGAGCCATCAGCCCAGAGCCCGACACGGGGCTCGAACTCACGGACCGCGAGATCGTGACCTGGCTGAAGTCGGACGCTTAACCGACTGCGCCACCCAGGCGCCCCAATACTACATTATTCATAAAATTGATCGTTAAGTTTAACTGGACTTAAAGAATAAAGTGATAGGCAGTCAGGAGAGAAAAATAGCCTCTGTATGTTTAGGGAATAATTGCTTTATTGAGGAATATTTATTCTACTAAGGACCATGAGTCTTTAGATAAAATAAACAAACAAGAGTCCACTAAACTATGGAATCCTTAAGAGACTGAGCCTTACTTAACCTCTATCCTTAGCAGATAGTTAATAGTCTGGAAATGTTTAATGATTGGCTGTAAATAAAATAAGTGTATAACAGTTTCCGATGAAAGAAAAGAAAGCACTGTACTTGTTCATTGTTAAAATTTAGAATAGGTAAAATAAGTCTGTATTCAAGGAAAATGACACTTTAAAAAATGTTGGCTCCCCTTTAGTATGAGTTGGAAGAAAGGGAGAAGAAGGAAATTTTAAAAGAGATTTTAGAGAGAAGGGAGACAGTTTTCCAGAGAGAGAAGAAAAAAGAAGGAAAGATTCAGAGAGGCAGACGTCCAAGGATGGAGGTAAAGGAAAAGAGAGTCTTTGGAAAACAAAGACACACAAAGGGAAGCCAAGAAAGACTAGGAAGACAGGAAAGGAAGTGAAAAGAGGCCATGGAGATGGGGAGGGGGACAGGGGGTGTGAACTTGGGTTCTGGGGTTGCTGCCCCTTGAGGGAGCATGTCCTCAATAGCAGTTTCGAATAGTCCTTTATGTGCTAGAAAAAAAAGCATTTCTGCTTTATTTTCAACCTTCCAAGTTTATTTCTGAAATAAAGTTTTATATTCCCAAGAAACCCTAAAGATATTGCTCATGTCTGAAAGCAGTCTAGTTTCAGAGGGTGATTTTCTTTTTTAACTTAGAGATAGTGTTTTTTTCCCCCCACACACAAAACCAACCCAATCATTTTATTTTGTGTTCTGAAACTGTAGCTGCCATATTCTACAGTTTTGTAAATAAATCAGCATTTATTTTATATTTGGGAGCTTTAAAAGATAAACCTCAAGTTTTCATTTGTTTTGTTTGCCTTCTAATTGGAAAAAATAGATAATGCAGAGTGAAAGACATAGAAAAACACATGAATTTAAATAGGATAACATTTTTAATTGGATATAATCTCAAAATTGGGAAGCAGATATACTCTGAAAACTCTTTCTGTTCCTTATATGTAACAAAGAAAAATATCCCTTATTTTCTATTCCAGAAGTAAAGAGAGTCAGGTATCATTTTTGAGAGGTAGGATTTTGGTTTTTTTTTTAACTGTCATGGAATAATAGTCCAACTCTTGTGTTCTACTAGATTAATAATATAATTCTTTAAAACATTTTCTTTTCTTTTCAAACCATAAGTTCCTAGCTCTGTCAGGGTCTGCTTCTAAATTACCTGACTCCCTTTTCTCCAGGCACCCTGGGTCAAGAAGGAGTGCATTGATGGGTCTTCTGAGATGTCTCACCACTTAGCCCTTAAATGACTACAGAGTCCCCCCCTGCCACCCCCAGGACTGGTCTCCTCCTGCTAAGATGATTTCCCATGCATTCATCCACTGTTAGCTGTTATTTTTGGTATTTATCCAGAGGTGTGCCTGAATTACTTTGCTAGCACTGTTTCTTTTGCCAGAGGGGAAGTTCCTGCCGTGTGGTTATTGATGTTCTTTTCAAAGTCAATAAATGACAAATAAAGAAACGATGGAAGATGATTTGTGGCAGTTATGCCTGTGGGCAACTACAGCACAAAAAAGGGAAGTTCATTTCATTATTTCAAAAAGCTGTAGGCTTAGTTTCTCCCTGGCTGGGAAGGGAGGGCAACTCCTTAGTGTCAGCCCTGAGGTTAACTAGATAAGTAGTTTCCTGGCTTTGGCCTCAGCTCAGGTTTTATCCTCCCTGGGCGTGAGGCCAGTCCTTGCTGTGATTCTGTTCACTTGAGAGTAGACTACTTTGAATCTGTAAGAGGTTGGGCATTTGATGGTGACAGAGCTGTGCATATTTTGTAGGTTTTTTTTTTCCTGGTCCTATTTGTAGTAACAGATCATTGGCTCCAAAACCACCACAGTCATTGGAAAATCATCAAGATAACAAAAAATGGCTTGCAAACCTGCCTGAAAATCTGTTTCATACCCAGATGTAGATTCACTGGGGGAAACACTGGATTCCAGAGCTCTGGGCCTAGTCCACTGGCCCAAGTGCACAATCCTAGGAGATACTTATGTTTATCTATTTTTTCCCTAAAATTATTTTCCAGTGGGGAAATTTCTTCAAATGTACAGAAGCTGTAATTTCCTGTTTTAATTTATTTCTTCTGAGTCTTTCAATAAATTCTGGGGAAAGCAGGGACTGAATGCTGAGCCTCTCCAAAGTAGCATCACCAAATGCAAGTTCGTACTTACTCTGGACAGTTGTGCTGTTGGGCAGGGATGTGCTGAATGACTTCGTAAATGGTACTGTTCAAATCTTGTCCTGATACACCATCAGAGGCTGGAACAGACCTGCTTGGCATCTAGAAAATGTGGCACGTTAAAAAAAAAATTAGCAGACTAGTAAATAGTGTGTCTACTCTACTGCATGGTTGAAAACAATTGGAAGTAGCGATGATTAGAGAACTAGATCTGGTTATCTTCCCTACGATGTTCATATCGCCTTGCTACAGTTTCCTGCACTTACCCTATGGTAGTTTGTGTGGCAGCATAGCTATGAAGTCAGAAGAGGAAGAGCTTGACAAAAGCTATTGCTTTTTTTTTTCTTCATTTAAGAAAAAGAGCTGGCAGTACTGTAAAGGAAATATAATAGAAAGAAAAAATAGCAAAAGAGAAGATCAGGATAGCTTAGAACCAGAGAGCATATATGATTATCTTTTATATTACATCTCAGTTAGCTTTTTGACACTACTTGCCAATTATACACGCAAGGATGGTTGAATAGAAAAAATAATGCACAACCAAAAGCCCTGATCACACTGCAAGTTAATAAAGACAAGTACCAAGAAATATAGAACACAAAGGGAGATGTTTTGGTTTGAATGCAGTAGTGGGTTCTAAAAACTGAAGGCTTGGAAGAATGTGGAAAGTATTGTAGTATATTTCTGCCTGGTAAAAGCCAACATGCATTTTTATTAAAACTGGCATTCATGTTTTATTAACTCCCCTTTCTTGTATCCGATAATATTCTTTTTCCCTGTAAACATTGCATTCCAATTAGTTAGGTAAAGTCTGGTTCCCCTCCTCATCCTGAGCTATTCCGATTTTCATCAAATTTCCTATTTTCAGGCCTCCCTGTTGATACAGCTCCACCTAGAGGACTCTTGCCCTTGATAAATCATCTGACAACTCATTCCAGTTTAGCCTGCTATGTTACATTGGAACATCTTAGCTTTGTGTTTTCTTTGGAAACTGTTTCCATTCCACTTGCTAAAGTTCTCAAAGCGCAGCCCTAGGATATGTGATTCATCCTCTCATTTATGTGCCAAGGAGATTTTGGTTTACAGTTTGTACAGATGACCCTTGCACCAATCAGCTTTGAACTGTGCAGGTCCACTTATACATGGATATTTTTCAATAAATACAGGACAATACTATAAATATATTTTTTCTTCCTTATGATTTTCTTAACATTTCTTCTTCTTTTTTTATGTCTATTTTTTTTTATTTTTGAGAGAGTGTGTGTGTGTGAGAGAGAGAGAGAGAGAGAGAGAGAGAGAGAGCAAGTGGGGGAGGGGCAGAGTGAGAGGGGGACAGAGGGTCCGAAGCAGGCTCCGTGCTGACAGCAGACAGCCTGATGCAGGGCTTGAACTCACAAACCACGAGATCATGACCTGATCTGAAGTCAGACACTTAACTGACTGAACCACCCAACATTTTCTTTTCTCTAGTTTATTTTATTGTAAGAATACAGTATATAAGACAACTATGCATTAACCGACTGTTGATGTATTGGTAAGACTGTTGGTCAACAGTAGGCTATTAGTAGTTAAGTCTGGGGGGAGTCAAAAGTTACAGGCAGATTTTTGACTGGCTAGGGTTGGCACCCCTAACCCCCATGATGTTCAAGGGTCAAGTGTACTTGAGATCAACTCTTGATTTTCTTTGGTATGGGGGTGTCCAGGACCTATGATAAAAGCAATCTATAGATAATAACTAACTTACTTACCTAAGCTAATATTAGAGCTGGCAACAAGTAATAAATTTGTTCCTTTCATACCCTTGCTTTCTGTCCAATTCCTCAAAGAGGTGCTAAACGGACAGCAAAATTCCAGCAAGTAGAGAGAGGAGGAGGAGTCCATGTGTACATGTGCCACAACAAGCCAAGAGATTATTCTCATTTTTAAAAACCGCAAAAGTTAGTAATTGAGTTTGTTTCCCTTCTTAACTTCAATTTTGATATCTTGGTTTTAATATTATTTTTCCCTTTCTTCTCAAAGCCATTGCATTTGGCTGCTAATCTTTACACAGAACCACCATGCCAGCTTCTTCCCACATAGGTTCTCCTACACGTGTCCAGCTGCTCATGCTTTTCTTTCTGTTGTTGGTGTTGATTTCTCACTTTTTCCCAAAGCACCTGGCACCAGCAGTTGAAGAACCTTTACTGATTCCTCAGGAATTTTTGGCTTTGAAGATTGGTATGGCTCCAAATTACATTATTGTACTTATGACAGAAATAAGTGGGGCTTTTGATATGTACTCAAAGTGTTTATTTCTCTGCCCCATGTTCTTAGGGATTATAGTATTTTGGGCAAATAGAGGTCCTCTGAAATAACATCTTGAAACCGAGTACTGATTAATCACAGGCTAAATTTTAAGTTTTTTACATAGATCTCACTCCTTTCTAATGAATTCCTAGGAATAAAAACTGCATTGTTTTATTAATTAAAATTTTGTAAATGTTTTATTTATTTTTGAGGAGAGAGAGAGAGAGTGCAAGTGAGGGAGGGGCAGAGAGTGAGGGAGACACAATCTGAAGCAGGCTCCAGGTTCTGAGCTGTCAGCACAGAGCCCAATGCCGGGTGGAACTCACTAGTGATCATGACCCGAACCAAAGTTGGCCGCTTAACCGACAGCCATTCAGGCACCCCCAAACTGCATTATTTTAAATAAAGAAACTCCCAGCTTCAAAAATTCAATTCTAAGTCTTATTAGCTCTTCAGTTTCCTGCTTTCCTACTTAAAAGCCACACCTGAGAGGGGTGCTTTCTGCTGTGGTGAGAAGCTGTTTGAAATAATTGATCTACAAATATTTATTTTTGTCTTTTTGGTTGTAGAAGTGAAAGGTGAGTCAATGCTGTCTGAGACTGAATAGGGCAGTGCAAAGCTTTGTGATGATGTGGGAGCTGGTGCTGCCGACTTGCCCTCAGAAGGATGAAATCCAATCAGTCTCCCTCTATTACTCACATGGCATTTGTGAAATAAAGTCGGTGGCTAGGAAAATTACTGGATGAACCTTACACATTGATAGAATTCACTGAACAGGTGAGGTAACTAATCCCTAATGACAAATAGTTCTTTAAGAAGGAAAAAAAAAAGGAAAATGCCCAAAACAAGTAGTCTGTTTATGGTCCCTTCCCTAAGTGAACTATTATAGGGGAACTCGGAAGCAGAGGCCCTACAAAAGTCTATAAAAATGTTAATGAGCTGATTAGTTTAGAGAACATTCTTTATGTCTGTTAAACAAAACTGATTGTTTTAAAAGATCTTGTCTTTGCACACTGAAAAACAAAATGTTTCCACAGTGTAAAAGCTCCCCTTCTTGCATCGCAGGCAACTTTAGGATAAAAGTAAAGATGTGCACTTGCATAATTCGGGTTTACATAGTACCTTTCTTCTGAACAGCATAAGGGTATGATCAATTGTCTCCGCAAAACATGAGGGGAAGTGAAGAAAAAACTGAGGTATAGACAGAGAGTTCAGTGAAGTGACAGGCTGTAGCCATGAAGGTGATGCAAAATGATTTAAATCAGGGTCCCTGATTCCCTATTTGTTCGGTTCTCTTGAACTTCAACCTAGCTGGTTTTCTCTTCACTGAGCTTACCAGGTAAAGAATGTTTACGAATTAGTGTAACTTCCTAATTCGTGTTAGACTTATTTATAAAGGCCACAAAAGATGCTTTAGCTCCTCAGATCCAACAACATCTTTCTTTACAGAGCGAGCAAACTCTGCTGAAGGTAGTGCAACCACTTGACCACACTGCCCAAGCACTTAAGTGAATGCTGCTTACACCTCTGGTTAATCAGCCATTAGGAAAACCAACCCTGAGAACACCAGCAGCATCTGGAAAAGCAACAAATTCATATATTCCGAAGTCTTCCAGAGCATCTTCATGGCCTGAAATGTAAAACAAATACTACTTACAAATCGAATACCTCCATCTGCTATTGTAGTTTTTTTTTAAGACTTTGTAAAACTTACCGTTATTGTTTGTTTCAAGTGATATGTGTATAAAACCAATTTAACATTTCCTAATTCCCTGTGGTCATATTGTCAACTAAGCAGTGTTGGAAATCACTCATTCCGAAGCTGAGAACTGGAATTGAATTGGGACAATTATTCTTAAAGCCTGATGTGGGAATGGTGTATCATATAGTCAAATAAACGCACGTGGGCAGTTTTGTCCTTTGTAACTAACTCAGAGAGTTAGCACACCAAGGCTTCAGCCTGGGAATCACAGCATCTCTTAGTCTACACATAGTATTTATTACACCCTGTCAGATCTAACATAGAGACCACCAGAACTACTAATATCAATGTATAATGTATATTATTCATTTTAAATTATTATATATAATGTACTATTGTAGCTGCCCATATGTACAAAATATAATGCAGTGTAATATCAAAATCACCCAAACTATCATCTGTAAAATGATGGGAGTGGGGTGGTGGGGAGGAACCAGATGGTCTCTGGGGCTTGATAAGAGGATGCAGACCCACATTCACTAAGCATCCTGGCATATTAGGCACTCCACCTACATCATTGTATTTAATTCTCCTCGTGGCCCTGGTGGCGGGAGGGGGCAGTAATTACCTCCATTATATAGATGAGGAAAGTTGAGGTCAGCAAAAATTAGTTAATTTTCCCAAGGTGACATTAGGAAAAAGTGGCATACAGGGCACTGAAACCCAGCATCATGTGACTCCAAGGCCTGGAGGGTAGCCCCATTCTTAATTTACAACAACTCAGTAGGGAATCGATAGTGAAGGGCAATAAGGGGGCCAGCTGGGGACAAAGAAGCAGCAAACCTGCCAAACCTCCCTGCCCACTGCTCCTGGGGAGGGAGCTGCCAGCATTGTCCCTGCTCTAGGAATGAATGAAGTGAGAGGGTCTTGGGCATTTTCAAAATAATAAAAGGATCAATAAATTAGGATTCAGAAGAACTCAGTGATGGTGGGCAAGTGACTTAATCTCTGAGCCTTGGTTCTCTAGCTTATAAAATGGAGTTCAGTGCCTTTCAGGTTTATTTTACAGATTTGTATGACTTACAGTAAAACCAATTCAAGGGATAGCACTTTGTAAAATGAGGGCACTATTCAAAGTTAAGGGATTGTTTGCATTATAGCAGTTCATACCTTATATGAATTCTATTACATCAATAGTACATTATACATAACAATTAAAATGAGCAATATTAATTAATATACATTAACATTACATTAGTCCCTTTCAGCATAGCCATTACCTGAAAATGTTTGAGCTTTCCTGTATTCTGTTTCTGGTCTGAAAAGACAAAGAGGCATTTCTGTTACTGATAATAACTGAGGAAAAGGCATTCAAGAAAAAACTATATTTGTAGAAATGTATGTATTACCTGCCTTCTAGCTTCTGTTTTATAACTAAAACCAAGAGGAAAAAAAACACAGTAAGGTAATTTTTAGCACATATATAAAACCATTTGTAAATTTTCTTTCTAATTTTAACCTACCTTTATAGGGTTGATATTTTTTCCATAGGAAGAGAAGACACATGGATATAATTAAAAAGAGTGATATTCCGGTTATACTTGCTAAAGGGGACAATGATTTCCCCTTTTGTGCAAGCTTCTCGAGTCCTAAATAAAAAGACATATTTTAAATATTTTTATTAAAGATCAATAATAAATTACTATATGGTTTGACTTTTTTATGCTTTACCTGGGGACATTACTGCATCTGTATATTATATATTACTTATTTTATGTTTATATGTAGAGAGAAAGAGAGAGAGACAGAGAGAGAGAGAGAGAACATGAGAGAGCGGGAGTGAGCAGGTGAGTGAGAATGAGAAAGACCAAACAGAAGGAATGCACTTATTTTAGGACACACAGCAATTTGATCACAATGGCCTAAATTTGCTAAGGATATTTGTGATTGGAAATGTGGTAAGCTGCCCAGGATACAACTGATGTGTTGAAATAGATGTCGTATATAGCTTATGTCATACTTTCCAATAGTGTTCACCACCATTTAACCATTTAACTTTGATCTCCTTGTATCAAATATCCCCAGATGCTTAAGTGGTTCTCTCTCTTTCCTTTTGTCTCACTCTTAGTATAAACCAGGTACGTGGATTTTCTAGGCAGGTGGTATGTGATTTTTGATTCTAGATCTAGACTAGAACACCAAAAACTTATTAGAAAGATTATTTTTCCTTATTTTCTCTCTTAAGAATTTATATTCTCCCACTGTTGGAAAGCTGGCCTTTTTAGTTTGGAACTACTTTAGCATTTGGGTGGTCTCTTTGTGAGGTCTGAGCCTTTCTTCAGTTACTCTGCTCCTACCTCACAGGTTTGTTCTTTCTAAAGAGCTAGGCAACTTCGGGTGAGCCACTTGACTGATGGCCTTGATTCTCACACTAGTGAAATGAGGTTAGAGTGAGAGGCCTTTAAGTTTTGTTGTTTCTCTAATATTCTAGAATTTGGGGCAGCCAGAGAGTCTTATATGAAGTGTATTATGTAAATAGGACACTGTCCAGTGGCCCACCAGTAATTGAGTCTCCAAAAATGTATTCACATATATACATACAAAAATTACAAATTTTAATGGTATAAAGGAAGTGTAGCACATAACTTAGAAATAATTATAAAATATGCAATACTCTTTACTGTTAATTACACATAGCTGATTCTCATGAAATGCATTTGTTGCTTTTTGCTAAACTCTTATATTTTCCAGCTATGGGTTAAATTCAACCATATTTGAAAAAATTAGACTTTAAATAACTACTATGATTACTATGTAATTGAACAAAGAAATAGGTTACATCATAAATGAACAAGTTTAGTTTTTTTTTAATTTTTATTTAAAAAAATTTTTTTTCAACGTTTTTTATTTTATTTTTGGGACACAGAGAGACAGAGCATGAACGGGGGAGGGGCAGAGGGAGAGGGAGACACAGAATCGGAAACAGGCTCCAGGCTCCGAGCCATCAGCCCAGAGCCTGACGCGGGACTCGAACTCATGGACCGCGAGATCGTGACCTGGCTGAAGTCGGATGCTTAACCGACTGCGCCACCCAGGCGTCCCAAGAACAAGTTTAGTTTTAATATGAATGTTGGTTGATATTTAGTGTGATGAAAAGGAAATGACAGCATACATTGGAACTTCATTCATTCATCAATCATGTGAATAACTGCTGGACTGAATAATAGTTTTTGATGCTGGAAGAATATTTCCTCAATTTTTTGTGCCATAGATAATGTGATGGCTATGGACATAATATACTCTTAAATTTATTTGGCATTATTATTTTCTCCATCACTTTCTCTTTTTTTGTCTTTTTTTATTTCAGAGAAAGAGAGAGAGTACACGTGGGAGAGGGGCAGAGGGAGAGGGAGAATGTTAAGCAGGTTCCATGCCTGACTCAGGGCTCGATCTCATGACCATGAAATCATGACCTGAGCTGAAATCAAGAGTTGGACACTCAACTCAGTGAGCCACACTGGCACCCCTCTCCATCACTTTCTTAAGTGTAGACAATCTTACTATAGAACAACACATCCAGTGAGTTTTTTATAAGTAGTATTTTCATGATTAAGAAATTATTATATTATAAAATTATAATATTTTATAATTTTCATTGAGATTTCTTTAAAAAAATTTTTTTAATGTTTATTTATTTCTGAGATAGAGAGAGACAGAGTGTGATTGAGAGAGGGAGACAGAGAATCTGAAGCAGGCTCCAGGCTCTCAGCTGTCAGCACAGAGCCCGACACGGGGCTCGAGCTCACAAACCATGAGATCATGACCTGAGCTGAAGTCGGCTGCTCAACCAACTGAGCCACCCAGGCACCCCTTCACTGAGATTTCTTATTTGACCTATGGGCTATTTAGAAAACATGTTGCTTTATTTATTTAAGTTGGGAATTTTTCTAGTTTTGTTTTCTGTTATTGATTTTTCGTTGAAGTCTACTCTAGAGGACAGACCCTGTTTGATTTCAATGTTTTGAGTACCAAGATTTTAGAAAGATGACCATATACATGGTCATATGAAAAGAGGGTATATTCTACAGTTGTTGTATGTTATATTCTATATTAATTCAATTAGGTCAGATTATTTTTCTCCATTCCTACTAAGTTTTTGCCTGTTTGTTCTATTAGTTACCAAGAGATGTATGCTAAAATCTCCTACTCTGATTATGGATTTTTCTACGTTGTTAATTTTTGCTATTTATTAGATACACTTTGAAGCACTGCTAGTAGATGCATACAAGTTCAGAATGCTTACATCCTCCTGCTGGAGAGACCACTTTACTCTTTTTTTTTTATTAAAAAATTTTTTTAATGATTTTATTTATTTTTGAAGGAGAGAAAGAGACAGCATGAGCGGGGAGGAGCAGAGAGGGAGGGAGACACAGAATCCGAAGCAGGCTCCAGGCTCTGAGCCATCAGCACAGAGCCCAATGTGGGGCTCGAACCCACAAACTATGAGATCATGACCTGAACCGAAGTCGGACGCTCAACTGACTGAGCCACCCAGGTGCCTCGAGAGACCACTTTACTCTTATGAAATGTCCACTTTTTTAATCTAAAGTATTACTTCTTGTCTCAAAAAATTTATCCAATTCTTATGTAATTTGTCTGATAATAGTAGTGGTATATCAGCTTTCTTTTGGCTATTTGTATGGTTTATTTGTTCATCCTTTTACTTTCAATCTTTCAGTATGCTTATGTATATGATGTGTATCTTATAATCATCAAATAGTATTTTTTGCATTGAATAGTATTTTTTAAGTTTATTTATTTATTTATTGAGAGAGAGAGTATGAGTGGGGGATGGGAAGAGACAGAAAGGGAGAGAGAGAATCCCAAGTAGGCTCCACACTGTCAGCACAGAGCTGGATGTGGGGCTCAATCTCACAAATCATGAGACTGTGACCTGAGCTGAAATCAGGCGTTTAACCTACTGAGCCACCCAGGTGCTCCTGAATAATATTTTGTAATCCAGTTTGACAATTTTTGTCTTTTAGTTGGAATATTTAGTACCTTAATATTTAATGAAATTATTAATATATTTTGTTTTAGATCTACAATCTTATTATTTTTTCTATATTTCCTCCATTTTTGTCTCTCCTTTCTTATCTTCATTTGGATTAATCAGAACTTCATTTTATTTCTCTTTTCCTCTCTAGTTGCTTGTTGGTTATACATTTTTTCTTTGTGTCTTAGACTTTGAAGATGAAAAAAAAACTAACCAAAATTAATACTTTTACTGCCTACCACTTCCACTGGCCTCCAAAGTACAAGAATAAGTTCCATATAAAAGATGGGACAGCTAACACTCAGGATACACAAAGTTGAACTCAATAATGTCTGACTATAGTTCTATGCTCTTTCCATTACTTCTACCTGAACGTTATATGAGAAACAGCAATCCTTCCACCATTAAGCTCAAATCTCTTCAGTTCTACCAACGAAATTATAACTAATAAGTCAAATCCTTTTTCTGCATGATTTTTCTGTCACATCTCCCCTGAGAATTCTCTTCTTCAGAATCAAAATCCCTGAATGGTTTTATTGTTCTTTGTATGATTGATTTCCACATTCTCTATTATCCTAGAGGTAGAATTTTAGAAACTCAACAAAAGCTAATCTGTTTTACTTCCAAAATATAAATTTGGAAGAACCCATACTCTCGTGTCATTGTCAGTAAGATAAAGGCAAATAGAATACTCTCTTGAGGGGCGCCTGGGTGGCGCAGTCGGTTAAGCGTCCGACTTCAGCCAGGTCATGATCTCGCGGTCTGTGAGTTCAAGCCCCGCGTCAGGCTCTGGGCTGATGGCTCAGAGCCTGGAGCCTGTTTCTGATTCTGTGTCTCCCTCTCTCTGGCCCTCCCCCGTTCATGCTCTGTCTCTCTCTGTCCCCAAAATAAATAAACGTTGAAAAAAAAATTTAAAAAAGAATACTCTCTTGAAACACCAGCAGGGATAGAAAAGCAAAGTAATAAGGGTGAAATACTAAATATAGAATATGATTTGGGCACCACTTTAGCAAGTGAATTCTCTATTTCTTCATTTAATTTAATTAATTTTTTTTTTTTTGAGAGGGAGAGTTGAGAGGGGAAGACGGGCGGGGGGAGAGAGAGAGAGGGAGAGAGAGAGAGAGAGAGAGAGAGAGAGAGAGAATCTTAAGCAGGCTCTCTGCTCAGCATGGAGCCAGACACAGGACTCGATTTCCCGACCCTGGGGGATTTTGACCTGAGCCGAAATCTGGAGTCGGATGCTCAACCAACTGAGCCACCCAGGTTCCCTTCTATTTCTTCATTCTAGATCATATATTAAAATCAAAACTAGCCAATTTTCAGATATGCACAATTAAATGTATAATCATCGTATGTAATTAAAACCAAATGTACATTTGTTTCCCATTTATTTGGTAGAGCTGTATCATAGCACTAAAATGTAAATAATTTTAAAAATTAAAGTACCATTTATAGGTACAGATAAATAAATAGTCTCCAAGAAACTAAAATATTTGGTACAGTAAGTCATAACTAAGACTGGAACATAGGTTTTTTTCTGACTGCAAGTTCATTTTTTTCCTGTTAATCCATAGTCAAAGAGTGGTTTTGTAATGGCAGGTAGGCTCCTATATAATCACTTTTACCTTCCACCTTTTCTAACACCAGACTTGACGTGTTTCAGCTGTTTCACTTCTTGATAGATTGTCTTCACCAAAATTCCACTAACCCCTCAAAAAAGTATTGAATGCTGATTTATTCTTCTCAAGCTTCTGTTATGTGCTTTATACCATGAGAAAAACCGCAGGAAAATATTTTAGTATAGTCTTTGCTGTTTTTACCCCCTTAATCTTGAAAATATGCTAATAATTATTATTTCCAAGTACTTCTCATTCTAATGGTGAAGTTACACTCTTGAATACATAAGCTGTTTGCCAGGCACTTCCATGATTCTGAAGCCTGGCAGTTAGTTTAACATACAATGATTAGATGTCTTACATTTGGATAAGACATCTCCTTGCGTCTCCTTCATTTTTAACTTTTTGTCCTTTTTGATTTGTGTTTCCTAAAATGATCGAATTTGCACATTCTGTCCTTCAGAGGATCCCACTTAGTCCCTTTACCATTACTTCCTTATCTCTTTAGATTCCTTCCTTATTGTCCTCTTGCCTCTTTTCCCTTTAGCTCTGTTAGCCCTACATCAGAGAACCACCCTATAGTGGCCAATGTCTGTCACCCCAAAACCTTGGCTATGGCAAATCCTTTCCCTGGAAAAAGAGGAATAACATAGTCCCTTTTCTCAGAACAAATGATATTCCCTGTTAGGCCTCCTTCTCCTCTAGAGCATCCTGACTATCTCTTGACACTGATTCTCCATCCCAGAACTTGAAATTTACTTCCTTTCACAAAATAAAAAATGCCAAATACGTCAAGGATCAAATCAAGGGGCATAGTTGCTGTAGTCTCAGTTCTAGGCAAGTGTGTCTTGGAGAGATGGACTTCTGAAACCCCCACTTGAAAGTAAGGCAGCAGATAAATTCTGATCCTATTGCTACAGAGAATGTATAGGAATTCTGAATGTAGTTCTAGACACTTGCAGGAGCCCCATTCTTTCTTTTAGAGAGTTTCCTACCGTTTAGCTCATAGCATGCCATTCTCTTCATTATTTAAATATGATTGACTCATTTACCAAAGCCCTACTGCAAATGCTATTTGCCCCCTCCTTAGGCAAACAAATAAAATGAAATAACATAATTAAGTGCAAATATGGGCAAGAGGTGTGGTTTCCATGGCATCACAGCCCTGCTGTTTGAGAGACTGCACCCAGAACAGGGCAGCCATATGCCACCAGTCTGCTCGTCCATTCCGAGATCAGAATCAAGTTCTGAGATCTCTCCCAGACAGTCTGCTTGCTGATTATGACAGCTGATTCCTATCCCTATGGAGATGAAAGCCCCATATTGGGGAGGGTGCTGTTTCTGTACTCTCCCATGGCTCCACCTGGCTGACACAATTATTCTGTGCTAAAAGCTCATGGGGATGTCTAAGTTCTTAGGGTCTGGATGTCAGGGCTGTAGTTCTATCTTAGCTGTTTTCTCCAGTGGCCCAAAGTGAAATATGTCTCCTTAAGATCTTAACATGAGAGAAGTTTCTAGGTAGAAGAAATTAGTGAATTCATTTTCCTACTTTGGATCATTTTCCTATTCTCTTCTGTATGAAATGATGTACAATAGAAATAAATATAAAAAAAATGATAGGGACACTTGGGTGACTCAGTTAAGCATCAGACTTTGGTTCAGGTCATGATCTCATGGTTTGTGAGTTCAAGCCCCACATTGAGCTCCATGCTGGTGGTGCAGAGCCTGCTTGGGATTCTCTCTCTCTCCTCCCTCTCTGCCCCTCCCCCACGTGTGCTCACGTGCGTTCTCTCTTTCTTTCTTTCTCAAAGTGATAGATTTCTCAGGATCACATACAAATTCAAGACATTTCTATTATATCTAAATTATGAATTATAGCCATGTGGTTCTTGGGAATTCTAATAATTTATATATTTGAATATCTTCATTAAGTGTGAACACTTGAATTCTCATCATAAACTTTCATTTTATATATATTGCATATCACAATAGTGGTTTAGACCCCATTAAAATTGTAAATCATGGACATCTGCATTCAAGGAAGTCCTTAATCAAAGAAATAAAATCATTTATTTTTCAAATACAAATGCTAATGTATTATTTTAATTGCTATTGTTTCCTTGAAACTTATATTCTAGATATATTTTTTAGTTACAGGTATTTCATAATTTCTCATTAATATGAAAGCATATACATGTCATGGACAAACCAGAGTATCTCTTTGTATATAGCACAAAGTTAGTTAAGGTGATGAGAAAATATACACTATCCTGGATATGTGGTATACGTTCTAGAAAGACCATAGTCTTACTGATATTCTCAGTCAAGAATGTCAAGGGAGGCAGTTTATATAATGATTAAAACAAGGGCTTTGAATTCAGATATTATTTTATGACTTACTAGCTGTGTGACCTTGCCCATTGTCCCTGTTTTCTGTAGTATATCTCCACTGAGACAGAAAGGTCAATTAATGTCTCAAATTAGATGTGAATCATAGCCCCGAGGTAGAAGGCACCATCTGGAGTCAAACATCACTTTCTCTGGCCTTCCTCTCCCCAACTGAAAGTCTCCAATAAAACTTTTGATTCTTTCCTGACCTTGTTATTTTCTTTCCTTATTTGTGATCTTGGAGTCATCTTTGACTCCTTTGTCCATTGCCCTCCACAGCTTTTTGCTGAAACTTTTTGGTTATGTTATGTGCCTCACTAAAAACAAAAGCGTTCATCTATTTCTTAGTACTAGACTCTGGTTACACCAAACACAACTTGGCTTTGAAAATATCTCAGAGGCAGGTATCTTATCCCTCAAAATTCTCTACAGATCTTAACATAGATTGCTTCTCAGAGTGTATGATCAGTAAGTGCTCAAATGGTAGTTACAAGTGATGTTCATTTTTTCACTGTAGGTCACTGTAGGTTAGTGTATATTTAATCTCCATTGCGGAGATTCATTAATTTGGAAAACTTAAAAAAATCAAATACTTAAAACACATCAATACTACTCATTTTCTTTGGCATTTGTTGCTGTTTGAGTTAAAGTTCTGTGGACATATAGGAGTTGAAAAATAGCTCTAAAAACCACAAAAAGGTCACTAATGTTGACAACTCTGAATCCCTCTGAAAAATAAGCACCTGCTCTTCTTATTTACTATAATAACAAATACCTGGTCTTTGTACAGGTCAAACAGGTTTTTTATATTTTGCAAAAGGCAATTATTTGATATAAAGACTGTAGCTGTCTTTGGGCATCAGTAATAAGATCTTAATCAAATATTGGGGGCTTCTGATATTATGAAAATACCTTAGCCAAATATTAATGGAGAAAGTTCAGGCAGTGTGAAAGTTGTCAATGTGGTATACAACTACATACTGGAGCTATGTTTTCATTTGCAATGAGCATAAGGAACAAGTCTAAGATGACACCCAGATTGCTAGTCAACTACTTTATATGCTTAATTATGGCTTGCTTTAAAATTATGGTTTGGTCAGCCACTGAGGTTAAGAGCTGGTTAATCCTAATAAAATTTTAATAAAATAGAAAGCAAATGATGCACCTTAGCTGTTCATATGCCTGCTGTGTATATTAAGCTGTGGTCATTTTGTTAGCAGGAATTTTTTTTAGTTGGCATTCTCAATGCCTACCCCAGTATTTGGCCAATATTAGGTGCTAAATAATGAATAAATGAGCGTCAGATTTAGAGCACCCTAAACACAGATACGCTTTGGGGAGCTATAAAGGAAATATATTATTATCTACTTCCCAAATGACACATAACTCAGGTAAAAATTCTAGAGCTGCATTGTCCAATACGGTAGCCACCAGATACACATGGCTATTTAATTTATAATTTAAAATAAAATTTAAATATCTAATAAATAACATAAATTCAGTTCCTCAGTTGCACAGCTAAATTTAAATGCTCAAAAGCCACTGAAGCCTGCTTCTGATTCTGTGTCTCCCTCTCTCCCTGCCACTGTCCCACTCATGCTCTGTCTTTCCTTCTCTCAAAAATAAAAGTAAACATTAAAAAAAATTAAATGCTCAAAAACCAAATGAAGGTAGTGGCTACCATACTGGCTAGTGCAGATCAAATATTTCCTTCACTGCAAAAATTTCTATTGGATAACACTTTTCTAGACAGTGTGGTATTTTCTTCACATAAAAAAATAAAACTTGACCATGACAGTTATACAAATTCCAATATATTCAGGTGATTTCACAAATATGAATACATTCAACTTTAAGGAATCATGGAGGGATTCTATCCACTATGCATCTCTTTATCAATTTGTAGTTTGTTATAGTCTTAGAATTCTTGGTGGCTTTTTAATAAGCTCAAAAGACTATAGGGGGAAAAGAAACACCTTAAACACATAATTGCCACACTTGTGCTTGTTTAATATTCAGATTCCTAGATCCTACCTTCAAGGTCCTGACCCAATAGGTCTGAGGTGTCTTTTTTTTTTTTAATTTTTTTCAACGTTTTTTATTTATTTTTGGGACAGAGAGAGACAAAGCATGAACGGGGGAGGGTCCGAGAGAGAGGGAGACACAGAATCGGAAACAGGCTCCAGGCTCCGAGCCATCAGCCCAGAGCCTGACACGGGGTTCGAACTCCCGGACCGCGAGATCGTGACCTGGCTGAAGTCGGACGCTTAACCGACTGCACCCCCAGGCGTCCCGGGTCTGAGGTGTCTTAATGAAAATACATCATTAGACCTCCCCAGGTGATTTTGATGCGCATGGCCCAATAGCTACATACTAAAACATTTAGCCTAAGAATTATAAGGATTATATTCTTGCTTCATTTATTCAACAAAATGTATTAACTCTTTCTATATCATGGGCCCTAATGTAGACACAAGGGCTGTTAAGACAGAGAAAGAGAAGATATCAATTGAGAAACTATTGTTTGGTGTTACCTTTTGCTCACTTGTTCCTACACCACTAATAGGCACCCTAGCCACTCATCCCTGCCCAAGCCTGCGGTCAGGTGTTCCCCAGGTGGATACTGACTTGTCTTTATGTGCAAAGCTGAGTCCAGGAAGGACTTGATAATAGCAGTAGAAGTAGTAGAGGAAGAAGCAAAAGGAGAAAAAGGTGGGGATGAGGACAAGGTGGAAGAGGGGGATGAGGAGGAGGAAAGGGAGAGGGAAAAGGAGAGGGAGAGGAGAAGAAATTCAGGAAAGAAGGAGAAGGAATAAGGAGAGAATAAAATGGGTTTAAGAGGTAGGAAGGAAGGAGAATGGACAAACGTGGTGATGGGATGCTGGGCACAGCAATAAGCAAGAGAAAGGGGTCTGGAGTGGCATTTAGCTTTCTGGTTTAGGTTGGTAGACAGCAGGGCCATTCACTTAAACAGGGAATACAGAAATAATAGTTATTTGGGGGAAAGAAGATGGTTCAGTTTTGGTATGTTGGACTTATACACTGCCTCTGGTATTTCAAATTGGAGATAATCAGAAGGTAACTGAGTATACAGTTTTAGAGCTTTAAAGATATAGATTTGGGATGTACCAGTTATATGAAACCATGGGAGTGAAGGAAATCATATAGGAAAATAAAATTATATTACAGAGAAGAGAAGGCTTAAAAGGATGGGAATTTGACAAGCATACATTTTTGGGCAGTGATATTTAACTTTTTGTGGATCAATAAGCTTTCTGAAAAATCAGATTTTTCTGAAGAATTTAGAATTAATTTCTAAAGAATGTCAGATTTCACAGACCTACAAAATTTGTAGTTTCCAAGGTGTTGAGACCCTTGTTGAGAACTTCCACAGATTGCAGGTGTTTAAGTGATAAAAGAGGAAGGGAGGCCCATGAAAGACAATGAGAAGAGGAGTCAAATTAGATAATAGGAAAACCAGATTTCCAACTCACTGAGATTTATTCACCTGAGCTAATGCAATAGCAGATATAAACCCAGTTTAAATGAGTAAACTGCTTCTCTTATGTTCCTGTTTGTAAAATCAAGAGCATAAATGCATATTTAGAGTCATTTATTGAATTCCCTTTTTCTTCATAGTCCTTGAGAGTTAACAATTGAATTCCCCCTCCATTATGTTTTGGGTTTTCTTTCTTTGACTCATAGAAGACATGGATTAGTTTACTCAGGAAAGAGAGTTTCTTAGCGTTTATCAACAATCCACAATGGCTTTCTCTTCCACACAGGTATAAAATTGGACTATTAGAAGGCCAGCATGCATTTGTGTTTCCTTGGGATCCTTGCCTTTTATGTCACACTTACCTACAGAAGTGATGATGACTGTGAAATGAGCTTCATCTCGCCGTCCAGTTACATTGTTGTAAGCACAGCACACATAATCAGTTGGCTTCTGGGCTACTTTCTCAGATGTAACTTCCAAGCGAGGTCCATGCTTGATGACATATGTTGTATTGTCAGTCCTCCGGATCCAGGAGTAGGTGTTGGGGGGGTAAGAATCAGCAGAACAGTAAAACAAGATGGCTTCTCCAGTGTCAACAGTAAACACTTCCCCTACTTTTAGCCCTTTGTCAGAATTAACTTGAAGTCCATAAGGTCCATCTGCATTAATTGAAAAAGGAAATAAAGGGGTGGCATAAATAATCACAATATAGTTATAGAATTTTGGAGAGCTTAGCATTTTACTTTCTATGAAAGTCTTCATGTTCAACTTGGCAGATAGATCCTCATTTAGATTCCCAATAAATCATGAGGACCTAAAAATGTGTTATTCTGATATCCACAACAATGGAAATTATTTGAGGTGTGATTGAACTTATCTGATATAGTGAAAGGCTTGAAACTTAGTGTGTAATTTCAGAGACACTGCCATTATAACTGTCATGCTAAGTTTTGAGTAAAGTATTGATACGTCTGCAATCATGTTAGACAAGTTCCATCTTTCTTAAAACAGAGTTGCACTTGAAAGCACTTTAAAAAATAGATTATGGCCATTATTTTCTCATTGACAGCCATATTTTGAGTATTATCTGTTTTTATTCTCAGTTCTAGGGTAAGCCATGCAAATATTTATAAAATACATAGTTTCACATAGAGCACAAATTTGTGCAAATAGATACAGAAGTGTCCCATTAGCAGTTAAAGAATTTTAAATACTCCTCCCTGCAAACTAAGCTTAGAATTCTATTTGGAAAAATAATCTCTTCATTATTATTAACAAATATTCATTGAGCATCAGTCAACTATTTAGTCATGGATATCCCATGGTGTTTGTCCTTACTGCAATATTCTTGTAGCATTTTGCTATTTCTATGGCACCAGAATGGCTGCAGATAAAGACACATTTCCCATTGCTTTCTTTCAAAAATAAAGACAGATTTAAAAATTTTCCCAGCTAGATAAGTTTTTCTTGTTCAGTCTAAATCCTGGCTTCTATTCTAAAAACTTCAAGGTTTAGGTATGATTATGTTCATTTTTCAGCTGGTCATAACCAATATTTATTGGCTACTTTCCATATAAAGGCACTTTAAGTACTTACACAGACTACCACATTTAATCTTTAAAGCGACCACATGAGGTAGATGTTATTCCCATTATAAGATGAAGGAAGAAACATTTAAAAAATTAATTTTCCCATGGTCACATAGCTATTATATAGCAGAGCTAGGATTCTATAATATATGTATTTGATCATTCACATTACCTCCCCAAAAATGTATGTGGCATAATTTTCTGTATCAGAACAATTTATTGTATAACTATATTATTAGTTCTATAATAAGTAATTATCTAATTACATATTAATTCTGTACTCATTTAATCAAGTAATAAATCAAAAAGTCCTGTTTGAGAGATATTGTTAGATGGTATATTTAATATATGAGAGAAAAAAAATGTGTAAGACACAGTTCTTACACTCAAGGAATTGGTAAACTAGAAAAGGCAGTGGGTGGTTTGCTCAGTAATAACCTAGTCTCAGAGTTCTGACTTTTTTTTCAATATTTATTTATTTAGATAGAGAGAGAGAAAGTGCAAGCAGGGGAGAAGCAGAGGTAGAGGGAGATAGAATCCCAAGCAGGCTCCATGCTGCCAGTACAGAGCCTGATGCTGGGCTCAATCTCACCAATAGTGACCTGCACCGAAACCAAGAGTCAGTCGCTCAACCGAAGAGTCAGCCAGGTGCCCCAAGGTTCTGATTTTTTAAAAAAAATGTACTGACTATTCATCTCTCATTGTATGGAATAATATGATGTAATGATTATACAGTATTCATTATCAGTTATCACTACATTTAATCCCGATTTTGTCAATTGTTAGTTACATGTTCTTCAGAAGTCATTTAAACTTTTAGATCCACTTTTTTCACCTTTACTATGAAACACTGACTGGATGAATGGTTGACAAAGTTCTTTCTACCTTTGAAATACCTTTGAGTGGTTAATGATATGCTAAAGCTATTTTGGATACTGACAAGCCAACCTCAAATTTGCGGATTCCCAGAGTGGTTCTCTATTATGTCAGCATTTTCTGACCAATCTATCATTGGAGAAACACATTTCCTAAGATAAAACAGGAACTGAAGATGCAAAACAATAAATTATATTTAGCTAGGGAACATGCACTTTACACATACTTGCTTCCTAAAGACACAGACATCTGAAGGAAACTTACAGGTTTATATTTATATATATATATATATATATATTATATATATATATATATACATGAGATGATCCTGATTTCAGGAAGCGAACATAGAAGTTAGTATCTTCAAATTTGAAGTAATCAGGAACAGGAGATGAATAATTAAAGTGAAGAGAAATGAATACCCTTTCCTGTAACTGTACTAGCTGTACTAGAACCCTGTCATTTCAGGCTATGATACAGTCTCAGGGGGAAAACCACCCTTTCAGAAGTGTGTGCTAAATGGAACCCTTTTATTCTGAATTCCGCTAAATGTAGGTTGTATAACGGAAATGAAAAGTTGTTTTCACTCACAATATTGACCAAAATCAATATTGAGATGTTACTGTGTGCCTAATATTGTTCTAGGCATTGATATGTTACCGTGTGCATAATATTGTTCTAGGCATTGCGGGGGCAATCTGAGGTGTGATAGACAGGATTCCTGTGGCTATTCTCCCGGGCTCAGTGCAGCAACAGCATCCCCTTACATTGTCAGCATTGATAGAACATTAAAGAAGCAAAGACCACCAACTGGTGGGTATTGGTTATGCTTCATATTGTAGGAAACCAAGGGAAGGAAACAACTAAGGTTGGAACAGCAAGAGACCCAAGTCTGTGCACAAAAACTAAAGTCTGAGAGAGCTTTTCTGTGAGCTGTGATAAAGAAGAGAAGTGTGGTCATAAAAATACAGCCATTCAGTTTAAGTCTCTGTTTTCACTGGCTTTCAGAGTTTATAGAATGTGACTATAAAAACAAATTGCTTGATAATTTGACACACATAAAAATGAGTGATATTCTTTTCAGTGTGCTGATGTTACTCGAAACTTTTTGAGAACTCCTCAATTGGAATTGCCTTAGGATCCTGCCACATAATGGAGTATTCTCAAAAATAGTAATTCTTGGGGCGCCTGGGTGGCTCAGTCAGTTAAGCATCTGACTTCGGCTCAGGTCATGATCTCACAGTCTGTGGGTTCGAGCCCCGCATCGGGCTCTGTGCTGACAGCTCAGAGCCTGGAGCCTGCTTCCGATTCTGTGTCTCCCTCTCTCTCTGCCCCTCCCCTGCTCATGCTCTGTCTCTCTCTGTCGCAAAAATAAATAAAAACATTATAAAAAAAATTTAAAAAAAAGAAAAAAATAGTAATTCTTTCATTTTGTAGAGTGGACTCAATATGTAAAGGAAGTCCACTGTCAGAGCCAAGTGGTGAATAAGATTGATTACCTAATTTAATAATATTGCTCTAGTTTCAAATAAAATATGCTTATAAAGAAAGGAATCTTAGCATATCTTTCCTGTATGCATGTATATTTTGATTTTGCTACTTCCTCATTTGTTGGGTTTCATGATCGGCATAAACTTTTCTCCTCTGCCTTAATTAAATGCTATATCTGACTCTTCAGAGTTAGCCTCAAAATCCCTCAAACTCTCTCAGCCCCCATACAAACATTTCTTCCAGTTCCTGAAATCTAATACCTTGAACCATTTAAATTCCTTTCTTCTGATATGATTTATTAAAATGTAACATATTTTATCTGATTATACAAGAAATATATGTTCATTGCATAAAACCCTAAAATTCAGAGAATCATGAAGATGGAAAGAAAACTTATTTGTAATTTTACCATTCAAAGAATGAATATCCATATATCAGTGTATGATTTTTAAATCTTCTTTTTTTAATTTTTTAAAGTTTATTTATTTATTTTGAGGGGGGGAGGGGCAGAGACAGAATCCCAAGCAGGTTCCATGCTGTCTGTGTGCAGAGCTGGGGGTTCAAACTCATGAACCCATGTGATCATGACCTGAGCTGAGATTAAGAGTCAGACGCTTAAGTGACTGAGCCACCCAAAGCACCCCAATCTTTAAATCCTCTATACTTCTCTCTCTCTCTCTCTCTCTCTCTCTCACACACACACACACACACACACACACACACATACACACAGATTGCCTTTCTTTCTTTCTTTCTTTCTTTCTTCCTTTCTCTTGCACTCTGCACTCTTCACTCTTAGAATGTTTTTTCTTACTACACTATGATGTTATTTCCTTTTGAGAACTTCAGTCTGTCCATCTTTTACTGTGAGGTGTAGCCTAATACATTATTCATCAGAATGGGCAATCCAATTGAAGACATTTGGAGTGATTCAATCAGTGTGGCCTCTGACATTGAAAATGAAAGAAGGATAATTCTATTTTGACTTTGGATTATGGTTTAGTTTCTTGCCTGTGGCAGAGAACTCCCAGTAGAATTAAACCCTTTGCCTCAGAAATGGCTGTTTACTAAGTGACTTATAAAATCACATATCATCTGTTCTTTTTCACAATTTATGACTGGGCGGGAACAGTACCTAAATTTCCATCATGATGCTGCTTGCCACCCTGCTTGGGGAGCAGATGGTAAGTATTTACAGTGAATGACCTTTTTTTTTTTCCCTTTAATTTTTATCACTTAGAGTACTTCCCTGCAGCCGTGCCATATGTTGCACACAAAATACAGTGGTTACCGGGTTATTATTCACAACAGAGCTGGAGGGCATAGACATTTCATGAACTACAAGTAGGTATTTGTCTGAATTACTGACTTGACGTTATATTCCACCAAATCCAATACCAGGTTATGACATCGTGACCTCATACATACATGGCCAGTCTTGACAGATTGTTATACTTTTTCTGCTAAAATAAAAAAATAACTCCTGCTTTCATGAAGGAAGCTGTCATAGAAACAGTGCCTTAAGAAAACAGAGTAGTAGATTCATACTGAAATTCTAAGTTATGATGTAGACCTCCATGGGAGAATTTTGCAATATGACATTTTTATTGAGGAACTTTTCTAAAGATCAGAAACAAACACACAAAAAAACAAAAAAAAACAAAATGAAAGGCCAAAGCACTATAATTGAGAAGCTGTTATCTTATTATGGGAATTTAGCCTCGTTACAGCATCCTCAAGTAACCCTGTAATTTGAAAGGGATATGAGGAAAGCTGTTCCATTTTAGTCAAGTTCAAGAAACTCGTATTGAGTTGGTTAATCTTAATCTGTGTCAGGGAGTATTGAGATGAATAACGCAGAGCTCCTACTTGGGGTTGGGGTGCTTATGAGCAGAAAGACTCCAGTGCAGTGAGTGCCAGGAAAGATGGTGCTACAGGAGTACAGCAAACCTCTTTGCGACTCTGAAGAGGTGAGACAAGGCAAGGGCAGATGAGCCTTTCTGGGGAAGATGATACTGTGAAGGAAGAGGAGGGTGCAACCAAGTGAAGAAAGGGAAGTGGGAACATCAACCAAGGCACACATTCCCAGTTTTCATAAAATGATATAGACTGCAAAAATAAGGGTGCCACATCAACAGAAAGGATAAATGACCAATATTTCCATTATATATTTTATTTAATTACTGTAACCCCAAATCAAACCAATACAAACAAAAACAAAGAATAAAATGGGCTAAAATAGCAACAGAAAGAAAAATTTAAAAATTAATGAGTCTGGGTTGTGTTTCTATATGTTAGGTAATAAGTAATAAGTATTTAGCACAAACTAGGCCATGATGTTTGATTTTTGAATCAAACAAATTATGAGTGATTGAGTGAATAAAAGAATGAATGAAGGTCAATAAGATGAGATGTTGACTGAGTGAAGAGTTTTGCATTTGAATGTAAAATTAATCAAGAAAGAAAATTAATAATACTATATTCACAATTACTTCTTAATAAGACTAGTAATTGTTCTTAAATAATTTACATAATTCATCTTTATAATGTGTGAGTGGAACATACATATGTACATTTTCTAAATGTTCTTCTTTCTACTATCTGCCATTAGTCTTTAATCATGACTGACATTTCTCTGTGAGATTTCCATATACTATATCTAAAAGAATGTAAAGAAGGAAGTTCAGTCTATAATAGAAGACATGTTCTGCGAAATCTGAATTTATTCAGATGGGGATAGTTTAATTCTTTAAAATAACACAGGATAAGAAAGAAGATTCAAGAGTTTAAAGCATATAATATTTAATATTTATAGAAAGGATTATGATTTTTCCCTCATTTTTATTCTTTACACATGGTATATCACCATATTCTATGGTAATAATGAGATTGAACTTGTACATGAACATGTTCATTGAGATGAACTTGTACATGTCAAAAGAAAAATCTTATTCTTACTTTGCCAGATTAAAGTAAATGATATAGCCAAACAAAAGTGTATTTAAAGATGCAAAAGATACTTTCATGTATCTGTGATTGTTTATGCAATTTCCCCCAGGAATTTTTCATTTAAATCTATGGCTAGAGTTTAAAGGTAGGCAAATAGATGAAGAGATAGATAGATATAAGAAAGAATTGATGTAAAGAAACTATTTTCATGTAAACAAAATAACGTATGTTAACCAATGGTAATGTTTGGGAAAGACAAATGTTCTTCTCAAGGTATTTTTTCCATTTTCTCTTTGCAGGCATCTTCTAAATTACCCAAGCTCTCCATAACTTCTTGCTGCCATGTTTCCAATTATGTCAGAATAGTTTTGGCACAAGGGAAAAAAACAAGAAATAAAAAAGGAAGAAAAAAAAAAAGCTAAGATCATTGAGTTCTTCCTATGTGCTGCTCACTGGCTTCTTTATTTATAAAATCTCACCTAATCCTCCCTATCCCTCTTGAGACAGGTATTAGACTTACACTGAGAACTGTAGATAAGGAGATGAGGACATGGGATCACTTACACATCCTGCCAATGGCAGAACCAAGGCTTTAACTGAGGCAGTCTGAATTTTCAGCTCGGGCTCATCACTACTGTGCTCTCCACTGCTCTCCCAAATGACATGATATTAACTAGAATTTAATGTGATTGAAACAACAGATCATCAGTTAATAAGGAATGTTCCACCATAAGCTCACTTCCTACTGCCTCTCATCTCACTGAATAATGGGAAGTTCCTTGGGATTGATATTCAGTAGATGATATCTGGATGGTTTAATATCTGGTTTTGCATTTTGTACCTTGTATGTGAAGGTAAACCATTTAGACCAAGCAATAAACAATATAAAGATTTATCTACATATTTGATATACTTGGCCTGCTCATATTTTTTTCACTGTGTTTAAATAACTTCAATACTTAGGTCTGTGCTATTTGCAGTTGAATGGAAGTGTTAATTCATGTCAGAAAAACTTCAGTCAGGAATATGACTACACTTATAAACAGACCACACGAAATCTGAATTTTTCACTCCAATGCAATGGTCGTCATGCAGATAGGCACAGTTTATACTTTCTTTGTGAATCTATTTCTCAGCCTACACTTTAAGACAGACAGAACATTTTCACAATGTTATCTGAATATAAAATTATATAAAACTGTAAACGTTCAGCCATGAAAATAATGCCATTGTCAAACACAATATAATTAATGACCGTAACAAATCTTAAGTAAGTTGCTTGGAGTGTGTGGCATTTTGGTATTTCTTGGTAAAAAACTATAATTTCCTTCTTCTTCAGCACTTTTGAATATAATTTGGGGAATGGTTAATCTTTGAGACAATGCATTCTGGACTAGGGTGGACTAGGAGTTAATCCTCTTAGGTTCCCCTACACCAAAAATGAATTATACAATGTATGAAGTTTGTTTTCTATTTCTATGTGAATAATACTTTTCAGAAAAAAATATTTCAAATTGCTCTTAGATATGTGTAGTCACTCTTTATAGTTCAAAACTGATGACTTTTTCTCTCTGTATTGTAGGTCAATATGTCCTAACTCCCCCTTTTTTTCTTTCCTATATATACCATTTCTATAATTGTATGATGTTTGTGATCTAACTTGAAAACGTGCTCTTTTGGCAAACATTTTTTGATTTAGCCTAGAATATGTATGCCTAAGTATTAGCTTATAGACCATTCTCTAGTCTTTTTATATTTGGACCTTTGTTTAAAAAATAATTTTTCCTCATTGTTTATCAAATAATACCCAGTGTTCAAAGCTCTCAATGATTTAACTCAAACATATCTATCTGACCATCTAGCCTACCATGCCCCTTGCTGTATCCTACACTCTAAACTGGACCATTTGCCTAACCTTTGACCTCTGCTTTGTGTTTGGTTTCCTGTAGTCCCCATTGCCTGAATGGTTTTTGCAGACGTTGCCATTGCCCCAATCATACCCATACCCAAAGGTCCATCTCAAATTTCACCTTCTCTCTAGCCACAAGTAATGCTTTCCTTCTCTGAATAAAATTCATCTATAGTCTCATAATATTGTAGTGCTAGTAATGGCTAACAGAGTACTTACTATGAGCCAGTCACTGTTCTAAGCAATTTACATGTAGTAACAGATTTAATCCTCACAGTAACTCTATGAAATAGGTACAACTATTATTACCATTATTTGGATGAGGAAACTGAGGCACAGAGGGGTAAGGTAGTAGATCCAGGATTTGAACCTAGGGCCCTGGCTCCCGAGTTCATGTTCCTAGCTACTGTGGTCCTTTGTATACTTCCCTATGGTATCTACGACATTCTATTTTATACACTTTATTGTGCACATTTTCTCACTTCTGCTGTAACTATAGAATAGCTTCCAGTTCCAAGATTCAATGATTCTGTTTTTATTGGCTTAATTTTGCTGCTTCAAGCAAACATAACTGTAAACCTGAATCATACCACTGCACTCCTCTCCTTGTAGTCGCTTTTCCTGCTCCATTGCTGGAGCTCAGTTTTATCTAGTTGGAAAAACCTACATTTGGGACATATGGTGCTTTTCTCCAAAAAGTTAGTAACACACTTCCTCAAGAGGGCTCTATCAATTTTCTCTTGAAGAAAATAGAACTGACAACATAAACAGCCTCTGTTTACTGAATGCTTGCTTTGTGTCAGTGTTTGGCTATTTTTCAGACAGTACCTAATTGAACCACAGCCATATGGTGAGGCGGTTTTAACTATCTCAGAAAGGTCAAGGAATTTTTTTTTTAATTTTTAAAATATATTTATTTATTTTTGAGAGAGACAGAATGTGAGGGGCAGAGAGAGAGGGAGACACAGATTGCAAAGCAGGCTCCAGGCTCTGAGCTGTGAGCACAGAGCCCAATGCAGGTCCTGAACCCATGAACCATGAGATCATGACCTGAGCCAAAGTTAGATGCCCAATCGACTGACCCACCCAGGCACCCCAAGGTCAAGGAATTTCTTAAGTTCATATGGGTAATGACAGAATCAGTTTACCACTTAGGTCTGTTTACTTAAACACTAGGCTTTAGGCCTCTCCTAGTATTATACAGATATACTTGAAGATTAAGTAGATACCACACTTAATTCTGCCCTATGGTTCCCCTAGCTGAAACCTCCACCCTCCTGCCACAGGGGTGAGTTTTCCTTTGCCATGCCTCACTCTTTTTGTTACACTGTTGTGGCTAATGCTCGAAGCTACATAGTGACTGATATGAAGGCTTCCCAATATGATAGGTCATTGGTTCTCAACTAGGGGAGATTTTTGTACCCCTCCCCACACAGGGGACATATAGCAATGTCCAGCGACATTTTTAGTTATCATAATTGCAGGGGGTGGGGGGGAGGCCAGGGATGCTGTTAAACATCCTATAATACATAGGACATCCCCCACAACAAAGAGTTGTCCAGCCCAAGATGTCACTAGTGTGGATGTTGAGAAACTCTGTGTGAAGCTGAAATTAGAATGCCATATTAAACATATTAGAGGTGGTGCCATGGAATAGAGGGGACTGGGAAAAATAATACAATAAAGAAAGAGGGATCTTGGTTGGGTTAGGATAATAATATGATATAAACTGAAGAGTTTGATGAACTTAACTCTGTATATGAGATTAAACAATAACAGCAACAATGACAGAAGAAAAGAACCAGAGAAATTGAAATCTGAAGTAATTACTGATCCTCTGAGAACCTTAATACCTATTTTCAGAATAATTCAGGTTTTTCTGACTATGATCCTTCCCGCACCCAGCCTCTAAGAACGGAGATGAGAAAATGGGCAGAGAGAACAGCCATAACCTGGGATACAATACCCATGCATAATCTGGGAACATTCTTTCTGTGGTCAGCAACAGAACACACCCTCTCCCACTTTATAATCACCAGTTCTTTGTCCTTGGGTTGGATAAATTAGTCCTTCAGCATGGTTCTGGGTTTTTGAAATTGAGGTTCCTACTTGCTACTGGAAGTAAGGTCACACAATGGACTAAGTCAGAAAATGTAGCCTAAAAGGCCCATGGCTGGTATCTCAACCTGAACTTCAAGAAACAGGGTTGTGCTATGAGCTGTATTTCCTGACAAGGCAGTGTATAGGAAATGTAATTACAACTAGTACTGTATTACAGTAGCTTAAAAAACAAATGGCAGCTGGTATTGATATTCTCTGTGATGACAACCCTTGTGTAAACTACCCAGAAGAAAACGCATGAGTACGTATTTTTAAAAAACTTACAATATATGGTAGGCATAATGATGTCACTTTCCATCTCACTGACAGGATTCTTCACCAGGCAAGTGTAATTCCCGATGTCTTCTTTGGTCACTGGAGCAATATGAAGGGTGTTGTTTTGGAGAGAAAAGGAGGTGGTAGAGCTGGTATGGACAGGTCTTTTGTTTTTTAGCCACTGGTAAGCCACCCGGGTGCCCTCTTCCACGAGGCATGTCAGGGTCATGTTCCCCACATACTCCACAGAGCCAGAGGAAGGCTGAATCTGTACCACTGGCTTTGTGACAGGATCTGCAATATCAAAAGAGACAAAAGTGATTTTTGCCACCACAGAATTATAATACAAATCTGTGCGGTCTTTCAAATACCAAATCCTGGGGAAATGAATCTAAAATTTTACATTTTGTAGATGTGGACGGTTCAGAAGATAAAGAAGAATAAAAAACTAATGGAAAAATGCAAAGTGATAAAATACAAAAATATCATTTATACCAGAAATAGCCAAATTCTAGAATGTACTTTTCAAGGATTTTCTAACGAAAACCTTTACTTTATAGATAATGCAGTTAGTGTAGAGAACACCAGCTTCCTTATTTCCTGTGCATTGTACTGTCTCCAACACCATAAAGGTATATATACTCTCACAGGCAAATTTTAACAAGACATTTCCCTCTTTTTGGTTTGTTCTAATATCTCAAGAGCAGCTGGTTGGGATAGATGAACCTAAATCTTTATCCACTATCTGAAAATATAAAGCTCAGATACATTATACTTGTGGAATATTGAGGGAAAGTTTTGGGGAATCACATATTCACCACTTACTTTTCTTTCTTTGTGAGTGAACTAATTATGTTTTAACTGCTGTGGAATTGCAACATTATGTTAGTCACTTTACCAAAACCAAAGCCTACATTTCAACACTGACTCAGTTTGAAAATAGGATAAAATGTGTTATTGCAATTACATCCCATTAGAGACATAAAAGACAAATTCAATAGTGATTCCTGTTGGAACTTCAAGTCATGGGAAAATAGTTTCATGTCATGAATCTGGTACATAGTACTATTTGTTAAATGAACACATTTCCAAGAATGAGCAAATATTTCCTCCCTTGGTTTTCACTCTAAAATTGTTGGGTAAAGGTTGGAATTATATAAGTATCCACAAATACTTTCAGTAAATTTCACTAATCTTTGAGGTTGTTGGTTCTGTTTGATAAAGGACAGTGACTTGCCCAGTTACACAGCAGTCAGTGACAAAATGAAGAGAGCTGCATATCTGGTTGTGTTTCTCTTCTGCATTTTGGAGAGATATGCATTTCATAATCTTCCATGCATCATCACAGGACACAGAGAGAATGAGATGGTATATAAGTGAGAAATGATTGACTCTAATGTTTAGATTTCAATTTGCTATCAAGCTTTAAATTGGGGTTGATGCATCTCTGCAGGTAAATTTCTCTTGACTCATGCTCACATTTTTCTATACAGAGAAATGTGCAGTAGAAAACAGACAGACCCAATCCTTCAGCCTAGAGAATATAGGAGAAAATGAAAAATAAGGAGAAAGGTGGTTGAAACAGTTTGCAGGGGACCCGAGTAGCTCTGAAGCCTCTAGCCTTTCTTAAGATGAGGACAACTGAATTTGTCCTTTCAATTTAAACTTTTTATTATTTTTGCTTTTATTTTAGAGAGCAAGTGAGCAAGGGAGAGGGGCAGAGGGAAAGAGGCAGAGAATCCTAAGCAGGTTCCACACCCAGTGCACAGCCCAATTTGGGGCTCAATCCTATGACCCTGGGATCATGACTTGCACTGAAATCAAGAGTCAGATGCTCAACCAAGTGAGCCACCCAGGTGCCCCCAGTTTAATCTTTTATAGTTCCTGGTAAGAACAAAGGATGTGGATGGAATAGCTTTTCTTTACATTATTATGATTAAAAAAGAAAAATGAGTTGTGTATATCTATTACTTAGGAAAAGCTTATGTTTTACTTAGGAAAAGCTTATCTCTCTGTGTGGAAATAGATGTGGTATGGCATAAGTCAAATAAGTAATGTCAAGGTCTTATATGGGGAGAACCAATCAGAATAGACTGTGATCATAACACCTGCCTTAAAGAGTGTGACTCAGATGTGGAAGTTTCCTGGGAAGATTTTTTTACATAGATAGACCCTAAACCCCTGATATGATTTTTTAAGTTGCATTTCCCTAAACAGATCCAATTTACTATATATTAAAAAGTAATGGATATTCCATTAAGTTTTAGGGAGAGATAGGATACTACTCAGGAGAATTTCATGAACATTGTCTCCCTTTTCTCTTTTCATAGTTTCTCTGTAGGCATCTGCTTTCACATCCTGTGCCTTTGCTTCCTTGCAGTCTCTCTGGTCTCCACTCATTTACCCCATGCACACTTACTGAGTGCCTACTAATGGCCAGTATCAGTTTTTAGGTACTGAGGACAAAGCTGTAAACAATAAAAGGTCCCTGTTCCCATGGACCTCATGTTCTAGGGGAAGAAGAGAAATAATAATCAAATAAAATCTAGGTGGAAATAAGTGCTATGAAAAGAAGAAAGCAGAACTCAAGATAGATAGTCTCTCTCTCTCTCTCTCTCTCTCTCTCTCTCTCTGTCTCTCTCTCCTGTTTGGAGGAATGAGGTTATACTTTCTATAAGGTGGTCAGGAAAACCTTCACAGATAAAGTGACATTTTGGCTGGGACCTAAAGGAAATAGAGGAGGGAACCATGTTATTATCTAAGAGAAAAGCAATCTAAGTAGATCGAATAGCAAGTACAAAGGCCCTGACTTATAAGGCCCTGACATCTACAAAATGTTTGTCCTGTGATAGGAAGAGCTCTGAGGCCAGTATGGTCAGAACAGAGTGAGTGAGGGGGAAGGGAGGTAGGAAATGGAATCAGAGATGTTGGGTATGCTGCGGGGGCAGGGGGTGGGTAGTCATGTGGGCCCTGTAGGATGTTGTTAGTACTTTGGCTCTTATTCTAATTGAGACAGAAAACCATGGGAGGATTTTAAGTGTCAGGAGGCTGGAGTGTAGGCAGAGAGATCAGGTAGCAGGCTATTAGGGATAGTCCAGGTCAGAGCTGGTGGTGCGGTTGAAAGGGGTGGGAGAGGGGGTGATAAGAAGTAACTGAACTCTACATTTTGAAGGTAAAGCCTACAGAGTTATTAACGTCTTGCCTAGATGTGGGATACGAGAGAAAGAGGGGGTCAATGGTGATGCAAAGTTTTGTCCTGAGCAACTGACAGAATGGAGTTAGTACTTACTAAAATGGAGGGCATTTTAAATACTAACCTGTTAAGTAATCAGGTTTAAGGGGAGACATCAGAAGCCGTGATTTGGACACCGTATATTTGAGGTACGCTACTTATATACCTCATTAAGGAAAATAAATGTGTGAAATTTAGCTGATTCTACATTCCCTCAGAGGATTATTTCCAGCAATTTCTATTGTTCCTTAAGTATGGTCCTTGAGCAAGTCTTATCCTCCCGCAAACTGTGTGCCAAAATAGAATGTTCATGTGACAAAGAGGGCTCTTCTTAGAGCGTGTTCTGATACTGAGAAAATAAAATTTCCTCCATATTATTATATCAGTGACTTTATCCTTGATAGTTTCCAGGCAAACAAATAATAAGTTCTACTCATTCCTTGATTACCTTTAGTTGGGCACTGTGTATATATTTCACATGCGTATACTTTACATGTGCCTCATGAGATAGATAATGTAATTTGTACCTGAAACACTGAGGCCTTGGGGGTTAATTAATTGCCCAAAGTTACAGAGCCAGGACCTAAAGCCCACATGGTCTAATCTCCTGAGCTGTTACTAACTGCCATGCTACCCAGCTGCCCACATCACTGATAGTGGACTCACCATCAACAGTGACTTGTATCTTCTGACTGGCTGAGAGAGTTCCATTTCCCTGAATGTTGACCTTCACGATGTAATTGCCTTCATCAGTGAACTGTAGTGGGTTGATGAGCAGAGATGCATTGGGTGGCATCATGGTGAACTTGTGTTGGTATTCCAAGTCGGGAACCACAGACTCATTCACAGAGCCCAGTAAATATTTGGGCATTGTGTGGGGTCTCTCAAACAGCCATATGATCTGGATGTCTGATGCCGGAGTGTGGAATCCATAGTGCACGGGGAGGTAGAGGGCCTGACCCCTGATGCCATGAACGGTGCGTGATGGCACTGTCACTTTCAGCCCCAAGCAAGCGCCTGCTGTGAAGGAAAGGAAAGTTGTAATGATCCTGAGCCACATTTCACAATCTAAGGGGCAATACAAAGAAAACCTGATTAGGTGATAATGCTTACAAAGGAGAGAGGCTTCTAGGTACTGACCATTCTAGTACCTGTTACCTGGAGAGGTAAATATTTGTCTCTCAAACCTTCTGCAATTTTAAAAACCCCACCCAAAGACTATGTTGATTGAGTGATTGAGTGTTGATTGAGTTGATTGAAGGAAAAGCAGAAGTTATTATCTTTGACTGAGAAAAGGAGAACTGGGAAAGATTATTAGTTCTAAAGTCCAATGACACCTCTAGAATTATGAAATTGTGTTTGATTCATATTATATCATAATGAAACTATGTGATTCAAGAAACATTGAGGGGCTACTTCCTCCTCAGAATCTGCCTCCAAAGTCTTCTGAAATGGCTTCTAGTCTATTATTGGAAGTTTTAGCCTTTAGCCAAAGCCTTGTCACATGGAAATATCCCAAGAAGAGTGGCATGAAGCCATTACCAGTTATGATCAATAATTCTTGCCCAGAAACAGGAACCTGGTGTGTGTTTGAGGAACAGCAAGAGGCAGGAGCAGAGGGAACAGAGTGGAGGAGGAGTGTGGTAGGACATGAGGTCAGCAAGGTGGTTGGGGCCAGATCAGGCGGTGTCTCATGGTCACAGCAAGCGCTTTGGCACTTTTTCCGAGTGAGATGGGGATTAAACTGGAGTTTTGTGAGCAGACAGGGATATGATATTTCTCCTTCTTCTTGACTTCCTCCTTCTCCTCTTCCTGCTCCTCCCTCTTCCTCCTTCTCCTTCTCCTCCTTCTCCTTCTTCTAGATATACTCTAGCAGCTGTGAGAAAAGACTGAGATAGGGGCAAGAGCAGGAGCAGGGAGACCACTTAGGAGGTGACTGCAATAAAGTAGGCAAGAGATATTTGTACTGTAGACCAGTATGGTAGTAAAAGGTATTGTGAGAAAGGCTGGTGATGCTAACAGGATTTGATGGCAAATTGGGGTGAAATACAAGAAACAAAGAAGAGTCAAGAATGAGTCCAAGGTTGTTGGTATGATCAACTGGAAGAATGGATGTCATTTGTTAATGGGCAACTAATAAATTAACCATGGGGAAGACTGAGGAGAATAGACTTTTGGTGGGGGGGGGGGGCGCAAATTGGGAGTCAGTTTTGGATATGTTCATTTTAGAAGCCCATTTGACATACAAGAGGCAATACTGAAAGGATATACTGGGAATGAAAGCTTGATTAATGTGGGTTTAAGAGAGAATGAGGGCCTGGAGGACTTGGGGGGATGGAGTTCTGCTAATGCGAGGCCCTGGCTCCCAGCATCCTGCCTGCCTGAGTTGTTTGGGCCCATGCACTCACTGCTACATCTGCAGGTTTCTCCCTATTTTCTGGCACCTGGAAATTTCCATACCTTTACCTTGAGCCATGATATACATTTTTAAATGTTATGTAGCACTTCTGTGTGTTTGCAATTGAGAAGAGACTCCTTAGTTCAGACTACCATGTTGCTAGAATCCTAATTAAAAGCTCTTTGCTTCAAAATCCTCATTTTATTTTTTAAATATATTTTTTTATTTGAGAGAGATAGATATATAGAGAGAGAGAGAACAGGGGAGAGGGGAAGAGGGAGAGAGAGAGAATCTCAAGTAGGCTTCATGCTCAGCAGAGAGCCCAAGGAAGGGCTTGATCCCAGTACCCTGGGATTAAGACCTGAGCCAAAATCAAAAGTCGGACACTTAACTGACTGAGCCACCCAGGCACCCCACAACATCCTCATTTTTTCTTAAATGTTTATTTTTGAGGGAGAGAGAGAGAAAAAGAGAGAGAGAGAGAGCGAGCAGGGGAGGGGCAGAGAGAGCGGATGGTACAGAATACAAAGCAGGCTCCAGGCTCTGAGCTGTCAGCACAGAGCCCAAGGCAGGACCTGATCTTGTGAACCATGAGATCATGACCCAAGCTGAAGTCGGACGCTTGACCCACTGAGCCATCCAGGCACACCCTTTCTTTCTTTTCAACATCCTCTTTTTAAAAGGGAGTAGTATACTACCAACATCATATGAACATTTGAAATAGTGGGGGAGAGAATGGGTGGAATTGAAATGTGAAATATTTTGAACAGTGAGGGGAAAAAAGAATGGAAACTGCAGACAGTGAGTATAGACAATATTTCTGGGGAGTTTTGCTGTGAAGGGGAGCAGAAAAGTGTTCTGTTCCTTCTTCTGTTTCTTTGAATGGGTGCTGAACACTATGTCTGTAGCTACTGGAATGATCCACTACAAAGAGAAAACTCGATGAAGCCAAATATAGATGAGTAAAGGTGGAATAAAATCCTAGGTGAGGAAAGATAAAAATTTGGGCACAAATAGATCTTACAATTTCAATTTTCTCATATAAAAATAGTTCTTTTCTTTTCTTGCTTTCCTTTTTCACCCCTACTTGAGAGACGACCTTTAAGCTTTCTCTAAGTTGTGTTATAAAAAGGCCACCAGTATTAGGAAGGGAAAGGTAGAAAGGTCTGTTTGTGCAATGATTTCTTTGGAGAAATGGAAAGATGTAGGCCTGTTTCTATAAGGAATCAAATTTTACCAACAGTAAACCTCTCCCTTTGCTTCCCAGGATAGAGGTGAGTGCAAAGGTTTCCATCATTTTGGTCTTTGGCTAGCTGTTGGTAGAGAGTGAGACCAGGGTCCAGCAGGAAAGTTAGAGAACTCATCAGAAAACATAAAGAGGAAGATTACAGAATGTTAGGGGGAGAAGGAACTCCTAGGTGCTCACCAGAAACTGACTGTATGGACTGAGACTTAGGTGACTATCTGGGCAAAAGAATTATGTGTCCTATAGTCTCCTTAGTTTCTGTATTTGTGATGGACTTTGTAATTTTTTTTTTTCTCCTGAGAAAGGGCTGTGCCTGCACATTCATTTTAGTGATTTGGTTTGTAACAAAGGAGTTACAAAGGTATAGGATTTGCTTCTGTTTTCTTTTCTGACAAGTGCAAGAATGTTTAATTTGTAGTTGTTCCTCATCTGAATCATTAGAAAAAGAAGGAACTGGTGCTAGGAATTCTAAAGAGGAAATAAAGTGGATTGCAGAAAAGGAGTGGTGGTTTCTGCAAGGAAATCATAAGAGAGAGAAAAAAGAAGAGAAAGTGAATCTAGGACTTAAACCTCATAATGATTGTGGTATGTGAAGCAGGGGTCAACAGAAGAGAGTGAGGTTCTTCAAGTCACAGATTCAGAAAGACATTGGGCATTTGGATGAGGGACCAGTAAAGGAAAAGATTCTTCTTAGCATCTGTGTTATCTGCACAAAACAACATGCATCTACATGCTTTTCATTGAAAGTGGGGATAAGAAGCTCTGGACACATTCCCGGTAAGCAAGAAATAAAAATTTTTTGTATTTGACACTTTGTATTTGACTACCTTACACTTGAAGGTGAAGGGCCCATATTTAATTGAAAGGGCCCAAAGAAATTTGAAGTATTGAGTCTCAGGTTTTAGTCTGCTTATTAAGTCACAAACCCTGGATATCTTTTAATAAGGCAGAAACTCTGTGTTTTTTGCCAAGGAACCATGGGGGTTGGTGGGAATCCACATCATTGTCTTGAGAATGCCCTGGAAAAAGCTGTGTGGCTGCTGACTTACAACTCAAGAATTGCCTTTGACAGTGAGCTCTAGGTTTAGATGGCGTTCTTGTTTGGGGAAGTCAGCAGTCCTTGTGTAGGTTTTTTTTTTTTTTTTCCTTTCGTATTTTGGAAAAGGGAAGAACTGTTTTTCATCTACCTTTTTTTTTTTTTTTTGGTAGTTGTAGTTGTAGTTGTAGTTTAAAGAGTAACTGAGATTGTAATAGTCTGAAAATGCTTGGGAGGCACTTTACAAATATGGAGTGCTAGCATGACTGGAATAGTAATGTTGGTGACTTTTGTATCTTGAATCAGAATGTTGAATAGTAAGTACAAAACAGACTGATTGGAGAGTCTATAACTGGAGTTGTGGAAAGCAAATGTTATTTAATAAAAGATTAAATACAATACAAATGTTGCAGCCCAGGAATAATAAAACTACTTTAGAAGAAAATAACATTTTATACAGCATTTATAATAATTGTTTAAGGAGGGTTAACTAGTTTTTTGAGCTATTTGGAAAACTGTGTCATGTAATAATGCCTTAAATAATATATTGCTACCAATACCTCTGAATGTATTCAATGTTTATAATATCAAATGATATGAAATCATATCATTTAAATTTTTTTCAAATATGTGTGATTTTTCAAATATACATATGACAGTGAGAGATAGCACAGCTATTATAATAGCTTTTTCCTTAGACCGTCTACACCATTTTTATCAGATAAATTATAGGTAGCACATTATAAGAATATCAGCAAAGAATGTGATTCACTTCATACAGTAACTTATCTCAGCTACTAAAATCTTTTCATTTTGCAGGAAAGAACCTATTGATATGATGTAATCCTTACATGTAGTAAACTTTAGTGAATAAACAGATAATTGGATAATTCCTCTACACCTTCAGAACACACACTTTTTGCCATTGCTGTGTGTCACACACAGATGTGATGAATCTGTGCTGTCAAAACAGTAGTTTATTAACTTAAAAAAATTAGCTTCACTTTGAAAATTTCTCAAGCTCTCTTTTCTAGTTTTATGAGAAAACCTAAAGAATTAAAACTACTGATTTTAGAAAGTTAACCTCTGTATGAACAAATAAACTTTAAGAAAATAAATGTAAAAAAATTGATGAAATTTTAATTTCCTTTGATATTCTAAATAATTGGACTTAAATAAAAATTAAATTTTATTATTAGAGTTACTAACACCTACTTCCTAAATATAAAAAAGGAAAACTCTTAGACTTTTTGCATATAAGGCATTATACTAACTTGGAGAAACATTAATAATCTGAGGTACAATATTATAGCAATAATTTCACTTTTAGAGACTCCCTTAAGCTGTATAACAACAGCACTATAAAAGACTGATCCAGTGGTAAGGAACACTTGAAGTCATATTGTGAAACTTATCTATATTCCAGCAACAAATATTCCGTAGACTAGTTGCACTGTATTGGATATAAACATCAGACTTCAAAAAGTGACCTCTAGCTGTACCTCAAAATAGTTGGCATTTACTTCCCCTTTATCATGTATAATATTAGCAAGCATAACACAACTATTGTTGACTGAAAATAAACTCCTGTATCTTTAGAGAAAATAGAAATTATGGAGTTGTACTTTGAGTAGACTTTACAAACTACATTTTGGGCTTCAAATTAAAAAAATTTTTTTAAATATTTATTTATTTTTGAGAGACAGAGAGAGACAGAGCATGAGCAGGGGAGGGATAGAGAGAGAGGGAGATAAATCTGAATCAGGCTCCAGGCTCTGAGCTGTCAGCACAGAGCCCGAAGTGAGTCTTGAACCCACGAACCACAAGATCATGACCTGAGGCAAAGTTGGAAGCTTAACTGACTGAGCCACCCAGGCACCCCTTGGGCTTCAAATTTTTAAGATTTTTTTCAAAAAGAAAAAAACAATCAGGGGGGCACCTGGGTGGCTCAGCCAGTTAAATGTTTGACTCTTGATTTTGGCTCAGGTCATCAACTCACTATTGGTGAGTCCCACATCAGGCTCTATGCTGACAGTGTGGAGACTGCTTGGGATTCTCTCTCTCTCCCGTCCTACTCCCCTCACGCACTCTCTGTCTCTCAAAATCAATAAATAAACTTAAAAAAAAAAAGGAAAAACAATCAGATATCCAATATTCTAAAAGCAAAAAGATTTCCACATTACATATGGTCTTTACAACACACTATCAATGGAGAAAAGTGAATTTACATATGAATAACTTAAGGGATAACTGCTTTAACTACTTATGAACATGCTATTTCTCTAAAGTACATTTTAATTTTATTTTAGTCAAAATCTTCAAATAAATTGTCTGTAAGTTCTTCTTAAAGCCAATTACAAAAATATCACTTAAGGAAATGGCAGCATTCCTATTGTTATACAGTTAAAAATAAGTGGGGGCACTGACACGTAGGATACTTTCAGAACCCAGAAAAATGCACAAAGGCAAGAAGTCTGTTATGGTAATTGTTTATTTTTTCTAAGAATTTCAAAAACTAAAAACTACATAGGCTTGAGTTTGACAACATAAACACTGGAACAATCACAACTATGGGAAATTCAAACACTTCTTAGAAAAATTTACAACTGAACATTTCAAATATGTGGGATATATACAACATTAGGTATAAATTTGAATAATAATCACATTTATAGTGAAAACTATAACAAAAGATACCAGTGAAAGCAAGGCTTGAAACTACTGAAAAAGGCTAACACTTAAATTATTTAGCTAATCTGTTCTTATAATTTAAAGAATAAAGTCTTTTTTAAGTCCCTATCTATTGACTATAGATAAAACAAGAAATGAACTTGACTTTTAAACCTGATAAGTAGGAAGAATGAAAAACAGAACACCTAGTGAAAAAAATTGACATAAAATAGTAGGAATGTTGAAGGAAGACTCAAACTCTAAGACTAAAGAGGAGAATGAGGGGAAAACAGTAAAGTCAAGAAAAAAAAAATAGGACTAGCCATTGGGCAAAGAGAAAGGCTAAAGGTATTTGGAGAAATTATACTTAACACATTTTTCCCTATTGTGTATAAAATATTTTTTGTAACTTTGAAAACACACCTTTTCTGCATTTTGTGATAGGTAACTCAAAATGAAGTAGAGCTGACAGTTTACTACAATATCTTTAATTAAAATCATTTTCATAAACTGTTTCAAGTTGCACTAAAATCAGTCACAAATTTATGGCCAATGTGAATACTTGCCAAAATAGAATGCATTAAAGACTATTAAATCTATATGTAAACTGTAAAAAGAAGAAATTCATTCAGTTTTTAGGTCTTTAATGAATGCTGTTGACAATAAATGTTGTTCTAAGAAAACCACAATCATCTACTTATTGAGCCTCATTTCTCCTAAAATGTTCTGCTTCTTTTCTGGAACAAAGTGTGTTATTGTTTAAAAGGTTCTGAGCTGTTTTTCAATTATCTGAGTGAATCTGCAGCTTAAAGCAAATATTTACCTTATGCCCACAATTAAAGAAAACCCAAACAACAGCTGAAACACAATTCATGCAGTGCCTTACCTAAGAGAAGGAGGTATATTTTGCACTGAAAGATCCCAACCGTGCTGCTGAAGGACTCCATGAAAGCATCCTGTCCCATGCATACAGTGCCCTGTTCCTGGTGGCAACTTGGTTCATGGACCAGCAGCTGGTGGTTTATTTGCTAGGGAAATTAGCAGTGAGGTAACAGACCCTATCCTGTCTCTTGCTTCTGTGATTTGAATACAGAATGAATGTGTATACAAAGGACACAGGGAGTGGGAACACCTGTTATGTGCTCTGCAAGAATACCGGCTTATGACTTTAGAACAGCTTTTTAGCGATTATCAGACTATCAGTAATTGTCAGTGTATTTCATGAATCATTCTTAGTTATTAATAATCACATGAAGGAGAACATCCTTTTGGGTGACTTTACTGAAGAATAGTATGCTTTCATAATGAGAGCATATTGTGAAATTTCCTGAAAAATGTAAGTTGGTTTCCTATCAGGCAAAAACTGTACCATAATTTTGAAATTAAAATTCTTTTTCTATGAAAATTGAAGTATTTCATGTATCTGCTAAATAGTTATAAATCATCAAGTCACTAAGTAACATGTAAAAATTATACTAAAGAATCAAAACAGAGCACTGAATATCTTTAAAACTGATTTTTTCTATGTAATATTTTCTATTACAAATGTCTGGCATGGTTTTATTCAGTCTATGGATTCATGTTATTTTTAAAAGCGAACCGCAGGTGTGTTTCCAAGTGACAGTGAATCATGGACCATGCATAATTATAATGAAAACAGATAATATCTGAAGCTACATTTTCACAGCTGAAGCATAGAGGAAGTAAACCAATGGCCCAGAGAAGCTCTTATAGTCTCTGCTGTGGTGTCAGGGCTATAGCTTTTCAGCCTGGCCTCTTTATTGCCATGGGAGCAAGCAGCCTTAGCACTTCCTCTTAATTTACTAAGTTATAAGTTAACTCCCATTTAATTTCATTTATTGCAAGAAGGCTCTAGTCCAAGACTTCCACTACGTAAAGTATGTAACAAAAGCATGTAACATAAAGCATATAACAAAGTATGTGAGAAAATCTCACCAAATCCAGCAAAATTTCCTAGCATAAATCATTTTTAACCATAAAGGCTCACTGAAGGAGTTAAATGATAAGAGGAAAGAGATTCCCAAGCGTAATTAAAGGTTAAAAAAAAAAAAGGAATGATAGTTGTTTTGGAATCCAAGTTTTGAAACACTTTTTGCATTAAGGCTCCCAACACTTCCAGAAATGCTTCTATAGGCAAAGAGAGAGAGAGTAAGTGACTTTTGGAAAACCTGAGGCCTCTCCAGAGGTCATTTTATGATCTCTCCATGATTCGGAAAAACAGCCAGAGCTTCCTCCCAGGTAATTACTATAGCACAGTTTTCTCTGTGGTGCCTCTAAATCTTGGACATACATCTATGGCAGCACTTATCTCACTAATCTCAATTAATTTTATTGCATGTTTATTTTTGCTCTGGGCAACTTGAATACAGAAACCAGTCAAATTTGTTATGGATCCTTAGCACCTACCTGGTGCCTAACTAGTATTTTTGTTAAGTTGTTCCCTGAGAAATAAACGCCAAATGCTCGTTGACCCATGTCTTCTGATTCTCAGCTGATGTTAAGAAGTGCATATAATTTTAATATTGGTTTGTACAAAATATAATTCAGAAATATAGATATCACATAGATTTCCCTCATGTCTTTTAAATCAATATTAATCTCTAATTGTCTTTTTTAAAATGAACTCTTTCCAGTGTTTTTCGAACCCAGTGCTGACACATAAGGAAACCTTTTGGGTCCTAGGCAAAATGAGAGAAATGAAGACAATGTAGTGATGTTTTTTCTTAATGTTAGGTTTACTCAATATAAAGGGCTGATTTTTATTCTGAGATTTTTTGTTTCTTTTGCATGATATTTTAAAATGTCCTTTATTTTATGAAATAGGTGATAACAGATACTATATAAACAAATGCCAAAATGAATCATAGTTGTGATCTTTTCATGTCATGGCACACACGATAAAACGGCAACACCTGTACCTAACGCCTGGGGAAAGTGCTACGTGGCATATGCAATGCAAGGCGCCCTCTAGTGGCGGATGGTGGGCATAAACTCTTACGGGTCCCAGTCATTTCTAAATACAGGATGTTTGCACAGGAAGTCGTACAAGGTAATGATAAAATAGAACTTCAACCGTTGTCAATTTTTACATGGTTGCTGAAAATGGTTTCAAGTGCTTTATTATCATATGAGAAATTTCCCACCATCAATATCTCACATTTGACTTGTAACCCACAGAGGGGTTCTGCTGTACTATACTTTTCAGTAGCCTACTTATTGATCTTAGTTATAATTACATTTAAAGTGAAAAGTCTGATTAATCAATCTATATCCATGGTAATTAAACTTCAAGCAATGAGAGGCACCTGGGTGGCTCAGTCAGTTGAGGGTCCAATTCTTAATTTCAGCTCAGGTCATGATCCCAGGGACATGGGATTGAGAACTATGTCAGGCTCTAATCTAAGCATGACTGCTTAAGATTCTCTCTGACTCTCCCCTGTCTCTAAAGTAAAAAAATAAAATAAAATTTCAAGCAATAAAAGGAGTCACTGTGTTGGGGGGAGATTTTAGGGAAGGGCTTTTTTGCAGCTTTTCACGTCACACTATTTATCATCTAGTTTAAATTGTAAATAAGATTGGTCTTGTTTCATAAGGCAAGCAGTCTGCTACATGCATTTCAAACCCCTGCATTCATTATTTATTAGTAGCATATGAATATTTTGGAATGGTAAGAAGAATTGGAAAAGTGGTAAAATGCCAATGCCAAGGTCAATGTAGAATAGTGGGGACTAAGAACTGGTGAAAGAAAGCACTGTCTTATGTTGTAATTAGATTTCAATTTACAGGCTATTGGAAAGAGCTGGCTTCTAGAGGAGGCCATCGCAATCGCCTCTGGCTGTGCTGGTGTTCACTCCTGTATAGTTCTGTCTCCCAGAAGCCTAGGTCTCCTCATGTGGCTGCGAAATGACTATGTAGCAGTCTTCCTTCCTGCGCTCTTCTCCAGGTCACTGCTTTACCTTCAGTAAGTGTTTTTGTTTTTGTTTTTGTTTTTGCTACTCCTTGCTCCGAAAGTGTAGTTACTTCATCCTGGAGAGGCCACAACTTTGTGCTGCTTTCATGTTTATAGGATGATTTGAAATGTATCTTCCTAATCAAACCAGCTTTTATTTAAGTTTCCAGAGGCTCCTTTTGTTTGGGCCACCAGAAATATGCCCTTATCCTACTTTCCTGCTAATGCTGCTGCCTTGTCCAGATCAACTTAAACTCTTTGCTCTGATGTTCCAAAAATGGGGCTGTCACTCCTTTACCAAGGGCCTACCATCCAGGAAGCCTTTCTTAAGACTTATTGGCAGGCCATCCAAACTTTCCACTAGTTTACTCTGGCCTACCACTAACGTCCTTCAGGGAAATATGAAAGTCCTAAATAAGCCTTACATTCATTTTTGAAAAATGGAAATGAGATAACATGCTTCACTTTTTAAAAAGTGTTCTTTAAGGCTCTAGGTTTGTTTGTTTAGGGAATTAAAAATGCATCACGTATGGCTCAATTATTTTCTATCTTGTTAGGGTACGCTGAATTAGAAAATATAGTTTAAAAAAAATTTTTTTTTCAACGTTTATTTATTTTTGGGACAGAGAGAGACAGAGCATGAATGGGGGAGGGGCAGAGAGAGAGGGAGACACAGAATCGGGAACAGGCTCCAGGCTCTGAGCCATCAGCCCAGAGCCTGACGCGGGGCTCGAACTCATGGACCGCGAGATCGTGACCTGGCTGAGGTCGGACGCTTAACCGACTGCGCCACCCAGGCGCCCCTAGAAAATATAGTTTATTTAGATAATAGCACTGATTTACTTTACATGTTTTCAACATTATAGTTACAGCCTTTAAACTTTTAGAAGACTGGATTGTTCATTTCTTTTTAGTTTATAAGAAATAAACTAAAACTTAAGAGTATTCGAGTAAAACAAAGTTTTAATGCTTTCTTGACTTTTCAGGGTCATGAAGATACAGAAAACTCTCATTTCCCCGCTTTGGCTGATAGAAAAAGACAAATACATGGAATAAAAAAGTTTTTTGTTTTGTCACTTGTAACTTTGTGTATTGACTATATAAAGGGAAAATTCTGGGTTTGGATATGGGTTCTAGTTCTGACTCAAGCTCTAATTTTAAAATGTGTGACCTTGAAACCTGAGATGGAAAAATTTTCTCATTTCTAAAGAATGGATATGAAATTCTAGAGCTGGCTGCCTATAAGAATCACTGAGGATCTTAAACAAAGAACCTAAAAGAAAACATTAGCAATGGCAGACTCCGCCAGTGAATTTAAATGGTCAGGTTTGAGAACTACTGGTCTTGGATCAGCTATAATATATGCTTTTCAACTAGACTGTAAACTCTTTGAGGACTGAGACTATATATTACTAATCTAAAGTGCTTAGTGTAGTGTTGCCTAGTGCCTAACAATCAAAAATTGAATTGGGTTTCATTTTACATGCCAATATAGTCAGCAGTTTCTGTTTCTTTTGGTGCTTTCAGAGACTTTTAAATATTGAAGATTTTCATACAGTAAGAACTGCCTGGCAATAAAGACCAGAGCAGATAAAGAATAAACTAAACTAGGGTTGCCCAAAAGTACCTGGAATTTTTTATGGGGTACAAATAACAGAGAAGCATATAGGTAAACATAATTTCAAAAAGAACTGTTAAGCACGACAGAAGTATGCACAGGGTGGTTCTTTTGGAGCAGAGAACTGGGAAGAATTGTGACTAGAATACTTCATAATTGTAAGGTGTTTTACAATGTATAAATTGCATTCACCTACATCATCTCATTTATGCTTACAAAAACCCTAGGTCAAATATTACAACCTCATTTGTAAAAATGAGACAAAGACAAAAGACAAGACACTGAAGTCAAATAATAATTTCAGAACTGGAAATAACCTCTGTAAGGTCCTCTAAATTTCAGTCATTTGCAAACTACTTTTATTATTTTTGCCATATCTTAGTACCACCCATACTCTTTTTTTTACCGAATTTTTTCATTAGTTTGGCACACTTCAACACTTTTTCAGTTGTCCTAAGAAATACTTTTGAAATCATGGGTTTCTGATAAACATTAATTAAAAGTAAATTTAAAAAGAATTATTGCTACCACCCTTCAGGACTCACTCTGCAACACCATACATGAAATTCTTACTTAAAGCAACATCTTGGGGATGTCTGGGTGACTCAGTTTGTTAAGTGGCCCACTTTGGTTCTGGTCATGATCTTGCGGTTTATGGGTTTGAGTCCCATGTCGGGCTCTGAGCTAACAGTGCAGAAACTGCTTGGGATTATCTCTCCCTCCGTCTCTCTCTGCTCCTCCCTGCCTCGTGCTTTCTCTCTCTCTCTCAAAATAAATACATAAACTTAAAAAATCCAATATCTGCATAATCAGTCCTTCAGTTTCTGCTTGCATGTCTGCAGTAATCTCAGACAAGTTATTTAGTTTCTCCATACCTTAGTTTCTTCATCTTTAAAATGGGGATAATTGAAAAAAAAATAAAATGGGGATAATTGTACCAACCCCATAGGATGCTTATGTGGATAAATGAGATAATATATGTAAAGCTATTAGCAGAGTTCTTGACATGTAGTAAGCGCTCAATAATTGTTACCTGTTGTTAGTGCTGGGTCGCTTTTTTTCCCCCCTGGTGTTCTCATAACTAGAACTTTTTTTGTTTTCTTTTTTAAGTAATCTCTACACCCAACATGGGACTTGAACTCACAATCCCAAGATCAAGAGTCACATGTTCCACCAACTGAGCCAGCCAGGTGCCCCTGGAAAGTTCTTCCTTAAATTAAACCCGAAAGACTCTTCTACCTTCCTCAATTTAACTGAATTGCTAAAAGTTGAAATGAGAACTTTAAAGTGACATGTGTACTTATTATTGTTGCATTTTCCATCTTGACTTGCCTTAGATTAGGAAGGTAGTGAAATAGATAGGGGTTAAATCTTTGGGTTTTATAGTTTTTTTTGCAGTGGATGCCAAGACTGAGAAAGAACAGCCCTAACCCTGGACAGCTGCCTATTGGACAACCTGGACCACACCTTTCTTCAGGCCAAGCCCAGAGCCCGCTAGAGAGTCCCAGGTTCTCAGGTCACTTCTGGGAGACTGCCTTCCCTTGAGTTCCTGTCACGTCAATCTCAGGTCCTCCCACTCCGCCCGTCTCTACTAGGTGGGGTTTCCTCCATTATACTCTTAGGGGAATCACGTCAGTCTGGTTTATATACTGTCTTCTCAATGCTTGTTCCTGTCGTTCAATGCCTGGTCACCTACGAGTTAGCTTTTCGTTTTATCAATGGAGTTACCAAGGGCAAGGAATTCTGTAAAGACAGGCGGTCGCCGTGGTCACTCAGAGCAACAAGACTTGCAGGCTTAACTGAAGCGTCTACTGTTTTGCTTGCTGGGAAATGTAGTGCCTGGGCTGTCCTCTCCTCTTCATTGCGGGTGTCGGTGGTAGCCGGAAGACTACAATTCCCAGCATGCTCAGGGAACGAGAGAGGATGACCAGGGTCGGCAGCTCCACGTGACTACTCACTATGGCTTCCCTGTGTACCGGCCAGCTGTCTGGTGTTTGGGCGTGATTTGTCAGTTCTTTGCCACAGAATACCCCTTTCACGATTTCGACATGCAAAAAATCAAATCTCTTATGACCCGACAGGTAAGTCGCAGAGGTGAAGCAAAGGCCTCCTTCGTTTCTGCTGGTAGAGGAGTCTAGATGGTCTGTCTCTGGACCGGGACGGGCGGACGCCTAAGGTATGGCTGGTGGCAGGTGTCAGGGGCACTGGAAAGTCGGGGCACACCCTGGAAAACTAATCTGAGCCGCCCTGATCTGAGCTCTGCTCAGGCGGGTAGCGGCGTCCCAGAAACATTCCTTTAGATAAGGTCAATGAGGGAGTTTCAATGAAGGCTATCTTGGTTTCCCTTCCTCTCCCTTTTGCCGTCGTTCCAGTGACAGTCCCAGCTGCCTGCAGGACTCCCTTTATCCAGGCTGCCTGTCGTCTCTGAGCAGGTGGCCTGGGTAGGCGGGTGAGGTCTGTGCAATAGAGATGACCTGGGAAGAGTGAAAAAAAGTGGATGAGTTGAAGACAGAATTGGTAGCTTGGTGACTTTGGGCAAGTTCCCAAACCTTATAGCCTAAATTTCCAGATGCTAAAATGAAAATCATTATTTTTGTTAATCTTATCTTACAATTCTGAGAGTCACCACCAATAAGTTAATGCGTGAGAAATTATACTTAAAAAATCATTGTTATGGCAAAATAATGGTCTTTTATTTTTTGCCACAATGATAATTCATGAACAAAAAACTTTGGTTTTTATTCCATCTCATAAATGTTATGGACTTCCTAGTCATGTCTCAGCTTTCTTCAAGCAAGAAATTATGACTTTAGATACCTTTATTTATTCAACTCTAATATTTCACTGTAATTGGCCATACTTTATTACTTTTATATGAGAGAAGTTAATTCAGGGTTGTAAATTAGAGATTTTGAGAACTTTGGAGAATATGAAGGATAGTCATTTAGTGAAAGTTTCATTTGTGAGTTAGGTTTGTTGTTTATTAGAAAACAGATTCCAAATTAAATTCTTATTTGAGAATTCAGAATTTGAGAGATACCTGAATAGGTTACAAATGGTAGATATCTTGTGAAGAATACATGAGTCCTACGTGATTATTTTACTCCTCTTAAATTGTATTGTTAATGTCACAAAAATAAAATTAAAAAGTTCTGTAAATAATAAAAGATTTAAGTAAGTGGCGATCCCTCACATTTGTTGAGTACTGGTATTATGGTTCATACCACTTGTTACTCAGGGATGTTTGCATCTTGCTCCATCCAGTAGTAGCTATGTGACCTTGAAGAAGTCACCTTTTTTGAGCATTTGTTTCCACATCTTTAAAATAGGGATGATAACATGTATCTCATGGTGTCAGATTGATGGTGATGTTCATATGATATGATGAAGGTAAAGAGATCAAGGAGTTAACACAGCATCTGGGTCTTATGGAGGAAGTGCTTGATCACAGAGTTCATCTCAGTGGCTGCACTGATGCTGAGAAAGCAGGAAAACTGGAAGCAGGCTGTTGCAGTAACAATAGTAGATGATTTCAGGCTGACTTTTGGTATCTGTTTGCTTTTTTTTAAGTATCTCTTTAATTTTTACACCAATATACATTATATCACTACTACTCCTAAACTGCTTCTAGAATGCTGAATTTGGACTTTTGTGCATCAGCTAAATTTGGTCTTCTGTCATGTTGCTTGCCATATAGTTCAGTGTAGTCATCACTGTATAGCAACATTGGTTGTTTTATTGGTTTTTAACCTTATTTTGTAATACTGAAGGGAGAGAAAAAATACACAAGTCCAGATACCCGTGATATGTTTAGATCTCCTAAATGTAGTGAATTGTTGTGTAAATGGTGACTCTTCAACCTCAATCAGTTGCTTATTGGACTTGAGCAGCTCAAATCAGTGCTTAGGATAGAAAAACCCTAAAGAACACATACAAAATAACTGGAACATACTGTGTAAAAAGTGAAGTAAAGTTAGAAGTTTTACACAGATTTTAAAAGTCATCCTAATTATATTTGTTTATGGCTTGACTTCCACATATTTAATCGTTACGAATACACATTTCATTAATCTTTAAGACGTGAAAATAGAGTGCTGCCTGGAGTTACATTGGGAGATTTTTATTTAGTAACATTTATTATTGGGTTAAATGTAGTAGTATTACATATACACAAAGATGTTTCTTTTTTGTGAGGCTAAAGAATATGCTAATAATATTGTTAATGTGGAGAGATATGAAAGGTCTATGAAACTTATGGGGTTTTTTGGCATTTCAGCTTTGCAAGGATCTTGCTTTGGAAAAGAGTGGGAGGGTGGGCTTTGTTAGCTCTGTTTATTTATATGAGGTCTGTTCAGCTTTCTCTATTATGCTGGCCTCTGTTTTTTCAATTCATTCAACAAATGTTTACAGAGCACTATGTGCCAGGCACTATTCTAAGTTTGAGGGTGTGCAGCAGTGAACAAATCAGACAAGTGCTCAGGAAGACATAGGGATTAATGCTTTGGAAGAACAGGGGATAGGGAGGTCTGGAGTTGTTGGCAATTTGCGGTTGTTGATAATTTTAGATAGGGTGGCTGTGGAAGGCCTCACTGAGAAGGTGACATTTGAGTAAAAACCTGAAGGAAGTGAGGAAGCAAACCATGTGGATATTTGGGAAGGAGCATTCCGGGTGGAAGGAAGAGCAAATGTGGAGGCCTTGAGGCAGGACCATGGCTGAGGAACAGAGGCCAGTGCGGGTGGAGTAAAGTGAGGAGAAAATAGTAGAAAATGAGGTCCGGATGAGAGCCGAAAGCAGGAAGCCGGATCACAAAGGACCTCATCGTGACCTCATCTCCTACTACTTTTTTCCTTACTAATAGCAAAGCCATGCTTCCATTTTGATTGAAATAGCAAGCAGAGGAGTGATGCCATTTTACATATGTGGACTTCACAAAGACATTTTTGGCCTCTTTTATTTACTTATTTATTTTTTTAATGTGTATTTATTTATTTTGAGAGAGAGTGAGGGAGGCGCAGAGACAGGGAGAGAGAGACAATCCTAAGCAGGCTCCTCACTGCCAGCAAAGACTGGCCTCTTTTTAAAGAATAGGTTGAAGAGGGAAAAAGAGCAAAAAAAGGGAGAACAGTAAGGATGCTATTGCAGTATCTGAAGGAGAGAGGATGTGGGCCTTATACAGAGTCCTCGTGGTGGAAGGATTGAGAAGAGGCTGGATCTGTGGGTATATTGTAAATTTAGAGTTGACAGGACTTCTTGACAGATCAGATTTGGGCTGTGAGAGAAGGAGAAGCATTAAGGTTGATTCCAGATGGTTTGGCCCCCTCAATTAGAATTGGCATTTAACGAAATGGGTAAGGCTGAGGAAGGAACAGATTCAGGGAAGGCAGAAAGTTTTTAGACTTGCTTTTTAAAAGCCTCTTTTAGATATTTAAGTGGCAAGATTAAAAATAGGCACTTGGCTAAGAGTCTGAATTTCTGAGGAGAAGCACAGGATAGAGATAAAAATTTGGGACTTAAAAACATATATAAGGTATATAAAGTGGCTAAGATCACCAATGGATTGAGTGTGGATATAAAACAGTCCATGGTTGGAGCTCTTGAGATTTCAATGCTGGAAGGTTAGGGTGGATCTCGCAAGGCAGACTGAGAAGGAGCAGCTGGTGAGGTAAGACCGCAGCATCTCAAAGACCACCTGTCCCCTATCAGACACTGAATAAATATTTGTTGGATAAATGTTGGATAAAGACAACAACCAAGTAGTGTGGGTCCTGGAAACCACGTAAAGAATTGAAAAGAGGAAGGAGTGATCACCTGTGCTAAATGCTGCAGCAGATGGGTGGCAGAAGGTGAGAATGAGCTTTGGATCAAGCAGCATGGAGGTCATTGGTGACCTGACAATAGCACTTCTCATGAAGTGGTGGGGAGGAAAGCTGGATTAGGTGGGTTAGAGAGAAATTGAGGACTGAGTACAGCCACTATGTTGAATTTTGCTGAAGAGAGAAAGAGGCAGACAGAAATCACTTCACATGCTCCTTTTGATCATTGGGACATTTAGTTGCTGGTCTCATAAATGGAAATAGAAGATTCATTTAGGCATAATAGAAGTAGTCTGAAGTGTTAAAATGTGCTTTGGGCAAAGAAATAAAGTGCAGAGGCAGGTATTTTTAAAAAAATTTTTTTATTTATATATTTTTTAATTTACATCCAAATTAGTTAGCATATAGCACAACAATGATTTCAGGAGTAGATTCCTTAATGCCCCTTACCCATTTAGCCCACCCCCTCCACAACCCATCCATTAACCCTCTGTATGTTCTCCATATTGAAGAGTCTCTTCTGTTTTGTCCGTCTCCCTGTTTTTATATTATTTTTGCTTCCCTTCCCTTATGTTCATCTGTTCTGTGTCATAAAGTCCTCATATGAGTTAAGTCATATGATATTTGTCTTTCTCTGACTGACTAATTTCACTTAGCATGACACCCTCCATTTCCATCCACATAGTTGCAAATGGCAAGATTTCATTCTTTTTGATTGCCGAGTAATACTCCATTGTATATATATACCACATCTTCTTTATCCATTCATCCATCGATGGACATTTGGGCTCTTTCCATTTGGCTATTGTTGAAAGCACTGCTATAAAAATGGGGGTGCATGTGCCCCTTTGAAATAGCATCCCTGTATCCCTTGGATAAATACCTAGTAGTTCAATTGCTGGGTTGTAGGGTAGTTCTATTTTTAATTTTTTGAGGAACCTCCATACTGTTTTCCAGAGTGGCTGCACCAGTTTGCATTCCCACAAGCAGTGCAAAAGAGATCAGAGGCATGTATTACTTATGCTGAACTTTTTATAAATTTAAACTGAGGAAATTTTCTTTTTTTTTTTTAATTTTTTTTCAATGTTTTTTATTTATTTTTGGGACAGAGAGAGACAGAGCATGAACGGGGGAGGGGCAGAGAGAGAGGGAGACACAGAATCGGAAACAGGCTCCAGGCTCTGAGCCATCAGCCCAGAGCCTGATGCAGGGCTCAAACTCCCGGACCGCGAGATCGTGACCTGGCTGAAGTCAGACGCTTAACCGACTGCGCCACCCAGGCGCCCCCTGAGGAAATTTTCAAAACAAATACTAAATATAAAAGAAAATCAAATAATGGTTAATGATTACAGTGAGCTTCAATTTCGTAAAAGCAGAGTACTACAGTTATAACCGTGAATTCCTGCTTTAGAGAAGTAAAGATAAAAATGATTTCTTTTTTGTCAATAGAAATTTATAAACTTGCTAATAAACTTGCTAATCTTAAAATACACATCAGTGCCAGATGTTGTGCTCTGAGACATTTATGTGAAAAATACAGGTGAGTGTCAGATGTGCTCTGAGACACTTATGTAATTCTTCATTTCTGTTTTGAGAAAAGAGAAGCATTTCTCTGTGATCACAGTAATATTCAGAATAATGGTTAGCACTTAAAGAATGCTTGCCATATACCAGACACTGTTTTTGGCCTCCCACATACATTATCTCCTTTACTCCTTACCACTGGCCTCTGCATTATTGTCACCATAATTAGAATATAAAGACAGGCAAGGTAGGTAAGTTGTTCAAGACCACAGAGCCCATTCCCTGAATCGCTGAGCTCCCGTGCTTCCCAACATGTAATAGGGTTTCCAATTTTTACGACTTTTATTTTGTACATTTGTTAGAAAGTTGCCATATAGTATTAGCAGATTATTATATGGGGTGACTAATCTGGAGGTAAGGCCCTTTCCTAGATATTAGTGTGTATCACTTTACATTTAAGGCATTGGTTTCTTTACTGAGTAGCTCTGGGGAAAGAGAAAATTACATGTGATATATTCCTCCAAGAATTTCTGTTGGATTGATTACACAAATCTGTACTTTTAAAAATATTTATTTAAAAGGCATGACAGTTATATCTTTAAAATATATTTTAGGGGTGCTCATGCTTTTGAATCAAATTATGAAGTTTTACACTTGTGCGTTTATGTATATATATGTGCATGTATGTGTGTATGTGTGTGTGAGAGAGAGAGGGAGAGGGGTAGAAAGAGAGAATATGAGAGAGAATGAAAGTGAGAGAAACCTGGGTGTGGAGTCTTCTGGGAGTAATGGAATACTTGGGAGTGAGGCAAAGCACCTGCTGTCATAAAAAATTGTAGTCATGACTGGCCATATTTTATAATAGGGAAGATAGAATACATGGCTCTATAGTTTAAAAATAAGCAAGTTCTGCTCTAACTCTCAAATAGTCAACCTAAGTAAACCATATATTTTGGCTACTAAGGACAGCAAAGGACCAATATAAGGTACCTAAAGGACAAAACTCAAATTTATGCATCAGCTAATTTTGCTCACAGTTTTTTCAAGTGTTTATTTATTTTTGAGAGAGAGAGACAGAGTGCGAGCAGGGCAGGGGCAGAGAAGGAGACAGAAATTGAAGCAGGCTCCAGGCTCTGAGCTGTCAGCCTGGAGCCCCATCCAGAACCCCCACAACTCTGAGATAGTGACCTGAGCTGAAGTCGGACACTTAACCAACTGAGCCACCCAGGTGCCCCTCACAGACTAATATTTACAGGGATTTTAGTTATCTGCTTTGAAAAGCCTATGTTTAAAAAGAGGCTTTCAAAGAAAAGTTAGATTGCTAACTTCTTTCTGTCTTGTTCACTTTCCCTGGTACAAATGAGACTTTCAGAGTCCCTCAGTAGATTGTGAATATAGAAATTACCAGGTACCAGGGAGCTAAAGAACAGTAGAAAGCAGCAAGATAGGAGATTTGTTATACAGTACAAATTGGGTGCATTGGTGAGAAATAATCAGGTAGAATCAAGGGATTACTTACGTATTAATTAAGCAATTAGCATTATTTAAAAGTCTTTGATTAGCTCAATTGGTTGGTGTATTATATCAGAGAATCATAATACTTGTTCCTTTTTATCAGGTGAATTTGGTAATGATTAATAGGTAAGTCCTTTTATAGAATGCTTTTTGTCACCCAATTTTCTTTTCTTTTCGTTGTTTTTAAACTATGGTTAAATTAGACTTCAGCCATTAGTTATGAAGATGTCATATAATATTTTTATTTTAAACTTCCAAAAGTACATCTTTACTTGATTTAATAATACTATTATTAAATACTATTTAATATCATATTAATACATATTAAGTACATTAAGTGACAGCTGTTTTTAGAACGTACGTTCTATATATTTTAAAGCAGGAAAATTTCTGTTTTTAATGGTGATTTCTATTTTAGTAAATATGTTCTATCATTTTATAGTTCTGCAGCAGAATTAAAATTCTTTTTATTATTATTTTTTTAAGGGTCTGAAAAGCCCTCCGGAGAACCTTAGTGATCTTGGTGCCATTGAGAGTCTCCGGGTCCCTGGAAAGGTATTGATCTATATGTGTGAGCGTGACTTTTCACTTCCTTAAAAAATAATATTGCCTTTGGATAATAATTGATTCACAGAAGCCTTTCCTTCCCACAGGAAGATGGTAGTTATGATAAAACTAGGTAAATTTTTATAGTATAGTGGGCTTGGGGCTTGTTTTTGCTTTCATTACTCATTGGGATGCAGTATGATTCATTATAGTGAAACAGAAAAATGCAAAATTGATAAATTTAGAATTTATTATTGTATCAAATTCTTAGCCTGAAATCAGTTTTATATGTATATATGGAACTTATTGATTTATATGCTGTAATTTGGAGAAATAAAATGAAATAATTTACTTTTTATGCTGTAACATTTTGAGCCAAATATATTTTTGTTATGGAGCAGACATTTTTGAGTAAGTAGCTAAAGCATAGTTTATAATAAATTATAAATATCTTAGATTTTAATCTCCTGATTCATGTGAACTTATGTTTACATATTTTAATAGGTGTTACTTGAAAGCTAATTGGCTTTCCCTCAGGAGAATTACTAACCGTTGTTAAAAAAAACAAAAAACAAAAAACAACCGTGCTGTTCCTCACTCTGGGATATTGCCATTCGAAGCTGCCTTGGTGAATAGTGGCTCCATCACAGATCAAAGCATCGTCTTCTGAATGTCTGCTCTTGTGATTTTCAATTTGAGGATGATATTTCAAAATACTATTTGTTTCCTGTGTCTGGCATCTTAATACATAGGGCTTGTTTCTCTTGGTCAGCAATCATAAGTCCTCTCATGACACCTCAGTGTCAGCTGCTCAGGAGAGTGATTTCCCATCCCCGTGAGGAGCCTTATCCCCTAATGTGAATTTTGTATTTACAGCTTAGGCTTTATTTGGGAGCAGACCCAAACATATTCTCCAAATATGATAATATTCCAGCCAGCCCTTTTGCATGAAATGACTTTGACAAAAACCTTAAAGAGGCATTTTGAATAGTTTTATATAATGTTATAAAAGATTATTGCATGTGATGAAATTGGGAACTAAGCAATAACCATAAATCCTAATTGACAATTCTTTTTATTTCTTTGACTCTAGAAAAAAGATTATCATGCATCATAAACATGCCTTAAATTGGATTGCGTTAGATGTTGTATTGCGTAAGAACTTTGTCGTTTTTAAACCTTGTGTGAACTTTGTTGTCTTTTTTTTTTTTTTTAATGTTTATTTATTATTTTGAGAGAGAGACAGAGCACAAGCCAGGGAGGGGCAGAGAGAGAGGGAGACACAGAATCGGAAGCAGGCTTCAGGCTCTGAGCTGTCAGCACAGAGCGCAATGCTGGGCTTGAACCCACAAACTGTGAGATCACGACCTGAGCCCACGTCGGCCACTAAACCGACTAAGCTACCCAGGCACCCCTGTTATCTTTTACACTGTGCACCTTGATGTTTTTCCAGTACTTGTAGGTAGTGAATTTATAATGATCTCATTACCCAGTCTCCTCATTGACCTCCCCACCCGCAGCCCCATCAGTGGCTTGTGGTGTGTAATTTGAGATGACTGCTTCTGGGTGGAGAGGCTAGTCTGGGATCATATGATCAGGGTATGTATATGATTCAGGTGATGATTAAGCTTGGGGCATTGGTCTGATTGACACTCACTAAGAAGCTAAGTTAAATTATAAAACAATTAATAGTAAAATTAGTATCATGGCATTGGGCTTAAATGTAGCCTTACTCAAGAAAGCTCATAAGTCCTTGTGCTTGTTCTGTTCTCTCTGTGCATTCTCTGGAAACATCACAAGTGCTGCAGGGTGAGCTGACTGCTGCCTTCTCCTCTGCATATTTTTGAGACTTTAAGAGTTGCTGGATCAGGAGAGTAGTGAAACTCCAGTCAGTACACCAAGTTTGAGATGGGTGAAGTTCCTACTCAAGACTGAAATTAAGAATTAAGAAGACTTGTGTTCAGAAATGCCCTTATACAGTGTAGTTTGGTATAACTTTAATGCTGAGTATATGTTTCATAATTTAGATGTTATTTGAGCGCCTGCATGGCTCAGTTGGTTAAGTGTCCAACTTAGCTCAGGTCATGATCTCAAGGTTTGTGAGTTCAAGCCCCCCATGGGACTCTGTGCTGGAAGCTCAGAGCCTGGAGCTGCTTTGGATTCTGTATTTTCTTCTCTCTCTGCTCCTCCCCTGCTTGCACTCTGTTTCTGTCTCTGTCTCTCTCTCAAAAAAAACCCCAAAACACAATTTAGATGTTACTCTATAGTTAGGTCATATATATTATATATATATATATATATATATATATATATATATATTATATATATATAAAGTTTTTATTACATCCCCAGAATTTATTCATCTTCTGTCTAGAAGTGTGTACTTTTTGACCAACATCTCCCCATCTACCCCACCCCTCAGCCTCTGGTAACCATCATTCTGGTCTCTGTTTCTATGAGTTTGACTTTTTAAGATTCAACATATAATATCATGATGATATCATACAGTATTTGTCTGTCTCTATGTGACTTATTTTACTTAGCATAATGCCCCTCTTGGTCCACCCATGTTGTCACAAATGGCAGGATTTCCTTCTTTCTTATGGCTGAATAAAATTCCATTGTATATACGTACTACATCTTGATGTGTTCATCTTTTGACTGACAATTAAGTTTCCATACCTTGGATATTGGAATGCTGCAGTGAACGTCGGAATGCATATATCTCCTTGAGATGGTATTTTCATGTCCTTTGGATATATATCCAGAAATGGGATTGCTGAATTTTTAATTATTTTGAGGAACCTTCATACTGTTTTCCATAGTGGCTGTACCAATTTATATTCCCACCAGCAGCGCACAGGGTTCCTCTTTCTCCACATCCTCACTAATTTAAGTCATTATCTTTTGTCTTTTTGATGATAGCCATTCTACCAGATGTGAAATGATACTGCATTGTGGTTTTGATTTGCATTTCCCTGATGATGAGTGATGATGATATATATTTTTCATGATTTATTTTTTTAATAGAAGTATTATTTTTTTAAGTTTATTTATTTATTTTGAGAGAGAAAGAGAGAGAGAGAGAGTCTATGTGCACATTGGCGAGGGCAGCGGGAGAGGGCAAGAGAGAGAGCATCCTAAGCAGGCTCTGCACTGTCAGCACAGAGTTCCACAAGGGGCTCAAATTCATGAACTGTCAGATCATAACCTGAGCTGAAATCAAGAGTTGGATGCTTATGTGTGACTGAACCACCCAGGTGTCCCTTACATGATTTATTTTTATACAGTTGTCTTAAAATTAGTGTCACGGCTAGTTCTTGATGATTGAACTTCTATGGCTTCAAAAAATAACTTTTATGTTGAGTTTTTTAAGTTGTTAAAAATATGTCAACAAAATGTAAAACATGAATTTAAAATTATTATTTTAAAATAACTTTTTCCTGTAATAAAAAGTTAGTATATACTGTGAACAAAAAATACGGTAAACAGAAAAAGATACCTAAAAAAATCACAAAAATCACCAACACAGTCAAGGTTAACTTTGCCTTCTGATCTTTTCCCCATGCATATTCAAAATTTTATTGAGCATCTATTTTGTGCTAGACATTCTCTAGGGACTGAATATAGCAGTAGACAAGAGAAAACTTCTCTGCTGCCAGAGAGCTTACCTAGGTTCAAGCAGAGGGAAGATAAGCAGTAAACAAGGTGATGCAAAGTATGACAAATACTATGAAGGAAATAGAGTGGTAATGTAGACTGTGAAGCTGGAGGCTCTTTCACATGGAGTAGTCAGTGTAGGTTCCTCCTTTCTTTTCTGTTTCAAAAATGGTTTCCTATAAATTATTCTGAAGCTTGGGTTTTAAAATTAGTGAAACGTATTGCAGAGAAAATGCTTGCAGTATATTACTAGGTTTAAAAAACAAGCTACCCGGTTATTTGGCTTGGGTAGATATTTTTTGAACTTAATTTATACCTGTTACATTGCCTGTTATCAAAAAGACAAGAAATAACAAGTTGGCAAAGATAAGGAGAAAAGGAAGCTCTTGTTTACCATTGGTGGGAATATACATTGGTACAACCACTATGGACAACAAAACATTAAAAATAGAACTACTGTATGATCCAGCAATTCCACTTACAAGGAAAATGGAAACACTAAGTTGAAAAGATATATGCACCCTCATGTTTACAGCAGCGTTATTTACAACAGCCAAGACATGGAAACAACCTAAGTGTTCATAGATGGATGAATGGATAACGTAAATGTGTGTGTGTGTGTGTGTGTGTGTACACACATATACACACAAATACATAACAATGGAATATTATCAGCCACAGACACGAATGCAGTCTTGCCATTTTTAACACTATGGATGGACCTTGAGTGAATTTTACTGAGTAAAAAAAGTCAGAGAAAGACCATATGATCAAATACCATATGATTTCACTTATATGTGGAATCTAAAAAGAAAACAAAACAAAAAAAGCAACAAGTCATAGATATAGAGAACAGATTGGTGGCTACCAGAGGCAAGGGGTTTGGGGGTGGGCAAAATGGGTGAAGGGGTCAAGAAGTATTAACTTCCAGTTACAAAATAAATAAGTCATTGGGACATAACATACAGCATGGTGACTATAGTTAATAATACTGTATTGCATATTCTAAAGTTGCTAAGAGAGTAGATTTTAAAGTTCTTATCCAAGAAAAAATATTCTGTGTACTGGGTGATGGACTTACTATGATCATGTTGCAATATATACAAATATTGAATCATCAGTAAAAAAAACAGACAAAGAAACAAACAAAAAAACACCACCAAAAGAACCCACCTCACTGTCTTAATTTGGGTTCCCTTGATATTCTAATGCCAGAAGTAAAAAATCCAATTTAAGCTTCTTAAATAGTCTGTGTAAATACTTATATAGAGAAACTTTTAAACATTAACTTCATCTAATGCTTTACCTCATTCAAGTATATGTATGTAGAACATTTTAAAAAAAGGTCTCCTTGGTTTTTCTGTATGGACCCATGTCTTCTTCCTTTTCTTATCTAAGTTGTAACAAGGAAGTGAGATTTCACTGGGGTTTTCAAGAAGGAAATGGTTTAGCTTGGGTTGTGTTATGTTAAAAGGTTCTGGTGTAAAGAATAAATAGAAGGGGAATGTTAGGATGAATCATAAGAAAGGCTGTTTGTTTAGGTTAAAAATAATCTAATACTGGCAAATTTCATATGGTGCAACTCATTACAGAAAGGCAGACGGTTAAGGAAAACTGAAGAAGGGCATTAGGTGTGCTTGAGAATCCAGAAAGGACTGTTTTGTTGTTGTTGTTGTTGTTGTTGTTGATGTTGTTTTGAGAACTATATAAATTCTGAGTGGGAAGAAACCTTAGAAGTCATCAGGTACGGGGCACCTGGGTGGCTCAGTTGGTTAAGCGTCTGACTCTTGGTTTCAGCTCAGGTCATGCATGATCTCAGGGGTTGTGAGTTTGAACCCTGCGTTGGGCTGTGTCTTGGCAGTGCGGAGTCTGCTTGGGATTCTCTCTCTCCTCTCCCTCCCACTCATCCCCCCACAAATAAATAAATAAACTTGGGGGGAAAAAAAGAAATCATCTAGTACAACTTCTGCCTTTTATGGACAGCATGACACTGTATTCCATTTTAAGAGATGTGAGTCAAATAATCCATATACTGGAAATTTGGAATTTTGGTGGAGAAAATAGTGTAGAAAGAAAAAAAAAATAGGATTATTTGCAGCATTTTCTATAGAAAAGGAAACTTTGAGAAAGATTTCAAAAATCTTAGCTTAAATCATTCAGAGGTAAGATCAGTGGTGTCCAAGCTTTGCTGCATATTAGAATAACTAATAACCCACAGGCCCTACCCCATTCTAATTAAGTGACAGTATGTGGGGTGGAGCCAGGTGTCAGCAGTGTTAAGAAATCCCCACGTGATTCCAATGTGGAGCAGTGTTTGGGAATCTTTGGCCAAGTGGAGGACACGGTGACAAGAATGGAAAAAGGGGAACTACAGGAACTATTGTAGAAGAAAATTTTTGAAATTTTATTGACAGTTTTTGTGGGAAAGAGTAAAGAGTTAGTGATGACCTAAAATTTCATTACTGGGAAATGGATTCTGTTATAATTCAAATTAATGGGATTTTCATGCTGAAGTAAAGATAGAGGAAAGTGATCTATATAGTATTTACTGACTAAATTTGTTATTCATTTGGAGAAATTTATACTTTTTGAATTATGTGAAAGGTTTTCACTTGTTTTAATTGGTTACAAGACTTATGAAGACTTGAGACCAAAATTTATTATAATATATAATAATAACAATAGCCACATGGTTACTAGTTACAGAACTTATTAGGGTTGCATTTGAGAGTATTTGTTGAATCCTGATTAAAAATATTAATATTTGGAACCTTATAAATCTGTATCTTGACTTTAAGTAAACATTTTCCATAGTTCTTCCATAATGCTTACATATAAAAATAGTACTGATAAGAAAAGAGTACTAATGTTAATACTGTTTTGTGAATTTTTCTGAGTTTCTACCTTCTGATATTATTCTTTAAAGATAAAATTTTTTTTTGTTTTTAAGGCCCTGATTCTCCTAACTCATAAATACAAATAGGATTCAGCTAGGTTTACTATTACACATGGTTGGTTTAGCTATGCCTTTGACTTTTTTCATGTAAGACAAATATAGGCCAAGAGGACAAAAGATATCTCTGTTGCAGTCAAAACTTGAAAATACATTTGTCTAAATATAAGAAAGTATTTTTGTTTGTATGTTTAATGCATTCCACAAATATTTACTGTATACCTTCTCTTATATAACATTCTGGGAGTTTGTGCAGAATGTTTTCTCACGTGGAAAATACTTCTGTGAAGTAAGATAAATGAATTTGACTTGACTTCTTAGCATCCATGAAAAGGCTTCTAAAATTTAGGAAATGGAGAAGGGCTAAATTTGAGAGACATTTTAAAAGAATTTAGGACTGAGGATTTTATTGGATGTGGAAGGTGAAGATACTGGAAAAACTGCAGTTTTTAAGTTTTGTTTTTTTTTTTTAATTTTTTTTTTTCAACATTTATTTATTTTTGGGACAGAGAGAGACAGAGCATGAACTGGGGAGGGGCAGAGAGAGAGGGAGACACAGAATCGGAAACAGGCTCCAGGCTCCGAGCCATCAGCCCAGAGCCTGACGCGGGGCTCGAACTCCCGGACCGCGAGATCATGACCTGGCTGAAGTCGGACGCTCAACCGACTGCGCCACCCAGGCGCCCCTAAGTTTTTTTTTTTAATGATTATTTAGAGAGCGTGAGGAGGGGCCTGGCAGAGAGAGGGAGACAGAAGATCCTAAGCAGGCTCTGCGTTGTCAGCACAAAGCCCATGCAGGGTTCAAACTCAGAAATCGAGAGATCATGACCTGAGCCAAAGTCCCACGCTTAAAGGACTGAGCCATCTATGCACCCCAAGACTGCAGTTTTTAGACAGTGAGATTGAAGGTGTTGTGATGTCTTTTCTCAGAATAGATAGCATTTCTTCTTTTGGAAAAAGGGTCTGATCATCAGGGAAATACAAATCAAAACCACACTCAGATATCACCTCACGCCAGTCAGAGTGGCCAAAATGAACAAATCAGGAGACTATAGATGCTGGAGAGGATGTGGAGAAACGGGACCCCTCTTGCACTGTTGGTGGGAATGCAAATTGGTGCAGCCACTCTGGAAAACAGTGTGGAGGTTCCTCAAAAAATTAAAAATAGACCTACCCTAAGACCCAGCAATAGCACTGCTAGGAATTTACCCAAGGGATACAGGAGTACTGATGCATAGGGGCACTTGTACCCCAATGTTTATAGCAGCACTCTCAACAATAGCCAAATTATGGAAAGAGCCTAAATGTCCATCAACTGATGAATGGATAAAGAAATTGTGGTTTGGAGAGTTGCGGCAAGATGGCGGCTTAGGAGGACGCTGGGCTCACCTCACGTCCTGCTGATCACTTAGATTCCATCTACACCTGCCTAAATAACCCAGAAAACCGCCAGAGGATTAGCAGAACGGAGTCGCCGGAGCCAAACGCAGACGAGAGGCCCACGGAAGAGGGTAGGAAGGGCGGCGAGGCGGTGCGCGCTCCACGGACTGGCGGGAGGGAGCCGGGGCGGAGGGGCGGCTCGCCGGCCAAGCACAGCCCCCGAGTCTGGCTTGCAAAAGCGGAGGGGCCTGACGGACTGTGTTCCGACAGCAAGCGCGACTTAGCGTCTGGGAGGTCATAAGTTAACAGCTCTGCTCGGAAAGCGGGAAGGCTGGAGGACAAAGGGAGGGAGAGCTGCTGAGCCCCCTGACAACAGAGCTCAGTTTGGTGGGGAACAAAGGCGCTCGCCAGCGCCATCTCCCCCGCCCATCCCCCAGCCGAAATCCCAAAGGGAACCGGTTCCTGCCAGGGAACTTGCTCGCTCCGCGCAAACACCCAACTCTGCGCTTCGGCGGAGCCAAACCTCCGGCAGCGGATCTGACTCCCTCCCGCTGCCACAGGGCCCCTCCTGAAGTGGATCACCTAAGGAGAAGCGATCTAAGCCTGCCCCTCCTGCCCCCGAGCACCTTGCCTACCCACCCCAGCTAATATGCCAGATCCCCAGCATCACAAGCCTGGCAGGGTGCAAGTAGCCCAGACGAGCCACACCACCCCACAGTGAATCCCGCCCCTAGGAGAGGGGAAGAGAAGGCATACACCAGTCTGACTGTGGCCCCAGCGGTGGGCTGGGGGCAGACATCAGGTCTGACTGCGGCCCCGCCCACCAACTCCAGGTATACACCACAGCACAGGGGAAGTGCCCTGCAGGTCCTCACCACGCCAGGGACTATCCAAAATGACCAAGCGGAAGAACTCCCCTCAGAAGAATCTCCAGGAAGTAACAACAGCTAATGAGCTGATCAAAAAGGATTTAAATAATATAACAGAAAGTGAATTTAGAATAATAGTCATAAAATTAATTGCTGGGCTTGAAAACAGTATACAGGACAGCAGAGAATCTCTTGCTACAGAGATCAAGGGACTAAGGAACAGTCACGAGGAGCTGAAAAACGCTTTAAACGAAATGCATAACAAAATGGAAACCACCACAGCTCGGCTTGAAGAGGCAGAGGAGAGAATAGGTGAACTAGAAGATAAAGTTATGGAAAAAGAAGAAGCTGAGAAAAAGAGAGATAAAAAAATCCAGGAGTATGAGGGGAAAATTAGAGAACTAAGTGATACACTAAAAAGAAATAATATACGCATAATTGGTATCCCAGAGGAGGAAGAGAGAGGGAAAGGTGCTGAAGGGGTACTTGAAGAAATCATAGCTGAGAACTTCCCTGAACTGGGGAAGGAAAAAGGCACTGAAATCCAAGAGGCACAGAGAACTCCCTTCAGACGTAACTTGAATCGATCTTCTGCACGACATATCATAGTGAAACTGGCAAAATACAAGGATAAAGAGAAAATTCTGAAAGCAGCAAGGGATAAACATGCCCTAACATACAAAGGGAGACCTATAAGACTGGTGACTGATCTCTCTTTTGAAACTTGGCAGGCCAGAAAGGATTGGCAGGAGATCTTCAATGTGTTGAACAGAAAATATGCGGTCGAGAATCCTTTATCCAGCAAGTCTGTCATTTAGAATAGAAGGAGAGATAAAGGTCTTCCCAAACAAACAAAAACTGAAGGAATTTGTCACCACTAAACCAGCCCTACAAGAGATCCTAAGGGGGACCCTGTGAGACAAAGTCCCAGAGACATCACTACAAGCATAAAACATACAGACATCACAATGACTCTAAACCCGTATCTTTCTATAATAACACTGAATGTAAATGGATTAAATGCGCCAACCAAAAGACATAGGGTATCAGAATGGATAAAAAAACAAGACCCATCTATTTGCTGTCTACAAGAGACTCATTTTAGACCTGAGGACACCTTTAGATTGAGAGTGAGGGGATGGAGAACTATTTATCATGCGACTGGAAACCAAAAGAAAGCTGGAGTAGCCATACTTATATCAGACAAACTAGACTTTAAATTAAAGGCTGTAACAAGAGATGAAGAAGGACATTATATAATAGTTACAGGGTCTATCCATCAGGAAGAGCTAACAATTATAAATGTCTATGCACCGAATACCAGAGCCCCCAAATATATAAAACAATTACTCATAAACATAAGCAACCTTATTGATAAGAATGTGGTAATTGCAGGGGACTTTAATACACCACTTACAGAAATGGATAGATCATCTAGACACACGGTCAATAAAGAAACAAGGGCCCTGAATGAGACATTGGATCAGATGGACTTGACAGATATATTTAGAACTCTGCATCCCAAAGCAACAGAATATACTTTCTTCTCGAGTGCACATGGAACATTCTCCAAGATAGATCATATACTGGGTCACAAAACAGCCCTTCATAAGTTTACAAGAATTGAAATTATACCATGCTTACTTTCAGACCACAATGCTATGAAGCTTGAAATCAACCACAGAAAAAAGTCTGGAAAACCTCCAAAAGCATGGAGGTTAAAGAACACCCTACTAACGAATGAGTGGGTCAACCAGGCAATTAGAGAAGAAATTAAAAAATATATGGAAACAAACGGAAATGAAAATACAACAATCCAAACGCTTTGGGACGCAGCAAAGGCAGTCCTGAGAGGAAAATACATTGCAATCCAGGCCTATCTCAAGAAACAAGAAAAATCCCAAATACAAAATCTAACAGCACACCTAAAGGAACTAGAAGCAGAACAGCAAAGGCAGCCTAAGCCCAGCAGAAGAAGAGAAATAATAAAGATCAGAGCAGAAATAAACAATATAGAAACTAAAAAAACTGTAGAGCAGATCAACGAAACCAAGAGTTGGTTTTTTGAAAAAATAAACAAAATTGACAAACCTCTAGCCAGGCTTCTCAAAAAGAAAAGGGAGATGACCCAAATAGATAAAATCATGAATGAAAATGGAATGATTACAACCAATCCCTCAGAGATACAAACAATTATCAGGGAATACTATGAAAACTTATATGCCAACAAATTGGACAACCTGGAAGAAATGGACAAATTCCTGAACACCCACACTCTTCCAAAACTAAATCAGGAGGAAATAGAAAGCTTTAACAGACCCATAACCAGCGAAGAAATTGAATCGGTTATCAAAAATCTCCCAACAAATAAGAGTCCAGGACCAGATGGCTTCCCAGGGGAGTTCTACCAGACGTTTAAAGCAGAGATAATACCTATCCTTCTCAAGCTATTCCAAGAAATAGAAAGGGAAGGAAAACTGCCAGACTCATTCTATGAAGCCAGTATTACTTTGATTCCTAAACCAGACAGAGACCCAGTAAAAAAAGAGAACTACAGGCCAATATCCCTGATGAATATGGATGCAAAAATTCTCAATAAGATACTAGCAAATCGAATTCAACGGCATATAAAAAGAATTATTCACCATGATCAAGTGGGATTCATTCCTGGGATGCAGGGCTGGTTCAACATTCGCAAATCAATCAATGTGATACATCACATTAACAAAAAAAGAGAGAAGAACCATATGATCCTGTCAATCGATGCAGAAAAGGCCTTCGACAAAATCCAGCACCCTTTCTTAATAAAAACCCTTGAGAAAGTCGGGATAGAAGGAACATACTTAAAGATCATAAAAGCCATTTATGAAAAGCCCACAGCTAACATCATCCTCAACGGGGAAAAACTGAAAGCTCTTTCCCTGAGATCAGGAACACGACAAGGATGCCCACTCTCACCGCTGCTGTTTAACATAGTGCTGGAAGTTCTAGCATCAGCAATCAGACAACAAAAGGAAATCAAAGGCATCAAAATTGGCAAAGATGAAGTCAAGCTTTCGCTTTTTGCAGATGACATGATATTATACATGGAAAATCCGATAGACTCCACCAAAAGTCTGCTAGAACTGATACAGGAATTCAGCAAAGTTGCAGGATACAAAATCAATGTACAGAAATCAGTTGCATTCTTATACACTAACAATGAAGCAACAGAAAGACAAATAAAGAAACTGATCCCATTCACAATTGCACCAAGAAGCATAAAATACCTAGGAATAAATCTAACCAAAGATGTAAAGGATCTGTATGCTGAAAACTATAGAAAGCGTATGAAGGAAATTGAAGAAGATTTAAAGAAATGGAAAGACATTCCCTGCTCATGGATTGGAAAAATAAATATTGTCAAAATGTCAATACTACCCAAAGCTATCTACACATTCAATGCAATTCCAATCAAAATTGCACCAGCATTCTTCTCGAAACTAGAACAAGCAATCCTAAAATTCATATGGAACCACAAAAGGCCCCGAATAGCCAAAGGAATTTTGAAGAAGAAGACCAAAGCAGGAGGCATCACAATCCCAGACTTTAGCCTCTACTACAAAGCTGTCATCATCAAGACAGCATGGTATTGGCACCAAAACAGACACATAGACCAATGGAATAGAATAGAAACCCCAGAACTAGACCCACAAACGTATGGCCAACTCATCTTTGACAAAGCAGGAAAGAACATCCAATGGAAAAAAGACAGCCTCTTTAACAAATGGTGCTGGGAGAACTGGACAGCAACATGCAGAAGGTTGAAACTAGACCACTTTCTCACACCATTCACAAAAATAAACTCAAAATGGATAAAGGACCTAAATGTGAGACAGGAAACCATCAAAACCTTAGAGGAGAAAGCAGGAAAAGACCTCTCTGACCTCAGCCGTAGCAATCTCTTCCTCGACACATCCCCAAAGGCAAGGGAATTAAAAGCAAAAGTGAATTACTGGGACCTTATGAAGATAAAAAGCTTCTGCACAGCCAAGGAAACAACCAACAAAACTAAAAGGCAACCAACGGAATGGGAAAAGATATTCGCAAATGACATATCAGACAAAGGGCTAGTATCCAAAATCTATAAAGAGCTCACCAAACTCCACACCCAAAAAACAAATAACCCAGTGAAGAAATGGGCAGAAAACATGAATAGACACTTCTCTAAAGAAGACATCCGGATGGCCAACAGGCACATGAAAAGATGTTCAGCGTCGCTCTTATCAGGGAAATACAAATCAAAACCACACTCAGGTATCACCTCACGCCAGTCAGCGTGGCCAAAATGAACAAATCAGGAGACTATAGATGCTGGAGAGGATGTGGAGAAACGGGAACCCTCTTGCACTGTTGGTGGGAATGCAAATTGGTGCAGCCGCTCTGGAAAGCAGTGTGGAGGTTCCTCAGAAAATTAAAAATAGACCTACCCTATGACCCAGCAATAGCACTGCTAAGAATTTATCCAAGGGATACAGGAGCACTGATGCATAGGGCCACTTGTACCCCAATGTTCATAGCAGCACTCTCAACAATAGCCAAATTATGGAAAGAGCCTAAATGTCCATCAACTGATGAATGGATAAAGAAATTGTGGTTTATATACACAATGGAATATTACGTGGCAATGAGAAAAAATGAAATATGGCCTTTTGTAGCAACGTGGATGGAACTGGAGAGTGTGATGCTAAGTGAAATAAGCCATACAGAGAAAGACAGATACCATATGGTTTCACTCTTATGTGGATCCTGAGAAACTTCACAGGAACCCATGGGGGAGGGGAAGGAAAAAAAAAAAAAGAGGTTAGAATGGGAGAGAGCCAAAGCATAAGAGACTGTTAAAAACTGAGAACAAACTGAGGGTTGATGGGGGGTGGGAGGGAGGAGAGGGTGGGTGATGGGTATTGAGGAGGGCACCTTTTGGGATGAGCACTGGGTGTTGTATGGAAACCAATTTGTCAATAAATTTCAGAAAAAAAAAAAAGAAATTGTGGTTTATATACACAATGGAGTACTACGTGGCAATGAGAAAGAATGAAATATGGCCCTTTGTAGCAACGTGGATGGAACTGGAGAGTGTTATGCTAAGTGAAATAAGCCATACAGAGAAAGACAGATACCATATGGTTTCACTCTTAAGTGGATCCTGAGAAACTTAACAGAAACCCATGGGGGAGGGGAAGGGAAAAAAAAAAAAAAGAGGCTAGAGTGGAAGAGAGCCAAAGCATAAGAGACTCTTAAAAACAGAACAAACTGAGGGTTGATGGGGAGTGGGAGGGAGGGGAGGGTGGGTGATGGGTATTGAGGAGGGCACCTTGTGGGATGAGCACTGGGTGTTCTTTGGAAACCAATTTGACAATAAACTTCATATATTGAAAAAAAAAAGAAAAAGGGTCTGATGAAATGTTTTTAAAACTAAAAGAAAAACAATGCAGACTATACACTGGATTTTTCTCTCTTCAGTTTGTGATGTGTCTTTTCTTTAGTATTAGCTTCCAAATGGACAGGTATGTGGCAAGCAGCTTGATGTTGTTTGCTGAAGTTGAGAAATTTTTAAAGATAGCTTAAAAATAAATATATATATATGTATATTTGATGTCTTAAAGCTATTATCTTTAATATTTTCCTTTTAATAGAAATAAATTTATAAAAATGCCTGTTAAGAATATAACTGTTAAGTAAAAGAAGTAAATAAAAATATTTGGCAGAGTATCACGTATGAAATGTTTGCTTTCTAATTTTGTATTTTTAGTGTATGTTAATAATTATATTTCTGTGAATAACATCAGTACGTATTCTTGATCTTTTTCTTTAAAGACAAATGTGTCCATTTGGAATGCTGTTATTATGTAGAAAGTGATTAAAAATACATTATTTCAATCACTTAAATATGTTGTAAATCTGGATTAAAATAATGCCACTTTAATAACCTTCTAGAAAAATCTATAAATCATTTTCTCAAAATCTCCCTTCATTGTAACCTCACCAGTATTCCACTAGATGGCATTGAAAGCCTGGAAAAAAACAAAACAAAAACAAACACAAACAGGCTTTAAAAGCTATGTTTTATTTAAAACACACAAACACAAACTGATAATGAGCTGGCTGCTTTGATGGATCATTATTGTTGTTCTAGTGGGATTTTAAGAAAATGTACCATTTCCCCACGTAAGCCAACATCTGGCATTTCATTACAGATTTATATGGTCTATGTATGGTTTTAGGGTATCTGATCTTGAATCCTTTTCATCTGAAACAAAACTATTTTTGTTCAATGATTTATGATTTTTGTAACACTGATTGCATATTGAAAACTTGATGTTTTGTTCTTCCTTTTAGCTCTGTATAGATTTTGGTAGCTAAACATTTTTTGCTCTCATTTCGAGCTGTAAGGTGTTACTAAGTTTGATAAAACTGTAATTTCCATTTTTAGAATTTATTATAACAGAGTAGCTTTTTTATGTTGATTGACGAAGAAATGTGCAAATAGTTGACGAAGAAATGTGCAAATAGTTAAAAAGAAAACCACAGCATTTGTCTTGGTAAGATTTGTCTTGGTAAACCTCAGTTCATGCTTTACAAGAGTAAAATTTCTTTTTTTTCTACCTCATTCCCTCTCAACACAATGCAGTCTGCTATTCAGATATGTAATGTGAACCGTAGTCTAATAAACCAGTCACGGAAATGGAAGTTGGTTTGCATTTCATTTTTTTTATTCTGTACATTTTTTGTGGGGTTTTGAAACTTGACTTGTGGAATGAAGATTTTGTATTCATCTTTTTTGTTTGAATAAAGATCTACTGTTGGAGATTATAAATTTCCAGGCTGTTCTGTGGGTTCAAAAATTAGATTAAATTGCTTTTCAAAATTAAAGAGAAAATTGAATTTAATAATGGTAAGGAGAACTGTGAAGTTGTCATAACTCACTTTTTACACTTACAAAAGTGAATAGAATTGAAAAATTTGAACTTGATTTTGTATTTTTAATTTGCATGGTATTTTGTATAATTTAAAAGTAGTGGTTAAATGCAAAATCTGTGGTCTTTTTTTTCTCCTAAACTTGAATATATTCCCTTAAGAGATGAACTCTTAAGTGGGAAATTGTTTTGTAAAGTTATAGCTTATTTCCTTAGAAACCATAAATATACTGGAAATGTTTTATAACACCTTACACTTGAGGGCTCCAATTGTTTCATAGACTTGAATCCCCAGTTCTCATAAAACCTTTTGTTGTTATGTTGAGAGGAAAAATGGCTTGGCTGAAACAAAGATGTTCACTTAAATTTCTGTTATGATTGTTTTTCTTCATTTTTCATAGTTACATTTATGATGTGCATTTTATATGTATGTTCCTATCACTTTATCTCAGAGATGGATCAAAATGGAAAAAAAAATAGGCTAGGTAGAATTAGAGGCAATCCTACAGTGTATTGTGACTGCTGGAAAAGACAGCTTCTAAAATATTGACTAACTTCTTTGTTTTCTAACACTTTCCTAAAATAATCCTGCTTGGTTTATTACGTTAAGAATATATTGAATATTTATGCTTACTTTTTTGATATAGTGTCTGGCACAGTGATATGTGTTAAGGTATTTTATTTTTAGTAAAGGGAAAATATGGCTCTAGTGTATATAAAAATATATTATTGGGTTTAAAAAAATCTCAACTGTTGCATTTTATTGCCTCGGTATATATGTAGATGCTCCCGCTGACGTTTTTCTACCCTGTGAAGCCACTCTCTGATGTTTAACCTGTTGTATAATTTCCTGCTACACTTTTTACTTGTGCTTTGCTTTGTATTTGCTGCCTTATTTCCCCACATTTCTCAAATTTGAAATTTTGCCAGTTCTATCTTCTCTAAATGGTACCTTTTTCATCAGATGTGAACTCACTGCCCTTTGATACCCCTGTGTTTTGTTTGTACTCCCTTATGTAATGCCTGGCAGGGGCATTGTTTATTCATCTGACCTTTCCTGTTATTTTAGCTGCTATTTTTTTACTCAGCTTTGTTTCTTTATTACCTAGTATAGAGAATTTTTGTATAGTGGGAATTAAAATAAATGTTAAATTGAAATATGTGACTTGATGGAGAAAGGTATGATAACAGAGCTTTGAAAGTTAACAGGTTATTTCTTAATGATAGTATGGAAGAGAGACTTGTTCTGTTCTTGCCATTGTATTTTTGCATAGTTTTCTTTATTTGAAGTGTAGTGGATTATCATTAACAAGCAAGTTCTGGCACATATTGATGGTTTGTCATTGACAAATTATTTTTGGATTTTCAAGTTTTATGGAGCATTTGTACCACTCCAATGATAATATGTATTAGTTACTATGTGACATAAGATTTATGATAAAATAAAATCCTTTAAAGAATTTTATTAGTAAAAGCAGTCTGTAAGACCAAAATATTCTCAAACTGAGTTTAAGTATCGAATATTATTGTCACTTTAAAAAAATCACTTATTTTTATATGGTATAAGAAGTTTCATTTAATATTCTATTCCCTTGATTTTGCATTTTAATTTTTTTTGTAGGAAATCTTCTGTTCATTTTGTTTATGTAAAATTTTGCTTCATACATATATGTTGACTTACAAAATTGGTTTGAGGTGAAGAAGTATGTATTTTTGTACATCACCAATCCTAGGAAACCAGTTTATATAATGGCAAAATTATGGAGTATTTGTGTTGAGAATGTACAATCTAGCTCTTTCTGTTTATTTTTCTAATTTACATGCTTAAAGTATCCCTAAAATCATCTAACACTTATTATTATTTCTGGTTAGAAGAGACATTTTATTAAGACTTTAGGGAAAGTTTTGACTGTCAAAACAACATATTGTCTTTTCCTTTCTTTTTGTTCTCTTTTTTCATACAATTCACTGGATAAATTAATTTTAGTTAGATCAGTGATTGTTATCTACAATGTGCCTTGGCACTGTGGAGCATAATGATGGAGAATAAGGAGAAATCTCAGTTCTCCAAAGGTGTATAATCAAATTGAGCAGGCAGCACTAACAGTAGTGAAACATTTAGAGAATGATTAGGTAGAAGCAGAGTCTGGCAGCCTGCAGGTGCACTGGGATTAAAAGGAACGAGGTGATTGGGATGTAGGCACAATGGAGTTTGTCTGAATGAGTTCGGATGTATTGTTTTCACACAGGAGCCACTAAATTATCTGAAAGGAGAGGGTATTTTATAGGGATATAGCATTGGGCATTTGTCTTGGGTTGAATTCTACTTTGTGTGCTAGGTTTCTTTTTCTGCCTTTCTCGGTTTTATGCCAATGTCCTTAGTCTAGGTTACTTAGAGTGTCATGTGTTATGTGTCTGTTCTTTGAAATTCTATGGGTTTGTCTGCTCTCTGTGATATAATTGCTTAGTTCTCCAAGAACGAATGGCATTTGACCTTTTATATACATATACAGATTGTACTCCTTTTACAGATTCATTACATTTTGTAGAATGTACACTTGTGAGATATTTATAACTGAAATTGTGTTTTCCCTTTGACATTCTTAATAACTTTGGATATTTGTTTCACTGTCATCGTATGTGTATGTTTGTCCTTTACAGATGAAAAAAAAATTAGGCACGGAGAGACTAAGTTACCCAAAGCTAATACCAGAGTTGTAACTAAAACCTAAGTGTCTTTACCTTCAGATCAATTAATTAGGTAGTGTATAGAGAACTTCAGCATGGAGTTAGATATCCTTGGCATTTATACATTTAAGATGAAAGTATTCATTCATTGCAATCTATTTGAATTTTTGCTTGACTTCGTACTTGATGTTTTCAATCTTAGCAGTTTTTATAATATTAATTAAAATTTTTTTTGAATGGTACCAACTACATTTGTTTGTTAGTGGTGCTGTGAAATTCCTAGGGAGGAAATTCCTAGGGAGGATATTGCCATATCCCGACTTGGGTCTTTTTCCCTACCTCAGTTTGCAGCATCTGAAGCTGGTATTTCAAATGCCTATGGACTTTTAGGGAGGGAGATTTCCAAGAATATCTGATCTTGTTTTCTTTTTTTTTAATTTTTTTAATGTTTATTTATTCTTGAGACAGAGACAGAGTGTGAATGGGGAGGGGCAGAGAGAGAGGGAGACACAGAATCTGAAACAGGCTCCAGGCTCTGAGCTGTCAGCACAGAACCCAACGCGGGGCTCGAACCCACGAACTGTGAGATCATGACCTGAGCTGAAGTCGGATGCTCAACTGACTGAGCCACCCAGGCGCCCCGATCTTGTTTTCTATTTCATGTCTCACTCATTTCAAATTTTTATTAAATGCTTGGAGGTTGCCCATGAGTAGGTTAGTTGGAAACCTTTCTATAAGTAGTATGGTTTTAACCCAGGTCTGTTCCTCAGCTCCATTGTCCAGGGTGTTATGTAGATTAGTGTGTTTGTTGTAGAACCACCGCCCCCCCTGGCTCCCCCCCCCCCCCCCCCGCCAATGCAGCTTCTTCTGTTAGGACACAGGGTTTCTTACTTTACTTGTAGTATTTGATTGCATGCTATATCAGTGATGACTGTGTCTTTGACCTTTTTTGGTTAGTATATTTTATAAGTTGAGTTTTGGTACAGAAGAGGCATTTTCTTTTCCATGCACTCTTAATTATGCAGATTTGATGTTTGTGTGACTTTGCCTTCTCTTTTAAATTTATTGGAATTTTAAACAGTTTTTCTCTTGAGTTTCAGATTTATTGCTCTAATATTTTCTTTTAGCTTTAATCTAAGAGGAGATAATTTTATAATTAATCACTTTACATATTTAAAATATAAATTAAAGCCTAAAAGATATATAAGCTAGGTTTTTTTTATAAATGAAAAGTATGCCCTATAATAAAATACTCTAGAGTTTCTCTGTTTGAAAAATAATGTTCTCTAATAGACATTATAATTTTTGCATATTTAATCAATGGTGATTTATTAAGAATTTTTGTTAAATGTTATTTTAGTGACTGTAAAATTATTTTAAATATTAGTTCCTTTTGTGTTCTTAAATATATTTGAGATTAATATGAATAAAAAAATCAAAGGACGAAATTGTTATATGTGTATAAAAATAATGTTGGTTAATTAGTGTGGCAGAGAGGGGGTATCTGAATTAATGAAACTTCCAGTTAACTGAAGGTTTATCCAATGATGCAGTAAAATTGAGAGGATAAGGATGCTGACATTAGGGGTAGGGATTTGTCTGTCAGGCTCTTTTTAGTTGTGTAAGTCCACAGAAGCCCTGTTCTATATCATTAAGAAGAAAGCATTTTATCAAATACAGAGCTTTAGGTTCATAATCAGATTATTAACTGTGGTATCAGCACCCTTTGAAGGAGGCCTCATAGGATTACAGAGCTAAACTTGCAGTCTTTTCTGGAGCCAGTGTGTCTTAGCCAAGCAGTGAGATTGCCAGCATGGGGAAGAATGTTTGCTCTGCTCAGGGTTCTAATGCTGACGGTGACCCCACAAATCATTGAGGCATTCCCTGGTTATCTGTGCTGAGACGGATTTTAGAATGTTAAATGATGAAAATATGTATATATGTGGTATGTATGTACAACAGATTACATAGACACTTTGTTTTTTCCTTTTGTTAAACTTCTAAATTCTTTTACCTACCAGTTGACACACACAGAATTGAAAATAAAATCTGAATCTCTAACCCTCCCCTTTTTTTTTTCTCCAATAGATGAATAGTTTTTAGTGTCTTAGTAGTCCTAATTTTCCATGAACCTTCATGGTTTCTGTCAGTTTGTTTCCTTGCTCAGAATGGGTCTCCAGGAGATTTGTGATTGTTAAAATAGATGATTATTTATTTCCATGCAGGTAGAATTATAATAACTACAAGTACTTTAATTGTGATTTTTTTCCTTAAAGGAGGAATTCCGAGAACTTCGAGAACAGCCTAGTGACCCTCAAGCTGAACAAGAACTAATTAATAGTATTGAACAAGTATATTTTTCTACGGACTCATTTGATATTGTTAAATATGAGCTGGAGGTAAAAAAAAAAAAATCCATTAAAACCTATCTAAACTCTGTCTTGTTCAGTGACTGAATTCATGGATGAGAGTTGAATGCTTTTTAGGGGTGTTCTTTCTTTTTCTTTCTTTCTCTTTCCTCTGTCTGTCTGTCTTAATACCAGGACTGGTCTCTGATGACCGTATTATGATTAAATGAACTGTCCACAGTGTTTTTACACTGAAATTATTTTAGAAAAATGTAAAATTAAGTGCTGCTGTAGAATATTGGTCCAGGAAACGTTTCTATATTTTTGGTTTTTAACTTTTAGCCTACAATATGTTGATATGCTGCCTTTATCTTATTTTATATTGTCTAAATATATTTAGAAAAGCTCTAAGACTTTCAATCTTTTTTCTTTTTCTTTTAGGTTGGTTTCTTTCTTTACTTTATGTATGTATGTATGTATGTATGTATGTATGTATGTATTTATTTTTTAGAGAGCAAGTTGGGGAGGGGCAGAGAGAGAGGGAGAGAAAGAATCCCAGGCAGTCTGCACACTGTCAGTGCAGAGCCCTATGCGGGGCTTGAATTCATGAACTATGAGATCATGACCGAGCCGAAGTCAGATGCTTAACCAGCTAAGCCACCCAGGTGCCCCTCATGAATGTATCTTTACATAATTGTTTAGCCATGATAAAGACCTCTATGCCATAATGTTTATAATGTTGTCATTTTAAATTTACAGGAAGTTCAGAAAAGAATAGTCAACTTTGATTTTAGATGAAACCAAATACAGTATGCATATTTACTTTATACGCAGGATGTACATAGTCAGCACCCACTCATTCTGAAGTTTCATCAATCTATTGATTGAGACTTGGAGTCTAACTTGGAGTTTCTGGTATACACAGTGGCATGTATTCTTGCTAGTTTCCCATACTACCTTCTGAAAGCTGATGTGTAATCTAGAATGCACTCCAGCAACTATCACTCTCACACTGTAGCATGTAGTTACTATTCATAGTGTTTCAGAGGGGAAATATATTTTGAATTCTGTTGTAGGCAATAGGGATATACCTGGGGCTGGTAGAGAGGGTGGTTAGGATGAGGGACTTTCTCTTGTTCTCCTGTCCTATAGGGCTGTGTGAGGGATGGAACTTGAGCACCAGTGGGTTGGCTAACAAAGGTGTGTAGGGTTTTGTGTCTGAAGTCTAGTGGGGAGATTGGGGAGGCCAAGAGGAGTGGGTGGGAATGGGATGTGACACTGTTTATAAGTCAGAGGTATGTAGGTAAATGAAACAAAAGTAAGCTATTTTTTTACTCTTTATTTGTGGGTATCTTTTAGAAGCTCCCTCCTATTCTCAATTTGCAAGAATTAGAGGAGTACAGAGACAAATTGAAACAACAGCAAGCTGCAGTAAGTAAAAAACACCTTTCTTTCTGACATAACTAAATGAGACACAGCAGAGAGGTGTAATGTTTGCAGATTTTATGGTTTAACTTAATATATTAAACAAATATTATTTAACATGACTCAGACTCAGTGATACATTTATTTTAAAATTTATTCAGCTTCTCACATTACCTTAATATAGATTTGCTAGTTCTTTCTCTGGAATCCTAAATGTGATCAAAGAATTTTGAACTTTTTTTTAGATTGCTAAGTATCTTTTCCCCACTTACAGTTTCTTATCTCAGAATAAAGGCCCCCACTTCTAGTTGAAAGAGGCCCATAGAGAATAGAGAGTTAAGATTCAGAAAGTCTGAATTGTAGTCACTGATTAATTGTGTAGGATTGGGTAAGTCACCTAGCCTTGCTAAATCTATTTCATGTTCTCTGTGAAGCAGTGCGTTAAGCCTGCATTTTCTCTGATGCTGTAAAATTCTTTGATTCTGTGATTTTCCTTGCATTAGGCTGAGCTCTTTTAATAATACTCAGACTATACTGTAGAAGATTAATGTTAGTATGTGGTCTTGTTAATTTTTTTTAATAGTAACGGAGCACTAGTAATAAATGTATCTGAATTTAAGATGTGATTTTTAATAATACATCTGACAAATAAAGGAAGATGTACTTCTCTTTCTTTTGTGTTATATTCAGTGGTCTCAGTGGGATCTCCCTCGGGGTAGCAGCAGTGGTCTGGGAAAGGGACTTGACCAGTAGAGGGTTGTGTGGTAAAAGTGTGTTGTGATTTTGGAGAACTAGATTTCAGCGGATGGTGGCATCTCTTGCCTTCTGTTGGTTTCAGCATGTTTAAATATGTGTGTGTCTATCTTGTACTTGGATGTGGTAGTATTCTTTGGGGAAAGAATCCCACCACAAGGGCTATACTGCATAATGACCTTTGGAATTTGGTCAACCTGGGCTTGAATCCCAGCCTTGTAACTTACTGTGGGGGCTGTGGGTGAGTTACTACTATATTTAAGATTATTCATCTGGAAAATGAGGAAGCATGTAATTCATTTTAATATATTGTCATGAGTAGTAACGGAGATAATATAGGGAATGCACTTAGTACACTGCCTGGCACAGTGCAGATTAACAACTCTATCTATTTTAAACTATTTATTTATGTATGTATTTTTTAATACATTTTGGTAATGTTTATTTTTGAGAGAGAGAAAGACAGAGAGAGAGAGAGAGAGAGCACGCAGGGGAGAGGCAGAGAGAGAGGGAGACAGACACAGAATACCAAGTAGGCTCCAGGCTCTGAGCTGTCAGCACAGAGTCTGATGTGGGTCTTGAACTCATGAACAGTGAGATCATGACCTGAGCCGAAGTCGGACGCTTTACCAACTGATCCACCCAGGTGCCCCTATTTTAAACTTTAAAAAAAAAAAACCAATTTGGTAAAATTAGGTGAGTTTCTGTCTGGGAACATCTATACATATTCATATGTATATAAATTCAAAGGAGTTAAAATCTAGAAGGATGAATGCAATAATTGAATGTATGTGTAATGCTTTGTTCTCAGTTGGCTTGGGAAGGGGAAGGGAAACTCAACTAATTGAGTTTCTTGAGCATCAAGGCTAAAAATGTCTTGGATGTACCATGCTCCATGGTACCTATAGTGTAGCCTAGTAGGTGCCCCTGAAATTGTGAAATGAGAGTCTCATATTCAAAATCATTAGAATTCTAATTTGTATAACATACTAACAATTTTCATGGAATTGACCAAGGACACCTTAGGTATGTTCATAACATTAAAAAAAAAAATCCAAAAACATGTTTTCCAGTTTTCAGAAATAGAGGACCAAATTACTGTTTGTCTTTTTATGTGGTACAGAGGGTCTGAAGGGTTCAGGATGATCTCTGTTTCCCAGATACTGTCTCCATAAATTCAGCTGATTAGATATTTATCTTATGTGTTCATCTTTTGAAAGCAAATCTTGTGCCCTTAAAGATGTTATGCTTTTGTACATACTAGTTAAATCAATTGATACTGATATTATTAACAGTAGTAATGACCATTTATTGAGTTTCTATTAAGAATTAAGTACTGTGCTCTCTGTTATACCTCTTTTACTAATTTCATAGCCCAAAGCATGCTAGTAGTTATTGGGAAGACCTATGGAATATTCTTGCAAAAATTCAAAATGTAAAGTGGAATAGGAAGCATGTGGCTTTTTCTTTTACTTCCTTTGATTGCATGTTTTTATAGGTCTCTAAAAAAGTAGCAGATTTAATCCTTGAAAAACAGCCTGCTTATGTAAAGGTAGGATGATATTTGTTATTTTTAATAGTAAAATTTAAAAAATGCTTTAGTGACTTATACTTGAAACTGTTGAAGTAATTTATTGTCTTGTTTGTAGTTATTCTGTAGCAACATATCGACTCTATTTGAGGTGTAGGAGGGCCTTTTTATGTATGTTTTTCTCTCTTATTTGGGGAATTTACCAAACTGAAGAAGTGAAAGTTTTATTGATGATTCTAAAGCAATCTTTTTGGTTTGTTCAAACTTTAGAAGGCCCAGTGAAAATTGCTTCTGTGTACTTTGTAACATATAGATCATTAATAATGACTGCTCAATGGCAGTGTAACAATCTGTCTTTAAAATATAATAAAATTGGAATCTTATAGCTGAATCTATCTTTGTATCTGAAAATCAGAGACTTCAGAATCCACTGAAATATCCAGCAGTGTTCAAATGAAGACATCCATTGTCATAGCATCTTAGCAAACAGAAATCATATTTGTCATATCCTTGATTATCTCCGGAAGTTCTGTTGGGTAGAAACGTTTCAGTAGATGTATTATTAGTACTTGTTTATGCTTGTAAAATGGGTTTGGTCTAGATTTCCTTATAAGCAATATTGACTAAATATTTTATCATATGTCATTATGAAAATCATTTGGAAGTAGTCATTTTAACTTATTTTGTGAAACATATACCAACAACTTTTAAGTTTAGGTATTTTTGTTGCTACTTTGTTTCCCAAGCAAGCTTTTCTTTGAAACCCACTAAAGTTTTTGTTAGAGTATCCTATGAATAATTAAAAAAAAAAAAAAAAAAACCTCCAACAATAACCTATACCTAATTTTCCTTAGGAACTTGAAAGAGTTACCTCATTACAGACAGGTCTTCAGTTGGCTGCTGTCATCTGCACAAATGGGAGAAGGTATTATATTTGATGGTATTTTGTTTTTTAAGATGGAAAAACATTTTAAGAAAAATTGCAAAACCATTGTTGATAATTGATTTTTTTATTATGAGTATGTTTTTTAGAATACCATTCATTAACTCAACATATATTATGATTTAAAAACTGCACTAAGAAGGTATGTGTGAAATGAAATGTCTGTAAGTCTAGTTATGGCTTTAACATACTACTGTTTTTATATTGCTTAGGTTAGTGCTTCTCACAATATAAGAATCAGTATTTTTTTCTTTAAATTTCCAACTTATTACAGACTATTTTTATAAAATGCAATAAAAACAAAATTCTAAGAAAATAACAAAATAACCAAAAATATATAAAATATAGTCTCAGTTTTTTAATTGTTAATTCATCAAACATAAAATCATTATGTCAGTTTTTGCTCTAAGTGGTTTTTTAATATTTACTCTCAATTTCTGTACTTTTATTGTGATGAATAAATAACAATTTGAGGATTGGCACCAGTCCACCCACCATGCTTTGAGTAGCGCTGGTTTAGATTGAGCCGTTGAATAAATTTGTCAAATAGTAATCATAATCCCTGGTTTTAAGAGTAATCGAGGATACTACCTCATCAGTTGCCTACTTGTTCTGTACAAATAGTATTCTTATTATTATAGAAAAGTATAACTGTTCTTCACTTTTGCAGACACTTGAATATTGCCAAGGAAGGTTTTACTCAAGCTAGTTTAGGCCTTCTTGCAAATCAAAGGAAACGTCAGTTGCTGATTGGACTTCTGAAATCTCTGAGAACCATAAAAACATTGGTATGTACAGGTTACTATTTAAAAATTAAAACTTAGGGGCGCCTGGGTGGGGCAGTCGGTTAAGCGTCCGACTTCAGCCAGGTCACGATCTCGTGGTCCGTGAGTTCAAGCCCCGTGTCGGGCTCTGGGCTGATGGCTCTGATGTTTCCGAATCTGTGTCTCCCTCTCTCTCTGCCCCTCCCCCATTCATGCTCTGTCTCTCTCTGTCCCAAAAATAAATAAACGTTGAAAAAAAAAAATTAAAACTTAATTTTATGGTTAAAACAGATTTAACCATTGATTGTTGTTTTTCTTCAGCAAAGAACAGATGTGCGCTTAAGTGAAATGCTAGAGGTAAGTAAACAAAATTTGAAAATTTTGCCATCTTGATGATATTAAACAGAAAAATTATAGTGGAAAACATTCAGATGTACATTTTTTTCAAATTGCTATATGGCATAAAGAACATTTTTTAGACATGTAAATTTACTTGCTCTAGAGCATTTTTATATTGACATTTCATTTAGAAAAATTTATTTGGGAAAATGTTTACTTTGTAGCATTGTGGGAATGTTAACTTCAGTCACCCAAATAGCAATAAAATTATCTTTTGTATCAAATATATAGTAGTGATTTAAGGAATATATCATACTTGAGTTATGTTTGGTATCTCATATATTAATCGGTTTTCTGAGTGAGCCATCTGTAATCCCTGCATAACTTCTAAACTTTGAATTGAGAAATGCATGTGAAAATTTCATTTGGGGGGCCCCTGGGTGGCTCAGTCGGTTAAGTGTCCGACTTTGGCTCAGGTCACAGTCTCACGGGTTGAGAGTTCAAGCCCTACGTTGGGCTCTGTGCTGACAGCTCAGAGCCTGGAGCCTGCTTTGGATTCTGTGTCTCCCTCTCTCTCTGCCCCTCCCCTGCTCATGCTCTGTGTGTCTCTCTCTCTCTCAAAAATAAATAAACATTAAAAATAATTTAAAAAAATAATAATAATAATTAAAAAAATTTTTTATTTGACATTAAGTTAGTGTTTAGGTGATAAAAACATTCCAAGGCTATTAATGAATATTTCACTTTTTTCCAGTTTTAAAATATTTATTGGTTTCTTGGTGGTAGGACTGTTGAATGTTGATTACAAGTGAAATTCATACTGTTTTGAAACATTTTATGTAAACATTACTGAAAGAAGATATGTTAACAGTTAAAGAACAGCTTCCCTATGAAGCATCTTGTTATTCTGTATAGGCTTTATCCACCTGTCATGATCTTAAAGGCTGTTACTGTGTATATAAGGGTGGAGAATATTTTATCTACACATACATGTTAGGCTTGGAACTAGTTGTCTTTTTATATTTTATTATTTATCTATCATTGGTATTCTAATCCTTATTTAAGAGGAATTAAAATTTTCTGGTTCTCTAACTTTTGGATGGAGCGTAAACAGAGATTAGTTGTTTTTCAAGGGAAACATTTTAGGAAAAATGTTTCCTGTCTAATGACTTCTATTGTTATCTTAAGGAGGAAGACTATCCAGGAGCTATTCAATTGTGCCTGGAATGTCAGAAAGCCGCCAGCACTTTTAAACATTATAGTTGCATAAGGTAAAGTAATGTAAAAATTTTAAAGCTGACTCTATTGCCAGTTTTTAACATAGGAGCTAGCTGTGTAACATAGAATGTTAACAAACATTGAAAATTAACATTAAGTGGTATGTTCTGTTTTAACATTCTTGTTCATAAATGGGCAGTACGATGAAATTATAAATAATAATTCTTAAGGTGGGAAAGATCAGATACTTTTTAATCCTAGCCTTTCTTGTCACTTCATTCAAACTCTTTTATATATATATATATATATATATATATATATATATTATTTCTAGTATATGGAGTAGTAGAGAAGAATAACGTATCTGTTTACGTTTCTCTTGCATCTCTTGGGAATTTTTCCTACTTAACTTTGCCCAGCTTATAAATATTGAGAGTGTTACCACAGTTTGTTTTTCAGATCCAGATGGTTCAAGTGTTTGGCTCATCCTGATAAGAATTATTTTGGAAAACTTAAGTGTGTTTTAATTTTATGTAATAATCATCTTTGTCATATTTAAGTGATTATGTATTTAAGGTGTTACATCTTTAGTTATTTATAAAATGTACAGTGTTAACATGGCCACTGTAGCCTTTGTTATTAGTTCTGCTTTATTAATGGGTTTTTGGTCTGCTTAAAATGAAGGTTTTGCATTGTTGGTGGCAGTCCCTTGGGGAGGCTCAATCCCCAGGTGTAGTTTCCATCATTCCTCTAAAACCATCACAAATAAACATACACTGTAAGTAAAATAGTGTGCTTGCCAAGCAAACCCAGTTTCAAATTAAATTCATACCTGTCCTAGAATATACAGCCCCTCAGTCTCACCTGTATGGAAATTCTGGCCGTCATTGAACATGATGCATTGATGTTGTAGATGTTGATTGTTAGTATCTGAAAAATAAAAGGATTATGGTAGATGAAAACATTAATATAGCTTTAATTAAATTTTTTCTTTTAATATACTCCCACATCATAGGTCTCTGCAGGATGTGGGAAAGGAGCTAGCAATTTCCCTGCAAGAGATGCTATTTAAATATTTATGGTATTTTTTTTTTTCTTTAGGATCGTGCATACTGAAGCAACACTTTTTATTTGATTAGGAAATGCACAGTTAGATAGTTCCAGTGATATTTTGTTTTTATCCATTGTGACACTGATTAACTGTCACTATTAAAAACTTTGATTATGTTATTTAGATTTTTAAAATTTAAATTGAGTGATTAGAGAGTTAGCTCTGATATGTTGCATGCATTTGACAATTTCTAGCAAGGCTTTCTGGGTCCTGAAGAGCATAGCACACATTTAGTTTGTTTTGTGGTGATCAGTTATAGTGAGAGCACTTATGTATGATTGGGTGAACATAATTCAGATGGTTATACATTACTGTTTATTATATGCCAGGCGCTTTGCTTTGGAATTGGCTGAATAGTGATGAATTACACATAATGTAATCAGGATAAGGCCGAAGGACTGAAGAAGGCATAGTGGGATGAGGCCTTAGGGAGATGGGAGTGGAACATACAGGGGAAGCATTGAGATCGAACTCTCCTTGGAGGTCAAGACTAAGGGGGGCCTGAAGGAGGGGCATAGGAGTTAGCTAAGACAAGGTATGAGGGTTGTAGATAGTACATTCTGAGTATAATGGTGAAATCTTTGTTGCAGAGATAACAAGCAAAATGAGGATTGAAAATATCTATCTATTGGATTTATAGCAGCAAAGAAATCATAGCTGACTTTGTTGGGACAGTTTGCTTGAAGCAGAAGTATAGGATGAGGAAATTTTGTAAAGAAGGGAGATGTGTAATTGAGGGGGGAAAGCTGAATATCTGAAAATCTATGGGAAAGTGAGAGGTTGAAAATAAAATAGAGAACATAATGTGTGAAGGCATTGTAGGTATTAGACTTTAAAAAGGTCACCATCTATTATAATAGGAAACTTGGTGGCAGGAAATTGAGGTAGCAGGTGACATGTGTTGGCACTTTGTTTTCTTCAATAATGAAAAATTTTAGCTGTGCTGAAGTAATTTTCTTACTTGATGAGAGTTAACTATACAAAATGTTTTTTAAATAAATTTTTATTTGGGCTTTTTAGAGTTAGCATGAAGTGGCTTCTAAGTTCTTTCTCATTAAGGTATGTAGTGATATATGGAGGAGGTATGACTACAGTTATCCAACCTGGTAAAAGGTTGGAATTGAAAAGATCTAGAATGGTGATTTAAAATAATAATTATTCTATTTTAGGGAGTACCTTATATAAGAAGCATGCCGTGTTTACACATGTGAATTGTGCATGTAATAATAATAGAAGTTTGTCTTACTCTCTTAAAATAGGTAAAAATACATGCACAAATGTATTAAAATGTCCTAAGGAATTAATTTTACCTTAGGCTTCCCAGGAAATCTGTTAAGAGCTGTGTTTTTATCTTAGTGATTTAGTGACAATGTCAAGGGTGGCTCAGAGAGCTTAGCTATTAGTTAGAATTCTTTGGTAGTGATGGCAGCCGCTCCACCAGAATTCCTCCTCCCACACACCAGCGCCGTTTGTTTTGCTAGCCACCATTCATCCTGCTCAACCCAGTCCACTTTTCCCTTTACCTCTTGTTTTTTACACTTTTGTTCCTAGTTGGGAGAGCATGAGAAGTTTGTTCACTTCTGGTAGATAGTGTGATATGGGATATAGTGACAGTGTCAGTAGATGTGTGGGTCAGGTTGAGTCCACAAAAATGAAAGGAATTTTATTCTAACTTCCTTTTATTAATTAGCTGCATGCTTTTTATTCTGTGCATTTATTTTCCTATCTGTTTTTCTTTTTCCTCTGGTATTTTTATTTTATTTTATTTTTTATTTTCTTAATTTCTTTTTTTAGTTTTATTACTTTTGAGAGAGAGAGAGAGAGTGCAAGCACAGGAGGGGCAGAGAGAGATGGGGACGGAGGATCTAAAGCAGGCTCTGCACTGACAGCAGGGAGCCCGATGTGGGACTTGAACCCACAAACCATGAGATCATGACCTGAGCCACAGTTGGACACTCAACCAACTGAGCCACCCAGGCGCCTCTCCTCTGGTCTTCTAAATACAGTACTGAACCTGTTCTTGAGCTCTCTCGTTAGGATTGTTCAGACATGATTGATCAACACTTTAAAAATTCATTTAATTTACCTGGAGATGTGGAATTTAACCAAAGGCAAGATTTAATCTTTGCTTGTACCTGAGTGAATCCGAGTGAAAAATCATTTGACACTCTGGTAATCATAGGAATAGTAACTAGTTTCTGACTATTTATACTCTCATTTTCTTTAATATTTAAATTTATTTTCATTTCTGTTGATAACTAGAGAATCATGAAGTATCTTCTCTTTAGAAGTGTCCAGAAGAGAACCACCTGTGATGCAGAGCATTTCTGGACTCTGGTGTAATTTTTTTAAAAATATATTTTAAGCAAGTTCATATGCACAATGTACCTGTTTGTCCACTTCTTAATTTTTTGGAGGTGGAGTGTATGTTCCTCTTTTTTTTTTGCTAGTCACATTGCTCTTTTATTGGAAATAAGGTTTTTGGTAGATGGCAGAGACCCTGTGATCTTAGGAGTAGGTTACATAGGGCAACTGAGGGCTAACTCTTATGATTCTGAAAGCAGGAAGAACAGAATTCATGTATTTGCTTCTGCATAAAGAGCCCTTCACTATATTGTCTCACGTTATATGACTGTGTAGTTTAATACACACAGTACCAAGTAATACAATGTACCCAGTAGATTGAAAACTGGAAGAAAACTTGTACCCCTTCAGTACCTTGTATTTTCCTTTAGATACGGTGTGTTTCAGCATCTTTAATAAAAGATACTATAGCACCAGTTGTGTTCACTTTTGTAACTGACAGGGAACATTTTTACATTACTTGACATTTCTTGAGTTGATCGACAGAATCATATAGTTGGGATTTACTGGGAATGGAAATCAGAATGTGTTTAAGTGTGTCTGCGAATGAAGCATTTAACTTCTTTTTCACTTGAAATTTATCTAAATTAGTTTCAAGAAAAGTTGTTTTTAAAAGTCAAAACTGCTTTAGTTTTTTTTGTTTCATTTGAATGAAACTACTTGAGGGAATCTGAGAGCATTCTGGATTATGCACTGAGAAGTTTGTATACCATCAGAACTAGAGTATCTTTGTTGAGTACTGTAGCATAGGCACATGTATTTAATTTCTCAAAATCTTTGGAATACCCTTCCCCCCTCCCCCTCAGAATATGAACTTGGCAGTTGAATGAAAATTTTCGGTTGTAGAACTCCTTTAAATAAATCATAAAATAACGAACACAGCTTTTGGGTACAAGTACAGTGGTACTGTAGGGACTATGCTTCCCGTGTTGCCCTTCATTCCTTTCTAGCAAGACGTCATGCTCTGTCTCTGTTTAGGTTCAGGCAAGGGGCACATAGGAGCTCTGGCTGGGGTAGCATTTGAACAGTGAGTATTTCTGCTAGATCATGAGGCCAGCTAGTGAGACCCGTGAGTAGATCTGGAGTACTAGTTGTTCGGTCAGCTTGGGGCGAATAATCCATAGCATGCTATTCTCATATTGTCTGTACTCCTTATCTTTTTATTTAATTTTCCTCTGTCTCCCTCTCCCATGCTGCGTCATTTTGAAAAAATATAAAGTAAAATCTAATAGCAAAACATAATATTTAAACAAAAGTGTCTTAGGAGCACATGGGTGGCTCAGTCGATTAAGCGTCTGACTTTGGCTCATGTCATGATCACATGGTTCCTGGGTTCGAGCCCTGCATCCAGCTCTTTGCTGACAGCTCAGAGTCTGGAACCTGCTTTAGATTCTGTGCCTCCCTCACTCTCTGCCCCTCTCCACCTTGTGCTCTGTCTCTCTGTCTCTCTGTCTCTCAAAAATAAATAAATGCCAAAAAAAAAATTTAAACGAAAGTGTCTTAAACAAAAGGTGAACTGTTTCTTTCTGCCCTACCCACCATTCTTTTTCCTACTCCCTGGAGTAAACCACTTTCACAGCTTATTAGGTTTTTTTCCCAGTAGATTTCATTGTAATTTAAAATACTGTGTCAAAGTATCTCTTTCATGATTCATCATTGTAGATAGTTGTTGATTCTCTGTTTACTCATATTAAAATTACAGTAAAATATAAGAATTTGGTATACTTCCTTTTACTCCTCTATCTTCCAGGTTTTGTTAGTGAAACAGTTATTTTTATTTCGTCAAGTTTGTAAAATTTATATTCCTTTTGCAGCTATAATTAAATCTTCTGTGTTTTCTCGGTAGGTTACTTCTAAAAAAATGAACCTAATAGAAATTGTATTTCTTGTATTATGATTATATAAATATTATTATGTGCAGAACTAAGTAGAGTGTTTGGATTTATTTAAAAAGTCATTTTTTGTCTCTATGTGAAAATAAAAATCCATTGGTGGTTTTTTTTTTATTTGTTGAACATTTTTCACCTTTTTTAGGTCCTACTCAACTGTAATATTTCCTTTTTTACATGTTTTCCTTTGTCTTGTTTTGTTACAGTTTTGTTACAGTTACCTCTTTAAGAGTTTTTTGTTTGTTTGTTTTGATATGGGATACATGGGCAATACATCTTCAGATTTTGAAGTGACGTTAACTTAGTCCATACCCATGATTGAAAGAAAAGTTATTTTTTTCTTACAAAATGGAACACATTGCTCAGTTGTCCATCGGCCTTCTGTTTGTAGGACAAGGTCAGATGCTGTTCTCATTCTTATAAATAGTGTCTTTTTTCTTTTTTTAGACATTTTAAGGATTTTTCTTTTTATTTGGTGTTCCAAAATTTTACCAGTTGTCTAGAAAAGTCATCTGTGTCGGACACTTTACTCCTACATGATGAGACAAGAAGGACGTATTATTTAATCCTCATCTGCATAAGTTGCTACGTTACTTGTTTTACCAGGAGCTTTTGAAATGTGTTTGTTCTCTAGGAGCTTATAATAACAGGCAGTTAACAGACAGGACTGTGGGATAATATGCCAGTTAAGAACACAGAGTACATAAACAAAAGACCATCAGAAATGTTCATGCTGTGAATGGCTTACTTTCTTATACCCCTGCAAGAATGGAAATATTGACATCTGTAAGAGTGTGAGTAGAAGCTAGGCACTGTCAGCTTTGACAGCATTGACTGTAGAGTAATTCTAAATTAGATTTGTTTAAGGTTTTCTTACTAAAGCTTTATTTTTTAGCTTTTAAAAATTGAATCATGATAACGGTGATAGTAATGGTGGTTGTGATAATATTTAAACATTGTTTGGACTTTTGTATGTGTCAAGCACTGTACTAATCATTTCCCATACCTTTTCTTCCTTGGTGTTGACAAAATATTCCACAAAGGTATTATTATTGTCTCTATTTTATAGGTGAGGAAATTGGTGCTTTGTAAAATAAGTGACAGAGCCAGGATTTAAACCTTGGTCTCTTGGAACGCAGAACCTGTTGCTCGTAACCACTACTACATTGGGGCGCCTGGGTGGCTCAGTCGGTTAAGCGGCCGACTTCGGCTCAGGTCATGATCTCGCGGTCTGTGAGTTCGAGCCCCGCGTCGGGCTCTGTGCTGACAGCTCAGAGCCTGGAGCCTGTTTCGATTTCTGTGTCTCCCTCTCTCTGACCCTCCCCTGTTCATGCTCTGTCTCAAAAATAAATAAACGTTAAAAAAAAATTAAAAAAAAATAATTACTACTGCATTATACCATCTAGTAGTGTGCTAACTGTTATATATAGCGGACGCTCATGGCTAGGAGGATGATTTTTTTAAATCTGCCCCAGAAGCTGAGTTAATTGTATTTTTTTCCCAAACCTGTTTCTACCGGTTGTATTTGTTATCCGTTATCGTATTTATGTTGCTTAAGTAAATAAACTAAGGAAACAAGTTTTTGAAAGTAAGTTAAATGCATTGGAAAAACAAAACATATTGTTAAAAATATGTTTCCTTTTGAATTTGTTTTGGATGAGACAACTCATAAAAGTTGGGGGATATAAGGTAACTAAATGTGATTTGGCATTTGGATTGTTCCACATTTGTCTTTAAATTCTTGCCTCATCGTAGAGAAATTGAAACTTGAAATTATGGACAATTTATTTGTGATTTGGCTCATGTAAGACTAAGAAGTTAAAACTCTGCTCAAGAGAAAAGATTTTGGCTCTAAATCAGAAGTGGGTAAATGAATTGCAGTTGTACAATTTTTGTTAAAACGTTCAACATACATGTAAACATACATACACACAACATACAAATATTCCCATTTTAACTTTGATTAATTGACCAGCTGAAAGGTCTGCTGAACTTTAGCACAGGGTAGGCAAGCTTTGTCTTTAAGGAGCCAGATAATAGTTTAAGCTTTGTTAGGCAGTAAGGTTTCAGTTTGCAACTATTCACCTCTCTGCCCTTGTGGTCTGAAAGTAGCCATAGATGGTATGTAAACAAGTTCATGTGTCTGTTTTCCAGTGAAACTTTATTTAGAAACAGGCTATTGGCTAGATTTGGCTCCTGGGCCTGATCTCTGCTCAAGAATTATAATTCATAAAGTTTAGAGATGTTTTGAATATCTGTAGTATTCTTAGTAGTGGACTCGGATTTCTGAGCAGAGTGAGGACAGAGATCTGGGTAGATTCAAAGTGATCTTAATTCTTTTACAATCTGTTCATGGTTTGAAGGACCACGTGGAAATTTCCTGGTATCTCACCATTGTTGGTTTAGCTTCAAAGTGTTGGAAAGTTAGGTTTTCTCTGCAGTATGTTAATAAACTCTCTGCCAGCTATGAGTAAATTGAAACCACTGGAATAGATCTCTGATCTAAATACCTGAAGTATCCAGGGTCCATGGACACATAGTATAAGCTTGGAAGTATAAATTTTACTCAAGCTCATTTAAAGTTTTAGCACTCTACTGAATCATACACAAAGATGTAGTAATTGGGTAACTGGTATTTAGCATATAATAAAATCTTAAAACTTTAGAGCAGGAAGCAACCCTTTAGATATAGCACACTTTTATATAGGAAACTGATGCCCAGGGATATTAAGAGACTTGACTTAAATCATGGCTCGTTAATAACAGACCAGGGAAAGATAATTAAGATGCTAACTACCTCTGTACCATGTTGTCTCTTGTGTGGTCAATCTTGTACACAATTTTGATTTATATGCAGCCTTTCCAGGACTTGTTCTTTGAGTGTGTATATTGTAGATCAGCTGTTTAAAGGAACAATGTTAGGTAGTTATTTATGAATATGTTATGTTTAATATCTTCTGTAGTGATGTTAAAAATGCCCCCTCAAATTGTTTGATTTATTCTATTCAGCTTGTAAATAGCCTTTAATAGCTTTTAGCCTTCTATCTTAGAACTGGTAATTTCTTTTACCATAATGTAGCTTTTATTTATCCAAATGTTTATGAATAGATCCTTTTAGCATACTTTCATTAATTGACTGAAATGGTATGAATTCATATTTATAAATGATGGCTAAAGGTCTCCTTGAAGGCTGCACGGTTAAGATATACACTCCTTAATCACCTACTTTTTATGTATGTGTTTTCAATTAATAATAAATTGTCAAAATGCAGTTGTAGATTCTGAAAACATTTCAAAGCCAAAATGTTTGATTTAAAGATTTGCTATTTAAAGTCTTATACATACTATTTACATTACCATGTTTACATTAACTCTTAATACATAGGATATAGAGTCATTTTAACCATAAGTAATAGAAGCACTAAAAGCATCCAGATTTATGATGATTTCATAAATGCTAAAGTCCATTTTTTTCAGTTGAGGAGTTGAAATCATTACTCTCACCTATGAATGAGTTTAGATATATTTCTTTTTCTCCCAAACTCAAAATACTCCCTATAAGAATATGTTTACCAGCTCTAACCTACTTACGATTCCAGGTATTCTTGCCTCTCTGTATCTGTGTCTCTGTCTTCAGCCATAGGTGAACTTCTGAGCCCTGTATGATAGAGGAGTAGAACTGCTTTAGTTCTGCTTATTTCTCTTTTCCTCTTCCTAAGGCACCTGTAGACCCAGACTTTAGTGCAGTTCTTTTTCTTCTAAAACATTTTCCTTTCTCTTTTTCTATCTCTGTAGTTTCATTTATTGAGATAGAAAATAGGGGCTAAAGGAATGTTGGGAAAATTTCACTATGTTTGAATTGCAAATTTGACTCAGCAGTGAGCCAGGCTATGAGTTTAGTTAGTCCTGGAGATTCCTGGAGAATAAGCCACAGTCTTTGCTAAGGGAGACAGTCACAGATATTCCCTTCTATCATTCGGTATGTTGGAAACAGAGTATTATGAAACTGAGGGGAACAGTCAGCAGGGGAAGACTTCCTGGAAAAGATGACATTTGGATGGGCCTGGAAAGACAGATGGGCACTTGTGAGTGAGAAGAAGAGAAAGTATGTTCTATTTCTCATGAACGTTACATACAAGTAGAACAGAGGGTGTGAAAGTCTGGGGGTTATTAGGGGAATTGCACGTAGTCCAGGTCCCTGAAATGTAGGCATTAAAAAGTGACGGGGAAGTTAATTTTTCATGTCATTGTTCAGAATCTTACATGCTATATCAGTTTGGGGCTTTATCTTTGATTTAATGGAGAACCTCCATGGATTAACGTGAATTCTACTTTAATTAGGAGCTGCAGATTCAGGTTGGTAACATGAAGCTGCCAGATGTGAGTAAGATAGCAAGAAATGGTCCTGCCCACAGGAGTGGTCAGGCCTTGTCTGAAGCCTTTCATGTATAAGCTATTTGAAAAATTGTGTCTGCCAGATCAAACAGAATACTGCCCAAATCCAATCTGAAATTAAGACCCCTGCTCAAGCTATCCCTGAGAGCTTTTGGGAGGATGTTGTATGATGTTTGGTATGCAGTAGGTTGATGGTGTTTGTCAAATAAATGGATGATGGATTGAAGAGTGGGTGTGGGTTATCGTGTGCAGAGATTCGTTGGGAAACTATTAAGGTAATTCAAGCAATAGGTGATAGTTCTTGAGTTCGGGCACATAATTGAGAAAAGAGAAGCATAGAGGGATATGAGAAATACTGAAATGGTAGAATTGGCAGTATTTGATTATCAGTCACATAGGAAGCAAAGGAAGAATTAAAGATGACATGGAGATTTCCAGCTTGGATTGAATGGGTGGTGATGATATAAATCAAAAGATGATATAAATCAAAAGACAGAGAACATAGGAGAAAGAACAACTTGAGGAATATACTCAAGAATGTATGTTTCAAATATGTTCCAAAGTACAACTTGAGAAGATACTGACTTGGCCGGGGGTGGGAGGTGGGGTGGTATTGCTGAGAAACTTTAATTCTTTCTAAGTGCCAAGGTACTTATAATGACTGTCATTTTTAGTGTGTTATTTTGGGGCCTTTAAGTCTCATTTTCTTTCATTCATTCATCCTTTCATTCATTGTTCTTTGGACAGAGATTGTCCCAGAATCTTTTTTTTTTTTTTTTTTTTTTTTTTTTTTAAGGAAAATCTCAGTCTTGCCTACAAATATTCCTTTGGATATGTCTGTGGCTGTGTATGGGTATTTTTCAGGCATAAATCCTTGTTAAAGACCTTAACAGTCCTACACTGTTGATTGTCAAACTGTATAGTTTTGCTCATTTTGCAGGTTTTACTAAAGTAATCTCCAATTCTTGACTTTAGTCAAAAGTGTGCTTATGATAAATAATATTTGTAGAAAATTGTCTAATTTCTCTGTATGTTTAAACATTTATCCCTGAGACCATCAAAAATGGGTACTTGTGTTATGGGTTTTACTATTCTGACAAAGTGCTTTATATCTATGTATCTATATCTGTATCTACATATAAATAACCACGCTGGTGTTATTTTCTCAGCTTGCATTAAAAGGCTTGGTAAGAAGTGAATGCATGGAATCCATGAATCCATTATTATATATTCTGTAAGGCTATTAGGAAGAGTGTTGCGCCTTAGGAGATAAAAGGTCATTGTTCCCTTTATAAGGACTCTGGTAAAATTTTCTCTCAGAACTTAAATGCCAACAAAAGTAACTTTTGTTTGGGTTTTTTGGTTTTGTTTTTCCCTTGAGTATTTTTGATATTATGGACACCAAATTGTATACTTGGACTCTCCCTATTTGTTTTGGCTGGTAAGACTTTGAGAGTCAAGTTTATGAAGAGATTAACAATTGTAAAACAATACCTTGTATATGGGCACCTGGGTGGCTCAGTTGGTTAAGTAGTGTCTGACTTCGGTTCAGGTCATGATCTCACGGTTTGTGAGTTGGAGCCCCACCTTTGGGCTCTGTGCTGACAGCTCTGTGCTGACTGGTCGGAGCCTGGAGTCTGCTTCAAATTCTGTCTCCCACTCTCTCTCTGCCCCTCGCCTGCTAATCCTTTCTCTGTGTCTCAAAAATAGATAAACATTAAAAAAAAATTCAGAAAAGATACCTTGTATAATTTTTGTGTACTAAATTATACCTTTCACTTGCTCTATTTTATTTTAGTTTGCCTTAATTTTTTTTGTTAAAATACTTTCTCTATGATTGTATTTATTTTGTTAGATATCACAGATCCTTTTTAATAATGAGATAATTCAAATAATTTCACTTCTGGTTTTTAGTTTTTTTAACTGACTTAGGAGGAATTAAAGGGAAAAATCATATTCAAAATCATATTCAGTCACATAACCTACGTGTATAACTAGATAAATTCTTACAAAGTAAACATAGTTATGTAATTATGTCATAGGAACTGTTACCCCAGAAACTACCTTCTTGCCTAATCCCAGTCATTATTCTCTCATTATTTTAAAAATGTTTTTAGCCATTCTGGTTGTTTATTATGGAGTGTTATTGGAGCTTTAATTTGCATTTCCTGAATGCCTACTTGAAGTGCCTATTATGTGTTTATTGGCCAGTCATCTCCTTTGTCATGTATCTGTTCAAGCCTTTTGCCCCTTATGTTCTTCTGTTTGTAACACACTCTTACTGCTGTGACTTTATAACCTTTACATATTTTACTATATGCCTTCCAACATTGTTCTTCAAGATACTCTTTTTGGGGGGCGCCTGGGTGGCGCAGGCGGTTAAGCGTCCGACTTCAGCCAGGTCACGATCTCGCGGTCCGGGAGTTCGAGCCCCGCGTCAGGCTCTGGGCTGATGGCTCAGAGCCTGGAGCCTGTTTCCGATTCTGTGTCTCCCTCTCTCTCTGTCCCTCCCCTGTTCATGCTCTGTCTCTCTCTGTCCCAAAAATAAATAAACGTTGAAAAAAAAATTAAAAAAAAAAGATACTCCTTTTTTTTTTAATATATGAAATTTATTGTCAAATTGGTTTCCATACAACACTCAGTGCTTATCCCAAAAGATGCTCTCTTCAATGCCCATCACCTACCCTCCCCTCCCTCCCACCCCCCATCAACCCTCAGTTTGTCCTCAGTTTTTTAAGAGTCTCTTATGCTTTGGCTCTCTTCCACTCTAACCTCTTTTTTTTTCTCCTTCCCCTCCCCCATGGGTTTCTGTCAAGTTTCTCAGGATCCACATAAGAGTGAAAACATATGGTATCTGTCTTTTTCTGTATGGCTTATTTCACTTAGCATAACACTCTCCAGTTCCATCCACGTTGCTACAAAGGGCCATATTTCATTCTTTCTCATTGCCATGTAGTACTCCATTGTGTATATAAGCCACAATTTCTTTATCCATTCATCAGTTGATGGACATTTAGGCTCTTTCCACAATTTAGCTATTGTTGAGAGTGCTGCTATAAACATTGGGATACACGTGCCCCTATGCATCAGTACTCCTGTATCCCTTGGGTAAATTCCTAGCAGTGCTATTGCTGGGTCATAGGGTAGGTCTATTTTTAATTTTTTGAGGAACCTCCACACTGTTTTCCAGAATGGCTGTGCCAGTTTGCATTCCCACCAACAGTGCAAGAGGGTTCCCGTTTCTCCACCTCCTCTCCAGCATCTATAGTCTCCTGATTTGTTCATTTTGGCCACTCTGACTGGCGTGAGGTGATATCTGAGTGTGGTTTTAATTTGTATTGCCCTGATGAGGAGCGATGTTGAGCATCTTTTCATGTGCCTGTTGGCCATCCAGGTGTCTTCTTTAGAGAAGTGTCTATTCATGTTTTCTGCCCATTTCTTCACTGGATTATTTGTTTTTTGGGTGTGGAGTTTGGTGAGCTCTTTATAGATTTTGGATACTAGCCCTTTGTCCGATATGTCATTTGCGAATATCTTTTCCCATTCCGTTAGTTGCCTTTTAGTTTTGTTGATTGTTCCCTTTGCTGTGCAGAAGCTTTTTATCTTCATGAGGTCCCAGTAGTTCATTTTTGCTTTAATTCTCTTGCCTTTGGGGATGTGTCAAGTAAGAAATTGCTGTGGCTGAGGTCAGAGAGGTCTTTTCCTGCTTTCTCCTCTAGTGTTTTGATGGTTTCCTGTCTCACATTCAGGTCCTTTATCCATTTTGAGTTTATTTTTGTGAATGGTGTAAGAAAGTGGTCTAGTTTCATTCTTCTGCATGTTGCTGATTCCTGACTATTTTTAACCATTTGAGTTTCCGCATAAATTTTAGAAGCAGCTTGCCAGTTTCCATATACATACATAAAGAAGAACCTGCTGGAGTTTTGATTAAAATTTCAGGTATTCTAGATCATTTTGGTGAGAACTGATAACTATATCAAAGGTTATAGTTTTTTTACATGGTATATATCTTCAGGTATTTACATCTTCTTTACTTTAGCACAGTTTTGTATTGGATATGTTTTGTTAGATTTATTCTGAGATATTTGGTTTTTTGAAATGGTATTTTAAAATTTTTCATTATCTAATTCTTTGTTCCTAATATATAGAAATTGATTTTAGGTTTGAAATTTTACTTTTTATCGATATTATACTCTTTAATCTTTAAAACTTGCTATCAACTGTGAATTTCTTAAATTCTTAGTTTTATCTACAGATTATTTAGGAGTGTCTCCCTATACAATTCTATTGCTGCTAGTAATGACTCTTTTATTCTTTCCTAATTATTACCCTTTTATTTTCCTTGCCTTATTGTACTGTCTGTTGAATCAGCATAACTTAGTTCTCTTAACATTTATTTGTGAATTTATGAATTATTTATTCAGCTAGTATATATTTAGCACTTAGTTTGTCTCTTTTAAAGATAGACAGTAACATCTAACTCTATTTTATTTAATAGTGAATTGAATTCAAAGCTTCAAGATACTTTAGAACAAATTGAGGTAAGAAGAATTATGTCCTAAGTTATAATGTTTTTTTTCTTTTCAGAGGTTTTTGAATAGTACATATGAATCTTATGTTTTGACTTTTGTGTTATTACCAGTGTTCTAGATCACAACACTTTGTTTATTGTTTTTTGTTTGGAATATCTGTGCATGGTCAAGTTAATGTTAGTTTTCTTGTAAACTCAATAATGCTTTTGGAGTTTTGGGATCTGAAAATGGTATTTTGTATCTGAAAATACCATATCTGGAAAGATCCCCAAACTGTTAGTTATAGATAGGTTTTCATGTAAATTATAGACAAAATATTTACCATGTATTAATTATTTTTTTATTATTAACTTTTTTAGTTCAGTGAGCTAAGTTACATAAGAATAATTATTGGCTGATGAATCCTCCTAAATTCCTAAGCCTTCTGATATTTCATACAGTTCATCAAAAATGTAGAAATGGAAAGGAAAAGATATGTCATTGTGAGCATGAAGTCTTGCTTTTCTTCCTGCATTTATTCAGAGTTCATCGCTGTCTTTGGCAGTCATGGCAAAACAGGGTATTCGTTTTAATAAATGTAATTAGACTTATTTTTTTCTGATATTTTATTTTACTGTTTTCCTGATGAGAGTGCTTATAAAAATTGAGGCTGGACTTTCAAATGACCTTTTTTGAAGGTAGTTTTTTTTTTTTTTTATCATAACTCCAATCATTTACTAATTATAAGAATGACAGTTTGATAAACATAAAGGTAATGCTTTTAAGTAAATAATCTCTTGAATATTGAGGACTTTCTTTTGAAAGCTCAGTATTTCTTCACTCACAATATATAATATTATTCTGTACTTATGTAGAGAATCATTATGTTACAATGAAATCATTGAAATAGAAATCCTTAAACAAAGTTCATGCATTTAGATATACCTTAAGGTATGTGCTTAGAAGGTCAATGTAGTTTTGTCGAGAATTACTTTTTAGTGATTATACAGAAGGACTGTTTTATTATTTTTTAATAGTCTTACAAATTCAGTTCATACAATTGTAAGATTTTAGCAATTGCTTGAGGAAACATAAAGTACAAATAAAAATAAGATTCCTTTAGTTACTATTATACTGCTTTGGTGTCCCTTGAAACACTAAGCATGGGTTTTTAGATACTCACATATTAGTAACATCTTAGTAGGGGCACCTGGGTGGCTCAGTCAGTTGCGCGTCAGACTTCGGCTCAGATCATGATCCTGCAATTTGTGAGTTAGAGCTCCGTATTGGGCTCTGTGCTGACAGCTCAGAGTCTGGAGCCTGCTTTGGGTTCTGTGTCTCCCTCTCTGTCCCTCCCCTGCTCGTGCTCTGTCTCTCTCAAAAATAAATAAACATTAAAAAAATTAAAAAGAACATCTTAGGAGTGTCTGGGTGACTCAGTCGGTTGAGCCTCTGACTTCAGCTCAGGTCATGATCTCATGGTTCGGGAGTTTGAGCCCCGTATCAGGCTCTATGCTGACAGCTCAGAGCCTGGAGCCTGTTTCAGATTCTGTGTCTCCCTCTCTCTCTGCCCCTCCCCTGCTCGTGCTCTGCCTCTCTCTCTCTCTCAAAAATAAAAAACAGTAAAAAAAAAAATAACTAAATTTGTTTTTGACTATTAAATCTAGTAGGATAGTAAATGTCTTTAGATACTAATTAAAAGTGAGAAATTAAATACTTTCTTCTCATTGCCTTGAAAACATAATTCCTTAACTGCCTCTTGCCTTCTCTTTTAATTCCATAGGAGCAGTTGGATGTAGCTCTTTCCAAAATCTGCAAGAATTTTGACATTAACCATTACACCAAGGTTCAGCAAGCTTATCGACTTCTTGGAAAAACACAGGTTAGTTTTGAAAGAATATTTACTTTTTATTAATTGGGAATCTGTTGATCTTTATGAATGCTGAATATATTTACTAATGTAGAGTGTCCTTAAAAAGTTTCATTTAACAAAGTAAATTTTTACGCCATATTAACATAGGTTCACATAGGCTCAGAGTGTATGGAGTGTAACGTTACAGAGGTTTGTTTTGACCTATGAAGTGTTTGTCAGGTTTAATATTTTCACAATTTTATGTAGGTTTTTTTAAAAAAAGTGTATTATAAGATAATTCATTTGGAGAGGATGTGTAGTCTTGTACCTCAGCTCTTGGTCCTGATTGAGATTCATGGTTCCTAGATGGGCCAGCATGTTTCCCTCAAAGTGGTATGTAAACTTTTGTGTACTGTGTATGTTTACCTGTAAAATAGGTCCATTTCATTTATTGTATTTTCCTCTTTTTTTAATGCTTATTTATTTATTTTGAGAGAGAGTGTGTGAGAGTATGTGTGGGGGAGGGACAGAGAGAGAGAGGGAGAGAAAGAATCTCAAGAACAGAGCCTGATGCAGGGCTTGATCCCACACACTGTGAGATCATGACCTGAGCCAAAATCAAGAGTCAGAGGTTTAATTGATTGAGCCATCCAGGTGCCCCTCATTTATCAGATTTTTCAAATAATTCTTTTATTCTCTGATTGTTCTCACTTACCCTCATGGTGCATGGCTTTACATACTCTTACTGTTCAAGGGCTTCCTTGAAAAATTTGCAAAGGGTGTCATTGTTTGAAAGTTAATTGTACCATCTCCATGTATAGGATTATACATTTATCTAAAAAATAGCTAAATATGATAGACGTAAATGTTTTCTTCCCTTAAATGATCTCCTGTCTTAGAAGGAGATCTAAGAATTTACCCAACCACTTAAACTCTGTTTACATTTTAAAATCTGGATAAAGAAATTTGGTTGTTTACCATAGTTAATTAATTTGTGTGTCTTAGGCTACCTAGGAAAAATTACAAGAAGGTAGATGCTTGGTAATTTTGAGAGACATATTTAAAGACCCTTAAAAATATGATCATAACGTCTAATTTCCCCCATTAGGCTAATTCTTTTACTTGTTAAATATTTATTAGTACCTATGGTGTGCATTGCTCCAGGCACCTCTGTATGAGCCCTCATGTGTCTTTTAGTGAGGGAAGCAGGATGTTGGCTGTAACAAGTGCTATAAAGAAATAGATATCAGCGTAAGTTGATAGAGTCAAGTACTGATTTATACAGGATGATCAAGAAATGGTTCTTTGAGAAGGTGACCATTGAGAAGCATCCTGAACAATATAAAGGAATGATGGCAGAGCGAATCCAAAGGTGTGATTATGCCTGACATGTCTAAGAAAGAGCAGGATGGGTACCAGTCATAAACACAAAGCAACAGAGCAGTGTTCACGATTCATATTTATCTTTAGGAATATGATGTTATGGTTACTTGAAAGGTTATTTACAAATAATCAACAGTACAATTATAATTTTATGAAAAACAGTGATCTTTGTGCCTAATTTATAATTGGTAAAGATTTTTTTCTTATGTTTTTCACATCCATTGAAATTTATTTATTTTAATAACATGAAATTATGTTATATGTTTTTTTCTTTCCATAGACAGCAATGGATCAACTTCACATGCACTTCACTCAAGCCATTCATAATACTGTGTTTCAAGTTGTTCTTGGTTATGTGGAACTATGTTCAGGAAACACAGATACAAAATTCCAAAAGCTGCAATATAAGGATCTCTGTACAGTATGTAGTAATTTAATAACTGTTCATATGTCTCTCTTTTTTAGTTTTTAAATTCATATCCCATTTTTCATAGTACCTGTTATTTGAAGATGCTACTGAAATAAAAACAAATATGTTTGCCAAACGTTTTTTTTTTTCCCCATATTATTCTTTTTCTCGTAATGGAAGATTCAGTCACACAAATGGTAAAGGTTGATGAGGTAGTATAGATTTATGGAGTGCAGTTGCTTCTAAATGGACTCTTTACTCTGTCATAGCTTCTTTTACCCTTTTCTCTCAGGCTCTTAATTCTCTTCTGTGATTGCATGTAAGGTCGTTCTAAAGCAATCATCTTTGCTGGTTCCCTGTATACACTTTCGGTCAGTCTTTCCATGTGTATAAATGCTATTTTTGTCAACATCTGTAACCAATTTCTTTTCATTCTTAAAGAAACAGAGGTCTATAAGTCATATAACCACAGGTGAGAAGTGAACTGAGTTGGGCTCTGTTTTAGAATTGGTCCTGCTGATGGATTGATATAGAGTGTGAGGAAAAGAATGATGAACAACTGGGAGAACAGTGGTGTCATTTGTGTTTACAAGGAAGACTGATTTGTAGTAGAAAGTCTTGAATTCTGTTTGATGCCATTAACATTCAAGTGGACTTGTTGAGGAGGCAGTTGGATAAAAGAACTTATAGAGACAAGAGCTGAAGTTAGATTTGGGAGTCATCAGCATCTAACTGTACTTAAGTCCATGGTACTTGATAAGAATATTGGGGAAATGGGTGTAGAGAAATGAACTATGGGGCCCTTCGGCCTTGTGACATTCAGGGATTAGGTAGGGAGGAGAGACCAATAGAAGAGTCTAAGAAAGAGCAGCTAGCTGGGTAGGAGAAAAACTAGGAGATGGTGGAACAGCCTACAGAAGAAGTATTTCAAGAAGAATTGACTGTAAACCTATGTCAGATGCTTCTGAGAGTCTGCATAAGGTGATATTACAGAAATGACCACTTGATTTGATAATATGGAGGTCATTGTTGACCTTGGTCTCTTTATTTCTAGCTCAACAATGTTCTGTGTCTCTCACTGGAGACTTTCTTGAATTATTTCTAACATCTACTCAGAAAATAACAGTTATGGCAAGTAGATATCTATTCTCTACTGTAATTATGTCTAGAAACCAGTGTAAAATTAAGCTAATCTTCATTCTTTACTGAGTTTGTCAAAAGTGCAGGTTTTATGGCCATTGGGAAGTATTCTTACTTAAGAGACAATAAATATTCCAGGAGGATGTGATTATATAGGATAGATTAAGGATTAAGTTAATAATGGCAGTGGATGGTTGTTAATAAAGCTTAAATTTTTTTTTTCAAAAATCATTTCATAAATCACGAGAACTATTTCACAAATTTAATGATTATTAACTTCAAGTGTGATATAGTTGCATAGTTACATTTTTAGTTATCCAGTTCTAAGTACAGCCATCATTTGTTATATTTCAGTGATTTTGAAATGTGTTATCTTCTTATCCATGTGTTTTCTTAGGTTCATAGTATATATTTTTAAATTAAATATCCAAGCAATCAGTTTCATTTTTTTGATTATATTAGTGTTGTCACGAATAGATGTCTCATGGTAAAGCAATTTATTACAAGTTAGTGATTTCTCTGTTACAGCAGAAATAACTTTTAATAATTAAAACAAAAAAAATAATTAAAACAAACATTTAAACAAATTAGACTTTTGTCCTTAAATCTTTACTTTGATGAAATCTGGTGTGTGTTTGTGTATATGTATAGTGTACTTTGTTACCATTAAACTTTGATATGTGTTTAAGTCAGAGACATATTTGTGCTCCTACTTCTTGAGAAAGTTCTCTGTACATTTACAAAATACAAAGATGAAAGTTGTACTTAATTTATAAATGTTTATGAACAAAAATTTGTGCTTAAAGTTTTTACCATAGAATTTTTAAACAATTTCACTGTTTTTTTTGAAGCTGATTTTTGAAGTAGCTGTGTATATTTAAATTATCAGATAACAAAGGGCTTATCTTCCTTGATTTTATTTTGAGTAAATCCTTCTTAAAATGACTCCAGGAAACATCTGGTAATTCTTTATAAAATTATTCATCTATGTATGATTACAGCGAGGTATATACAATTAAATTAAGGAAACAAGTGATTTATCCGTATACTAGAGCTTTGTCATAGAACCACCCTCCCAGCCCCTGTACAGAACAGCTGGCACATACGTTGTTATACCTCCAACACAGTTTACACTCCTGGTTTATATTCAGGCTGTGCTAAAACATTCTTTGAAGGAGTTTTGAAGTGGTGAGAGTAATAGCAGATGTTGATGATGGCTTCATGGAGAAATTTCTTTCTTTTTTTTTTTTTAAGTTTATTTTATTTATTTATTTTGAGAGAGTGAGAGAGAGAGAGAACACAGGGGAGGGGCGGACAGAGAGGGAGGAGAGAATCCCAAGCAGGCTCTGCACTGTTAGCACAGAACCCAACACGGGGCTCCATCTCACAAACAGTAAGATCATGACCTGAGCCAAAATCAAGAGTTGGACACTTAAGCAACTGCAGCCACCCAGATGCCCCCTGGAGGAATTTCTTTGAGAAAAGGATTTAACAGAATTAGGTATGGTGGGCTCTTTATGTTGTAGAGGAGCTGAATAATGAGGTGAAGGATGTGATCCATTTTAAGGTGGCCCATTTTGTTTGGCACAATTCTTAACAAAAAATTAACAAAGTTCAGAACTTTACCCCATGCCTTTTAGAAGTATTTAAGCAGTACTGTTACAAGCAGATGGGTGTGGATATCTCTTTGAAACCTAAGAAGTTTTAATTTGTTTTATAATATTGTATTCTATTTGACATGTTTAAACCAGGGAAGATTAGAAAGAAATTATTTCTCATCACATTTATTTATTTGTTAGTTTGATGAAAAGACGTGACCTTTTAGAAACTGAATTCTACAGATGAAGGTGATTACTTCAGGAGAGAAAAATGGAAACAACCCTTAGAAATTTAGTAAATAAACTGATGAAAGAAAATTTAAATATGTTTTCCTGGTGGGAACACATATAAAGGATCTGTAATGGCACAGCTCAAGCAAGGGAGATGATTTGTGAAGGAACCTTGTTTTTGAATGTAAGGTTCTTGATTTTTTAATACGTAGCAATTGTGAATCATTTTAGCCCCAATTAAAAGTAACTGATAATACATATTGAGTGGGGCGCCTGGGTGGCTCAGTTGGTTAAGCATCCAACTTCGGCTCAGGTCATGATCTCACGGTTCATGGGTTCGAGCCCCGAATTGGGTTCTGCGCTGACAGCTCAGAGCCTGGAACCTGCTTCGGAAACTGTATCTCCCTCTCTCTCTGGCCCTCCCCTGCTTGTATTCTGTCTCTCTCTCTCTGTCTCAATAAACAAACAAACAAAATAAAACATTTAAAAAATACTTATTGAGGATGTGCTAGTGGTAGAGTCTTATGTCAGGTAAGAAAGAAGGAACACAGCCCTCAGGAGATGTGTAAAAGGTGTTGACTGGTAGATTTTAGAAATGAGAAGAAAGAGTTCAGGCATTTGGGCAGTTGGTTTTCTCTGTTTAATAGCAATATTTTGAAGGAAATCCTTAATCCTAGATAGCATTTAAATATAACATTAAAAAGTGAAATACATGAAATAGTATACTCAGCAGAGTTGAGAGAGGGATGAGAGTTCCTGGAAATAGGGAACAATTATGTTTCATTTAAATGGAAAGAGATTGGAAATAGAACTCTAATCATCTGCTTGCCCTCATTCATAGTATTATTTTAAACCACTCACAGGTATCTGTTTATTACTAGAGGAGCTAGAATGAAATTGTACTATTTTTTTTTCTTTGATATCCCTTTACAAAGAAATCTGGGGCAAAATTAGTGTTCTGTTTCTGTTTACTCTGATAAACCGAGAACTTCAGAGTTTTTAAGGCCAATAGCATCCTATTCTGTTATGGCATTTCTCCAATTCTGTGTCCTGTCAGCCACTGCTCTGAGTTTAAAAGTTTAGTTGGCTTTGAACTTTTTGAAATAATTTTGTAATTGAATGTACTTACTTTTCTTTCTTTACTAAACAATGTTTTCTGAAAGATTTAATTAAAATCACAATTTTTCTTTTTATAGTTTATCTTTCTGTCTGGTTTTCCTGTTTTTCTTGAATATATTGGCTTAAAGTTTTTATTTAGATCAGTAATTTAGGCTTTAAAAATATGTACATTATTTTGAAGCACAAATACATTGTGGGGTACATTGATGTACCCCTACATGTTTATACCAGTCTGTGGAGAGATTTCTAGACACCAAGTAGATGCTCTTTGCTTAGTAACTTTGTAGAGAAACTATTTGTAGGTTATTTGAAAGTTTATGAAGTATGCATCATTTATAAAAATTTATTTACAGCCTTGTTTGGCAGGCTGTTGGATTTCTTTGGGGAGCTTTTTAAAGATGTTAATTGGAATGTTATTGATTAATTTTATGATAATAAAGCTGGCTAAATCTGGCCGAAATTTTCCCAACCATTTTTCAGTTTTTCATTTCCAAATGAACTTAATGAGTTTTGAGTTCTGTTTTTGAAATGAGCTTGGTAATGTAGTAATACTTTGGTGAAAAATGAGTTAGTTTTTTGTTTGTTTGTTTTTGTTTTTTGTTTTTTTAGAAAAAAAATTTGAAATCATTTCAGTATGAGTTTTCTCAGAGTGTGGCACGTTGGAGGTGCTTAATGTTTCTTGAGTAAATTGGATTTACCTCTTAGTCTCTAATTGGTGTGGTGTTGACACATTTCAAATTTAAGTTAAATGTGACGGAAAGGAAACCAACATTATGTACCTTCTTTGTGCTGTGTGCTTTTACAGGTGCCTTGTGTGCATACATTGTAGAGAGACAAACTGAAGGCTAGTGTAATACTCCATTCTTCTAGGCTTTTAAACTTTCATTCTTCTGAGTAGTAGCTCTTGATATTGAATTATAATTCAGTGTCAGTTTTTTGAGAGTTAGTAAATGTCTTTAGTAAGTCCTCTGTTGAAGATATCGTTCATTTTGATGTTCATATAGAAACCTAAAGACAAGTCTTCTTTTTAGTCAAAACATGTTTCTATTCCCAAACTCTCAGGGCATTTTCTGTTATGAAGAATATATTTTCTCTCATCAAATGGTGTGAGAGTATATGGACTGTCTTTACAATGAATGATAAGTCGCTAGGAAGTTCAGAGCTAAATTCAATGTTCATGTATAGTAATAATCATGTTTTTGTTCTCTGTAGAATTAACTGCCTCTTTATCCTTTTGCTGTTTTCTGACTTAAACTAGTCTAGTATTTATATGTTCTTATATCACTTACAGTCTTTATAGAGTTAGACAGAATGTAGATTATATAAATAGTTGCTCAAATTAAGCAGTCATTAATTAACATGTTTACTCTTAAAAGTATACATATTTGAAATTATACAAGTAAAACATTAGTTGTAAGAAAATATAGATAAGCAAAAAGGAGAAAATTAATATTTATGCATGCAAAGCTGGTTCTTTTAATGTGTATGTAAGCAAATAGCTTTTAAAAGTGGGATTATGCTGTATACACAGTTTTATAACATTTTTCCCACTTTCTATATTATAAATAATTTTCCATTTCAGTGAATATGCTACCCACATAACTTTTAATAGCTTGACAGTGTTTCAGTGTAAGATCCTGTGGATTAATTAACCAGCTTCATATTCTTAGGTATTTATGTTATTTCTAGCTTTTGTCATTATGAACAACACTATAGTAAATAGACTTAAAGCTAAGTCTTTGCCTACATCTTTAATTATTTAGGGTAAGTGTTGAGAAATGAAATTGTATTGTGAAAGGCTTTTGGTTCATTTTTCCAAAATTGCCCTCTAGAAAGTGTGTTTCAGTTTACACTCCTCATCAGCAATGTCTGCTCTTATCTCTCTCCTTGTACACATGAATGCTGATTATTTTGTATTTAATAGCTTAATTGTCAGATACCAGAAGGTAGCATATCAAAATAATTTATGTTGTTTATCAGTCAGGCATATTTAAGATGTGAAGGAAATTCAACTGGGACACTTAATTGATTATTGGGGTTAATTTGGTTGATTTGGTTAGATAGGTGAACAGACATTTTCTGTCTTACTGGAAGCTACAAATTTGAACATTGGTCAAAGAGAGAAGCCTTTTTAGTTAGAAGAGCAATATTATATATTTACTTGAGTTGCTGTCTCAGGTCAGTTGTAGAATACTCCAAAGAATTCAGCTGTTGGATTTATTATCACATATTTGTACCATCACCACTCATATATTTTTTATATATGAATATATATTGATTTTTATATATTTAAGGTAAAATAAAAACTAGGTTTTGGTAATTTTTAAAGTTCAAAACTTAATCGAAAGATAGGTAAGGAAAAATTTTCTCTGCCATTTATTCTCTGGATTGTCAAGAACCGTGAAGGGTCTGAAATTTTATCCTACTTGCAAACTGACACGCTAGCCTGTGACCCTTTCTTTCATGGATGCTGGAATAGGACATAAAATTCCATTATCTTGGTACTCTGACTTGCTAAGTTAGAAACCAGTTCCCTTGTCATTGCTCAGCTTTTGTTAATCAAGTAGTCAGTTTAGCTCAACAAGGATAGGTAAGGCGTTACAGAATTTATAACCTAGTAAGATCATATTAATTATGATCAGAGGTAGGATAAGAAAAGTTGAAACAACATAAAGTGTCATTGGGGTCAACATAGTTCTTTAAGGTTCTAGGGAAAGCAAAACCGTATCTTACTGTTAAGAGAAAGCTGAAACTTTTGAGCTGGGTCTTGGATTCCAACAGGCACAATGTATGTGGCTGTGTCTGGGGTGGGAGCTGAGGGGTTGGGGTAGTGAGCAGTGTTAGGTTGTCTGACTTGCTTTAACTGGATTTTTAGTATGAATATTTGGTTGTTTTCAGTATTCTTGGGGACTAATGAGTGCCAATGGAGTACATACTTTGGTTTGTAGTTATCTGGGCATCCAGCCTTGCCTCTTTGGAAATGGAGGGGTTTTCTGGTCACTTGAAACTGGCTCAGGTGTGGCAAGGCCCCTGGGCTGCCCACATCTAAGAACCAGTCAGTGTAAGGTAGTCTGCTGGGTGGTGTGTGTGTGTGTGTGTGTGTGTGTGTGTGTGTGTGTGTGTGTGTTGTGGTGGAGGATGGGAATAAATGTTGAAAAACCAACCTATTTTTAAAGCCTGGCACACACTGTCAGCAGAAACAAAAAATAATTTCCTGGTAGAAAGTCATTCTTGAGACCTGTCAAGAGACCTTATTTTTAATTTGATAGTGTTTTTACATTTAAATACTGCCCCTTTTTTTTGTGGTAATCTCACAGCATTTTATCACTTGTAACTTTGAAAGATAAATTATGTATTCTGATTATACCTGCTTTGTTTGAGTATTAAACTATTTGATTAAGGCCATTTAATAGCAATTTGAATTTAAAGGAGACTTTTCTGTTTCACAATTTAGAAGGTGCGAGGTTCTTAGTTCCGAGTTAGCATCATTTATATCATACTTATTGCATATGACTTCATAGATATATACAATTTTAGCATTAATGACAAAAATGCCTGGGAGATGAGAGTGCCTGTTTTTTCACCATGATACATTTGTGTTTTTAAATCATGAATGAATCTAGTTTGACACAAGAGAAGTTTTGCTACAGCGTATGTATATTGTTGTCTTTGGAGAGTCATAGTGTTTAAAGCTTCAGAATAACCTAGTAGAGAGAATTTAGATTATTTGCTTTATACCTTGGGGTGTTTAGATAAATGAAGTGATATTTATAACATCATGACTGAGTAAGTCACAAAGTTGGACCCTAAGCCTAAACGTGTGGCTATCCAGTCCGCTATACTGTGCACATTTCTGGCTTCCAGTGGCTAAAAAGTACTGAAGATATTCATATTTTGTACAGCGTGGCCCTCACAGAAGTAATTCAAGGTTGGAAAGATCTTGTAATTGCTTGGCCCAGACACTTCCTTAGGTCTGGAGTTTAGCCTCCCCAGAGATGTTTTTAGCTCCAGGGCCAAGTGCTGTTTGAATCTGCAACATCTTTCCTGAAGCCTCCCCAACAGGCAGTGGTCTTCCCGGACAGGTGGTGGTCCTCCCGGACAGGCAGTGGTCCTCCCCACCAGCTTCTGGTGATGCAGCTCACAGCACTAGCAGTATTCATCTGAAGATACTGCTAACTCTTTGTGGGTTTTTTTTTTTTTTTAATCTATCAGTGTGTGTTTGAAGTTGGGGATGGAGGGTGGCAGCGGCTGGGAGTTGGGGAGCCCTGTGAGGATGCCAAGACATCTGTTCCCTTTATGTTTGTCATGATGTGATCAGAGTGCTAAATCAAAGTGAAACAACAAAAAATACCTTAAGATATTCCTTAAGAATTTTTATTTTGACGTTTTAATAGAAAAATCATCTTCCTGAAATTTTTGTAAGTATTTGGTAGTAGAGATTTCTGAGGAATATAAAAGTAAATTAATAAGAGAAAACTAAATTCTGCAGCATCTTTTTTTTCATATTTACCACTTTGCACTTAAGCAACTTTTAAAAGATGACTTTTTTTCATTGCATGCTTCAGATTTGGAAAGGCTGCTTATGTTCCTTTCACGTTCTTTGAAAATGTCCTCTAGAGTCTCACTTACTGCTTATAGTCTGGGCTGGAATGTTGCTGTTTTAATAAGCTAATTTCATAATTTTTATTTTGACCAGGTATGTTGGTTGAGATGGTTAAATAGCAGAAATGGAAGGTGCAAAGTGTTAGCTGACAGCGAGGAAGAAAGGGATATGATATCTGTGGATTTTTTAAAAGTGTTCTTCAAGATTTGATTACGAAGCCTATTTGGGGGGTGCCTGGGTGGCTCAGTTGGTTAAGTGTCCCACTCAGCTCCTACTCCACTCAGAACAGTTGGTTAAGCGTCCTACTCCGCTCAGATCATGATCTCATGGTTCATGAGTCTGAGCCTCGCATCGGGCTCTGTGCTGATAGTGTGGAGCCTGCTTGGGATTCTCCCTCTCCTTCTCTCTCTCTGCTCCTCCCCTTCACATGCACGCACATTCTCTCTCAAAAATAAAAATAGATACACTTTAAAAAAAAAAAGCCTATTTTGATGTTTGAATAGTGAAGCATAATGGTAATACTGTGTTGAAATTTTTTACATTGTAATATCCAGATTTGTGAATATTCTCCAAATCCTGCTCCCTCTGTTACCTTTTATAACCTTCAGAGTTACTAGAGATCTATGTTATCTGTATAGAGGTTATGGATTTAAAATTTTTTAGATTACTTAAAATATTCTTTCTTGTCTGTATGTTTTTGAGAGATATTTCTAAAATACCGTACTTTTTTTCCTTTTCCCTTCACCTCACAACCTTTGCTGAATAAATTGACACTACTAGCTTTCAAAGAATGGCAATGGAAAATAACTCTTGAACACAGAGTAATATTTGATAATTAAATTTCTATTTCCCATGTATTCTTAGTTTTTAAAAGAATTTAAAGACATGTTATTTCAGTTATTTGGGATGTCTTGCTGTGAATATTATCTAAATTGATCAAGATTTCATTGCTATGATTGATACGTGATACAAACATAGAACTGGAATTACAATATGGTGCTCCTCTGCCTTGGTATTCCTGGTTTTTTTCTAAACGAATCCTCCCTTAATTGGGATTTGAATTGAGATGAAGTATTAGGCATTTAGTAATTGGTGAGTGGATTAAACTAGTGATGAGGTAGTTAGATCCAGGAATCTCTAACACTATTTTATGAAAGGCGAAACTTAAATCCAGAGTGGTGTTTTGTGGAAGGGTATGTGACTGATAAGTTGTGGAACTGGTGCTGGCTGGACCCAGGACTTCCAGTTCCTTCTCTAAGCCTGTTTCTAATACACCTTGCTGGTGTGAAAAAGAATAGATGTCTGAGTGGAGGTTTCATGGGCTGTTAATTCAGAAACCCAGATTCTCTTCTTGGCCTGCCTTTTAGTTTTTGATTACTTGCGCAGTTATTTGCTTATTTGTTGGTTTCTTTGAATTTCTTTTGTTATAGTTATGATTCACCCATGTCTGTGTAATAAAGGTTCTCTATTTGAAATTTAGAGATTTTTATAAAGTAATGAGAGAATACTAGTTGTGAATGATTTTAGTAATAAGGTGTTAAAAGCATGAGAGAACCATTTGTTGCTATGAGAGTTGACACCACTTAGTTACATGGTATAGTGGAAAGTGGTTTTTGGAGTCCAGTTATAAAATGAAATGACTCTTTTAATTTATTGTCAACATGGTCTTCAAGTGCAGAAATGAACATATCCGGGCTTAAATGTATTGAAAACAGTATTTTTTTATCTAGCCCACCTTGCCCTTTTTTCTTAAACTATGTATTTAGTACAATGAATCTCTGCATTTGTTTCTATTTTAAATTAAAAATTTAGGCAAGAGTCATCTTGTTATCTTGTGCTCAGTGCATCATAGTCTTATGTTTGTACGTATGAACATTTTTGAAGCTGATAAAATATGGATTCTTTTGGGAGACTTTTGGGCATGTGCAGTGGTTTAGCTGGATTTATGAATTATTTACACTTGGGTCAGTTTGGTGACAAAAAGCTTGCTATTATAACTTCAATAATTTCAACTTTTTTGGGAAAAAATACGTATACATCTCTGTGTATCTTGTCCGAACACATTAAATTTCAGCAAATCATCAAGACGAAACGTAGTAAAGAACCTCCTTTTCCTAGAAAAAATAGGCAAATAATGTAGCTAGACAGTGGCTGGGTGGAAAATAGAAGGTAGTAGTAGTTCTAAGATTCAATTTTCTGGTTTGTTAAACTGTGACAAGTGTAATAAAAATTAATTGGTGGGCTATAACACAATTATTTGTATAGCCATAATTTTTCTTTGGGAAGAAATAGGAATTGTCTTCCTTTTATCTACCCCAAAGAATGTTGGTATATAATTAGATTAAATTTATTTGCATAATATAAATATAAATTTATGTAAAGTTGAGTTTATGAAAGTGAAAAAAATTGACTTGTAGAAGAGTACCTTTATTTAGGTGAATGATTGAGGAGTTGCAGCCCAGAACTTTTTTTGTGATTTTTTTTTTTCTTTGCCCTCTGCTTTTGACTTTTTCTTGACCATGTGCATCAGTATCAAGTTTTTATTAAATGTGTGTGCTATAAGAGATTTGTTATGATGGGATAAAAATAAACCAAAGGGAAAAACAATCAAGACTGGTTCATTGTCAAGTGGTAATTATAAAAGTAAACATGAAATATATACATAAAAAATTACTCCAAATTATGGCATAAGTATGCAATAATATTTTATATTAATCTCTGTAAGCCATGTGTAAATGTGGATGGTCATTCTAATTCTTCTATGAATAGGTTACTTATAGCCTATGTGGTATATTTAGAAAAGTGTCACTTCCTCCTACGTTTCTTCCATTTCATTCCCAGCCCCACCTTGTAAAGGTAACTAACTTCAGTGTTTTTAAAAATATATTTTATATATATAAAAAACTTGTATATAATTTAAAAAATTTCCCTTTCTCATATATGTATGTCATGAAGGGGAAATTAAAAAAAAAATTTAATTCCTGTATAGTTAACATACAGTGTTGGATTAGTTTCAGGTGTACAACAGAGTAATTCAACAATTCAGTACATTACTCAGTGCTCATAAAATCTTGATGTACTCTTAATCCCCATTACCTGTTTCACACATCTTCTCACCTACCTCCCCTCTTACAGGGAGCTAGAGAATATGATGCTAAGTGAAATAAGTCAGTCAGAGAAAAAATTTATGTGGAATTTAAGAAACAAAACAAATGAACAAAGGATAAAAAACAGACAAACCAAATAACAGACTCTTAGCTATAGCAAACAAACGGATGGTTACCAGGAAAAATTTTTTTTAATTAAAATTTAAATATGTGTTGTCAACTTACCATTTTCATAGTTTATACACACATAGTGCTCCTTTGTGTGTATAAACACTAGTTTATTCAACCAGTCTCCTATTTGGACATTTAGATGGATTCCAATATTTTGTGATTACAAATAATCCTTCACAATAAATAATCTTGTACATAAGTATTTTCACATTGTTTGAGGATAAATTCAGGATAAATTCCTAGAAGCAGGATTGCTGGGTCAAAGGGAACATGCACATGTAGTTTTGTTAAACAATGCCAAATTCTCCTCCATAGGGTTATATCATTTTTCATTCCCACTAGCAGTGTATGAGGGTGGGTGCTTTTTCATAGCCTTGCCAACAGAGTATACAGAGTATCAAAGATAAACAAAGCCAAATACTAATTAAAGTTGTATGGAAAGATTTTAATCAATAATACACTGTTGAGAAATGGAAAAGAATCCAGTGTGAACCAAGTTCACCTTTCATTTTGTACAGAGGTTACTGGGCATTCTAGAGGGGAAAGGTATGAGTTGGAGCTTAGAGTCAGGAAATGAAAAATTACAAAAAGCAGGAGGTAGGGGTTAATCCTTGTGAAGCCCATCTGGGTTTGCTGACTGGCACTTATGGAAGTTAGGCTCCTACTCTCTCCCTCAGAGGCTGGGAGACAGGAGGCCTATCTTCAGGTGTTAGCTGAAAGAAACAGTAAATTCTTTTGGCAGGCTTGAGTTTTCTCAGTAGGCATGTTAATGGGGACTAGGGTCATCCTAGTATGCAGCCTTGAGCTTTTACAAACTATGTTAGTGTTTTGTTCGATTTTTTTACAGGCCAAGAATGAGGCCTAGTCAAGAAGAGGGCTCAGAGAATCTTAGCTAGAGTTTGGTCAAGAAGAGATTCTTTGTTAGTGGTCAACTTTAAAATTTTCACCAATCTGATGAGTGAGAATTTATATCTTATTGTAGTTTTAATGTACATATGTCCTGTTATGAGTGAAGTGGGACATGTTTTTCATATGTTTAATGGCATTTTTGTATCTCTTTTTGTGAAGTTTGCTTGTAACTTCTTTCCATTCTTTTATAGGATGCTTGGTCTTTTCCCCCAAAAACTTTTAGGAGTTTTTTGTTTGTTTGTTTTTAAGTTTATTCATTTATTTTGAGAGAGAGCAAGAGAGTGAGTGGGAGAGGCACAGAGAGAGAGGAAGAGAGAGAATCCCAAGTAGGCTCCACTGACAGTATGGAGTTCAAGATGGGGCTCGATCCCACGAACTGTGAGATCATGACCTGAGCCGAAATCAAGAGTCGGATGCTTACCTGACTGAGCCCTCCAGAAGCCCCAGAGAGTTCTTTATAAATGCATGATATTAACACTTTGTTGTGATATATGTTGTGAATATTTTTCAAGTTTGTTAAATTTGTCTTTTGACCTTGTTTATAGTGTTTTGTTTTGCCATGTAAATTCTTTTTAAAAATTTTTATGTAGTAAAATGTATCAACTTTTACATTTTATTACCTCTAATTTTGAGTCATAGTTAGAAAGCCTTTCCTTACATCAAGCTGAGGGAAGAATTAACTCAAATTTTCTTCTAGTGCTAGTATAGTTTTATTTTTTACATTTAGATCTCTTATCCTTTTGGAGTTTATTCTTATGTATGGTGTGAGGAGTGGGTCTAACTTTGTCTTTTTCCAACTGACTATCCAGTTATCCTAACACTATTTATGAAAAAAACTATCTTCACCTATATTTATCAAATACTCTATTTTCATACGAGGCTGGACCTATCTCTGGCCTTTTTTAATTTCTATCTCAGTAAATTCATAAATTAGGGAGAATTGGTATCTTGATGATGTTGACACATCCTAGTCAAGAATAAGAGATGTCTCTCTGTTCCAGTCTATTTTATGTCTTTCAGTTTTCTTCATAGAATTTTGGATCATTATTTGTTAAGTTCCAAAAAATTTCATCTTTTTTATCTCTTTTGTTATTATAAGTGGAAGTTTCTCATTCTGTGTATCTTCCAAATGGTTATTTATATATATATACAAATATATATATATTGTATATATATATATATTTGTATATATATATATATATATATACACAAGTGCACTAATTTTATAACCTGCTACCTTGCTGAATTATTTTATTGTTTTAGTTACTTTTATCACTGATTCTTTAAGAATTATATTCTAGATATATTATTATATCATCTGCAGATAGTTATAGTTTGGTTTCTTATTTTCCTGTTTATTTGCTTCTTATTCTTTTTTATAGTGTAATTGTATTGGTTAATGCCTCCAGAACATTGTTAAATAGTGGTGGAGATAGTGGGCTTCTTTGTCTTGTTCCTAACCACAGGGGGTATGCCTTAGTTTTCTTATCTTAAGGAAATATCCATCCATTTTTATTTTTTTATGAGTTTTTATTACAGACGGCTGTTGAATTTTGTCAAAAGGTTTATTCCAGCATCTTTTAGAATAATCATTTGATTTTTTTTTGTTACACTGTTAACATGATGAATTATATTAATAGATTTTGTAAGATTGAACCATCCTGCCATTCTTGGCTTAAACCCAACTTGGGTTATGACTCCAGAGCTTAACAACTCTTTTATTTTACTACTTCCTAGTTGAATTTCAGAGATTTGACATGCTTACATAAAAATGGACTGAGTCATACAAGTTAGTATTTTTATTAATTGCTTGATGAATGTTTTAATAAACAAGGAGCTTAGAGGAGGGAAAGATCATTATGGAGAGAAAAAACTTCTTGAAAGAGAGAGGACCACTACCGACCTGTGCTATCCTAAGCATCAGTCACACCATAACTATACTTACTATGTACTTATTTCTACCAGCTATTTACTTTGGAGAGCTTAATATACCAGTCTTACTAGCCTTTCAGTGTTTTATCAGCATGATTGGTTCTTGTGGGTTAATTACCAAAAGAAGAAATGTTAGGAAATCTCAAATGATGAAGCAGATGTTCCATTTTGACAGAAAGCCTACAAAATAGGATGGAGGCATCACTCTACCTGCAGGAAAAAAAGGGCAGAAGGACAAACTGGTAGTTTATACAAAGGATAGAGGGGGGTAAATCCACACATTTTCATTAGGGAGATCTGAGACCACATATTATATCATAGCCACATTATATAAAACATTATTTTTAAATATTAACAGGTATGGAATATCTGTAATATACATGTAATTTCTAGAATTTAGAAATTGTCAAAGATATTTAGTTTGCACAAATGACATGATTGATTGATTGATTTCCTTTTGGCACGTTGTGATAATTTTCAAGTTAACTTTTCTCATTTTCTTCAGCATGTTACCCCAGACAGCTATATTCCATGCCTTGCAGACCTGTGCAAAGCACTGTGGGAAGTTATGCTCAGCTATTACAGGACTATGGAATGGCATGAAAAGCATGACAATGAGGATACTACTTCTGCTGCTGGTATGAAATCATTTTAATCTATAATTTTTTTTTAAGTTTATTTATTTATTTTGAGAAACAGAGAGAGAAAGAAAGCCTGAGCAGGGGAGGGCAGAGAGAGAGGGAGAGAGAGAATCCCAAGCAGGCTCTGCACTGTCAGCGTGGAGCCTGACGCAGGGCACGATTCATGAATTGTGAGATCGTGACCTGAGCTGTTATCAAGAGCTGGATGTTAACTGACTGAGCCACCCAGGCACCCTGGAAATCATTTTTTTTTTTAACATTTATTCATTTTTGAGAGACAGACAGAGCACAAGTGGGGGAGGGGCAGAGAGAGAGGGAGACACAATCCGAAGCAGGCTCCAGGCTGTGAGCTGTCAGCACAGAGCCCGATGTGGGGCTCGAACCCACGAACCGTGAGATCATGACCTGAGCGAAAGTCAGATGCTTAACTGACTAAGCCACCCAGGTGCCCCAAGTCATTCATTTTCTTTACAATCTCCATTATCTTTGGGGATTAACTGGGCCAAAGGACTTCTTAAGTGACAGATACTACCAGTTTTCAGGAATATGTCATGATGGCTTTAGGACTAAATTATTAACAAAAGGTTTTTGAAAAAATTAATTCCAAACTAATTAAGGCATTGGTCTGTCCAAATTTACTGTAAAATTAATGCTAATGTTTACTATTAAATCTTTTTGCTAGTTATCAAGTTGTACTAATAAAGCTAGATTCTAAGGATTAATAATTACATTTTTCTTCCTGTGAAAACACAGTAGGACTTAAAATTTCATAAAAAGCAAGGTTTTAAAATATTAATCTTTGAATAAAAACCACAACTTTAAATGACTATGGTATAGTCAGCTACATAAGGAACAAATCTTTGAGAAATTATATTAACTAGACATTATATTTAAATTACTTCATTTATATAACTATATGTCTTAAGTGATTATCTTTGTACAATAGCTTAGATTAAGTATTCGAGATACTTTTTAAAAGTACTAAATGCTTTTATCAGCATTTTGTTTAATATGGTCAAAATAAATTATACTGCACAAGTTTTTGTTTTGCACACAATTTAATGTAGCTAATCAGTCAAATTATTTTAGTAGCTTCTAATTTCTGAGATGCTTGGTTTCTGTGGTTGGGTGGGTGGAAGCTCACTCAAATCTTACTGTAGGATTCTGGTAGTATAGAAGACATAAGTTTAATATTTGTCTTGACTCATAAGAAGCTTATAAATATATATAGGATATATAGATAGCAAAAAATAATGGGCGTGCCCCGGTGGCTCAGTTAAGCATCCAACTCTTGATAGTGGCTTAAGTCATGATCTCATGGTCATGAGACTGAGCCCCATGTTGGGCTCTGTGCTAAGCATGGAGCCTTCTTGGTATTCTCTCCCTCTCCCTCTCCCTCTCCCTCTCTCTCTCTCTCTCTCTCTCTCTCTCTCTCTCTGCCCCTCTCCTGCTCATTCTCTCTCTCCTCTCTCAAAATAAATAAATAAACTTGAAAAAAATAACAGAGGAAAATTCTACAGAAGGAATCCTTTTAGAAATATTGCTTGGAGGATGGCAAAGGTAGGGAAAGATGAGAAAGCAGAAGAAAGGAGTGGACACTGAGCTAGGTTTCTAGGCCAGACTGTTTTTACCTAACTCCTATACTCTCATCCCTGTACTACCTCTGTGAGCGTGGGCTTTGCAGTCAGAGATACATGGCTTCCAATTTTGACTGCCATTTTCCAAAGATAAGAATGTGAAGAAGTTTATCTTCTCCATGCCTCAGCTTTCCTCTTAGAATGATAGATTAAAAAAAAAACAGAACAAATAAAAAGTCCCATATAGGGTAGTAACACATCTACTTGTAGATTTGGTGTAAAGTTTAGAGAAAATATGAAGTGCTTACACTGGTTGTTGTTAATATCAAATGAAATGGGTCAAGAGATAATAATAAGACTATTATTAATGAGATATACGTATGCCTTTTTCTTTTTAAACCTCAGGTTACTTAGGGAATTGCTCAGCTTAATGGGATTCCAGATCTTCACAAGTTTATCCTGTTTTGGCAACCTTTCTTTTTTTTCTAGTTGCAGAAACTGTTAAGACATTTCAGCACCTGTTTTCCCTTTTCTAATACATTAAGGAGAAACCAAAGACAAAGTTTGGAACAAAATTAATACAACTTTAGATATAAAATAAGAGTTTAGGGGACAATATGTATTCATCATAGTGAGGTTTGCTTTTTTGCTTCAGGCTCATAGTTTGCATGTATTATTGTATATATGTATGTATTTTTATTGGGTTATAGAGTCAAACTTAAAACACCAATTGAGCCTTTCATACTTAATCCTCTCTGCTACAATTCCTTGACCTGATTTTGTGTATTTTAAGAATATTCAGGACTCTGATGAGCCTAACAGCTGACATTATCTAGAACTCCAAAAAGTCATTTTTTTCACTTGAAATTAATCCTTTCATATTCACATTAAGAAATACAATTGTAGGAGTCCAAAATTTGAAAATTTTTCTTCACAGAACTTTATAAAGCTGAAACAGTCTCGAGGTCACCTGCTGTAATGATACTCTTGGTATCTTAACACTTTACTGTCATGAAATAAAACTCTAAAGGTATCGTCTGGGTGCACTGCCCTGAGCTGCTGGATTCTTGGTAGCCACACTGAACAGATAATAAATAGCTTCAGCTGTAGGAGTGGTCAAAGGTACACGAGGCATGAACCTGGGATGTGGCCTATGCAAGGGCCTTTTGCTGGTTACCAGTGGACACCCTGCTAGCCTAAGATGAAATAACATCCTCACTTGTTCCACATAGTTTAGTCATAAAAAGGCATAATCTTTTTAATATAAATGTACATAATTGCATTTTCAGTTGCTTTTAGGGGGGAAATTTGTTCTGAAGCACATCATTGCTCTTACCTGTTGAGCTGGACATTGTTAGATTATTTGGAATGGATAAGACTATCCTGGATTATGAAAAATATAAAACATATGCATCATTACCTTACTGCATGTGCAGTTCTGCAATCTGTACTTTTGGTAACATGCATATTAACTGATACTTAGGTTATTGGTTCCTGTAATGCCCTGGCAGTCATCAAGAACCTTGTCTCTGCAATCACACTACCCAAGTTAGAATACCAGCTGCAATCACATAGGTACTGAGTGGTCTTAAGTGTAGAATGCTTAACATTTCACAGTCTGAATTTGTGTATCTTATCAAATGGGTTTAATCCTAATACCTATTTTTGACATTGTTTTGATTGTATAAATATTTGTATATTTTATATAGGCTTACAATACATGACAGTTAAAATGTTTTTTTCGGAAAACAAAAATGGGAATCAGATCTGAAAATGTGTATCCTCTTTTATTTTCAGAAGGGAGTAATATGGGTACTGAAGAAACTAATTTTGATCGTGGCTACATAAAAAAGAAATTGGAACATGGACTTACACGAATATGGCAGGTTTGGGTTTTTTAAATTATTTTCTTTACAAAAGCAACTGAAACTTTCATGTCAAAGTTTTAGAAATTCGGTGTTTGAACTTTTCTGTACTTATTTGTATTCCTTATAGATTTAGTTATATGTTAGTTTTTCTTTGGACTATATCTGTCATTTAATTTAATTTCTGTAATTTAGTTCACAGTTTTATTTGTCTGTAAATCTTCTAATTTGAAAATCTCTATTGGAAATATATATATATTCCTTGGTTACATTTTTGCTTTTAGTGTCCGAGCAAATGCACACTTACCTTAAGAAATTGCTTTCTTATTGAGATACTCTATTTATTTTTATTTCATTTATTTATGTTTCCTTTCCTTTCTGTTAATTTTAGATAAAGGAAAACTAAATAGGTGATAGTTAGGCTAACATCTAGTGTAGAATGAAAAAGTTTTTTCTAAGTCAGTGATTTTGTGCCTTGAGGGCATCTTACATGTTTATTAACTGAATGTATCTTCTTAAACTTTTCTTTTACAGTTTAGTGGCATAGTTATTATCAGATAATTAAATTTGTTAATTTCTTTAAATTTATTACTTCCTAGACAAAAGTGTAATTTCTTTGAAGATAACTCTTTTTTGTTCTTTTTGGGCTGCTCTTTTGGATCATATAGTAATTCTATTCTTAATTTTTTGAGGAACTTCAGTACTATTTTCCACAGTGGTTACACCAATTTACATTCCTATCAGTAGTGCCAAATCAAGAGTTCCTTTTTTTTCACATCCTCAGCAACACTTGTTATTTCATCTCTTTTTTGATTTTAGCCATTTTGACAGGTATAGGGTGATATCTCATGGTTCTGATTTGCATTTCTCTGATGATTAGTGACATTGAGATCTTTTCATGTGTCTGTTGGCCATCTGTATGCCTTCTTTGGAAAAATGTCTACTCAGGTCCTTTGCCCATTTTTAATTGGATTATTTGAGGATTTTTTTTGCAGTTGAGTTGTATAATTTCTTTATATATTTTGGGTATTAATCCCTTCTCAGATATATCATTGCATATATCGTCTCCCATTCAGTAGGTTGTCTTTCCATTTTGTTGATGGTTTCTTTCGCCATGAAAAAGCATTTTATTTTTGTGTAGTTCCAATACTTTATTTTTGCTTTTGTTTCCCTTGCCTGAGGTAAAAAATCTGTAAAGATGTTGCTAAGGCTAATGTCCAAGAGATTACTGCTTATGTTTTCTTTTAGGAGTTTTATGGTTTCAGGTGTCACATTTAGGTCTTTAATCCATTTTGAATTTGTTTTTGTGCTTAGGGAAGAAAGTGGTCCAGTTTCATTCTTTTGCATGTAGCTTTCCAGTTTTCCCAGCATCATTTATTGAAGAAACTGTCTTTTCTCCCATGGTGTATTCTTGCCTTCTTTATCTTAGATTAATTGACCATACAAGTGTGGGCTTATTTCTGGGCTATTATACTCCATTGGTCTATGTATCTATTTTTGTGCCAGTAATATACTGTTTTGATTGTTTCAGTTTTGTAATATATCTTGAAATCTGGCATTGTGATACCTCCAGCTTTGTTGTTCTTTCTCAAGATTGCTTTGGCTATTTGGGGTCTTTTTTGTGGTTCCATACAAATTTTGGATTGTTTGTTCTAGCTCTATGAAAAGTGCTGTTGGTATTTTGATAGGGATTACATTAAATCTGTAGGTTGCTTTGGCTGGTATGGACATTTTAACAATATTCTTTGAGTCCATGAGCATGGAATATCCTTCTATTTGTTTGTGTTGTCTTCAATTTCTTTCATCGTTTCATAGTTTTCAGAGTAAAGGTCTTTCACCTTTTTTGGTTGTTTATTCCTAGGTATTTTATTCTTTTTGGCGCAGCAGTAAGTGGAATTATTTTCTTAATTTCTCTTTCTTCCACTTTGTTATTAGTTTATAGAAATGCTACCGATTTCTAGGTATTACTTTTGTAATTTGAAATTTTGTTGAACTTATTTTTTACTTCTAGTAGTTTTTTGGTCAAGTCTTTAAGGTTTTCTATGTATAATACCCTATAATCTGCCAGTGACAGTTTAAGTTCTTCCTTACAAATATGGATGCCTCCTTTCTTTTTCTTGTCTAATTGCTTTGGCTAGGACATCCAGTGTTGAATAAAAGTAGCAAGAGTGGGCATCTTTTTCTTATTCCTAATCTTGGAGGAAAAGCTCTCAGTTTTTTACCATTGAGTATGATGTTAGCTGTGGGTTTTTCATATGTGGCCTTTATTCTATATTAAACTACTTAAAAAAAAAAGTTTATTTATTTTGAGAGAGAGAGTGTGTGGTGAGGGGCAGAGAGAGAGAGACAGAGAGAAAGAATCCTAAGCAGGCTCCATGATATCAGTGCCTGGAGCCCATGTGTGGCTTGATCCCATGTACCCTGAGATCATGACCTGAACTGAAATCAAGAGTTGCATGTTTAATCAACTGAGACCCCCCAGGCATCCCTAAACTGCTTTTTTTTTTTTAAATGTTTGTTTTTATTTTTGAGAGAGAAAGAGTAGGAGTGGGGCAGGGACAGAGAGAGAGAGGGAGGCACAGAATCAGAAGCAGGCTTCAGGCTCTGAGCTGTCAGCATAGAGCTCGACGTGGGGCTTGAACTCAAAAACTACGGTATCATGATCTAGGCCGAGGTAAGATACTTAACTGACTGAGCCACCCAGCTGCCCCCTTTAACTGCTTTTTAATTTATTATTAATTATGGGTTTGGGCTGACGTTTTTCTGAATTTTCTATATACTGGAAAGGGAAATCTCATACCCACTGAATATAAGTGTAGGGTCAGATAGGAGTTATTTCTGATTTAATTTTCTGATACAGTCTCCTAATAACATTGATTGTACTTGAAATTGTAGAATCCATGGCAGAGTTTCTGGTAATTCAGTGTACTTCGAAATACTGACCTGGCATTTCATATAGCTAGTTTCCATTCAGTCTGGCAATCTGATATCATTCCTGATATAGTAGAATCTGTTAAATATGAGGTTTAGTAAATTTAAGCATTTAGCTAGTTTAATGAAAGTGATCATTCTTTTGAGTATAGATTATTGTGTTGTATGTTTCAAGCTTTAGAATATCTTCATCTCTACCACTCCCAAGTCTCATTTGCCCCCCTACCACAGTTCTCAACTAGTTCTAAACAGTATTTTGCATACATTAGGAACGCATTTGATTGTTTGTCAGTTGAAAGTACAAGGCTCAATTCAATTTGAAAAAGCAAAACCTATGAAAAACAAATGTTTTTTCATAACATATTCAGCAGGCAAACCTGACCCAATTTGAATTCATTCAGCAGCAGAACCAGACCAGTATTGTCATTAAACTTTTTGTAGTGTTTATCTCATTAAAGTGAACATTTATATGTTGCAGGAATATTAATGCACTTTATTTTGGGATACTGCCTTACACCCCACTGGGGCTGTTATATGATATATGCTATATATGTGCCATAATACATTTCTAACATATGAAATCCTGAATTCCAACGCATAAGTGAGTGTGTGACAATTTGTATACATTCGTCATAAATATAGGGATAATTAAATTCTAAGAAGATATTTAACCTTTCTGACATAAAAATTAAATTCAAAATCAGAATGACTGTGATTTTTGATACTAAAATTTTTAGAATATTTTCCATGTATTTTGACTCAACTAGAAAGTCTGTAATAAAAAAGTTTGTATCAATTGTACCATTTGGCAGAAACTGTCAATTTGAGAACTTAGTGGTGAACCCATGATACTTGACCTATGGAGCTTACAAACCTAACTATATGAAAGTCTTGATGTTCCAAGATTTTTATTTTATCTTTAAATATTTGATATGTAAGAAATTATTCATATTATTCATGTGCTTATTATTTCTTTTTACTATAGAGAATTAGGGTTGCAATATTTCTACTTTTTGTGAATTTGAGATTTTCTTTACATCCTATTAGCCACCCACTTAAAAATGTTTTGCTTGGGCATTTGGAAAAATAACCATGTATTTCTTCTTTGTGGTGGGAGTTAAGTTCTTTTTTTTTTTTTTTCTTTTTTTAAACATTTTTTTTTTAACGTTTATTTATTTTTGAGACAGAGAGAGACAGAGCATGAACGGGGGAGGGTCAGAGAGAGGGAGACACAGAATCTGAAACAGGCTTCAGGCTCTGAGCTGTCAGCACAGAGCCCGACGCAGGGCTCGAACTCACGGACCGCGAGATCATGACCTGAGCAAAGTCGGCCGCTTAACCGACTGAGCCACCCAGACGCCCCAAGTGGGAGTTAAGTTCTATGTGTATATTAAAGCAAGCTTATTATTAATTGTATTATTCTAATCTATATTTTATTTATTTTTTGTTTCCTTGGGCTGTGTCATTCTGAGGGAGGGGTTTTAATCTTTCAGAAGAATTGTAATTTTGTCAGGTTTTTGTTTTATTTCTAACAATAGCTTTTGCTTTTTATACTTGGATGCTAGGTTGATTGATGCTGCAATGCTAATAACCACTTTACCTACCTTCTTTGTACGTAATTCCCTTCATTAATTAAAAAAATATGTAGTTCTTTTGTCCTGAGGCATTTTGCTATGAATTCTAGCTTGTTTTATTATTACTATTGCTGTGTTTATTTTGTTCATATTTTCCTTTGTGTCTTTATTTTAAATGTTTTTGGATCATGTTTGTGTCTTCTATAAATATAAAAGAAATGTTTTTTTTAAGAGACTTTATCTTTTAATTAGGCAGTTGAATCTGTTAATATTTTTATTAGTGTTTTAATTCATACTTCTTTAATTATTAGAGAAGGTGAACATTTAAAAACTCCATAACTTAACTGATTTGTGAATTATTTGTTTTTTATTCATAAGTTCTAAATGATTTATATGATAATGAGTAATCTTTTGTATATCATATGTCTGTTCACTTATTTTCAATATGCAGATGATCTACATTTTTATGAAGTCAAACTATTGACCTTTGTCCTTTGTAATTTGTGCTACATTTATTCTTAAACTATTTTTTCCTATGTAAAGCTCAGGTCAACATTCATCTGGTAATTGTAGATATTTATCTATACATTATCTATACATTACAATCTTTACATTAATTGCTATATCCCAAGTACGTACAGTACTGCCTAGAACACTTACTAGGTACTCAGAAAATATTTTTGCTTTATTGGATTAATTTTTAATCTTTTGAAAACATACAAAAACACTTATTCAGTCCTTTTATATATCTTTTGATATGTGATGTAGAGAGGAGAGAGTTGTTCTTCCCCCCAAATCTAGTTGGTTTTCCTTTCACTATTTTCTGGATGATCTTTTTTCTTGTGTCTTTATTTGTGATGCCTCCTTGTAGCAAGGTCCAGTGAAAAGAGACTTTGGAGGCAGAGAGACCTGGGTTCAAGTCTTAGCTTTGTCATTCATGGGGCATGTGAATTTAGACAATTACTTGACCTATTTTCAGTTTTTTATCTCTTAGGATAATAAATGCCTGCTCAACAGAACGATTTTAGGATTAATGATAATATATGAAGTTCTTAGCATAGTGCTGACAAAAAGTAAATAATGGGCAAACAGTAGTTTTTATTGCGGTTTCTTAAGCTCATGTATATATATTAGCACTATTTCTAAGGTGTCATATTTTATTGATTCTTTGGGTATTGGTAGTATTCTTTTTTAAAAAATAGTTTTTTATGTATTTAATGCAGATAGTACAAGTCCTCCAACATCACTTACATCTTTAAAAAAAAGTTTTTAAGCATTTATTTATTATTGAGAGAGAGAGAGAGAGAATGAACATGGGAGGGGCAGAGAGAGGGGGAGACAGTATCTGAAGCAGGCTCCAGGCTCTGAGCTGTCAACACAGAACCTGATGCAGGGCTTGAACTCACGAGCAGTGAGATCATGACCTGAGCTGAAGTCGGATGCTTAACCGACTGAGCCACCCAGTCACCCCATTCACTTATACCTTTTAAGCTGTCTTTTCAAAGCTTTATTTTTAAAAAAGAGGTTTTTGCCTGTTTCTTATTTCTGGTGAATTTTAGAGTGATTGTTCAAAGGAAAAGTTTTTTGTGATTTGGTTAGAATTTCATTGAACCACTGCATTAATTTGGAAAAGTTGACTTGCACTATTTAGTCACTCATTCAGTCCCTTGACTCTCATTTTATTGAAATTTATTTTGTATCCTATTAGAGTTGTTAGTTCTTTCTTATAGGTCTGATATTGCCTTTTAAAATTTTCCTAAGTATATTACACTTTTAACATTTATTTTAAATGGAATCTCTTCAGGGCACCTGGGTGGCTCAGTCAGTTAAGCGGCCGACTTCATCTCAGATCATGATCTCACGGTCCGTGAGTTTGAGCCCCGCATCGGGCTCTGTGCTGACAGCTCAGAGCCTGGAGCCTGTTTCAGATTCTGTGTCTCCCTCTCTCTGTCCCTCCCCCATTCATGCTCTGTCTCTCTCTGTCTCAAAAATAAATAATAAATGTTAAAAAAAAATTAAAAATAAATAAATAAATGGAATCTCTTCATTTTAAGGTGCTACAGCAGAAATACATGAAAACTTAATTTTTATGTATTATACATAATCACTTGAAATAGTTATCTTATTAATTCTAATTATTTTTTAATTGGTTATCTTGGGGTTTCTAGCCTACCAAGCTACACATAAGTGATGATTTTTATCTTCATAGCCAACACTTGCGTATAATTCTTATCTTACATGTGTGTGTATGTATTAATAGTGATGATTGTGGCCATTACTATTTTTATACTGATGCTTGTGGAATTGTCTCTATGATACCACTGTAAGGATATTGGTTATTGTCCTAAATATATATTCTTAATAATATATTCCTGTCTCATTTTAATTTGTAACTATAGAATAAATGGTTCTGGGAACTTATTTTCTATATTTTGGGTTTACCTGAAATATTTTTTTGTTTTGTTTTATAGGATGTTCAACTAAAAGTAAAAACCTACTTGCTTGGAACGGATTTGTCTATATTTAAATATGATGATTTCATCTTTGTTTTGGATATAATCAGCAGGTACTGTTTAAGATCTTGTTTTAATTCTTTGGTTTGTTTCATTCAACCATGGTAATCAAAGAAATCATGAATCAGTGAGTTATCAGGTGTAACTTCTTCATGGAAATGAAGAGAATTGAACATTCATCATCTAATTTCTGCTGGGTTTCTGTCCTTCAGATGTCTGTAAACCATAATGAATTTGTGATGTTTAGAACTTCTTCAAACATCCATTTTTTTTGGTTTGTTATCTTTGAAGAAAGATGACCTAGACTACTTTTGTTCTATAAGGATGTTACTGAAATTAATATGAATTTTTTTTGTCCAACTAGGTTGATGCAAGTTGGAGAAGAATTTTGTGGTAGCAAATCTGAAGTTTTGCAAGAGTCCATCAGAAAACAAAGCGTCAATTATTTTAAGAACTACCATAGGTAGGAACTCTAATAAAATGTGAATAGACTTATGTACATAATGAGAATACTTTGTCTCATGTTTAAACCTTATAGCATTAATTGGTTTAAAACAATTACTTTTGAATTTGGAAGAATTTGTTCTTTGAAGTCTTTTTAAGATGGTTAAGGACTTTTTTCCCTCCAAAATACCATAAAATATCCTCATTACTTATTTATTACAAATTTAATAGATTGTTTTGAGGGGCTCAAAATGTTGAACTAAATATTGAACCAGTTTCTCTTTGGGTGAAAGATGATTATTATGTCAGAGTTCACCAAAACAATTTGGCCACTATTCTATACCTCCATATGTGGTGTGAGCTGGTAAGAAAGTTAGATTGGTGGAGGCAGCACTCACTGAGGGGTTACTTAAATGCATCTGCCTTTTAGGAGTAAGAAGGCTTCTAAAGAACAGGACATGATATTTAGGATCAAGCCACAAAGTCAAGATTATGTATTACATTCCAAAACAGTCATCACTGACTTTAGAAAGGGTGATTAGGAATAGTTTTGGGAATGGAGGAAGGTAGGAAAGAATGTTTAATTAGCAATGTGATTGGATAATTAAAGCAGCATTAAATCGAGAGAGCTATTTGTTAGCCCTTTCCTGATATAAGGTGAGCCCTGTACTATATGTACTGTATCCCTTATATACAATTTATCATTTGAATTGTATCTTAATTTTATTGTACATTTTTACTTTTTAAAATTCTGACTTTTTCAAAAATTTTGTTTTTACATTTATTCATTTTTGAGAGACAGAGAGACAGTGCACAAGTGGGGGAGGGGCAAAGGGAGAGGGAGACACAGAATCCGAAGCAGGCTCCAGGCTCTGAGCTGTCAGCACAGAGCCTGATGCAGGGCTCGAACCCACAAACCGCGAGATCATGACCTGAGCTGAAGTCCGATGCTCAACCGACTGAGCCACCCAGGTGCCCCAAGGTTTGATTTTTTTAGTTGTTATTTGATGCCAGGGTTGGTGAGGATTTTAAATTCTGCTTTTTCTCCTTGTTCAGGGTCAATACATGGTTACAGTCATTGATGTCATATCAGAAGAGAGATTATTGGACATCAAACTATTGACTAATTTATTATTAAATATATTTAAGTACTAGTGTTCGGTGTTAATCGTGAACTATTAAATATGTTTTGAAAGGGATTTAGATTGATCCAGTACAAAAGTAGAGCCTTTGAATTTTATAATTGAATTGAAGAGAATGTTTAGAAAATTAAAAAAAATTTTTTTAATTGATCATACCTCAGGAAAACAGTGGAAAGGGGACAGCATGAAACACTAACACTGCCTTTATTTATTTATAATTTTTTTTTTCCTGTTAAAACTTAAGCCATGTTGAAACAGACGGCCTGACTTGTATGCATTGCTGTACAAAAGGAGCAGTTTTTATTTTACTTTATGGAGCCTGACATGGGGCTTAAACTCAGAACCCTGAGATCAAGACCTGAGCTAAGATCAAGACTTGGATGTTTAACCAACTGAACCACCCAGGTGCTCCAAAATAATTAGTTTTTATTTTATTTTATTTTTAATTTTTTTTTTAACGTTTATTTATTTTTGAGACAGAGATAGAGCATGAACGGGGTGGGTCAGAGAGAAAGGGAGACATAGAATCTGAAACAGGCTCCAGGCTCTGAGCTGTCAGCACAGAGCCCGACGTGGGGCTCGAACCCACGAACTGCGAGATCATGACCTGAGCTGAAGTCGGACGCTTAGCTGACTGAGCCACCCAGGCGCCCCTAAAATGATTAGTTTTTAAATCAGAGGTGGGAAAGGATAAGGAACTATGAAGGAACCAGAAGCCTCACTTACCTGTCAGAATAAAAGCATGCCACATATGCATTTTCAAAGATTACTTTTATTCAGTAAGACAGCTGGGAGACATTTTGGTGTTTCTAGTGACTGCAAGATTTGTGCAATGCAAAAACACTTATTTAATTATCTCTCTTCTGCTTTTTACTTTACTTGCTGTCAAAAGGTGTCTGTCATCTATGGCAGCCAGGCACGGGCATTTCTAGACTATGACCATGATGGAGTTTCCTCACCAAAGTTCACCTTGATGAAATTAGAGATTGTAGAAATGAATTGTTAAATGTTTCCAAAACACTCAAATTTTTAATGGACTTCTCTTAGAAGTGTTTATGAAATTTGTTTCCCATTGAAGAGGCTGTACTGTATTTAAAAAAATTTTTTTTAATGTTTTATTTATTTATTTATTTATTTATTTATTTATTTATTTTTTTAACGTTTATTTTTGAGACACAGAAAGACAGAGCATGAACGGGGGAGGGTCAGAGAGAGAGAGGGAGACACAGAATCTGAAACAGGCTTCAGGCTCTGAGCTGTCAGCACAGAGCCCGACACGGGGCTTGAACTCACGAACCGTGAGATCATGACCTGAGCCAAAGTTGGACGCTTGACCGACTGAGCCACCCAGGCGCCCCTAACGTTTTATTTATTTTTGAGAGAGACAGACAAGAGTGTGAGTGGGGGAGGGGCAGAGAGAGAGGGAGACACAGAATCTGAAGCAGGCTCCAGGCTCTGAGCTGTCAGCACAGAGCCAGATGCGGGGCTCGAACCCATGAACCATGAGATTGTGACCTGGGTCAAAGTCGGATGCTTAACCAACGGAGCCACCCAGGAGCCCCTATACTGTATTTTTAGAAAGAGAGCTGGACTGGGAGATAGACTTGGGTTCTTATCCCACTTTTGCTGCTTGCCAGCTCCCTGACATTGGACAAATCATTTAACTTCTCTGGGATATTGGTTCTATCAACTGCAAAATGAGGTGGCTAGTCGAAAAGGTCTCCATAAGTGTTGCCAGCAGATCTTGTCCTTTTTTCCTTGCTGCATTGTGTGTTAGGCTGTTGAATACATTAAAAAGTAAACATTTAACTTTCTTTTAAAGATTTTTCTCTACTCCCAGTTTCTAAACAAGTCTAGCTTATATACTGGCTATAGTCATTATCTCTCCATCAGCTGCCATTTAGAAAATTACAATAAAAATCATTTGGTAAAATTAGTGCCAAGCATTAATGTGTTCTGAAGTGTATCTTTTTCTTTTTCTTTTCTTTTCTTTTTTTTTTTCAACGTTTTTATTTATTTTTGGGACAGAGAGAGACAGAGCATGAACGGGGGAGGGGCAGAGAGAGAGGGAGACACAGAATCGGAAACAGGCTCCAGGCTCTGAGCCATCAGCCCAGAGCCTGACGCGGGGCTCGAACTCCCGGACCGCGAGATCGTGACCTGGCTGAAGTCGGACGCTTAACCGACTGCGCCACCCAGGCGCCCCTGAAGTGTATCTTTTTCTTTATAAAGCAAGATAAACTTTACAGGTGGTTTAGAAATGATGCCAATGTATGATAATACTGAATTGACAGAAGTCATTGTGTTAGCTAGTGATGAATCTAAATCTATTAAATGCCAATTTAATGTCTTAGTCACCAAATCAAATTATACTACATAAATATTGAAAAGCAGTATGAAGCATGGCGAAATACAGATCAAGTGGGTTTTAATTTTGTTAATAAAAATGTTAAAATATGCTCACAATTTGTTTCATGGTTTTCTACTACCAAATAGAGCTTTTGAGAATGAAGAAATTCTTGGACCAAATTATTCAGACTTAGAGTTTACTTAGACTATTGGTTTGAAAATGTAGGCATAATAAAAAGATGAAAATAGAAGCATTTTACTCTTTGGGTGGAACATCTTCTATTTATAAAGTGTGCTCATGTTGGCTTGTGATAGTTGTATAAAAGACTGTATGCAATTATCTTTTTCTAGGGCAAAATTATATGAGACTATGAGGGAGCACAGTCTATATCAATATGAATTCTTACCTTACAAATATATAGGTTTTATTCCCCCAAATTCCTTTATGTTCGTGTACCAAGTTTGTATACATCCAAAGCAATCCTTCCGCCAGATGCTGCAGAATTCCCAAAGCACAAATTCTCTGATTTAAATAGTAATGACAAAAAAATTATGTAGAATATGTAATTGTCAAAACATTCTATTTAAGACAAGTGCATCTTAATTTTTAATTACTCTAATAATCAAATCTTATAAAATATTTTCAAGGATCCTAAAGGTCCAGCAACTGGTGTTAAAAGAGGGGAGTGGTCACCTATCCTTTTAGGGAGAAAAACTCTCCCATTGCCTGAGTAAGAAAGTTTTATTTATTTTTTATTTTTGACAGAGAGAGAGAGAGAGAGAGAGAGCGAGCATACGTGGGTGCATGTAGGGCAGAAGGAGAGAGAGAATAGTAAGCAGGCTTCACACCCAGCCTGGAGCCCAATGTGGGGCTTGATCTCAGAACCATGAGATCATGACCTGAGGTGAAATCAACGGTCAGATGCCTAACTGACTGAGCCATCCAGGGTCCCCAAGAAAGATTTACTTTTAAAGTATCTTTAAGATGTGTGTTTCTAGGATCAAGTTTATTGTCCATATACAGTACTTCTCTTTGTTTTCTACCTGGACCAAGTGATTTAACTAGAGGATCCATGGTACCTTTGCTTGTACCTTGGTGGAGGTGGCTCGGAGGATGTACAAAGTTGGGTTTGTTAGCCAGAGTGCCTGCATGTAGCTTTTCCAGTATGGTGATCTCAGAATGGTTGGGCTTCTTATATGGCAGCTGGCTTCCAACAACACTAATTTTCCAAAAGACACAGGTAGACGCTTCATGGCCTTTTCTGATGTATGTTTAGAAGCCATGCAGTCCTGGATGGCTCAGTTGGTTAAGCGTTTGACTCTTGATACCGGCTCAGGCCATGATCTAGTGGCTGTGAAGTTGAGCCCTGTGTTGGGCTCTGTGTGAAGCATGGAGCCTGTTTAAGATTCTCTCTCTCTGCCCCTCCCTCCCTGCCCTCAAAACAAACAAACAAACAAACAAACAAACAAACAAAGTCATGCAGTCCTTTTACCACATTCCTTGGAATACAAGCCTGTGATGAGGTTGGCCCAGATTCAAGAGGAGAGAAATTTGATGGGATACTGGTAAAGTCATGTCGCAGGAGAGAATGTGTGTAGGATAGGGAGAATAGGAAAAATATTTTTCAGAAAACAGACGTTCTTGAATTTGATTATAATGGTACCAATAAATTATTTTTAGCATTTAAAATAATCTACTGTAAATTAGATTACATAAAAATAAAAACATTTGCATCTCTATGCAGTAGGGCTTAAATTTTTGAGTTAAATTGGGAACTGAATCTTCATGGTGTATATCTGATGTCAGACTAACTCCCTCTGCAACAGAACACAGTAATAGTGGGTGGACCCACTTATACTATAACTCCACTTATACTATTGTTAAGAGGAGGAGTATCAACTCCTTCTTTATACTATTGTTATTGACTTCCAGTTTTCTTCCCGCTGGTGAAGTATTTGGGGGCAGTGTGGTGTTATCAGTGGCCTTGGGTTCCTGCCTCTATTGTGCTACTCTCTAACTTCACCTCCTCAGTAATTTGGTTTTCTTCTCTGAGCATCAACTTCCTTCTCTTACAAATGTGATGGGCTTGTACTGGCATCTTTACCTTCTTTGAAGTCTTTGTTTTTATCATTCGTTTTTGGAATCTACCTTATATTGCATCAAGTCTTTTATCAAGTTAAATAAAAGATCGGGGTATCACACAGTTCTAATTCATGGATTTTTTTTTTCCTTTAATTCAGAGGTCAGTACATTTGAGATGCCTCTCAGATTGGTCATTGTTCTTCTTTACTATATTTGCCCTTTACAATCTTTCAAATTTCGTTTTAATTGTACCTGTTCATTTGTATGCCACAGAAGCTTCTTTGTATCCTACTTGTATCTTATTTCTAAAAGACACAGAGGGCACCTGAACTGCTTAAATAGTAATAACTAGGATTGCTCTTCAAGTAATGTGTCTGCAGTCATATCTGTTATTCAGCATCTGATTGCAGTTTGTAGTTTGTATACACACTGCTTTTTCATCATAACTGCTATTCTTTGTGTGTATTAGTAGAGTAAAATAGAAGAAAGAAGTAAAATGCAAATCTTCCAATTTGTGTAAAATGTTCTTGGGCAAAAAGGTGTAAAGGAAGTTTTCTGTGGCTCTAATGAATCAATTTGGACAATATTAACCAATTTATCATTTATAGTCACAAAATAAGTAGATTTTTCAACTATAGTGCAATGAAAAGAATAAGATTTGGAAATAAAGGACCCTCTCTCTGCTGTCTCCTAGTCATGACCTTGCGACCCTTCACAATTGGATTGACATTTCCTAAGGCCCTTGGTGGCCATATTTTTAAAATAAGCCTGCCTTTATTGCAGACAATTTAGGGAGTGGAGTGAGAGGATTATTAAGGTTTTATCTTTTGAAAAAATATTAAAGGGTAATATTAAGGTGTACATACATCTTAATGGACAAATCCATAAATTTTTACATATGTGTATACCACATAAACTACCCAGATTAAGACACACAATTTTCCAGTCAAAACCATCCTTAGAGGTAACCACTGTTCTGACTTCTATCACTGTTGATTAGTCATGCCTGTTTTTGAACCTTCTCTAAAGTCTTTTTTATGCTATTCTGAGTTTTGATTTGTAGTTTCCAGTTGTTTCTTGCACATATGCATACATATATATATATATATATATATATATATATATATACACACACACACACACACACACACACACATATACACATATATAAATTGATTTAGTATGTTGACCTGAAATTCCTGTGATCTGGTGGTTAAATTAGCATTTTATTAAATCTAATAGTTGGAGATTCTTTTGAATTTTCTGTGTATACAGTTATGTCATTTGTGAATAATGATGGTTTTATGTATTCCTTTCTAATCTTTGTACTGGTTAAGACCTCTGGCACAGTTTTGAATACAAGTCATGACAAGTGGGGGGGGGGTGTCTTAATTGTGCAGTGCTTTGTTGTTAAGTATGATATTTGTGGTAGTCGGTTGTAGATACTTTGTATTAGATTAAAGAAATTCCTAAGAGACAAAGTAGACTTTAAGTCAAGAAGTATTGCTAAAAATAAAGAGAATACTTCATAATAATAAGGGGTTACTCATTAGGAAGAACAATAATTCTAAATTTGTATGCCTCTACTGACATAAGTCTTAAACATATAAAGCAAAATATTCAGACTAAAAGGAGAAATAGACAATTCTATAATGATAGAATTTTTTTACATACCACTTTTCATGATTGATAATGAAAGCAGGCAAGAAATCACTAAGGATATGTGTTTGACCAACATTTGCCTCATTTGTGTTTGTGTGTGAGAGAGAGACACACACAATTACAGAATATGTATTTTTTTTTAATTTTTTTTTTCAACGTTTATTTATTTTTGGGACAGAGAGAGACAGAGCATGAACAGGGGAGGGGCAGAGAGAGAGGGAGACACAGAATCGGAAACAGGCTCCAGGCTCTGAGCCATCAGCCCAGAGCCCGACGCGGGGCTCGAACTCACGGACCGCGAGATCGTGACCTGGCTGAAGTCGGACGCTTAACCGACTGCGCCACCCAGGCGCCCTTGAATATGTATTTTTTTCAAGAGCACACAGGAAGTTTATCAAAATTGATCATTGTTGTGCCATAAAGCAAGTACTTAAAAAATGTCAAAGGATTGAAATTATAGAGATTATATTCTCTGACCACAGTGAAATTAAACTAGAAATAAGTAACAGAGAGGTAACAAGAAAAACCTACCAGTTTTTGGAAATTAAGCAACCTATTTTTAGTGGTCAAAGAAGAATCATATTGGAAGTTAGAAAATCTTTTTAAATGAATAATAATGAAACCATGACATCAAAATTGTGGGATTCACCTAAAGCAGAGGGGGGAGAGTTTCTAGCTTTAAGTTCATGTTTTTGGAAAAGGAGAAAGTTTGAAAATCAGTACACTTAACTTCACTTTCAAAAACTTACAAAGATGACAGCAAATTAAACAAGAAGAAACAGAGGGAGAAAAATGATAGCAGAAATCACTGAAATAGAAAGCAAATGTATAGTAAAATTCTATAAAACTACTAGCAAGACTGAGCCAAAAAAAAAGAAAACCAATTATCAATATCAGCATTTAAAAAGAGGGTATTTATAGATCCTAGACATTAAAAATATAATAGGGTGTCAACTGTACTTCAATTAAAAAAAGAATACAGTAAATGTTTAGTAATATAGATATGTAATAAAATGATAGGAACAGCCTTCTGCTAATGAAATTGACAATGTAGATGAAAAGAGCAAGTTTCTTATAAAACAAAATTTAATAAGGTAACAAAGTGAAATACAGAAAATCTGAATTTTAAAGAAGTTGAATATGTACTTTAAAACATTTCCATCTCTAGGCCTGCTGCCTTTCCTGGTAAATTCTACCCAACTTAAGGAGGAAAAATCAACACCACTCCTTCAGAGAATAGAGGAAAAGGGAATGCTTCATAACGTATTTTATGAGGTCATCATAGCACTGGTACCAAAACGTAACAAGGACATTACAAAAAGAAAAATTATAGGCTAGTATCTCCTAAAAATATAGATGTAAAACGTCTATACAAATATTAGCAAATTGCATTCAGTGATACCTAAAAAGGATAATAATATCACAAACAGATAATGTTTAAGAGGGAGAATAAGGTTGACTAAATATTTAAAATTAATTTAATTTACTAACTAACAGGATATAGGAAAAATACCATAAAGATCATCACAGTAGGTGAAGAAAAAAATTTTGATAAAAAAATTCCACCTTATTTCATAATTTTAAGAAGTCGTGTTTCTGTGTAATTTTTACTCTCAGTCTAATTATGGCCTTATATTTAAAGTGTATCTCATGTAAATAGCATGTAGTTTGTTGTGTTGTTGTTGTTTTATTATTTTTTTTAATGTTTATTTATTTTTGAGAGAGAGAGAGAGAGAGAGAGCAAGCAGGGGAGGGGCAGAGAGAGAGCGGGAGACACAGATTCTGAAGCAGGCTCCAAACTCTGAGCTGTCAACACGGAGCCCGACATGGGGCTTGAACTCTCACGAATCTTGAGATCATGACCTGAGCTGAAGTCAGACGCTTAATTGACTGAGCCACCCAGGCACCCCCAATGTTGCTGTTGTTTTTAAATCCAGTCTTATGAGTTTAGTATTTTGTTTGAACGGTTTTTCCTATTTCCATTTAATGTATTCATTGGCATAGTTGAGTTTAAATCCATCATATTGTTTTATTTCTAAAAGTGTTATTCTTTTTTCACTTATTAATTGTCCTCCTTTCTTTTGGATTGATCATGCATATTTTTTACTTTTATACTGTTTTTTTTTCCCTCAGTTAGCTTCTTAAAAATGGATTCTTATAGTGGTCACTGTCATTTCACTGTGCATTCCTGTTCTGTTATAGTTGATCTTAGGTTAGTATACTTCCAGAGTAATGTAAGAACCAACTTTCTAACTGCATTTACTTTGTCTTACCCTTCTAGTGTTTTTCTATGTTTTTATTGTATACTTTTACTTCCTGTCTTATTTTTTGTATACTCCTTATGCAGGAGGGGGTTTACTAAAGCTGCTTTTGTCTGTGAGTTGGTACCTTTTATCACTGTAATAGTTTTATATTATTAGGTAATAAATTTCTGTGAGCTTAACAGCTTAAAACAACATCCATTTATTGCGCCACAGTTCTGAGGTTCGACATCTGGATCAGCTTGGTGCTCAACTTTAAGGTCTCACAGAGCCAAAATCAAGGTGTAAGCAGGGCCGGGCTCTAATCAAAAGGCTTTGAGGAAGAATACACATTTGAGCACATTCAGGATGTTGGCAGAATTCAGTTTCTTATGGTTTTAGGATTGAGATCCCTATTTTCTTGGTGGCTGTCAGCAAGGGAACATCCTCAGCTTTTAGAAGCTGCTCACCCGTCCTTGCACATGACCATTTCCATCTTAAAAGCCAGTATTGGCACATTGAGTTTTCTCATGCTTTGACACAAACACAGAGGAAAAGACACACACAGAGAAAGTAATATGAAGATTGGCAGAGATTGGAACGCTGAGGCTACAAACCATAGAATGGTGATAACCACCATAAGCTGAAAGAAGCAAGGAACATATTTGTAGATGATGTTTGGAGCTTCTGCAGAGAGTATAGCCCTGCTGACACCTTGATTGCAACCTGGTGAATACTGTTTCAGACTCTGGCCTCCAGAGCTGTTAGAGAATAAATTTCTGTTGCTTTAAGCCACTCAGGTTCTGGTGGTTTGTTACAGCAGCACCGGAAACCGATACAGAGTGGAATTCCCAGGTTAAGTGGTAACTCCACGCTTAATGTTTTGAAGAACCCCCAAACTGTTTTCCAAAGTGGCTGCCCCATTTTAAATTCCCATCAGCACTGTATAAGAGCTCTAATTTCTACAGATCCTTATCAATACCTGTTATTGTTGATCTCTGAGTATAGCTGTCTCAGTGGTGTAGTGTCTCATTATGCTTTTGATTCCATTTCCCTAATGACTGATGATATTCAACATTTTTTTATATGCTTATTGGTCATTTGTGAATCTTTGCAGAAATGTCTGATCAAAACCTTTGCCCATTTCTCAGTTGGGTTATTTGTCTTTTTATTGTTGAACTGTAAGAGTTGTAAACTTTTATAGTTCTGAGTTCTTACATTAGGTCTATGGTCCATTTTAGTTCATTTTTGTATATGGTGTGTGGTTCGGGCACAATCATTTTTGGAATATTCTCAGCCATTACCTCCTCAAATGTTGCTTCTGTTCATTTCTCTGTCCTCTCAATTCAGTTGCATGCATACTAGATGTTTTGACTGTGACTCATCTAACTTTTATGATCTCTTCTGTTGCTTTTATGTTTTCAATTCATGCTTCAGTTTGGATAGTTTCTGTCAATCTGTCTGTCTTCTGTTTACTTAACCAATTTTTAACTCAAGGTGATTATATTTTTCAGTTACAGAATGTCTGATTCTCTTTTTGTTTTTATTACTGCAATTCTTTGAAATTCTCTTTTCTACCCATTTTGTACTTCTTTTTCTCTATTGTATTTAACTTAATTATAATAGTTATCTTAAAGTCCCCCTCTGTTAATTCTAATATTTGGAGCAGTTTTTGCTGTTTATAGATTTACCTATTTATTGTCTCTTTACTTTAGAACCTGTGGATTTTTTTAAAAATCTAGATTTTGGTTTTGGCAGTTTAGTAATAACAATGAAGCTGTTACAAGAAGGGAAAAGTAGGGGCGGGCACTGGCCCTTTGTTTCCTGGGTCAACTGGAAAGAAGTAGTTATTCTTCTGGAACTGCCTATATAATGTACGATATATATATATATATATATGATCCACAATAGACAGTAAACCGCAATAGCATTAAAAAACTAAGCAGAGATCAATATGATGTAAATGATTAGTGCAGTGCTGGCCATATAAGTACCATATTTGCTAATTTAATTTGTAAATGCTGTGTAGAGATAGGGACTGAGCTAAATATATTTGGAGACTGATAATCATCTTGATCTTGTGGCTTAGTAAGTATGATTAAGATCTTTGCTGTTTAGCATAAAGCATTTATTAGTGTTAATGATCTCATAAACTTTGTAAATTATTTCTCTGTTTTTTGGCATTGATATATAATTAGCTAGGGATAGTTTAAGTATGTGAATTGGTGAGTAGTTTTTAGTTTAATCCCTTAATTAAAATATCATTTCCTGTACATTATTTTTGTAATAAAGATATTGTGAGTTTAGTAAATATTTGAGAATTTTTTCTCTTAACGATAAGATAGTAACAAGTAAAAGTAAATGTGTTTACTGTGTTGATTTGAATGGATTCTCAAAGTTGATTGTGATTATGATGATAATTCTATAATCAAATTTTATTTTCTTAAATCTTGTGTGCAGTTTACTTTTCTCCTAACTTTTTGGAGTGTTTTCTTTTTTTAAGGACACGGCTTGATGAATTGAGGATGTTTCTAGAGAATGAGACCTGGGAGCTTTGTCCCGTTAAGTCAAATTTCAGCATTTTGCAACTTCACGTAAGTGTGTCTTAGGAACAAATAAATCTGTCTTTTATTTAGTCATCTTTTTTAAAAAAACCCAGATATTAAAAAATCATTCATAAAATCATTAAAGAATAGTGTCTTCCTTCCTTACTTAATAGTGATTAATAGCAAACCTCTTTTGTAAGAGTGATCCTTTTATAGATATCAAAATCGGTCTCTTTTTACAAATTCTGTTTATGCACTTCAGGAAAGCTCTTTTGCCTAATCTTTTTCTTTTGATTTCAGAAGAAGATCTAATAATGATTTATTTAAATTTTGCAGAAAATTAATCAGCTGTATTTTGATGGTCTTTAATGAAAAAGCTTGTATTTACAGAATATTTGTAATTTCTTTTTTTTTAATTTTAAAATTTTATTTTAGACAGAGAGCTCAGAGAGTATGCAGGTGGGGGAGAGGATTAACGAGAAAGAGAGAAAGAGGGAGGGAGAGAGAATCCCAAACAGGCTCCACCAGTGCAGAGACTGACATGGGGCTCGATCTCATGATGCTGGGATCATGACCTGAGCCAAAATCAAGAGTTGGACGCTCAACCTACTGACCCACCCAAGCACCCTTGTTTGTCGTTTCTTAAAGGGACTAATAGATTCTTAATTTATGTTGCAACTCGTAAATGTGCCTTGTAGTGAGACAATTCCTCAGAAATAAAAGAAGTACTTATAAAAAATACTCTTAATTAATTTTATTAGTTAATTTATTCCTTGCATCTTTATAGGATATATGATCTATGAAAATATTAATTGAGTTGTTTTTTAAGCCTTGGTTGAAACACACTTGTAGATAAATACTCCTTGTGTGATAGATGATGATCTACAAATACCAAATGTCAAAGCACAATATATAAACTTAGATCCCTGCATTAAAGATCCAGTATGTTTAGCTTTTGCCCTGGGAAGGAATGGCATTCTACAAGCAACTTTTGTATTCTGGATAAATGTAAAGAATGCATGCTTAAAAGTTTTGTATAAGGATAGTCTTTATGGTTTTTTAAGAGCTAACTTCTTATTCAGTTCTATCATATTGCCTTCCTAGTGTGGAAATACTAAATACAGTGAAATGTGTTGATTAATAAATAAATGCTTGAAAGACAGCAAAATTAACATTGATTTTAACATTATTTTAGAAATCTTAATATGATTCCTTAACATTATTTAGAATTCTAGCATTGATTTTAGAATCCCTATTTAAATAATTTTGTTTGAATTTGTATTTAACTATCAAATTATGTTTGTGTATATGAGCACATGTACTTGGTGTAAATATAAAACAATTTTTTTACAAGATACATTTGAAATATTTCTATCCAATTGAACATTATCTCCTTTAAAGTAGTTACCTTGAATTTTCAGTTTTGCAAGGTGGATAAAGATCTACTGTACAAGATTTTGCCTATAGTTAAAAGTACTGTTATTATGCACTTAAAGTTTTCTTAGACAGTAGTTCTAGGGGTGTCTGGCTGGCTCAGTTGGTGAAGTATGCAACTCTTGATTTCAGGGTTGTGGCTTCAAATCCCATGTTGGGTGTGGAGATTAATACTTAAAATCTTTAAAAAAAAAAAAGAGAGAGAGTAGAGCTCATGTTAAGGATTCTAACAACTATTTTAAAAAGTAGTTACTTTAAAAACTATTCACAACTGAGATTGTGTTCACTTGACACATGTACTATAGATTTGGTTTAAAAAATCATCTCATTAATTTAGCGTCTTCCCTTGTTTAGAATGATAAAAATAATGGCATTGTTTTTAAGCATTATTATGATTTTGATTTAACGTGTAGTTGCAATTTAAAAAGAAAATAAACACGTCATTTGAAATTTAACAAGCCTATGTAACTTTTAAGAATATTATCTTTGAATATGAAAAATGTGAAATTTAGTATTAATATTAAAAAGATTAAAAACATTACCAAATTGCAAAATTACCAAATTTTTGTGAAAAATCATCAAATCAAGAGTTTTGGAATTCAAATAAACTTTAAAGATTATTCCATCTTTTCCACTAATAAGCATTGTGATCTTGAACTCAGCACTGAATCCCTCTGGACTACCTCAGTTTCCTCTTATGAGAAATGCATGATTTGTGCTGGGTGCTACAACTCTTTAGCATTAGCATTGTGGTTCTCTTACTGTAGATTGACTCTCTCATTTTATATATGAGGAAATTGAGGCACAGAGAAGCCAGGTGACATTCCCAACATATGTAAGAAGTTAATGGAATATAATTGATTAATGGCAAGCTTTAGGTCTAGAAGATGTCATTTGACCTCAGTTTATCATTTGACCTCAGTATGTGTGTTTGTGTTATCTGCTTCTAGATATATGAAGAAAAATAAATGCAAGTTTATAGAATGAAAGTTTTTAAGTTCTTCACTGCAATATAACAAAGAAAGATTTTGATGTATTTTTGTAGAATATCTTAAATGGTGTAAACATATAAGTATACAGGTGTCTGACCTAACAATTTTTATTGTGGCCTTTTTATTGATTAAAACCATATTCTGCTAGGTCTTTGCTGCTATGTGAAATTTTTAGAATTATTCAAATTCAAGTTGTTTTCAAAAACTTTCTGTGCAGTTCCATAAAGTAAGCCAAAAGTAGCTCGATTTAGGTAATGCTTCTTAAAGTGATATCAGCAACTGAGTTGTCTTTAGAGAAAACTTTGAGCATATATTTTCAAGTTTGTGTTTTCAGATGACTTTGAAGATTAAAAAGTGAATAACCTGAAGAATCAGGTTTAATTTTTTTTTCTCTAACTCTGCATGTACATTGATGGAATATATTATGTACTTGAATTTTATTGTTGTTGCTAAAAGATATCTGACTCATTTTTTTTAATGTCTAGGAATTTAAATTCATGGAACAGTCTCGTTCCCCATCAGTTTCACCTAGTAAGCAGCCAGCCTCAACTTCTTCAAAAACAGTGACCTTGTTTGAGCAGTACTGTAGTGATGGGAATCCATTTGAAATTCAGGCCAACCATAAAGATGAAGAAACAGAAGATGTCCTGGCTTCTAATGGGGTATGTAGTGTTTTTAAAACCTACTGTGGAATGTAAGTGAGATTTTCTTATTGAAAAGTGTTCTCTACCCAAGGAGCAAGGTGATTGGCTAGACCCATTTATCCATTCACCACCCATCTTCCTACCTATATGCTTATATACCTGCGATAACACTTGTACAGTAATGGCTTTATAGTATGCTCTGTTGAAAATGTCCTTTTGAAGAATACATTTTGCCTTTATGTTTATTTTGTGCTCTTATTAGATTTCTGTATGTTCTTACTAGATTACTGAATCAGGTAGGGGTAGTTTCTTCACTGCATATTTATGTGATTTGTTGGATAGATGGATGAGGGAATAGATCATCTGCACTTACTTCTCATCCTCTCTCTTGGGCACCTGAATCATTTTGTCCATGTTCCTTTATTTGAGAGAGTAATGTCTTGCTTGGTTACCTGGCCGGGATGTTTAGAAGTACAATGTTTTAACACTTTGAATAGCTCAAAAAACATAATATAAACCAGAATTTGTGTGAGTTAATGGAAAGGATTTGAAGGCAGTTGGAATGAATATCACCTTTATTATTTATTAGATGTGAGTTCCTTGGCAACTTACTTTAACTTTGTGATCCTCCGTTTCCCTATATTTACAGTGAGGGAATGCTTACTTCACAGTTACCTGTGTTTATACAGTTTTTAATTTGGATGGGTTCTTCTGATCTTCGTCACTTCCAGACGGACCCTGTATGATTTTTATTTTAGATTTAATGAAGCCGAAGTGAAACTGTTCAGATTTGACAAAAATCTGTTGAAATTGTGTGTGTATTTTAGTTTTGGCATTTTTATTTTTTGTTTAGTGAAGATATAATTTAAAAAAACATTGCCATGAAAGTATACCATTTGTTATGTTTTATCATAAAGTAGAAATTATTTCATAGGAAGCTGTACTTACATTTGTAATTTAGTGATTCTGGGTGACACTTTGCCTGTATAAAGCAGACTAAACTGAGAGGAATTAAAAGTCTTTTCAACATTTTGAAATAATATATCCACCTGTACTGATGATTTGCTAATTGAATCGCGCATAGCACTTGATTCTCATTATTCGTGTCAATTGTGTTCTATAAAGTCCCTCTGAACGCTGAATTAGTAAATACAGAACCATTGTTCCTAGGTGAAATACGGGATTCAGTTCCTGTGAGCCTTTGGTCACATTTTCATCAACTGATCAATGTATAACCTTGTTTTATGTATGTTTTTGCTTAAAGACATCTAAGTTAATATAAAGTGTTGGTCTATTAACGTTGAACTCACAGCCAGCAGAACTATAATTCCTGCCTGAACGAAGCTTATCTAACACATGTATTTTTACTGTAAGATATACTACAGTCTTGTGCTCAGGAGCACTAGACAAAATTTTAGTCCTACACTTAGGAGCCATTCTAAACAGTGAAATCACCAGCAAAAAGCACAGATATTTTTTAAATGTGGCACTAAATAGTGAAATGAACATTGTTTAAGTAAGAGAGATGAAGGGATGCCTGGGTGGCTCAGTCAGTTGATCATCTGACTCCTGATTTCGTCTCAAGCCATGATCCCAGAGTCATGGGATTGAGCCCCGCATTGGGTGCCATGCTGAGCATGGAGCCTGCTTAGAATTCTCTCTCTCTCTCTCTCTCTCTCTCCCTTCCTCTCCCTCTGGTCCCTCTCCCCTGCTCATGCTCGCTCTCTCTCTCTCTCTCTCTCAAGTAAATTTAAAGGGACGCCTAGATGGCTCAATCGGTTGAGTGTCCTACTTCGGCTCAGCTCATGATCTCGCGGTTCATAAGTTCGAGCCCTGTGTCTGGCTCTGTGCTGACAGCTCAGAGCCTGGAGCCTGCTTTGAATTCTGTCTCCCTCTCTCTCTGCCCCTCCCCTGCTCACACTCTGTCTCAAAAATAAACATTAAAATTTTTTTTAAATAAATTTTAAAATAAAATAAATACAATTTCTAAAAAAAAGGAAGTAAGATGAGGCAAAAAGGTAGAGCGTTACCTTGTTTGCCTTCAGCTAGGAATGTGCATTTTGGGTAACTCAAAAGTTTCTGCATACTCTATGCATATCCATGGTTGACAGTGAAGGTGTCGTGAATGTTGGGGTTACAAATAAAGTTTAGCAAGTAGGGAAGTTTGCAAACACAGAATCCTTAAAAATGAGGATCTCTTGTACTGTGGAATCATGAAGCTCTGTTGTTATAACCAGAATGTCCTGGTGTGTGTGAATTACCTTTCTGAATATTATCACAATCACATTGTATACAAGTGGGTAAGAATGCCTATAGAATTCTTGTTTGCTGTTATTAATACGTGATTTAATCTTTCTAGGTACCACATAAGTTCTTGAGAGTTAAGGTCGAGATCTTACATGGCCTGTCCCACTGCTTTAGACTTTCAAAAAAATGTGTTGAATTAGGGGACCAATTTCTTTCCATGTTGTCTTTATACTGGTCTCCTCAACTGGAATATGGGGATAAAACTTTGTCATAGAATTGTTTTGAAGATACAGTGAGAAAATTCATGAAAACACTTAGCACTTAACACTGAAGAAATGTTAGCCATTATTTAATCATACTAACTTAAAATATTAAGCGGTAATGCTATTGCTGCAACTGCTTTCTTTCCTGAGTCTGGACTCCACTGTCCTCTCCCATGCTGGCACTGGGCCATGGTGCCATAAAGATGATGAAAAGGTTAGATAGGCACCATTCCTCTCAAGAGGAAATCCACCATTTTTGCCCTTGCTCTCATTAGTCCCATGGTGCTAAGCATAATTTTCTAAGCCACCCTTGGAATTAAATCTCCTCATAATAAATTAGAAGATTAGCATGTGTGTTGTAAGAGTTTATTATGCTGAATTAACACTTCCAGAGTGCCAGAATTGTACACTCAACCTCTTTATAATGAATTAGCAAAATGGAAGTATCATGAAACGACTTGGAGGAAGAGACGAGATTTTTTGTTTTTAGTCAAATGTATACTCTTTTCCTCTCCTGAGAGCTATCAGGATTCTTGTTTTTGTTTGTTTGTTTTCTTTATGTGGAGATTTGATTTTTTAGGAGACATTTAGAAACTTTTGTAGGTATAATGTTTGTATCTTATTTTCCTTTTTTTCTTTTGAGCTGGTTAGGGTGGATGATGGAGAAAATGGAAATGATTACTATGATTCTTGATGGCAAAATTAAAAATGAATTACTAAGAACTTTCTTCCATAAACTACTTCTTAAAAATTGGATACTTTTGTTGTGTTGAAAGATTCCAAGAAAGGTTGGCTGTTCATACCCATTGTTGAATATACTGTGTTTTCTTCAGTATGAATCTGATGAACAAGAAAAAAGTGCCTATCAGGAGTATGACAGTGACAGTGATGTTCCTGAGGAGCTAAAACGAGATTATGTGGATGAACAGACAGGTGATGCACCTGTGAAAAGGTAATTGTTCTTAGATTGTATGCTTTTCTATGTTGTGCTTTTAAATACAGTATTTCCTTTAAGGGTTAAGAAAAAACAAAAAACAAAAATTAAATATTTCTGTAGGTTATGATGTCATGTGACAAGTTGATATGTTTTTAAATGATTCCTGCAAGATTAAAAAAATAGTTTTTATTTTTTTATATTGGGCATAATCAAAGGGCTCTTAATTTAGAGAGCAGTGGTTTTTGCAGAAAAACAAACTTTTGATTTATAAAATCAGAGCTGTCTTTGGAGGCAGTTCCTGCTTCACATAAGTTAAAAAAAAAACCTCAAGGAGGAAGGGCACCTGGGTAGCTCAGTCGGTTAAGCATCTGACTTTGGCTCAGGTCATGATGCTGTGGTTTGTGAGTTTGAGCCCCGCATTGGGCTCTGTGCTGACAGCTCAGAGCTTGGAGCCTGCTTCAGATTCTGTGTCTCCCTCTCTCTCTGCCCCTCCCCCGCTCATGCTCCCTTGCGCGCGCATGCTCTCTCTCTCTCTCTCTCTCTCTCTCTCTCAAAAATAAATAAACATTAAAAAAAAGGGGAAAAAAACTCAAGGAGGAAAGTAGTCATTTGTTCTGTATGTGGAGTTTCTGCCTCAATCTAGTAAATGCAGAGAATCTCCACTCATTTTTCCGATGTCAATTACATTTACAAATATATTTGGGCCTTCTGTTAAGGTTCCTTCATTGTTTTGTTTCTATGATAAACTGTCCTGTTCAAAAACTATGATAATTACATAAGAATTTTTTGTCACCTTCTCCCACTTAAATGGGCTGATTCTTAGATGTGAGTGAGTTAATTTCATGACAGAGCATCAGACATTTAGTGACTGCAAATATACTTTATTCTTAATGATAGATTTAAGTACATTCTGCCCTACTTTTTACCCCCAAAGTACCTAGTTAGTACCTATTTAATTTGAAACCCTAATCAATATAATTTCTCTCCTCGAAAATGATCTACTTGTGTGGTAATGGATATTTTAATGTCAAAAATTGTTTCCATTTTTTTTTCACATATATATGATGTTTAAATATCTCCCATCTATGATCTGTTATGAACCAAGTAGAACTGTGTTGTTGAACTTCTTCACTGGATATTTCGGGTATATTTTGGCTAAAAGGAAAACTCTAATTGAAATGAACATGTAAGATAGTGTCTGCCAGTATATGTGTGTATATACTTGCATTTTTTTGTAGGGTTATGCAGTTACCCACCTAACTTACCACTAAGAAGTATGAATAATGTGAACTACAACCTGCATTCAATCAATTACTATCGATTCCAACCTCAAAGTGTCTCTAGAATTTATCAAAATGTCTTGTATTTCACTGATATCATCGAAATTCATGCAAAAATCATCTCTGTGCCAGATCATTGGATCAGCCCCCTTACCTTGGCTACCTGTGTCTAGTTTTACCCCCTCCTAATCCATTCTTGGATACAAATGTAGATTTTTTTTTCTTAATCTAAAAATTTGATCATGTCATTTTTCTGCTTAAGATTTGTATTCAGGTTAAGATTCATACTCTTTAGATGTGATTGCCTTCAGTGACCTGGCCTTTACCTTTCTTCTTATCACTTTTCCCTCAGCCCACGCATTCTCCATGCTGGCACTGCGAACTCTTTATGCTTCTCTGAGCACACTCTCTTCTTTTACCTCTGTGTCCCCCTTTTTTCCTGTACTTATCACATAAGTTCTACTTTTCCTTTGAACCTAGTGTCATACCTAACCCCAGACTCTGTCATTATACCTTATGTTTTAGATATTAGGTTTAGATTCTATGTTTTCATATTTATAAGTCTGAAATCAGGATGTTTGGTACATTTGATACAGAATTTCCCTGAAACATCTATTTTTTAAAGTAACATAGCTTTTTTTAAAGTTGTTAATTAATGTCTTTGAATCAAAGAAATAGAGTATAGTACTTTAGTTCTCTGTTTATGAATTACTCTTCTCCTCTAGACTGTAAACTTTGTAAGGACAGGAGATAATCTTTATATCCCTACCTGATACATGGTAACATTTTTCATAACTAATTAGGAATGGAGGATAGATCCTAATCTCAATAACTTACTGATTTACTAGTTGACAACCCTAATTGCAACTCTGTTTTGTTTTTCCATATTAAGCGTTTCTAGGGAAACTTTAAAAAGCAGGAAGAAATCAGATTACAGTCTAAATAAAGTGAATGCACCCATCTTAACAAATACAACACTGAATGTAATAAGACTTGTTGGTAAGTAGCTACACCTTTTAAAAAAAAACATTGTTAGTTAAATTAGTCTACTTTTGTTACTTTTATTGGGGTTTTCATTGTACACTCCAATGCTTACCACAAGGAAGGTTTTAAGACTGTTAGAGGTCAATGCTTTCTCATCATAATTGTCTCAAATAGTATAATACTAATATTAATGTCAGTTTTTCTTTTTCAGTTAACTACTTGGTATTTGTGTCTTCTACTTTTTCTAAAACATTCCAGTTATTTGGTATGTAATGAAAAATTCTCTATGTGAATTAGAGGTGTGTGTAGGATGATGATAGTACCCATTTCACATTTACACTATGTTGTGCTTAGTTCATTGATCTTCACAATCTTCCTGTCAGACAGGCAGAGTGGATAGTGATTCTCTGGCATTTTCAGACATAAGAGCTAAACGTTCACACCATAGAAAGAGTTATTCTTATTACAGATAGGACCTTTATTGATGATTTTGTAGAAAGCAAATAATGTGAAGAAATGCCATTTAAAATATTTAGGTTTGAAGATGATGCGGAATTTTTAACATTCAACATTTCAACATTTTATATGCCATCCTAACCTTTATGTCTCACAAGTAAGTCTGTACATTTGGCATATAAGTTATAGAGATGTCTTCTCAAATTAATTAAGTCATCTATACCAGTCAGGAATTTTAATGGTGTTCTAGAACAACAACAACAACAACAACAACAACAACAACAACAAAAAAAAAAACCTCTGTATTCTATATGGAGATGATAATATCCTGCTGCCTAGTTTGATTACTCTTGACTCTGATAAAATGGTCTGTATTCTTGAAGATAATTTCTAAATTTCATTAATGAATAGGGCAAAGTAGACAAAATGTTTCTTAGAAGTCCCATTTCCTTTAGGAAAAATAGTGGAAAAGTAATAATGAATTGAGAGGAAAAGAAAAATTTGTATATTTTTATGACACACCAAAAAATGACCAGATTCTAAAGTGTTTTTTTGGCTGATTATTGCCAGGGAAATTAGCCTTTCTTCTTTATCCAAGAGAGCTAACTGAACATAGCATTATGAGTTCCTGTCTAGAATTTATAGAACCAGAACTGGAAGGGTTCTGAGAAGTCATCTGGTATAAATTCCTATAAAACTAGGATTTCTTTCTTTAATGCCCCTAATTTGTGGTGGTCACCTAGCTTTTGTTTCATGTCTCACAGTGAGTGACTGTACGTCTTATTTTTGCAAGACGACTCATTCACCTATTAGACTGATTTAATTGGTAGAAATCTCTTCCTTGTGATAAATCAGTTTCTTTTTCTCTGTAATTTTATCTGTTCTTAGTTACGCCTTTAAAAGTAAAAAGAGTAAGTCTATACTTTTTTCTCCTATTCTTCCCTGTGATCACTTTTCAGGTCTGGGTGGTAGTTATACTGTCCTTCCTTTCTGTATGCTCCACCAGTTCTTTCTTTAGGGTCAGTGTGCTCATTTCCCTTATGTGGTTCCCACTGACAAATATTCCAAAATCCTTGTCATCCTCCTCAGCTTTCTGGACTCACTGTAGTTTCTGGTGTCTGAACACACTGCTTGAGAGATGTAGTTTAATGAAGTCATCTTTTGCCTGGTTGTGTTGAAGGAACAAATCACCCTAACACATCAGTGGCTTTCAGCCACAAAAGTTTACATGATGTGTATTGGCTCCTGATCACCTTTGATCTGTTTCATGTGTCATTCTGAGATTCACGCTGAAAGAATAGTACCAATTTGGAACATGGGGAAAAGAGCAGGAGTCAGTCCATGTTATGACCCTTAAGGCTTCCACCCTGATGTGGCACACTGACTTCCTGTGACATATGTCACTGGCCATGGTAAGTCAGGCTTGACTATTGGAGAGAGAGGTACACTTGCGCCCAGGAAGGCACTACAGGTTAAGATTTGTATTCAGGTTAAGATTCATACTCTTTAGAGTATGAATACTCTCCTACAGTAGAGGAGGATGCATAATCTTCTTACAGGGAAGGGGAGTGGGTTGGGATAAATGGGGAAAATAATACAATCAATCCCATTTAGTGATAGTTTATATTTTTAACCTCACCTAGTTCAAAAAGAACTAGAGGTTATCAACTACTTTTACTCTAAAAGACATATATTTAGTAGAACTAAATCAAATATAAGGCTAAAACAAAATTGAGGAGGGGGGCAAATCATGTTTCATTCAGTTAAATGCAGACAACAGATGCAAATCTTCACTTCTTAGCAGACATAAGGAAATGAAAAAACTGCATTCTGCTATTCTCATTATGTAAGAAATGGATGGAAATGTGCTATTGGTGCTAAATTCAGAAGTCAGTTACAACAAATTCTTATAGAAGGATTACTGATTGACATAGTGGACATTGTTTTCTAATAGTGGATTTAAGAAATGGGGGAAAAGTTGTGTTCTAACGGGCTTTTGGTATGTCAACCCTATAAAGCAGACAGTCCTGAATAAAACCTTACTCAGTGAAGAGAATCTGACGATTGTAATTGCAGCCTTCACCACCACCAGATCTTTTACTAGAATTTCAATTAGTAAACAATGCCTAGTATGCTATTTTAACTCTCACATCTTCCCATTTAGGGCTGGGATTAGGTGCTTCCATTATTCCCTCCCATAGATTTTTATGCCTACCGCTTTCTCTCCCTGGGATGTCTTTATCTTCAGTTTGTATATATTCATAAAATACAACTTTAAGAGAACCACTCACTAAGGGGTCTCCAACCAGTAAATGCTATAGAGGTGCTTGAAGATAATAAACCCGCAAAGGTAATGTCTCTTCTTACAAAGCCAGAAGTACAGTTGTGTAAATAAGGTTGATTAATTTTGGGTGCCTGGGAAGATGAAGGAACTAATTATTCAATAGTTGGGAGGCACATTTTAGAACATTAAAGGCATATTCAAAATGTCCTTTTCAAGTAGTATTTATTTGGCAGGTAATTAGGAGAGATTAAACAAAAAAGTGTTAATGGGGTTTCCCAGCCCTAGGTGGTACCTAAATCTGTTAGAAAAGCCCAGGGAGCCTTTCACAAGTGCAGAGAACTAATCAGAATGCTTGCTTGAGTAAAGAGAAAATTCTGTCAACCTGACAATTTCTTGCAGAGGTAGAGAAATTTTAAGGAATGTGTCTCATCACTGAGATAGGCTTCCTATTCAAGATTTTCTTCTCCTGGAGGCAGCTCTCACTTGAGCAGGTATGATAGGTTTGAGAGGGGCAGAAGTCAGGTTGCCAAAATCCATGCTTATCAAAACTACAGACCTTAGGATAAAATTATTTATTACATTACTTTAGCAGCTGAAAATCGTAACACACCAGCACGTCATGTATCCAGACTTAACATGAAACCAGAATAAAGTTATCTCAGAAACTTTAATATTTTGATATGTAATGTTTAAGGGAAAAAATGTCATTATTTAATTTAGCTTACATTCCAATATTTTTGTTTCTCTAAAAGATACTTACATTTTGTTATTTATATGAAATACTTTTAAACAGTTTTAAAACACTTTCTGAGCTGATAGCTCTATATACAACATGATATTTTGAGAGGATGACCGAAGAAGTGTCATCCTTCAGCAAAATGTGCAAGAAAATCATATAGGAGATTTGGGAGGCTGAAATAGAATATTCAAAAAACAGAATAAAAATAAGTAACAATGAAATGATAGAATAAAAGCTGGTAGTTAAAGACTTAGGTAATAGACTGTGGTCTTCAGTTCATTGTTCAATGTGTTTTTCTAAATTTTATGAGCTGAACTAACTTTTCCTTTCCTTTATGGCTCATTTATAGCATTTCCAGCTTGCCTTTATGTGCTATTTATATCCATTAATGATGTTTCAACTTAGTGCGCTGTGATAAGAATAGCTAACATCCTTCCAGCTCAGATTCTGTTCTTGCTCCTCCCCATCAATTTGTCAGCCCCTACAGATGAGAATGGTCAGAGTCATCTTTGCAGCATATAGAGCATTCAGCCAGTGCTTTTGTAGGTGCCCAGTATACTGAACTGACAAACCTTGATTTTTAAAATCTTGAATATTGGAGCAACACTTTCTCCTCCTCTTCTGTCTTAATCAACAGTGGAGGAACACACACACAGCACCTTCTCTGTACCCTTGAATTTGTTCCTCTGTGTAGAAGTGTGGCTCTCTAAATGAATTTCTCTGGGCCAGCTTTCATGTGGTAATTGCTCTGTTATTTATGTGAAATATTTTAAAATATTTGTTCTCTGTGCTGATGAGCTGGGTAAGGCAGGCCCACTGTTCCTCTTGGTTGTATAGTTCTCCTCCATCTTGTTCCTTGGTTGGTTTCTTTGCCAGTCCCTCTGTGTCTCTTCTCCATGAGTATGCAGGACCCACAGTCTAGATTTTAGGATGATAATGTAAACGGTGCTCTTTCTTTTGTGTTTCCTCATGAAGTTAGGTTTCTTTTCTTTGTTTTTTTTTTTTTTCATGTGTATTTATTTTTGAGAGAGAGAGAGAGAGAGAGAGAGAGAGAAATACAGAGCGTGAGGAGGGAAGGGCATAAAGATTGGGAGACACAGAATCCGAAGCAGGCTTCAGGCTTTGAGCTGTCAGCACAGAGCTCCATACAGGGCTCGAACCCACGAACTCTGAGATCATGACCTGAGCTGAAGTCGGTTGCTTAACCAGCTGAGCCACCCAGGCGCCCCTAAGTTTCTTTACCTAGCACTCTGTACTTGCCCCTTCCTGCATTCGTCATAACTATAATTATTTTACAATGATAGCAGTAGCTAAGACTTCTTGCTCCCTTGTTATAGGCCACGTGAACACTTTACACACATTTTCTCATGAATTCTTTACAATACCCCTTTTATACACCAAATAATTAAAGCCCAGGGGTAAATAACTTGCCTAATGTCACATAGCTGCTAACTAGTAGAGCCCAGATTGTCTGTTCCTAGAGCCAGTAAGTTCTTTTCATGCTTCACAACTGGTAAAGGAAATCAGGAATGTTGATTCTTAACACCTGGACGAAGTTCACAGAGGTTATAATATAGACTGGAAACAGGAATACGAACTTCTTGCAGGTGATCATTTGGGAAGAGATGCTTTTCTTAGTCATCTTGAGGCAGGAGGGAAGGGAGGCTAGGGAGACAAGTTGACCAAAGTATAGCCATTTTGATTTTAGACCGACCCTTAACCTAAAAGTCAGCAGCAGGTCATAAAAAGAGTCACAAGATCAGACTCATGGAAAACCATAAGCCTTACTCTCTCCAGCAATAAAAAGCTACACAGGCTGGACTTTCTTAAAATTGCTTCCTGTGGGTAATTCCATAACCCTAAAACAATGGAAAAACTGCCCAATGTGAATGATAAACCCTAAGTTAAAGACTAAACCCCTCCCTATATGGTTAGCTAATTTAAATAAAACTTATAAAACCTTTCCTTAGAGGCAAAGGAGGGGGGCGGGGTCCTCTTTCTCACCTGGGAGGAGAGACTGCTACTTTGTCTGTGAAGTAGTTCCTTGCTTACTTTTATATTTAATAAATCCTTGTCCCTTCCTCTAAGTGGCTTGCTCTTTCTTTCTCTCACAAAGCCAGGAACCCTCCTCACATGGGGCCTGAGGTCCTCCCTCCTGAGGCATCGGCCAGTCCTGCATCCATCTGGGCTGTGTATTAAGTAACCTTCCTCCATGTTTCCAAAGCATGCTGTTGTGCACTCCACTCTCATGTCCTCTGTAGGGAGTTCTAGAAGGGAAGGAAGAGAAGGTGGAGTGCATCTGAACCACATCTCCATTCACTGACCGACCACATTTTTTAAACGAGGCCAGCTAACTTCAGAGCCTTGCTTTTACCCTTTTATTAAGGTAGTATTCTCACTGTAAGGCAGTAAATAGTAAAGAAGAGATTGTGAGGAAACAGCAGTCTCCCACCCCAGGCCTCCCTACCACCAGCCTGGAGGCAATTTCTTGGTCTGTTTTTGTTTGTCTTCTAGTTGTAATTTCCCAGGAAAGAGTAATGAGAGGTAAATGTTTTGAATTCTTGTCATTTTGAATGTCTTTATTCTGCCCTTTCACGGAATGACAATTCAGCTGTGCATAATAGAATTACAGATTAAGAATTATTTTTCCTCAGAAAGTTGAAACCTGTAGTGTTCTGTTCATTTTACTGTAGTTGAATTTCTTTTCTCTCTCTTCTTTCTCTCTCTCTCTCTCTCTCTCTCTCTCTCTGAAAGCTTTTAGTATTTTTTTTTCCTTGATGTTTCAGAACTCTCTGGTGATGTGTTTAGGTGTGAGTTATTTTTCATTAAGTGTGTTGGGTAGTTCATGACCCTTTCAATCTGAAAGCTCTTATGCTCCTCAGCTGTGACTAATGCTACTATTTATTTGATGATTTCCACTTCCCCATTTTCTCTACCCTCTCTTTCTTTGATTTCTCATTGCTTAAGTGTTGGTCTTTTAGATTGGCCCCTTTATGTCTCCTATATTTTCTCTATCTTCTAGAAGACTTCCATTTGTCCATTTTTTTCTTTCATTTTTAATTTTAAAATCACTTTTAAATTCTTTAAGAGCCCTTGTGTATTCTCTTTCCCCCCACCCCCCATATTCTTCTGTTATAAGGTTTATATAATTATTACATTTCTTTAGCTTGACTTACTGTTTTCTCTGGGATCAGCATTTCTTTTTACTTTTACTCTCTGGGACTGGTGATTTTTGATGACCTCTTCAAATCCAAAATAGAAGGACTGCATAGCTGCTGTGGGTGTCGCTTTGAGTAATGAGAGCTATGCTCTTCCTGCCCCTTTCTCCTCAGTAGGGATCCTGACTGGGAACATCCTATAGAACCGGGCAAGGCTGGGTGGATTTACTAGCAATCTTTACTTTATGGGGACAGATCCCCCAATTTTTAGAATTAGGTAGATTTAATCTGTGGTGCCAACATGCACACTAGAACCCTTTGCCTTTCTAATTTATTATTTTTTTTAATTTTGCTCAGTTTTTTTGTTTGGTTTGTTCATGTCATTTATTTACTTCTTTTTGAGAGAAATCCTAAGAGTTTTTGTTTTCTTTTGTTTTTGTCCGTGGGAATATTCTGGTAGCCTGTACTCTATTGTTGGTGAGGGATAGTGATAGAGGAAGACGTGCTGAATGGTAATTTAAGGGTAATGGACCCCTAATGAATCCATCCTTTTTCAGCTCTATTTCTGGCTCCTGCCCTCTTGCACTGTCCACCAAGTCTAAGCAGTCACCATCCTACAGAATAGCTTTTATCTCCTTCATGGTCGTCTTGTGGTTTATGGATTTCTTTGTATTATTCCGTCAAACTCTCCTGTCTCTTATGTGTCATCCAGACAGGGGTTGGGACACTATAACATGCAGGTCAAGTGAGTTAGGCTACCTGTTTTTGTAAATAAAGTTTTATTGGAATACACCCATGCTCATTTGTTTACATATTGTCTATGGCTGTTTTTGTGCTACAAAGGCAGAGTTGAGTAGTTGAAACAGAGACCAGCAGAGCTGAGTAGTTGCAACATAGACTGTATGGCATGCAAAGCCTAAAACTATGTACTCTTTGGTCCTTTATCAGAAAGGTTTACCAATTTAGAAATTGGCTTGGTGTAGAAATTTTTCGAGATTTCTCATTTTCTGGTGATCATACCTACTCGCCTTTCCCTCCTCATCCCTTTCTCTTCATAGATACAGGCTTAAACTACTGTAAAATTCTTTTAATTCAGTAATTCTGAGAAGGTACATAGGCCTCCTCCAGCCTCCAAAAGCCTACCCTGCCCTCATGAACTGGAACAGAGCTCTTATTCTTATTCTTATTCTTATTCTTATTCTTATTCTTATTCTTATTCTTATTCTTATGTTTTAATATGCTGGCAGCCTGCATATCGATGGCCGCCTCCCTCATCTGACCATTTAAGGTATGAGAGCAGGGACTCTTAACACCTTGTGTCTTAACACAAAGCCAAGGACATAATAAGCCTTCAGAAATTGTTTGTTGAATGAATTGAATGAATGAATATAAATATATTTAAACATTTTTTTGAGAGTGGTGGGTTTTTATCTAGTTTTTTTTTCTTTTGAATGCAACATTTAAAATAGCTTTACCTATTAATAATTCATTTATATATTATTCCTTAAGATTAATTATATAAACAATGGTTAATCTTACTAGTAATGGAGAGGAGCTTTGTGTTCTGGATATATATTAACCCAGATATTTGCATTCTACCTCATTTTACTTATCATCTCTTATTATTTCTCTCTCTAATTGATATCTCAAAACAGATATCAATTAAAACATGATGTTTTAAAATTTTTTTCAGTGTCACATTTTTGTGTAAATAGTTGCAGTTTAAAACCTACATGTTTGTAATTGATGAAATACCTGCATAGTGATCCAGAAAGTTCTAGGAGCATAATTTTCAAATATTTTTCCATTGTGATTTTTTTAAAAAAGTCTGTGTGAAATAATTACAAATCATGATTCTAAAACAAAAGACTTACAAATAAGAGTAAGAATAGAATCTGAGTTGAATGGTTTTTACTTTTTGGTGTGTGTGTGTGTGTGTGTGTGTGTGTGTGTGTGTGTGTGTGTGTGTGGTTCTTTTCCTGACCATCTGAGTATTGTTTAGAATCATTTCGTATGTAAATTAAAGCAGCTGTACTGAGTTCTTAAATAATAAAGAAATGGTTTCCATAGTAGATATTTCCATTAGAGTAAATTTTTTTCTACTGCAGTTAATGTGTTTTCTCTTGAGTCATGGTGTCTTCAATAGTACCAATTTAAAATTTATAGCAGTTACATTAAGTAGAGTGAGCACCTGAATTATTTGCTCATTTGGAAATTAAGCAAATGGCCTGTTTTAACATCTTCTGCAGAAGAGCATTTTTTAATAGATGTGCTTCTTTCCCTATTATTCCCCATAAAAAAGAAACACAATTAGGGACTTGTTATTATTTATTACTTGATTCAGCCCATCTCCCATGTACCCTTCAAATACATTAACAAGTTTATAAATGTAGAGATTTGAGGTTTTATTTTTTTCATTTTACTTTCTTTTGAGATTTGGGTTTTTAAATATTTTTTTTCTGTAACTGTGTCATATGTTTAGGGAGAAGAGAACATAATATTGGCATCTCCCAAAGGAAGGAAGGAATAGGACATTTTTTTGGCACTTTGAGAGTGTTGAGCTCTTGAGTGATGTAGTGATAAAGAAATGTTCTTGGCCTCTGACACAAGATTTCACAGGGCTAGGGTTCAAGGGAATAGGATGTGCCTTCTATGTGTCCTTTTTCTTCTTGCTTTTTTACTTTTGCTCTGTGTATATAAGCTTGTGAAAAAGGAAAAGCTTTTTTTCAAGTACATTGTCTTTGGTATTATGCCTAAATATTTTTGAAGAAATTATTTTATTTAATTTATTAAAAAATTTTTTTAATTTATTTTATTTTATTGGAAGAAATTATTTCAAATGGAATCCAAGAATGTGGAACTATAGTGTGTGCTGTGTTATTTATAAAAGAGTATAGATGTTCCATGAATATTTGACAAACAGTAAAATATATTAGTATAAAAATATTTTTGTAGGTATTATTTATGTCAGTGCTCTCCAGTAGTACTTTCCAAGATGCTGTAACTGTTCTGTATCTGTGCTGTCCAATACAATAACCACTAGCCACAAATGACTATTGAGTACTTGAAAATGGCTAATGGGACTAGGAATGTAATATTTCATTAAAAAATACATTTGATATAGTGTCTGTATAATGATAGACTTAACAGATTTTAATTTTTTTCTAATTTTGATTTTTTTCAGGTAAATATATGCAGATGATGAACATTCTTAAGCCAATTGCCTTTGATGTTATCCATTTCATGTCTCAGCTATTTGATTATTACTTGTATGCAATATATACCTTTTTTGGTCGAAATGATTCAGTAAGTCACCTTTGGTGGGAAAGTCTGTTTCTTTAAAAATTCATTTATTTTTAAAATGTAAAATTTTTCACTCTCTTTGTATGAAATATACAAATAATATTATTTTTAAAATTATCCATCGAAAATCTAACAGAATTTTTGATGTCACCTTTTTGTCTGCTTAATTACCTTATTTATATATTAATCTTAAGCTCTGATATGATACACATATTTTATGTTATTCAAATTTTGGCAGAAAAAGTGCAGCATCTGTTTTTAACCTTGATGCATTTTGGCAATGAAAAATGTGTGGGTTGCCTTGTTTAAATATGGCTCAGTGTGTAATTACTATATAGTAAATGAGACATTTTTAATATTGGCTTGCAAATCTTAGCAGGCACTCCTACAGTCAGAAGATAATGGCAAGCATTTATTTATTTATTTTTTTTAAATTTTTTTTCAACGTTTATTTATTTTTGGGACAGAGAGAGACAGAGCATGAACGGGGGAGGGGCAGAGAGAGAGGGAGACACAGAATCGGAAACAGGCTCCAGGCTCTGAGCCATCAGCCCAGAGCCTGACGCGGGGCTCGAACTCACGGACCTCAAGATCGTGACCTGACTGAAGTCGGACGCTTAACCGACTGAGCCACCCAGGCGCCCCAAGCATTTATTAAAATAATTGAAAATCTTTGAACTGAACCTTCTGTCTGCCACAGAATCATTTCCTGTACCTCCTTTTTGTGTTTCCACAAGCTCTTACTGCATTTGTCTTTTTCTACTCCTAAAGAAAACAACATGGTATTAGACAGGTACCTTATATGATATTTGGTAATTATTATGTGGTTCACCTAGATAGTCAATAGATTTTTGTGTAAAAGTATACTGCTGGGCCCTATGAATATATCATAATACTAACTTTTCGTATATTTTGTATCTTTTTAAAAACATGTGAATTTATCTTTTAATATGGGATCTGAATTTCCTATTGTTCTTAATTGTCTAATATATTTTTTAGAAAGAATACCAATAATCACAGACAGATTATTGCTACAGAATTTGTTGCTCATTAAATATTAATTCTTTGAATTTGGAAACTCAATACATAAATATTAAAGAAGAAAGACATTCTGGGGTTTTAGCTAATTGTCAGAATCTTTCAGTCTTCTAGATGAGCCTTACTGTGTCTCCTGGGCCAAACCTGCAGACCAGCACTATCCAAGAGAAGTTTAAAGTAATGGAAATGCTCTAAATTTGCACTCATATGGTAGTCACTAGCCACATGTGACCTTTGAGCACTTGAAATGTAATTAGTATGACTGAGGAACTGAATTTTTAATTGTATTTAATTTTAGCTAATTTATTGCTAAATATAAATAGCCACAGGTAGCTCGTGACTATCATATTGGGTAGAACAGTTCTGGACCACATTATTGATAAGATGTGTTAATATAGGGTCCTTTGGAAACTTTTGGGAACTAATACTTTTGGACATGACTTTCTAGCTGATTATAATACTGATTAAATACTGGCACAGATTTGTTTACAGTAGGGTTCACTAGGACCTGAGAAAGTTAGCAAAGTATAGTTAGGTATTTATTATAAAATATGCTGCATATGTTATTTAAAATATAGTATGTTTTAAAGAACACATTAACCTTATAACTTGTATTAAAAGCATTTTCAATCCTGTAAGACTCAGTAACAGACATTTCAGTGTATTCAGGTAATTAGCTGTCAGTGATAAGCATTTCTGTCTTTAACCTGGGTGTCTACCCATATATCATATTAGAAACATTTTGTATTATATGAACCTATACAAAATGTGCATATGAGTGAATATGTCTGAATGAATATAGCATTTACTCTGCCTCTTACTTGTACTTTTTAAGAAAGACTTTTGTTAGAGTATGCTTAGTAATACTAGCTTTATTCGACCATGTGAATATTGAAAACAGCACATCTTCAAATAGAATATAATTTAGATTCTGCTGTTTTTGATTCTGCAAAAATGAAGGAAACACTGTTTAAAGCAAAACAAAGACAATCTATAAAGGGTTTTACAAATTTGTAAAAAGAAACACTTCATCCTTCTACCCATATTTTACTTAGCTTAATTTTACATACATTTAAAGTTTTTTTTGTTTTTGTTTTTGTTTTTTACCTTGCAAGATTATATTCGTCTTAATTAGCTACTTTAAATTCCTTTTGGAACAAGACAATCTAAATAAATAGCATAAATAAGCATATGCAAGTATATAAGATTGAAGAGGTAAACTTTTAATTTCCTAAGAAAATAAGCTTCTAAGTCTTTTAGAAATCCTAGAAATTTCAGTTTTCAAATATGTATGTATGTATGTATGTATATGTGTGTATACATATACTCCAAGTTGCCCTGTTAGCTATTGAGTCTTATGTGGTAGGAGGGGAGGAGTAATTAGGTAATGGGTAGAATAGGAAGAGCACAGTGGTACATAGTTGCTTCTACTTTTCTCCCAGAGAAGAAAGATACTTGTATGAGTGAATTCAGATGGATGCTGCATATGGAAGAATCTGTTTCCCAGGGTTTCTAGAAAGTCATTGGCTGGGAGGCCATAGTGTATGCAGCAGGCTAAGGGATTCTTCCTCTTTAAACTAACTCCTCCAGAAGCTCTTGCTCTTCATTGAACTGTTTATAGCCTACAACACCACACTGTATTATATATCTAATCCATTTGGTTCTATTATAATAATGTTACTTGTAGTGTTGCTTTATCTTGCCTTGCCCCAGCCTTCCATTGGTCACCTCTTGAGTTATGTTTTCTGTGGTTTTTCCTGTTCATAGCCTCTCATGAAGACCATTCTGTAGCTTACCTTAACAAAGTAGTAAGCACATAGTGGATTCTTAGGACACATGGATTGATGTCCTAATTATTTCTTATCCAAGTTAATCTGATGAGTGTTGTTACTTGAAAACAGTTTGTGAGCATCATTTAAAGTTACCTTTCATTAGTGAAACTTCTTTAATAGAGTGTCTGTGATTCAGTTTTTAATTTTTTTATGAACAAATTAACTTCCACTTCTGGATATGTAGGACTACAGTCTAACGGGATGATACTGCCTGTAGAAAACAATTACAAAACCTGAATGTTATACAAAAGACAACTATCTGAAGATACTGGAGAATGAACGAAGCATATAGACTCTGGGTGGGGGAGAGTTCATGCTAGTGTGTAGATTGGGGAAAGGGGAGGTGTAAAAAAATAAATTCCATCTCCATGGCCTTTGAGCCTGGGATTAAGTACAGTTCACTCAGCACAAAGGTAGAGGCAAGCATAGGAAAACTTTGTCTTTATGGATTGGGGAACCAGAAAATTGAAGCCAGGAAATTGAGAACAATGAAAATAGTAGGGGAGAAATTCAGAAGAAAAAGGGCCAGGGAGGGGATTCCCAAGCTTTTTTACCTCCATCTTTGATTAACCCATAACCATGTTCATATGAAACAGATTAACTACAGCCAAAGAAAAAAGATCTGAACAGAGAGTGAAGCTGTTGCATAAGAGACAGTTTGTAGTACAAGCTCAGCCAAGAAAATTACATAATGCAAACAAAGGAAACAGTACCCAGTGGAAAAAAATAACAGAATCCAAAATCTCCAGAATTAAATTGATGATGCAGTCTAACTTCACCCAACATACTTAGAAGTAAAAAAAGCAGAGTACATCCTTAAGTAAAATGAAAGTCAATTTAGTTTGATCCCTTAAGATGTTGGAACTAAGGGATAATATTTTAAGTGGACTATTAGAACTGTCTTGAATAAAGTAGAAAGATGTTTTAAATGTATGAACATCTCAGTAGAGAAGTAGGAAGTTCTAGTAGGAACAGTAATAAAAAGTCAAAGGGAAATCCTAGAACTGAAAAATGCAATTTCAGCAATTAAAAAAAATTACTGAGTGTACTTTACAGCTAAATGGACATGTTAGAGGAAAGAATATGTAAAACGTGAAGATAAATTGGAAGATTGGAAAACAAAATGATCAAAGCCTTAGGGACATGTTAAGTCAAATGATCAAACATACATGTAATTGGAATACCAGATGGAGACAAGAGAGATAGAATGAGGTACAAAAAATATTTGAGGAAACTTTGACCAAAAATTTGCAGATACAAGTTACTAAATGAACAGCAAGCAGAATAAGAACAAAGGAACATACAGCAGGGTACCTCATGGTGAAGCAGTCTCTTGAAAATGACAATAGACTTATTACATAAAGGGACCAATGATCTGAATCAGCTGACTTCTCATGAGAAATTGTGGAGGCTGTAGGAGAGAGTAATACATCTTTAAGGTACTGAAAGAGAGGAAAAGAATGTCCATTCAGAATTTTATATCTAGCAAAAACACCATATCAAGAATGAATGTGAAATTAAGTTGTTTTTAGATAAAAAGAAAAAAAAAACCTAAGAATTTGTCACCAACAGACATGTAATATCGAAATGCTGAATGAATTTTTTTCAGGCTAAAGGAAAATGATACCAGAAAACTTAGATCCTGAGGAAAGAATAAAGAACATTGGTTATGGAAACTACTTGGGGAAATGCAAAAGATTATTTTTTTCTTTTTCCTTTTAATTTATTTATAAACCATATAGCTGTTTAAAAGTGAAATCATAACATTATTTTCTAGAGTTCATAATATATGTAAATATATTACATGTAACAACTACAACAAGATACGTGGGGGGATATGGATCTATAAGATGGCAAGATTTCTGTATATTATGTTAAACAGTAAATGGATTGTGTAATATCAGAATGTATATTATAATTCACAGGACAATGAAAAATAATATTGCAGATTAACTCTTTACCAAAAGGAAAATTAAATTAGAATTCCTTTTTTTAAAAAACTGTTTTTTAATGTTTATTTATTTTTGAGAGAGAGAAACAGAGCACGAGTGGGGGAGGGGCAGAGAGAGAGGGAGACAGAATCTAAAGCAGGTTCCAGGCTCCGAAGTGTCAGCACAGAGATTGATGTGGAGCTCGAACTCACAAACTGTGAGATCATGACCTGAGCCGAAGTTGGACGCTTAACTGACTGAACCACCAGGCACCCCTTCTTTTTTCTTTTTTAAGTTTTTATTTATTTATTTGGAGAAAGAGAGAGCAAGCGCAGGGGAAGGGCAGAGAGAGAGAGGGAGAGAGAATCCCAAGGGGGCTCTGTACTATTAGCTCAGAGTCTGCATGGGACTTGAACTCACAAACTGTGAGACTGTGACCTGAGCCGAAACCAAGAGTCGGACACTTAACCAACTAACCCACCCAGGCACCCCTTAAACTAGAATTCTAAAATATAAAATTCATATAATCAGAAGAGACAGGAAAGGAGGAACCAAGGAACAAAAAAAGATATAACATATAATGAATGGTAGATTTAGACCCGATCAATAATCACATTAAATGTTAATGGACTAAACACTCAAAAGGTAGAGATTGTCAGAATGGATTAAAACAAAACAAAAGAAACACTTTAAATGTAAAAAATACACAAAGTGAGGATATATATATGCATGCGTGTGTGTATAATATGTGTGTGTGTGTGTGTGTGTGTATTTAGAGAGAGAGAGAGAGACCATTAAGTATATTCTAATCAAGTTAAAAGATTGAAATCATACAGAATATGTTCTCTGATGACAATGTAATTAAATTAGAAACCAATAACCATAAGATAACTGGGAAAAAATCTAAGCATTTGGAAATTAACACACTTCTAAATAAAGGTTGGCTTAAAGAAAAAATCATGAGAAGTTAGAAAATACTTAAAAGTGAATAATAGTGAAAGCACAACATATCAAGCTGTGCAATACAGCTAAATCAGTACTTAAGGGAAGTATCTAGTTTTAAATGCCTGTAATAGAAAAGAAGAAAGACTCAGGTAATGATAAGCTTCCACCTTAAGAAAGTAGAAAAAGAAGCATAAATTATGCACTGTGTGTTTTCTTACAAGGGCACCAAACCTCTCATGAGGACCCCACTCTCATGACCTCATCTAACCCTAATTACCTCTCCCATCTCCAGATAGCATCTCATTAGAGATTAGAGCTTTACCATATGAATTCTGAGGGGACAACAAACATTCAGACCATAAATGGAATAAGTAGAATTTACATACCTTGCTTGTAGAAATGAAGAATAATACAGCCACTAGAAAACAGTATGGTAGTACCTTATAAAGCTAAAACTATGCTTATTATATGAATCAGAAATTCCACTGGTAGATAATTACCCAAAAGAATAGAAAATATATGTCTTCTCAAGGATATATATGTGAATGTTCATAGTGACATTATTCAAACTGAAACCCAAATGTGCGTCACCTGGTGAATAAGTAAACACACTGTGATATATCCATATTTTGGAACACTATTAAGCAATAAAAGAGCATGAATTACTAATAGGCTTATAACATGGATGAATTTCAAAAGCATGCTAAAGACAAGAAAGTCAAACACAAAAGACTACACATGTATGATTCTATTTATACAAAATTTTTAAAAAGGCAAAACTGTAGTGATAGATCAGAGGGTAAGATTGGAGAGAGGAAATCAAGTGCAAAGGGCATAAGGGCATTTTTCAAGGTGAGGAAAATTCTATCTCTTGATTGTGTTTTTTTTTTTAATTTTTTTTTTAACGTTTATTTATTTTTGAGACAGAGAGAGACAGAGCATGAACGGGGGAGGGGCAAGGAGAGAGGGAGGCACAGAATCAGAAGCAGGCTCCAGGCTCTGAGCCATCAGCCCAGAGCCCGACGCGGGGCTCGAACTCGGGGACCGCGAGATCGTGACCTGAGCTGAAGTCGGACGCTTAATGGACTGAGCCACCCAGGCGCCCCATTGATTGTGGTATTAGTATAAGACTATACAACTACCAAAATTCATCAAACTATACTTGCGATGGCTGAATTTGACTATATAAAAATAATACTCTAGTGAAAAAAGAGGGAAAATGAAATAATAAAGTTTATAAAATGTAGTGAAAGTAAAATGTATTTTGAAATTACCACATAAAATGAGTTCATGTTTTCATGTTTTACTGTACCATGCCATCACACAACTATTTTAGCTTTAGGATTTCTGTCACATGTTGTGTAAGTAATTACTTGTTTTCATCCTATCTCAGATACATAAGGATGAGGAACAATATGTTGTGTATGTGTATGTATGTGTGTGTATGTATACACAAACATATATATAAATGAATTAGTGAGATGATATATTTTATAGTTTACTATTAATACTTTAAAATTTTTGGCTCATACAGAACATTTTAACATCTTTCTAGAGGTCTATATATATCTATGATTACCTCTCAATTAAATTTATATTCATCAATTGAATCATCACCCAAGGACGCAACTACCTGGCTTTTCATGATTTAACAGTCAACTGTCTCTTCTCATTTATGTTCTTGGGACATTTATATGTGCTTTGACTTTGATGTAGTAAAGCGAATTCTATACTGTGAAATGTTTACTGAGGCTAATAAAAAGTTTTCTTCATTTTTGAATGAGGATTTGGGCTGTCTCTAATTTGTGTTAGAAAAATAAATTTAAAACAGTCTACATTATTATGCTTATACATAAGTATGATGCAGTACACTATCTTTAAGTATCAGAAATCATAAGTTTTATAACTAAAAATAATAACTTATGGGAAAAAGATACTGGTGAGCTCTCTCCTAATTAATTTATGAGATTGACAGATGCTAGTGTGACCTGTAAATGCAAATGTGTGAAATAGTTCTCTTGTTCCCTTAAGGGCTAAGGTTTGACTTGATGTTTTGAAATTTTTAAATGTAGTTTGGAGACCTTCCGAAGACTAAGTATCTGAATGAAAACTCAATGGATACTTAACTTGAGTTAATATGAAGGTATAACATATGAAAGATTATCTCCGAAGTGATGGTAGCATATGCCTTTCTTTTTCTTTTTCAGCTGGAATCAACAGGACTAGGCCTTAGTAGTAGTAGACTAAGAACAACTCTTAACAGAATACAAGAAAGCCTTATCGATATGGTGAGTAATCATTTGGAATTAATTCTTTGGGGTTATATTAAATAAAAATTAACCATCCAATCAACTACATATAAATGTGTGTCTCTATATATATTGAGTGCCTGAGTCCTCAGTATTGCTCTACATGCTTGTAGGAAGTAAATAGAAGTTTCTTATAGTCTGATTGGAGAGAGAAAACTGATCCTCATGAAAGAGTATAATATTGGCTATATATCCAGTACAGGTCCAAAGGGAGGAAAGTTTCATGTGGAAACTTGATTTCAGAGAATGGCTACAGGAAGAAGTGAGAGTTGTGCTAGTCTTTGAAGAGCAGGCAAGGGGTTAGTGGGAAAAAAGAAAGAATGGCATTCCAATTAAGGTTCAGAAGATGAGGACGGGCCTCAAGGTGGGAGCAAGCCTGGCCCAAAGTTTGGCCATCTTTGTGATTGGGATACTGATATATATACTGAAGAGTTGTGTTGCCGGGAGTATTTGGAGCCACTTGAAATTCAAGGAAGAGGCTTGGGTGTAGTTGGCTATGCAGTATGGGGTCTGGATTCTTGACTGTTGGGTCACTTGATGTAATGCGTATTTTAAGAAAATAGATTAGGCAGCAATACAGGGCTGAGCATTTGTAGTGTTTAAGGTAACCTTGGCATTTAAAATAACAATTTTTTTTTTCTTGTGATGGGTCACTGTAGCCAGAGATTTTTGTTGTTCGCCACATTTCTCTGCATCTACATTAATCTCAGGATCCTCTGATTTTTCTTTATTTCTTCACCTACCCAAACAAGCAGTCATTTTCCTCTTTTCTCATAAGCTCTGTGTTATGTACATACTTATGCTATGGAAGTTTTTAGTAAAGCAATGCAGTCATTCATTCTTTTAGGAAATACTCATTGTAATAATTATTATTCGTTGGGCATGGTTGTAGTGCTAGATATTCATCACTGCACAGTAGAGGTACTTCTTTCTGGGAACTTATATTTTATTGAGGCAGACAGATAAACAAATACGTAATATAGTATCAGATACTGAGAAGTGCTAAGAAGAAAATGAAGCAGAATGGTAAGAATGGTGATCTTTGAGCAGAGATGTGAATAAAACGAGAGAGGTATGTGCTCATATCTCAGATGAGCACTGTTTACACAGAGGAAATCACCTATATCCATCTCCCTTATAATTTGGAGATCTTCTTGCTCAGCACATATAAATTTTCATAACACTTAGCTCTGCAAACTACACTTTTTCAGTAAATGTTCATAGAATAAGTGAATAAACTCCAGTCCATGAGTTTCTTGTCTCCTGGCTTAATCTGGCTTTTGTTCTTGGCTTTGTTATCCATTTAATCCTGATCTTCATTTTCAGAGTCCAGGCTCCTTATTTGACCCAACCATTTATTTATTTTTTTTGTTTTTGTTTTGCAAAATCCATTGGCTTCCAACCCCATTAGAAGGTATCTGTGTTTCAGTTTTGCTTCTCCTGGTTTGACACTTAGTACAACCTTGACCATCAATCAGATCTTGTTTTCCAGATCTTAGTCCACAGCTAAAGTTTTTCTTGTTTCTGGTTGAAAGGCTTGAAATTGATGAACTGAATAGTCATAACCAGAAAGTCCAGAGTGGGGTGCAGTTACCTCTAGAACTCATTGCACTTAATCCAGTCTGGGCTTTATGACAGTTGTAGTGATGGATTCCTATTATTATTTTCCTAATAAAATAATAATAATAATAATAACAATAATAATAATAATAATACAGTTTTTTGAAAAAAAGCTTGACAGGTCAAAATTTACCACTAGAGTCATTCGTTCTGACGTCTCTGTCCTGTTAGTTACTAGTTTATGATTGTCAAACTGCAGTTCCAATTTTTAGTCTTAAAGAGTAGATTTGATGCTTCAGATTTTGCCATATGGTGTGTAATGAAATATTATCGAGTAAACAGTGGGACCGAACTAGCTATTCTTTGAGACAAGCTGCCACCCATCTATTGATAACAATGTATCTGTAGCATGTCTGACCAGTTCTGTGTTCATTGGATAAATTTTTTCCAGAACTGGTAGTCAACTTTAGAAATGTATTTTCAGAAACCAGCTACATGCCCCCTCCCTAGTAAATGGTTAGATAGATGTGCCTGCTTTTCTCTTTGGCACTTCATCTTTTATTTTATTTATTTATTTATTTATTTATTTATTTATTTATTTTTTAATATATGAAATTTATTGTCAAATTGGTTTCCATACAACACCCAGTGCTCATCCCAAAAGGTGCCCTCCTCAATACCCATCACCCACCCTCCCCTCCCTCCCACCCCCCATCAACCCTCAGTTTGTTCTCAGTTTTTAGCAGTCTCTTATACTTTGGCTCTCTCCCACTCTAACCTCTTTTTTTTTTTTTTTTTCCTTCCCCTCCCCCATGGGTTTCTGTTAAGTTTCTCAGGATCCACATAAGAGTGAAACCATATGGTATCTGTCTTTCTCTGTATGGCTTATTTCACTTAGCATCACACTCTCCAGTTCCATCCACGTTGCTACAAAAGGCCATATTTCATTTTTTCTCATTGCCACGTAGTATTCCGTTGTGTATATAAACCGCAATTTCTTTATCCATTCATCAGTTGATGGACATTTAGGCTCTTTCCATAATTTGGCTATTGTTGAGAGTGCTGCTATAAACATTGGGGTACAAGTTGGTACTTCATCTTTTAAAGATATCTTTTCTTTAAGTCCTTATCCTTACCATCTCTTAAATCAGATAGCATTTTGGCTCAGAAGACCATGTGAGTAGTCATTGCTTCTTCAGTTTGTAAGTAGTGCTGACTGTTTTTTGACAGGGCCTCTCCAGGGTCCTTACTCCTCCTCCAGTAATACAGAAGTTTTTCCCGAATTTTCTGTTGGTTTCCAGTGTTTTACATGTTAAATTATTATTCATACTGATAAGAATTGGTTTATTATTTTAGAAAATATATTTGTCATTTTCTAGACCTTGATCTCAGGTTTTCATATGCTGGTATATTACTTTTTCTTCACTTCATTAATTTGCATCTACATTGGCAGAGAACATTAATTGGTTTCTTGCTATTCAATACATTCTTTGGCTATTAAAATAATTTATAGCCTAATCAATCTGGAACCACTAGATGGAAGTTGTATGTTTTTTCCTGTATTTCCCCTATGTGTTAGTTAAAATTTTAATGAGCACATTTCTGGTAATTTTTCCATTTTCTCCATATATATCTTCTAAGTTTTCCTTCTCTTTAAGCTGTAAGAGGCAACTTGGAATCATTATGGTCTTAAAAATGCCACCTGAAATCATTTATTGTGTAAATTCAATGTAAATATAAGACAACTTGACACATCAAATAGACTTTCAAGAAAAGGAGTCTACAAGGGGAAGACAAGAAAAGGAAGCTAGTATAGATCACACTGGTACCAGAACTGTGAATTTTTAGTTATCTGGTGATGTTAAATTGTTTGCTTTAAGATATTTGGCTATCAAACCTTTGTGCTTTGATACCTGTGCTTTGATAATAAAAATGTATTTTAAATCGGTCCAGAAAATTCCATAAAAACGACTTCTCTTTGTAGTCGTAATTATTAGTGGCAGGAAAGGTTAAACATTGTGACTTTCACTGTGAAACTAAAGATTTTGATTAAGGCTTTATTCCTCAAAGTCTTCAAAGGGTTTTATATCTTTTCCGTATTGTAGTGGTGTAATCTGAAACACTGATCCAGTTTTGGAGCTTTTCCATTGACAGTTGCAATAAGCACATACCATTTATTTATATCAACTTGACATTGTTGTTATTCTCTTGCTCTCTTCATGGGTATTTTCCTGAATATAAACACAGAACGTTAGCCTTTAAGCAGATAATTACCATAATTTTATGCCTAAAATACCAGTGTTGACTAGGAACAAAGAATGGCATCCTAATGCAAACTCTTTGAAGTGGGGGCAGCAATGCCAGTGATCTCTGCGGGAATGTTTTTGTGAAAGAGCTCTGTGAGTACAGAGGGAGATCAACACATTTGAATTGGAGGTAGGTAAGGAGTAGGTCGAGGAGGTAGTAGGTGAGTGCTTGTGGCCTTTCCCATCATACCCAGAGATCAACTGCATTTCTCTCAGGCTACAGATATAACCTCTCTTTGCCTTCCAGCACCACCTCCCTTTTCTATCCTAAATTAACTAGTTAATATCTACATTCACAGAAACCTTTAGTTTTTAAATATATGGTATATATATGGTGATAACTTATCATAAAAGAATGAAATTCAGAAGTAACTCTGCTGTTACAAATGTGTGGTATTTATGGTTTTTCTGGAGCTCTTTTGAGTTTGAGATTTTACAATATTGGCAGAAAGTTCATGTCTGTTTTTGTCAGTTTATTGCAAAATATTTTGAAAGAGGGTGTGTTTGATGCTTCAAATATACTTATGGAGTCTAATACTCCCAAGTTTCTACTCCTATAAACATAGAAAGAAGCTTACCTGTGCTCATTCAGTCTTACAGCTTTTATACATTCCGAGTAACTGTCAGCTCCTGACTGAACCTCTTTCCATAGGGAACTCATCACCCTTCTTGCTGTAGACTTCTGCTTGATAGAAAGTGCTTTGTTGTGATGCAGCCATTTCTCCCTCTCTGGAACTATTCTGTTATCTATTTCTACCCCATTGGGGCCACTTCGGCTAGCTTAGTTATCTATCTTGCCTGAGTGAGTGATCTCTTCGCCCAATTTCTTTATTAGTTTTTCTTGTTTCAATGTTTCAGTTCTCCTCACCATCTCTTGACTTGTTCTGAGATGGATATTCACAACTCTGACCTAAGAAGAAAATACAGAATATTATAGGAGGTATTGGAAGTAGATGGAAGGCAAGGAGCTACGTGAGGACAGTGTAAGACTCAAGGGATACACGATAGTTGGATAGGTATGTTTGTTATTAAGTCAGTCAGCAAACACGTAATGAGTGTTGGGATACTTTGTGGAAGACCAATGGATGGGCTTTCTGGTAGAAGAGGCACATAAGGAATAAATGAATATCCAGTTTAATGTCAGATTGTGTCAGGAATTACATAGAACTAGGAAAGGGTAGAAAGAGGAGAAAAAGGGTATTAGTTTGTTTAGGGGATCACACAAGGCCTTTCTGGGAAGGTAACATTGAAGTAGATCCCCGAAGGAAAAAATAGAGGAGTGAGCCACCTGAATGAGAATTCATTTATTTAAGAAACATTTATTTAGTGCCTGTTTATTGAACACTTTATATATGATGCCATATCCTGTCTGGGAATTGAGGATACAATTTTGGTGGGGAGACAGCAATCAGACAAAACTCCCTACTCATGTGCAACTTGTTTTCTAATAGAGAGGGAATATTTTGGGGAGAAGTGTTTCAGGTGGAGGGAACAAGGAATGCAAAGACCCTGAAGTTGGGACCATGCTTGGCCTATTCCAGGAACAGCACAGAGGTGAGTATAATTAGAATGAAGCATAGAAGAGGGTTGGTGATAGATAAAACCAAAGAGGTAGCCGGAGCCTAAATCTTATAAGGCTGATTTTACTCTGAGTAACACAAGAAGCTATTAAAGAGCTTTAAGCAGAAGAGCTGAAATTAGGTAAAAGAGAATTATTTTGGCTACTGAGAGAGATGAGGGGGCTTGTACCAAAGTGTTAGCGGAAGAAGTAGTGAAACAGGATCAGATGCTGGATCTGTTTTGAAGGTAGACCTGTCAGATCTGTTGATGGATTGGAAGTGGGATATGACTGTGAGAGGAGTCAATGATGACACCTAACTTCTGGAGAATGGAAGTGCCATTACTGTAGATAGATAAGACTTTTAGGAGGGACACATTTGAGTTCAGTTTTCAGGTATGTTAAATGCACTACAGGTAAGAGAGAGGTCAGGGCTAGCATGTACATTTTGAGCTCTTGGCATGTGGCTGATATTTAAACTGGGAGAGAAAATCCATCTAGGGAGTAGAGTGTGAGTGGGAGAAGTCCAAGGACTGAACTCTAGGACACTCCACTGTTTAAAGATCTAGGGGAGGAGGACAAACTAGCAAAGGAATCTGAGAAGTGGCTGGTGCCTTAGGAGAAAAACTAGAAGGGTATGGTGCTCTGGAAACTAAGAAAGTTTTTCAAGATTAGCTATGTAGGATGCTACAGTAGGTTAACTAAAATGGATATTCAGAGTTGACTTTTGGACTTGGCCATGGGATGCCAGTGGGGACCTTGATAACAGTAAAGACTGTCTTGTCTCCATCAATTAAACTATTAGAGGGCCTGCTGATGCCAGGAGGCATACCAACATCTTAAGATACAAAGGCGGTGAAATTGGTCCCAGCCCTCTAAGAACTCACAGTGAGGTGGAAGGGTCAGGAAACAATTGACTAAGTGTACTTTATGCCACATACAGACATTAAGTATACATGTAGATATGCTAACACAAGAAAGATACTAATTCTTCTTGGGAGATTGAGAAAGTTATAGAAAGGAGGTGAATATGACCTCGCACTTAAGAAATGAGGAGGAAAGAGCCAGGGAGACAAGAAGAGAGCAGGTAAGACAAGAGTGTCAGTAGGACAGGTGTAGCAAGTCCAGTGTGGCTAGACCTTAGAGTCATAGATTACATGGAAATGAGGCTGGCGAGGTAGCTGGTATCACTGTAAAAAGTAGTATCATGGTAACAGTTTAGGCTTTTTTTTTTCTGTAAGGAGTGGATAGTCCCTTGGGACTTTTAAGCTGGGGAGTGGTGTGATCACGTCTCCCTTTTAGGAAGATCACTCGGGTATTCTAAAAATATCAACCAGTGGGGCGCCTGGGTGGCGCAGTCGGTTAAGCGTCCGACTTCAGCCAGGTCACGATCTCGCGATCCGTGAGTTCTGGCCCCGCGTCAGGCTCTGGGCTGATGGCTCAGAGCCTGGAGCCTGTTTCCGATTCTGTGTCTCCCTCTCTCTCTGCCCCTCCCCCGTTCATGCTCTGTCTCTCTCTGTCCCCCCAAAATAAATAAATAAATAAATAAATAAATAAATAAATAAATAAATAAACAAACGTTGAAAAAAAAAAGAAAAATAAATAAAAATAAAAATATCAACCAGTGAACTGTGTGCAAAATGGAGTGGAAATAGGAAAAGCTAGAGGCAGAGGTCTGTATTTGGGGACTGTTAGTCCAGGCAAGATTGCTGTGGGGCCTAGGTCCTAATGAAGCAGGGCAAGAGGAAGAAACAGACATGAGAGGTGTGTGCTAAGGCATGATGGAGGGGAGGAAAGGGAGAGGCATGAATGATTCCAAGGTTTCTCACTTGGACAGTCTGGTAGATGGTGATTTAAATGACCACAGGCATTAAATTAAATAGCATAGGCAGCCAGTTGTAATTTTGTGTTTGTGTGTGTGTGTACCTGTGTGCGTGTACGTGCATGTGTGTGTACACGCACAAGCAGGAGGGGGTGATTATTTTCCTTTTTAGTAGGAAATAAATAATGGAGTGGTGACATTGATTAACTCGCATAGTTTCCTTAACCTGATTCCCCTTAGAGAAAGTGCAGTTGTTCCCAAAATAACTTTTAAATGCTAATTGAATAATTAGAGATTGAAAAGAAACAATATCTTTAGTAGAAGATAAGATATAAAAAAGAACTAAAGAAGAATAAAACCATTTTTCTAACTTAAAAGATTTTATAATGTTTTAGTTCCATTGGGCTAAATTTATAAGCCTGTTATGCTCCCACTGTGCATTTGATATCTTTTTCATTCATAAGGCAAGTGTTGGAGATTTGTGACTATGTAATTGATTTAAGAAGTAACCTAGATTTACATTTTGTACACTTTTAGATTTGTTTGTGTCCAAATTCTGTGCAATAATTGTCTTTGCGGATCTTTTAAAGCTCAATACACTCTGCTCTCCGGGCATCCCTTTCTTTTATTCCCATTAACCATCTATCTTCCTTCTCATCAGCAGTGTGACTACAGACTTACACAATACAGTTAGTCCAGTTTCAGTTTGTAAGTGCATTCTAGTCCTGCCTTCTTGAGATTATACCAAAGTTAACCTTAATTAAAGTTCAGATGTGAAATGGTTGATTATATCATGATTTTGTAATGTTGCAGCATGATGATCCTCAAGAGGCAATCTCTTTCCTCGTTTACAGGTTCTTGAAGGGCATCTTACTATTGTCTTTATGAAACATCTGCCAATTCATAAAGATTGCTTGTGTTGGCCAACTTTAGGTCATGCACAGATAATAATGGCACATAGAGTTGGGTCATATTCACTTAGTACAAAAAGGAAATTTCCAGTAGTTAGAAAATATAAAGGAAGGAAAAGAAAGAACAGAGACTAAATGTAATTAATATGTATGCCTACGAGTATTTTAATTATAGGTCCAGTTTTGTAAAATCACATGGTTTATTGCTATTAGATTTGACTTCAGGCTGTGTTTGTACTTGTGTTATATTTTCAGGAAGTTTCAGCAGATCCTACTGCCACACTCACAGCAGCAGAAGAGAGAAAGGAGAAGGTACCAAGCCCACACCTCAGTCACCTAGTGGTTTTGACATCTGGGGATACATTATATGGGTTGGCAGAAAGAGTGGTCGCCACAGAATCCTTGTAAGTTGTTAAAAACAGTTGCTTTGCCATTAAGTACTTAAGAAAAGTTTAAGAGTAAGCATTGTATAATTAGATTTCTAGCTGTATACATCTCCCTCTTCTGAATGTTACTTATATATTTCTGAGAAGTATATCCTAAAATAGATTACCAATTGATTTTTAAAACTGCATGGTTGTTTTTCAGTTCTATAAATGAAAGAAGGGAAATCTTTTAGGTTTCAGTCTTTAGCAAGATGACCCTTGCTTTAAAGTAAAACTTTAAAAGAAAAAGTTGTAGTATACTTTATATTTTCCTATTGAATTGTGGTTCTAGAGAAACTGTAGTTACATTGTTAGTTTAGTGGTAGATATAGTCAGCCCTTGACACCAGTGAGAATATTTCTTGACCTTTAAAAATCCCCCGATTTTTAATACACTTAACGCATATGACTTCTTCCATAAAATGTAGTCCAATATAACTTGAGTTTTTGTGTACATAACAAAATGTAGAGAAAAATGGGATAGCTGCTGGCAGTTCTCCAGGCAAATGACTCCCACTCCTGCACACAGCTTCCTGACCTGAAGTTCACGTGTATGTCTCAGCCAAGTGTCACATGGGGTTACTTCTGAGAAGTGCCAGATGTTAAATCTGTGAATTTAGAGATCTGTTCTGTATAATTAAATAGGATCTTCATAAGAAATCCTTTCAAAAAATACTGTTGTATTTTTTCTTCAGTTTTTTTTTTCTGTGATCTTTGCTCCTGTCTCACATGCAAAGCAGCATAGCTCTTCACCTTGTAGTTTCCAGAGTAGTTTTTTGAAGTCCCTCTTTTTGCACCTCTGCTCACATTCAGCGATAAACTCAGCATTAAGTTTTGGGTAGGTTGTAAATGAGCTAATACGAGGCAGTTCACTAAAGTGGGAAAGAATTTTAATGGTTAAACTTTGGCTTAGAGATCTCAAAGATTACAAAAGTAGTGACAGGCTCTAGATCCTGCACTCTGCTTACACGGTGGGTTATTTGTTCTCTTTAGGGTATTTTTGGCTGAACAGTTTGAGTTCCTTCAACCCCATCTGGATGCTGTGATGCCTGCAGTCAAAAAGCCCTTTCTTCAGCAGTTTTATTCACAGGTCAGAGATGGTCTTGGAAATCATTTCAACTGTGAGCAAGATAAGATTGTCACACATTATTTCAGGTGTTTTAGCTAGTGGCCAGTCTCCGTATTCCACGAGAGCGATTAGAATATGTTTATTCACTCGTGAATTCCTGTGTTAAATACTTACTGAGCACCTCATATAACTTTTAGTCTAATGAGAGAAAGAGAGAGAGAGCCCATCAAAACTGCATTTACAATAAATTGCGATAATGGGAAGGAAATAGCAGCAGGCTGTTTAAACTTTGGCTGGGGGCGGGGAGGAAAGGAGGTGTGGTGGGAGAAGGTTGTCTGGAAAGGCTGTCTGGAGGAAGTGATGTTTAAACCAGACCAGCTGGGTATATCAGTATTTTCCAAACCAAGGGAATGGCTTACATGAATATCAGCCAGTGAGAGCATGGTAGATGTAAGCAGCTGAAGAAAACTCAAATTGTCAGAGCAGGGAAGAGGGCTAGCGATGAGAAAGATGGCTAGGTGATAAGCAGGAACCACATGGTGCGCAGTGTTCTCAGCCAAGAGGTGGGCTTTATTTCGAGGGTACTGGGAAGGTCCCGGAGGATTTGAAACAGGTAAGGGGTGCAGTTGGTGTGTGTGTTAGAGTAGTTGGCGGCAGTAGATGGCAAGCCTGCAGGTAGGGAGACTGGCTTGCAGGCTCTTACAGAAATACAGTTGAGAGGACAAAATCTTGAGGTTGGACATTTAGAGTAGAAATGGAGAGAAGTGTAAAAATTTGAGAAATATTTGCTAGTCTCCATGAGTATCTCTGGTTCTTTAAAGTTGTAGTATCCGTGGCCTCAAACTGATTGTATGCCTCAAGATTATGTTTTGAGTAAGACCTCTACCTATGAACTAAAGTGTTTTCGTAATTGAAATCTTCAGGTATACAGTGTTTTATTTTTAGATGTGATGTATACTAGAAGTAGGCAAAAAATATTTTTGGTAAATCTGAGGTTTTTAGAAAATATCTGTCATTTTTCATTTCTGTGAAATTTATTTCAGACAGTCTCAACTGCCAGTGAACTACGCAAGCCAATTTATTGGATTGTAGCTGGTAAAGCTATTGATTATGAACAGATGCTGCTCCTAATGGCTAATGTGAAGTGGGATGTGAAAGAAATTATGTCACAGCACAACATATACGTAGATGCCCTGCTGAAGGCAAGTACTCTGGGAGCATCTTTGTCAAAGTGGAGTCTATCAGGAGAACTATTCCGCTCATTGCAGTTGCCCTGAGGTGGTGAGGTTATAGTTGTTATCACATTTCTAGCATCGTGATATTAAAGCCCCTGTACTGGAATAGACTTGCTTTTCAAATTTTGTGTTCTTTCAGACCCAAGAATACTATGCAGATTTTTTGGTTTTGCTCGCTAATTTCCCATCTTGAATGAGAGTTCAAGTTAATATTATGTAATCTCAGTAACCATGACTGTGGTGACAAGAAGATATTTCTATTTAATTAGAAGATATTTCTGTACTTGTGCAGATTTATCAGCAAGAGACCAGGCCCTTGATTACTCTATTTTGCTTTTTTTTTTTCCTAGAAATCACATTACTTTTGCAGTGTGTCATGCAAACACCTTTGCATTCAAAACTTACATTTAAAATTTTTCTGGAAAGAATTGTTCATTTTTTGTCATTTATGCATCAAGAGATACTTTTAGATCACCTGACATCTGCCACACACTGATCTAGGTGCTGACAATATAGTTGGAGAATTAAGGAACTTACATGCCCTCAAGGAATTTACTGCCCATATAGAGACAACAGTAAAGACATAAATGAAGATAAGACATGTCAGATGTCAGATGATGAATAGTCCAGTGAAAAAATAAATAAGCAGCAGAAGTGATATAGAGAGTGGCAGGGTGTGGGTTGGGGGCAGGGTGGTAATACTGTTAATTTACTTGTGGTCAAAGGAGGATCCTGATAAAGGGAGGGTTGTGGAGAGGCCCAAAGGAAGCGAGGAGATGAGCCATGCAGGTGTCTGAGGGGAGGAAAGGGCATCTAAGGAAAACCACTTTCAGAAAAGTTTTGTTTTTCATATTTGTCAGTGAAAAGAAAATGGGCCTTCTTAAGCTCCTGACTTTTATCTCATTTACATAAACATCATAAACATTATCTCATTTACATACCTGCTTAGTCCTGGGCAACACATGGTAGCCAGGGACACTTGTGATCCAATAAGCAAAGCCAGAGATCAAAACAGAGATAGCAGCGGAATTCATCATCTAGTGTGCCAACTCCCAGCAATTCCTGGTGCCCTTCTAGAGTTCTGTGATGAAAACTCTGACTTAGGAACTAAGGGTGGGACATCAGTTAGCAATGTCTAGGGGCTAGTGTCAAGTCTGAAGGGTGAGTGACAACAAGGGTGCTTGCTCTCTAATTGCCACCCTGGGAGAACTTTGCTTTCTAGGGCACCCAGGAGGTCTCAGTTGGGAATTTTAATTTGGAATGTGATAGACAAATGTAATTTATAAATAATCACACACACCATTTTTTTTAAACAATTTTGCTTTTGAAAGATTGATTTTATTTTTTTATGGCATGCTGACCATGGTACTCATAGATGGGTGTAAGAAGAATGAGACTTCTACACTCTGAATATATATACTAGATGGAACCTACTTGTCTAGTTATTCTTAATTATAAGAAACATTAATATTATGAGAAGGAACCAATGTATTCCGATTATCAACCTGAACCCAGTTTTGAGCAACTTAAATCCATCTTCTCTAAAGAAACTTTTATATAACTTTTATTCTTTCTATTACTTTTCCAAGTCCAAACCTTTAGGTAAAAAGCAATTTGCATTTGTTGCCCCCGCCAGAATCATAAGTTAAATGAAATGCTTTTATTATTCATTTAATAAGAAGCATTCTTGAACATTGAATTTAACAATGAGTAGAGTGACATTTCATACAGTTAGCATATAACCTTATCTTTAAAATATTAGTGGCGCGCCTGGGTGGCTCCGTCGGTTAAGTGTCCGACTTCAGCTCAGGTCACGTTCTCACAGTTTGTGAGTTCGAAGCCCCGTATTGGGCTCTGTGCTGACAGCTCAGAGCCTGGGGCCTACTTTGGATTCTGTGTCTCCCTCTGTCTCTGGCCCTCCCCTGCTCATACTCTGTCTCTCTCCCTCTCAAAAATAAATAAACATTAAAAAATTACATTAAAATTTTTAAAAATATATATTAGTGAAAAAGTACTGAATCAAGACTCTGGAAAGCTAAAGCAGAGTTTAGTGAAGCATGAATGCAGTAGCAAATGGTAGTGTCTGCTAGACTCATAAAACAAAAAGGATGAAGAGCAGTTATTTATTTAACTTTGATTCTCAAAAGTAAGCTTAGTGGATTGAAATTTTACTTTTTCATAAATAATTAAAAGCAATTAACTGTCAAAAATAAGTCATCAAAAAAAAAAGTGATTAGCAAAAGAATAACAAGTAATCGTATAGTAGCTTGACTGGTGACGATTAGATTCTTTTTCCTCCTGTGTGTTATTAGAAAATTTGAACACATGTCAGTCTTGACTTATTAAGCATGTGTGGCTGCTGTTTTGAGGAAACTAAAGGAAAAATGTCATTTTAAGCCTTGTTATATTTATTTGCAATATATTGTCAAGGAAGGATCTGTAGCATTTACTTTTGTAAATGAACATATTTAGACGATAATAGTCCAGAGAAGCTAGAAATATATTTAATGAAGGGTAAACCATTTGCTTTCATGTAATTGTTAGAAATTGTCTAAATTAGTCACATGTATTTTTATTTTTAGTACACTGGTACCATAGAAGTTACTAATAAGTAATAAAAATATTCAGTTTTTCTGCAGGAAACCAGAATGGTTTTATTTTATTTTTTCCTTTGTACTAAAAATTTGCAGCTATCACATGACTTTCAAATCATTCAGAATATAATTATTTACGTTTAAAAAATGTTTAGGAAAGAGAATACTTTATCCGATTGCTCTCTAAGGAGTATTGCCTCAAATTACAAATGGTTCACAGTTCACTCTGAGTTGAAAACTTTTAAGACAGTTTTTTAAACTGGGTTTCTGGGGCGCCTGGGTGGCTCATTTGGTTAAGCGTCCAGCTTTGGCTCAGGTCATGATCTCACAGTTTGTGAGTTTGAGCCCCGCATTGGGCTCTGTGCTGACAGCTCAGAACCTGGAGCCTGCTTTGGTTTTTGTGTGTATCTCTCTGTCCTTCCCCCGTTCACACACTCTCTCTCTCTCAAAAATAAATGAATAAACATTAAAAAAAAATTAAACTGAGTTTCTTGAAGATAACTTTAAAAACATTTTAGGTGATTAAACTCTTTTAGTCCATACCAACAGTCATAGAAAAATTTGAGATGAAGAAGCATTTGAACATTGGTTGCATTGTTTAATCTGTTGAGATGAAATGTAGTGTACTCTGTATCACAACATAGTTTATGCAGTTTGATATACTTTAAAAAAAAATCCTTCATACTAAGTCCAAGTTATCTTTTGCATTCTCGCTTTTTGTTTTACTTAGTTTGACTCTGAGTCTTTCTAAACATTCTTCTTTGCCAGTAAGATGGGAAAGCAATGTGCCATTATAATTATATTCATATATGGCCATGATTTTTGTCTTCTTAGGAATTTGAGCAGTTTAACAGGAGGTTAAACGAGGTTTCTAAGAGAGTTCGGATACCCCTACCTGTGTCTAATATACTTTGGGAACACTGTATACGGCTGGCCAATAGAACTATTGTGGAAGGGTAAGTTTTCATGAAAGCATTATCTGAGTCTTCAATGATAAATCATAATGCAATAACATTGCGTATTATCACCACTGGAGAGAATAGGTAGAGAATGTCATAAATAATAGTAAATGTAATCCTATAATAATTCAGGTTTGACTTTAGAACATAATTGAACAAACTTTAAACCCCACTGTGGCTCTTCTGTCTGTGCTTTTTTTTTCTCTGTGGTGACCTAGAACCAGCTAGTAGAGGAGCATGGAAAGTAGCGTCTAATGGTTATCAGAAAGTTAAACTCCTAATAGTCATTATTCCTTAATAATATAATTATGATGATGATGATGATTATAGATAACATTTATTGAGCACTGTGTGTCATTTATTAGATCAAGCACTTGACAGGATTATATCACCAAATCCTAACATAATCTCTTTGACAGAAGCATTTCTCTCTCTGTTTTATCAAGGAGAAAATCTAGCTTCAGAAAATCGAGGCCTAGAGAGGTTAAATAACTTATCCAGGTTCACACAGTTTTCAAACACCAAGGTTTATGAACTGCTGATTTTCTGATGACAAAATCAGTCCTCATAACCACTATATCTGTTAATGATATCATTATAACATTGTAAACTATATACATCTTTCATATGTTGAGTTTAAAGATCTTTCAGTACTAATTTTCCCACTCGCTCAGAGACCATGTTTGCATCTAGAACACAGACTCTCTCTGGAAAGCAATCTGCTATAGACCATTCATATGGTCTGGAGTTGCACATCAGGTAAATTTCCACATTATCATTTATCTGATTTCTTTTCAGTTCTTCTTTGTTATAAAGAAGAACATCTTAGAGAGTGGGAAGGTGACAGTGACAAGCTGACGTTTTGGCACTCTGTATTGAAAAATCAACAGTGCTGTATGTCACAGAATGGCCCTGTCAACAGTCATGACTGAAAAGTATTTTTAATAAATTTATTTAATAAAGTAGAAAAGTGAAGGTTTTATTTCTGTACGAAGCACTTTTTATTATTAAAAAAAAAAAAAAAGCCTGGTCACTTCAAATAATATGCACTTTAGTTTCCTTGCAGATTTCCTTAGGGGAAATACTGTGTTCCTAGGTTTGGAATATTATTGAAGGAATGAGACACTGACTTATGAGTAATAAAATGTTGTACTCGTAGGGTTAATACATTTATTCTTATTACTACTCCACCTTAGAACACAGTTTTTCAGTAGTGCCGGGTGTCAGAATAAGTCTATAAAGTGTTTTATTATGAAAAGTATGTATATACCTTGTTTGCTCAGATGCTCACACGTTTCTCTGGTTCGCTGACTGTTCATAGGGGAATTATTACATTTGTTTCCTTTGCACCCAGTAGTTACAATATTGAACAGTTTTATGAAACTAAGATTACTTTGGAGTATTCATAGCTTCGTTTTTTATAAATAATTCTTGGCAGTCAAATGTATTGGAATACCAATTTAACTTTCTTACAGATGATTATGTTAATTGACTGTGGGGAACTGTAGTCTGTAGAGCCGCAAAGAACTTTGTAAGTTATTTGATCTTTTTGGTTTGCAAATGAAGAAACTGAGGCCCCGTAGGTAAAATGACTGCTGAGTGACAGGGTCCGGACACAACCCAGTCCTTCTGACACAAGGCTCATGTGTTCTTTTTCTTATAACCCTCTCATTCCTAGAGAATCTGTCCACATACAGGTTAAGAAAAGTTGAAATACCTACAGGTTTCTTTTTCCATCCTCTATTTTTTTATTATTGTGTATCTTAGATATGCCAACGTCAAGAAGTGCAGTAATGAGGGTCGTGCCTTGATGCAATTGGATTTTCAACAGTTTTTAATGAAACTTGAAAAACTAACAGATATCAGACCCATTCCTGATAAAGAATTTGTGGAAACCTATATTAAAGCCTACTATCTAACCGAGAATGACATGGAACGCTGGATCAAAGAGCACAGGGTGAGAGCTGGAAAATAGTTAATTAAGTTTTTATTCCTTTTTCTTTGTGCTGTTCTTGTCTGGTATATTATATAATTCAAAGTCATAAGAGTGAAATATAAAGAAACAGCCAGTTCTTTGCCATATTCACACAGTATCTATGCAGTGCCCTTTGAGTAATCAAATCCTTTTGAGATCTTTCTGAACTGTAATAGTAATTATCTGGAAAGGTAGCCGGAGCCTGAACTTTAGCTATGTTTATCCTTCAACTGTGTTGTGGGAAAAGGCTGAAGTTGGTTAACATCAAGACAAATTGAAGACAGCAACATTGAAATGATTTACAAGCTAAAGTCTATTATATAACTTAAGCCTTCTAGCCCCCAACAATGAACTGGTATCATCCTGACCACACTGACATGTATTAGTGATGATTAATTTAAATATTTATGTTAATATTTAAAAGACTAAATTTAACTTCATCCTACATTAGACTTTACCTTGAGTATAGATGTGATCATTTTTCTTTTGTGTGGATATAGAGATAAGTAGAGAACAATATTATTTATTATGTGTTATATCGGATGCTGAATTTTGGGCACAGTTCAACTCACCCTGTATCACCAGAGCATACTCAATATGGGGAGCTTTTCTATGTGATTGTTCTGTCATTTGTCTAGGTAGACAGTATGTGAAGACAGATTTAATGAAAATATGGGAAGTATTAAAATTATCACCAAATTTTATTCCTTCAGTAACTCTGGTGCTCACATTTACTTATGCTGTAACATCATGGGTAAAAGCTAAGTAAATTTTAACTTCATTTGACTGGATAAGGAAATAAGGAATTATTTATATTTTATCAGCCTCATCCTGTCTGGTTTCAATACTCTAGAAAAACTAAATGAATATTAGCCTGAGTTTTGTGCAAATGTGCCCACTGTAGGTCAGTTTCAGGTCTGTAGGAGCAAAGTAGAAATGTATATATTATTTTCAATGATTTTGACCAATACACCAGAATTGTGAAAAATGTCACCCCTTGTAGTCCCACTGACATCTGACATTTGAAAACCAGAATGCTAAAGCAGATGCAGATGAAGTGCTGGATGTTATTGGAATTCATTTAGTAAAGTAAGCTACAAATACTTTGATGTTGCTACTGAGGAAGGCATTTAGGGAAAGAATACAAGTAACTGAGGAGAGAAAGCACAGCTCTTAGATATCCATTATTCGATGCAAGAATAATACCTTTCTGAACTGTAGTTTCCTCTTGTTTTTAGTTTCTTAGTTTCCTCTTTTAATATAGTGAGCCAAAATTTTTAGTCTAGTATTTTGTGAGAACTTTAACTGATATATGTAATTCACTGAAATTTTCTCAGGAGCTGACTGTCCTGCTTTCCAGGGAACTCTCCACAAGGTCTAGTCCAGTGCTGATGGCAGTGAATACTTGTTAAGTGTTAACTGACAGAGAGAATTTACCAGATGCTAACAACAGGTGCTCTCAGAGCAGATACACAAACTGAATAGTTTGCTGAATTTTTATTTTTTAAAATTAATTAATAGATTAAGTTTTAAAAATTTTGGTGGTAGTTTGTATTTTTTTGTGTTTATTTTTGAGAGAGAGCATAGGAGGGGCAGAGAGAGAAGGGGACAGAGGATCTGAAGGGGGCTCCATGCTGACAGTAGAGAGCTCGACGCAGGGCTCGAACTCACGAACCGTGAGATCATGACCTGAGCCGAAGTTGGACGCTTAACTGACTGAGCCACCCGGGTGCCCCTGCTGAACTTTTAAATGAACTCTTTCTCATATTTTTAAATTATACTATCTTTAGTGGCTACCTCCAGTGAAGACAGATGACTTTTTTTTTTAAGTTTTTATTTTGAGGGAGAGGGAGAGCAGGGGAAGTGCAGAGAGAGAGAGAGAGAGAGAGAATCCCATAGGCTCTGTGCTGTCAGCTTGGAGCCTGACACAGGGCTCAGTTGGACGCTTAACTAACTGAGCCACTCAGGCACCTCAGATAGATGACTTTTCTTTCATTTTCTTTTAATATTTATTTCTTTGAGAGAGAAAGAGAGAGAGAGAGAGAGAGGAGAACTTGAACACAAGTGGGAGGGGCAGAGAGAGAGAGAGGGAGAGAGAGAATCTCAAGCAGGCTCCCTGCTGTCAGTGCAGAGCCCAACTTTGGGCTCGAGCTCATGAACTGTGAGATAATGACCTGAGATGAGATCAAGAGTTGGACGCTTAACCCACTAAGCCACCCAGGCCATCCTGACAGATGACTTTTCTTATTAGATTTGGTGGAGAACTCTCTTTCCTTACCTGAACTCTTGCTATTGATCCTCTATAACCAGATCAATATGCAAACCTTTCTGATGAGTCCCTATTCATTCTCATCCTAGCAACTCATTATCTGAAATTCAGGAACCAAATAGATTTGTACAGCATAAAATACTTGTAGTCTTCATTTTACTTATTAGCTACAATGACAGTATGAAGGATTAAAATCTAGTACCTTCCTGATCCTTGTTACCTTACTTATTTATCATATCTCAGAAAAGTTGTTCTGTGGTTAGAGATTTATTTCTTTCACCTAAAATGTTTGCAAAATGTGGAGTTCCAGAAAATACTTTACTTAGTAACATTTAAAAAATTTGGGAGGTCAGTGTATTTTAGTAACTTAATAAAGTATCACAGAGGGGCGCCTGGGTGGCGCAGTCGGTTAAGCGTCCGACTTCAGTCAGGTCACGATCTCGCGGTCCGTGAGTTTGAGCCCCGCGTCGGGCTCTGGGCTGATGGCTCAGAGCCTGGAGCCTGTTTCCGATTCTGTGTCTCCCTCTCTCTTGGCCCCTCCCCCGTTCATGCTCTGTCTCTCTCTGTCCCAAAAATAAATAAACGTTGAAAAAAAAAAATTAAAAAAAAAAAAAATAAAGTATCACAGAAATAAGCATAAGGTATGTAGTTTAAAAGTGGGCATATCAGATTACTTTGCCATAATTAAGAAGATTCCAGTGCTTTCTGTTTCAAATGGTTGCTACAGTATCCTTCTTGTTATTACAGCTCAGTAAACAATTTGTCTTCCATATCTTAAACTATAATTTTCACTGCTTTTCACTGATTTGTAGTGCTCAGTTACTATCCACTGAAAACTGAGTGTCTGTTCTTTCCTTGCGTTGATCAAACACGTCTTTCAGCGTACTAAATTTGGATTTTTTTTTTTTTTTTTTCAAGCAGGAGTACTCAACGAAGCAGCTGACCAATCTGGTAAATGTTTGCCTGGGATCCCATATCAATAAGAAAGCAAGACAAAAACTTCTAGCTGCTATAGATGATATAGACAGACCCAAAAGATAATGAACGCATTTTTTTTTCCTCAATGACATTGATCTTCTCTCAACATAGATGACATGAAAGCCAATTTTTCATGCACTCCTGACAATTGTCTGCTAAGAAATCTCTGTGCATGTTCCTTCCAACTGGAAAGTGGAAAACACTGAAATCTGTGTGGTATTCTCAAATGACTTTTATACACTCTGGTCCTTCTCTTCAACTTTTAGTCTCATCTGTTGTATTCTTTTCCTGAAATGATATCATTGCCTCGTCATAAGTATTGTTATGTGACTGCAGTAACACATTTTACCGAAGAATGTACTGTAGATATGCAATTAGAAGGAACAGTGGCAGTACATCCACGGACACTTTTTGGAGAATGAATTTATGTTGGTATTTTTTTTGCCCTCTCTACTTGGTTCTTGAAAGCATAAATGAGAGGTTTTCTGTACAGTATCTCCTAATTATGAGCACTGCATGAGAATTGAAAAGTACATGTAAGCAAAATAGTTGAAAAATCAGTATGCTCTCTGTGTTTTTGAATGTCAGAGTTTATCTTGGGGTTAATTTGGTTAAAACAGTGATCATAAATGATGAAATTGAATAAATATTATACTCTAACACTATCAGCCTATGTGAGACTAAATTTTGATATTTTTCCATGGCAGGTATAGTTTAGGAAGTGATAATGGAATTTTTTAGTATGTTCTAATTGTAATGATCTTATATCCCGAAACCAATGGTGAAAAGTAACTTATTGGGTGTACCTATTCAGTGCCTGAGTAGCACACAGAATGGTGATTGTGGGATTTTTTTTAATGTGGGACATTTTCCACATAAGTGGCTCTCTTTGATTTCAACTTTTGTCTTAGGATGGCAAAACCTGGCTTAGCTGACTTAGGGAAAGGACTGTTAGTCAAGAATAAGTTTATGGTCATATGTTCATCTTTCTTAGATGTCTGCTTTGTATTACAGATGTAAAATAATGTGAGCTAGCTAGTGACAAACTTTGGAACTCAGTTAATAACTATGTACTTTGCTTTTGAAACCAGAGACCTTCTGTCAACATATATGACACGAAAATCAGTTTCCCATGCACTCCTTCCAACTGACTGATCAGTAATTTTTTTCATGTTCTTTATGACTAGGGAGTAGAAGACTCTTAGGTTTGTGTGGTGTTGGTCCAGGATTACTGGGCGTGACCTACAACATCAACAGCTCATAGAATCCTAAAGCATCATTTCATGAGAAATGGGCTTTGTGTCCTGTGAGCCTTCTGGGAACTGAGATGCTGAAATGGAGGGCAGAGGGTGGCGTGTAGGGCAGGCATGGAGGTGAATAAGGAGGTGACAGCCACTCGGTGTCTGCCAGTCCCTGCAGATTTTCATAACCAGCACATTAGAATACAAAATGCTTTGAGAATACATCTCTGGATGCTAGTATATGTGTCTGTATGATGAGGTTTTTGTTTTCAGCCTCTCCCTTTGCAGTTCATTTACTGTCAATATTGACAGTAAAACTTTCCTCTTGTAAAAAGGTATGAGCTTGGTGCTATTATGGTCTACTTGTGGCATTGGACTGTGTACTTGGAAGGCAGATTTTGCCAGGAGCCATTATCCATACAGAGCCGCTGGAAGAAAATGAATATGAAATAAGTTTGGTCCTTGTGTTTAAATGACATATTCAGTTGGGCACATAAAGAGCTAATCAATCTCATTTTTTCTGTTGATTGGGAGCCACTTATTTATTCTTTTTTACATGGGCTTTCTAGTTGGCTTTCTTTAATTTCTACTTTAGTTTGCCCTAGGTAGCATGAACAGCAGTTACCTACCTGTTAGAGTGTTTTCCAGGGTGATAGGAATTAATACAAAAGAATTACTTGTTAGAGAATTAACCATGCAATCGGACAGATCTTTTAACTTACGTATACTGTGCTTTGATAAAAATTTTAAAAACTTTTTTTTGTGCATCAAGGTAGCTTAATGAGTGTTCATTAACATCAAAACAGTAACCAGATACTTGAGCTGTGAAATTACCTAAAAACAAGAGAGTTAACCAGACATTTCTCAAATACATTATGCAGTGATAATGAGTTATAACCATGTAACATTTTGTGAAACTAACATTAAGATAAATAGAATTGAAAAGCTTGAGAATATAAATGGAATTAATTGTGTTCCAAAAGTTTTACTGTAACAAAAAATTTCTTTTTGTGTCTAAGTTTTCCTTAACCGTGGCATTTGGTATGAAAGTGTCTTATGAAATTCAAGATTTTAAGTTGATATGGGAGCAGGAGAAAATTGCATCCCCTGGGAAAGAATGATTATTTCTACAAATACATTGTCTTGCATTAAAAAATGCTAGAGAGATGCATAGCAATTCAAATGACTGAGTTTGATTCAGTTTGTAAAACCTACAGAGATCTTATAAGTTCACTTTGACTAGTAAGCCCATTTGCTCAACTTACAAAATGAATTTGAATTTTGCTTGAAGCCAGGACCATATGGTATTTTATCATATCTTTAAGCAGAATTTCCTTTGAAAATTCCTGTTTAGCTGAGTGCTAAAGTGAAACTTTAAGTTAGATTGAATAGCTTTTTTCTTTACCTACTCACTAAAATGTAGTCATAAAAAAGGCTTGTAATTCAATTCACTTTGAAAGTATAGTTATCTTTTGTAATGAAAAATTGGACCCGAAGATGAAATACAAATTGTACTCAGAGCAAAATGAACAAGTCCAGGGGAAAATATTTACGTTTCTATATTTATTCTTTGAGGCAATTTTAATACATACATAGTGGTTAACACAAATGATATTTAACTCTTCAGAATGCGTAGTGACAAAATTATTAACATTCTGGTGTGATCTTTGTAAATATTAAGACTAGTGCAGCTTTTTGCAGATTTTCTTTTTTAGTATTACAGAAAATATTTGCTCAATTCATATCATCCACAAATTTTTAAAGGCCATCAAAAATTTTAAGCTACACAACATTCCCCAGGACAAAACTATGTCACATTTTATACATGAGAATTCTTTTTTTTTTTAAGTTTTTTTAAAATGTTTATTTATTTTTTGAGAGAGAGACACACAGAGTGCAAGTGGGGGAGGGTCAGAGAGAGAGAGGGAGGCACAGAATCCAAAGCAGGCTCCAGGCTCTGAGCTGTCAGCACAGCTGACGGTGAGATCAGAACTGAGCTGAAGATGGATGCTTAACTGACTGAGCCACCCAGGTGCCCCTATACCTGAGAATTCTTGTTCAAACTCAATGGAGAAACATAGTTCATTAACTCTAATACACTTTTCTTGATTGTTGTATCCTTTTGTGAATCTTGCTAAGTATATCTGCATCATTTTTTCAGTTTGAAAACAAACCCACAGTTAGATTCTCTATTTGCTAGGGATGTTGGAAGAAGGGGCAGGAATTCAGGGAAGAAGGATAACTAGTCTCTTTCTGGAATTTTGGTACTTTATTGATATGATTTATTTATAACATTTTTTTTGTTTTGCTTTTTGGTTTTGATGAAGAGCCATATTTATAAGTTTCTTTAGTGATCACTTCTTGATCTCAAGACTGGATTTTCCAGATTTGCTCTTTGAGGACTTTTTCACACTGAGCCAAGCCTTTCAGTCCAGAAAAGAGGTGTTTTTGTTTTTGTTTTAATCTACAGCCTATATTTTATTCTGTTTCTTCACCATCCCTTGTTTCTTGATTCTGCCTATCAGTAACCAAGAGGATTTATGTTTTAAAGAAAAGACATTTCCATATTGTGGGCCTTTTGGTCCAGCTACCACAAACAGCATAGCAATCTTTGCCTTAGATGGAAGGGATATTTTAGTCAGGGTTCCCATTTCAACAGAAGTCACTTCTGGAGCCTACACTGAAATGTAATTACACCCTTGGGTAGCTATTAGAAGACAGCTTTGCTGACTGCCTGCTGTCTACCTTATTTTACTTCTGTTGTCCCTACTTCCTATCACAATTCCACCTTTAAGAACTCAACCAAGATGCTTTACTTTCCACAAAACCTGTCCTTTACCAGAGTAGGTGCTCTGGGGAAGAAGTGATAGGGAATGGTGGTGATCACGGTGGAAATAGAATTTTAACAAGGAAGATTGCAGAAGATCTCTCTTGGAAGGAAATGAGGAGGCCAGTCATGCTGTTATCTGAGGTGGAGGGTTGCAGGCTGAGGGAGTAGTAAATGCAAAGTGAAGGCTCAAGGTGAAGGCTTCAGCTCTGAGAAGTGTAAGGAGGCCAGCATAGCAGGCACAGTAAGTGGGGGAGATTAGGAATGGAAAGGGTGTAGCAGGATGAGTCACACAGAGTGAAGACCTGTGAGTCTTTGGATTTTACTTTCAGATGGGAAGCATTTGGAAGATTGTGAACAGAGTGGGCACCTCATTTCTGACTTAGGTTTTAGCAAAACCCCTCTACCTGTGTATTTGAGAAAAGGCCGTAGGGGGACAAAGACTGAAGCAATGAGACAGAGTAAGAATCTAATACAGCAAACCAAGAACAGAATTATGGAGGCTCTGTCTGCAGGATATGATGAGGAGTGAGCAGATTCTGGATGTGTTTCAAAGGTAGAGACATTAGGATTTGTTGATTGGTTGATGTGATGTTTGAGAAAAGAGGGATTAAAGATGATTCTTAAACTTTCGCCTGAGAAAGTAGAAGTCTTTGACAGAACTGGGTTTGTGAAGATCAAGGGAATACTTGGACAGCTGTGTTTGAGATAGAACATTGGAGGTGTAGAAGAGGCAGCTGTGCACGTGAATCTGGAGAAGTCAGGGCTGTAGATGTAAATGTGGGAGTCATCAGCATATAGAATAAACCCAAAGCTTTCTTTAGGAGGCGGAAAAATCTTACTTGGCCCATGAATATTAATAAGCATTGGTCATAGAAATTTTATCCCTTTAGGATTGCTATCTTCCTTGAAATTGAGCTCAGGACAGTTTCCACATCACACAGGATAGATTAAGGAATAGGCTTTCTTGGGGAAACTGACAAGCCTGGGACAGCAAAAAGTAAAAAAAAGAGAGAGAGAAAGAAAAGGCATTGTTTCCCCTTCCCCCCCCCCCAGACCCCCTTCACCCATCCCCAACATTATCACCATGAGAGGTGAGAGAGGGCTGGGAGAATGCAGAGACTCTGTGTGTGTGTGTGTGTGTGTGTGTGTGTGTGTGTGTGTGTGTGTATGTATGTATTGGGGGGGGGGGGGGATGTTAGCAACAAATGTGAGAGCAACTGACCACCTAGTGACCTGGGGCCTGTGAGCAGTGTAGTTCCTCTGGCTGGGAAGCAGAAGCCTTCTCCTTTGGGAAGATGAGTTCTGGGGCAGCCCTTTCCCTAGCTGGCTCATCGTTCAGGCAACTGGAGCTAGCTCCAGGATACTGTCTTGTGTCAGGAGCTGGCTGGTCTCTAGTGGATTGGACAAATAGTTCCTGTCCTCAAGAGTCTAAATCTAGTAGGATAAACAGGTGTAAGATAAACACATTTCATTCTGGGGGGTACTCCAAAGGAGAGTTCAGAAGTGGGAAAAACTACACTGAGGAAGACATGTTCAAGTGAAGAAGAACTGGCATGAGGTGAGGAGGCTGGGGGAAGAGTGTGCTTGAGGATCAGAAAAGGCAGTGTGGTTGGCACACACAAGGGGCAGGGAGAGGGGCACAGAAAAGACTGAGAAGACGTGGCAGATATCCTGTGCATCCAAGCAGGAGACACAAATGAATTAAGCAGCAGATCTTATTCAATAATGAATGACAGGCAGTTTGAGATGTGGACAATGTGGGCCCGGCTGTACCTATAGGCACTTGAATTCGAATTTTAATCTCTGCATCCAAGGGAATGAATGGCCTCCATCCATCAGCTTGGGGGAGAAGGGAGTCTGTATAGATGAGGGAATTTCCCAGAACTTCTATCTGTGTGTTCCGCTATATCCATCTTGATAGCACGCAGCACAGAATATTACTTAGCTCAAAACTATATGATGGATGGAATGGTCAAGTGGAATGCAAATAAATACTCAGGCCCTTTGAGCTAGAATTCCTCCCTAAACTGTCCTCAAGTGCTGCTTGGTTCTTTGGGGCTGGATTTTCGCAAGTATATTTCTTTACACCCCAGAGCTCCTTGTACTGGATCAGACGTGTAATGGCTATTTGTTTATTGACTTCTCAGTGTTGTGGAAAAGGATTAATTAGTAATTGTTGAAGAGAGGTGCACACTGGCATTGGAAGCCAAAAGGTTAGCAGTTTAAAAAGAAGCAATAACTTACTTCACTTTCTTAAGTTTTTAACGCCTACAGACTGAGATAAAACTTGACATGTTTTAATAGACTGCCCTAGACCAGTGGTTATCAAAGTATGGCCCCAGATCATCAACCTCAGCATCACCTGAGGCAAATTCTCAGGCCCCACTAGAGACCTATAGAATCAGAAACTCTGCAGGTAGGACTGTACAATTGGCGTTTTAATAACTCTGACGCATACTGAACTTTGAGAACCACTGACTTCAAAGACACCCTGAGACAAAGTGATCCAGAAAAGCTGTTCACCTGGAACTTTCTTTCCCTTCACAGGGCTGTAGGATAGCTATTCCAGACTGACTGCTGACAAGGCCGTTTTTGTTTGTTTTTTGTTTTTAGACACTATTTTTTTGCCCACTTTAGTATAACAATTGCTACTTTTCCATAAAATAAATCTTATAGTCCTGCCTTCCCCATTAGAACCTGTATGAGTGACTACTGTTGGAACAGGCCAACAAACATGTGTATGTCCTTCACATTGACTTGAGTGGAAAGAGATTTCCCAGGAGATTTTTAATTGGTGCAAGAGTCATGTGCAGTGAGACCATGGAACTGGAGGAATAATGTATCATTTTACAGAGATTTGGTCATTGATTCTTTCAGCCACTAATTGAATCAGATGGAGAGAGAAGCCAGTTGACTATTTTGGTAAGGGAAGCTTAGCGTGAGCTGGGGTGTTGGTGGCTGGAGTTCTGTTGAGTTCATATTCTTGCACTCTCGCTAGTCTCCAGTTACCCTTCTGTGCCATAATTTTAAAGAGTATTTCTGTATGTCTAAGATGGGAGCAATAACAGTACCAACTTAATAGGGCTATTGTTTTGTGCAGATGGTGACTAGGGGCCAGGAGGCTGAGGCAGTTTTCCCAAAGTCACACTGCACGGGATGGAACCAGAACTTGAGTCCATTGTTCTTACTGTGTGATCCACATACTGGCCACTGACAGACCTCATCACATTTCTTCAGAATGCTAGGCTGCCTGAACTGCATCCTACTATCAATTCCTTGGCTGTACATCTGCCTCCTTCGTGAGGAGTTAGTTGCCACGCTGTAGAATGTGTGCTGGGTCTCCGTGGGATTCCTTACGGTTTTAGTGATTCCAGATTTAATAGCAGAGCCTCTTGTGGGTGAGTGATGTGTCTCAATTTGGGGAAGTGAGAATCATTGTTTATGCCATTATGACAGGAAAATGCTGAGGTGTCATTTCCTTCATGCATTCTCTTGGTAAACCACCCAAGAGACCCTCTTCTGACTTAAGAAATTCAGGTGTGATTCATGTGACAGTGGTGGTGTTTCTGCTGCTATATCAGCTTCTAAGGTAATTCCAGGTGTTCTGTTCAGGTTCCATCTCGGGTGTGGAAAAGATTTTCTCCATTTGGGGGGCTTACATCTGGGGTTGTCTAGTAGTAGGTGGCCCACAGAATAGAAATGTCCACACTTGGGCAGCTCAGCACTGAGTCCCTTTTCTGCTCTCTTGCCCATGTGCCCTCCCCCCTTTTCTGCTTAGCTCTCCATACCTTTCTTCCCCAACCTCTTTCTCTAGCTCCAATCTTACAATGTTTTGGGGAAAGAAGAAGTAGTTCTGTAAGTGGGCACATTTTCATTCACACTTAAATTAGGAGTTTCTTAGACTCACTAGTTCAGCCTCTTTGAGGGTTGAAAGAAGAAAAGTGGTATTTAGATGTTTAGTGAGAAGCAAAGAAAAGCAGCAGACCAACAGAGGCATTAATGGAGGTAGAACCCTGCCATTTATCAGTATTTTAAGATTGTCAGGAGAGTGCTCTCAATTCTCTTAGTAAATTTCTTTGTAGTTTGTAAATTTATAATGCAAGAACCTGATATTTTCCTCTCCAGGCTCCTATGTTCACACACATCTCCCTGCACCCCAACTTCATTGACTAAACAAACAAATGTACTACCTGGTATCTGTTTCTTCAGATAATGGGATGGTTATTTTAAAATTTATTAGGGCTGAGGTCCATCAGCTACCTCTTCAGAGTCCTTAATTTTTGAGACAAGGCTTGTTCCAAGCAAACTACCTGCAGTTTAGTCCCTGAGACTTAAGCATGTGTCAGTAATAAAATTGTAAATGAGATTATAATTAGCACACACCAGAGACTGAGATTTGGCATTACCTGATATACTTTTCTCAGTAAGTACTTGTCTTTCTGTTTAAAAGCTCACTTGTTGGACGCTGGTTTAAATGATTTTCGAAGCATCTTGTAGAGACAAGCCAAGGTGATCTTTGTAAGTGAAGTACCGTTGCTCACCATGAGCACGTACATGACAGCAGTTTTCAACATATTGGTGATGTGAAGTGTTGTTTGGCTGGTATTTAACAATAATAATAGGAACTTGGCTCTTGTGGTTTAAGGCATTTTGATAGCTGCTTTTTTCATTTTAAGCCAAAATAGGGTTTTGGTTTTTTTGTTAAAGATCAAGTATTCCTCTTTTTCCTTTGACTCTTCTTTTGCCTTTTTAGCTCTTAGATTTCATCTTCAGGAGAGTGTGATGAGGAACTTTGGGAAGAGATTGTGATATAATCAAAATGATGGTGGCATAGAAGTGCAGGGGTTGGGGTGGGCAGGCACAGACCAGTTGGTGGGATGAGCTGCTGTACCCTAAACTTCAGGGACAATGCATAAATGATAGAACTGTAGTATTTGAAATAGGAAGACTTAGCAGTAACAGCATGACACTAGAATTCTCCATCTGGCAAGGTAGAGTTGGAGAGTCAAAAATAGTAAATATTGGTAACAGCTGAGCATGCAGAAAAAAGACAAAGCAGTGATCTCTTCACCATGATTTGGGGAGTCCACAGTAGATCTGTATAGAGTTGGGAGAGTGACGAGTAGGCAGGAAGTGTCCAGGAGTCTTTTGTAAACCCAAGTCCAGTAACATCCTATTTCCCCAGGATCCAGTGAATCTGTGTGGAAAGCAGCATACGGGCCTCGCAGCAGGGAGCTCAGTATGCAGCCCCAGGGAATAAGAAGACAAAGTACTGAGAAGCTTCCAGAGTAAAATCTAACAGTTTTGAAGCTGGTAGGGAACTTAAGAGGCCACCTAGTGCAACCTTCCACTAGGAAAGTTATGGATGTCCATAACTTGAGGGTATTCACAAGGGATGATATCCTTTACAGCATTCCTACCCAGTCAGTCCTAGCTACTTCCTGAGAATTTCCAGCAACAGGTAACTTGCTTTCTCACAAGTTCTGAACATCAGAGATCTTCCTGGGTCTGAAACTACACTCCATTGGGCCTACTCTCATTGTCCTCTGTTGTGCCCTGTGATCAGGAAGACTATAGAAACCTGTCTGTTTCTTTTCCATTAACACCTGTGAGTAGCTGTGTTGACTAATGATAACCAGATCACATGTAGAATGTCAACTCATTTTGAGCATATATTCACCTAAAGATCTTGAGTTTATTCAGTGCTATTAAAATCCTGCCATCTTTAGAAATGCCTGGTTGGCTCAGTTGGTTGGGAGTCCAAATGGATTTCAGCTCAGGTCATGATCCCAGGGTTGTAGGATCAAGCTCTGAATTGGGCTCTGTGCTGAACATAGAATCTACTTAAGATTCTCTCCCTCTGCGCCTCTCCCTCACTAGTGCTCTCTTTCTCTCTCTAAAATAAAAAAGAATCTTTTTTTAATTAAAAAAAAAATGCTGCCCTCTTCAGCATTTGTACAGTAGATTGTTTTAAATGTTAATTCAACATCTTATGTAATTTTCATCTAAAAAAATACTATTTTGTTACTTTGGACCTTGTTAGCTATTTGGAATTTTTTGGTTCTGGATTCTGTCATTTAGAATGTGAAGCATGTCTTTGCTGCTCAAGTGATAAGGAAGTATTTCTTGTAGGTCCTTAGTCAAGTAGACAAGAATGTGAGTGGGATAGAACCAAGGACAGAGGTCTCAGCCCTGTAACAAGGCAGCTCCAGTAATCAGAACTCTTTGAACAAGTATATTAGAGCCATGAATGCACTACCTTTTTTCACTTTCCCCTTGTTTTTCCAGTTTGGCCACAAGGTAATATGAAATTTTGTGATATTCTTTTCTAGGAATACAATACTAGCAAATGCCCTCAAAATGGAAAGTGAAAATATTTTGGTATTTTTGTCCTCACTTGAATCCATGCTGGCTTTTGATGAAGACCTTTAAATTTTATAAGTGCTCACAAACTATTTTTAAATATTTTATTCTTGAATTATGCCAAGTATTCAATGGTAAGCTCACCAGATGATTGTGTGGGAAGCTTAATTCTTTCAATATATTAGAATATTATTCACCTAATTCCACACTTCAGACATCTCTTCTCCACTCAATATAATTGTGCATAAATTTCTAATTCTTACTTCTAGTTCCTTTATGACCACAGGAGGGAAACTTGTACTCCTGTAAATTTCTAGGTGTTTGTGTGCTTTGGTATATTATCTATCTTTGAGTTCCACTTATCTTAATCATGTTTTTTTCCCTTTCTTACTGTAATGGATGGATTGTTTTTTTTTTTTAAGTCTAATTAATATTACTCCATATGCTTCAAGCAGCGATGTGTTTTCCTGTTCTTTCTGCTTAGAGCACATATGTAAAAACCCTTAGAGTTGTGGTGAAGCTGCTTTTATCTCAAGCCATACCATGCTTTAACCTCCTAAAAGGTCCCTTGTCATTCTTGTATTTGACCCTGATTATATACCTACCTTTATTTTCATTGTTATTTTTTGCAGTGAGATGAGCAGAATATACCTTTGGAAGACACCCTATCATCTTCAGACAACGCTGTCTCCTTCCTCAGAATGATGGCTGGGAATTCCATAAGACTTTCTTTCCTTTTTTTTTCTTTTTCATTCTTTCTTCAAATGTTCTTCTAGAGACGAATTCCCTTTCAGTCTCTGGACACAGGACTGTGATATCTTTTCCTGACCATTTTCTGAAACGTGATCTCTTTTGGAGGACACCATATATAGCATAGTGGTTAAGCAACTCAACTTCAGAGTCTAATATGCTAGGGGAACTTGGACAAGTTACATAACCTCCTTGTGCCTCAGTTTCCTCATCTGTAAAATTGGAACAATGGAATCATTTATCATATTTTGTGGAGGATTAAATGAGGTAAAATCTGTAAAATTCTTAGTAACATTATTATTATTTTCTAGGGGCCATTTATGGCCATGCTACCATGGATCCTAGGAATTTAGTTCTGTTCTTCCAATATTCTCATCATCTCCACTTTATTAATCAGTATTCCCCTATTTGAAGTTTTAAAAAACTGCCTGCAGGGATGTAGGTTGTGTCCCACTCAGCTTCAGGGGGCAACACTCACATGAACTTCGCAGGAAATAGTGCCTTCTACTGTGTGCAGTGCGCCCACACCAGTCCTTATTGCTTCCTGAATGACGAAACCATCAGCAAGGCAAAACAAGAATTCCTCAGGTGCCTCTGCCTTCCTCAGAATAAGCTTTATAGAGTATGTCTTCAGATTTGAGATCTACCTCTATAGTATAGAAGCCCTGGAGCCGAACTGGAAAGAGTCCCTGAGGGAAGGTCGGAGTTGATGAGCGTGAACTAGAATGTGGGATATATGGACAGATAGCACCAGCAGTTGGAATTAGATATTTCACCTCCCTTGGGCAAGTTGTCTTCTCCCCAAGTGTGCTTTGATTACCACTTGGTCCCCTCAGCCTTTCACAGTCAGGCCGTGCAGTTGAAGACTTAGGGGATGCTCTATGTTCCACAGTCCTGTTTAGCTGGCTTTGTGTCAATTTCTTAGAATTCTCCAAAAACAATGTGTCTTTATAGGAAATGAGTAAGCCATTATGGTGTTTCTAAGATGTGTTATATTTTTCTGAATCATGTTATGAACACTTTTAACATTAAGCCTGGGTAGGCCTTCTGTTTGTTTTAGGCAGTCTCCATATTTTCCATTGGAAGCCTCCACCTAGAGCAAGGTGTTCTTCATACTCCACAGTGCACCAGTTCAAAGAGATGACAGGTTAGGACTCATCATATTTGCTCTACAACAGTCATTATGCAATTGGATAAAAAATGATGCTTTAGGATTTGTTCTGAAAGCAAGCCTTATCAGCTAATAAGTTGCTGTTATTATTATTAACTCTTAAATGAGTGATGATTTTCCTGTTTTCCCTTTGTTCTGCTTTCTATGTCATTAAACTGGAAAATCGACTTAGTCACTGTATAAGTTGGTAATTTTAACCTTCAATAGAGCTAATAGGTAGCACAAGCCTCTATACCTTGACCACTTATGGTGTCTTAGGAATTTTACAAAGCATACCAAAACCCAGCTCTGAAGTGCCTCTGAAATGCCATTTTTTTGACATGTTCCTAGGGCCTATCCCGGTTTGTAATGTAATTGTACTTCTGGCCATTGAGGGAAACGTAATCCACATGTAATGTCTCCTTTAGCCTGTTGTTATGTGGATTACATTGCTTATTTTTTGAAATGCTGAATCAACTTTTCATCTGTGGAATAAACCCCGTTTTGTCATGGTGTAGAATTATTTTTATAATTGCTGAATTCTATTTTTTAATATTCTTTTGTGTCTATATTCATGAGGAGTATTGGTCTGTAGTTTTCTTTTGTACTCTCTTTTATTATTTTATGTATTTATGTATTTATGTATTTATTTATGTTTTGTTAGAGAAACAAAATATAGTATTTTACTCAGGGTTTCTGATGATGGCACGGTATTAGTTACATAATTAATTTCTTCCATTGCTTAGAAAAAATATTATTTATTTTCTGAATAGGTTTTTGTTTTATTTTTTTTAATTTTAATTTTTTAAAATTTACATCCAAGTTAGTTAGCATATAGTGCAATAATGATTTCAGGAGTAGATTCCAGTGATTCATCCGTGTATTATAACACCCAATGCTCATCCCAACAAGTGTTTATCTTAATGCCTCTTACCCATTTAGCCCTTCCCCCACCCACCCACAACCACTTCAGCAGCCCTAAGTTTGTTCTCTATATTTGAGTCTCTTATATTTTGTCCCCCTCCATGTTTTTATATTATTTTTGCTTCCCTTCCCTTGTGTTCATCTGTGTCTTAAAGTCCTCATATGAGTGAAGTCATATGATATTTGTTTTTCTCTGACTAATTTTGCTTAGCGTGTCACCCTCTAGTTCTATCCACATAGTTGCAAATGGCAAGATTTCATTCTTTTGATTGCTGAGTAATACTCCATTACACACACACACACACACACACACACACACACACACACACAAATACATACTACATCTTCTTTATTCATTCATCTGTTGACGGACATTGGACTCTTTCCATACTTTACCTATTGTCAGTAGCACTGCTATAAACATTGGGGTGCATGTGCCCTTTGAAACAGCACACCTGTATCCCCTGGATAAATACCTAGTAGTGCAATTGCTAGATTGTAGGGTGATTCTATTTTTAACTTTTTGAGGAACCTCCATACTGTTTTCCAGAGTGCCTGCACCAGTTTGCATTGCCACCAACAATGCAAAGGAGATCCTCTTTCTATGCATCCTCACCAATATCTGTTGTTGCCTGTGTTGTTAATGTTAGCCATTCTGACTGGTGTCAGGTGGTATCTCATTGTGGTTTTGATTTGTATATCTGTGATGGTGAGCATCTTTTCATGTGTCTGTTAGCCATCGGATGTCTTCTTTGGAGGAAGTTGATTTTTTTTATTGTTTCCTTCTCTGTGCAGAAGCTTTTTTCTTGATGCTGTTCCAGTAGTTCAGTTTTGCTTGTTTCCCTTGCCTCCAGAGACATGTTGACTAAGAGGTTGCTGTGTCTGAGGTCATAGAAGTTTTTGCCTGCTCTGTCCTCTAGGATTTTGATGGCTTCCTGTCTTACCTAAGTCTTTCATCCATTTTGAGGTTTTTTTTGTGTATGGTGTAAGAAAGTGGTCCAGGTTCATTTTTCTGCATGTTGCTGTCCAGTTTTCCCAACACCATTTACTGAATAGACTGTCTTTGGATATTATTTCCTGCTTTGTCAAAGACTAGTTGATCACATATTTGTGGGTCCATTTCTGGGTTCTCTATTCTGTTCCATTGATCTGTCTGTTTTTGTGCCAGTACCATACTGTCCTGATGATTACAGCTTTGTAATGCATTTTGAAATCTGGGATTATGATGCCTCCATCTTTGGTTTTCTTTTTCAGGATTGCTTTGGCTATTTGAGGTCTTTTTGGTTTCCATACAAATTTTAGGATTGTTTGTCCTAGCTCTGTGGAGAATGCTGGTGTTATTGTGATAGGGATTGCATGGAATATGTAGACTGCTTTGGCTAGTATCGACATTTTAGCAATATTTGTTCTTCCAATACATGAGCATGGAATCTTTTTCTATTTTTTTGTGCCTTTAACTTCTTTCATAAGCTTTCTATAGTTTTCAGTGTATAGATTTTTTTACCTCTTTGGTTAGGTTTATTCCTATGTATTTTATGGGTTTTGGTGCAGTTGTAAATGGGATCGATTCCTTGATTTCTCTTTCTGTTGCTTCATTATTGGTGTATAGAAATGCAACTGATTGCTTTGCATTGATTTTCTATCCTGTGACTTTGCTGACTTCATGGATCAGTTCTAACAGTTTTTTGGGTGGAATCTGTTGGGTTTTCCATATAGAGTATCAGGTCATCTGTGAAGACTGAAAGTTTGACTTCCTCCTGGCCGATTTGGATGCCTTTTATTGCTTTGTGCTCTCTGATTGCTGAGGCTAAGACTTCCAACCCTGTGTTAAATAACAGTGGCGAGAGTGAACATCCCTGTCTTGTTCCTGACCTTATGGGGAAAGCTCTCAGTTTTTCCCCATTGAGGATGATATTTACAATGTGTCTTTCATATATGGCTTTTATGATATTGAGGTATGATCCTTCTATCCCTACTTTCTTGAGGGTTTTTATCAAGAAAGGATGCTGTATTTTGTCAAATTCTTTCTCTGCATCTATTGAGAGGATCTTGTGGTTCTTGCCTTTCTTTTATTGATGTGATGTATCATATTTATTGTTTTGTGGAGACTAAACCAGCCCTTCATCCCTGGTATAAATCCCACTTGGTCGTGGTGAATAATTTTTTTAATGTATTGTTGGATCCGGTTGGCTAGTATCTTGTTGAGGATTTTTGCATACATATTCATCAAGGATATTGGTCTGTAGTTCTTTTTAGTGGGGTCTTTGGTTTTGGAATCAAGGTAATCCTGGCTTCATAGAATGAGTTTGGAAGTTTTCCTTCCATTTCTATTTTTTGGAACAACTTCAAAAGAATTTAACTCTTCTTTAAATGTTTGGTAGAATTCCCCTGGAAAGCCATCTGGCCCTGGACTCTTATTTTTTGGGAGATTTTTGATTATTCATTCAATTTCTTTATTGGTTATAGGCCTGTTCAAATTTTCTATTTCTTCTTGCAGGGTTGCCTTGGTTAAGCATCCAACTCTTGATTTTGGCTCAGATCACGGTCTCATGGTTCATGAATTTGAGTCCTCTGTTGGGCTCTGAGCTGATAGCACAGAGCCTGGTTGGGATTCTATGTCTTCCTCTCTCTTTCTGTCTCTCTGCCCTCAGCCCTCTTTCTTTCTCTCTCTCTCTTTCAAAATAAATAAATAGACTTTAATAAATAAAATAAAATAAAATAAAATAAAATAAAATAAAATAAAATAAAATAAAATAAAATAAATTACAAATGCACTTTCCTAAACATATAGAGGGCTATTCCAATAATCTGTTTCATAGTAAGTGGTAGTAATTTGTGTTTTTGAGTATTTGCTTCATTTCTTGTAAACTCTCAGATTTATTTCTATGGAATTCCTTGTAATACTCCCTTATTATCCTTTTGGTGTCTGCAGGTTCTGTAGTGATACCTAGTTTCATTTGTGATTCCTGATGCTGAAAATTTGTGTCTTTTCTCATTTTTCATTTTTAAGTCTGGTCTTAAGGTTTGTCTAACTTACTGATCTTTGCAAAGAACCAGCTCTTTAGTTCATTGACTTTGTTTTTCTGTTTTCAGTTTCATTTATTTCTACTCTTATTTTGTTGTTTCTTCTTTCTGCGTGCTTTGATATGATCTGTTTGCATTTGGTTCAGTTTATCTTTTGATTTTCCTTGAGAATTCTGACATAAAGATTACTTAGAAGTATGTTGCTCAGTTTTCAAGTGTTTGGAGATTCTCCTGTTATCTCTCTGCTCTTGATTCCAGTTTGACCCCATTGGAGTCAATTCAGTGGAGAAAGAGTAATGCACAAAAAGCACTTGAAAAAAATTCGTCGTTCATTCATGCTAAAAACTATCCAAGAAAGGAATAGAGGGGAATTTATTCCGCTTGAAGAAGAGTATCTATAAAAATGCTACAAGTAACATTATAGTTAATAGTGACAGACTGAATTCTTTCTCCCTAAGATTGGGAACAAAGCCAGGATGTCTGCTGTCAATAGTCTTATTCACTTTGAATTCAAGACTTATTATAAACCTACAGTAATCAAGATGGTTTAGTAGTTCTGTCAAGATAAACATATAGACCAATGGAACAGATTGGAAGTTCCAGAAATAGATGCACACATATGGGGTTCTATATTGATTTTTAACAAAGTACAAAGGCCATTTATTGGAGAAAGATAGTCTTTTCCACAAATGTTGCTAGAACAATTGTATACCTATATGCAAAAGAAAACAACAATAACAACAAAGAATTGATCCATAGATTGCATCATATATAAAAATTAGCTCAAAATGGATCCTAGATCTAAATATAAAATCTAAAAATTTTAAAGTTCTAGAAAGAAACACAGGAAAAATTCTTACTAACTTTGGATCAGGCAAAGATTTCTTAAACTCAATACCAAAAGCATGATCCATAAGAGAAATTTATAAATTGGACTGCACAAAAATTAAGATCTTTGAAAGACATTAAGAGAAAAAAACGACAAGTCACAAGCTGAGAGAGCATATTTGCAAATCACATATTTGATTAAGGAATTGTATCTAGAGTATATAAAGAACTCTCAAAACTCAATAATTAGGAACCAGAATTACAGTTAAAAAGTGAACAAAATATATGAATGTATACTTCACCAAAAAAAGATCTGTTGTTTGCCAATAAACACATAGAAAGATGCTCTAACTCATTAGCTATCAAGGAAATGCAAATGCAGTTTATTGTGTCAATTTTGCCTCAATAAAGCTGTTTAAAGACTTAAATATGTTAATGTTCCCACTTGCCAAGATATTAAGTTTGATTTCAGTTATGTTTTCTGGGGCCCTTACGTCTACTAAGACCATGGAGGAATTATAGGGACTTACGTAGCTTTTGGAAAATAGGTTAAGGTTAGTTGGCCTTGACCACCGCAGATGCTGCTGCACAGTTTGTTCTTGAGTCTGTGTTCTTCGGCCTCATACTCACGTGTGATGACAACCTACTCACTATTCTTTTATACAAATCAAAGCTCAGAACCAGAGGTCTCCATAGCACCTTAGGGCTGTGTAGCCACCCTCCACAAGCTCCTTGTCTTTATATCCCCATCTGGAGTCTTGTACAAAATTGGGCATATAGGGATTGTCTACTCTTTCCCAGGTGAGGACATTTCTTCTTCATCTGCCCAGGGAGTCCTTTCTTTTCTTGGAAAGTCAGCTTTATTCCCCTGCATGAGCCTGACACCAAGCAAAAGTCCCATGAACATTTGCCTTCTCAGAACCAGCTAAACATGAAGACCCTTTTAAATTTTTTTTTTAACGTTTATTTATTTTTAAGACAGAGAGACAGAGCATGAACAGGGGAGGGGCAGAGAGAGAGGGAGACACAGAATCTGAAACAGGCTCTAGGTTCTGAGCTGTCAGCACAGAGCCCGACGCGGGGCTCGAACTCACGGACCGTGAGATCATGACCTGAGCCGAAGTCGGCCGCTTAACCTACTGAACCACTCAGGTGCCCCTCGAAGACCCTTTTAAATAGCTTGCTCAGGTCCCGTATGCCATCATGTTTGATATCACTGAAGCCTGTCTCACTCTAGAACTCAAACTGCATCTCCACACCCTTTGGGATTCAGTATTTATTGACAAACTATTTCTAAGTATCTCAGTCTAGTAAATGCACACTCATTGGTAGATAATTGAGAGGTTTTTGTTATTATTTGTTTGACAGTGATTAAATACGTTGTAGTGTCTCAGAATCCTCACTCAGATTTCTCATTATTCAAACACTTCAATATAGGTGGAAGAGATCAACTGTATCTGTCCTCTCTTGTGGGTTGGCATTTTGATTAAATCTCATGATTTGTGCTGTGTTACCTGTGTTCTGTTTCTTCTAAAAGAAATGTTGGAAAATACTACTTACTCAAAGCTTCTGGTTATTTGAGATTTTATCTTTATTCTGAAGCTGGTCATGGGACATCTAGGTTGTTTGGTTCTTCATGAAGGAAGTTTAACAAGTTTCTTAATATCAAGGACAGTATAAAGAGAATCCCCAGCTTCTAATAGTAAGTCTCAATTACACAAAATACATGAGGCATAATCTACATTGTGCAAAAAAAATCATAGCATAGAACTTCCAGTATTTCTGATGACCACACTTAACCCTTTGAAAATGCCCCAAGTAAAGCTGTTACTGAACTGAAACTTGCCCATGCACATGATACACACTAAGCCAATGTGTGAGACACTGGTTTTGAAGCAAAGAGAGCTTTGTTATTAGAAGGGCAGGGGGATCATTCCCAAAGCTGCCTTGCCCTGTTGAGCCTAGGGACAGGAGAGGAGGGTAAAGGGTTTCTTGAAACCTTGGGGGGAGGGGTCTTGAAACAGGAGGTGTGCATTCTTCTAGATGATGAAAGCTATCCAGGACCTGGTAAGATCAGGTAAGTCAGTTTCAAGACAAATGTTACCATCCATCACCAATAGGTCTCTACAAACAGTAGGCAAACAGAGAGTAGGGATAAAAGGCAAAGTTAATGATTAATTGTGCATGAGATTAAGAGACATGAAACAAGTAGGGAAGAAAACAAAATGTGGAGCTAAGTTAATAATGTGACTAATACAACTATAGTTCTGTTTATGCTTTCAAAACAGGTCCAGGAACCCAGTGTCTGGCCTCAAAGTAGGATTATTTTTTGGATGAAAAAGTCAAGCCTCTGGCTTCATAACCTCCATCAAACAATTATAGTTTTGAGGTATGGCTTAAGATATAGTGATATTGGTAAAGATGGTTAATTTATGTGTGAACTTGACTGGGCCATGGGGGTACCCAGATATTTGGTCAAACATTATTTTGGGTGTTTTGGTGAGGTTTTGAGATTAGATTAACATTTGAGGGGCGCCTGGGTGGCTCAGTCGGTTAAGCGTCCGACTTCGGCTCAGGTCATGATCTCACGGTCCGTGAGTTCGAGCCCCACGTCGGGCTCTGTGCTGACAGCTCAGAGCCTGGAGCCTGTTTCAGATTCTGTGTCTCCCTCTCTCTCTGACCCTCCGCCGTTCATGCTCTGTCTCTCTCTGTCTCAAAAATAAATAAACATTTAAAAAAATTTAAAAAAACATTTGAATCAATAGATGGGGTGATGCAGATTGGTCTTTCTAATGGAAGCAGATCTCATGGAATCATTTGAAGGTCTGAATAGAACAAAAAGGCTGACCTGCTCGCAAGTAGGAGAGAATTTCTTTCTACCTGACTGCTTTTGAACTGGGACAGTGGCTTTTTCCTGTCTTTGGACTCAAACTGAAATATCTGCTCTCCCTGGGTCTTGAGCCAGCAGTCCTCTGACCGGAACTATACCATCACTCTCCAGGATCTCCGGCTTGCTGACTCACCCTGCAGATCTTGGGACTAGTTAGCTTCCACAAGCCAATTCCACATAATAAATCTTTTATACATGTATAGAGATCTCAGCTGCTTCTCTGGAGAACCATCACGAATGTAGTACGTTTTCCTTATTTTTAGTATGTCCTCTTGGAGCCTACAGAAATATGAATGAATATTGGCTAGTTTCTTTGGTCTCATGTCTCCTACTAAGTGCAACAACTTTAGCGTATAAAATTAACAGTTTTAAGAAGAGACTGGTGATTTCAGAAAATCCTTGCTTTGGCTAGAGTCTCACCTCCTATATTAGCTGCAGAACGGGGTTCCTGTTCAGAGTATAAACCAAAAACCTTTTGATTGTCCCCAGGAGATAACACATTTTTCCAGTGCCAGAGAGGATAATATGTGTATGTGTCTGTTTAGACGGATAACACCATTTGTTTCTATTTGGGGTAGATCTGTGTAATAATCGGTTTATAAAGTGAAAAAATATGAACATAAGCTTTATTGGAAGTTCCTGGTTTGACAGATCAGATCCAATTGGGCCACACCCAACATAGGACATGTTCTAAAATAGGTTTGCAAGTTTGGGAAGAAAAATGCTCTATTCTGCTTTGTTAAACATCCTAAGAGCGCCCCTTGAAGATTCATGGGTGGGGGGAGAAGGGGCTAAAGAAGGAAATTGGAAGGGAAAAGGGAAACCACAGCAGTTACTGTGGAGTTCATTCAAAGCTTAATGTTAGGGTATCATGTCCTTTTCCAGAGAGATATTCTTTGTGATTTCCTTGGTGTCCCTCAGATTGTGAAGTGAGTACCTCTCTTTTCATGAAAAGCAAGATGTTCAGAAAAGTGCCTACAAAGAAGTGCCATGGTGTTAAATCTCCGGGCAGGCCTGTGGTGAGACTTTCTTCCCCCAGCCTTGGTGTTCAGTTTACCCCCATTATGTGAAGCATCCATTGGAATTAAAAGATCATTCACTGCTAAGTTGGGCATACCTATTTCCCCTGCATGATTTGACCATTTTTTCACACAGCAGCATTGTTCAAGACAATTATGTACAAATGTAAAGAGTTCCAAAAAGCCACAAAATGTTTAGCAAAAAATATCTTCAACAAGAGATTGGTTATGTTCCAATCTTCCAGGTAAACTACCCCTATTATGATAAACTAAGGGAAGAAAACCTTACAGTCAATGTTTAGGGGTTTACACTTGCTTCTTCATTGCCTTCCAGGCAGATCTGTGCCAAGACTACCAAGGCTATTATTACACTAGCTTCACTTGTTGAATTCTTGGGCTTTGTACTCAAGTTCATGATGTCTCATTATTAAAAAAAATTGTTTACATGGTGCCTGGGTGGCTCAGTCGGTTAAGCATCTGACTTCAGCTCAGGTCATGATCTCGCAGTTCGTGGGTTCGAGCCGCACATCGGGCTCTGTGCTGACAGCACACAGGGATTCTCTGTCTCCCTCTCTCTTTGCCCACCCCTCCTTGTGCTCTGTCTCTCTCTCTCAAAAATAAACACAAAAATTTTTTTTTAATTGTGTAAGGAGGCGCCTGGGTGGCTGGCACAGTTGGTTAAGCATCTGATTTCGGGTCAGGTCATGATCTGGTGGTTCATGACTGCAAGCCTCATGTTGGGTGCTGTGCTGACAGCTCAGAGCCTGGAGCCTGCTTCAGATTCAGTGTCTCCCACTCTCTCTCGCCTATCCCCCACTCACACTCTGTGTCTCTCTCTCAGAAATGAACATTTGAAATAATATATATTTATTTTTAAAAAAGGTAAGAAAAAATTGTTTAAAATGTACAGCAACATGGGATTTGAGTTCAGTATAATTAACGAGGTTTTTTTTAATGACAATAAATACAAACATCTGAAAAAATATCCTTAGTAGACCACTGTTCTGATACTGTTTTCAAAATGCACAGTCCAACTTGGTTCTCTAATACCATCTATTGAGCATGTCCCGTGCACCTCTCTGATGATGCTCTGATTATTCTCAGTCTGACCCAGCCACACTGCTGTCTCTGATACCCAAACATATCAACATTTCACCCCTTGAGGGCCTCTGCATTTGCTATTCTCTAAGATCTTCCCATGGCTGGCTCTTTCCTATTAGTCAGGGCTCAGTGCAAACGTCAGTTCCTTAGAGGTGCTTTCCTGGTAACCCTACCTCAAGTATCAAAGCTCCTATAGCCACCTAGTTTTTCCATATTATATCCCCTTTTTTTGTATTCTTTTTCAATGTTTATTTGTTTTGGGGTGGGGGTGTAGAGACAGACAGACAGACAGTGAGCATGGCAGGGGCAGAGAGAGAGGGGGAGACATAGAATCTGAAGCAGGCTCTAGGCTCTGAGCTGTCAGCACAGAGCTGGACACAGGGCTTGAAGTCACCAACCACGAGATCATGACCTGAGTCAAAGTCGGACGCTTAACCGACTGAGCAACCCAGGCGCCCCATGTATTCTTTTTCATAGCATTATTACTATTGGGAAAATTTTACTTATTGTTTTTCTTGCCTATTGTGTATTTTATTCCACTTGAATATAAGGTTCTTAAGAGCAGGGACTCTGTCATTCTTATCCATTGCTGAACTCCTAGACCTTAGTATCCGATAAATAAATTTTGAATGAATTAGAGTGGCCACTCAAAAATAAATAATGAATTAATGAATTCCAGGCACTATGTTTACTTGGCAGAGGATTTTTAGCCTTGGGAAGTCATGATTTACCAGAATTTCCTTGTTAAGATGATGACAAATCTGAGACAAATCACAATCTCCCCAGAGAGCAGCAGGACCTGGATGCCTATTTAGGGAAGCCCAAGTTTTGTAGTCGAAGGATCTCTGGAGTTGGACAGGCCATGGGTTCAAAGGTTTGTGGCCTTGGGTGAATCACTGGGCCTCTCTACACTTTGGTGTTCATAAAACCAGGAATGCTAATGACAATGGCTCTGACACTGACCATCTCAACAGATTACTTTGCATACTGTGGAAAGCAGTGTAAATTTTAGGTTCTCATTGAGGTTCTCAATGGCTCTTCAGGTCTTTTATGTAATAGGGAGTTTGGTTATAGAGGGTTTTTTTTGTATCAAAATTAGACATATGCGTATTCTTGAGATAAAATAGCTTCTACTGAGGGCATGGATTTGTTTCTCAACCTTCCAAGATATAGAGAAACTCCTGGAAGGTCTTCTAACTTGTGCAGTAACAGGAATGACTGGGCCTATAAGTAATGAGACATAGGGTCTAGACAAACATTTTCTGGTTTGATATTTATAAATATCTAAAGTATTTTAATATTGTATTTTGTTGTAAAATATGCCCCATTGTACTCCCAAAAGTAATTTGAAGCAGTCTATTAAAAAAATGTACATACAAAAATAAATCTGATATATGAGGAGGGATAAGAGATGTAGTTTCACTTACCAGAGAATTACTGAAATGATACAGAAGAATTTGTATCATCTTTTGGCAGTGAAAGAAAAAGGGAAAATAGGTTATGTCATATAGATACCAACTCTACTTTCAGGCTAGTCCAAGTGCATTTATACGTACCAGAATAAAAATGATACTTGTCCCCTCTTAAGAAACTTTTTTTTTTTTACAAGACAGTTTTGTATTGGAACATAACACTCCTAGCCAGCAGGACACATAGAAGAGGCCCTGGAGAACCTGTTCATTAGCATACAGTCACTGCAGTGACATTTGTTTATTTCCTGTATCTGCTTTCAGAGATATAGAAGGTATGGAGACCACAATAGAATAGAACTTTGTGATGTGCCAGGATACAAATTGGGAGATCTGCTGTTCAGTTTGCCCTGCCTTCTTTCTCTCTTCTTTGGGGAATTCTATCTCTTACCTTCTGGGAACCATTCTTTCCACTTCCATAATGAGGGAGCTTTCATGGTTCCATCCAAGTTGTTGCCTCCCTGACCCAGTAATTGGTCTAAGTATGGTAACTAATCCAGCCTGAACCAATCAGAGATCTTTCCTAGGATTTTTAAGCCTGCGTTTAGAGGGTGCCAGCCAAGTACGCTTTCTTGGGTGAGGCTGGGAGAAGTGATACTAGGATCTATAGGTCACTATGTCTCCAGCGTGGAGTCCAGTCTGAGAAAATGAGACTGGCACTCAAAAAGAAGCATGGAGATGGAGAGAGAGACAGTCCTGGCAGTGCCTGAGTCCTTGAAGCCCAGCTGTTCTCCTGTTCTGCCACTGGTTTGATTTTCTGACCCAAACGTCTCCATTATCTAAATTAGAGTTGAGGTTGTTGCATGTAGCCAGAGGGTCCTGACTACTTTTGATAGAGATATGTAGGTTTTGCTTGCCCAGCATCCTTCTTCCCTTTTCCAGTAACAGCACTTTTGATTTTCCCTTGAGGAACCACGCCTCCTTAGTCTTAGTCCTTGTAGATGGGGTCACACAGACTCTTGCACCCCCTTCTGGTTACAAGCATGGAAACATGATCCAGGCATGACAAGTGAAACTTATTTTCTGGCTTTTAATTGGAACTAGGGGGAAAGAGAAGCTGGAAATGCTAGGGATTATTAAATGAAGAGGGCCTGCCAGTGGACAAAGCTAACACAGAGTAAAATGAAGCTCAGAGGAGAAAGGGAGATTAAGTCCAGATGATACCTTGAACTTTTGGACCTTTCGATGCCGAAATCCGATTCAACCTTGGCTTTTTCAGCTATATGAGCCAATCCTTCGTTTTCTCCCCCTCATACTGGTTCGCATTGGCTTTCTATCACTTGCAACTAAAATCCCTGGGTAATAACAATATCGCACTATTGAGTATTAAGTTACTGGGGAGGGAAGCCCCAAAGCATGTTTATTCCATACACAAATTTAGGAATTTTCTTATGCTGGTTAGTCGTCAATTCAAGGTGAGTCACTAACAGGTAGAAAAACCAGATGTAAATAAATTGTAGTCTAGCAACATGGAAGGTTATTGATTGATGTCTTCCCAGAAATGCTTCCCTAGTGAGAATGCCAGTAAGAGATTAAAATCAGATTGTGCTATTTACACCATCCATGGGAAGAATAAATTAATTGCAGCATGTATCTAAACAAGATGTCTAATAGGGTATTCCTAAAAGAGTTTATTTTTTGGAAAGTACTTTTTAATTTTCACTTATACAAAACTTCAGTCATGTTCAGATTGAAAAATACTTTTTGAGGGGCACCTGTGTGGCTCAGTCGGTTAAGCCTCTGACTTTGGCTCAGGTCATGATCTTGCGGGTTTGTGAGTTCCAGCCCAGCATTGAGCTCTGTGCTGACAGCTCAGAGCCTGGAGCTTGTTTTAGATTCTGTGTCTCCCTCTCTCTCTGCTCCTTCCCCACTCACACTCTTTCAACCAGGCTGCCTGTCACATCAGGTTTACTTGGCATTGTTTTTTGCTGGAAGAAATCTTACCTTCCAAGAAAATGAAAATGTAATTTGTGAATTGTATTTTTAAAAAATAATAGATACTAAATTTCACTTTTCATGTCTGCTTCCTCCGAGTGATTCGGCTTTTTGAAGAGAGCAGGAGAGTTGGTTGAATATTTGCAGACTCTGAATCAAGCTTGTAGGGCCCTCAGTTTCTTCAAGAGATGAGGTCAACTGTTGTGCAGAACTGTTTTTAACCACTAGTGGGCACTCAAATAGTTGTCAAGCTGAATAAGTCTTTACATAAATAACAGGCTGAAATTACCATCTGCAAAATGCTTTTTTAAAAAAAGTTTTAATTTTCTTTTTACTTACTTAATTTATATTTATTTTATTTTAATCTCTAACCAAATGTGAGGCTTGAACTTACAACCCCCAAGATCAAGAGTCACATACTCCACCGACTGAGCCAGCCAGGTGCCCCCTCCAAAATGCTTTTTTGATAGAGTCCATTATGAAGCTAAATTTATTCTTTAAAGTTCTGTCAACTAATAATTAATATAACTAGAGAATTTTTGTGGAATCGACAATATCTTTTAGTTGTACTATTGTTCAGGAAGAAAAACTTAAAAACATCTGGATTCTGCTTTCTTGGCTTATGGTATTAGTTCATTGTGTTGCTTTCTTTTCTTGTAGGTGTTAAAAGAGTGATTCAAAGAATAGGATAATATATAAATTTGACTCTTCTTTTTAAGTCCTTACTAATAGAGAAGGGGATCACTTACACACTTTTTTTTAAGTTTTATTTATTTGGGTGCCTGGGTGGCTCAGTCAGTTAAACGTCTGACTGCAGCTTGGGTCATGATCTCACAGTTTGTGAGTTCGATATCCACATTGGGCTCTGTGTTGACAGCTAGGAGCCTGGAGCCCTCTTGGGATTCCATGTCTCCCTCTCTCTCTACCCCTCCCCTCTCACACTCTGTCTCTCTCTCCCTCAAAATAAATACACATTTAAAAAAATTAAAAAAAAATAAAGTTTTATTTATTTAAGTAATCTCTACACCCAACATAGGGCTGAACCCATGACCCTAAGATCAAGAGTCGCATGTTCTTCCAACTGAGCCAGCCAGGGGTCCCTCCAGATCTGTAAAGGGCTGGATTATTCAGCAACTTTGTAAATATTTAGGATTCAACTCCATTTGGGTTTGGTTGCATACTTATATTTGTAATTTTTTACATTGCATCCCTTTTGGGCTAATGTAAGGTGTATGTTTGATTCATGAGCACTCAAAAATCCACAAACATAAATTAATAAATACGACAGAATTTCAAGCATGAAAGTGTTTCTATTAATAAAGATAAGGATTTTGCCTTCAGTAAATAAAGTATGGCATGGGCTTACCTTCCCCAGAATTTGTTCAGAAATCTCAGAATTTGAACACTATTCATTCTCTCTTTTGCTTCACATTCCTTTTGGAAAAATTCCTAGAACTATAATCTAAAGAAAGTGAGAAGTGGGCTAGTCTTCTCTTCAGACTGGTTATATTTTCTTTCATTTAGTTGATTTTCAAAATCTTAACTGGAAATAAGAATACCTGTTCTTTCCTAGTCAGAATGTCTCTTGCCACCTACTGATCATGTGTCATTGGGCAAGTTAGCTGGCTGAATCTTACTTTGTGATCCATAAGATGGGAATAATATCTTCCCTGATATGGTATTTCAGGGGATAAAACAAAATTATGTATAGCACTTATCATAGCATGTGATCAAAGTAAAACCTCATTTGTCATTATTGAAGAAACTCTTCTGGCTTTCCAGATGAAACCATGTTCTTACCTTTCCTCTGTAAAATACACTAGCAAATGTGGCATGCTGAATTCTCCTGGCTAGAAGATACTCAGGAAGGTGTGGTCAAGGACCAACAGCATTGGGATCACTTGGGGAATCACCTGGCATCAGCTTGTTAAAAATGCAGATTTTTAGGGGCGCCTGTGTGACTCAGCCAGTTAAGCCTCTGACTCTTGATCTCAGCTTAGGTCTGATCTCATGGTCCTGAGTTCAAGTCCCATGTTGGGCTCTGCACTGAGTGGGAAGCCTACTTAAAAAAAAAAATTAGTCACTTAGTCATTGGTTGGGGCCACTGTGAGAAGAGTGTGTGCTCAGCTCAGAATATAGGGGGGGGACATGGAATTAACAGCTGGTGGCTGCCAGCTAATCACACATCTGGGTGGCCAGTGCTTTCCTAAGGGAAAAACCAAACAACGCTCGCATTGTCTGCCACAAGCCCAATCTGTTTTTGTTTTTGTTTTTAAATCTGCAAACTGATGGATACATGCCTAGTATAAATTATATGCCTATGATAGCAGTGTCTTATATACTTTGTTGGGAAAAGACTCCTTAGGACAAATGTGAAGGCTTTGAACATCCTGAGTGCAAAAATAATTATGCATTTTAATGATGGTGTTTGAAACTTGACAAATCCTCAATCATGCTCTCTGCACACCGGTCTCTATAAATATAGTCCTCAACAGCCATCCCCAGGGCTATGAATTAAATCTTAACTGATTTTCAAAGTATTGTGAATTTACTAATGAAAATTCTGAATACAAATGGACTCACTTAGGATGCATGATACATATTTAAACCACCAAGGAAATATCTGAGCAGCATCCACAATTTGTCTTCCACCATCTCTACTAAGTTTTACAGACCAGGAATAGCCAGTGGAGATGGATGTTATGTGGAACATCTATTATCATCTCAAGCTTTCTCACATACAGGTAAGCTGATGTGGTGAAAATGGTGACACTTGAAGTATGAAGACCTGTGTTTGAGAATGGCCACTGTCACTTAGCTCCCGACTTAGTGTCTTCAGGAAATGATTGCTCAGTCTTTACAAATTGGCTTTGCACAAGGAAAGGCCTGTACCAAATCAGTCTGGCTAGAGACTCTGGCGGTCTCTCAGCACTTTGCTTTTGATGTGTCTTTCCTGGATTTGTGTGCATGATTTCTCAATCAGAAGGATTTGCCATTATTTCCCACCCCCCCCCCCCCCCAGGAGTTTGTAAGCTCTTCCTCTCTCTGGTGTCTGTCTGCAGTACTGCAGGCTCTCTGGAGCTGCTGCAAACCTCCCAGCTTTCTTTCGTCCTCAGCAGCCCCCAGGCTCCTAGAGTATTCTGGTTCCTAGTGCGTGAGACAGAAATAAGTCTCTGGGGTATTCCCTGGCCCCAAAAGCTGGAACATTAGAGGTATGCTCCAACTTTTTCCTTTCCCAGGGAGAAGCCTCTAGCTGAGGCTTAATGACTTTCCCAGAATAATTCAGCCTTTGGTTAATTTTCAGAGTTCTGAAAATCTTGATTTTGACAGCTTTTGCCAGTGTTCCCATTGCTATCATGGAGGAGCAGATTTTTGGAAGTCCTTACTCTGCCATTCTGAATGTGCCTCTTCTCTATTTTGCCTTTATTCTTAAAAGATGCTTTGAATTAGCGCATAATCTAGATTGATATTAATTTTATTTTATCCTATTGATTCTCACATTCTACTGTCTTCCATTATTAATGTTGAGAACTAACTCATTCACCCATGAGGAGTTAGTCTGTTTTTTTTCATTGATTGCTCTTTAAGAGTTGCTATTTTGGGAGTACCTGGGTGGCTCAGTTGGTTCAGCGTTAGACTCTTGATTTTGGCTCAGGTCATCATCTCATGATTTCATTTCGGAAATTCAGGCCCCTCGTTGGGCTCTGCACTGGCAGTCCGGAGCTTGCTTGGGATTCTGTCTCTCTCTCTCTCTCTCTCTCTCTCTCTCTCTCTCTCTCTCTCTCACTGTCACTCTCTTTCTCTCTGTGCCTCCCCCCTCCTCTCTCAAAATAAATAAACTTTGAAGGAAAAAAAAGAGTTGCTATTTTTGGATTTCTGTGAATTTAGTCTGTATGACTGAATTTCTTTTTATTTACTCTTCTTGGCTTTATTGGGTTCCTTATGTCTGTGGATTGATGTGTTTCAAGTTTATGGAAAATTCTAAGCCCTTATCTCTTTGAATATTACTTGCAATTCATTCTCTTTATTCTGTTTGGAGTTCTGATTAAATAGATGTTAGACCTCACATTTCTTAGTCTCTCTTTTACCTGTTTCTTCTATCAGTCTGTGTGAACTCCAGATATTATATTCTCACTTTTCTTTTTTTCTCTTCCTTATTATTTTCTTTTTCTTCTTTTTTTATAATTTAACTTTATTTTTTATTTTTTAAAATGTACATCCAAATTAGTATATAGTGAAGCAATGATTTCAGGAGTAGATTCCTTAATGCTCCTTACCCATTTAGCCCATCCCCCCTCCCACAACCCCTCCAGCAACCCTCAGTTTGTTATCCATATTTATGAGTCTGTTTTGTTTTGTCCCCCTCCCTGTTTTTATATTATTTTTGTTTCCCTTCCCTTATGTTCATCTGTTTTGTCTCTTAAAGTCCTCATATGAGTGAAGTCATATGATTTTTGTCTTTCTCTGACTGACTAATTTCACTTAGCATAATACCCTCCCGTTCCATCCAGGTAGTTGCAAATGGCAAGATTTCATCCTTTTTGATTGCTGATAATACTCCATTGTATATATATACCACATCTTCTTTATCCGTTCGTCCATCAATGGACATTTGGGCTCTTTCCACACTTTGGCTGTTGTTGATAGTGCTGCTATAAACATGGGGGTGCATGTGTCCCTTTGAAACAGCACACCTGTATCCCTTGGACAAATGCCTAGTAGTGCAATTGCTGGGTCATAGGGTAGTTCTATTTTTGTTTTTTTGAAAAACCTCCATACTGTGTTCCAGAGTGGCTGCACTAGCTTGTATTCCCACCAACAATGCAAAAGAGATCCCTTGTCTCCGCATCCTCGCCAACATCTGTTTTTGTCTGAGTTGTTAATGTTAGCCATTCTGACAGGTGTCAGGTGGTATCTCATTGTGGTTTTGATTTGTATTTCCCTGATGATGAGTGATGTTGAGCATTTTCTCATGTATAGTTGGCCATCTGGATGTCTTCTTTGGAGGAGTGTCTATTCATGTCTTTTGCCCATTTCTTCCCTGGACTATTTGTTTTTTGGGTGTTGAGTTTGATAAGTTCTTTATAGATTTTGGATACTAACCCTTTATCTGATATGTCATTTGCAAATATCTTTTCCCATTCTGCCGGTTGCCTTTTAGTTTTGCTGATCATTTCCTTCACTCTGCAGAAGCTTTTTATGTTGATGAGGTCCCAGCAGTTCATTTTTGCTTTTGTTTCCCTTGCCTCCAGAGATGTGTTGAGTAAGAAATTGCTGCGGGCAAGATCAAAGAGGTTTTTGCCTGATTTCTCCTCAAGGATTTTGATGGCTTCCTGTCTTAAATTGAGGTCTTTCATCCATTTGGGTTTATTTTTGTGTATGGTGTAAGAAAGTGGTCCAGGTTCATGCTTCTGCATGTTGCTGTCCAGTTTTCCCAGCACCACTTGCTGAAGAGACTGTCTTTATTCCATTGGATATTCTTTGCTGCTTTCTCAAAGATTAGTTGGCCATACGTATGTGGGTCCATTTCTGGGTTCTCTGTTCTATTCCATTGATGAGTGTCTGTTCTTGTGCCAGTACCATACTGTCTTGATGATTACAGCTTTGTAGTATAGCTTGAAGTCTGGGATTGTGATGCCTCCTGCTTTGGTTTTCTTTTTCAAGATTGCTTTGGCTATTCGGGGTCTTTTCTGGTTCCATACAAATTTGAAGATTCTTTGTTCTAGCTCTGTGAAGAATGCTGGTGTTTCTTTGATAGGGATTGCATTGAATATGTAGATTGCTTTGGGTAGTATCGACATTTTAACAATATTTGTTCTTTCTCTCCAGGACCGTGGAATCTTTTTCCGTTTCTTTGTGTCTTCTTCAGTTTCTTTCATAAGATTTCTATAGTTTTCAGCATATAGATTTTTTACCTCTTTGGTTAGATTTGTTCCTAGGTATTTTATGGTTTTTGGTGCAACTGTAAATGGGATTGATTCCTTGATTTCTCTTTCTGTTGCTTCATTGTTGGTGTATAGGAATGCAACCGATTTCTGTGCATTGATTTTATATCCTGCAACTTTGCTAAATTCATGAATCAGTTCTAGCAGTTTTTTTTGGTGGAATCTTTTGGGTTTTCCATATAGAGTGTCATATCATCTGTGAAGAGGGAAGTTTGACTTCCTCCTGGCCGATTTGGATGCCTTTATTTCTTTGTGTTGTGTGATTGCAGAGGCTAAGACTTCCAATACTACGTTGAATAACAGTGGCAAGAGTGGACATCCCTGTCTTGTTCCTGAACTTAGGGGGAAAGTTCTCAGTTTGTCCCCATTGAAGATGATATTAGCGTTGGGTCACTCGTATATGGCTTTTATCATCTCAAGATATGATCCTTCTATACCTACTTTCTTGAGGGTTTTTATCAAGAAAGGATGCTGTATTTTGTCAAATGCTTTCTCTGCATCTATTGAGAGGAGCATATGGTTCTTGTCCTTTCTTTTATTGATGTGATGAATCACGTTAATTGTTTTGCGGATATTGAACCAGCCCTGCATGCCTGGTATAAATCCCACTTGGTCGTGGTGAATAACTTTTTTAATGTATTGTTGGATCTAGTTGGCTAATGTCTTATTGAGGATTTTTGCATCCACATTCTTCAGGGAAATTGGTCTATAGTTCTTTTTAGTGGGGTCTCTGTGTAGTTTTGAAATCAGGGTAATGCTGGCTTCATAGAAAGAATTTGGAAGTTTTCCTTCCATTTCTACTTTTTGGAACAGTTTCAAGAGAATAGGTGTTAACTCTTCCTTAAATGTTTGGTAGAATTCCCCTGAAAAGCCATCTGGCCCTGGACTCTTGTTTTTTGGCAGATTTTTGCTTACTAATTCAATTTCCTTACTGGTTATGGGTCTGTTCAAATTTTCTATTTCTTCCTGTTTCAGTTTTGGTAGTGTATTTGTTTCTAGGAATTTGTCCATTTCTTCCAGATTCCGCATTTTATTGGCATATAATTGTTCATAATATTCTCTTATTATTGTTTTTATTTCTGTTGTATTGGTTGTGATTTCTCCTCTTTCATTCTTGATTGTACTTATTTGGGTCCTTTCCTTTTTCTTCTTGATCAAACTGGCTACTGGTTTATCAATTTTGTTAATTCTTTCAAAGAACCAGCTTCTGGTTTCATTGATCTGTTCTACTGTGGTTTTTTTTGTTTTTTGTTTTTTTTGTTTTGTTTTGTTTTGGTTTGGTTTGGTTTGGTTTGGTTTTGGTTTCAATAGCATTAATTTCTGCTCTAATCTTTATTATTTCCTGTCTTCTGCTGGTTTTGGTTTTATTTGCTGTTCTTCTTCCAGCTCCTTAAGGCGTAAGGTTAGGTTGTGTATCTGAGATCTTTCTTCCTTCTTTAGGAAGGCCTGGATTGCTATGTACTTTCCTCTTATGATCGTCTTTGCTGCGTCCCAGAGGTTTTGGGTTGTGGTGCTATCATTTTCATTGACTTCCGTATACTTTTTAATTTCCTCTTTAACTGCTTGGTTAGCTCACTCATTCTTTAGTAGGATGTTCTTCAGTCTCCAAGTATTTGTTACCTTTCCAAATTTTTTCTTGTGGTCTGATAATATGCACGGTATGGTCTCAATCTTTCTGTACTTACTTAGGGCTGATTTGTGTCCCAGTATATGGTCTATTCTAGAGAATGTTCCATGTGCACTGGAGAAGAATGTATATTCTGCTGCTTTAAGATGAAATGTTCTGAATATATCTGTTAAGTACATTTGGTCCAGTATGTCATTCAAAACCATTGTTTCCTTGTTGATTTTTGGATTAGATGATCTGTCCATTGCTGTGAGTGGGGTGTTGAAGTCTCCTACTATTATGGTATTACTATCGATGAGTTTCTTTATGTTTGTGATTAATTGATTTATATATTTGGGTGCTTTCACGTTTGGCACATAAATGTTTACAATTGTTAGAGGTCTTTTTGGTGCATACACCCCTTGATTATGATATAATGCCCTTCTGTATCTCTTCATACAGTCTTTATTTTAAAGTCTAGATGTCTGATATAAGTATGGCTACTCTGGCTTTCTTTTGTTGACCATTAGCATGATAGATGGTTCTCCATCCCCTTATTTTCAATCTGAAGGTGTCTTTAGGTCTAATGTGGGTCTCTTGTAAACAGCATATAGATGGGTCTTGTTTTCTTATCCATTCTGTTACCCTTTGTCTTTTGATTGGAGCATTGAGTCCATTGATGTTTAGAGTGAGTACTGAAAGATATGAATTTATTGCCATTATGATGCTTGTAGAGTTGGAGTTTCTGGTGGTGTTCTCTGGTCCTTTCTAATCTTTGCTTCTTTTTATATTTATTTATATATATCTTGATATTTTGATAAATATTTTGATATATATATTTTTTTCCATCTTTTCTCCCCTCAGAGAGTCCCCCTTAAAATTTCTTGCAGGGCTGATTTAGTCGTCACAAACTCCTTTAATTTTTGTTTATCTGGGAAACTTTTTATCTCTCCTTCTATTTTGAATGACAGCCTTGCTGGATAAAGAATTCTTGGCTGCATATTTTTCTGATTCACACATTGAATATATCCTGCCACTCCTTTCTGGCCTGCCAAGTTTCTGTGGATAGGTCTGCTGCAAACCTGATCTATTTTCCCTTGTAGGTTAGGGACTTTTTTTCCCTTGCTACTTTCATGATTCTCTCCTTGCCTGAGTATTTTGTGAATTTGACTATGATATGCCTTGTTGATGGTCGGTTTTTGTGGAATCTAATGGGGGTCCTCTGTGTTTCCTGGATTTTGATGTCTGTGTCTTTCCCCAGGTTAGGAAAGTTTTCCGCTATGATTTGCTCACATAACCCTTCTCCCCCTAAAGCTCTCTCTTCCTCTTCTGGGACCCCTATGATTCTGATGTTGTTTCTTTTTAATGAGTCACTGATTTCTCTATTTATTAAATCATGCTCTTTTGCCTTAATCTCCCTCTTGTTTTCTGTTTCGTTATTCTCTATAAGTTTGTCCTCTATATCGCTGATTCTCTGTTCTGCCTCGTCCATCCTTGCTGCTGCTGCATCCATCCGTAATTGCAGCTCAGATATAGCATTTTTAATTTCATTCTGGCTATTTTTTGCTTCTTTTATCTCTGCAGAAAGGGATTCTAATCTATTTTCGACTTCAGCTAGTATTCTTATTATTGTGATTCTAAATTCTGGTTCAGACATCTTGCTTGTGTCTGTGTTGGTTAAATCCCTGGCTGTTGTTTCTTTGTGCTCTTTCTTTTGGGGTGAATTCCTTCGTTTTGTTATTTTGAAGGGAGAAGGAATTAATGAGGTAGAAAAATTGAAATTAAAAAAAATTAAAATTAACAAAATATTAAAATTAAAAATTAAAAACACACACACACAAATCGAATAGATGATGCTAGATCCTAGGTATGTTTTGGTCTGGGTGTAGAAAGTGGTTTGACAGATTAGAGAAACAAACAAAAACAAACAAACAAAAAAACCAAAACAACAAGAAAAGGGGGGGAGAGAGAGAGAAAAAAAGGAAATAGTTTGAGAATTTGAAAAAATGAATACACTAAAGTAGACTAAAATACACAAAAGTAGAGAATATAGTAGAAAAAATTATAGAAAAATATTTTTAATAAAAATTAAAAAGAAATAGGAATTTTTTCATTTTCTGTATTTAAGAAAAAAGAAAAGAAACAAAAAAGAGAAAAAAGATAAAAGAAAAGAAAAGAAAAAGAAATCGTTTGCAATTTGAAAAGGTGAATACACTGTAGTAGACTGAAATAAAATGATGGGACTAAGAAATTAAAAAAATTTACATAAAAGCAAAAAATATAGTAATAAAAATTAAACAAAAATATTGTTAAAAGAAATTGAAAGTAAAAATGAAGTTTTTCTCTTTCTGCATTCAAGAAAAAGAAAAGAAATGAAAAAGAAAAAAAGAAAAAGAAATAAAAAAAGGAAATTGTTTGAAAATTTGAAAAGGTGAGTATACAGAAGTAGACTAAAATAAAGTGGTGGAAGTAAAGTAGGATTTGAAAAAAATTTACACACTCAAAAATATAGTAATAAAAATTAAAGACATATTTTTAATAAAAATTAAAAATAAAAATGAGTTTTTTCTCTTTCTGTATTCAAGAAAAAGAAAAAAGTGTAAAAGAGAAAAGGAAAAAGAGAGAGAGAAAAAAATTGCATAGACAAACCTGGTAACAGATTGAAGTAGGACTGAAATTGCTTCGTTTTCCCCTAGTGGTCAGTCCACGTAGCTCTTTACAGTCCATAAATTAAGCCGGTGGTGAGGTTTGTGTTCTTGAAGTGTGAAGTTGGCCCAGTTGGGCAGGGCTCGGTGTTACAGCTCTGCTTTCCACTAGATGGTGCTGCTAGCCTACTGGGGTGGATTGTTGCAGTGCTGGTCGGTGCGCATGCGCGGGAGCGGTAAAAAATGGCGTCACCCAGCCACCAAGTCTGTTCTCCCCAACACCAGTCACGCACCGGTCCTCCGTCTTCAGCTCTCGTCCACTCCTCGCTTTTCCACTCTCCGTGACCAGGCCTCAGGCAGTACCTCTCTCCCAAGTTTTGTCTCAGATGCAGCTGTTTTCCCCGGCCCCTTACTTCCGAAGGACCGCAGCTTTGACCCGTTCTGCCCCTCTGCGGGAGGCTCTCACCGAGCAATGGCCAAATGAGCAATGGCCGAATGTCGCCTGCACCCAGGAATGCCCACTGGACCCTGCTGTTGCCAGTGCCCCGGGACTGCGGCCAGGTGCCAGCCCGCCTCAAAAAAAGATTGAGAGACAGTGTAGCCTCAGCGTTTCAGGGACCATGGAAAATCACAACACACATCTGGCACCAGGCTTCACCCTCAACAACCTTGCCCCAGCACCAGCGAATGTGGCTGCCTTCCAGGGTCTGCTGGGACCAGGTGTCTTCAACAGTCTCTACCAAATGTCTCTCCAGCAGTGAAACCGCTTTTCCCCGTGTGGCCCGAGAACCTCCCGGACCCCACTCTGTTCCTGGGGATTCACCTTTCCCACCAGAGCACTGCCAGGTATCGAGCTGCGGAGTTGCAGCCTTTGCATTCCTCTTGTTTACAGTCTTAATGGAATTTAAACCCTCTCCTTTCTCCTTTGTCCCTTTTTAGGTTAGTCCCTGTGGCTGTTTCCAATTTTCCACTTTCTCTCCAGCTGCTTTTGGGGAGGGGTGCTTTTCCTGTATGCTCCCTGGTCCCCAGTCTCCGTCCTCTCTCTGCCCACAAAAGTGGTTTCCTAGCTTCCGGGGCTTCTTGCTCCCCAAGTTCAGCTCTTCGTGTCGCATACCCGCTGAATTCTGTGGTTCAGGTTGTGCAGATTGTTGTGTTAATCTTCCAATTGGTTTTCTAGGTGTGTCGGATGGTTTAGTGTTGGTCTGGCTGTATTTCATGGATGCGAGACACACATAAAGCTTCTATGCTGTTCTGCCATCTTGGCTCCTTGTATTCTCACTTTTCTTTTAGTCCATGAATCCTCTATACTTCTGTCTTATTATTGTCCATTAAACTCATATACTGTCTCCCAAATATTATTATATTTTTCATTACAGAAATTGTATTTGATTCTTTTAGCATACTACTTAAACTTTTTTTTACCGTTTGCAGATATCTTGTCTTTTTTGTATGTTTAACATAGCAGAATTATTTCATAGCCCACACACACAACAATTTAAATATCTAATGTGTTTGCAAGTCTATTTTTTTTCCTATTCTTTTCATGTAGCCTTGTTCCTACGTGCCTAGTCATTTTTGACTGCTGCACAGGAGATATATATATATATGTATACACACACACACACACACACACATATATCTATATACACTTTTTTTTTTACACTTTACATACACTTTTTTTTACTATTGGCAAAGCTTACACTTACATTTTTTAAAAATAGAACACTTGAGTTTGCCAGGACATTTAGGTTTTCTTTTGCTAAAGCACCAGTGGACAGCACAAATATTTCTGAAGAACTTAACTAAGTTCAAGAGTTGAAATTCCCTAGTTTATCTTGAAGAGTGGGATGGAATGTAATTCCATAAATTATTTCACTTTAAATTTGCCCTCTTTCTGAATCATGACAGGATTTTGGGGATGATAGCTTATTGGGGATTTCTGTTTTAAGTTGTCTGTCTTCCTTATCTGTCAAAATTAAGGTTCACATCAACAAATGCCCTCAATGTGTGAATAGCTTCTGGGAGCACTCATGATTCTGGATTATTATTTTCCATCCACTTTTGATTTTGTGCCTTGGTTTTTGTCTTGTTTTCATTTTTTGTTTTTAACAAGATGATTTTAATATTTTATCAAAGTTCTTGGTTGGTTTCTGAAAGAATCTGAACTACCTAACGAACCACTAATAGAACTAGGAATTCCAGCTGTGCACATTTCACGAGATACATAATGTTCTGTATCTTACTTAGAGAGCTTCATGAATACCATGCTGATTTCTTTTGATGCTCTTTTCCCCTTCCTCATTAGGTCCACTGTTGGTTTTATAGGCATATCAATGATTTTTCCATATATTCTCAATATAGTATTGTGGTCTTTCACTTGTTTGATAGTTGAGTTTAAAAATATATGTATATAATAAAACTTATGTGTTTGACATCATTATACACATTGTACACATACATGCAGACATACACACATGACATCACATCTTTCTATTGCTGTTGACTCTCCAACTTTCTGTAACATTCATATGACGGTATTCGTCTATTTGTGTTAATGTTTCTGATTCACTTTGTTACTACCACACTTCACACTGTCATATAGATTTGTAGGATAGAAGAATTATTTCTGACTTTCTTCCCAGATACTTTTCCATGAAACATACCCTATTCTTCTTCGGTTTGCTTTATCTGGCATGCTGGGGCCCTCCAGAGAAAGTTGTGGAGCAGTATCTGGGCACTATTACTCCTTTCGTCCTCATTTTTTAGTTCCCAAAACATTTTTTTTTTTAATTTTACCAGTAAGTTTTCTGCCCAGTAGAATCCTCTTAGCCTTTAGGTAGAGCCGGCAGCTCCTCAGCAGAGACTCAATGTACTATTGTAATAAAATTCAGAAAACCAAATTCTATTTTTCACTCATATCCTCAGCTTGGACTCCTTTCATTTTATCTTCTTTCCCTGACAAAGCTACTACCATCATTTGGAAGAAGAGATGAAAACCATCTGTGCTTCCATGACCCTCCGCTTCTTACCTAAAACCCTCTGACAGGGAACATTTTTTTTATGACATTACTATTCATTCCTATAGGAGTAAGAAGAGTATGTCTGGTGCATTTAATTAGCCTTGGCAAGTTTTTGTTCAGGGCTTAGACATATGTTCTAAGAAGCCAATTATCTTAGGGCACATTGTGATATTTGGACAGGAATCCACTGAAACTATTTCAAGAAAAGAGCGATTAATTGTAAGAATACATGGCAATATTATAGAATCCAATTGTTGGAAATACAGCCAGGTCTCTTCAGAGATAGAAAGCAATCAGGCAGCTATTTTTTCCATTTCTCTCACTCTCCCTCTCTCTCCCCTCATCTCTCTCTCTCTCTCACTCTCTCTCTCTCTCTTTCTCTGTTACTCTCTCACTCTCATCATAGCTCTTTGTCTCTATTCCCTCAGTCTGTCTATTTTGTTCTCCAGATTCTCATTATTTATCACTGTATTTATGGCTAAAAATGGCTACCAAATCAGGATCTTTGTGGACTTTTATCTCCAAAGTCCATCACCATGTAATTAATAGTGTTTATGTCTCTTAGTTAGGATTCCTGAGACAGAGAGAATTTTACTAGTTCAGCTTAGGTTAGGTATCTGCTTATAGTCCAATGTGCTGTGGCAGACAGTGAGATCATCTGGCCTAAACATAGCTGCCAAAGCATGGGTGGAAAACAGATTCTCTTAGATGGTGGTGTGAATGGAGAAGTGATGATTGACTTATCAGTACATCAACATACTCACTGTTCTAGAATGGAGATTTATTCACTTTTTAAACGCACAATGTATTTTCTCTGATTCAACTATTTTAGCATATACTAAGTCCAGGGGTTATTTCTTGTTATTAATTGAATTTTTTATTGGTAGGGTTTTTGGTTGTCATTGCTGATTAAGTGCTTTAGTTTCACCCTCCTTGACCACATAGTTGTCATATAAATCAGGTCGAGAGTTATCGCTTCTTTATGTATTTTTCTAGTCACTAAGTTCCAAACGTTGGTTTGCTTTTTTTCTAGTCTTTCAGAATTTTTTTTCTCTATTCTTTCTAGTCTCCCAATGAACTGGAGGAGGATTGCTTTCCCCTGAGTACGGATACCTGTCCAGTCCTAAAATATATATCATCTGTGAAACTTGTTTTTAAAAAATTTTTTTCCATAATTTTTTTAAATGTTTATTTATTTTTGAGACAGAGAGAGACAGAGCATGAATGGGGGAAGGTCAGAGAGAGGGAGACACACAATCTGAAACAGGCTTCAGGCTCTGAGCTGTCAGCACAGAGCCCGACATGGGGCTCAAGCTCATGGACCGTGAGATCATGACCTGAGCCAAAGTTGGAAATGTCCAACTGACTGAGCCACCCAGGTGCCCCTAAAAAAAATTTTTTTTACTTGTTTTACTTTTTTAAATTTACATCCAAATTAGTTAGCATATAGTGCAACAATGATTTCAGAAGAAGATTCCTTAGTGTCCCTTATCCAATTAGGCCATTCCCCCTCCCACAACCACTCCAATAACCCTCAGTTTGCTCTCCATATTTATGAGTCTCTTCTGTTTTGTCCCCCTCCCTGTTTTTATATTATTTTTGTTTCCCTTCCCTTATGTTCACCTGTTTTGTCTCTTTTTTTTTTTTAATTTTTTTTTCAACATTTTTTTAATTTTTTTTTTATTTTTGGGACAGAGAGAGACAGAGCATGAATGGGGGAGGGGCAGAGAGAGAGGGAGACACAGAATCGGAAACAGGCTCCAGGCTCCAAGCCATCAGCCCAGAGCCTGACGCGGGGCTCGAACTCACGGACCGCGAGATCGCGACCTGGCTTAACCGAGTCAGACGCTTAACCGACTGCGCTACCCAGGCGCCCCTGTTTTGTCTCTTAAAGTCCTCATATGAGTGAAGTCATATGATTTTTGTGTTTCTCTGACTGACTAATTTCACTTAGCATAATACCCTCCGGTTCCATCCATGTAGTTGCAAATGGCAAGATTTCATCCTTTTTGATTGCTGATAATACTTCATTGTATATATATACCACATCTTCTTTATCCATTCATCCATCGATGGACATTTGGGCTCTTTCCATACTTTAGCTATTGTTGATAGTGCTGCTATAAACATGGGGGTGCATGTGTCCCTTTGAAACAGCACACCTGTATCCCTTGGATAAATGCCAAGTAGTGAAATTTCTGGGTTGTAGGGTAGTTCTATTTTTAGTTTTTTGAGAAACCTCCATACTGTGTTCCAGAGTGGCTAGATCCTAGGTGTGTTTTGGTCTGGGTGTTGAAAGTGGTTTGACAGATTAGAGAAAAAAAGGCGGGGGGGCGGGTGGGAAGGAAATTGAGAATTTGAAAAAATGAATACACTGAAGTAGACTAAAATGAGATGATGGGAATGAAACAGAATTTGAAAAAATTTACACAAAAGTAAAGAATATAGTATAAAAATATTAAAGAAAAATATTTGTAATAAAAACTAAAAAGGAAAATGAATTTTTTTCTTTCTGTATTCAAGAAAAGAAACGAAAAAGAGAAAAAAAGAAATCGTTTGAAAAATTGAAAAAGTAAATACACTGTAGTAGACTAAAAATGATGGGAGTAAAATAGAATTAAAAAAATTTACATAAAAGCAACAAATATAGTAAAACAAATTAAGAAAAGTATTTTTAATAGAAATTGAAAGTAAAAATGAAGTTTTCCTCTCTCTGCATGAATTCAAGAAAAAGAAAAGAAATGAAAAAGAGAAGAAGAAAAAGAAAAAAAAAAGGAAATCGTTTGAAAATTTGAAAAAGCGAATACACCAAAGTAGACTAAAATAAAACGATGGAAGTAAGATAGAATTTGAAAAAAATTTACACAAAAGTAAAAAATATAGTGAAAAAAATTAAAAATATTTTTAATAAAAATTGAAAATAAAAATGAATTTTTTCTCTTTCTGTATTCAAGAAAAAGAAAAGTAGTGTAAAAAAACAAAAAAAAATTGAATACATGGATCTGCTAACAGATTGAAATAGGACTGAAATTACTTAGTTTTCCCCTAGAAGTCAGATTATGTAGCACTTTATAGTCCATAAACTAAGTAGGTGGTGAGACTTGTGTTCTTGAAGAGAGACGTTGGCCTATTTGGGCGGGGCTCAGTGTAATGGCTCCATTCTCCACCAGATGGCGCTGCTAGCCTACTGTGGTGGATTGTTGCAGGTGCTTGTAGTACCTATGAGCATGTGCGGGAGTGGTAAAAAAATGGCGTCACCCAGCTACCCAGGCTCCAGTATCCGAATTCTGTTCTCCCTGATCAGCAATCACATACCCATCCTCTGTCTTCAGCTTTTTTTTTTTTTTTTTTTTTTTTTTAATTTTTTTTTTCAACGTTTATTTATTTTTGGGACAGAGAGAGACAGAGCATGAACGGGGGAGGGCCAGAGAGAGAGGGAGACACAGAATCGGAAACAGGCTCCAGGCTCTGAGCCATCAGCCCAGAGCCTGACGCGGGGCTCGAACTCACGGACCGCGAGATCGTGACCTGGCTGAAGTCGGACGCTTAACCGACTGCGCCACCCAGGCGCCCCTGTCTTCAGCTTTTGTCCACTCCCCACTTCTTCACTGTTCGTGACCAAGCCCCAGGCAGTACCTCTCTCCCAAGTTTTGTCTCTGATGTGGCTGTTTTCCCCAGCCCCTTACTTGTGAAGGACTGCAGCTTTGACCCATTCAGCTCCTCTGTGGGAGGGTCTCTCCAAGCAATGGCCGAATGTCGGCTGCACCCAGGAATGTTTGTGGGACCCTGCTGCTGCTGGTACCTAAAGACTGCCGCCAGGTGCCAGCCCACCACAGAAAAAGTTCGCGAGATAGTGTAACAGCAGCTTTTCAGGGATTATGGAAAATCACAACACACATCTGGCACCAGGCTTCACCCTTAATGGCCTTGTTCCAGCACCAGCGAATGTGGCCATTTTCTGGGGTCTGCTGGGACAGTCTCCACCAAATGTCCTTCCATCAGTGAAACCGCTTTTCCCCGTGTGGACCGAGAACCTCTCGGACCCCACTCCGTTCCTGGGGATTCGCCCTTCCCACCAGAGCACTGCCAGGTATGGAGCTGCGGAGTTGCAGACTTTAAGCTCCCCTTGTTTACAGTCTTAATGGAATTTAAACCCTCTCCTTTCTCCTTTCTCCCTTTTTAGTTTAGTCCCTGGGGCTGTTTCCAATTTTCTACTTTCTCTCCAACTGCTATTGGGGAGGGGTGCTTTTCCTATATTCTTCCCCATCCCCCCAGTCTCTGTCCTCTCTCCACCTGCAAAAGTGGCTCCCTGCCTGCCACTGGCTTCTCTCTCCCCAAGTTCACCTCTGCGTGCCATGTACCTGCTGAATTCTGTGGTTCAGGTTGTGCAGATTGTTGTGTTAATCCTCAAATCAGTTTTCTAGGTGTGTAAGATGGTTTAGTGTTGGTCTGGCTGTATTTCATGGACACGAGACACACAAAAAAACTTCTATGCTGTTCCGCCATCTTGGCTCTGCCTCTAAAATTTTTTTATTTATTTACTTATTATTATTCTATCATCCTATCCTATCCTATACTATCCTATCCTATTCTTATTTTAGAGACAGAGAGTGGAAGCAGGGGAGAGAGGCAGCGGGAGAAAGAGAGAGAATTTTAAGCAGGCTCCATGCTCAGTACAGAGTCTGATGCAGGGCTGGATCCCACAACCCAGGAATCATGACCTAGGCCAAAATCAAGAGTTGGACACTCAACTGACTGACCCATCCAGGCACCCCTCGTCTGTGAAACTTTTGAATCAGTAAAAAATAATGCCCACTTTGTTTCCCTTCTCTCACAAGATGAGGTACAGACCGTGGTGGTTCCCCCTGGAAATAGTCATGTTCCCATACTAATAGTGGCATTATTGTTTTAGTGAGCACTTTTCTGCTAACTAAGGATTTTGTGCATATCTGCATATACTTTTTAACTTTTTGGATGACCTCTTCAGTAACCTGCTTGTGCATATCCCATGCCAATATTTTTCTTGTTGATTTGTGAAAGTTCTTTTTATGTTCTAGTTATTAAATCAGTGTTATCTTGCTTCCTATCATTTGCCAATTAAAGATATCTATTTAATAAGGAACACTGTTTCTTGTTGGTTAGGTATCTTTAATGTAAACAAATTCTTTTTTTTTTTTCTTTGCCTTTTGGTTTATGCTATTTGTTTAAGAAATATTTCCCTGCCATCAAGCTATTTGTTTACATATTCTTTTTGCATACATATATATGCATACATATATATGCATATGTATTTTTAAGTTTATTTATTTTGAGAGAGAGAGCATGGGAGCACATGTGTGCCTGCAAGGGTGGGAGAGGGGCAGAGAGCGAGGGAGAGCGAGAGTTCCAAGCAGGCTCCATCTTGTTAGCACAGAGCCTGACACAGGGCTCAATCCTATGAACCGTGAGATCATGACCTGAGCCAAAATTAAGAGTCAGATGCTTAACTGACTGAGCCACCCAGGTGCCTTATAAATGCATATATTTACCTTATATCATTAGAAATTTAATATCCCTGGACTCTTAAGAAGTGATCCAATTTTATTTTTCTCTATGTTGTGATCCAGTTTTTCCAATACCATCTATTAAACAAATCGTTATTTCCCCCTGATTTGTGGTATCACCTTTGTTATATATTCTGGAAAATCTTGTATATCTGGAAAATATTTTGTGGCAGAAATTAACAATTCCTCAACAAATTTGATGGGACTTATCCATAAAACCATCTAAGACTGGTGTTTGACTAGTTTATTGAAGTTTTCTGCTTTTTGTGTCCAATTTCTCCCATTTATATATATATTTTCTAGATATTTAGTTTCATCTAAGTTTTCAAATGTATTAGCATATGGTTGTATAGCATACAGAAATTTTAATGCTCTTATTGCTTTTATAATCTCTGTGGTGTCCTAATTATTCATCATTTTATTATGTATTTTAAAATTTTTTTAAATATTTATTTTTGAGCGAGAGAAAGAGAGACAGAGTATAAGCAGGGGAGGGGCAGAGAGAGAGGGAGACACAGAATCTGAAGCAGGCTCCAGGCTCTGAGCTGTTAGTGCACAGCTTGATTTAGGGCTCAAACTCATGAACCCTGAGATCATGACCTGAGCCAAAGTTGGACAGTTAATCAACTGAGCCACCCAGGCAACCCTATTATGTATTTTTACAGTAAAAGAATCCTATCCTCTTTTTTTCTTGATCAGTCTCATTAGAGGCCTTTTTCTTTAATAATTTTTTTTGAAGAACTAAATATTTGGGTTTGTTGTCCTTCTCTTTTTTGTTCTTTTTTTTAATTGACTTCTGCTTTGAAACCTATATCCCTTGAAGTACATGTGTGATGAGTTATTTAGAACATTTAATTCTGCTATAGAAGACAAAGAAAGTAAATGAGAAGTATGAATAATAAGTAGATTAGTAACCTGTGAGCTATATTAGATGTAGAATAATTTGAATGGAGCATATGTGTATTTAACATAGACTATAAGATATGGAGGGACGACAAGGCACCAAGTATTTAAGATCACTAAAGGTACCAAGGCATACAAACCCCAGTATTAATGATACTGTACATATACATTAGGCTTCTAAGACATTCAGTGGTCATGAGATTAAATATGCCATCAACGGTGACATTGTAGTTCCTGTTGTCCTCTGCCCAAGAAAAGAAGATAAAACCCATAGCTGTTAATTATGGTAATTGGAAGCTACAGTTGTAGCCATGAGTACTTAGTCTTACATCTGTCTGGTAGATCAAGTACCATATGTTGGCTCTAGGCATCTTTTCTCTTCTGTGCCTCACTGCTCAAACCTCAACTCTGGTCTTCATATCTATGGGAATATATGGCCCAGAGAAGAAATGCAAACACTAAGGATTCAGGTAGTATGGTTAGTCTATTTTGCTGTACTCTATCCTAAGATCTTCTTCTCTAAATTTCTGATTGAGTGTTTTCAGTTGATTAAAAAAAACTGCATGATTTGAGCAATCTTAATTTGGTCTATAAACCTTTGTGGGGCATGAATTCTGAGATATCTTGCCTGATAGAGTACATGGAAAATACCATTGCCTCAAGGGACTTTCTCACATAACATTTTCCTTCTTATGTTGTTTTGCTTTCATTCTGTAGCTCACCCTCTTATTTCTTCTTGGATAAATGTGTCTAAAGTTTAAGTGTCCTTCCCATTACCCAGTGGGGACCACAGCACTTGTTTGGACCATGACTCTGCACACGGGCTAGAAAAGTATATGGGACCTTATGCTCACCTTCCTTACTTGTATCAAATGATGACCAATGTACTGATCTTCCATCCCTTTGCTCAAGGCAGGAGGTGTCTTAAATAACTAATTTAGGTTGGAAAAAAAAAAAAAAGTTTAAGTGTCCTTCAAAGAACTGCTTTAGGTATGTCTCATAAATTTAAAAGTAATATGATACTAATATAAGTCAGTCACCATTCTATAATTTTTAAGACGTTATAGTAAAATATTTATTATTTCCAACATCAGACTGCTCAACCTATAACTTTGTTATTAATTTCTAATTATATTGCTTTATGGTTTGAGATCTTCTGAATGGTATTAATCATTTGGAATGAATACAGATTTTCTTTATGATCTTAAAGATGGCTATTTTTGTAAACATTCTGTCTATACTCAAAAAGAATGCAGGTTTCCTGTTTGTTGAGCATAGTTAATATATTTTCAATAGGTTGAGTTTGGGTAGTTATATTTTCCAGATATTTTTGTAACACTTGTAATATTTGCTTCACCTATCAGATTCCGAAGCAGGCGTGTTAAAATCATCAACTACAACTATTTCTTCCTGAAGTTCTTTCAGTATTGATGTATTTTGAAGCTGTATTTTAGGGTACATATGAGTTTATGATGGTTATAATCTTCTTGTGCAATTATTTCTTTTATTAGTACATAATTTTCTTTCTGTTCTTTATGATTTTTTGTTTTGAATTCTATTTAGTCCGATATTAAGAGATGACCCCACATTTCTCTGGGTTTATATTTCCCTAGCATAACTTTTCCCACCCATTTCCAAACTTTTGTTTTCTTTTTGTCTTGTGTGTGTCACATTGTGAGGCTTTATTTTTTTAAATCTAATATGAGATTCTCTGTTATTAATTGGTGACCACAACCACTTTATTATAATGTTATATTATGACTATTTCATACATTTAGAGACCCATACTCATGTTTATTTACCCATATTGCGTTCTTAATTATCCCAATCTTTATCCTCCCTGCCCCTTCACAGAGCACCAGTAAAAGAAAAAAAGCTTTAGCTTGTTTGAATATCATGTTGATCTTGTCCCAATCTTGTCAACATCAATCCGGATTTTAGTTTGGGGTATTTATTTGTTAATATTTAACTTTTCTTATCTGAGGTCTCTTATCTTTCTTTAATTTTGGAGAATTAAAAAAATATATTTCCTCTTCCCCATTATATGTTTTTGGTCTCCTTCTGGGATTCCTGTTGTCTAACATTGGCACTTCTACCTCTGTATCTCAGTTTTTCTTTTCTATTTTCTATCTCTTTATTCTTTACTGCATCCTTTGGGGGAGATTCCTAGTCAGATCCTCTTACTTACTAATGTCCATCTTACTAATTAACTGTTATTCATTTCAATTATTGCATGTAGAGTTATTTATTTCAGCTATTGCATTTTTCATAAATAGTTTTCCCCTGGGTTCTTTTATATTATTTCTTGTTTCTTTCTGTATTGCTGATAATCTTTATTTATGCCCATCAATATATGTTTTCAAGCTTATTTGGAATTTTTCATCAGCATTTCCTAATCACTCTGGTTTATTGTATACTTTGTTCAGTTTGTTGGCCTTCCTTTGGAATGGTTGTATTCCTGAGATGTCTAATTGTCTTGGCCAAGGAGTTCCTGTTTTTGGAGTAAATAGTCTCTAATGTCTTTTGGGGAGTAGCCAAAGACCAAGTCATGGCTTTGTGGATCCTGGTGAATTTAAGGAGAATGGAGGGAGTAAGCCCCAGGGTAAAGATCTAGTCACCTTGGAGTATCCTAGATACTTTCCTGTGCTGCTACTCTACCCGGACAACTTATACCTGGTCACTGCCCCTCATCCCACCCCACCCCCCTGTTATAACCTGTCAGTCTTGTGGTGTTGGAGAAGAAGGAAGGGCAGGAGTGAATGCCCAGTTTGGCTGCTTAGTGCATACTTATTTGTTTTCATGAACTCCTTACTCCTTTAGGGCTTTTGTGCTGCCCTGAGAGTGTTCTGTGGACACTGGTACCCGCAGGGGGGCTATTGCTGCAGGTGATGTCCCAGAGTGATGAGAAGTTGAAGACCAGAACATAATAAAACTCTTTCCTCTCTCCTATTCTTTATTGCAGTGGCCTCCAGCTGTTCTCTAGACTGCTCTCCCCCCTTCCTCAAAATATACACTCATTTGAGAAGCCTAGAGTTTCATTTTTATTTTTTTTCCTTTTCCTTTTTCTCCCCCCACCATTAAATACTAATTCCTGAAATGCATGTGTCCCCTCTGTTTCTGTAGCTTCTCCAGGGTTGATGTCTGGAGTTGGAGCCAGCAGCCCCCCTAACTAGTTTGCCCTCTTGGCTGACCCTATAGTTCCCCATGCCTCTATCTTCCCCACTCTTTGCCTCCCTTCATCACCTAGCACTGAGTTCTATGGGTGAATGTATGTTCATGGTCTTTACTGTCCTGTCAGTTCAGGCCTCCATTCTTGAAAATCAGTACATGGAAGTCTGCCTACAAACAGTCTGCAGACCTCAAGTTAGGCCTGGTGTGTCACTGAGAGTTTCCCAAAGCATGTTTTGTCTCCCAAATATCTGAAATGGAAAAGCACCAAACCAGCACTGTATGTGAAAAAATCTCTGGATAGAAAAAGAAGTCATCACTATAGAAAGAAACCCTTTGAACTATAGAAATATGCACTTCATCTAAAATCCACTCATATTTGAAGGAATCTGTGGACCATGAATTAATTTTGGACCAAAGAAGATACATATTGTGAACTGTATCCATCCTCTCAATCAACAGGAGACAACAATCTGGTAGAGTTAAGAGGGAAAGAGTCTTACTTTGGTAAGTGTAGGATGGTGCAGTAGGGCCAACCAAGACAACCATTTAAAAAGCAAAGGCACTGGGCACTCTGGATTCAGATCCTAGCCTGGCCACTTACTAATCAGGTGACTGTGGTGGATGCATGATTTAACTTCTTTTTCACTTAGCTTTCTCATCACTAAAATGGGGTTAAAAACAGGTTCAGTTGTTACAAAGAGTAGGTAAGCTAATGTCTGTAAGTCTATTCTTCTTCTTTTTTTTTTTTTTTTTTTGAGAGAGAGAGAGAGAGAGAGGGAGAGGGAGAGGGAGAGAGAGAGAGTGTGTGTGCACGAGCAGGGGTGGGGAAGAGAGAGGGAGAGAGTGAGAATCCCAAGCAAGCCCCATGCTGTCAGCACAGAGCCTACCACAGGGCTTTGATCCCACGAACTGTGAGGTCATGACCTGAGTTGAAATCAAGAGTTGGACACTCAACCTACTGAGCCACTCAGGCACCCCATAAATCTGTTCATATTGACTATAGTTTTTCAGTGATTGGTGTTCCTTTCTTTTCTTCTTGTTCTTGTCCTTCTTCTTCTTCTTCTTTTTTTTTTTTTTTTTTCATTTTATTTATTTGAGAGCGAGAGAGACCGTGTAAGCAGAGAGGGGCAGAGGGAGACAGAGAGAGAATCTCAAGCAGACTCCATGCTCAGTGTGGAGCCCAACATGGGGCTCAGTCCCACAACCCTGGGATCATGACCTGAGCCAAAATCAAAAGGTGGATGCTCAACTGAATGAGCTCAACTGACTGAGCCACCCAGCCTCCACTCTTTATTCTTTTCTTCTTAAATCATCTCTATGCAAGGAATGTTCTCCATAACATTAAGCCCCCATGACAATAACCCTCTTGTGATGACAGCATGCAGAAGCTGTAATGCATGGGCACAGCAGGGAAATGCTTGCAGCCCTGGGAGTAACCACCCACCCTGCTGTGCACACATTTCAAGAGTTTGCAGCTGGGTGTATGTTTAGGTGCAGGGTCTCTGTGTGAGACTGGTGCACTAGCTTTGATTAGCCAGTCTGGCAGGAGTGGATGGAGACAGATTTCCTGACATTATATTTTGAACATATTTTTCCCCTCCCCTCATTAAAGACATCTCAACTGGTTTTACTGAATTTCTATTCAGCGCTTCACTTGTAATACTCTGAGATTTTATTTGGAAGCAATTTCTCCAAATAAAATAGGAAGTCTCTTCAGTAAAGGAGATTACAGGGACATGCAGTGGCATTGCTGGTCAGTCAGCCAAGAGCTGGGGCACAGTTTGAGTCTCAGTGAAAGCATTTCTGGAAAGTTAGAGAGAAGGCATTGAATTTCTGTGAGGGGAGGAAATGGACACTGATCAGTGACCTAAGAGACTGGCTGGTCAATGCTTAAGATAATAAAAAATCTCTGAAATCTTTCAGAGATGCTCACTAATCTCAATGGGGCAATAATATATGATGTTAGAAAATCTTCCCAAGTTGAACTGTGTTTTCTCTCCTTTGAGGCTTCATATTATTCATAGGTATTAAACACATGTAAATTCTATATCCAGAAGAACAGAAATAATCAGAAAGATAGTTCTTCATTTTCAAATGTCAGTTTTCTACCTTGCTTGACTCTCACAAGCACACATTATCATTCTTTCTTTTATGCTTCTAGTTATTGTTACCCCATGTTTGCCCCACTGCTGCACATACACACAAGGTATCTATGGATTAGTTCAGTAAAATCAATTTTATGTAAACTTAAGCTAGGAGGGAGGCATCTTGTCTACTCTTTCAAAATAACAAATGGACCTTCCTTCTGAATTTATCTGCTTGCTTTTCTAAATATGGCTTCTGATTTTCTCTCTTCATGAATATGCTTATTTGAAACTCTGAAGTGTTAACTCCCCAATAAGAAGTCTAGCCAATGGAAGAATCACTGTTTTAGACTTGGTTCTTGAGAAAATGAGTCCTTGCTAGGTATTTATGCAGAGAACTTGTTCTGAGAATGTTTCTTGTAACTTGAGCTGTCCTGCCCAGTACTAATAAGGAGGAAAGGTTACATTCAGCTACCAGTTCCAACCACATTTGTCCCGTTGTTCTCCCACCCCAAAGATATCCATGGTTATGGTTTTAGGGTCATGGTTGACTTGGCAGGTTTTAATACGTACCATTGACCCAGGAAAGAAGCAGTCACCACTGCAAAGAAACTTTGCCATGATAACTATGATAAATAAATATTTGTCATAGAGTTAAATGGAAGGTGTGTGAAATGCCTGTTGAATCAATGATAATGAATGAAGGAATGAATGAGAAAGGCTGGAGCCTCATGACAATAGCATTTCTGTTATTTCTTTCTCAACATCTTTCCTCTTTTAAGAACCATGATATCTATGTGTACCCAAAGGCCTATTTGGGATCTTTTTGTAGTAGGGGTCAAAGCAGGTGGGCAGCTGACCACCTGAGTTCAGGTTGCCTGCTGAAGAATCAGGTTTTATGGTATGATGGAAAATTCCTTTTGTTTTTCAAGATCTCAAGGGTAATAATATTCATCTGTATTGCCTATTGGGACACAAAGAGTAAGATATAGCCCTTATGTATGGTTTCTGAAAAAGTTCTCCAGCTCTTATGAGGACAATAGTTGAACTGCACAGAACCTACAGATGGCTCCTGTTCCCCATTATTAGTCTGTCACAGTTCTAATTTCATCCTCATCTTTCCATTTCATGCTTTCCAGATATGAAAACCTTTCCAATGGTGGCCTTTGTGCATTCTAATGACATGTACTTAGTTGCCTTTTATCCTGCCTTAGTCTCTCTCCCAAACTATATTAAAAATCAATGATCGTAACAATTCTAATGATCTGATGTGATATTGGACAGTTTCAAGTCTGGTCCCAGAATAATGAAAAAAAAAAAAAAGTCAAGAACAATAAAAGGATTTGATGCTTTTGGCCTAGATTTCTTTGCTGTGCTTCCCAAACTTATGCAATATAGATCAAAGGGTGTGTGTGGTTTTTGTATTATCAAGGGAATGAGAGCTGTACTTTGGAGTTTATAGTCAAATTGAAGATGTTAGATGATCACACTGACAAAGGCAATAATCTCGATGTTTTTGCACATAAGTTTTCTAACCTATGCTTTTGGATTATCTTTCCCCCTCTTGTAACACAAACTAAATGGGATGTTAGCAGCCCATGGCTGAAATGAAAAACAAACAAAAAAACAAAAAAACCCACAAAACTGAACATGGAATGAGCAGGAGACAAGATGAATGTAATGAAAGATGAGGAATATATTTCTTTAGAAAAATAGGCACATATACATCTTTTTGCTTTTAACATACTCTGTATTAATTTATAGATATACATAGCGTAAGCATTTCACATCATTTTGGCACTGTGTACAATTCTACGGAAAGCTGTGTTGTTTTTCAGCCCGTACTATAATAGCACAATAATGTCTAGAATATTTAGCAATATTTTATCACATTTGTACTAGAGCTGCCTCAAATACTCTGTTTTCCATGTTTGTAAACGAAAATAGGAACACCACTACATAAACACTGTGATTGAAAAAATACCTTCTTTTCAGTTCCTCCTTTACATTCAGTAAAGGAGACTTAAGCCACTTTAGTATCCAAAATACATTTTCACTGAAGGAATATAATTTTTCTTCGGGTGCACTAAATATGTAACCAGAACAAATCAACTTTTTGTTTTCCCACAACTAGATCACCTCTGAAAGGCAGTGGCATCAAGGACATAGATGAGACTTGAGATTTGGAGGGTTTTGGTGGATCTCTTCATTTAGCACAAAACTAAATGATGGTGACTCGGATTACTGTTGCAAATTCACAAATGAATTTCAGGTGCCAGCAATGATAACTGGTTTATTCAGGGATTTTTAAGGATTTTATACTGAGGAAGTGAAGAGAGACATGGGAATATAATATTGGGTTTTCAGAAGAACCTCTACTTTCATTTTAAATGAACTGGTGGATGGTCAAACTTGTAGCAGTTACTTTTCCTCCTCCTGTCTTGCTAATAGCAGCAAACAAGAGGTCAACTACAAACTGATTTCTAATTAGCCCTACTGAATCTTCCCGGAAAAGTCGGAGATCTTGTTAAGCTTTGAAGCTGGGTGGAAGGCAGTTAATGGATTTATATGGAGTCTTTTAATTACCAGTCTTAAACAAATTTATCTTTTACTGCTAGATAGCACCCAAGGGCAAGAGGTAATCTGCTTTATAAACCTTAGAGTGATTTGCTTTATAAATCCTGGAGCTTAGGAAAGTGGAAAACTCTCTTTAAAGAGAATATTCTCTTCCACTAGAAATTATATTTTTGGCAGTTTTGTGAAAAATTTAGTGATGGATTCTTTGTGACCTCCCAGTGTATAAATGTCAAGGACCAAAGCATATTCAACATGAAGGCCAGCTCCTTCAGCAGGTAGACCTGTTCGGTGGACAAGATTATCCAAAACCAAACTGAGTGTACGATATTAATAAACCAATTAACAAGGTGGCACATCTAATGTTTTGAGCAAATTGACTCTAAACTTCTTTTTCATTCAGAGCATTACACCTTCCTGCCAAATGCAAGTCTGTCCCCCGACATTCTTAGTCATCTCTATATTAGAAAGCCACTCGGTCTTGCAGAGGTCATGTAATTTGTGCGGTTTACATTGTGTGGATGGTAAAACATCTGAGTAATATTGGAATTGGTTGAAATAAAAAAATTAAAAATCAGATCCATAGCCAAATACAGAAATATTCTAATTCAAAGTCTAGAGTTAAAAAGAAAAATAGTGACCGTGATTTTGATTTTTCAAAGTTATAAATGGCTCAAGATTAACAAGGAGCACCCTGTTTCTGAACTAGGTCAATTTAGTTGTGTTTCTCTTGGATACTTTGCTTGCATTACTATGACATCTGCATCTCGGTCCTAGATGAAAGATGGAGATCACAAGTGATGCAGTGGGAGACCCCATTCCTAGACTGTCTCCCACAGCAATAGTACCAAGGATAACTTTCTCCAGATTTACTATGGACAAATTCACTTAATAATTCTTCACGAATGATATGCTCAGCTCCTGGGAGGATGGGGATCACTTTAAACACATGGTCTGTCTGTCTCCCAGGAAATGAAGGCTCAGTGATCACGATGTAAGCTTCACATTCAAGCGGATGACTCTTGCTCAATGATCTCCAAAGCGATGACCTCCGCACCCTCCTCGCCCAGGTTGTTGGCGGCTTCGTTCCTCGGCTCCTGATGGCAGATGTAAACCGGGATGTCTCCGGCTTCAGCTGCGGCTGCGGCAGCGGCTGCAGCAGCGGCTGCAGCGTTGGCAGCAGAGCGGCGGGGGTTCCTGCTCCCCCAGCGCTGATCCCACTGGGTTTTGAATTGGGCCCAGTGGCGCTTCACGGTGGTTTGGACCTGGAAGAGAAAAGGCGACCTTGTTTTCGTATAATTGTCAGAAAGGACCTGAGCTGTTTATGAGTGGGCACAATTCTAGGAGCTCATCAGAGGTTAAAGGAGATCGAATCGTAATTCTGATCCAAAGGACTGTGCAGGATATGCTCTGGTTGGGGAACATACCATCTTGGCAGAAGAATTTACAAACTGGAGAAGTGAGTTGCTTACCTAAGCTACCACTGGCAAGGTCATTTGCTCTTATGAGTAAAAGTCTGTTCTTTAGCTCTTCTACCCAATCAATGAAATTTGACTTGGTTTCATACCCAATATGGTATACATGTCATATCAGAGGAAAAGATTTTGAGAATTTTTTATCTGCTACCACCTCTGGTAAGGCAGAAACTTTCATCTAAACCTACACATTATTGGTCATGATGGAAACCATTGCACAGTTCTGGGTTTTATGATAATGACTTCATACTGTTGATTTTCCTTTCTCCAACATGGCTTGAGAGCAGATGTGCGAGGTAAAACTCTGGTCAATGGAGTGACAAGCTTTTAAGAATAAAATTTCAATCTCTTTCTATTGAGAAACTTCTAGTATGTAAATAAACTCATCAAACATACTTTATAAATATGGTAAACTCTATCTTGAGCACAAGGGAGAAGGTGCTAAAGTCAGAAAGTTCTAAATATGAAAATTACAGTAAGCATAGCTGAAAACAACACAGATGATAGTGTTGCTTCCCTAGCTCTGCTTTCTACAGAACTGAATTCAATTTAGTAGTTAAGTTAATCTTTTCTGTTGTCTTCTAGCATACAGTGCTTACACATATGCTCCAAAGACTGTGCTCTTTGGGTTTGAGTTCCAGTTTGTTGACTCCATGGTTGTTGTTGTTGTTGTTTTCTTTCTTAGGCTTTTCTCCTTTGTAAAAAGGAGATCATGACACTAATTCAGAGTTATGAGTAAGATTTATTGGGGTTATTTAAATCACCTAGTATGGTGCTGGTGCATAGCAGCAGTATTCCCTACTTTTTCTCCTGTTCTGTCCCCACGTTGACTCCCCTCCTATACCCACCATCTCCAAGGATTTCCCAGTCAATGTGGCTGGATTTGAGAGAGTCAAGTGTCTCTCTTAATATTATCTAGCACTTAATAAAGACCTAGCTCTTTATTAAGGCTATTTGCTGGTTGAAAACTGATTCATGTAAGTGTTTTGCCTTCTATGGTTGTAAGCAAATCAGTAGAAGAGGTACAAATGTCAGCTGTAATATATATAGAGAGAGAAAAGGAAGGATTGGAGCCATGGAAGAGGTACAGGTGAGGAAGAACAGAACAGTAAAGAAGAAAAGCAGTTAGGACAGTGCTGAATAACTGAGTATTGACTAGTTTGTTAACCCTCTGAGACATTTCTGTCTAGAGGTCAAGACACAAAGAGAAGACAAAGCCTGAAAGATTAGGTCCATTTATTTCTAATTGAAACGATATACTCCTTCACACACTATGGTTTCCTGCACTCAGCTAGTGCCATTCAAAATAGCAGTAGGGAGACATGCTTCAGATAGGCTGAACTTGATCACGGTTATTCTTTTCAGAAGGAATTCAGTCCACACCCTAGGTGACCTGAAATCTTGGCCTCGTGGGTTTGTCCTTTAGCTATTTACCAAAAATGCCTCCATTTCAGTCACTTGGCCAAGCACAGATAGAAGGGATTCGGGTCCCGTAAGAGCACTCAGACACCAGGAACAGAGCTGCCATCAGGCAGAAGTGGAAGATTCCCATCCATCATTCTACTGCGTTTGCCTGAGTTGGCTCATCTCTCTGCCAAAGTGGTTTTAAGCCACTTATTGCTCTGACCCTGATTCTCCAATATTAAACTGCTGGTCTCTCTCCACCAGCTATATGGTTTCTTCCCATCAGGCCTCTATTCACTGTGTTCCCTCTGACTGGAATGCCCCTCCCCCCACCCTTCACTAACACCAAAACTTGTGTTTTCAGGACTCAATTCTGTTTCCCTGGAAACTTTTCTTAACCCCCTAATACAGAGTTAGGAGTCTCTTCTGTGCTCTTGTTGCACTTATTCTCCATTCATTATTGCTCTTGCTACATTATATTATAATGCTTGGTATGTCTCCCTCTCCTCCTGTGTGTGTGTGTGTGTGTGTGTGTGTGTGTGTGTGTGTGTGTGTAGTGTCTATTAAGTCTAGGTCCTTAAATGTTTTAAATGCCAGGTTCATAATCTAGGAACCATCAAATACCCTGTTGAGGAAATAGGAAATACATTGTTTCAGCATATTTTTGGAGAAGCGATGTCCCCAGACAAAGGGAACTGATAGTTTCTGTGGATTCGGCATCTCTCAAATACCAACATTGTCTTTATAGCTAAAACTTACACCAATATTTAGAGGTATCCAAGGCAGACAGTGTAAGTTTAGAGTGAGTTTGTAAAAGTGCCAGCAGACAAAAAAAAAAAAAAAAGTCTTTGTTTTTCCTCACCTGTTCTTTTAAAATAATCCCCTTTGGAGTGCTCATGCATTTTAATGAAGTACCCTGCGTAAATGAGGCCAAAGGGTTTGAGACCCATTTCATGTTTTTAATATTATTATTACAGAAATGTTCATAGCCTTCTATAATTGCATTCCTGAATTATAAACCTGTTCTTTTGTGTGAAGATGACAATCTGCTTCAATTTGTAAACCACACATATAAGAATAGGCCCTTAACAGGATGTAAAAGACACTTGAATAATTATAGTTTAATAGGGCAATTATCTCCTACAATACCACAGGTTAGGCTTGATGCTGCTTTGATCACAAGAATAAGGGCATTGAATCTGATTGAAAAAAACAGGGAGACTTTTCATTGCTCCTGAAAAGCATCAGAAATGTTAGAAGAGGCCAATGGGATAAATATACAAAGTTTGAATTGTATAAATTCATCACTCATTCTAAAAGCAATTAACACAGATCACTTTACATTTTCCCTAATTATATCAATTTATTTATTGCCACCTTTAAAAATAGAGCCCTGGACTGAGGGTTTGAAGACATAATTATTGCACCTGGCTCTATTATTAACCATCTGTATAAGGCTGGTACATTTGGGCCTCAGTTTCTAGATTTGTGAAAAAGAAAATCAGGTTGCAATCTTCATGGTTGGACTTAAATGCTTTTATCTGTGGCCTTTGTTTTGCTTAAATTCAGTATAAGCACCAGCAGTTATATACTGTTGAATGGAAGGTGGGATTTCTCCCAGGGAGTTTTGATTCAATGGATGAAAAGATTTTCAAAACTCCTCCCTCATGTCTTCCCTTGTTGATGCCACAACTGAATAGACCTGCTGCCATCTAAATTTAAGATTAAAAATCATGAATTTTAAAAACACTTTAAATCCACTGGGAAGTTAAAAAGTAACTATATGCTTTAAATGCTTTTATATGATTTTTGAAGCTGGATCTCTATTAAATCCTGTTAATTAGATGCTGAGGGGGACTTCTGAATATTATTCATAAAGTTGCCACTGATATTTTTTTCATCCTTTGGGAGCATTATCTTTACTAGTCTTTATCTTATAGAATTTACATGTTTTACAGTTTGAGGTAATTGGGTACTGCAAGATTATAAGATCAAGGTTTTCTAATTCCCTTTCACTACCTACTTTCCTATGTTTGGGGAAGCTTCCCTGTTCTAGAAGACAGAAATAAATAAATATCATCCATAATAAGGTTAATATTTTTGAAAATATTTAACTATTGTGTTTCTTAAATAACATTACCCTACAACCCTCTCATTCATTAAGTGAAGGTCATTCGTTGCTTGAAGAACAAATTAGATTTTGTCTAGAGTAGGTTCACCAAGTGTATTCTCTGATCAGCAGCATCAGCATCACCTGGAAAATGGTTATAAATGCAAATTCTCAGGCCCCATTCTTGTCCTACTAAATAGGAAACTCTTCTGGTTGGGGCCAACCACTCTGTGTTTTAACAAATTTTCCAGGTGATTCTGATGCACACTTAAGTTTGAGAACACTGGTCTGGAAAAACAACAAGAAAAATCATTGCTTAGCTTTGAGTCTCCAAGCTGACTTTCTTGAGTCTCTAGAAGGACAAGCTTTGAAAACCAGGTTTTATGGAGTGAGAGAATTTCTAAATAGAAAAGCTTACCTTTGCATTGAAGTGAAAGCCTTACTGCTCTGAAAACAGAATTTTACTAAAAGCCATAGTACAGAGAACACACAGGATGTGACATAGGGAGAGTTCCTTGCAGACAGGAAGGGGAGTGGGGAGCCCAAAACCCTTCTAAGCCCCGGAGGAAGAGAAGAGAGAGATACAGAGACACAAAGGACCTTGCATTTCCCCTTCATGGGGGAAATACCTGGGGACATGGGGAGAAGAAAGAAAGCAGGAATAACAGAAACACCCCAATATAATAAATATTGCTCTTATGATTTTGAGAGCACAGTTCTAGAAATTGATAGCCCCACAAAGAAGTCCCACATTTGGCTTGGTACCATGTCCAACTTGGTGCCTGAGCAGTGGCTATGACATTAGCTGAAGACAGATTCACAGGCCCTTCTCAGTGTGAAGAAAGGAGGCTGACTTCCCAGGCTCCTCAGGTGGCTCCTCAGAAAACTGGTGTAATCAGAACAGGGGCAGGGCCTGGTCAAGGAGACTACAGAGTAAAATGATCTCTAGGGTCCTCAGTAGTGAGGGGAGCCACCATGAGTTTCAACAGGGGGTGCTAGCATAATGTCAGTTTTCACACACTCCAATCTTAAACCGAAATCTTCCTGATCATGCTAGTTTGATCTACAAACTATTTTAGCCATAATGCATGGACAATAGCAAGAAACATCAAAAAGGGAGAACATTCACTGTGTTGTTAGTGCTCTCTCAATTTTTAAGCTGTGGCTTGGAAACATTTGAGTATCTTTATAGCTATGATCATCTTTTTGAGGTGCCTTAGATAGTTAATAATTTATTGAAGTTGGATGGTCAATGTCCACACTCTTGGAAGACTTGTAGGAACTATTTGATCCATAAGCACGCTCTCATGGTTACCTCCTGATTCCTACTACTGTAATTCTCCAAATTCCTTTCCTGCTTCTAGTCTTTTCATCCTATCTGATCCATTTGCATAACAGGCATCGCTGATAACATACAGATAAAAAATAAAAACGAAAACCTCAATCTTCACAATCTAACTGACATATTAACCCCGGAAATCTCTTAACATTCTGGTAGGCAAAAGCCCAATCCCAACTCTGTCTCAAATGCAGCTGCAAGAATTTCCTGCAGGTTCAAGTGCCCTGCCTGTGTTTCAGGTTGTTCACAGAGGGCCTTGCTGAGATCCACAGGCCTAAAATTCATGGGGCTGTGACATTACATTTGACACAGTAAACAATTTCTATCTTATTAGAAATGTCACACTTGTAGCTTCTCCTGGTAAGAGAATCTTAATTAAAATGGAGACAGTTTCTTTACTTCAAAAAGCAGAGATAACATACTCAAATGAACTAGAAACATTCAATTGTTCAGGGGCACTCCTCGGCTTGCTTTCTATGCCTGACACTCCCAAGACAGCATCATGGTTAAAACATAGTAAGTACTGAGGTATTTTTACAAACGCATGCAATCCTCTAATGTTTTCAAGGCATGCCCCTTCTGAATATGGTTTTTATATTAGCCCTATATGGGTATTGCTTTAGATGGGAAAACTTATTTTGTATGGCACCTGTAACAACTCAGAAGACAGAGACATACATTCACAGAAACTGATTAAAGATAAGGTGACCTAAGCCCTATTTATTTTTTTATTAGTTTTTGCTATTCTTCAAACAAATGAACAACAACAAAACAAAACAAAACAAAACAAAAAAAAAAACAAAGGAAGAGAGACACTTTAACAGCTGGCAGCAGAAAGATGTCTTTTCATTTCTAACCCAGGCCTCAGTCTAGCCCATAACAATAGTGAATACATAATATATTTTTGTTGAATGAAGGAATGAGTTTATGGATGAATGGACAAAGGGAGGAATAAAATGTACCAATTAAAAAGGAGAATGAGAATGACAAAAATCCCACAATGCAATGTCGAGGTTGGAGATAAATAATAGGTCACAAAACAGCAAAATATTATAGGTGCTCACTATTTAACTGAAGAAATAAAGAATGGAGAATCAATTAAATATTAATTGATTATGGTTAGAAAACCATTCTCGTTTGTAATAGAAAAATAGTATTTTTGTTTATCTCTTAACAAAATCTGATTTGCCTTGATATAGAATTATTCTTAATAGGAATTAATGTAAAATTATAAAAAATAATTGTGCATTAAAATTCATGTGGTATATAACTAGAGAACATACGCCAACAAATCTCCAGGGAGGAATCCTAGACATATTATAGAGCAGTGGAAGATGCAGTTCATTTAATTAAGAATCAGGAAATTTGGGTTCTAGTCACCGTTATACAATATACAACTATGACTGTGACATTGTGCGAGTCACATGTTCTTCCTGGAGTGTAGACTTCTCACCTAAAAAATGAGGGAGCTTACAAACCATGTTTCTTGAAGCCCTGGATATTCTGTGGTACAAGTTTAAGCAGCTCCACTTTTTTTTAAATTCAAGTATAATTAACATATGTGTTGGCAGGATTTCATTCTTTTTTATGCCCGAGTAATATTCCATTGTATGTATATGCCAGATCTTCTTTATCCATTCATCCATCAATGGATACTCAGGCTGCTTCCATATCTTGGCTATTGTAAATAATGCTGCTATAAACTTAAGGTTGCACTTATCTCTTTGAATTAGTGTTTTCGTTTTCTTTGGGTAAATAGCCAGTAGTAGAATTACTGGATTATATGATATTTATATTTTTAATTTTCCAAGGAGCCACCATACTGTTTTTCCACAGTGGTTCCACCAGTTTGCTTTCCCAGGGACAGTAAGCAGGGACATTTTTATGCTTTACAGTTGGGGTCCCGGGAGAGATTCATTGGAAGAAAGGGAACTCTGACTAACTCCCCCCACCCCTGAAAACACTGGCCATATGGATCTCTAGATTTTACTGATCTAAATATTCAGATAATAAATTACTTATTTGAGAATGCTTTTTGAGTCTTAACTTCAGGGTTGTTTTCAAAATGTCAAATAAGTGATATGACACCGGCACCAGACAATGGGAAAAAAAAAAAGTGATGAAGCAGGACAAATTGGCTGGATATTGGTTTTGCTCTAGTGAGCAGTTGGGTTTTCCAAAGGAATGGGAGCATGACTTCTCCTACTATGGGAATCCAGAATAGCTTTCACTATTCCTGCTCAAGGAACTCACTAACTTAAGGTGCCATCCAAGGAAATCAGAACTTAGCTGCCCGTCTGGATAGTATCTGCAATTGTACCATAGAAACACAGATAAGATGCAACTTCAAGTAATGGAAAAAACATGATCCCTCAAGTCATGAAACCCTGCGAGGTCAACTGTAGAAGTGAGAGCAAATGAAATGTGTACAGAAATCCTTTGGGAACTGTAAAGTGCTGGCTGTATATAAATGAGTGATGGTATTATGTGAAATGCATGCTTACCTCGTTGTTGCAGAAGCAGTAAATCACGGCAACGAAGAATCCCTTAAAAAAGGAGGAAAAATAGAATTGAAGTTATTTTTGTGTGCATTATGTTATTTAGGAATCAATATAAATAGCCTGGAGAGGAACATTTCACTGTTGCAACAGCAAGTGAAGGCTCAAGAAAAGACAATTACAGCACTCATATCCAGTGTTTTATTACAAGAATATTCCATTTTAAAGGGATATAGCTTCCAGCTTGGGGTCCAGTGGAGGCATTTCATACTGATATAAACATGTGCTTCTCGACCCTGTGTTTTCTTGGCATTGGGGACTATGATGATAGAAATCCAGGTTGGGAAACTGACTGACATTGGTGATGTTGATCTTCAAAACTCCCCTTCATGAAGGAAAAACAAATGTGGCCCTCAAAATACTGGAGAGGGGAAGGAAAGGTTGAAAGGATGGTGGGAATAGAAGTTCTGTCCTCAGTACTGTGCAGTGGGCCCATCCCTGGACAAATATTTGTCCTTAGGAAGATTTGTTCTCAAAGCTCATACTCCCCCTATTTCCTTCTTCAGTTTTGGGATTCAAAAAAAGGGGAAACAGGCAGTGAGAAAGACAGAAGCTGTATCCCTTCCAGGTTGCATATATTTGAAAAGGTCCTTCTAATCATATATGAGGCCTAGAAAATGGTTCACCTTATGTCAACTAGCTGAGCAAGTAGTTGAGTAAATACACTATTGGCTTCTTTACCTGGAAATGGATCAGAGAGTGCATCAGGTAATCATAGATCTTCCCAAGCATCTTGTTGGATGGCCTCCAGGGAAAGACGACAAACTGGATTCCCAGCAGGGGCACCAGGATCAGGGTGGCCCTCACAGCCTTCAGGTACATATGCGATTCCGCCTCTTGGGTTTCCCTCAGTTTGCTCACAAGCACACGGACAATGTTGAGCAGGAAGAAGAAATTGACCTGCAAAGATATGATGTTTTGAAGAAATCATCTATGTCAGTACTACTGAAGGGTGCTCACTTTCCTCAGTTCTTGTTTATTCCTGGGAGCAGATGTGACCTCTGCAGGACATGAGGGATGGCCTGTGACATGGTGTAATTTGCTAAGCATTGCTGGGAACATCAGTATGACCAGACCCTTTTCAGACCTGAATTAACATTTCTTTTTTTTTTTCCAAATGAGAAAATATTATTCCTGCATATGTAAATATATTAGGTTCAATTCTAAGGAGGGTGGTTTATTCTTTACTTTGGTTTTTACGTTTTTACAAAGGAGCATCATAGATGACACTTTTCGATCTTCCTTTTTGGTCATTGCATTATGAAGATTTTCCCTGTAGGCAAGACTACTTAACCAAGGCTGAAATGAGGACCGAGACATTTATTTGTAAAGTATTTGTAGTGGAGACAGTGAACCCAGCCTTCTTTTCTCTTTCATAACATCTTTTTAAAGACAATCACTTCATTGAGGTATAATGCACATTCAGTAAAATGGAGATTTTAAGTTTACATTCCAGAAGTTTAGAGAAAGGTATGCACCTGTGTAACAACGACTCCAAACGAAAAGAGCATTTTCATCACCCCAGGAAGTTCTCTCCTGCTCCTTTGTGGTCAACAACCCCCTCCCCTCCACCTCAAGCAACCACTAATTTCTATTAGCATAGAAGTGGAGTATTATATAGTATGTACTTTTTTTGTGTGTGTCTGGCTTCTTTGCTTTAACATATTATCTGTGAGATTCATGCATGTTGGATATATTAACATTTCATTCATTTTTATTGCTGAGTAGTACTCTATTATATGGGTAATACAGATAATTTGTTTATTCGATCTACTGTTGATGGAAATTGGCATGGTTTCCACAATTTGACTATTATGAATAAGCATGCAATGAATATTTTCATACAAGTCTTTGTGTGGACATATGTTTTCGGTTCTCTTGAACAAGTACCCAGGAGGAGAACTGCCTGTTGACATGGTAAGCATGTATTTAACTTTATAAGAAACTGCCAAACTATTTTTCAAAGAGATGGCTCCATTATATGTTCCCTCCAGCCCTAGATGAGAATTCCAGTTTTTCTCCACCCTTGCCAACACTTGGTATGGTCACTCTTTTTAATATTAGCCATTCTAGTGGGTGCCAAACTACTTTTGGCTATGATGATTAGTTTTGAAACCAAAGTTGTTTTTAAAATTTAATTGATGATTTATTTTTAAATGATTAGAATGATTCTTCAACCTGGAAGAGAAGTAACATGATTACCCCCAAAAAATTCAGTAAAGGAGAGAGACCTTTATTAACAAATAAACTCTTACGAGGGGTTGGAAATATTCAAGACCTACATCAGTGGGTCTTTGTGAGGACTGTCAGGCTGGTAAGTACATCACTGCTCTGGAGGAGGGCAGAAGAAATTGGCCTTGGACTAGAGACACTGGTTACTAATGAATACTTCTTCAGTATGGGAGCAGAACATGGTGTGTGACTCAGACTGTTTTTATTTTTCTCATTCGTACCCCAGGAAAACACTGTCTTTGAGGTTGGTGGGAAAACTAATGTCTAAATATTAAATTTGGTGGTTCTGACACTGGTCACCATATAGTAAACGTTGGGTAGAAACAAAGAGCTTGGAAATAGATGCAGATGGTCATATTCTCCACTACCCCAACTTCTTACTAGCCTATGTGATTTGGGGTGAGTTTACTTGCATCTTTGTGTCTAGTTTTCCTACTGAGTAAGGGTTGCTTTTTGAAGGGTTGCTGTTAGAAACAGCATGGCAGCGTATGAGAAGTGCCTGAAATACGTTAAGTGTCTGCTGAGAGGGAGTTCCAGTGATGGCTCATGTGCCAAAGATGAAATGAAAGATGGTTTTGTTTGGCAGAGACCAGGGGAAAAGGTGCAGATGGACTCTGCGGTTTTTCACTTTCTTTATCAGAAACATTTTTTATCATTCCTCAGCCCCTTGATCTTTACTTTTAACTAGAACCATTTAGTTATAGAATTGTTTAAAGCAAAGTTGTAGCATTGAAAGCTATATTTTTGTTATTGTGGGTGTAAAAATGAACTTATGCCCTTTCCCCAGTTGTGTTAAATGTTATTTTTTTCATTTGAAGACCCTCAAATAAAGTTGTTACAGATTATCTCACTATAGATTATCATTAAATTAGCCTAATTTTGAAGTTCGAATACACATGCTACATAGATCCGTCTTTACAGAAATCCTCTCAAAGAGGTAACACTTAATAATGGATTTAAAAAGCAATTCTCAACAACAATAACAAAATAAATAAAAAAGCAATTCTCACCACCAGTGCTGCCATGACGGGGCCGTGGATGATGTAAAGCAAATGGGTTTCCACACTCAGCCAGCAGCTAAAAAAAATAAAAAATAAAAAAAATAAGGAGGGAGGGAATACATGAATATAAATGCATTTTATTTACAAATATGTTCACTTAAAAACCATCAAAATACTTACTTGTCATTGAAGTACAGCGCCCGAGTAATAGCATGGATAGTGGTCGGCACCAGTGGGAACCCTAAAATGTGAGAAAGCAGAAATCACACCTGGTGTCTTGTCATAAGCTACAAGTAAGGTTGCATGGAAAATGGTAGTTTATTTTCAAAAACAGTGGCAAATTTTAATGTCTCTGTCAAAATATTTCCCTGATGTTTTTGCACAAAGTATTGTTGGTCAAACCAGATAAAAATGCTTTTGGTTAGAACATCATGTGTTTTCAGAATTTGGTTAAGAGCATTTCTAGGTAATTAAAAACCTTGTATGAATTATCCAAGATGGTAGGTACATTATTACTCTCACTATGACTATTATGTCATTGTTGTCTGTGGTGGTGATGATGATGATGATGACGACTATTAGCTGAGACCAGAAAGCTCTTCACTGAGTGTGAACTGGATTCTGCTATAGAGAGGAGTTGGGTCACCATGGAGGGAAGTGACCTGGGACAGCTTATGGAGGCAATCACCTGATTGCTCTGAATGCCTCGATGATGTTCATAGTGGTTTTTGTAGGTTTCTTGTGTTTTTGTCTGTTTATATTACATGCATTGATCATGTTTTCTTTCTGTAAGAATACTTCAGAGCAGTACTGCATTCCCTACCCTCTGTAAGTTCTAGCTGCAGAACCCTTATTAAGGCAGCTTACCATCCACTTCCCTGACTAAACTTGAAGGGCTAATAAAAAACAACTTTGAATTTATAAATGGAACAATGGAGGTCGTGACTGGCAATGCATTCTGTCAGGGTACATGTTTTCAAAATCATTTTTCATTCTATCAGTGTAATCTAGAATAAAGTTGTAATTCTTGTAAAACAAATTTTTTTTTTCCTCAGAGGTACCCCTGCCCAACAGAATATTGTTTGATTTGGTTGAGACATTTGTGGGAAGACTTTTTAAAATTATCATCAGATTAAGAAATGTATCTGAGAAGTGGGTTAGACCTCCACACTTTTTTTAATTTTTAAAGAATGCTTGTTTTTGAGGGAGAGAGACAAGAGTGTGGCCAAGGGAGAGGCAGAGAGAGAGAGAGAGACAGACAGACAGACAGACAGACAGAATCCAAAGCAGGCTCCAGGCTCTGAGCTGTCAGCACAGAGCCCAATATGGGATTCAAACTCAGGAACTGCGAGATCATGACTTGAACTGAAGTCGAATGCTCAACTGACCAAGCCACCCAGGTGCCCCTAGACCTCCACACTTTTATTTTCTGTGAGTTATATGCAAAAACAGCCTCAGCTCCTTAACCCATGAAGCATATAATTCAATAGGGCTACTGATTAAATGCTTGACCTGGGAGAACTTTGAGTTAGACTATTTGCACAAAATATAGTTGTATTTTATTCACAGCAGTTATAACATAGCATTTCCCCACTTGGGTTTTAAAAACAGAAATTCATTCTCTGGATTTATTCTGAAACTTACGTTTTAGAATTAAACAGCAGAAGAAGCATATGGAGATCTCACTCTCACCACATCATTTTGGAGAGAGGAAAATGTGTTCCTTAGTGTACAGAGGAGCATAGACCCCATATCTGCTGATTCCTGGTGCTCTTTGCCTTGCTCTAGCCACTGATGTCTCTTTTATGCAGTTTGTTTTCTCCTTCCTCTTCCTCTCATCCCCCAGGGCCCCAAGAGCTGTAACAACCCTTCCTTCCACTAAAGTTGGTGAGAGTAAAAATAATCCTTTCTTCCTAGGATTCTTTTTCTAGGGAACTAGATAAATTCTGTGTGTTCATTGTAAAAGTCCATGGGGGGAATTCCTTCTTTGATTTATAACAAGAGGAGAACCAGCAAGGCGAAGAATCAATTTGAAGAGGGTTGAAAAATAAGTGACTTTTCTGAGAGCTAAACTTCACTATTTGAAACTGCTTCAATTTGAGAGAAGTCAACTAGTAAGTGGCCCTGTGCAGATTTGTAAGGGAGTAACCACCAAAAGAAGCATTCTTTCACTTTCTCTTGTAGAGAACTGTACTACCAGGTACTTTTCTCCCAGAGGGTGATGTTCATTATGTCTCTTATGATTTTTAGGATCTGTTCCAGATCCTGGAGTGGTAATATTATTCACAGTTGAAATGAATGGATGGGGTGTGCGTCACCTGGAAACAAAGTTAGGTCTGAGGACATAGCTTTCTGGGGCTAAATCTTCGCTGTTCCACTTTCATACTCTTTTCAAAGCACAGGTTATGCCTTATTTCATGGCATTGTAAAATTTGGGATCTATCATACTGTTTAGGTGTGAAATAATTTCAAAAGGACAATAAAAGTAATATCCAGTGGAAATGCCTTCTCTGCTCCATTAAATTCTTTAAAGATTCTGTGACACTATTTTTCTGGAGAAGTCATTTCAGTTGCACTTTTACTTGTTTTACCCCGACCAAAGATAATACTTGCTAAAGTTCTAAGACAGAACTATTGCTTTAAAATGCATCATCATGGTTGTCTCTCAATTTTGTTCTTAGAGATGGTAAAGAGTTTGGTGGAATTATGGAGTGTGTGTGTGTGTGTGTGTGTGTGTGTGTGTGTTGTGTGTGTGTGTGTAGGGGGAGAGAAAGATAGATTTATGTCTGGCATGCTAAAAAATAATTACACTTTAGAACTTTATTGGTTGACTATCTGTCTTTCCAAACATCTATCTATGGGGAAGTGCAAATCCTCATGCTTTTAAATTGATGATTCTATGCTTACCTTACTGAGTGCAATGTTCCTTAGGATTCCACTTCAATCATTCTGATAAAGTTTTAAGTATTTTCTGATTAAGAAAGGTTAAGGTATTCCATAAACATTTTACTTATATTTATTCCTTTCTTTTTGATACAGCTGAACAGCTTGTTCCTTTTTCCCCTTGAATTGTTTATGCGTGTTAAGCAGATGTCTTCATCAAGCTGTCTCTGATGATGTCAAAAGTTTTATAACTAATTCACAATGCATCAGTATGGAAAGAGTAGTTATAAATTGTTCCTTCCAGGGTGCCCTCATCTCTGCTGAAATGTCACGGGCAAGAATAAATTTATAGCCTTTTGCTTCCATGGAAAATTTTCTGAGTATGGCAGATAGATGTTTTTGAATAGTCAAAACCAGTACAAGAAATATGCCATAAATTTTATGTCATTGGAAATAAGTAAATTACATCAGACAGAAATGGTGTGTGTGCGTGTGTGTGTGTGTGTGTGTGTGTGTGTGTGTGTGTGGCAGGCTGGGAGTGTGATGTTATTTTCAGGTCTTCAGTTGGAAGGCATCTATCTGACCAGCACCAATCATTACTATTGTGATGATCAGAATTTATTCTGGGGGCATTAAACTGTATCCAGTTGATTCCTGGTATGATCATCTTTGGAGGACTAGAAATTTCTGACAAGGTATGTGTGAGGCTGAGAAGGTCAGGGAAAGGTAAGATCAGCCTTCTGTGGAAGGACACAGCTAAAAGAAAAACATAATAAAAGGCTATTTTGACCTTTGTATTCTGACCTGTTTTGAGGACAAGGAAGAGTAAGAGAAACTAGCACTTGATGTGGGACTGACAGGATAGTCACAAACTTTCTTTTTAATCTTTCTGGATTTTGTAAGTCACAGAATGAGGGGAGCATGAAGGAGTAGCCCACAAGATGAGGTGGTTTGGGGTGTATTCTATATGGGCTTTCTAGTTCAAAAAAACCCCTCTCCCATTTTTTCTGGATGGGTCACCATCCCCAGACATGTCTGCACTATGTGATTAATATCCCTTTCAAAGTCTTTGACCATGGTTTATTGAACCATGGCTGGCCCCCTAACTTCAGCTGAACCAATCAGATTTTCTTGTCCTGCTATTCACAATTGGGACTTAGAGACGAACATCTATCTAGTGTTTCTGTGTACCTGGAACAGAAAAATGCGAGCTCGGGAAAATTTGGGGTGGCTTGTGTTTACCACGAGGACTGGGGGAGCAGAGACCCTGTGATCTATGTTCTGTAGACAAAGAGAAGTGTTAAAACATATACTTAGAAAAAAAGAGACAAAAGAGAGGGAGAGTGTTCCTGCTCTTCTGGTCTCAGTGTATAGTTCGTTCAGTAGCTGAGCTGTGTTTCAGATCTTGACTTCCATGAAGTACTCTAGATTCTGATAATTTCTCTCTTTTTGTTTAAATTAGAAAATTGTATTCTCTGTTACTTGCAACCAAAGTATCATAGCATTATTAGCTCAACAATGAGACTGCCCAAATATCTGCCCTACTAATTCACCATTATAGACTTATTCCATTGGTTTTGGGTCATGTGTTTTGTTAAAGTCCATATACTCCTATTGGGGAGGGTGTTATAGAAACAAATATTGCATAGGGCCAGTCCTGGTGTAGATTATAGAAGATTTTAGGTCACTTATATGACTTCCCAGACACATTTCCATACATTGGTGACAATGCCTGTTGAGTAGGGGTTTAAATACAAAGGGTCATGTTTTTAGAAAGCCTTTGGATTATCTTCTCTCCTCATTAAATTTTTCCTCTCTTATCAATATTTTTAGGGGTCCCCCAAAATGCTGCATTAAAGGGCAGGTTTAATTGAGGACAATCCATAGCCCCTGCTCCAACAGCCATCGTCACCCTATTAGTGGAGAATAAGAGTAAGCCTTTAGCTCTACAGTCAGGATCCTCCTCTGGTCTGGGAGGTTCACAGGATGTGTCTTTTTTTGATAGCACTGCATGAGTTATTGTCCCAAAGCTTTTTCCCTCTTCCTGCCTCACTACCTACCCAGTTTCCTTCCACCAGAATGAGTCATACCTTAGCATACTTGGTGAAGGGGAGAAATTTTAGAGTAGCCTCATGGACCTCAGCACCCTTAGTCAATATGTACAGAAGTGACCATGGTTTAAGCAATCAACCAGAGGCTTTTCAAAGTCATTGCCATGCACTGTGGTGTCAGGTGGCTCCCCTTGGAGTCCCATGAAATTATTTGTGTCTATTGTTCAGTGGGGCTCTTCTACCTGACTTTTTACTGGAGGAGTTGTTGATGGATTGCTAAGAAGGAATGTTTTTGAGGAAGGGGAGTGGTGCCTGGATGGAGGAGATACAGAACTCAAAATGTGAGACTCTCTACAAACAGGTGATAAATAAAACTGAAGGGAGGATCTAATCATATCTCTCAATCAGAGCATGTTTGTCTGTCTGTTAGCTGGTCTGTTCCCACAGAAACACATAATCATACTCTTCCTTCTCTGTACTGACCCCTGTGCTGGCCACAGTCCATATGAACTTGTTAATGGGCTTCTACCGAGCTCTCTTGGAGACTGAACTCCTGCCCCCACCTGTGTCCCACCATTCCTCACAAGACCTAGGCCCCTGACTCTTCTCTGAGACCAAGAGTAGAAGAAGATTGTAAATATGCAGACAGAAGGGAAGGTGGCTGGAAAAAATACATACCCCAGCCCAAGAGATAATACCAACGCAGGTGTTGCTCCTCAGTGAACACAGCCACCACGATGAGTGTGTGCAGGTAGATTCCCTCACAGAGCATCCAGAAGTAGTTGCATGCCATCATGTACTGGTGAAAAAAGTGCAAAATCTTGCAGCTCAGCTGTCAGAAAGAAATGGAGAAAGTCAGTGGAAGACACTGGCAACGGTCTGACAGTGAACAGAGGGTAAATGCGAAAATGAGCCAAAGTATTAACATTCAGTCTGCAGGGCGTCTCCCCAAGGATCTGTGGACACGCGCCACCCTCTATATCCACAAGTCAGAATGATAGTGTGCAGAGCAGTAGTATTACAGGTAAACAGCCATCCAGGGCGATGGAAGCCTACTCCTCAAAATGCTCTTTTCCTATTACATACTGGTGACTTATATAGACTAGAGAGGTTGATTTCCCTGCAATGTTTCTGAGGCCTATGATTTTTGAGAGCATCCAAGGCTTTTTCATGTGGCATTTATGGCCCTTTTTCTGTGGCCAATGAGGCAAATAACCCAGAACTTGTTAATGATGTTCCTAAAGTTCACTGATCTGTTGGTGAGGTCTCGTTAGCAATACAGAGGAGAGAACCAAGTGATACATTTCTCAAAAATGAGCCAGGAACTATGCTGAACCCAAATGATGTGAGTGATTTTGTTTTCATATGGGAGGCTTAGCTTCTATATTGAGATCCAAACATTTGGTGCACAGAGATTAGGATAGCAATCTTATTTAGTACTCAGTGCAGATGTAGGAGCCATACCTCTGGGGGAATCAGAGCAGCTACATAGTGTTGTCTGTAGAGAAATAATCATTGCTTCAACTGAATAACAGAATACCCTAAATTATTTCATAGTCACCTTTAGAATAGGGCTTTTCATCTTGGCACCACAGATATTCTGGACTGGATGATTTTTGGTTGTGCTGGCGCTGTCCTATGCGTTATGCGTTATTTGGGTATTTAGTCACTCTAGTGGAGTGACCTCTGTCCACTAGATTCCAGTAGCATCCTCCACCCATTCATGAAATCAAAAATGTCTCCAGACATTACCAAATAGAGGAAAATGCCCCTGGCTGAGGAACACTACCCTAGATACCTAAATACCTAGAGTATTTAGTGGTGTTTAACTCTCTCTAACAACAATGGCAACAACAACATTTAGCATTTAAGACTTGGGGCATTAGAGATGATTATCTGCATTATTATTTTACCAAATGCCCTGCTTTACATATCGCATTTTGAATCTGACCAATTTTGGGCCTTTTTTCACTAAGTAAGGTAGTCATAGCATGACTGTCAGTACTATAGTAACCTTCTTAGGACTACACGTTTCTATTTAATGCATAGCAGTAATAATTTATTTACTGACAATCCAATGTGCTCAGTCCTTTTGGGACTCATAGAACATAGGGAAAAGCCAGCTGGGTCCACAAAAAGGCAAATACTGCATTTTCAGAGATAGAAGCAACTTCTGATTCTGTCCAAAGTGGAACAGTAATGCAGAGAATTCAAAACATCAGGTAACCCAAAAGTAATTAATATTTGGCTTAGGAAGGCACTGGCTTTTTTTTTTCCATCTGAATGGCTTCCTGATTAGAATTATTTAATTTTATATTAGTTTGTATTTGCTACGCAAATACTTGCTATATGCACACGAGACTCAAACATATATTTGAAATAAGAAATTCAGTTGACTCTCACTACTCTTATTTAAAAGCCCTATACCTTCTGGGTCAAGAATTCCAGTGGAGATGTTTTGTCAGCCACCACTTGTGGAGGAAGGGAGAGGAAGAGGATGAATATGACAGCCCTGTGCAAAGATGTGGTTCTGTGTCATCCACAGCAGCTTTGGCTTCAGATTTTACATACAGTCAATTCTCATTACTCACAGCTAGTTATGTTCTATAAAGTTGCTGCAAAAACTGATTTAGCAAATGCTGTGCCATTGCTCCTAGGGGAAACACAGGGTTAGGTTCCTACAAGCCTCTGGTCAAAATATTTTCATCAGCCAATCAATATCTAACTTTGTTTTATATGTTTCTGTTTAAAGACAAATATATATTCTTGATTTGTTAACATTGAACTTATGACCAACAGCACTATAACTTCTGCCTGAGGGAAACTCATCTAGCATACCTATTTTTTCTGTAAGGTGTATCACAGCCAACTTGTACTTAGGAATATGACAACACTTTGGCACTATGCTTGGGGGCTATTTTAAGCAGTGAAATCACCCAACAAAAGCAACAAAGTGTGAAAAACATGGCATTTAAATAGACCATGAAAAGGACATTTATGCTATGAGAGATGAAATAAGAAGACAGAGTGTTGCCTTGTTCAACCTCAGCTGGGAATGTGTACATCAAGTGACTCAGTGTTTTTTTGCTACTCCGTGCATATCTGTAAATGGCCACAAAAGCACTGAGAATATGGATTTTGGACTTATAAATAAATTTTAGCAAGTAGGCAAATTTGCAAATATGGATCTGTCAATAATGAGGATCAATTATATTTGGGTTCAGGGTAAGATATTCTTTGGAGGGCAAATGGCTCAAAAGTTCACAAAAATTCTGAAAATGACCAGTCTATTATTTTCCCCCCCAATGTATCATGGACATGATTGGATATATCTAGGTGATGAAGTTGATTATTAAAATTTTATAAAATTTGTCACCACTTAGGTCAGTGGTTCATAACTAGGGTTGTTTATCTGTATCACCTGGGGGACACTTACAAAATATGCATAACCAGACCTCATCTCCCTTCTGTATTTTCAAAATATTTTAGGAGTTTCTAATGTAAGTTCCTAGTGAAGAATCATGTGCCTGAGATATTCAAGGTCATTCTGTTGCATTCCACAAACATTTACAGAGCACCTAATATGAGCCAGGAACTATACTAACTCTGTGAATATCAAGATGAATAAGGTGTAGTCATATTATCTCTGACTTGATTATAACCTTTCCCTCAAGGATGGGGTGAACCAGGTATTCAACAGACAGACAGGGCTTCTGCTGAGGGTTAGTGCTTCACATCATTCTGGGATAGTTTTCTGCTTAGCAGAATGAGGTATTAAAAGATTCACTCTGAGCTCAAATAAGCTAAATAGCTTTTTGGCTATTTTTTCAGGCTGTGGTCACAATACTATAATTTTGGTTAGAGTAATGATTTCCAAAACTGCAAGACATAATCTATATTCAAATATAACTAGATCACTCCCAAGTAATACAACAAATGTTCCAAGCCAGAAATGTGTGGAATTTGTGAATTATTTTCTATTTTGTTTTCTTCATTAATATGGACTACAAAGAGATAATTCTACTGTGAATGATATGCATTCTAAGAAATAAAAGCAATAGTATCTGCTTTGGCTTCAGATAAACTGTTATCACCATTTAGTGTCATTATCTGCTCATAATTCAATAGAACATAAAATTATAATGTCACTATCAAGGGAACAGATCCTACAGTTTTCTTAATTGGGTATACTCATCAGACAAATCTATGTTTCCCATCAAATAGCATGAAGATATTTTATAGTACTGTGATTAAAAATGGAATTGGAATTGCAGAGCAGAAATTTTCTTTAGTCTAATAAATTAAGTCAGCCTCAAAATCCTATAGAAGATACTCAATTGTGGATTTTGTTCCAGTTGTATCTTTCTTTTTTTTATGTTTATTTATTCTGAGAGAGAGAGAGAGAGAGAGAGAGAGAGAGAGAGAGAGAAAGAGAATCTCAAGTAGGCTCCATGCTGTCAGTGTAGAGCCTGACCACAGGGCTCTGTCCCATGAACAGAGAGATCATGACCTGAGCCGAAACCAAGAATCAGAGGCTTAACCCACTGAGCCACTCACGCGCCCCTTCAATTTTATCTTTCAACACACTTAAGAAAATTCTTCCCATATGTATAGCATGGGAAATATTGTGTGTCAGTGTGTTTAAGAACCATTCAACGGGGAAAGAATGCCTCCATATGAAAACTGCTTTGGAATTTTTTGTTGTTTTAGAAAAGACCAACCTTACAACAGGTAGTCAGTGTTTTTGAGATGTTCTATTGTGCTGGGACAGGGGAAGGGCTTTGGGTTGAGAAGTAGAAAGGAAATCAGCTATTGCTCCATGGAAGCAATGCAAGCAACAGTGGGTCACAACCTATATCCTACCTTTAAGCCATTGAAAAATCTACCACGAACCATTCCTGATACCATTTCCCCTATGGGTATGTTACCAGGTCTAAAAGGGAGCTAGGGAATATCATCTTGCCTCTGAGAACTTATTCCACCATCTTCATGCTGTCTGAAATGCCACATAATTTCATTTCTTTAGCTTACGATTGTTTTCCTTATTAAAATGTCACACCTCTGGAAAGGATTGCACATTTTAATCCTATCATTTATAGAAAATTTAGAGTAGAAGAATTGAAGAAATGAAAGGGAAGGAGGGTGGAGGATACTAGGAGGTGCAGATTTGGAATGTGGCATAACAAATGCTTATTACTCTTGTGCTGGAGGAAGGCATTAGGCTGGAAGATTACAGCTGCCAAACACAGATCCTACTTCCAAGAAACTTAGTGTCTTGAAGGGCCAGGGAAGGGCTGCCAAAGGTAAGCTTTGTCCACTGGAAACCTTTGGCAAGGGCCAAGCCAACGCATACTTCATTCTCATAATACATTTTATATGTGACCAAAAACTCTCCTCTTTTACAAAAAAAATACTTGGAATTTCTCTCTTTCATTGATAAAATGGAATATCAGGTGAATAGGTTCAGCTTCTATATTAACTCTGTCAAGTCGAAGTTGGCAAGTTTATTCCTAAGTCATGTTTTAAAGTAGAAATAACGTTTGCAGTAGGTTCAGAGTGATTTTGAGTGATTAAGCATGATTATTTATATTTCCCTGAAGCTTCTAAAAATGTTTTCTCATCAGTTCATTTTAGCACAGAAGGAAGGGTGCAAAGTTATATTTACTTGAGCCAGGGAAGAGGAATCGATAAGCAATCTCTAGATAATTTGCTTGAAGGAAAAGACATTAAAAAAAAAACAACCCTGAATAAGAAGGATTTGTGGCCTATATTGGTTAAATTTAACAATTGGCTAAATTGTTAAATATGTGTCTGCCTGATCATCTTTTTGTCTCTGCTGTTTTTTCTATCTCTACCCACAGAATTTAAACCCAGTAATACTTATACAGTAGGTGAGCAGTAGGTGCTAATTAAATCTAAATGAATATGGCTTTGGATAGTGTTTATAATGTTGTTCATCTGAAAGTATTTCAATTCCTAATTTATTTCTCAAGTGCCCAAACAAGAGCTGCTTAATCAAGATTTAACAAATAAATTCCAGGGTCCTTTTTTCCTAACAGACCTATGGTTCTTGCAAATGTCTGCAGGGGTCAGGCTATTGATACCAATAGAAAACTTACAATGCTGGGTGGGATCCCTGGCGGGGTGTGGGGCGCCCTCCTGAACCTGTGATGTTCTTCTAAGTTTTGGGATTTTTAGAAGGTAGCATCCCCAAGGTCAACTATTCCCTGTCATTTATACCCATTAGCCCTGGTACAACAGAGATCTTCAAACTGGGCACACAAATTCTTTCTGAAAACGCTACCTTTCATCACGATTTGCAGTTTATCTTAATATGTTCCCAGTCTTGAGATAATGTTTCAATAATGTATTTAAAAATACAGTTACCTATAAACGCGGTAGTTTAGTTTTGGTAATGTACCTGCTTGTTACTCTTTAACAATGGTTCACAATTTTCAATTATCTATACTACATGTAAATCATCCAGAACTTTTCAAGGCCTTTGAGCTTATTAAAATCCATAGTCACTTGTTTTTCTCATAAGGGAGAAATGCAAGACTTATTTATCAGCTAAATTGAGTTGCATGTGACATTAAGAGGGATGCTCTCCATTGAAGTACTATTTATGGATGCAATTGAAACATTTTTCTACAATGGCCATCTTTCTATGAGACCTATTTAAAAGTATGTCTTTTGCTGCTTCCCTTATCATTTCAATTAAAAGAAAACAGGCTTTTGTCTGGGTCAAATATACTCAGTCTTTTCTCCCCACCCCACCATTCCAAACAGCATTTCTTTAGAAAACACAAAATCAAGAGAAAACATGCTCTCAAATGACTGAAAAAGGTTCTACTTTATGGGCACTTCATCAGTCTACCCCCAACTTTGAGAAAGAATTTTGATTTCAGGATAGTTTTATTATTTTTATTTTTTTATTATTAAAAAAAATTTGGGAGGGCGCCTGGGTGGCTCAGTCTGTTAAGCATCCGACTTCATCTCAGGTCATGATCTAATGGTTCGTGGGTTCGAGCCCCGCGTCGGGCTCTGTGCTGATGGCTCAGAGCCTGGAGCCTGCTTTGGATTCTGTCTCCCTCTCTCTGGCGCTCCCCCACTCACACTGTCTCACTCTCTCTCTCAAAAAATAAAGCATTACAAAAGTTTAAAAAAAATTTTTTTAATGTTTATTTATGTTTTGAGAGACAGAGTGCAGGTAGGGGAGGAGCAGAGAGAGAGCGGGAGACACAGAATCTAAAGCAGACTCCAGGCTCTGAGCTGTTAGCACAGAGCCCGACTCGGGGCTCAAACTCACCAACAGTGAGATCATGACCTGAGCCAAAGTTGGATGCTCAACCAACTGAACCACCCAGGACCCCTGATTTCAGGATAGTTTTAAAGTATTATTATTGAAGAAGGGTTTTCATAATTAGCTTTTAGTTTTATGTGAAAAAATTTACAAATGTTCCCATTCTCTGTGATATGATTGGAAGTATGTGTTTATTTCTCATTCATTGTAAACATTATTTTACCCAGTTATAGGACCAAAACAAAATGGGAGATTATTGGATCTGATGAGATGAGGGATGTTGAGAAGCATTTTATTTCCCTTACTTAATCATTTGAAGTTGTGGATTTGTGTTGAGACATATTATGGGAGAATGAGATATGTGAATGTTTTGGTATATAATCAAAGAAAGGTAAATTATTTTACATTTTTAGAGTCAAGGACTTACTTTTCTCATCTTTCCTATTGCTCTTCTTTCCTTCTAAAGCAATATCAGTGCTATAAAGTTTCCAAAAAGGCTTAGCGGAAAATTAGTGATGTTATTTATCACTGCCATTGTCTCCCTTTTGTAAGTGGTCCCTTATCATTCTGGAAGCTATTTTTAAGCAAGGAATGAGTTCCCAGCAGAGAAAGATGACCAGAAAAACAACCCAAAGTGTCCTCAAACTTTCATGTGCATAAGCATTTCTGTACAGGAACGTATGTTGTACTTGACAGATGAATTAAGGGATTTTGGAGCATAATTTGATGATTTGAGAATTTTATTTTGATAGGCTAATGTTAATACCCAACACCCCTACTATGATACAACTCCACTATACTGCTTCTCTCTTTAGGCTTTCATTTTAAGGAGAATAATTTGTAAATCTCTAAGTAAAACTTCGTATTCTTTAAATCAATTTCTTTATTAGGTGACTGATTATTTTGTGCTATTAGACATGTCTTCTGTTTCCCCAACCTATCAACCATGGAATTGCATTCCAAATGTGCAAAATTTAGAGGGAGAAATGAGAATGTGTCTCTAGAATGTGATATAAATTATTTATTTTAAAGGTAGCTTACATCTGGCCTGACCCCTCATGTCTTCAAATTTCAGGTTTCAGTGAAGATTTTCACCTTCTTGTTTTTACCTGAGGTTTTTCCTGCCTATAATATGTCTGCTTTTCAAACTAGCATTTACTTTGCTCTATCACAGGAGTGCAAATTTTCTTTTCTGAGGTGTTTCATTTCTTTTTTTTTTTTGTTTATTTGTTTATTTATTTATTTATTTATTTATTTATTTATTTATATTTTTGAGAGAGAGAGAGAGAGAGAGAGAGAGAGAAAGGGAGGGAGGGAGAGAGGGAAAGAGAGAATGAGAGTAGGAGAAGGGCAGAGAGAGAAGGACAGAGGATCCAAAGCAGGCTCCATGCTAACAGCACAGAGCCCATTGTGGGACTCGAACTCACATATTGTGACATCAGGACCTGAGCTGAAGTCGGATGCTTAACTGACTGAGTCACTCAGGAGACCCAGGTATTTTTATTTCTAAATGATATTTCTAAATAGTCAAGGTCTCAGTATCTTCCCATGAGGGTGATTTTTGATTACTTTTTTCAGGGCAACTTCTCTGTAGAACTTTTTGTGTAGCTGCAATAGAGCTACTCCAAAGAAATGTTTTGTGTCATTTGAGGGTGTCTTTGGATGTGTGGATCAGGAAATACTGGAAAGGTCTGCTTCTGGTTTCTGCAGGGAAACATGTCATATTGGGCCCAGGGCCATTGGAAGAGGGATTTTATACTTTCAGAGTCAATGTGGGGCTTCCTTGGGAGACAGGAGTCAGACCTGTAGGGGCAATGCAGTCTCCTGTGAATGGCTCCCTGGATTAGAACTTTGTCTGTGTTCTAGCCACTTCCACACAGACAACCAGAACTGGTCACAGATGAAAACTGGGGTGAAACCATCCAGAAGAAGTAGGAGATGGGAAGGAGTGATGAGTAAAAATGCAGAGAAGAAAATCTTTGTGGGAGAGAAATAGGCTAACCACATCTAAAAGCCAAAACAAAAAAGATTCTGATCTTCTAGTTAATTTTGTTGGAGTCTGATAGGTTTCTAGAAATCACATTTCTGTTCTTCTCTGAATGTTCCAGGAAGAGCTGGCCAACATATATATGTACGTCAACAGGGCACCAGCTGGCACTGCATCTCTGGCTTGTTCTGCCTCTTGTAGATCATTCTGTCTTGTGTGGGCACAAACTTTTGGGAAATGGAGGCTCATCTCCCTGATCTTCCCTGAATTATTTGGAACTGGAGTGAACAGTGCTGTGAATTTGTGGGCAAAGTTTTGTTTGTCTACCAGGGAGGATGGATCAAATAAGACTGACATTCGTTTAAGCTGGTAATTTTCCCAGCTCTCTTCTCTTGAAGTGAGAGGGTGATTTTGATACATGGAGAACTAGAAAAGGAATATTGCTTAATTTTTCCTCTTTATCCCTTCATATATCTTACAAGCTTGAAAATTCCCTCTAATCTACTCCTTAATATTGAAGTCGAAAAGGTATGGGTATGAGTTCCTGAATGCCTCTTATAGTGCACCCCTCCAAAATAGGTTCAGTTCAAATGTAAATAATAAAAGAGTATACAGTGGTGATCTTCCTGTGGGGGTGATTTTCTCAAATTTTAGCATGCATCAAAAAGCGCTGGGAGGGGTTGTTAAAACGCATGTTGTTGGGCCCTACTAATAGAGATTATGATTCCGAGGGTCTAACATAGGACCCGAGATTCTGCATTTCTATCAAGTATCTGGGGATCCTGATGCTGTTTTTCCATGGGCCCCTCTTTGAATGGATTTAGGGTATAGATGTAATTTCCTCAGTATCTTACTCCTGTTTTACTTACTTGCTGGCCTTCCAGTGCCGATAATCCTAATTATCTATGTTCCAGGAGACTCACAATGCAGTGGGAGAAGTCCCGACCTAGAGTCACATGTATACTAAAACCTCATGAGGAGAAATTACAGTACTTTTTGTCAAGATGCCAGTGCAGTTGATAAATGGAGGAGCAAAAAGGCACTCATATCAACTTGAAAACTGTCAACTTGTACAGTCTTTAAAGCTAGCTGAATGAAGGAGAAGAATCCCCCAGTCAGAAAATCAGCATTAAATAACTTTGTAAGGAAGTACCACAATCTTTCTGCAGAGGAATTTCAGGATGTAACATTTTCAATTAAATGCGAGTCTGTCATGCAATTCTGAGCTGATTTCTGATAAAGCTTCAGAGAAAATGAGCTTGAATCTGTGGAACTATAGTCATGATTCAGTGTGTTTAGGGGGGAAAAAGCACTGGAGATAAAAGTCCCATCTAAGATAAGTACATTGGAAGATGACCCACACATTGGCAAAGGAAGTGTTCTGGAAGTATTCAGAAAACAAAGCCATAGTAAACAGAAAAGCAGGATACACACATGATGGAAAAAAAAAAGCCTGTTAGGAATGTGACGAAGGAAAACAAATTAACAGCTTGCTACGCTCAAGGGTCTTTCTCTATATGATATATATAATGAGGATATTATGTCACTCTTCACTAGAAGTTCTCAAGCCATGACTGAGTTAGTTTCATTTTCTCAGACCACCGCCCTTTTGGTTATTTCTGACTTACTAACCTCTAAGTATTTTTTTGCATTTGGCTTTTACACTTAGTCCTTTTGGATTTAAGCAAAATTTACAAATGCTCTGTGTTTCCAATCTCCTATGCTATGTAACACAGAAATGAAACTAGGTGCAGAGTTAAAAAATGACAAGTACTTAAGGCCTCATGACTGTGGTAACAACTATAATATAAGTAATAATAGATAACATTTGACAGTTGTTATGTGCCAGCCTGGTTTTGAGCATTTTAAGTGTATCAGTTCATTTAACCCTCACACACAACTCTATGAGGAAGGTGCTATCATTATCTCCACTTTACACATTAGGAAAGTGGGTTTCAGTAAATTGCTCAACATTACAGAATAATCTCTAAGTAAGTAGAAGAACTATAGGATTTGAGATCCTCTAAGATCAGCAAGACCAATTTGGAGCAATCCAGCTAAGCACAGCGATTCTAGCGATGAACCAACAGGGTTGGTTCAATGTACAAACTCCTTCATACAACCAACAGAGTGGTTCTATCTCAACTAAAAGCTTTTGAGAATAAAATCTATAAGAAGTTCTGCATAAAATGCATGATAACCTTCTCAAAGCAGGGGAAACTAGCTGTAAATGTTGACATGAAGCCTTGCTACACAAACCACATCACAAGGTACCATTTGTAAGTTACTGATTTCCTGTGCAGAGGAACCACCCAGATTGGCCAGATGAGAGAAACTGGAGGTTGGGTTGATGTTTATAGCCATTTTAGCAGTAAATGCTTCAAACCCATGTGGGAAACCATATAATCTTGGTTAAAATATCATTTATTGGTTTGATGTGTAAGTAAAACAAAATGGCATAAATGACCAGAGTAGGATATTTCATTTCATTACCACATCTTGGCAACATGCTCTCTGCATCATCCCTCAAATCCATCATACTTTTTCATTCCCAATCTAATTTCTTCCACAGGCTACTAAGCTTGATAATTCCAATCTAGTTTTACCTGCATTGATCTCTCATCTCAAAAACTCTGCTGTCCCTGTCACCTCTCTCACATGGAGATGCCCTCCCTTACACCAGTCTCCTCTGGGCTGGGTAGGAGGGTTCTAGTTTCCACCCGGGGTTTCAGCTGTCTCTGGTGCCTTAGATCTCGGCAATCATTCCAAACCTATCTTTCTGTGACTATGATGAAGTTCTGACATAGTCTGGTGGCTCAACTGTCCTGAACAAATTAGAATTAGAAGAAATCCACTTTGTTTTTCAGACTTTGCTTATATAAGAGGCTATAGAAAATGTGTCTCGATTATTTTGGCTTTTGAAGTGCAAAATGCCCAGATTCCCAGTAAAAACTAATCTCCCTGTATTGTCCCTTTCAGACCCAGATAAAAAGTTCAGAGAGACATTTCTTCCTAGAAAATGACAAGTATGCTGCCAGCTTCCTTTAGATGCAGTAAGAACAATGCTTTTAATTCTGCCTCCTGACTCTACATGAAGATCATCAAATAAGCAGATGGAACAAGAAAATGAAATTTTAGGTATTATGGAAATGAAATACTCAAATGACACAAATGACAATGGGCAATTTTCACATCACTCAATAAACTGAGGCTCTATTCAGCCCTTATTTGTGCCATGAGTTATTTTGAGTTTAACTTTTAAAAAAAGAATGTCAAGGAATGAAATTCTCACCCTTGGTTTTACAGGAGAGAATCTGCCTAACCAAAAAAATTCCAAGGAAAGAAACTAGCTACTTTGATGGGAAAGGGGCTGCAAGTCCATAGGGATTCCCTACTGAGGAGTGAGAACATTGTTTGCTTTTGCCCCCAACGAAATAAACTCTTCTAGAAGTAGTGCAACAGCATTTGGGATGATGCAGCCTCCTTTTACAAGAAATAACTTTCTTTTTAATATATTCCCTTGGGCACTGGGAAGGAAAATCTTTTTGCCTCTTAACTGCTGATTCAGTGACCTGAGAATTGGGTCAGGATGAAAAAATAATCTACAACTCTGCTTTTAGTTTGCTTAAGAGAAAAAGTGGGTTTAAAAATTACATATTTTGTTGTTGTTGTTTTTTTTTTAAAGGAGACATACACCTGAATCACAGATAAATGGAATGCTGGCAAATATACTTTATGACTGTGGTTATTTTTTTATGTTAGTTGTAATTTCAATAGATATATGTAATTGACAATGTCCAATAACTTCTTTTTTTCAAACATTTCTTGTGCTTTTAAAAATTTTTTTGGGGGGGTCTATTCTTGGGCTTTTATTATCTCCACTCTTCTTGGCTATGGATAACCATAATCTAATGTTTTCTGGAATGTCACTCTTTCAAGAAAAATGCAATATTTCAAATGATTCATTTAAAGTAACATTTAAATATACAATTTTGCATGTGACTTACTAATATATTGATGACCTGATTCTCGGTGTTTGGATGATATTTTTTCTGCCTTTTTAAGCAGTGAAGAACTTTACTCTTAGGAAAGATGGGGCTTTCCTAGTCAAACTTCTCCTAGTTCTTGTTTATCCCCTGTAAATGTAAATATATCACAATAGGGAAAATTTCTCCCTTCTCAATTCCTGAATTTATAGCTGCAACTGCAATTCAATTTCATTGTCTTTGTATGGGAAACAATACTTAAGAAATTGGGCTTCTCTGAGTGCGTTAATGACAGAATATGTGTTTTCAAGGTGAGCTACAGCACAGATTTCAAGACTGTTGTCTCTCTTGGAAATACTAAATAAGCAGTTTCAAGGATGAATAAATAACATAGAAGACATGTCTACTTGAAGGTTGTTTCTTGCCCTTTCTTGAACTTTGCTTAGACAGAGCAGCCCCAAGTTTTGCATACAGAGAGTTGGAGAAAAGATTTAATAAGATCTCACTGAAAAACAATGACTATTTTCAAACAGAAAACGTACTAAAACCAAATGACCTAGTTTTTGGGGGGGGGCAAGTGTATGCTTCACAATTTACAAACATGAATTAATTTTTGTTGTTGTAGTCATTTGTGCTTAGTCTACACTATTTATATATATTTGGTAAAGGGCATGAATTTCCAAATTTTGTTTTATGGAAGAAACAGACTTTTGGAAATGTGAAAGAGGGCACATTGTGTTCACACATTATGATGTTCCCTGTTTCCCACTGTCAGTGGCTTGTTATTGGTGGCTTATTCTCATTTTGTCTAACCTCAGAGGAGAGGAGGCTTCTTTTTCACCCAGACTTTTTGCTCCTGTGTTCTCCGTTAAGAAACCCCACAAACACTTGGAAATAGGTAAAAAAAGGACTGAACCCCACATGTTTGGTTGCAATACATAGGAAGCTGTTTCCATATGAGGCTTAGTCTATTCCTAGGCATTGTGAAGAAGACGTCATAAATAGCCATCTTCCCCCAATTCTATGAATGTAGTTCAGCTTGAAGACTAAAATTCAAGTTTTGGGCGATCGACAACACTTGATTGATTGGATTAAATTCTGCCTTTCAAGATTTTACAATTTTTCCCTAGGAAGTTTATTCTTGCATAGCTAAAAATAACAAGTCTGTTAGGTTAACAATATATTGATTGGCAGAACCAGGTGCTAGTCATGTCATAAAGATAAACTTCTTTCCATTTTTCAAACTTATGTCATTTTGAGATTGCCTAATGTGTGCAAAGGAGCCACCCTCACTCCTCCATACCAGAAGAAAGCTTCCTGTTAATTTCTCTGGCTCTCCTGTGCTCACACATTCTCCCAGGAGATGAGCTGTTGAACTGGGTCCCTAAACATCTGCTTATAGGCTTTATTATAGGTTTCTAGGCAAGAGAGAAGCTGCAAGGCAGAGCTGGGCTGACTTGTTGGCTAGGAGGCAGCCTATGCATGGTAACCGGCAGAGCAGATAGACATGTGTGCCCCTAAAGTAGCCTATGAAACTGAAAACATCCACTGTTAAGAGCCATGAATAGACTAATAAATGGACCAGGGAAGCCAAGTGCAGAGACCTAGGAAGTCAGTTATAGGGCAAGAGTTAGCAGCAACTGTGTGAGCGATCATTTGCAATACTGTGCCTTTGGGAATTTTTAAAAGTTTTCTGCTTCAGGGCATCTTGGTGGATCAGTCAATTGAGCATCTGACTCTTGATTTAGGTTCAGGTCATCATCTCACAGTTCATGGGATCAAGCCCTGTGTTTGGCTCTGTGCTGACAGCATGGAGCCTGCTTGGGATTCTCTCCCTCTCTTTCTGTCCCTTCCATGCTCATGTGCGCATGTGTGCTCTCTCTCCACCCCCCACCCCCCACTCTTGAAATGAAGAAAATAAAGCTTAAAAAATTAAAGCTTTGTGCTACTTTTGGGACTCCAGGACAAGCTCTTGGAAGTAAGCAGGGCAGTTTTTATTTTTCTCGTTGATGGATAAGGTTAAATGGCTTCTGTAATTCAATAGTGAATTCAGAAAAATCCTGAATTTAGACTATTTCAGGAAGATAATAGGTTTAGTATGATTTCACAATGGATGAGAAGCCCCCTTCACCCTAGGAGCCAGAGAGAGGGATGGTGGAATGATACAGAGGTATGAAACCCTCACAAGAGAGATGGGACAGAGGTTACTCAAGAATTTACAATACTTCATAACGTGACTGAGTGTTGCTCCCATGATTATTTAGTGACTAAAGTGCCATTTCCAGGCCTACTCCATACAGACTGTAATTTGTCAGGATTTCCACACTTAATGTTGTATGGGAAACCAAAAATTTGAGCTTTTCTGATGAGAGATGCTTAGTTAATTGCTTTTACATTTTAGTAGGTGTCAGCTTCCCTAATGAAACATAGTATACGTGCCCAATTATGGGCAATTACCACTTGGGAATGGCTGAAACTATTTCTTTAAGAACACATCTTCTTAAGGAAATTAATCAAGAGCTCCATGTGGTATATAGGAGAGAGGATGGGATTTGTGTGAGACAGGTCTGGGTTTGAATCCCATCTCTAACTAACCACAGTACAGAGGACACATCCCTTCACTGAGCCTCAATTTATTCAGTTAGTAATGAGAATAATATCCACCCTTTCCTGGGGTCTTGGGAAGACTAAAGGAAATGAAATTATTTTTATTAAAATCAGTTGACATTCAAAAAGTAAACTCATCAAGATGAGCCCATTGGGTCACATTCTGTAGGTAAGATAAGACTGTCTCAGATAACAGATGCCATGATCTTAAGAGAGGGACCATCATACCTTTCTGGATATATTCGCACTGCAAAAATTATTAACACTGTGGATTCATTAGAAGCCAAATTAAGCTGCTTTCCCATGCCATGCCACTGTCACACAGGATGCATGCTCTGGGCAGATTTCACGCATTTTTGTCTTTGGGTTGGCAGAACTGTCAAATGCCACTTTTGAAAGATGAGGCTATCTACAGATGCTTGCATAACACAGTTAAGCAGAGAAACAAAAATAAAAATATCCCTTGGTCATTTACTGTGGGCTGGATAGCTTCTGTTCATGCTCTCAAATGCACTCTCCACCCTGCTCCCACTGCCCTGGGCCCAGAGAAACACATCTGTACAACTCCATCCTGGCCTCCTTGCCTTCTGGTTTATGGCTGAGCTCTGTTAATAGGGATCGGCGGCAGAGATTGGGAGCTGAGAGTGAGTGAGTTAGGGGTATTTAAACCTTTTTCAAGTTATGCAGACATAGAATATGACAGTATTTATGTGGGTTACTGGAGTAAATGCATAGCAACCCATAGCTAAATTGACTGGCGCAAGCCCAGCCTGGTGTCAGGATGCTAAGGGGAATTACTTTTAAGGACACCTGTAACCCATTAGTGACACACTGGGGCATTGCCTTAGTACACCTCAAATTGCCCACGTTCACAAGATGTGCTCAGTAAACTTCCCATAGATGTGAATAAATTTTTAATTCGTAGTAAAAACTCAAGATTTGTTGTATAATTCTTGTTTGGTTATGACTGAATTATTCCCAGCCCTTTACTACTGCATATAGCAATTACTTCCAATAACTATATAGAAATGATATGTCATGGTTGATGCGAAACTCAACTGTAGAAGTAAATATGATCACACATGTAAACAGTTGCTTCAGTTAAACACAATAGCACCATGTTCACTCTTCATGTGTACTACATCCTTAAGAACAAATCAAAAGCAAATCATGCAGTGTTTACCGGGTCCCTTCTCACAAGCTCTCCATTGGGTACTACTTCAACCAGGTGGATGATGATAATCATAGAATTCAGAATATAAGTCAGAAACATGTTCTTGTGCAGAGTTACCCTTTGGCAGCCAAGGTTCCTGGAGGAAAAAGTAACAGCATTAACCGGTGCCAAAAATATTGACATACCTGGAAAAAATTTTTTTTGGTAATATTTGTATTATTTCCTTTAGCAATAGATGAGAGACATATAGAAATAAGTGAGACTGGTCCCATCTTTAAGACTCATTACTACTTTTCTGCCTGATTTTTAAGAACAGTTTTCTAGTCACGGTAGCTCATAGTTTTCAGTCCTCAGGGTGACTTCATACAATAACTGAAAGAGTGAGTGATAAAATCACTTTTAATTATACCAAATGTCGTGAAATTAATTAAGAGAAGGACTCTTACAAGAGAAACCATTAGGGTTTGGAGTGTGCTTCAGATGAAAAGTCGAATATTCATTGATGTAACCGGGCAGAAATTGTGTGGCAAATGGGATAACAGAGCATGAAGTCAGAACCAAGGCTTCCCTTGACAAAGTACTGAATCTGTGTCCTTGACCCATCACAGACACAGACTTTATTAAGTCTCCGTCATTCTTCTCTTTTGCTATTTTTTCTAACATCTTCGTATTTCTCATATTCCAACTGGAATCAACTCTGTGGTTCTCCCTTTCCACATCCTCCTGATGGTGGAGCTCAGACACAGGCACAGAATTCTACATAGGCTCAAATTTGATCTCATTATAAGGCATATTGTGGTTTGGATCTGATGAAACCCATCCACGTGCCACTGCTTGTTGGCATAGCCATTTCCCACCTTTTGGACACTAAACAATTTGTTGGAATTTTCATTCCTTTCTCCTCCATTTCATAAGCTTGTACATACGTATTTGTGTGAATGATCACATAAATAAGCATTAGTTTGGATATCCTATTCCACTTTTTGATGCAAATGGAGAGAGTCCTGCAGGATGGCTCTAACAAAATTGGAATGATTATCCAAGAGGAATAAAAATCTTGCATTTACCATAACTGATCCAGTCAAAAAACATTTAGCATAATGTGAAAATCTAAAACATTCAATTAATGATGCCAATGACTGATCATAGTAATTATTCCTAATTCATGGAATAAAGTTAGGATTCCAGGAATTTTGAAAAGGAAATTCTGGAGAAAGATGAAATATGAGAATGGTCTGGCTTTACTTAACAATGCTTTCCTAAATTTCGAATCAAAAGAAAATGCAATTATCTGTTGTAAAAAGTCGATTTAAGTAATAAGGGCATCTGTTAAAACATATTTTGATTATTGTAACTACATCTTTCAACATTCAGGAAGCACAACCATTAGTAAATAGTTAACACAGAATATCTTAAATTTTTCAACTTGCTGAGCAGGGATAGAATGCAGAACTTTATATCCAGGAAGGGCTTAGAGAAGAACTTAAACACACGCATGTGCACACACACACACACACACACACACAAACACACCCCTGTACTACTTTATTTGACAGCAGAAAACTCTGTTAAATAAACCAAACCTAATTGGTTTTATAATAGTACTATAAAAGTAGGTTGCAAATTTAAGGCTTTAAAAAGAAAAAAATTACTTATGGGAGACATCATACCCATTTATACTGCATAAACTCTTCAATATTGCAACTGGTACATTAAACCTGTGACCTGCCATTTTCCATATAGTCATAATAGCATTTCATAATTCTTCTCACTGGGGGGCAAATATCTGTGGCCTCATTACTGGATTCTGCCTGGCTTAAACCAACGACACTTGGCATTATCCAGAACTAAAGAGTATGGATAAATGCATCACACAGTGCCACTGTTCTCATGCCTGGTTTTCTTCTGATCAGGTAGAGTTCAATAATCTGCTGATATACAGCATTAGTTTAAAGGACTGGTTAATGCTCAATCTTCTGTGTAAACCAAAAATCGACTTCCTCTACTTCTAGCTTATTACTCCCTGGCCCTTTTATCCTTACTTTATTATTTTTTTCTCTTAAGACCACCTTCTGACATATCATATATTTGTTTATTGCCTGTTATTTTCTCCATTTCTTTCACTAGAGTGGGATTGCTAAAGGATTTGTTTTGTGCACCTAGAACAGTGTTTGACACCTTGTAGGGCTTGATACTCATGTTTTTTATTTTTATTTATTTATTTTTATTTTTATTTTATTTTTTAAAGTTCTTTGAACTTTTTTATTTTTAATTTTTTTTAACGTTTATTTATTTTTGAGACAGAGAGAGACAGAGCATGAATGGGGGAGGGTCAGAGAGAGGGAGACACAGAATCTGAAGCAGGCTCCAGGCTCTGAGCTGTCAGCACAGAGCCCGACGCGGGGCTCGAACTCACGGACCGCGAGATCATGACCTGAGCCGAAGTCGGCCGCCCAACCGACTGAGCCACCCAGGCGCCCCTCATGTTTTTTAATTAAAAATCTTTACATAAGAGCAATTTCCTTCTTCAAGCAGTGGCCAGTAAATAGTTTTCCAGTATATCAGAGAATTACATTAAGTGCTAGATTGTGTAATATCTTATACTTTGAATCATACTGAACATATGTTCATACTGAACATATGAACATATGTTCATACTGAACATTACTATAGGTATTAACTACCTAATATTGGACATTATGCTGTTGTTCAACAGTAGCTAAAACCTGTATGTGGTACGTTGTTAATTATGTAATGAGAAAATGAAGGTTTAAAGCTGGATAAACTATTAGACTCCAAAGGAAGAATATGACTAGTATATAATAAGAGTTTGTGTCTTAAAGTTTCAATATAATTTCTGCTTATTGAGTTTAAAAAAATTTTATTACACTTACTTGACAACATTTAAACTCAGCTTTTTGAAGCAAGTTAGAGTTACTTTAAATTTATTAAAATTCCTTCAGTAATCTAACACATATCACTGTGTACCCATTTAAAAATCCAACACACATTACCATATGGTTCAGACCTTTGGTAGATGCTAGGGATATATGGATGAACAAAACAGCCTCTGCCTTCAGAGACCTTATATGCTAAATAACTGTTTATTTACTCTTATTATGATTACTGTTCTGAAGGAGAGGTATAGGATGCTAAAGAGGGTAACTGAACTTAACATGAGTAATTATGCGCTCAATTGTTCTCAATGCAAATATCTTGTTGCTTGAATGAACATGATCTGTCAGATCTGAAAGGTCTTAAGTAGAAAATAGCACAACCCTGATGTTAGCTATACTTCATTCCTCTTGATTAAAAGAAACAGTTATTTAGATAGACAGAACATTGCTTACTCTTTGCAAGACAAGGAACCCTAAGTACTATAGATTCTCTAATAGCAGGAGGATAAGAGAACATAATTGATGTCTGTCTTGGCCCAAAGTGTCACTCAAATGTGAGGAAGAGATAATGATTTACCTAGGTATGAATCTCAAGATGTCATACTTTAAGACTAAAGCTAGATGTTATTTTCATGGTTTTAGCTTACTTGGGGTAAATCTGCCACACTATTTGTTTCAAATAATTGGGACCCTATGTATGTATGTGTGTGCTCTTGGGGAGCTTTTAGTCATATGAGAAAGCATTTATATTTGCCTTGAGTTTTGCATATTGCATAAAACAGTCTGATATCAGAGGATAAGGAAGAGCAGTGTTCAGTCCTTTATAAGACAGTGTAATTACAGTCACATTCAAAGTAAATGAGGAAAGATGCAAGCAATAAAAAAAGTAAAAGTTGTTTTGAATTTACTGATGCATGAGAAAATGTGCATTGGAATAACTGTTGTGATTAGTACAAGGAGTCATATCTCTCAGTGTAATGCTAAATTTTTCTTTACCTGGCTATCATATTTTGTTCACAATAGACCAGACAAGTAAGGAGAATGGGAGGGAATCGTGGAATGGACTGCATTAAAACTCCTAGAAGAATTTGATGGGGCGCCTGGGTGGCGCAGTCGGTTAAGCGTCCGACTTCAGCCAGGTCACGATCTCGCGGTCCGTGAGTTCGAGCCCCGCGTCAAGCTCTGGGCTGATGGCTCAGAGCCTGGAGCCTGTTTCCGATTCTGTGTCTCCCTCTCTCTCTGCCCCTCCCCCATTCATGCTCTGTCTCTCTCTGTCCCAAAAATAAATAAACGTTGAAAAAAAAATTTAAAAACTCCTAGAAGAATTTGAAACCCAATACTCTTTATATCTTTCCCCTCTGACAAGAGACTTTATACCTTTGGATTTAGCACAAAATCTTTATCCTTAAGGAACTCCCTTTTGATCATAATTCTTGCTTCTTTTCCTATTACCACTATTCTATGAGTGAACAGTTTACCAAGATATGACTGGCAGTTATCTTTTGAGTCCTGTTGTGTCAAGGGTGGGTTGGGAGAAAGGAGGTTATCTTTGGTGCCATTGATTTAGTGGTTTCTTTGGAGCAATAGGAAGGCAGCTGGAGATGTATCATAGTGGATGCTATAGAAGATAAAGTGTTATCTATCCATCCACTATGTAGATGTGACAGAATAATAGTGAATGCTGATGAATAGAGAGGAATCAGTATTGCTTCTGGAAGGTCCCAGTGGAAAACCTCCTTTTGTGCTGATATGGCCAATGTAATGTAATGTAGACAATGTAATGCAATAAAGACCCCCCCCCCCCCATCTTCCAACATATATCTCTATTAACTTTCAGGCAAGAGTAATTAATATTCAAAATTTAACAGTAAGTAAGGCATGAGTATCAAGCAGTTAAAATGGATGATAATGAATGTTCTATTACTGTGCTTTCCTGAGAAAAAAGAGTTAGATATTTAGTAATTTAGGATTCTTCCACAGAAATGTCAATTGATAATTCTAACTGGAACTGATGGGATAAGTGAATTTTATTGCAAACTTGCTTAAAATGGTCAGGAAATGCACACAAATAAATGTCCACTTATGTGGCTTTCTCAAGCCTGTCTCCCCTCGGGGTATCTTCATCTTAACTCTCTTGTTGACATTTACTATTGGCATGTAGTAGTGAGGAGTCTTGCTGAATAAATTTGATGTTTCTATTTAATCCCTCTCCATACTGTTGCTCCTAACTAATTTTCCTGCAAAGAAAATGAGTATATATGAGTAATTTCCCAGATTTTTAGCAGCAACGTATTGGCAGTTCCACAGCCTCCCGTGTATTTAGTGACTTTAAATTCCTCTGCAGGCTTTCTTAGCCTGCTGGTTTGAGGAGAACACCTGCAGGGTTATTCCTTTTTATAGATCCTATAAGGCACATTTGATGAGTTGAGAGTGAGTTTCAATGGGATGATTATGAATGGGGCATTAGGTCTGAAAAGTGGGGCTGGGTGTAACTTCTCATTTTGGTTTCATGAAATTTTTATGAAATTGATTGTTTGGATTTTGCAAAATAACTCAACCCTGGGAATGTGGAATTAAGAGAGGGAATTATGATTTTTTTTTTTTGCTCAGGTTTACACAAGATGATGCATCTTAAACTCATAAATCACAGAAGCTTCCACTGTAATATGAAGTAGAGACCTTAAGGGTGATGTTGAACATTGAGAACAATTTGGGGAAAATGTTGCTAATTAAAAGATAAAATCCAATGATAGATCAGAATTACCTTCTTTTAATATTTATGAAATGCAAATGTAAAGAAAAAAATCTGAAGATTCAGAAACATACTTTAATTTTAAGAAAAAACACAAATGCCCTGGATATTTTTAGTTTGAGCAGGTTTAAGATAAAATTAAGAACAAGTATAAAAATCATGTGTGACTGCTTTTAGATCTGAATATTTGATATCTCAGCATGTGGGTTTTTCATATCCTATTTGTCTCTTGTTGTATGTGCTTTGGAGAACAAGCTATTTCGGTTTATGTCTCCCCATTATCACACTCAGATTATAAATCCATAAGAGCTGGTTTTCCTCCCAAGATTAAAGTTGCTGTTTGGTAGGCTTTTGGAACTGAGAGATAGTAGGACAATATTAGGTGCTTTCTAATCAACCTGCCCCCAAATTCTCTCATGGGTTCAGCGAGATTAATTGTGTTCTGGGTCTAACTGGAGTTGAGAAGTATTTTACTTTACTTATGTGCTGTACTTTTTTTTTTTTTTTAATTTTTTTTCAACGTTTATTTATTTTTGGGACAGAGAGAGACAGAGCATGAACAGGGGAGGGGCAGAGAGAGAGGGAGACACAGAATCGGAAACAGGCCCCAGGCTCTGAGCCATCAGCCCAGAGCCTGACGCGGGGCTCGAACTCCCAGACCGCGAGATCGTGACCTGGCTGAAGTCGGATGCTTAACCGACTGTGCCACCCAGGCGCCCCTGTGCTGTACTTTTAAACACCCATCTTCAGTGGCTTAATACAGCAATGAGTGTTGAAAGAATACTGCTATTTTCTTTGCTGATTTGGCTCTCACATCCTATCACTTATTTAAGTGACTGGAGAAATAAAGAAGTAAGAAATGTTCCCTGGACATTTTTTATCTTTAAACTCCTGAATACACTTATTAGTTTCACCATTACAAACTTGGGGGCTTTTTCTTTCAATTTTTTATGGTTACATTAAAAATTTTAAAGGTGAGACTTTTAGTGACAGACTTTCTAATCAAAGTTGTATGGGAGCCATGATGATGTATTTATTCACCGTGGTCAAGTGCAGTTGAAAAATGAATAGACATTCCAAGATTAATCATGCTGTGTGTTTACTCTGTTGTATTCTGATCATTATAATTGAAAACACTCTTCTATTCTAATTCTAGTAATTGATCCCTTATGTCTTATTGCTTTGTTTATATCTTTCTCCTGTTAAACCATATATGGAAAGAGCTCATTCTGTTTATTTAATTTATTATTTATTTATTGTTATTTAATTATTATTATGCAGTTAACAAAAAATTGCTATTCAATTATGTTCCTTTGTCAGAATAAGAATCTTGACTATATAAGATATAGACATAATATGATAATGGTATAAGATAAAGGCAAAGATTAAAAAGGATCAAGGAAAAAAATAATAGTAGTTGTGTTAAGGGTGTGTTTTCAGGTGATTCCCCCCTTGGGTTAGGCTTCTTTAGTATTATCATGATATTATTTTAACAAAAATCAAATTAAGATTCCGTTATACTATATATGAATCACTGTATATTTAGTTACATAATCACATCTGTAAAGTGTGGAGGATTATTTGTAGTCTGAGCCTATGAAGGAGCTTTTCTTTACCATTTATATAATACCACTGCAACTAAAAAAAGTATTAGTTGAAGGAGACAGCCCTGTAATGTAGAAATTAGAATTCTCATGAAAGGGTAACGTAGCACCTCCTGCCTTTGATTTAAAGAAACTACACTAAATTTAGGATGTTTCTAGAACTGACTTTAACTTACGTTACTATCTCACATGCATTATGAAGTCATTCCTGAAAAAAACAGATTTAAAGTTTCAAATTCTCCATTAATACAAAATCAGTAGTTATACCAATGTTTTGTCATATATAATGCAATCAAGTACATAGACACAGCCTTGGAATAGAAACCTCATTGGGATTTTACTCCTCACAGTGTCTTAGGAGATAACTGTGGTGGATGATGCCAGGTTTGCAAGGGCAAAATACTGACACTTGACTCTTCTTCCAGAGATTCTCCTTGGTCTTGGATGAGTGAGTCAAGGCCAGAAGGGAGCCTTACCTTCCTTCTCTGACTAAACACTATCATGGCCTCAGTAGCCACACTTCTCCACTGGCCAAACCCACCTGTGATACAGCTCATAATTAGGCAAGGTGCATTTGAACTTCTGGCCATGACTTCCATATTTTAGGATGGGGGTAAAAGAAGGAAGAAGAGCCTCTCCTCAATACTTCCTGCAACCTTAGCAATGGTAAGTGGAGCCTTTAACATGTTAACAGGATACCTATGGGCTCACAGGACTGTTTCATTTTGGGAAAGGCATATTGCCTTTGAGAATTATACGATTCCACCTTATTTTTCTCAGAGATAGGATTAAAAATGGTTTTAATTAATTTTATTTTCCTTGCTACTTCATGACTCTTGGTGGTGCATTTCTCTTGTGATTTGCAGAAGATCACCTTCCCCCACCTCTTGCAGAGTTAACCATTCATTTCAGTACCTTAAATAAGAAAATAAAAAGCAGATGGTATGAGGGTACTTACTTGAAAAACACGAAAATCCCCAGCGAAATCACCAAGGTGAAAATCGACAAAGAATGACCCACAATAGCCAAGTAGTACAGGACATATGCGTTCTGCAACAACAACAGCAACAACAATGAAACAGTTATAAAAATAAACAGGCAAATAAGTGATAATAGAGGAGGGAAAATAGTTTCTATTTTTAATATAAGTGTAATTCAACAATTGTTCTCCTTTAAAAAAATCTAAAATTATAACATATTTCACAGAAATTATATTGAATTATAATATTTGGGGTTAACAGGTTAAATAATATAAGATTATCAGTTATACTAGAATTTGCATGATGTGGTGGGAAGAATGTAAGACTGGATTCATCAGAGCTGTTCTTTACTCAGAGTATTAGTGATTAAGTCTTTGTGTGACTCTCATAAGTCAGCCACTTCACCCCTCTAGATCTCAGTACTTTTTATCTGTAAAATAATTTGGTCAAACTAAATGATTTTTAAAATAATTACATACTACTTATAAGAAACATAATTAAATACTGGGATACAGAAATAATGGACATAAAAGGATGGGGAGATGATGATCTAGGTAAACACTAACCACAAGAAAACGGGTGTAATATCATATAGGTCCAGAGCTCAAGTCAGAGAGATAAAACAATTTGTAATTTCTATTCACCTAATAATATCAGTTCAAACCACATAAACATAAAGCAAACGCTGACACCACTTAGTAATCAATAGAACACACAATACAAACACAGTATAAATAAGTTGGATAATTTCTGTGAAGTTTTTTAATTCCTGGTAGAATGTCACATTTATGTACAAATCATGACCCTTCTGCATTTGATTCTTGTCACTTTACTCGTGAAGAGCCTGATATTGAAGTACTGATTCCACTAACAGGCTCTCAAAGCATGCAGAGTCCTTTGTTTGGTTAAATGCATTATTGCTGGACAGAAACAAATATTGCTTTTCTAGGAGTTTGAATTTCAAAATGAACTAATCAACATCTCCTGAATTGTGGCTGTTCACCACTTGACCGAGCATTTGCATATTATTTGCCATTTTCATTGATACTACTCTCCTAACAGAATGCTTCTTATCTTTGCAGAAATGATAATTAAGGTTGGAGTCGTTGGTTTATATCTAGAACTTATGATAAAGACTTCAAAATAGCCTATAAGCCCCTTCTTAGGAAGTATTTAGGAATCTTTGCAAAAAAACAGATACTCAGCTGCTGTCTTTTCTCCCACCAATTCATTTTCTGGCTATTTTTTTCACTTTACCACTAGACAAAACCAGGAGTGGCATTTTCTAAGAGTTCTTCCTTTTAAATAGTTCACCATGTAGAATCCCCTTGTCATTGAAAGTACTGTTTTTAATTTAGATATATGCTCATGCCCCATCCTCTGTCACTATTTTATTTTTATCTCTGTATATTTTTATTTCTAAGAAAATTTTATATAATTGATTTTCTTTCAGTTGCCTCCAGACTACTTTAAAAAATATTTATTCTTTTGAAATAAAGTTGTCTAAGATTAAACCAACAGCTCATAATTTAGTTGCCATTCTTGATGTCATTCTTAAGACTGAGAAGTGCTTTTTTTTTTAAAATAAATTCTAAGATTCTTTCTTCAAAACAAAAAAAATTTTTTTTTTGCCTGTATATAGATGGAAGATTTGTTCAAAGAATTTCAATCATTATGTTAGGTGCCCAGAGGGGAACATTTACTCTTAAAATCTTTTCTTTCTATCTCAGATGTGGCTAGAATGAGAAGGTCAAATATGGCAGCCTGAAGAACTACTTACTTGGATATGTACTCCTTATAAAAATTGAGTTAACAGGATTACAGTTTTTTCCTATAAAATCATAATTAACACCCATTCAGGTATTCCTTACTTGGTGACATGTCATTTCAGTCAGACCTTATTACGTAAATAGCTCTCCATTAGGATGTAGACATGCGTCTAATTCTCAGAGGCGACTATGTAATTTGTAAAGCGGTAACCAGCGTTGGTGCCCCCAGCCTACGCCTGTGACAAGATGTCCTTCTGGTCTCTAGTCAACTGGTCTCAAGGCTACCTGTTCATCTTGTTTGTTTTTTGCTGTTGTTTTGTTTTTAATAAAAGGAAAATTTTCTATATTCCTAAATCTTCACTGTAGCAAACAGAAGCACTGATGAGCTTTTAGCTTCCAACTCAGTAATTATTTAGCATGCAGGCCTATCTTTGAAGGAAACAAAAGATTTCTACTGCTGTGTGGTTAAACACTGCCTGTTTCTCCCAGCTCAGTGGGAAAGAGGAGGCTGATTGTGGGTTTAGTGATTTTTTTTTCAGATTTCTCATGCATTTGGAGAGTAAGTATCTGGGTTTTTCCCATTGGCTTAAATGTATCCAAGCAGAGATGATACTAAAAATATTTAACAGGCAGTAAGACAAAAGTAGTTCCACTGAAAATAACCTAAACTGCCACACCTGTATCTACAGACTGATGGGCAGCCCCTTTCTAAGGGTTCCTTCAAGCCCTGATAGTAAAACTCTAACTGGCATCTTGGGGGCAGGGAAGAGGGGAAACTGTCACTTTGTGGCTTGAGGAAAAATCTCTAATTTTGGAATTTTTCTCACAGAAGAGACATCTTAGAGAGTCCCTGGAAATGCTGCCTAATGTCTGAATGGGGAATCCCATCATCTTTCCCATGGACACTATTTGCCTCATTATAAATGGCCTGATTCTATATGTGCATGGAACTCTTTGACACCAGGTATCAAAACAAGAAGTAGAATGTCATTTTTTTCTAATACTACTTCATAGAGTCCCTAGAAACTTACAGGCCATTATCTGATTTCCTTCTATAAAATAGGTTGGCATCTTGGTAGCAGGTGTTTCATAGTGATGCATATATTTCTATGTAAAAATAATGGCATTCTCACCCAATACTGAAATTTGAAATAGAACCTACCTTCAGTTTCTCAGGAGTGAAAGCATTACACATAGTATAGTTGGACCAGGTTCGATTGTTCTCAGGATGTTTATACCAAACCCCTTTCTCATCACAGTATTTTGTAACCTTTTCTGTTAAGGAAACACAATTATTACATTATTATCTCAAACTACCAAGAAGGAAAAATAAAGCTTAAAAGCCATGCCACAATGTTAATCACTTTATGTAACTTGAATGTGAATATAGGTCAATGGAGACCATCATGAAGATGTATTATGCGCAATGTTTTAGCATGTGTTGTCTCATTTTATCATCAGCGAAGCCACATAAAACGGATGTTGCTATGTCTCCATTTTGTAAACAGGAAGCAGAGAGTGAGAGAGGTTATAGAGTTTGAAAAGTCACTGGATAGTGGGTCAGCTAGGATTTAATGTCAGGTCGGTTGCACTAAAAAGTGCTACCTATACTGTACCTCATATTTTTTTAAAGCCACATTACATTTCTGATTTTAGATAGAAACTATATGAGAAGAGCAAGACCACATCTTCATTTACATGCAATATTTATTTATTAGGTTGACTGTATGAAACCACAGTTTTTGTGAGTCAGATGGTCAAATATTGGCAATTTCATATAGTTAAATCCAAGAGAACAAAGAAGTCCAAAACTAAGAGGTGTATCAAGAAATAATTTTTGTGCTTCTCAAAAATATTTCATTTAAATCATCTCTTTATCCCACAGAGGGCATACTAGGGATGTATAGATTTAGCCTTCGCTATTTACTTCTTTAACCATCTCTCAGGTGATAGTGAAATTTGCTGATTTGGCTGGATTGGCATTTTAAAGATCTCCACCTTGATATGGGCCAGGCACTGTGCTAAGCACTTTGCAGAATTATTTTCTTAAATGTTAATAATGACCCTTTAAGATGGGTGTTGGTCTTCCCATTGTACATATGAGGAAACTGAGGCTCAGATAGGTTGAGTAAATTCCCCATCTATGGCTAGCAAGTAGGAAGGCCAGGGGTCAAATCCAGGTCTGGTCTGCTTGATTCCAAAGCTATTGTGCAGCTAGTTAACTCTGTATTAAGGCTCATAGTTTTGTGGGCAAGTTATCTACACTCCATTCAGTGACCCAAAGAATCATAAATAATTTGTTGACTGTAAAATAGAATTTAAAATCTAATCTGATTGGCTATACAAATGGAAGAAAAAATTATATTGAGTTAAATAAAATAGAAAATAATGAACAAATGCACATTGAAATGAATGCACTTGCCAAATTTAATCTGAGTTATTCTGACTTCCTCTAGTTCTCCAGAGTACCTCTGCAATGCACTTATTGCCTTAGATATCATAAAGCAACCTCAAATTGGTATAATATGCAAATAGGTTTTACCAGTGTATTTAGAACCCTTATAAAATTTTGATTTTTGATAATTTCCTGGGAAAAATATTTTTGAAGCATTTTTCTTCATTGGTAAAGGCAAAGAGCTGTCCCACCTGTGGATAGACCTTTTATTGTATCACTTTTGGGTTTTTTTTTTTAGCCCAGGATGTGGGAGTCTGAATCACATACTAATAGTTGGAGGAAACTGTTATTGTTTTAAATACTAAGAAAACAATTCATGTAAAAAAAAAACCTTATTTGTCTGAAACATCACTGAGATCTCATAATATTTAAAATAGTTTTCTATCAGTAGTTATGGTTAGTCAATCAATATGCTAAGAGCTAGTATGAGAATTCTTTTATCTTTGGCAGATTTTAAGGGAAATTAAAAATTTTTAATTATAGAACTGAAACAGGTGATATCAAATTAAACAAGATTCAAGCTTAAAATTGTAGATTTGTTTGTATGTCTACTCTAACAATTATTTCAAGTGGATGAAAAAACACATTCTGCAAGCAAAAGATGTTTTCAAGCAACCTATGAGACTCATCATTGCTTAATGTAAATTTGTTAGAAAGTTAAATGGAAGAATTTTTAATTGTAAATTTGCTGAGATAGCCATTGGACAAAAACTATATAAAGAATCACCACTGAGGGGTGCCTGGGTGGCTCAGTTGGTTAAGTGTCCAACTTCTGCTCAGATCATGATCTCACGGTTTGTGAGTTTGAGCCCCGTGTTGGGCTCTGCGCTGAGAGCTCAGAGTTGGCTTTGGATTCTGTGTCTACCTCTCTTTCTGCCCCTGCCCTCCTCATTTTCTCTCTCTCTCTCTCTCTCTCTCTCAAAAATAAATAAACATTCAAAAAAAAAAAGAATCACCACTGGACACCAACAATATTTCAAAAAAGGGTTAGCACTAATCAGCATAGAAAAATTGATATTGACAATTGGTCAATGATTTTGCTAATGCTATTTGTTGAAGCTTCTTGCAATTTTTAGAAAAGTGGCTTGCAATGCAGCATCTTATCTTTATTATATTGTCAGAAACTAGCTTATTACTTTATCAAAATGAATACAATCTGTTTTAACAACATTACTTAGCTATGTAAGGCAAAATATATTCTATGGAAGAGGGAGGGGTGTTCCTCCTCAAGAAGTCCATTCCCAATCATGGACAAGACTGTAGGAAATATTATTTTGTTTTTATGTCACTAAAGTCTGGATCTAAGCATTTCTTGGTTCTACCTGTTACAGCTATAAGAACTTGTCCTCCCCACCTGGCAAGTCTTTCAGTATTCAAAGAAAGGATATGTCTACTCTAACTTCCCTTTCCAAACCAAACATCCCTATTTACTCACACTACACAGTTTGCTGTCCCTTCATAGTCTGGAGCCACGCTGCATGTGCTGTGATACTGGTATTTCCCTAAAATATTTTAAGTTTGGACTGCCCCATGAAGAGGGCAGCATGCTTATTTCACTTTATATTCATATGGAGGTTTTACAGATGCTCAGCTCCAATCTCCAGAGATTCAAACTTGATTAACTGGAGAGGTAACCAGGCATTAGCATTTTTAAAAAGCTCACCAATTCCAAAGGGTATCAGGGTTGAGAATCATTGTCCTAAACCATGTTGACCATCTTGGCGCTGTGCCATTAATGTTGACTGAGTGACATTAAGATCAGGGCCTTAAGCACCTCCTTGTAAATCTGCTTTTTACATTCTAGCATATTCCTTCAGGCCACCAGCCTCTTTTGAATTTCAGTGCTGTTATTCACTCTCTCATGACCTGTCTTTTACCAAGCACTTTGTCTAAAATGAAATCTCTGTCATTTCATGAAACTGTTTTGTTTATCATCAAGGTGTAGCTTTGGGTCAATGGTAAAATCCTAAAGAATTTATGTTTGGTGAAATAGGTATTTTTAACATGTGTTTTTTTTTTGAAGTGGATTTGTCTCCCCGTTGAGAGGGTTCTTTCTACAAACCAGGCTGATAAGATGGATCTATGCCTGGAAATCCCTGTTTTGCTGACCAAAAACTTGCCTTTTAGTCAGTAAGTATAGCCATTTTGGCAAGAGCCCATTGCTGCTTTGGAACTGGCCTTGTAGTCTCAGTTGCAGAAAAGCTCTTTGTGCCAATCAAGTTACTTCTAATGTAGTTGTCAAGTCAAGATTAATGAAGCATCATTTACTGGGAAGAGTCAATAAAAGATGGAAAGATTATCATCAAATAGCATTTAGTTAGAGTTTACAGGAATGTAGTGCTGAGCAGGGGCACAGCACTAAGCCCTTCCTCTTTTCACAATGAGAATTTTCAGCAGTGGCTGGCCTGAACTGGTTTTTAAAGTAGTCCCCTGTAATCTTATTTTCACTATCTCTGTCTTACTGGGGTAGAACTTTGGATCTCATCCTTGCTAGATGCACGAAAAGCATCTCTCAAACATTGATACAGGGACAGACTAATTTCTCTGCTCTAATCTGGATTCCAGAGACTTTCTTGACTAGATTTTACCATTTGACTGTTGTTTCTATCTTAACTGATGATCTCACTTTCGGTCTGTGCAGCAGTAACCTCTTGCCATTCTTTATCAGTGAGTAAAGGGAAACAGATGGGCTGGTTGATCCCAAAAGGTGATAGAAACTCTGACCAAACAACTCTTGGAAAAATTTGAAAGTTAAGGTTGGTTTTTTCATACATAATCTCTTAAGCATGAAACAAACACTGATTCCTCCCTTCAAAATGCTAGTTCAATGAAGATCCTTCCTGTCAGGACCTTGGCATTCCCTTCCACTCACTGAATATTCCAACTCTCTTCCACTGAACCACTCCCAAAAGGACACTGAGGAAAATCGGCACTGTGAGGTGTGGAAGGATTACTGTGTTCTATCACATCTTGTTAAAAGGGAACAGGAGCTTGAGACCGAATGAACTGACTACCTGGGGCCCTGACTCCCAGCCAGCCAGTTCAACACCTAGAGCCACTTAAACACAGTCAGCAGACTGGGACTCAGGCACACCCAGGCACACTCTGCTCTCAGGCACAAACCTCACCTGTTAACTGGGATTTAAATTGTGTGTCTGTAGCTTAGTTTCAGCATATGGGTCTCTTTTATAACTAAGATTTATACTCCCTTTTCAGTATGTTAATCCCATATAGTATTTCATTAGGGCAGATTTTCTATCTAGTGTTTTGGAACAGAATTTTTCTGGCCCCAACACCTGCAGTCCCTGAAGCTAGGTGGCTACTGCTTTTTACTCCTCTGGTACAGTCTCGTCGGATACTGGGCTCTCCCTCCCATGGGCACAGCTACTTAGTGTATTGGTTGAGCTTTCCTGGTACCAGCCACTTTCTTAACTGGACTCTTTTTATTATTTAACACATTTTCATCTTGGCTATACATTTAATCACAAGCAGAACTTTAAAAGATCATGCCCAGGTTATGCTCCAAACTAATTATTTAAGAATATCTGGTGTGGTACCAGGCATCAGGATTTTTTTAAGTTTCCTAGGTTCTTAGCTAAGTTGAGAATCACTCATTGCTAACACCTACCCAAATCCATTCCCCTGATCCCCATGTAGCTAGTCTCTGGATTGAGGCTGTTATACAAACTCAAACATCTCTTTACACATTACTTGCACTGCTCCTGACCACTAACTACCAGAGCATCTTGGATTCCAGATCTCCAATTTATTTGGATAGCTGACAGTTCAGAGATACATCTTGTCAGCCCTCTGGCTTCTCACTCCACTTGGTAGCTGGTACTCCTCGACCTTTATCCTGCCTAAGCATCCTGACCCAACTTCCAGTTACACCAGTGTGGCTAGATTAAGGCCTGAAGGAAAAACATGTCTTCCTTAGAAGGTTCTAAAGGTACTTCAATCTGCACAAGTTTGTATGGAGACTTAGAAATATTGCTTCCCAAATGCTTTTCCAAGACTGTTGCACTTACTTATATGTATTATATATATATAAGAGAGAGGGAGACACAGAATCTGAAGCAGACTCCAGGCTCAGAGCTTTTAGCACAGAGCCTGACATGGGGCTCAAACCCACAAACTGTGAGATCATCACCTGAGCTGAAGTCAGATGCTTAATCTACTGAGCCACCCAGGTGCCCCTGCATTTACTTACAAAGAGAGGGTTAGGTAAGAGCTCTAGGGACTTGGTACACTTGCAATTTTGTGTCAAATATTGTGTGAGTATAAAATGAGATAATATATATGAAAATGTTTTGAAAAGTTAAAAATGACACTCAATTAAAAGTATTCCTGTGTTACTTTTATAACTAAAATTAATTTGGTGTCACTCATTTAGTTAACACACATTTATTGACTGCTTATGTTGTGCAGGGCATGGAGCTGGGTATTAGTATGATCCATTATAACAGCATTAGTCTTATTTACTGAACATATTTTAATAATCTACTGTTGGAACAGAAATCTAGTAGATGTCTAGAGTTACCACCGTCTGGTTTATTTTCCTTTAGACATGACAGTTTTATATAACTCTCTTTTTTTAAATTTTTTTAATGTTTATTTATTTTTGAGTCAGAGGGAGAGAGAGCAGGGGAGGGGCAAAGAGAGAAGGAGACACAGAATCTGAAGCAGCCTCCAGGCTCTGAACTGTCAGCACAGAGCCTGACATGGGGCTTGAACTCACGAACCGTGAGATCATGACCTGAGCAGAACTCGGACACTTAACCGACTGAGCCATCAGATGCCCCTATATAACTTTCAGTGTTATATCAATTTTCCATTGTGCATGCTATATCAGCCCAGTAGACCCGAACTCTAGACCAAGCATTTGCATAAGTTGCTAAATGTGACACAATTGAAAACTTAAGAACAACCACATTTAAGTAAAACTTCAGTTTTAAAAAATTAATTTAAAATTTTACTGAAATTTAATAACAAATATTTAAAATATATAAAAATTTAACTTTTATTTAGAATTTAAGACCTAATGTACACAACTGACCAGTAATGCGACTTAAAAAATAAGGAGAGCTTGTAATATTTGTGCAACTGGGTAATATTTCAAGTAAGAAAATTCTTCAGAAAATGCTGAAACACACAGAGTATGATTAGATAGATATCTTTTATATCTGATTTTCTTTTCAGAACCATGAAAATTCTAAAATCGAAGCAAAATGTGAAATAAAAAGAAATATTTTACCTGATGGATCAAAGTCTGGAAAATAATCTGGGCAGTATTGATGGGACAGTACTCCAGCCGGTGTATCATCCCAGCACAGCCATCCATCCCAGGTACGGTTGCAATACGGACCTGATTATTCAGAAAGAAATTAACACTGTACTTGGAAAAGGTTGCAGAATCATCAGCAGGGATTTGACAGTGTTAAACAGGATCTATCTATTTAATAGATGGTTATTTTGGAGCTCTGGACATGCATATGGAAATATTAAAAAGAACAGCAACAGCAACAAAATAAAGATATTAACTTTACCAACTCTTAATAGAGTTTACATTTTTAGAGGGTTTTCTCCATTTGCTCCTCAAAAGACATACATGTCATCTGTATGGAATCTTTCCTCTAAAATCTTTCCTTGAAAATGTCTCCAGAAATGCTGCAAAGAAGTCTTGTGAAAGGTATATGCAGTATCACCCCTGGATCAGAGGCTTACCTTGAAAAAACTATATGTTTTTGTAACATATGGATCCTACTAGCCATTAACCTTCAAAGGGGTTGCCTTGAATAGTTCTATTCTTAATCCAAGGGTTTAAAATTCAATTGTTCAAAATTCCTGTGGGAGATGCATTTGTACACAGTTAACAGGTCACACAGAAATCTAGTCTTATTATTTTAGAATCACACTTTGTTAGTAGCTAAAATAATGCTCAGTTTGAGTAGTTTATGTATTTATCAGCATTGGGTCTTAGTGGTGTCTCACTGCTTTCAAAATTTAATCTACCCTAAAATGTAAAGATTGACCTCTATAAAGCTATTCAAAAGAATAAGCCTCAGGCTTTGAAGGCAGTCCAAGAACAAAAAAAAAAAGGAAGGAAGGAGGAAAAAAGGAAAGAAGGAAAGAAAGAAAAGAAGGAAGGAAAAGAAAAAAAGAAAAAAAAAACAGAAAAAAGAAAAGAAATCTTAAAAGAATGATCATAGCACAAAAGTTCAGCCTCCCAAAATGGTTAAGACTGAAGTGAATGAAGGAGTCTGCTCTCGCTTGGTCTCTGAAAATAAATGTTGTGTTTCTATTGTTTCACTTGCTTCAGAAGAAATGATTTCTTCTTTGGGCAGAGTTGCATCTAATGACTTTTCAGTTTCTTAAAAAACACTGAAACTACTGGAGACCGAAGAAGAACATGTATCTATCTTTCTACTGTCTTGAGTTCTGTTTAAAAGAAATATTCTAAAAATAGGAAGTAGAAATTAAGTAGAAATTTAACTATTTAAAGGCAAACCATGTGTAGTAATAGAATATAGTTAACTGATATTCTGCCTCACCCCCAACACACACACCAAGCGGTGTTATCTTAGAATATACAAGGGTGTACAAGATCTTGTTGGGTCTTTTCAAATGTTTTAGGGGACAGGGAAGAGAACTGAAATGGATGTAGTAATGCTTGGCCATCACATAGCTCTCTATGGCTAAGAGAATAGGCTTGGCCCTGAAAATACTTGAACAGTCACATAGAGCATTCTAGAGAAGGTGACAGATAAACAATGCCTGCCTAGGAGATAGCTTTTTTCTAATTTCTCTGGGAACTAGGGCTAGAAAAGGAGAAGGAATAGCACTAGTTGCCAACGAATTGACAGTTAAGGGAAGATACTGCCTAATTAACCCAAAACAAGACAGGATTTTGACAGGATTCACCTGAGGCAAATTCTCTGCCCACCATTTTCCCATTCCCTTCCTATCATTTTCCAATTCTTCTCCCTCACTTCATTCTGCATTGTTCCTCCTTGCTAGGTGTGAATACTGAGTTATTGTAGCAATTTTGTCATAAGTGTAGATGTTAGCCCAAAACCAGTTGGGTGGACTTGAGCAAAGAAAGTAGGCAAGTGTCCAGCATGAAATATACAAGCATACCATAGTTTGAAAACCACCGTTAAAACTGCTGGCATATTAAAACTAGTCAACACATATTTACCCACTGAAGCAAAAAACCTTTAATGTTGTTTGAAACATATTTGCATACATCTTTCTTCTTACCTTCTCCTTGGTATGGGGGTAACTGCTGCATGCGGTCATAGCATTTGTACTGCGCATCCGTCATTTTCTTACGTCCTAGGACGTAGAGAAATGGCTCGGACTTCATATTTGGAGGATAGGTGTCATTTGAAGTGGCAGGAAGAATTGGGGTTGGGTGCTGTATTAAAAAGAAAAATCAGTCACTTATAGAGAGCAGGAACCGGTGTATACAGAAATAAATGAGACAGTCAAAAAGTTTGAAAACATTTTCCTTCCATGAGCAACAATTATATATGGTCTCCAAGTGGAATATTTTTCTTCATAACTGAAAAGTGTATTTATATTTCATCTACAAATTCTACCTACAGATTTCATATATGCATTCTTTCCATTCACTACTGAAAATGTATAGCCCCCACTCAAACTCATGCACCTCTTTATCATATAAGATTGTTTTAATTTTGTTATCACTGTTAAGTTTAGAGGTAAACAAAACAAATAACCTGATTTCCAAAAAATACCAATATTAAATCAACTTTGCCTTCTTTGGAACTTCTAATAATCATGAATCATGTTATTAAAAATAGATATATTAGTGCAATAAGTAAACTTTTATATTAGATTCTTTCAGCTGATTTTTATTTGTGCTTAGATTACGTGCACTGCCAAAAATTCACTCCAGGTAGTCACAGAACAGACAAAATCTGTACTTCTGAGATACTCTGCATTGGATAATTGGCTTTAATATCTTTAAATAGGCTTCTTCAGCAGGTGACCTACACAGGATAATTTATTTTCACTGCTGGAAATCAGTGCAAATCTTAAATATTTCTCTTAGTGCTTCTGCACTTTTGGTACAGGCTGTCACTGGTCATGATCACAGACTGACAAATCATCCTAAGTCATGTTTATATAGATTTCAATTTCTTTTGTGGCCATGATGTTTTTGGTGGTGCTTGAATCTGTGATTCTATACCCATGTTCTGCATAGAGACTTGTTCAGAGAGGACTACAAGCTTCAGCCTGCACTGGCTTTTTCTTCTTCTGAAGTTAGGAAGTTGCTCTCTTTCTATCACACCTGTTAAACACATTTTTTTTATTTGGCCTTATTCTGTCTAAATTATTCTAAGATTGAAGTTTCCCCAACTGTATTCATGCCATAAACAGTGTTGCATACTTTTCTCTATTCCTCACAGTCTCTAAAACAAACTCATTTTTATTAAGTTGACTGTATACCTCAGGCTACTCGGAGTGTAACCACACTGTTTTCCAGTGTATGTCATTGTGTGGATGCGGCATGCTTTCCTATCAGATAGCATGTCACTAGATGCTAAATTGTACAATGCATAATACAATAAAAATTCAGAGTGTACAGAGGGCATGGTGCAAGAATAGTCAGTTACCATTACAGATACAAGGTAGAATTTCAACTGGACTTTGAGTATATGCAGTGTCTACATAGGCAGAGAGGAGAGGGAAGGCTTTCTGAATGAAGGGAAAGGAATGCGTATAGGTCCCAAAGGTAGGAAATGGCATGTATGAGACACAGTAAGGAAACCATTGTTCCTGGAGAGAAGCATATTTGGGGGTTAGTAAGAAATGGAATCAAGGAAAATAACATAATATAGAGCCCTGAGAAAACAAATACAAAATGCCTAGTGCAATGAAAGGCTCAATACATTTTAGCTAATATCATTAAAACATGACAATAAATTAAAGATGTACTGTAGGCTTTTGACCAGTGAAGTTTGTGAAAGGAAAATGTTAGTAAAATTCATGTGGTGGGCATCAGATGTTCACAGATCAGAGCTGGGGAGGGAGCCAGGAAGCTGAAGGCATGGACTAGAGCACTGCGTGAGGGAACAGGGAAGCACAACCCTCAGCACTTTCTCAGATAATAAAAACATATATTTGAATATAAGGACCGGAGAACAGTAATAGTCAAATAGCTCAGGTATTTTAACCTACATAATGGACAAGAATGGGAATACTTGAGAAGGGAGAAGTTACTAGGGGGAAGAATGTAAGTTCTCTTTTGTTCTTGTTTTGAAGGTGCCAGCAAGGCATCTGAGTAGAAATTGCTTGCAAACAGAAGAGGGTGAATACTTATTACATACTGTGATAACTCTAGATGGACACTTACTGTTGGTATAGTTGATACTACTCTTTAGATATTAGGATTGTTTCTAATTTTAATGCTTCTTGAATGTATGACAGAAAAAAAAAGAGACATTAATGAACTCACAGAAATTATTTCAAATATACAAATCCTTTACCAACATAGTTGAACACCATTCTGTTGTCATATGATCCTTCCCTACTGGTTTTAAGATCAACCAATCAGCAAGTAGTCATTGAACTTTATCAGCCAAGCATTATGCTAGTGCTGAGTAAAATAAACATAGATCCTGCCCTCATGGAGCTTACAGTCTAGCAAGAAAGATCAACATAAAATATTTCCTGACACCAGGAACTGTGAAATGTAAAGAATCATTAATAATTGAATGCTCAGTATTCCTTCAGGAATTGGAATGTGGTTTGGGAGTAAAAAATACATATTTTTAATAGATTTCACATTAAAGGCTTCGTTGTGGATTATACTAGCCTACATTTGTATGAATGCATGTGGCTGTGTGTGTTTTAACAATCTGACTAAAGATCACATAACCATGGTCTTTAATAGATCATTGTATCTCCACAATAAGAGATATCAATTATAGGTTAACCTTATGCATCTATTTTAGATTCTTTGTAGCTCTATTCTTAAAATCTTTAATTGATGTGAGAATTGTCATTTGATATATTATTTATTTATGGGTAATTTTCTCACCATATTCAAATGAAATTAGAAGCTGGAATCTGATGTCCGATATAAATATTTTCTGTCATTTATACTAGATGTTTTAGATGTTAGGGAGCATCCTGTTTAAGTTTGGCATTCTTTCCAAAAGTAACATTCTGAATTCTATCTTTAATGGACTGGGCAACCAATTAATAAATGTTCCTGCACTAGTTGGAAATTCTTGTAAGCCATGGGGAGTCATTATGTGCAAGGATACCAAGAGGAAAGCCTGGTACTTGTGTTTTCAATTACAGCATGATTTGTTTTAATGAAGTTTTAACATCTATAACAGTGTAGATATGACCATCTGAAAGAGCATGTGTATTTCATGTAGATGATAGGAGCATCAATCTTACCATTCTTGCAATATTGAAACAAACTCCAGTGAACTTAGTTTGGAGCCTGGTTCCAAAGAGATTGTTTCAACACTGAAGGAATGAGAAATTACAACTTCTGTCATAGATGAGACATAGTAATCTGAGTCTACTCCTTGTCTGCTTGGTGTGTGAGCAATGACTATAGAATGTTTGCAGTGGTAACTGAATGCTTCAGTGACTTTCTTCTGAAAATAACATATATTTGAGGCATTCTGTCATATATGTATATATAACGGATATGAAGATATAGACAGATAATGATTATATATATAATTCTAATAATGGAATTACTACTGCTTAAAAATAATACATATACAAACTTCATAAAGCTCATGAACATAGAAAGGTTTTGCTGGTGATTTTGTACCAATAAAAATGGCTAGTGAGGTGGCATAATTTTCAGCAATATAGAGACAAAAAAGAAGCAGTAGTGATTAGATAAGACTACCAAGCAATGTGAAACACTTAAAAATATTTTAGTTATCATAAGTATTATGTTTATATTATACATTTTGGCACATAAATATTTTATGCTCAAATGAAGATAGAGATGAGATATTAAGGGCACATTGATGTTCTGGATAAGGATTCATGTTCAAAGTTTTTCATACAAGCCATCTTATATGATTCTCCCAAAGCAAAACAAAAAACAACCTCTTAATTGTTGTCCTATGCAGCAGTTTAGCCGCCGTATATGTGATGTCACTCCTAAAGGTTCAAGTAAATGGCGCCACACATACGACCACCAAGCTGCCACCAATACCTGCAGTCCGTAGCTGAAACACCGTTGTTCTTTCAGTTAATAAATACTTTGCTTCCCCCATGCCAGTTACTGTTCTAGGTACTGGAGATTCAGCAGTGAACAAGACTGGCAAGGTCCCTGCCCCCATGGGGCTCACATTCTAGGAGGTTTGGTGCACACTAATCATGGAGTCCAGTGGAAAGCAATCTGGTTTGAGTGGACATGTACTCAAGCAATTCCTACTTTGATGTAAGACAATCTTCCTACTTCTTGGTTTATAGAAGCACAGAGACAAAACAATTACAGGACCATTCTGTGTAGAGCTTTAAGAAATGGTGCATCACTGCAGTGGTTCAAACGTAATGAATATGGGAACTCATGCTACAGTGCTGAAGGGAGAGATTCCTATTTATTGCCACAGACAGAATTTGTCTAAAAGTAACATGATTCCAGAATCCACAACTTGATATAACGAGCAGGATTTTGACATCACCATCCTTAATACTGACAATGTACATGTTGGAATTGTTTGTAGTTTTCAGTTACTTATACTTTTCAAAATAATAAAGGATAAAACAGAGCTTTGTAAAGTGTTAACCTGGTTCTTCCAGGTAGAATCAGATGGTTGGTATCCTATGTTTTTTCTACTTAAGCATTATTTAAACAACAAAACTGCTCCATAATGATAAATGCCAACCAAATAGGGGAATCCAGATAAGTTACCAACAACGAATGCTTCTCAGAAGAATCTAGTTTTTCAATGTCTTCATCATTGTTGCTATAATTATCATCATCACTACCTTTTTTTTTTAGAACTCACTATGTGCCAAGCACTATTCTAAGCCAATTGCACTATTACAGATAAGGGAGAGGAAATGAGTAGGTGGTTTTGATTGATGTAAATTGAGGCTCATGAAATGTGGTGACCCAAACTGATACTTTAAAGACCATTTAGAAATCAGGTTGGTAGAATTCAACAAATATACTGGCAGTGATTTTTCACAATAATGTATAAAAAAGTAATATTTTATAGTAATTAAAATCAGTACCACTTTTTAAAATAATTTACTTTTCTTGAAGGAGTATCAGTGTGGAACACAATGTGTGTTTTAGAAGGAAACTCACATATAAAAACTTTTTTTTATGGAAGAATCCTCCAAATCAAATATATGATCCAAATACAAGACAGAGAAGCAAATTTCTGTTTATCACAGGAAAGAGAGCACAAAGCCACTTAAGTGCCCTGTACAGTATGTTTACTAGTAAAGAGATGCCCACAAACCATAAAATATTTCTGCCCATGGCTCAAATACATGAAATTATTTTAATCTTTGAATTTTGTAAAAGTTTTGAATAGAATTGATCTACTTTAGTTTTTTAGCACACCACAAATTATCTGTAGTCTTTATAATAGAAAAGGTGGAAACACTCAAACTGTCTTAATATCTAGTTAAAGTTACTTTAGTTTTTCTTCTGTCAATGTTTAATATAATTATATGCTTTATAAAATAAAATTATTTGGAGATATTTACATACAACTGATCACATAGGATTTAATTTAAGCTATAAAAATAACAATATCAATCACGAATAGAATATACCAATATTTCTGTAGCTATAGAATCTCATATAAAGCTTGAGCATTTACAGACAAAACAAAATGTGCTAATAATTTCTACAATATTCTTGTTCCAGTGTTTTTATTATATTTACAATGGCATGAAGTTACCTGCATTTCCAAATACCAGATTACTTTTAGCAAATTATGTTGTATTTTATCTAAAAATTATAACATGATACTTTTACATAATAAAATAGACTATACTTAATTTCCAAGTAGATGCAAAAGGACTACATTGACAATCATACCCATAAACCACTTATTTGATGTATAACATTACAAAATAAAAATGTCCTTAAAAATAAGATTTATGTTTATGGAATATTAGTGATATTTTTCCCTGAATAATGTTAAGAGAAACAGTTTATACAAACTTGTAAGCCCATGACGACACATTAATTAACAATGTAAATCCTGGAACCCTGGACTAGTTTTGTTTGCCTGAGTATAATAGGATCAGTTATTGACTGAATTTTATTGCCAGGTATAATTCATTGGCCAGGATAAGGATCAATACAACTCCCAATTTGTTTATGTAAAATTTACTCATCTCTCTTTCATGTGCTATGGAAGTTGATGTGATGGGGAGTTAACAAAGTTAACACAAATAAATAGGCAGGCACTGGTAGTATTTTCTAAGATAATTGCAGTTCTGACTACTTGCTAACCATTTAGGAAAAAAACAATATAAAATTACAGAAATTGGGCATGATTTACAAGGCTAGAGAAAGAGTTATGGAATGACATTGGTATGTTAAGACCTAAGATTCTTAGTTTTTTAAAAAAATTTTTTTATGAGAAATGCATTTAAAATCAATAGCCAGACTGAAAGAGTTCAGATGTTTGAAAAAGACAGAAGCCTAGAAACTGGTTCAGATCCACATGTCTAAGATGAAAAACATTTTATCGAAGGACATTATTAGCCTTCGATGTTAATTTCCAAGATAATGTGGAGATGTCTCAAGTTAACGCTAAATTTTTATAAACAAAGCTCACATTTTTCAGTGAACTATAACACAAATCTAAATTGTGAAAGTTTGGGGGGGATCTGTTAACAAAGTATCAAGGAAATGATAGTTTTGGCTTGTGGAATGTAGTTTTGGCAAGACCTCTCCCTGTGTGAGCGTCTACTCAATCACATGCTCTGTGTCAGCATTCTTGATTAACGTGGCTTAAATAATGTTTTACTTACATTTAGGAAGATGAAGAGTACCAAGCACCGGCGGGTCAGTGTGAACTTCATTTTTGGTTTTTGAAGATGATCTTCTAAGTCCTAGAAAAATATAAAAGTAACAAAGACATTTACATTAATATAGGTTTAATACTGACTACAGTCAATTTCTTTTTCTTGTCTTTCAGTTTGACTTGGAGACGATCATGTCCCAAGACATTCTAAATAAATTCATGTAAGTAAACAATACGCTTGTGATGCAAATGCAGTTGCATGTTCCATTGCCCTTCCTTTCAGCCAGGAAGGACTGGTGTCTGGTTGTTGTCTAAAGTCCTCCTATTAAGAAATTCCAGAGCCACCTTTACATATCAGGATCAAAATATAGGATTCAGAGAAGTCAAGAGCAATCAATGTGGGCTTCAGTTAACATGTGGCGTCAGTAGAACTGTTGAAAATTTCAATGGAAACATCCAGAAAGAAATCACTTCATTAGACATGAACAAATACAATCAATGATTTGTAAAGGATCACCTAGGTAATTTAAGGCAACTTTTATTTAAGCAGTCTTATTTAGAGCCTTGAGTATTTTCCTTTCCTACAGAATTTTCTACAAGCTTCAAGTTGCTATTAAGAATAAATTTCTTCAATAGCAAGGATAGAATATGTCAAAATATTTTTCTTTCCTACAAAATTTTCTAGAAGCTTCAAGTTGCTATTAAAAATAAATTTCTTCCACAGCAAGGATTGAGTATGTCACCTAACAGCTCACCATTCCTACCCAAAAGCATGTAATCGTCAGAAACATGCTGCTGTCACAAATATCAGTTTTTCATGACTGCAGATAATTTTACACAAGGAAAGAGAATAAAAGAGCAAAAAAGTATATATGTATATTTTTCATCAGTGGGATTTGCATGAAAACTGTATTTCACCTAGGGGTGAGTGGCTATGATCACATCATATATCTTACACTTACATATTCTGCTAGGTATGTTAGTATCTGCACTGTCTACCTAATACACTTGCTCCCCAAAGAGCAAAAGTTGTATTCCATTTACATATCAGTACTACAGGAAACTGAGAATGTAAAGTATAATTTTCAAGTGTCATCCTATATGCGGATTATTATTTATGGCTTGTGGTTTACCTCAAGTCCACTAGTAAATTAAAAACACACATGGGTGAGCTGGATGAGACATGGTCCCATTACAAGAAACTGAGCATTGGGGTGTCTGTGCAATACACTAGGTATGAATGATACAAGACGTGTGCTAACACAACTATAACATAAAATGGGTAAAATGATCAAAAAATGGTACAAATACAGAGCTTCATAAAAGGGAGAGCTTCTGAATAGGGGAACCAAGGCAGGATTTGTATTTTGACTGAATAGGATTTTGAAAAGCAAGACCTAGGGGCGCCTGGGTGGCGCAGTCGGTTAAGCGTCCGACTTCAGCCAGGTCACGATCTCGCGGTCCGTGAGTTCGAGCCCCGCGTCAGGCTCTGGGCTGATGGCTCGGAGCCTGGAGCCTGTTTCCGATTCTGTGTCTCCCTCTCTCTCTGCCCCTCCCCCGTTCATGCTCTGTCTCTCTCTGTCCCAAAAATAAATAAACGTTGAAAAAAAAAAAAAAAAGAAAAGCAAGACCTATAGGCAGTGAAAGCAGATGAAAACAAGATATGAAGATAGGCAAATTTAGGGGTAGCTGAAGAATAAGGAATCCAATAGTTTAATTTAGCTGGAGCTTAGAGCTCCTCAGGAAGTGAAAATACAGCTAGAAAATTAGGGTCTGAGTCCCTAGGAAATTTATTACCCAAACCATCCTTTCGGCACTTTATATGCCAGCTATATGTTTTCATCTAGGTATATACGTAACCTGACAACCTTGCCTGATGCTAAACCCCTTTCAGATAAGAATTACGTTTTAGCTATCTTTATCTCTCACACTTCACATAATCACTTACACATGATTATTATTATTATTGATAATGATGGGGGTTAGTGGTCCAATGAATCAAAGGAAGCATAGAACTCTGTGATTTTTAAAAACTGCATCTTCTCTACATGACCACATTAACAAATCTGAATACTGTATATCATTTTCCCTCTCCAATTCCTTGCATTCCCGTGTCAGTGACTTGCATAATTATCCATGAATTGTCCAAAGGAGAAACCCAAATCATCCTTGATTCTGCGCACTTCCTCGTACCCAACATCTAGTCTCCAGGACTCCAATTCTATCTGTGTTTGGTATCTTTTCAGACATGTCCACCCTTCTCCACTGCCTTAGTACAGGACTCTTGTCTTTCTCATCAGGACCCCAAAACAGCCTCAGGATGTTTCCCTACTTTAAGTCTTGATCTCTCCAACCCATTGTCTATATTAAAATGAGTGTAATTGTATCTTCTTTCAGTGATTCCCTACAAACTTTAAGTAAACGAATAAAACCCTCAACTAGGACTAAAATATATGGCCCTATTATAGCAAGAAGCACCAATATGATTGTGCTGAGAAATAAAGAAGAAGAAACTAAAGTTGTCTCTCAGATTGCTAGCTTGGATACAAAGTTAGATAATGAAGAAATTCAGGAAGGGGAAGTAGGTGAAAGAAAAAGAACTTTTGATTTGTATTCTCCTTTAATTAAAAATATTACTACCAGAATCTTGGATGAGTCTTATTTCCTGGGCTGAAAGGCAGGACTTTTGAAATGTACTGTGTGTACTCATGAAATTAACGCAGCTTTGCTTAACTAGATCCTGCTTTTTTTTTTTAAGAAGGAAATCATAGACATACATTGATTTTTTAAAGTCTGCTATTAATGGTAGCCCTATGATTTGGCCTCTGAGAGAAAAGATGTGTGAGTGCCAGAATTAAAAGTCAGATCTCTTCTTCAGATGAAAGTCCTACTCATTAATTCTAAATGTGAGAGCTACGCACAGTGAGAAGCCAGCTTCTCTATGAAGGTGAATATGGGTGATTAGGGAGTTAATTGGCTTGTTCTATCCATGTCATATATTTGATGTCATTTGATATGTTATAAAGTATAAGTTGCTAGGTTTTCGCTCAACAGTATCATTACCATGAGGAGCATTAGAGGCTGTGGGAGAACTGTCCCCCGGAAGGTGAATGAGGCTGCACATTTTGCTGTAGGAAAGGGGAGCCCCATGGTTTCAAAGCCCCACACACTGCTTTTACAATTGTCCCACGACCAACTAAAGCGAACGAAAATAGTAAGGACATGGATCTGACAGTGAATGTTCGGAAATGACAGAGGGGTTTAGCCAAGAAACAAAGTCCTTTCCTTTCTCCTATTAATTGGACATGTCTATAATTTTAAATACATGTCTATAATTTTAAATACTCTTGCATTATTGTGGACTATAATAAATTTCTCATGTGCAACTTTATAGCAGATCTGGACTGTACCGAATCTGCCTCTAGTCAGGAAAGATCACTTGTAATTGTTCAAGGTTAAACAGTACTTTGCAGATATGCCTCTCTTTGAGAGAAGTATTTCATGATGATGTGTGAAGAGGAGAGAAATAACATATAAGTAGAGTTGTGAAGAAAGACAGGGATTTATGAATTTAAGGGAGAAAAACATGGCAAAGAAGAGCAGAATCAGAATAAAAAATGAAGTAATTCACCTTTGCTGAGATTCTTCCAAGGGGAGAGAGAGAGAGAGAGAGAGAGAGAGAGAATGAAGAGGAGTTAAAAAGAATGATGGACGTGGAAAACCTAAGTCTATAGCTTAGTTGAATAGATGATTAAAGGATGGATAGATTGCAGGGTGGAATCTAGGGAAAGACTAATGTGGAATTTCCAAAAAGCAGGATTCAGAATTCAATGATCATGAGGAAAACAGTTTTGACCTAAGGCTTAGAGAGTTAAACCTGCACCCAAACAGGAAAAGACAAAATCAGGCAAACAGCAGCTAATGGAGACAAAAATGCAACTTGGAAACGTTTAATTTGGAATGGGTACAGATGAGACAGGTAACCTGTGATCAGACAGGTAACCTGTGATCTGGTATACCTGGAAGATGACTCAGAGAAAACCAGAACAAAGCTTAACTTTGAAATTAGATTATTGATTTGTTTACTTCTTAATGTTTTCCCTATTCCTTCTGTACAGCAAGGACTTTACTCATTTTTGTAACCCAAGAACCTAGAAAGGAGTCAGTAACATTGTAAGTGCTCAGTAAATGTTGGTTGCTTAGTTTAAGGGATGAAATTTTACCAGATTTTGGTAAGGCAGGAAGCATTATTATCTCCCCAAAGAGCCCTAGTTGGAGAACCAAGAGATTCTAATTTCTGCTTTTAATTTTTTTTATGTTTCTTTAAAAAAAAATTTTTTTTAATGTTTTATTTATTTTTCAGAGACAGAGAGACAGAGTGTGAGCGGGGGAGGGGCAGAGAGAGAGGGAGACACAGAATCTGAAGCAGGCTTCAGGAGCTGAGCTGTCAGCACAGAGCCCGACACAGGGCTCAAACTCATGAACCGTGAGATCATGACCTGAGCTGAAATAGTAAGCTTAACCGACTGAGTCACCCAGGCGCCCCTAATATTTCTTTAGTGATTTAGAGAGAGAGAGAGAATGCAGGGTAGAGGCAGAGAGAGAGGGAGAGACAGAATCCCAAGCAGGGCTTGATCTCACAAACTGTGAGATCATGATTTGAGCCGAAACTAAGAGATGTTTAACCAACTGAGCCACCCAGGGGGCCCTAATTTTACTTTTATTATTTCTTTTGTTTTGGGCAAGGAGCTTCATCTCTATGTCAGTTTCCTGTCTATAGAAAGACTCCTTAGCCAATCCTCCTTGACTAGGAGAAGAACACACTCTCATATGCGAAGCTTATGGATTCCACTGGATCTGTCCAGCAGTCTTCTTAGGATAATGGTTTCCAACATGTCTTTTAACCACTTTTTTTTTTTTAACAAAAGCTCTTGTGGGAGCCCCATATATAAACCAGATGAATGTGGAGTCTAAAAGCTTGATTGTGGAGCTGGACTTAGAACATGTAAATGAAATAACCCTGGACACTGGTTCAATTAATGGGTGAGACAATACAATCTGCACTACTTTGAATCCACAAATGAACACTCAACACTAATCTCTTCTCTAGAAGACTATATTCCTTTGTTGCAGGGATGAGTTGGTCAGTGGAAACCACTTCTATTAATACACAGAGTCTAAATCACTAATTCAATGATGGTGATTGAATAATCTTCATTTAAGGAGAACAAATTTCCTTGACATGTACAGTTTTTTTTATTTTTATTTATTTTTTATATTTTTATTTATTTATTTTTTTGTGGAAAGAATATGAAATGTCACTGTCTGAAAATAATGTGTCTATTCTCATAGATCAGCATTTCCAAAAGTGTATTCCATAGAATAGCAGTAATCCCATGAGAAGCAGCATAAAATAAAGTTTCCATGGCCAAAAATGTTTAGGGAAATTAAGCATTTCCTATATTATTCTTAGAGATCTACCATAGACATTAGCACTTTAAAGTACCTAATTTTCTTGTACCAAAAACACTAGTCTGACTTTCAGTCTTCATTCTCCAAACTCATTTGACTATGAAAAAAATGTTTTTGGCAATAACAATTATTAACCCATCTACAGCATATACTTTGGAAAATGCTCTTTTGGCTCAATGGCAATTTCTAACCCACCATAGTCTATTAAGTTTGCAAGTCATGAGAAAGAGCTGCCCTTTTACTTAAAATTTTCTTTTTTTCTTCTCCATGGAGCAAAAGTGGAATTTCTGAGGTCTTAAATATTCCCCAGCCTTGGTACAAAGCCCAAAGCTATAAAAGGCATCTCAGAGGCAATTGCTCCTTTGGAGCATTATTTGTTAAGAACCTCTCCTCTAATACCCTGGCTATGAGAACAAGTAGTATGAGGGTATGGGCATACAGCAGGAAAGAGAAGAGACAGGCACTGCTTATCTCAAAATAGCTGTAGCCTTTTGTCACCCAAGGCCTAGAATCTATTTCAAATTTGAAATTTGACATTTCTTTTGAAAAAAGATCTATCTAATATGTTTATGTAGATATAGTCCAAGTGAACAGGTAAATAAATTTTGTGAAACCACAGGGTATACTGGTTTGTTGCCTCAGCAATGCCTTCTGTTTGGATAACTCCTTTATTATGTGACCTACTAGAAAATCATTCTTCATTACTCTAGGCAGCTTGCCAAGACATAGTGTTGTCATTATGTCATTCCTTCATGTCATTATTTATGTTGACATATTCAGCAAAACAGACTGACTTCTTGCTCTTCATCATGAGTTTAAAGTGCTCATCTAACTCTAAGCTCCAAGTTTAGGTAGTAAAAACTGGCACTCTCTGCAGTGGAGCTGTTTTTGGTAAACTGGTTGGCACATCATGCAAAAGCATCTAGATGAGAAGGGAAGCAGAATAAAAATGATGTCACATTGAAAAAAAAATGACTTTATCTTTGACTCTTGTCAATGATCTGACATAATAAGTGTTCAATAAGCATATATTGAATGAAAAAGATAGATTGCCTCTAAGCAGTTGGCTAGGCAACATTAATCAGTGGGAAATCTTGGAGAAATGGTTCAAAATCACGTGTAGTTCAAAAGTGTGCCATTACTCAAATGGATATTATTAATGAATAATCAGGCAGGATTTGGTTAATTAAGACTAATTTGAGGAAGTGGCATTGTGACCTCATGGTACTGGATCTCCAATGGCAGTCATGATAGAGAAAGGAGAGATAAGAACTGACTGGTTCAAATCAACTTAGTTAAAAACACATCATGCACTTATGTGTGTCTTAATACCATCTCAAGATAAAGTTTAACTTCAATATGTGAGAGGTTGGAAGAAAAACAGTCCAGTCTAAAGCGTCAGCATGAGCAAAGACAAGGATGTGGGAATCATTAAATGTATTGAGGAAACTCTAATTGGGCTGATTGTGAAGTTCATGTTCTTGGTCGTTACCTATGTACTGCCATCTGACATGAAAGGAATAAACTCAGCTTTGGACAAATGAAATTGGAGTTGTCAGCAGGGTCTTCTATATGGAGAACCTAAAATGCACCTGGTTGTAATTAATATATTCACTGCTTCTGTATAAGCTCATAACCTTATAGTCTTATGGGTTCTGTGAGATCACCTATGGTGAATATGGGAAGAGAAGTCAGTACAGTGTAATGGAAAAAAGATCTTGGGCTAAGGAATAAGGAATCCATAGTCTAATCCTAGAATAACCTCAAACTCATCATGTGACTCTTAAGCATGTTACTGCACCTGTCTGGACATAAATTTCATTATCTATAAATTAGACAATAGAGCTATAATTAAGGGTTCTTCTCACTCCAACAGTGGCTCTAAGTTGAGCTACAACAAAATATAAAAAATATATTTTGAAGAAAGAGAAAGCGTAGTAATTAGATACATATTGGGTCTATTTGACCCTCCAATAGAAAATAAACAAAAACAGCATTTTCCACTTTGTGTTCTCCAAAATATGATACCTATGACCACTCATTTAATAATGAAAAAGGGAAAGAGTAATTCAGTAGGACAAAGTTGGAGAAATGTGGAATATTATGTGCTCTTTTCTGGAAAAAGCATTAGGTTGATGTTAGGATACTAAAGGTTCTGAGAAGTCCTGCATCATTTAACTAAATTCACTTAAGTTAGCTCTTGTTACTAATTACATTTACCAATAATAATGTGCAATTAACACTCTAGGACTGAACAGGCAAGCTTAGCTATTAGTTGACTTCCACTAATTTCAGTGAATGAAAGGTGTGTTGCTCTTTCTTTATTAGCAGAAGACTTACTAGCATTTCTTTATTATATTGGAATAGAAATGACAGGACTTTGCCACAACTTGTCTGGATTACTGCAACTCACCTGAATAGATGACTGAGTTAAGTATATTGGTGCTATTACAGCATGGGGAATATAGTCAATTAAAAAAATATGTTGGTGCTTTGTTTTGAAAAGTGCATTTTCACAACTACTGATATATGAAAAGTATCCTCTCTTATCCAGGAGACATCCTGAGAGGCACTGCACTGGTCAATTCAAATTATAAACTCTTTTAAGTCAAACTTTAAAATATTTATATAGAATCTGGGGCGCCTGGGTGGCTCAGCTGGTTAAGCGTCCGACTTCGGCTTAGGCCATGATCTCACAGTTTGTGAGTTCAAGCCCCGCGTTGGGCTCTGTGCTCACAGCTCAGAGCCTGGAGCCTGCTTCAGATTCTGTGTCTCCCTCTCTCTCTGCCCCTCCCCTGCTCGTGCTCTCTCTGTCTTAAAAATAAATAAAACATTAAAAAAAATTTATGTAGAAGTCAATGTCGTACACACATCAAACTATTCTATAAATACCAATAGGAATTTGAACTTGTGGGTTTATGATTTAGTCCTTACATATACATTATTGGGCCCTTATACACACACTTTTGACCAAATCTTCTTTCAGAAAAAGATAAACCTGATTTCATTGGATGCTAGAACTGAAAGAGATTCTAGAATTTAAATTTTCCAAACCTCTCATTGTACAGGTGAGCTCATGAAAACCTACTGAAAGGAGGTTAGTGGAAAAGGTCTAGTTAAACCCTTATCATATTCCCAGACTAGTGTGTGCTCGAAACTACTACCTTGCCTCACACCAAAGGTTTTCCCTTGTTGGTTTCAACCTTCTGCCCATAAAGCCTGTAAGGCCTAGTCTCGCTGGGATAGAAGTAAACAACAACCACAATCATCCTCTTGATCATTTTGGTTTCTCTTAATCACCTTCAAGAATTCTGTTTGGTTCTGATTTCAAGGATATATTAGGGTAGAAGATGTTTAGGCCTGAATAAAGTGGGTTATATAAAGGAATATCTATCCTGTGGTGTTATTCAAAATGCGTAACAATGGCTGCCACTTAAACATCCACTGATCAGAACATTTGCTCGCTGTTAACCGCAGACTCTGTTGTGCCAGTGCTCACCAGCCCTGGAGTTGTCCACTTTCTTCCCCTCTGCATAACCTTGGTGTTCATTATACATGTGTCTCTGTATGTTTGTGTTTACAGAAATGGAGGTGAAGTGGAATGAGGCAGAGAGCACTTAGTTATAAATTCACTCATTAAATATATGAGTCAGATGCACTTTTTGCTCTTATGAGCCATTATGTACTACAGAGAATGCCTGAGTGGAAGCTACTCTTATGTACCCCCTTTATTTATACATGTTTCCCAATCCTCTCACCATTTCTGAGATTCCACACAAAGATATTTCACTGAGAATCTTACAAGGGGCAAGCCTGCTCCTGTTTTTCCAATTCCAGTAGCATATATTTACTAACAGAGAAAAGTACTATCAAATATAATTTAATCATTACAAAGCTTTCTTTTTCTTCCTATTAAATTATTTAAGGGTCCATTTCCCTGAAATTTGAGTGCCTAGGAAATTATCTTTTTTGCATTGCATGGCTGTGTAAGCGGTTCAAAAGTTTCTGTAAAATTAGCTGGATTCCCTTGAAAAACAGATTAAGTGGGATTAATGACATCAGGGATGGTCAGCCAAGCTGGAACCCTCAATGTCAGCCATGATGATGCAGATAGTCTTCATTATAGCAGTTGTTTCCCACCATGACCCTAACAGCTAACATTCAAGGCCCTGATCTAAGGGATTTTTGTCTAAAATTATGGTGTCAAAGTCAATTTCAATGTGGCAATTTAATATTTCAGAAGAAGCCAACATTTTGCAACCTGCTTTATTGAAGAAAGAATGGTCCTTTCTTTATTAAAGAAACTTGCATATGATTCACTTTGCCAATTCATTTTTTAAAAATTATACATGTAAAGAAATTACGGTCCATGAAATAAGACTTAGCCGATCATACATTTAATTAGGAACGCCAAAGAAGTGATCTTAATGCATGTGATTTGATTTGGGGATATAGATGGGATGATAACTGAGAATCATGGAGACAAGTTCAGTGAATTCAGAATGTGTCCGGGATATATCCAGATAATCTCTATCCATAAGTAATCCCTATTTGTATTTTCCCAATCTCTGACTGAATTTCTATGACAGATCTTTGTACTTCCTGCTGCCCTTTGGTGGTTTGCATTCAGTGAGAGTAGCTAAAGGAAACACTGCAAAGATAGAGAGGGAACCTAAAGTTTATCAAGAAAAAGTTTTTAAAATTTTTTTAAAGTTTATTTATTTTGAGTAAGATAGAGACAGCATGAGTAGGGGAGGGGCAGAGAGAGAGGGAGAGAGAGAGAATCCCGAGCCGGCTCCTCATTGCCAGCGCAGAGCCCGATGTGGGGATCTAACTCATGAAACTGTGAGATCATGACCTAAGCCGAAACTGAGAGTCGGACACCTACTTAACCGACCGAGTCACCCAGGCGCCCCAGTAAAGAAAAACTTTTATCCTCAGGGGCTTGTTGCTACATATATAGTAGTCTTTAGCTAAATTAAAACATGTCTTAAAATGGGCTTTTTTTTTTTTTTTTTAAGAAAAAACTGGTGGTTGGGAAAGGAAGGAAGGAAACTAAAATGAATTGAGTGCATACGAAGAGCCAGGTAATTCTATTTATTACATTATCCTCACATTAAATGCAAATAAGCGTTATCTCCGCTTTATGCATAAGGAAACAAAGGTTTGCAGGTGTTAGGTGACTATATTACGATCTCATAGTCAATGAGGGGCAGAGACAAAAATTTGAAAACGGTTCTTCGAACTATGTTCTTTTCATATTTCACACTGATTCTAGAAATACGTACATTTAAAATCAGTATTAGGCAATGGCACTTTGAAAATAAGTTGTCAGTAATTTTTCTTTTTATTTTTTTAAATGTGTATTTTGATTTTTATAATGGCTAATATTTATTGAAAAAAATTTTTTTTTCATTTACATCCAAATTAGTTAGCATATAGTGCAACGATTTCAGAGTAGATTCCTTAGTGCCCCTTACCCATTTAGCCCATCCCCCCTCCCACAAACCCTCCAGTAACCCTCAGAATGTGTATTTATTTTTGAGACAGAGAGAGAGCATGAGCAGGGGAGGGGCAGAGAGAGAGGGGGACAGAAGATTCTAAGAGGGCCCTGTGCTGACAGCAGATAGCCTGATGCAGGGCTCAACCTCATGAACCACGAGATCATGACCTGAGCCGAAGTTGGGATGCTTAACTGACTGAGCCACTCAGGCGCCCCTCAACAATTTTTCTTTTTAAAGGAGAATCATCTGTGCTTTAAAAAGTATGTAAAGTTTTACTTTGGAAAAAATATAGAAGTTTGGTAAAGATTTATTGTCTCTTAAATTAACAATTTGAAGAGTGTTAAACATGTTAAATATATTTCATTCTTTCTCTTGGTTAATACGTATTTTACTTTGTATTTTTATAGAATTCTAATTCATCATACATTTTTTTATAATTAATTCCAAATAATGACAATACATTTCCATTTAGGGTCTCTTTATGAACCTTCCTTGTTGAAGGGTTATGGGCCAATGAGGATTCTGAGCTTTCGTTAGCAATCCATTATAACCACCAAAAGCTTCCAACAAGGACCAAATCTAAAAGGCATTAAGAGATTTATGACTATTCATTTTAAAAACATTAGACAAATGTTATTTTCTTAGGTCGACTGTATTGACTATATTGAATTTTATCTAAATCATGCATGTAAAATAATAATCATACTTTGAAATGATTGTTGCTTAAAGACAGATGTAAATTATTTATATTCTTTTTTCTAACTTAACTGTATTGAAGCAATTATTCACAAGTGCTTCAATGTCAGTTTCAAAGTTGCTCTCTGTGGAATCGTGCTAATTCTGGAGTTGGCCACCAAGGTGAATACTGGGCTAGATTACAACTAATGCTCCTTGATTAACTGCTTCAATATGCCTACAATAGGTAATTTAAAAATGCAGTGCTATATTTTTCTCCTTCTGTTAGAATTAAATGCAGAGTCTATACAACCAAAGATAATTAAGATCAAAACCAAAATACTCAATTCATCAAGGATCTTCTTAACCCAGTATCAGTGGTGAGGCTAATGTTGATCCCTGGGCTCTCCTAAACCAAAGAACTGTGGGAAATAGAGCCAGCCAAATGTTTCCATCTGGTCCATATCAACTGCTGTTTTAGAGTCAGCTTAATTAAGCATTGGCAAGTAAAATACTGAAATAATTTAGAAAGGTGTAAACAGAAGCCCATTAAAACAAACACATAACAAAGGAATTTTCAAACATAAAAAGTAATACTTTTATGAGTAGTTTGCTTATATTGTCATCAGTTAATACTTTGTTAAATGCCATGGATGTTCATAGTTCATGGCACTGGTTTAACTGCAGTTCAATTCTAATTTGTCTCCCTAGAACAGAGATGCTTCTCATGGAGTTTTGTGTATATAACAAATTCACCACTTGAAATGGGTAGCAAACATCACTGTAAAGTGCACAAGCTCACCCACCACACTCATCAATACATACATATACCTAGTTGACACAAAGGTAAACCACATGAGCCCATGGGCTGACAATATTTACCAGAACAGGAAACAAAATCAATAGCACAAATGGAAACATAGCCTAGGAATTGTTCCCTTGATTTATACTTAAGACCAGGATATTTATCACAGTCATTCAGAAATGTCTTTAAAGTTATTTTTTAATTAAAAATCAGTGTTTCTTGGGGCTTCTGGGTGGCTCAGCCGGTTAAGCATCTGACTCTTGGTTTCAGGTCAGGACAGGGTCTCACAGTTGGTGGGATCAGGCCCCATGTTGGGTTCAGCACTGACAGCACGAAACCTGCTTGGAATCCTCTCTTTCTTTTTCTGACTCTCCCCCTCTTGTGCTCTCTCTCTCTCTCAAAATAAATAAATAAACTCAAAAAAATCAGTGTTTCTTGAAAAATAAAATAACAAAAGTTCTATTTTATTAAAAGAAGACAGTATAGAAGAATTTGATTGTCATATATATGAGTCCTATGGCAAAATGTGCCTTGCTATTTTTATACAATACTATCAAAGACATAAAATTCAACAGCACCTGGTTTAAGAGCAATGATAATATCATGCTCAGACAGCACATTTTTTCCTTGTATCAACATAAATATTAGAGACTTAGAGAACAAGTCAGAATATGTATTTTTTTGGCTAAAATAATTCAGTAGAAGTAGGAAAAAATACTGCAACATAAGGGTTCATGCATTTTAACATAATTTCTTGATGGGATTTTACCACAGTAAATCTTAAATACTATAAGCATTATAGTAATAGGAAAATATAACTATCTTCCGGCAAAATTCTGCTTTATTAACTGCATAAGTTTGTAAACTTTAACAGTTTTGCAGTATGTGTCAAAATCCTTAAAACATATAGACCCTTTGACAGAGGTTTTTTTTTTTCTTCTCAAGATATAATCATAAATTGGCTCAAATTTGAGCCCCTAGGTGGTTCAGTCGGTTAAGCATCAAACTTCAGTTCAGGTAATGATCTCACAGTCTGTGGGTTCAATCCCTGTGTCAGGCTCTGTGCTGACAGCTCAGAGCCTAGAGCCTACTTCAGATTCTGTGCCTCCCTCTCTTTCCGCCTCTCCCCTGCTTGTGTGTGCTCTCTCTCTCTCAAAAATAAGCATTAAAAGAAAATTAAAAAATAAATTGACTCAAATTTAATTATAGAAATATTCATTATAATATTGTCTACTGTAGTGGAATTTGGAAGTAATCTAAATGCTCGAAATAATGGATTCGTGAAATAAACTTTGGTCCATCTACCCTATGGAACACCACACAGACATTAAAAATTGTGTATTAGAATATTTAATTATCTTATTAGAATATTTAATTATCTTATTACACAGATAGGTATTTATTACATTAACACTTTAAGAAAGGACTACAGATTAAATGCCCAGTATCACCTTATTTTTGTAAATATATATATGTGCACAGAAAAAAAGGCTTGAAGAATACAATAAAATTAATTTTCTGAATTCCTTTATGCAGAAAGCACTATCAATGTATTATCTTCCTGAGTCCTTTCAGTTGCCTTAGATATTATCATTGTTACTGTAATCCTGTAGCTATGGAAACTGAGTCTTAGGGGGCTTGGTAAAATATTAGTCAGATTTGCTGTGTAACAACCAACCCTCAAATCTTAGTGGCTGGAGAGGTCAGATCTTTATTTTTTGTTCAAGTGACATGGAGCTACCGGGCAACTGAACCTCCCTCTGTGGATCTGTGTCACATGACTTGTTTTCCTGTGACCAAGACTGAAGGAGCAGCACTGATCTGGAGCATGCTGTTCTCCTGGCAGGAGGTTGTCTTGCCAGAGGAGCCAAACTACAAAATGGCATTTCAAGCTTTGCTTAGGTGGGGGAAGACACAACACTCACTCACATCCCATTGACCTAAGCAAGTCACAACATGAAGCCCGAATTCAATGTATCAGGAACAAACAATTCTTTCCTGAGTAAAGAGAAAGTGAATAGTTAGAAACATACATACACACACGTACCCACGAAAACTGCACAAATTTCCACAGCTGAGTAAGTGGCAAAGATGATACTAAAATCTCTCCAGGAGGTGGGATCGCAGGTGATTTTCTTTTGCTTATATGCATTTTCTAATGTTTACAATATATAGGAATTGTTTTTGAAATATAGAAAAGGGAAAAAAAGAAGAGACAGAATAAACCAACTTGCCTTTGTTCCGGGTTTTATTTGGCATTGCTAATAGGAATGTTCCCTGTGGTGTAGCTTTGGAGAATAGAATAAGAAAGACTTACAGAAGGGGAGGGAAAGTTATATTCCTCTCACCTTAATTGTGTGGCCCTGCTTTTAATCTGTCTTCCGGTAACTGGAAGAATACTTAAAAAAATGTTTGACAATAATCCCCAATAAGGAATACCCCACAGATTAAAAGAGGGCACTTAAAACAAGAGAGTGCCATTTCAGAGAGGTCCATTTTCTATAATTAAAGCTTCATTCATGATATCAACAGCAAGTTGCAATAAAAAAAATGAGTTAGTACTAAATTAGCAATACGTTTAAGACAGAATGTCTGATGGTCTTTCTAATTACATCTCTTAAGAGTACCCTGGTGGTGATTAGCTGTTAAAAATATATTTCACAAATGTAATTACTAAACTATAAAGGGAAATGAATCTCAGTGGCCAATGAAGAACAGTCGTAATATACCCATAAAAACAACTCCCAACAAAATACACACAAAGATGGAACATGTTCAGTGATATTATAGAAAACTGTCCAAGTTTTCCATTTTACTTCTTATTGCTGTTTTGCTTCTTTGGAATTCCCACCAGCAGGGGAAAAAAACAACATATCCTATCTCACATTTCGTAATTGCCTTTCCTAATAAACACTATGATAACATTACTTAAATGTAGCTAAAAATAGTTAAAATTTGCAACATCTGTGCTTGAAATAAAGGTACCACCCAGCTGTAGAGTAATAGACCATAAGATAGTTACAATATCTAACCTCAGCAATATCTGGTACTCAAACAATGCCAGCAGGAATTCTTTAACCACATATTATTTTCTCTGTTCAGCAATATCTTTTCCTTTCTCCCACTGTGTGTGAAATCTGTGATCTGCCATTTTGGGCAGACACTCAAATAATACTTGTAAATAAGATAAGCCTCTATATCTACCACAATCTTTATGGTTTTAAGACCAAAGAAGAGATAAAAATGTTCAATGACTAGGCTTGTGATATATATTTGACCAAAAAAATATGCCCCCTCGGCAACTCTGTGTAAATTCCACCCCTGCTATATCTTCAAATGGCATTTTTTTAGTGTAACATTTCTCAGGAAGAGAGAGGTGTTGTATAATTTATCAAAAAACTACCCCCCCCAATCAAAAAACCTCAAGGACACCACAAAAAAACTACATTAAAAAATAAGCAAAAGACCTGAATACAAATGTCTCCAAAGAAAAAATGCAAATGGCCACTAAGCATATGAAAAGACGCTCAACATCATTAATCAAGAGGGAAATGCAAATCAAAACCATCTCAGTGGGAATGGGGGCAGGTGGGGAGGTTACTGTTCAATGGGCACACAGCTTCATTTGTGCAGGATAATAAAACTTCTGGGGATGGATAGTGGTGATGGTTATACAAGATGAATTTACTAATTGCCACTGAACTGTGTACTTAAAAATGGTCAAGATGGTGAATTTTATGTTTTGTGTATTTTACCACAATGAAAAATAAAAAATAGTAAAAAGACACCAGAAAAAAAAAAGAAGCTCTGAATGACTGGTATCATTTAGAGTTCATCACTGACATGGTGGAGGAGGATAAAGTAACTGGCTGGGGTGTCGCTGCCGGGAAATAACAAGTGCCAGTTTGGAGATATGGATTCAAGTCCCAGCCCTGCTGTTGGCTACTTATGGGAATATGGTGAGATAAGGACCAGGGCTGTGTAAAATGAGAAAGTGCACTATAAGCTCTCTAAGTCCAATAACCCTACAACTCTATGAAGGAGGAGAATGATGAATAGAGAATCGAGTATTAAGCATGGCAGTACTCAGCAATCAGAGATGAAAGAAGGAGGAAACATATTGCTTATGCTTAAACAGAGATCTTTTTTTCAAATGTTTTCTTTTCTTTTTTTTTAACATTTTTTTTCAACGTTTATTTATTTTTGGGACAGAGAGAGACAGAGCATGAACGGGGGAGGGGCAGAGAGAGAGGGAGACACAGAATTGGAAACAGGCTCCAGGCTCCGAGCCATCAGCCCAGAGCCCGACGCGGGGCTCGAACTCCCGGACCGCGAGATCGTGACTTGGCTGAAATCGGACGCTTAACCGACTGCGCCACCCAGGCGCCCCTTCTTTTCTTTTTTATATATTTACTTCTGCTTGAATTTTTAAATATGAAATTTATTGTCAAATTGGTTTCCATACAATACCCAGTGTTCATCCCAACAAGTGCCCTCCTCATTGCTCATCACCTACCCTCCCCTCCCTCCCACCCCCATCAACCCTCAATTTATTCTCAGTTTTTAAGAGTCTCTTATGCTTTGGCTCTCTCCCACTCTAACCTCTTTTTTTATTTTTTTCCTTCCCCTCCCCCATGGGTTTCTGTTAAGTTTCTCAGGATCCACATAAGAGTGAAAACATATGGTATCTGTCTTTCTCTGTATGACTTACTTCACTTAGCATAACACTCTCCAGTTCCATCCATGTTGCTACAAAAGGCCATATTTCATTCTTTCTCATTGTCAAGTAGTATTCCATTGTGTATATAAACCACAATTTCTTTAGAAAATTCCTGTGGTCCAAACAGTGGTCAGGATCATAGGGCCTAGAGGATACACATTTTGTCCTTATCTCTCTCCTTTTGGGGCAAGATTACTTCTTCCCTCTGGAGGGCAGCAAGCCAAACAATGAAAACTCAGTCTAATGACACTGCTTAGAGAGAAGCAGATGCCCTTATTTCATTACAGAATTGTTTGGAATGAATCATGAGGACATCCATTCCTGGATAGCTCCAGAATGTGGCCAAGAAATAGAGGATGTTGAATCAGGGCTATTCGCTATTTTAATAGCTCTTCTCTTTTCCTTGTCTACGTTGTGAGGTTCCTCGTGAAAGTGCAGTGACAGCTGCCTTGAACTACCATCACAAACAGTGCTGCGCCATTGAAATGCTTCACTAGGGTGCTTTTGCCCACTTAATAAGCATATCACTGGTGAGTGCTGAAATTATCATAAAAAGGCAAAAAGAAAAAGCATAAAACAAAACTGAATCATAAGACAAACAGATAATAAGATTTTCAACAGACACAAGTCAAATGGCCAGAGGTCATAAATAACCTTACCAACAATTATTACAGATGTATTGCCTGTGTGGGAACTAAATAAAGTATATCATTATGGGGCAGATACCAGATTTTGGTCACAACTAGAGATTTCTTTGTTAAGTCTTTGATTTCTTACTTAGGATTTTAGAAAGTCTGAAAGGTACATCATTTCCTTATGCTGATTTTGTTTGCTTGGTCATTTGTGTTTGTGAACACAGTAAACTCTGGGAGTCATTTCATTCAAACAAAAAATTGTATTTGTTGAGCTTTTATATTTTGTGCCAAATCATGTGCTAGACCTTGGAAATACAGTAAACAAAAATATATGAGATCCTTACCAACATGAAACTTGAAGTGAAGTTGAGGTAACAGACAATAAGAGGACTGGGAGAATAAATGCACCTAGCACGGGTAACAGAAGATTCCTGAAATAATGTAGTTTGAATTAGTTGTGACAGAAGAGTGGGAGTTTACCAAGCAGAGGAAGGAAGAGCTCTCAGTTAGACTAAAGCAATATGTGGAGTCCTATCATGTGGGGGAATGTGATGAATTTGACTCCTGTGAGCTACAGGGAGCCATGGGGCTGGAAAAGGGAGTTGGGATTAGATTACACAAAACACACACATCATGGGGCCAAACTGTGTCCCCCTAAGATGCTTATGTTGAAGTTCTAACCCCCAGTGCTCCAGAATATGACTATATTTGGAGCTAGGCCTTTTAAGAAGGTAATTAAAATTTCATGAGGCCATTAGGCTCCTTGCTGTCAGCACAGAGCCCGACATGGGGCTCGAACTCACAAACCGCGAGATCATGACCTGAGCCGAAATCGGACGCTCAACCGACTGAGCCACCCAGTCGCCCCCAATTTCACAGATTCTTATCCATATTCTCCTAGAGACGTGTTTCTTGGGGGCACACTTAGGGCTATATACCAACTCGTAGTGGCTTTAAGAGCAGTCACAGAGGGGGGCACCTGGGTGGCTCAGTCGGTTGAGCATCTGACTTTGGCTCAGGTCATGATCTTGCAGTTTGTGAGTTTGAGCCCCGCATCAGGCTCTGTGCTGGAAGCTCAGAGCCTGGAGCCTGCTTCGGATTCTGTGTCTCTCTCTTTCTCTGCCCCTCCCGCACTCATGCTCTGTCCCTCTCTCTCAATAATATAATAAACAAATGTTAAAAAAAAATTGAATAAATCTCTGCACTACAGAAGAAAATTGCTAAATAGCCCGGTAGAAAAGAAACAGGACTCTGTTGTTATGACTACATGCTACCAAATATCCAGCGAGCTCAGCTGTTTGTTAAATCACTTGGCCAAAGAGTTGTCTATGGTGATTGGTTTTTCCCACTTTAGTTCGAGTTTGAGGCGTAAGGTCTGGAGAGTCTCAGCATCCTAGCTTAATCTCCTAGGCAAGAACTTCTCCTTCAGGATGTGGCTAATAATTAGAAAAGTATAAAGTCCCAATGAGCCAAATTAGGGTTAATTTAGTGAGAATGAAGAGTAAGCAGCCTGAGTGTAATTAGAGGGAAAGCAGAACACTTCTTTGTCGAACATACATAGTGAATATACTAATGGTGTGAGGAAGTGGTAGAAAGGGGGCACATTAAGCTGTTATAAGGTGACTGAGAAATTAGTAATGTAACAGCAGCATTCCAAAAGGACAACCAGCTGGCAGGGCAGTGGGTGGGAGGTAGTAAGCCAGGATTAAAAGGGTCAGGGGACACAGTCAGGTAAGGTGGCCTCTTTTGGGGCCTTAATATTGGGGTTTTTAGACAGCCTGAAAGTTGGGAATCAGGTCACAAGAAAAGGAGCAACTACTGAGAAACACAAGTGGAAGAAACCAAAGAAACCATCCCCTACACCATTGTACAGGACTGGAATCAGGTTGCTAGAGTCTGCATTCCCTTGTGCAATTGTTCACATAGACAAGATGAGGCTGACTACCTCATCTCACTTTTCATGTAGAAAAATTGATGTTCCCAAGCTACCAAATCTTGAATTTCTGGTTAACTCGTGCTTGCCAGGAGCCAGTCTACAATATGTCATAAGATACCCTCATAGAATCTTATGGAAGCATTGATACTACATATAGTTAAAACCTGGATTGTCGTGTTGTATATACACAAAGATAGGTGGACATGTACTGCACAAATATAGACATAAGAGAATTATGACATATATATTGGGTATTTTACCAAGAGCAGATCTCCAATGTAATTAGTTAATAAAAGAGAGGAAAAAATCAAAGCAAAATGTAATATACTTTCTGGTTGGATATACTGGAAGTGTGGCTGTTAGAAGGTAGGTGGATGGACAAAGGAGGGTGGCCTTTTTTAACTCCAATTGAAATGGACAAAATTAAAGCATTAAATGCAAGTGTTTTTGACGCAATTTAACTGAATTTAAATCTTAATTCTGATTCTATGGACAGTGGGTTTTCATGTAGCAATAAAACAAAATAAAAGTCATGACTATAAATAGTAGTTGAATGGTCTAGTGGGTAGGGTCATTGAAATATTTTTAATTAACCCAATATGAAATGAAAAGTCCATGCATTACATGTAGAGTGCTGCCCTTGTGATGAGCTATTTGTAAGATAATAACTGTGTGCCTAGAGCAGTGCTCAAAGTAGTTATTCTCATCACCTAAATTAATCCACTCAACAACCCTAAAAGGGGAGGTTTGCAGGTGAGGAAGTGGCAGATCTGGGATTCAATATCAGATCTTTCAGATCTTACAGTCCCTGTACCCAGTGACTATGTCTCCCTGATTTTAATTTCCACAGAGCTGGGTTAAAGGTTGAGAATTTGGGTTCCTCTTTCCTGCTCCCTTGCTCAAAATTAAACAAACTAGGTACTCAATACAGAAAAAAACTGGCTACGACTTTTCTACTTTCATTACCCACAAAATGACCGACATAACCTGTGCACTCAGCAGTTAGGCATATTTGGAGAATTAATTTCAAATAGACTGCAACTATATTATGCCAAAATAGGTGCCAGGAGAGATTAAATCAATTAGTGAAGGGAAAATTTCAGACAAACTAGGAATTAGATATTACATGGATAGGTGGTTCTCACATTTTCAGTTTATGGATAACTTGAGTGGCGAACAAGTTTAAGAATAATGTCCCACCATTTATGCCTTGCACTGCATGTATGTGTATGTGTACTCATTATATACTGACAGGAAAAGTATGTCATTAGTTCATGCTAAGAATGAAAGTGCAGGCGGTGATTATAGACCAAAAGTTCATAAGCATCAATGCTACAAGAAAGAAGTTCATGAACCATCTAAAAAGCCTTGTGATCTTCATTTATAGACGAACAACACCAGATATTTTCCCAAACAGGCCACTAAAATTTAAATACACCATAATTATAGGGAACTCTAATAAATAGGTGAGAAGAAACATTTGATATGATCCAAGATTTTCATTTTTATAGGATATAATATTTAAGTTATCATGATTGAGTAACATATAAATCTTTCAACATTGTCTTTATAATATTATACCATCAAGAAAAACTTATACATGTACTTCTTTGGGGATGTATTTCAGAATTAAGTTAGTTTTAAAGGGCTCTTCAGTTGGGGTTTGACTTAAGGGTTATTCAATTAATTATACTTGAATCAAGGACTCTGTCCCAGCTTCATTTTTAATTCAAGGACTATGTTTTAAATTCTAAAAATACTAGAAAATGATTTCCAAAGTAAATTAATAGAACTTTCAAAAAGGACTTAGACCACCTACTTGTTTAGTGGTTAGAAAGGATGAATTAATAAGGATGTTCTTCCTTTGAGACCTATACAACAAAATAACTTTGACATTAAATTGAAAGGATTAGAGAGGTTTTTCATCTTATTTTTTAATACTGTCTTTATGCATGTATTTAAGTTATTATATGTAGTATGAGAGATAGTTAGCAGTGGCTCCCTGAGTCAGTAACTAAGATTGGTAATAGCATGTAAAAAGTATTTGAATCTACTAAATTATGTTGGTATTTGCCCAACTATATCAGCAACAGTCAGGCTGAAAAAAACAGACTATTTTCAAAAACAAGGTGTCATTGTGGTAAGTTTAAAAAATAAAAAGTAAGACTAAGGTTTTCTATCATGAAATCAAATTTTAGATGATTTAAAATGTTTTAACTTTTCTGGTTATTTTGCATTAATCACAGTGGAAAATAATATCCTATTGGGTTTAGAGTTTGTCAATGATTCCTATCTTTCAACATTCAGATATATATTTTTAATATTCTAAAGTAATGAGAGATGTTTCTAATATACCTTTATATAATAAGTTTCTTGTGGGTTTGGACTATGAACTTACTTATTCATATTGGAAATAAACCCAGTAAAATTCTACTTCTCTCCCATGAATAAACCGTTGGAAAAATTACAATGATAATAAAAAGAAGTCTTGATATTTTTCAGCATGTACACACTCTGTAATGTTTCTGATGAAAGATTAAATGATTCAATATATATATTGACATATATATGTTGACATATATCAACATACATACATATTGTGCTAAGGGCTATGCTGGCACTAGAAATGCAACTGTGAGTGAGAAAGGCACAAGCAATTCCCTCTCAGAGCTACATTCTGTATAAAGATACAGAGAAAGAAAGAGGAAGTTGTAAAATATATGCTTGGGAGGGGAAAGTTCTAGGCTCCAGGAGACATTTAGTTGCCTTACTCCACTCAATTGCCCAGATATATTGTAATTTTTTCCTGACTTCTTGAGAGTCCATATATGGGACTGAAGTCCCTCTAATTTTCCAAGTGCTGTGGAAAATAATAAAGAGAAAATTTGTTCATTGTCTTACTACCATCACGTACACAGCATTAATAAGCCAGAGCATGAAGCTAGAGCATAAAATCAGAACACTAATTGTAGGAGGTATATATAGTGTGTATGTGGGTTTTTTAAGGGGATATATTGTTTAAGCATGATTTACTTTAGGCTTTTCAGAGATACATTCTTGATGGAGTTGTGTTCTCTTGCCTTATTTATATAAAAAGTGATAGCCATGGTTTTCAACTTGTACCAGGCTCCCATAAATAATCTCTGACTTGAGGCAGATTGTTTTCTCCCAAAGATGGTGGCTCTGATAGGTATATAATCCCACATTATCTTCTTACAATGTGATGTGGACACTCTTCCAAGAGGTGGGGGGGGGGGCTATAGTCCCTCCTCTTGAATCTGGGTACCACAGTAACTGACCTGACTTTCAGAGTGTGGCAGAATAACTCTTTATGACTATCCAACTCAGCTATTTTCCCTTGGCTCTCTCTTTTTATTGAGCCACTTTCTCTTGGACCCAGACACCATGTTGTAAGGAACCCAGGCCATAACACATAGAAGGGCCAAGTATGGGTGTTCTGATCAACAGTATGAGCATAAGATGCCATACATGTAAGGAAATAACCTTCAGATGAGTCTAGCCCCCTACCTATAAATCTTCCACTAAAGCCCCAAACATCAAGGAACAAAGTCAAGGTGTTCTCACTATGCCTGGTCTAAATTACTAGCCCAGAGAAATGGTGAGATAAAACAAATTACGTTTATTGTTTTAAGCTACTAAATGTTAGAGTAATTTTTTGTGCAACAGTAGATAGCCATATTAAAATATGGCTCAAGGACTTCAGGTATAAGATTAAGTAAGAGTATTTGTGTTTATTTTTAGCTCTGCCACTAACTAAATGTTTTAGTCTAGTGTAACTAGTCTTGAATAAGTTACAGTACCCTCTGGGTCTCAGTTTTTCCATATTCTAGTTGGGAATATCAGAATAGATCCTTTTTAGCCTTAGCATCCAAGATTCTGTGATGGAGGCATTCTAAATAAGGGAGTATCAAGAGACATACCCAATGGATATTTGTTGAATGAATGAATTTTATTTTAAAAATAAAATTATATAATAGCCATTATCTAAATACTTTAGTACTTAGTAACTGTGACAGAGTGAGTGGACGGGAATCAATATATTGATCACCCTAAACACAATGGTGCACATTTACAACATCCTCAAACAGAACAAAATGCTATATGGAAGGTAAATGTTTTTGCTTGTGGTATTCATTGTGAAAAACAAAAAATAGACCAGTCGTCATTACTCACCACCTTCAGATAAAAAAAAACAAACAGTATAGACAATATTAAAAGTCACACAAGTAATATGTAGTAGCAAATGCAAGGTGTGGGGGACACAAGAAGTATTCAATATTGTTTTATGATCAGAAACTCCAGGGCTTCTCAAGCCTGGATACAGATTGGAATCACACGGGGGAACTTTAAAAGCACACTAGTTTCCTGGCCTCTCCTTCAAGACTCTGATTCACGGAGGTGGGGGGGGGGGCAGGTGTGGCAAGGAAACATACCCTTAAGTTCCTGGGGAGAAGTCTGGCTAGATCTAAATTTAACTTGTAGCTCCTCATTCTACTCTTCTCTTTTCACTCTTCCTGAGATCTCTACCTGATGAGAAACAGAAGAAGGAAAAGGGAACTTCTCTGTCTGGAGGCATTTGGTGTCTTTTTTATTTTTAGAAACAAAATGATCCTTAAATGAAGGAACTAGTTAATTTAAGGGAAGAAAATTATGTGAAAATCATATGATTCCTCTTTCTTGATCACAGAAAACCCAACTTCTATGTTAAAAATCCTGTGTGGCAGAAATGAACTATGACACTAAAGAAAATACCACGCTGTGAAGCTGTGACTCAGCTAAACCATAATGAAGATCTATGCCAGGTAAGTGGGCATCAATTTGTCATTCTCAGAACCACCAGCCCGGGAAATATGACCTTCATCAAATTAGACTGAATGTTTTCGCTTAAAAGAAAACCTTGTTTTAGCGAGAGAGAATAAAGTTTTGGTTCTAGGAGTTGGACTGGCCCTTGGGAGATGTGAGACTGAGGTCAGGGCAGAGCAAGGCACAATGGTACCCTGTTGGTTCAGATTAAAGCATGGCAGAGAGGAATCCTATAAGATGCCTAGGCAAAATTCTTTTCCCCAAATCTCTTAAATTGTCCCAATAATATTCATTTTCAGGTAGGAAATCATGAAGTCTTATCTTGCACATTTCTGAAGATCTAATATGGGGAGCCATTCTCTCAAGAGTTGCTGGCAACTCTGAGACTCAAGTTATTAGAAATATGATAATGTTATCAGGGTAAGAGAAGATCCTAATGGTGTATTTAAGAGCTAACAGGATTCCTAACCTCATATCATATAAATAAACTAATGCCCTAGGTCCTTTTGGACCTTTCTGTACATATGACAAAAACAAAACAAAATGAAAAAACTTTCAAGACAACTCAGCAAAAAATTCCAATTTAGAATCAATCTAAAACTTTGGAGGTCAACTGCTTTCAAAGCAGAAACTGGCTTTATTTTCTTTCTAAAGACTTCGGTCAAAGCAACATTTGGAATACTCACATTTGGAGATTAACTTTCTGCCAAATACAGAAGTTCCCAGTCTATTTCCTCAATGGAAATCATCCCATCAAGTGAATCTTATTTATTCCAGGAACAGTGTTACATTTGTAGACTATGTTCCTAAGGACTCAGCATCAAGTAAATTATGTATATGACATCAGTATATAATGAAAGTTTAAATACAAAACTAAAAAACTCTAAGATAAAAGTAGTAATATTAAATTCTAATTAGAAAATGTGAATACATATAGGCTGAATACATAAAAATATAGTTTCCCTACATCACTTGTTTGACTTAAAGCCTCCCTATAATCATATTAATGCGGCATTGTATTTATAATACTTTTACTAATTTTTTAATATAGAAGGGGTTTTCAGAGATGCATTAGAATGATCTAGATCTTAAAACAAACAAAATCAAATCAAAAATCTTTTCTAAAGTCTTTGAGTTGTTTTTTTCTCCCTATAAATTTCCCTGTCTGTAAGCAAGGGCATTTTTTAAATATTATTTCAGTCATCATAGTGGAACTCAAAGTAGAGTCATGAGTATTCATAGTTATTTACATGGATGATATAAAAATGTGTCTTCCCCTGAAAATATATTTTGACTTCAGAGTAGGTCTGCATTTCTCTGCTCCACATTTTCCATGAGTTAAGACCTTCCAATAGGAGGCATCCATCAAGAGTAGCAGGGCTTTCCCAAGGGAGCTGTGATCAGTCTTTTCAGAAAAGTTAGGAATCACACTGCAGGTTGCTTATGTTGCATGAACCCTTAGTCTCTATGCCTGGACCAAGAGAACTGGGGAGCCACTAGAGTGTCAACTGGGAAAGTGACAGGGTTCTATTTTCAGACAATGAGTTGGGGAAAGGCGGGGACAGTCAGGGTGGAGCCTGGGGGGTTGGGGGAAACTTCATGGAGGAGGTGACCTTAAGCTGAGAAGAGTAAGTGTAAAAATATGTGAGGCAGAAGAAAATTTTTATTGCTTAAGGACACAAACACATGTGATTAAGAAAATCATGGAAATAATAAGTAGACATTTTAGAATAAAAATAATAGTTGCTTCTGAGTGGGAAGGGAATGGAGTGAGATTGGGGAGGAGTTATAGGGTACTGCAAATGATCACCTTAAACTCAAAATCGTTTGAGACCTAATATGGACAGGCATCATGCTAATTACCTCCCCAACAACCCTGTTTGGCCATGGCATCTTCATTTTATCAAGGAAGAAACTGCATCCCAGAGAGATTAAGAGATTTGTTCAGTCTTCCATTTAGTAAGACGCAGAGTCTAAGTTCAAACTTAAGTTTTTCTGACTCTACAGGCCCATGTTTTCATTTTTACGATACCTCACAATGGTTTCATTTTAAAAAAGCATTTCTTTTGTTTTATGGCACCACAATTTGTAATAAAAGTAATCCAGAGCCTTAAAAGTATACATGACATGAGACTTTTTGTGAAATTTACATGGGATTGACAACCATTTGGTGAGTATAAACATGGAGGTACCCTCTTGCTTAATTAAATCCAGCTGGAGATCCAAAAATATTTAAGATAATTATGTTTTTGATGGTATGAATTACTATGACTTATACAGACAACATGAAAAGTCTAATTAAAAAGCAGCTCTCAGAGTGGAAAAGGCTCTTCAGCAATTCTTAAAGGGCTCCATGCAGTTTGGCAGCACCTGCCCCTTACATACACAAGAGTATCATAGGATTCCAGAGAATCATAGGAGTATCATAGGATTCCAGATAAAATTATCCGGTTCTAAATAGCGCTCATAAAATTTTTTTCCTTGATAAATGATAACACTGACATAATTTATGATAACTGCTTTCATTCCAACATATGGTTGCTGCACTTAGGAACTGGCATCTAACTGTAATCAGGCAGTAAAAACTGCCATGTAACAAACAAAATATTTAAGGCAAACCAGAGGATCCACGGAGGCCAGGAGTGACCATTACTGCTCTCCAAATACATGTCCATTCCCAAATCCAGACACAGAGGCTGCTCCCCCACAATGCTCTGTGCTCCAGAAAACCCCAAGACTTTCCTTCACGTGCATATGTATCCTGACTCCCCACCTTCTGAGTGGTGCTTCTGAGATGGTGTTAAAGTAGCACTGCTTTCAGGGAAATTGGGGTATGAGTAATCCCAAAAGACCATTAGAAGTCTCAGATATTCCACAGAAGATGTGAAAAAATTATTTACTTTCAAGAAAGAACAAACTGATCATTCATGTTAATACACGTTAAATGGAAAAAAAATCTTTGTAACCACATCTGCTCAGTGTTAAAGTATATATGTATTTATTTGCTGGGATACTCTGTTGAATACTGCAATATAGAATCACAGGTTTCTTACAGAACAGCTGGTTTAAAAGCTATTTCCTTTTATATTTCTATTCATTTGAATTGCTCACTTACATTTTATTCTTAATATTTCTATATATGTAGAAGGTAGTATTAAAAGGTAGTATTTTCTGGAATGTTGTTTTTTCAATAAAACTTTTCAAAATTTCTGCATGGCATCATGAAATGATCAAGCTAAGGTTGAATCTTTGCTATGGCATTTATGAGCTGTGTGACCTTGGGAAAGTCAGTCAATCTCTCTGAGGCTCCATTTTCTTATTTGAAAAATGGGGCTCATAATGTCTGTCTTGCAGTGTTAATGTGAACTTCAAGGAGGTTGGGTCCATAAAACATTTGACATGCAATAAGCATTCAGTATATAGACACATTTTTATTGTGACCTGAGCCTGTTTCATTTCTCTTTGAGAATAAACTATAATTTAAGAATGTAGCCTCTAGAAAGCCTAATAAGTCAGGGAGAAAAGGCCCAGATACAATCAGAGAAGTAGAAAGTCCTTAGGAAGCATATAAAATTGAGATAATAATCTTTATCTCTTTGTGCAGTAAGATTATTAGGAGAGATTAACACGTTTACAGAATTGTTTTTACATATTCCTAGTAAATTTTTTCCTTTCATAGCTGAATGTAAAATTTTACACATTAAAAAGAAAAGTTCTGTTCATAAACATACTATTATTTATACCATCTTATGTCATTGTAATGATAAGGAGCAAATTTCAATGGGATCTTAAAATTATTCTACAGTTAGATCAGCCTTTTAAACTAATCTCAGATATTCTATTGAGGCTATATGGCCAGATTTTTCTACATGCCTTATGAATTGCTCTCCTACCTTAAAAAGTGGTATCCCTGGGGCACGTGGGAAGCTCAGTGGGTTGAGTGTCTGACTCTTGATTTCAGCTCAGGTCATAATCTCTAAGTTCATGAGATCAAGCCCTGCATTGGGCTCTGTGCTAACAGTGTGGAGCTTGCTTGGGATTCTCTCTCCCTCTATCTCTGCCCCTAGCCCCCCTCAACAAGATTTTTAAAAAAGTGGTATCTTACACTGAAGAAAGGATTTAGCAAATAACAATAACAATGGTGAAAATAATAGCTAATGTTACTAGAATTTGCTATGTGTTAACAATGTTCAAAATTTACATATGTTGTCTCACTTACTTCTCACAGTAATCTATGGGGTAGGTACTACCACACTCCCATGTTGCAGATTTTTTAAAAATGAGGCACAGAGAGATTAAGAAGAGAAGAAGGAGTAATTGACATGGTATGTCCTGAGAACATCAATATTAAGGCATGTTGCTCTAGACATCCTCAAAGCAAATGAGCAAAGACCTTTCCAATTAAAGATAAGGAGAAATTGGGGTGCCTGGGTGGCGCAGTCGGTTAAGCGTCCGACTTCAGCCAGGTCGCGATCTCGCGGTCTGTGAGTTCGAGCCCCGCGTCAGGCTCTGGGCTGATGGCTCGGAGCCTGGAGCCTGTTTCCGATTCTGTGTCTCCCTCTCTCTCTGCCCCTCCCCTGTTCATGCTCTGTCTCTCTCTGTCCCAAAAATAAATAAAAAAACGTTGAGAAAAAAAAAAGTAAAAAAAAAATAAAGATAAGGAGAAATAAAGAATTAATGAAAACCATGGAATCACAGCATTCCTATCCCTCTTCTTCCTCTCTATGGAAAGCTTCCTTTGAGTGTATAATCCATATGTGGAACCAGTTCTATATCCTGGGAAGATGGAGAAAGTATTTTAGGGAGTGCCCTAAGTACTCATGAAGTAGTATTTATAAGTAAAATTAGAAGGCACCTTAAAAAGTATAAATAATTACTGGAATTACAAATATTGATATGCAAGTGATATTACTGATCCATACTTTTGTCCTGGTTTTACCACTTACTCTACCTATACCATCTCAGGCTAATCAGTACACTGTTCTTGTTTCTCATCTGTAAAATGAAAGGGCTTGATTAGCTGATATCTGAGGTTCCTTGAAACTTGACATTCTCTAGTTCTTATAACAGCTTAGGAAACTTCATCCTAGTCATTTATATGATGTTCTGATCTTTAATATATTTTGAGACCAAGGTCCTTATCAAATTGCACTTGACCTCTACCCACAAGGTCAGCTTCTTGTCTTAGTCATTGAAACTAAGGCATGCGAGATTTCATTTGCCTTGAAAACAGAGAAAATGATACTGACATCTTATAGATCTAATCTGTTCCACCCTGTTTGCTGACTGCGTTGTTTCTGCTGTGATACTGGCCTAATAAAAAAATTAGTAAGTTCCAGTTGTGGCCAAGACAAAAAGGACCTATCTTAGGGGAGCTATGTCTACCTTTGACATGATGAGAATAAACTATTGGTTAACTTATAGTGCAAGGGAAGGTATGGAAAACTTCTTTGTTATTATATATTATGATGGAATTTTTATTTTAAAGGCCCAATGTTTCTGTGGAATAATTAACACATTTGCTTGTGCCAATCTCAATAATTTTATGTACCAAGAGTAAATCCTTCACATCAACAGAGACCAGAAAGGTACAAACAGGATTCATACGAAGATTAGCATCCCTAAGAATGCATTGCTCTGAATCTTTGAATCTTACACATTATATTTTGCAACTGATTTCTACATACATGATCTTTAAATTTTTTTTTTTTCAACGTTTATTTATTTTTGGGACAGAGAGAGACAGAGCATGAACGGGGGAGGGGCAGAGAGAGAGGGAGACACAGAATCGGAAACAGGCTCCAGGCTCCGAGCCATCAGCCCAGAGCCTGACGCGGGGCTCGAACTCCCGGACCGCGAGATCGTGACCTGGATGAAGTCGGACGCTTAACCGACTGCGCCACCCAGGCGCCCCTCTACATACATGATCTTAATTGTACTTCACAACAACACTTAATGGGGACAGCAAATGGAAATATAATTATTGTATAGATAAGAAAATGAGGCTTAGATAAATGGAAATTGCTCCTGTTTTACCATATATATAAAGGCTAAATATAGCCATTATCTCCCAACTTATAAATGCCAAAGACAGTACTAAAACCTAGATCTTTCCACTCGGAGGCCTATTTTCTTTTTTGTTCTTCATACACGTATATATGTGTGTGGATACACAAAGATTAAGATTGTTTATCTCTTATTAAAGAAGGATGGGTGAAATTTCCCATAATGTACCTATTTTCCAAAAGGAACTATATATTTATTTTATAGCAAAAAAGTAATAATCAATTACTAGAAGTCTTTCATAAAGTATAAATGGCCCCAAATGTTGCATCACTCTTAAATTATCATGGGTTTCTGGAGACCACTTTAACATGCAGAGCTGTAAAATGATAGCATTGATAATAAAGAGGAATTTGGAATCAGAGCATGAGAGTAAGTCCAAGGAGGACAGGCTTGGGCAGGACATGGGGATTTCTTCTGCCCATTAGAATCAGGAGAACATGAAATGGCTGGTGTTTGAGAAGAGGATACTAAAAACTTGCCAAGAGGGTATCAAGATAAGCCATTATTCACAGCTTTGCCTCCGCTAGCTTATAAAGGGCTGCACACGTCATTCTACCTTCACATGGGAAGACAGAACTGAAGGTTTTTCTCTACCACCCAATGCCTTATCATAGTGCCAGGCACAAAGGTCAAACTCTGAAAATGCTTCTAACCTTGGAAAATTTGAAGTACTGGAAAGAGCTTTGTATTATTACTCTGAAAAGATCTGGGTTTGATTTGAGATCTCTTTTTGTTATTTGCTAGCCACATATAGCTAATGGGTTAATGACTTGTATCTCTAAGACAGGTCTCAATCCTATAAAATTCAGATGATATTAATAATTATCATGCCTCTTCACATAACTGGGGAGATTAAATAATGATATATTATAAACTATGAATGATTACTGTACATACATTATTACTATTTCTATTTTTCAAAAAGACTTTTTTAAATATAGTCTAATAATTCATAACAATGCTGCCATCTTTTTAGAATTCTGAAAGATTACATGATGAAGAACTAAGAACAGTTGAAACTATATGGCAAAAAGCCAACTTTAAATTATTCTTCTATTCAAGCTACTAACATTTTAAGGATTTGAGATATAAAACACACACACACCATACTTCTCTGTACATAGTTATTGTGAAGGCAGCCTGACTCATCGACCTCTTAGGATTACCTTCTATCTTATAGCTATAATGAGGATATATTTTCTATCCAAGATAAGAAAACCTTGTTGAGTAAAATACTGACCCAAGGAGAACTTTAAAAGGGATTTGTTCAGTCTAACTATATAGAATACCCAGAAATAAGCCCAGCTCCTCATGGGAATTTATTATAGGGTAAAGGTGACATGTTATTTGGTAGGGAAAAGATGGATTACTTCATAAATGGCGCTGGAACCACTGCAAAGCCATTGGGGGGGAAAAAACACTGGGTTTCTTCTTTATTCCCTATATCTAAATAAATTAAAAAAAAATTTTTTTTCAACGTTTTTATTTATTTTTGGGACAGAGAGAGACAGAGCATGAACGGGGGAGGGGCAGAGAGAGAGAGGGAGACACAGAATCAGAAACAGGCTCCAGGCTCCGAGCCATCAGCCCAGAGCCTGACGCGGGGCTCGAACTCACGGACCGCAAGATCGTGACCTGGCTGAAGTCGGACGCTTAACCGACTACGCCACCCAGGCGCCCCTATCTAAATAAATTTTAGATAAATAAAACAAGTAAAGCTAAAAACATGAAACATTGAAAATAGTAGTTAAAAGTACAAATATTTTTATAATCATGGAATAGGAAAAACCCTCCAAACATATCAAACTCAGGAGGCATAAAAAATAAGACTGGTAATTCGGACAAGATAGAAATTTAAAATTTCTTTATAACACCACATATACACAGCAAAGCATAAATAAGCAACTCATAAATCAGGAACTGGGGAAAATATTCACAACATATGTGATAGAAAATGATCTAGACCTTTAACAAAAACAAAGAACAAAATGAATAAGATGAAAAACTCAATAAAAATGGACAAAATAGAATACAAATGACCAACTCAAATATGGTAAAACTCCACTCATAATTAAAGAAACACTTAACTCATTAGTAATTCATTAACTTCATTCATAATTAAATAAGTGCAAATTAATGTGAAGAATTTTCTCACCTGTTGGTTCAGCAAAGACTAAAATGCCTTATTATCCAGCATTGGTATTATCCGGCACTTTTCTTAGTTGGTGGGAGTGTAGGGGTGCAATATTTTTAAAGGGCAATAACTATAAAAATTCAACCCATCTAGTTTCAGGAATTCTTCTGTAGGGTTAACCACTTCAAGAAATACACTAGCACGTGTAGAGCATACAAGGATGTTTGGTTACAGCAGTTTTTGAAACAGATGAGTTTGGAAACAGTCTAGAATAATTGTTTTTCATCCATGAAATGGAGCATTAACTATCAAAAAGAATGAGATCACTCTCTATGGGATAATATGGAAAGATCCTCAAGATGCACTAAGCTAAAAAAAAATCTATATAACAGTGTTTTTATTTGATCTCATTTAGCATAAACATATTTGCATTTACCAAAAAAAGTATCTGGAAGGATACAAGGCAGGAATCGCTTGCAGTGGATTGTTCTGGGGAGCTGAGTTATAGAATTGAGAGAAATAATACTTTTATTTTTATGTAAATCTTTAGTATTATTTAACTTTTATATTTTAATTTTTAATTAATTAATTTTTAAATGTTTATTTTTGAAAGAGAGAGAGAGAGGCAGAGCGCAAGTAGGGGCAGAGCAATGAGAAAGGGAGACACAGAATCTGAAACAGTCTTCAGGCTTAAGCTGTTAGCACAGAGCCAGACACAGGGCTCAAACCCATGAACCGTGAGACAATGACCTGAGTTGAAGTTGGCCGGTTAGATGACTGAGCCACCTAGGTGCCACTTATTTTTTTATTTTTAATGTTTGTTTATTTTTGAGAGAGTGCAAGTGGGGAGAGGCAGAAAGAGGAGAACAGAGGATCTGATGTGGGCTCTGTGCTGACAGGCTGACAGCAGAAAGCCCAATGTGGGGCTCAAACTCACTAACTGTGAGATCATGACGTGAACCAAAGTCAGATGCTCAACTGACTGAGCCACCCAGGTACCCTTGTATTATTTAACTTTTAGATAATGATCATGCTGATTTTATAATAAAAAGCTTAAATCATGCTAAATAAATAGTGACTTATGCTCATTAACTGCTACTCATAATCTTGTAGGTGTTTTAGAGTCTTATATGAAGACCTTTTCTATAGACTTTAAAGACCTTCAGTCTTCACTCATACATACCAATCTTTTCCTCTGTTCTATGAATTTAAGCTCTATAAACGTAGTTGTCATATTATCTAGAATTCTTTATATTGTCATAATCATCTGATTGCTTTAATATAAATTAGCTTAATTTAAAAAATTGGTATCTATCACCAATATAATTTTATTGTTTTTATTTTTTTATAGTTTTATTTTTAAGCTTATTGTTTTTTAATTTATTTTATGAGAGAGATACAGAACAAGTGGGGGAGGGGCAGAGAGAGAGGGAGACAGAATCCCAAGCAGGCTCCAGGCTGTCAGAGCAAAGCCCGATGCTGGACTTGAACTCATGAACCATGAGATCATGACTTGAGCTGAAACCAAGAGTCTAATGCTTAACTGACTGAGCCACCCAGATGCCCCATAAAATGACCGTCTAGGGCAATGATTCTTCAGCTCAGGTCATAATCTCACGGTTCTGGGTTCAAGTCCCACGTCAGGCTCTGTACTGACAGCTCAGAGCCTGAAGCCTGCTTTGGATTCTGTGTCTCCCTCTCTCTGTACTCCTCCCCCACTCATGATCTGTCTCTCTCTGTCTCTCAAAAATGAATAAACATTAAAAAACATTTTTTAAGGGTTAAAAAAACAGATCTCAAGTCCAAGTCGTTAAAAAGAGTCAAGACAGATTATTGATCATTAAGTTAACATGTATATACCAAGGGACCTTGAGGAAATAGGACAACTAGGTATGTGCACTTTGATGAATTATCAAAACTTTGGAGATTTAACTAAAGACGGTGGCATTCACAGAAAGCATTTAAAAACTGACATCAGAAGGCTTAAATTTTCTTTGAGGAGATATTCCAAGCATTACGAGAAATGAGAAAATAGAACATGCATCAGAAATAAGCCTCAAATATGTTTATGGCTTTGTTTTTACTGATATATATGCATGTGTGTATGTATTTATATGTGAAAGATGTGTGTGTACATGTAGAGACTGAAAGGCAGAAAGAGAAAGAGCAACAGAGATAGAAAGATAAAGAGGGAAGGAGAGAGTTAAGGAGGGAAAGACTGTTGCCCTTTTCAAGTAAATTTTTGGTAGTCGAAGATATACCTTATGAAACTGAAGTATTATAAAGCAGAAGGGCAATTCTTTTTACAATTTCCTTCAGATTTTCCCATTTTGAAGCTGAGTGAACTGAGTCACAAGGAGATTGAGAGGTCTGAGCAAGATCACACGTTGACCTAAGGCCTAGCCAGAAAGAGCCCTGAAGCTGCCCGAGGCCCACGCTTCTTTTAACTCCAGCATCTTATCTTGTTTTGTGCTCTCCTGTGGTTGTGAAGATGCGAGTGATTAAGAAAAGGGACCAGTATTTAAGTAAATATCAGCAAACTTTTTAAAAAGTGTGCTTTCTTATGCCACTTGCAAAACTTTTGGAGGCAAAAAACAAAGGATAGAGCATCATCAACTTATTTTTAATTAGTTTATTCTTGTTTTGTTTGTGTAAAATAGGTTAAGAAAATGGAGATGACTCAGTCATTACATTATTAATGTTAATGTTTTAAATTAGCATTACTAAAAATGTTGCTTCCCAATAGTGATCTCTTTGAAATGTAATAGAACATGGCAATTTAAAAGTTATTTGTTAAAATGAATGCTAGAGAATACTTCATCCATGAATGTGCCCCCGGCTTAATCAGGTTCTTAATCTATATCCTTTTTTATCACTTAAAATCTAGAAAAACTGCTTTGAATTTTCTCTCCAATAGTTTCAAATACAAACAGTTGCCTACTTCATTCTACACAGTAAATTTCCCTCCATATGGACTTAATTTTGACATGGTTCTATAGCCCTCACTTTTGTTTTTGTTGTTGTTTTGGTGCTGCACAAAGAGTGCTTAGTGAAAGCTTTAAAAATGAACTAGAAATAAAAGGATGGATAAATGAGTATATTTGTCTCATAATCACTGGATTTCTCATCTAGCTCCTCTAAGTGACTATGATGTTATTTACGGCAGAGACTGCATCCTGTTGACCACTGTATCCCATTACCTCCTAGGTACTCAATAATGTTTGCCGAATGAACCAATGAATCCAAGTCTATCACTCTATATCTTCAATTTTTTTTTTTTCCAACTTTTATGTGGGTATATGTCTCATAACTTCAACTATACTGGGAGCTCTTTGAGTGTAGGACGCATATTTTACTGGTCGTGGCAAGCCCTAATTAGGGATTAGCAGAGTGCCTTGCATGAAGCAACACTTCAAAAATCAATGGGCGAAACATTCCCTTTGATTGCTTTTTTAAACCTAGAGATTGTGCCTGTATTTTTAAGCCTAAACCACAACAGTGAAATAAAATTTAGATCAATATAAAGAAGTTTTCAATAAGTAGGTATTAAAAATCCAATATCTAGCTCCAGTATCTAATATTTTGATAATGAGGTAGGTTTCCTTTTGAAGTAGTTTGTTTCTAAGATCTCAAATCTAACAAATATGCATATTAAAACCTAGAAATTTCTGTAATGGATGCCCTTATTTTATAGAAATTTATTTTAGATAATATATTTATACCTCTAAGACTCTGATTATAGCAACCTGTAATTACATTTCATATTTTCATACTTGAATGTCTTTCATCGTAGAGGAAACAATCATCCATTAAACAAAATGGAAAATATATGTAGAATGAAGAAAATTGGCTAGAGTCCCACCACCCCAATACAACCACCTACCATATTTTGGTCTATTTTTTCTAATTTAGTTTTTGAACACATATTTATAATTTCCTCTTCCAAGTTATCAAATTACATCTTATATATTTTATTTATTAAGTTTATTTCTGCTTAAGGAAAAAAATGCTTTCTAGTACTAAGTAAGCAAATTTAATTCCAAGTCATTCCCCAAACTTACTGATTGTGTTCTCCTCTCCCAAGGAGCTCATATATGCAATTGGTCTCACAGAATTATCAAACTATTAGACAAACAAAATTTAAATAAATGAAAATAAGGTATGTGTGTGAGAGCATGTATAATTTTTATAGATAGCTGTATCTTTAACACACTATCCCTAAGTAGATAATGAGACTACGTGCTTTTTTTAGAAAATTAATTCCAAAGGCACTCACAGTAAAGTATATTTTAAATAAAGTGAATTTTGTGTCCCTACTGGTTTCCACTATAAAACTGAAATTTTTAGGGCAAGTCATATTAACCTCTGCATCAGTCTCGTCATCTTTAAAAATAAAAGTCTAATATAAACATTCACCATATAGGGTTGTTTGGAAAATTAAAAGAATTAATGCTTGTACAGAAGTGTCCAAACACATAGAAAGTGCTTCGTGTATGTTAATTATAATTATCATTACTGGGAAAATTTTGTGGCCAAATAGTAATCTCAGATTTTGAGGCTGAAGTTTTTTCTTTTCTTGGCTTCAATTAAGTAGAAAATTCTAATTTTTTTGTCATAATAATCTTTTAGAAATCACTTAAATATTTCTATCTTTTTCATTCTATACATTCCTATCTTCTAAATTTGACCAATTGAAAAAATATTGAAAAACATGACCTTTTAACACTGACTCTCTGCTCTACTTTTCTCCAGTTATTTGACTTTCTGTTTTAATTTTTTTAATTAAAAAAATGTTTGTACCATTTATTCAATTTTGAGGGACAGAGCTTGAGCGGGGAAGGGTCACAGAGAGAGGGAGACACAGAATCTGAAGCAGACTCCAGGCTCTGAGCTGTCAGCACAGAGCCCAATGTGGGCCCGAATCCACAAACCATGAGATCACAACCTGAGCCGAAGTCAGATGCTTAACCAACTAAGCCACCCAGGTGCCCCTCTGGTTATTTGACTTTCTTACAGAATCTGGATTTAGTATAATAGAAATTGCTAGGCTACTAGGGATTTGTAAGCTATCTCAGAAGCTACCTGGTTGGATTTCTCAGAACTATATTCAAACTAATAACATGAAATTAGTATCCTATCAAAGGTAGAGAGCTTGTCAAATTAAGGTTCAGACCAAAAGATGATGTAGAAACAGATCATAGTGTGTTTGCCAGACACAAAGCAAGAGGAACCAGGAACCAGGAACCAGGAACTCAAGTTTTGGGTCTGCTTTGCCAGATGGCAAGTTATCTCTTCTGTTATGAGTACCACATTATACTCATTGATACCAAGGCTTTGATTTAAGTCAACAAGCTTGTTAATTTGAAAGTTTAGGAATTTAGGCCAGTAAGGAATTAGACTGACAATAGTCAATCAATAGACAAACAATAGACAATAGTTAATCCTTAGGTTGTTTTCCTTCCTTCCTTTCTCCTTTCCTGCCTTCCTTCTTTCCTTCCTTCCTTCCTTCCTTCCTTCCTTCCTTCCTTCTCTCCTTCCTTCCTTCCTTCTCTCCTTCCTTCCTTCCTTCTCTCCTTCCTTCCTTCCTTCCTTCCGTCCTTCCTTCCTTCCTTCTCTCCTTCCTTCCTTCTCTCCTTCCTTCCTTCTCTCCTCCCTCGCTTCCTTCCTTCCTTCTCTCCTCCCTCCCTTCCTCCCTCCCTTCCTTCCTTCCTTCCTTCCTTCCTTCCTTCCTTTCCTTCCTTCCTTCCTTCCTTCCTTCCTTCCTTCCTTCCTTCCTCAGAAACATCTTTATTACAAGTGTTTTTAAACACTTCTTTACATGCACTGCAGAATGAGTATCAACTTCCTTTCAGATTATTTCTTTGACTATAGAATATTTCCGTAGTGGTTTCAATACTTCTTTTGGATATTTTTTTTTTTATGTTTTAGAGACTTGTTTCATATTAAGTTAATTTAAAAGTGACTGAGTACTGGGGTGCCTGGGTGGCTCAGTTGGTTAAGAGTCAAACTTCAGCTCAGGTCATGATCTGAGCCCATGTTGGGCTCTGTGCTGACAACTCAGAGCCTGGAGCCTACTTCGAATTCTGTCTCCCTCTTTCTCTGCCCCTCCCCCACTCACATTCTGTCTCTCTCTCTCTCTTTCAAAAATAAATAAACATTTAAAAAAATAAAATAAAATAAAAGTGACTGAATGCTCTTTGGAAAAGAATTATTGTGTATACAAAAAAAATCAGTGCTTAATCTTAGTGGAACATGTAAGCAAACTTGGAATTCACTTTTTTGCTTTCATTGTCAATTCTAGACATAGGAAATAAACTAGGGCAGATGAAATGTGATTAGAATCAATGTATATTTCTCAATGAACTATTGTGATGAGGAGTCAATATAAAGATTAGAAACCACCATTCCAAAAAGATTCACTGGCAGTAAAATACAGAAAGAGCCTTTAGCATATGTCTATGTGAATTGGATTGTTTTTTGTTTGGTTAGATGAGAAAACATGGATCCTGAGTGATGAAGCAATTTTCCCCAAGATGACACTGGTAAACAATAGCAGAGCATGGTAGAGACACCACCTCCTATAGCATTTATTCTTTTGTTTGTATCAATTCATCACACTATTATTGTCCTTTAGAAATAAATGATCAGTACTTTACAGAACAGTGTAAAGAAGGGGAAAAAGTGTTACTGATATTGACTCAAAGACAAGATAAAGAGTATTTTGAAGCAGTTAGATTTGTGTATGGGTTATTTAAGAATGGTCATAAAGAATGTTAATAAGACTTTCAGGATATCTAGAGGATACAAAATAATGTAAGATGATAACTTATTAAAATCTATTTCAATTAGGCAGATCATATAGTTTAAACAGCAAATTATTCCAAAAAGAAATAAAATTATTCCATGTATTTGTCAATAGATAATACAAGATGTTAGTTCTTTTAACTATGTGAGTTTTAGAAGTTTATTCAACAACATAGTTCCTTATGACTTAAACAAAACTTTTTCTAAAGAGTAGACAGAGAGTATCTGTTTGACAGTATAAATTTATGAACAAGCATAAGATACCAAAATTCTAGCTTGGGTCATTCATTCCCAGAATACATCTTTTGTATTTGTTAGACATCTTTTGATACAAGATGAACTAAATTGCTACAAAATCATAAAACTATGAATCAGAATAAAAGAGTTTTGAGAAAAATATCTATTATTCATGACTGCTCTCTTTTCCCCAAATTTGGGTTTGTATTATGAAATATATTTTTATTATAAGGAGTCGCCATATACAAAAGTAGCTCTAAAGCTGTTAGCAGAACTTCACATTCACACAATAACATATCTTCCTTATTCTGTCAAATAGCTGGCTTGGCAAATTTTAAAATTTATGATGTAATAGAAATACGTTCTAAAATAGTATTCTCAGTATAGATATATCAAAACTGATTGTTTTCTTTGAAAAGATCTAATGGGAAAATAATTAGAAATGTATTTTACTCATATTTAGCCCTTAACAAATTAAACCCTAAGGAAAAGCTACACTGAAACTTTCTATCCAGAGTTCTATAATACTAATGTTTTATTTTACCCTAAAATACTTGCTCTGAATAAGGCTTCCGATTTCACTAACTTAGCCTGAAACTGATATGTGATATTTAACCCACTTTACCGAAGATTTTGTGAAATAGGAATGTTTGACTTTATTTCTGTAGAAAACCATGATCTTCAATTCCTTGTGGAGTAATGTTGTGTTTCATAGTTGTAGGCACTGGCCTGGAATATGATTATAGGAAAATTAGTTTATTTTAATGCCTATTGCATGCATGGATGACTCTGTTAAGTGAATAAAATTTGATAAGTAGATATATGATAAAGATATAAGTATGATTTCACAGAGTTTCAAAGTAAAGCAACAATTTGAAGAACAACAAAACTTCACATTTGATCTGATTTTTCATGTATTTTTAAATCACTTATCCCATAAATGCCAGGTATCTTCATGTGTCTTCTTTAATTTCTTTTAACTTCATGTTTGAATATTTTGTATATGGGACATATATAACTTTGATTAAAACATAGGGTCAAGGCACAGATCCAACCACAGTTCAGATAGAACGCGAGGTATTTGTTTAATGAATGAATGAATCTGTGGAAAAAAGATGAAGGTGTGGGCAAAGTCAGTGATTACCACACTAAAATACTTAGTCATTGTAAAGACAGTAAAATTAACATTAATATATATGAAGACAAAATTTTCCTCTTAGATCAACAGTTCAATATATACTTCCATTATAATAGCAAAACCCTCTACATGTAAAACATAGTTCCTTTTTTTTTCTTTCACTACTCTCTATCAGTACTCTTGTTTTACAGCATGAACTTTCACATAAATTGGTTAATCAAATTGAACAAAGATACAGTGATGAGTACTTTGACCATTATTTATATTCTAGAAAGTTCTAGAAAGGAGCTTTTTTCTATTAAAAGTGTTCTCACAAAACTATGGAGCAGGTCAACATAATTTTCCCTCATTATGTAACTGGGGAAATACAGTGATCCTCAGTGGCAGTCAGTGGCAGACAGAAGTTGTAAATTTATAAATCAAAATATTCAGATTTTTGCTTAGTTTAAGCTATGACCAATTCCATTTTCATAGAAACATTAGATATGTGCTTTCCTGCCAGTGGGGAATACTCCCCAGTCCCTAACTGCTATACCAAATGGGGGACTCAGCAGGTGGACCAGGTTTTTCATTCTAGAAACCTGTGTAGATTATGTAACTATAGACTTTATTCCCACCTTTTAATTAACTTTAATGCCACATCACATAAAAGAGTTGGCTCAGTTTCATTTCTTTGGATTCATATAATACATTAGACAGGAGGTCCATAATTTCCTTGACATAAAAAGTGCTTAAGATCATCCACAAGCAGTGCATTTTGAAATTCATTAAAGATCTCTGACATGTTCTTCTATTAGCAAGGTTCCAGAGAGCACAGATGGCAATTAGTCACACAGGTGTTTGGTGGTTAACTTCTTTGATTGAGGAGAGCAGCACCATCTAGGAAAAGAACCTCTGAATCTCCAGAAACATAGTATTAGATGCTATTCAGAGCATCTCCTATCAGTACTCTAACTTTACTCGATTCTTATATAAATTCTTTGCTCGTTAATTAACATATTATCCATGTTAAACTTATACGATGTTATATGTCAATTATATCTCAATAAAGCTGGGAAAAAATAAAGTCTTTACTCATATGAGAGCTTTCAAAATGGCAGATTGATGGAAAATCCAATCCTGGCAGGATGGATGGTTCTTTTAGCCAGTGGTTCTTCAAGTGTAGTCCCTGGACCAGCATTATCTTCATCACTTGGGAGCTTGTTAGAAATGCAAATTCTTTGGCCCCACCCCAGACCTACTGAGCCAGAAACTGGTGATGAGGCCTAGCAATTAGTGCTTTTATAAACCCTCCAGATGATTCCCATACAAGTGAAAATTTGAGAACCCCTGCTGTAAGCTCGTTGGAGGTGCCTGGATAAAGGGCTCTCCAGAGAGAACACAGTGGAATGTAAAAATTAAAGTATTATTACAATTTGTATTATATTTAAATTATAAAACACTATTTGGTCATGGACAGGATGTTTAATTCTTATTTTTAATTTCTTCATTTTGAATTCATTAGAATTAATGTATTTGAATTAATAATTTATAGACGTAGCACTATATGGATGGTAATATGACTTTACTGTATGAGGAATTTGCTGTAGGCAATGGTGGGATGGAAGTTAGTGTGGGAACCTAGATGGAGTTGCTTTTGCAATATGCTTTGCACATTGGAAGGGATCTGAGATGCCAAATTATCACCTTTGGTGTTCCATGTGTCCTTCTCGCATGCCCTATGACTTCAGGGTATTTCCTCCAATCACACATTACCTTTACACATCACAAAATAGAAGTGAAGAAAAAAACCCAACATCTTGAAAGATGGAGACATTAGCAAATTACCAATCTAGGGAGGCAATATGAAAAATATTTCTTTTCCTTGAGTTTAGTTTCATATACTCTTCAAAGCAATTCCAGAACTGGCAGTATGAAATATGTGTGTCCGTACAATTATATTTATATTCTCTTAATCCTTATTTCTTTTATTCTGTTCATTCTTTATACTGGTTTCCAGGTCAACAGTGCCAACTGTGAAAGCCACTGCTATTGGAAACTTAAAAACAAACAGAAAAAAGGACTCCTCTAGTTTTAGGATAATTGAAACAACTCCAAAATATGGTGGCCAAAGTGTTAATCAAAATTCAATGTGTAGCTAAAATTTTAATCTGATGAAATCATCATCAACAAATTACCACAGAAGTTTTTAAATTATAGCTGAGGGATATTTAATACACTGAATAAATAAATCAACAAAATTCATAATGCTGTTAACACTCACACCAAATTAAAAATATCATTATTTCTGAGATGTTAAAAAATAACTTATATGAACTATAAGAGGAATATGCATTTTGTTGGTATGGTCACTATTAAATATTCTCAATATCAGCTCTGTAGATAGCCATGTAGAAATAATTATCACAACTGTGTGATATGAATAAAATAAAGTAGCGGTAAAATAACCAATGTTCTCATTACTTCAAAACTTCCCTCCTCAATTTCAGGAAAGATACCGCATGATTAAGTCTATCTAAAGGCACGTGCAGGCTCTGTAATAAATAGCTTTCCCCACAAGCCCTGAAGAGATTATGTGTGTGTTGGATGGGTTTAGCTCCAAGGTTGGGTTGTTGCTGAAGACAGGAAGGGAACTCTTGTTAGTTTTTCACAGACGCTTCCATTATCCACTGGTCACTAATCTATCTTTATAAGTCCTTCTGTTGCATATGTTGCTATTTGCTGGGTCTCCTTTTACCTTAGGCAGAATAGAATAATATTCAGGAGGCTAGGTTAAAAAAGACCTCAAGCAGCAGAGAATGTAGTTTGACAGGACGCTTTACAGATGGATAATGATAGTAATGAAAAAGCTGTGTAATTGCTCTTTGTGGTGGGCCAAAACCTCAGTCAATGGCTGATACACATGGAACAAAATTATTAAGGCACTTTATTTCAGAGCTGGAATGGTTCCCAAATTAGAACAGACCCGCTAACAGTCCATCTGGCTACGTTTTGGAATGGTAGACAGATTGTGGCCTATGGACGCAATTCTTTAGAATAAAAACAAACGGCAGAGGTGCTTCTTTGCCAAAAGACCCAAAGGATTTCGCAGGAATTTTATCCATATCACAGAGCTTTGATTGCTCATGTCCAAAGCAGAAAAATCTCAGGAAAGATAGGAGTATTCAATGTCATTGGTGTGAAAGATAATTTCCCATTTCCTGGTAAATGCAGAAATACTTGGCAAACTAGATGTGAGATCAATTTATTTGGCTGGTATGCTTTACAAAAGATCAACATACTGCCAAACCAGTGGGAAAAATGGCACTCTGGCTTTCCTTCATATGACTCTGGTATATACAAGAGCCACAGAGAACCAAGACTTGTTTGGATCATGGTTAAAATTAGGGCTGGCCTTAAATTTAGGAAGAACATGATCATACGTTCCAGTTGGTTAACTATCAACTCCTTTAGTTAGTTTTGCCAATGTCAAATAGTACCTTTCTGTTCAAAGAAAGATTACAGAATAAAAGCCTCCAAAGGGAGAAGAACTTTGGTGTTTTTGTTGTTGTTGTTGTTTCTGTTTCTTAGGGACACGCAATCTAACCCACAGGGGGATCACCCAGTATAGACTAGGGCTCCTGAGCTTTGTGGGTACAATGCAAATTGGAGAAACCAAAGCCCATTCCCTCTTTGGTCAACTCATGGCATTAGTGTAATGAAGGTTGTATAATCCCTTTTGCTCTGCCATACCAAGGCCAGACAGAGATGAAAGCCTGCAATAATAATGAGGGAGGCCAAGCAGCACTGAATGGTAGGTGACCCGGCTCACAATAGGCATTCAGTAAACAGTCCACTGAATAAGATAAATTAATTCTAGCCTCAGTTCTGCTGATAACTACCTATTCAACCTTAACTACTTTTCTTTTCTGAGGTTTCACAAAACAAGGATGATAATGGTGCTCCCAGGACAAGTATGAAGTGGGACAATACCCAGAAACACGTCTTAAGAAATCTGAGGGATTATAGATGATACTTCTCTAAATGTCGCCCAGGAACTAACATTTTAGAGGATAAAAGTAGTACTGATTTTCTCATTTTTATTCTTATTTTATTAAAATAGGTAATCTAAATTGAAGAATACTTTTTTTCCCATGGGACTCAGTTATGTGATTTTCATTTTGAATAAGCCAAAAGTATGTCTGATAGACATTTTCATTTTTCCCAAATTAACCAAAATGCCCAAGAGATCGCTTGGCACCAATAATCCAATATGACTTCATTTTTGCAGGAAGTTCTAATCATCTTCCTAATCTGCCACCCTTTCCTCCAAAAGCCTGACATTTTTTTTAAACAAATTATGCTTCATGTTTTCAATTGAAATATTGGCCTTTGACTTCTCTTGAAATGCAAAGCCCAGCGTGCTAAAAAGCATTAAGCTGCTCTTGGTTTTTAGGTTTTTTGTGTTAATGAAACATCAGAGGTAAGGTTTCAATGAGGGAGGATACTGAAAAAAAGATCAAAAAGACTTGGCATTGTTGGATGCTTAAACATGGATTGGGAAGTCAGAGTGGGTAGACACACTGAAATGAAGAACTGTTCATTTCATCCTTTCACTGTGGGTTTACTCTGAAGGAGAGTGGAAAGATAGAATCCTTTGCTCACAGGTTTAGTGGCCAAGTACATCTGGAATTGTGTACAAAGATAAGCTATTAGCATTTTAGAGTCTTTTTCCTCCTTGCCCAGTAAAGTCAGAAAATACTTTCTTTCTTTTTTTTTTTTTTTTTTTTTTTGCTATGTTATTTCTTTGAGAAATAAATCTGGAGGTCATGGCTCACGAGTTCAGGAGCAGTCTGCTTTGACCTTCCTGATGTTTATTTAGCTGCTGGTATACTCTTATCTTCCTAGAGACCTGCTTTCAAGTAGAAAACAAATCAAGTACCACGGGTGAACAAAAGATCCCTTTATCTAACAGAGGGATGATTTTGAAGATGCTACTTTTAAAAGAATGATATAAAAGAAAAAGCTAACTATGAACATTTTGTCAAGGTCATAAAATTATGTATCAAAATAGCTAAAAATAAAACCAAGAAACATGATTTACTAGACATCTATCAAATGTTTGGCACACGTTGCAAAATACCTCTAATTTTTCCACAGTCCTAAAAGGTATGAATTAGTAGTTTCTGTTGAAAGAGTAGAAAGCAATGCTGAGCATAGTTGAAAAGCATGCTCCAAGTTGCACAGGGAGTAAATGGATGAACTGGGATTTGTAAACTAGGGGAATCTACTTCCAAAGCCCATTTGCTTCCCACTAACCCATGCTGCCTCATATGATATGATCTGTTTGGTCCCAAGTGCACAGATTTGCTCAGAGATTGCAAACCTGACTCATTCAAAAATAACTATCATTCTTTAGGAGCACCTGGGTGGCTCAGTGGATTAAGCATCTGACTCTTGGTTTTGGCTCAGGTCATGGTCTCACGGTTCATGAGGTTGAGCCCAGCATTGGGTTCTGCACTGACTGGATCCTGCTTGAGATTTTCTCTCCCTTTCTCTCTGCCCCTCCCCTGCTTGTTGCCAGCACACTCATGCATGTGCTCTCTCTCTCTCAAAAATAAATAAACATTAAAAAATAACTATCATTCTTTTGAATAAAGATGCAAATGTAGGGAGACATTATTTCTGTTTCCATCCATGTTAGCATCCCTCCCAACAAAACTCCAAAGTTTTACAAATTATGGTATAAAAAAACATTTCTTATGAAAAGTTTGAATTTCTTAGAGTGATAATGAGGAAGTATTAAACTCATATGTAACAGTGGTTGCAGAATGGAGGATAATATTTTTGGGAAACAAGTTTCATTATATTGTCTCTTCCTCCCTCATTTTTCAGTAAAATTATATCAGAAGGCTTTACTGAAGACAGATACAGACATTACAAGAAATATTTACCTTTATCCAAGTCCAGAGAGCATACAGTGTTTAGAAATATATAAATAACCCCATATAGAACTGTTTGGATACTCATACAAAAGAGATAACATTTACTGAGTTATACTAGGTATTTTATACATAGTGTCTCAATCTATATAAAAACCAAGGGAGAGACTGTTTACTACCCCTATCTTACAGATGAGAAGACAGAATCAGAGAATTAAAAACTTGCCCAATATTACTAACTCAGTCAATGATAGAGCTGTTACGCTAATCTTAACTCAGTAAACTATATTGCTGCTCAACATTACTTACAGATTATTTTATGGCTATTCACAATAATTCTCCCATAATTATTCATGTGAATATTCAGGAAAATGGGTGTAAACTTCACTATCATTGAATCTTTCTGGCCTATAATTTTTAACTCTGTACTTATGCTCTATTTTTCTAAGTATGATCAGCATTTCTTCTAATCATAATATATGACTTATATGAGACCCTGGAACAGTTGTATAACTGAAATCTAGATAATTCATACCAAACAACTTTGAAGTGCACATTTTATTCTTTATATTTAATGAAAATTCCACCTAGCTGAGTATTTTACCTGTAACCTTGAATTCCTTAAGTGCACAGGGCTGTCTTGTTTAACATTTTATTTTGTAAGCACTTAAGCAGTTTCTTGTGAAATGGAGACATTGAGAACCTTTGTCTTATAGCAGTAAGTATGAGGATCATTTGACATTATGTATGCTAAAAGTCTTATAAACTGAAAACTAATATACAGATAACTATTATCTTGCTGCTGCTTCCATCATTAAGCTAAAGTCTACAGCTTTTGAATGAGTGAATGACTGAATTAATGTTCTCACAAAGACCAAAAAATACCCCTCTTTGGCTCAGTAGTTTTCACTTGAGATATACAGAAAATTGCCAAAGAATTTCAAAATGGAAAGAATTTCATATTGAAAACCAGAAGTAAATAAACTTGGCTTATCTACTCAGGGCTGTAAATACTATTTAAGCACTTGCTCTTGGCCTAAGAGGCAGTGTGATCATTTCTCCGACCTAATTATGAAGTTCAATGCAGACTGAGCTACAGTATGGGACTTTTGGAACTACCAAAACAGCCTGAACTCTGTTCAGCTAGCACTCATGTTAGCATTTTTCTATTCTATCTAAGAAGGAATGAGTTAATTGGTGAGGCTATCCAGAAGTTTCTTCTCACTTCTAGTCATCGATTTTAAGCTGTGAGTGCACGGAAGAAGTATAAGAGCATTTTTAAAGTGCAAAATAAATCCTGATAGCTGTTTTCTGCACTAAATGCTTTCTGCCCCCAGACAGACACATGCTATTTCATGGAAGTGAGTGGCATACTTTGTCACCAGTCCTGGGCATTAATTTTGTTCCTGCTCTATTGATCAGCTTAAAGAGATCTATCTTATTATGCCATGCATTTCTATTTAAAAAAGGTTAATGTTTGCTGGTTAACTGGTTTTGGAAAGAAAAACCAGAGACCTTATAGAAAAGTTTGAGCTCTTATTCCATTATGGAAAAAGTGACATCTCTAAAAATTTTAGAGAATGGTAAAGAGCATCATCTTTTCTCTCTTTTTTTTTTTTCCTAAGAGGAAAGCCTTAAAAAAATAAGTTTATTGACTTCTTTATGTTTTAGTATATTTTCATAAAGTTTCTTTTGGGTAATTCTTGATATTAAAAATTAGTGATGGAATTTAAATATGGACTGTGGATTAAAATAGTATTATTGTTAAATAAATGCCATTTTTTAAAGTTTTAAAATTTATTTTGAGAGAGACAGAGACAGTGCAAGTGGAGAAGGGGCAGAGAGAGAGAGAGAGAGAGAGAGAATCCCAAGCAGGCTCTGCACTGCCAGCACAGATCCTCATGTGGGGCTCGAACCCACAAAGCCATGAGATCATGATCTGAGCTGAAACCAAGAATCGGAGGCTTAACCGAATGAGCCACCCAAGGTGCCTTTGTGACTTTTTTGTAAGTTTGAAGGCCTATTGAAATAAGTGAGAGAAATACACTGATATTAAGAAAATGCTGTGAAATAATTTTCTTCATTTCAAATGAACATTTATAAAACATTTTTTAAGCCGTAAGTAACACAAAGCTCAGTGAGATAAAAAAAGATCTTTCCTCTTAAGTTCTGTTCCAGGTTTCAGGCTAAAATGAATTTCCCTCATTGACAACACCTTCTAATATGTTTAGTGCTTTGGAGAAGAAAACTGTAATTGGGCACTTTGAAGGGGAAAGTGCTCATTGGGTTACTCAATAGAACCACAGTGTATCAGAACAGATGAAGACAAACAGATGAAGACTTCTACTGGTGGTGGAAGTCAGAGTAGAACTCAAGTTGCACGATGAGTTATTATTGCCCCTTTGCTATGCTGCAGTGGATAGGGTCCTGGGTGTTTGTGTATCATCGAGTATAGGGTTTTATTAGTCTAGTTCTATATCAGACATTTTCCACTTTTCATTCCAGTTTTCAACTTCTCTCTTAGATATTAATACAGTTAAATGAAATTACATTTCAAACATTCTAAAGCATAAATGAAAACTTATAGATATAACTATACATCCCTTATCCTTTTCTTAAACTCTGTAGAATTCCATAGCTTTTCATTTTAACAGTGACAATATCTTCTCCATTTTTTTTTCCTACTACGAGCTTAAGGTTAGTCTACTAAGAAGGTAATTAGCTTATTATTTGATCATTGTTTTAGTAATTTTATTTTAAAAATTAATAAAAATAATTCTTATATCAATCATTAAACTTTATCATTCTATGAATCACTTTTTAAAAATATATATATTTAAATCATCTGAATGAAAAATCAATATTTTTATTCTCTTGCATAAGGGCAAACAACATGTTTGATAAATTTTATTCTTACCAAATTAATGGAGTTGACTAGTTATTATGGGACTGTTTTAGCCAAAGCCCAAGACACTTTATAGTATGCCACTGATAAATGTACACTTACTTTATTTAGAATGGGTGCTATTAAATATAAAACTTTTCCCATCTTTTTCTAGTAGAAAATTAGCCAGGTGATATATGCCCAACACATGCCTTTTAAAATATCACTAACTGGGGCGCCTGGGTGGCGCAGTCGGTTAAGCGTCCGACTTCAGCCAGGTCACGATCTCGCGGTCCGTGAGTTCAAGCCCCGCGTCGGGCTCTGGGCTGATGGCTCAGAGCCTGGAGCTTGTTTCCGATTCTGTGTCTCCCTCTCTCTCTGCCCCTCCCCCGTTCATGTTCTGTCTCTCTCTGTCCCAAAAATAAATAAACGTTGAAAAAAAATTAAAAAAAAATATCACTAACTGATCCACTAAATTGTAGCAGTGATCATTTTGCTATGATAATGGATAATTAATGAAGGACACAGAAAATATAATAAGAGACTGACTTAAAATTTAATTTTTAATAAACCTAAACATTCAAAATACCTTAAAAGTCATAAAGTCTCTCCCTTTATTAGGACCATTGTGGTTACTGCCATAACAAAAGGAGCCAAAAATGCATAATTCTATTTTTGGTTGAAAAAGCAGACAGACCCAAATCATCAATCTTTTAGTGTGTCTGACTTTCTGGATGGGCGACTATCTAGTTTATACCCCTACCCTCTGGGGTATTCCCAGCATTTTAAGCGTGAAAAGTGTTTATTTCCTGTCTCAATTCCTCTTGTATTATGATACGTATTCTTCAATAGAGGTGGTGAGCATGTGGTCAGCATTATCATCCATTTAAGATCGTTGCATGCTAAGATCCACCCTGAGGTTAGTGTTCTATCCTGGGCTAGACAGTTCTGATCCCCTTCACATGGAAAACATCCTGTTTCTCTTTCTTTAAAATGATTTATCCCTCTTTTCTGTATTCTAGTGATTCTTAATATTTTTTTGATCAGAGACCCTTTTGAGAATCTGAAGGCAGCCAAGGAGCTTCACGCCAGGCAGATAGGCACAAGTGTTCACGACTTTGTGTGCTGTTTCAGGATATGCTCTGCCTCATAGCCTGTATGTACACCCTTCAGGAGAGCAGTTATTGAGATAAGAATGTCCTCAGGTTGTTCAAATAGTGGGTTCTTCGGACCAACTCTCTAAGATATTCTTTTTTATTAAAGTAGGCTTCATGCTCAGTGTGGAGTCCAATATGGAGCTTGAACTCATGACCCTGAGATCAAGCCCTGAGCTACAATCAAGAGTTGGACACATAACCAACTGAGCATCCAAGTGCCACCCAACTCTCTCCGATATTAACTGAGTACAACTGAGAAGAGATTTAGTATCTGCATTTTAACAAACTCTAAGTGACACAGATGTATGAAGCGTGTACCACACTCTGAGAAAGACTCCTTGAGAGTCTGGGATCCTCAGATGAAGACTCTCCACTCTGTGCCCTCTCCAGGTTTTATGTTTCTTAGTTCCTAGAAGAATTTGAACTTAGAGACCTTACATACTTTATTTAGTTTACAACATGTTACAACATGTTGTTGTGTTATAAAGACTCCCTAGATAATTATCTTTTATATATAAAACATTCATTTAAATCCCCAGCATAAGGATTTATGAAAACCCAATCACTTGCATCAAAGTCCCATTGTTTTTCTAAAGTGTTCTGTGAAATTTTTACTTCATAATGATCTACATTTATTGATTGTACCACCTGTTTGGCAAGTGTATTATGTTTTAGTTATTCAAGATCTTAATTGCTATTTAGGGGAGGCATATGGTTATCTTATTTCTCCCATTTTTAACTGAGATATAATTGATATATAACATTATATTAATTTCAACAGCATAGTGATTTAATATTTGTATACATTGTGAAATAATCACCACAATGTCTAGTTAACATGTATAGCCATTCATAGTTACCATTTCTTTTTCTTCTGAAAAAAACTCTTCTGTTTTTTCTGAACTTTTAAGTTCAGAACATAAAGGGAACTTTTAAGATTTACCCTCAGCAATATGGTAAACATAGTTAGTAATATTGTTGTATATTATATTTCATATTTTGATCATGAGCTTTTGAGGACAAGGATCTAGTACAGATCTATATAACTACTGATTGCTCAGCCCAGTGTCCCAGGAAGTAAGGAACTTAATAAATCTTTATTGGTTGATAAATTCATGATTAAAGAAAGAGGGGCGCCTGGGTGGCGCAGTCGGTTAAGCGTCCGACTTCAGCCAGGTCACGATCTCGCAGTCCGTGAGTTCAAGCCCCGCGTCGGGCTCTGGGCTGATGGCTCAGAGCCTGGAGCCTGGTTCCGATTCTGTGTCTCCCTCTCTCTCTGCCCCTCCCCTGTTCATGCTCTGTCTCTCTCTGTCCCAAAAATAAATAAACGTTGAAAAAAAATTAAAAAAAAAAAAAAAAAAGAAAGAAATGTGCCTCTGAAATCAGTAATTTTCCTTAAAAGTCTATGACAATGTACTCTTTCACTCTCTCACATCCAGTGAGTCATTTCTTCATGGCACAGGTCTCTGGGATCAAACACATCTTACGTAGGATTACATCTCAACTCTGATACTCGCTTGTTGTGTGTTCTTGGGCAAGTTAGTGAATGCCTCTAAAAGGCTCAGCTTTCTTATATGTAAAACAAGAATAATAAGAGAATTTCCTCCATAGAATTGTTGCTTCAAAATGAATTAACAGAAAAAAATGCATAGAATAATGCTGGAATATAGCAAGTACTCAGAGTTACTTATTTGATTTCTTGGTAGTGTTGGCCCCTTGTGGCATGTTGTAGGCAAAACTCTAAGATGACCCCCAAGAATCTTGCCCCCCTGGTGTACTGTCCCACTGTCCCACTTGAATACATGCCCCTTAAGTGTGAGCGGGACTGTGAATATATTCTAATCCACTCCCATGATCAGACTGTGTTATATGACAGGAGTGAAGAGTTTTTGCAAATATAAGGAAGGTTTCAAATCTGCTGACTTTGATTTAATCAAATGGAAGATTTCCTGGGTGGGCCTGAGTTATTCAGAAGAGTCTTTAAAGGAACTGGGCCTTCCTGAAATCAGAAAGTGTAAGAATACAAGGGCTGAAGACAGGGGCCACATGGCAGGGAACTTCTGGCAGCCTCTAGGAGTAAAGAGGGGTCTCTGGCCTATAACTAGCAAGAAAGTCAGGAATTCAATCCTATAACCACTGAGAAAACAGGAATACTTATCCTACAATACCAGGAGATTAAATTCTTCCAACAACCTTGAAACACCCTTGGGAGAGGACCCCCAATTCCAATGAGATCAGAGTGGGACGGATACCATGATTTCAACCTTGGAGGACCATGAGCAGGGTAGAAAGCTAGCAGTAGAAAGGTGGTAACATTGCATAACAAACTTATGAATGCTTATTAAAGTTGTATAAACCACAAATTATGCCTGGAAGTTTTCAAATCTGAAAAAAAACTTACATATAATAGAAAGAAATAGGTAAATGGGCCACTTTCTGTTTTTGTATGCCACTTTAAGATTTCTATTATGATTTGGCATTATAAGCTGGTCTTCCTATTGCCACAACTGAGTACATGTTACTCATGTATTGTATACAACAATATCATAGTGTTCCATTAGGAAGCAATTTATGGTCACCTTTTTCTGTGGCACATAAATAAATTTTGAAACATTTTTGTATGTTTAATATGTTTTCATAACTTTCAGAATCAAACATATTTCTGAAAACACTTCTATAATGGAATCATGACATTTCTTAGCCGTGTGGACACAGTCTGTACTTAAAAGGTTCCATTCTTTTTCAATGTATTACAGTTAATAAATTTTCTAAGTATACGTCATTACATGTTATTAACCATGAAAACCAAACTCGGGGTTAAATTTTTGCTTTGCCATCTCAGTGATTTGCATTTAAAGGGAGAAAAATAATCAGCCAAACAGGACAGCCAAGAGTTTGTCTTCCACATTAAACTGAAATAAATTAAGGTTGGGAAGTGTTGATTAAGCTTGCACCGACCTTTATGAAGCTTTCTGAGAAGCCATCATCTTTTAGAAGGGAGACAAGAAGCAAGGAAATGTTAGAATGTATAGCAGAATGCCTGATATTTAGTGAAATGTCTCTGGGTTCTTTGCCCATGTAAATTAAGGTGTCACCCCCAAAGTAGAATAGCTGCAATTTTAACTGAGTCTTTTGAAAAGATAGAGTATATAGGTGTAATTTAGAGCTCTGGCTAAATATTTTGGCCATTACTAACTTAAAAATCCCTTTCAGTGCAGCAGAGGAAAGCATTTACTATGTTTGACTTTACTGAAGTGCAACATCACAGTGCACTGACAAGTACCTCCCCAGGGAGCTTAATGTATAGTTAGGCTACAGCTTAGGTATAGAGTTACACCTTCATTCTATTTGCTCCTGCCTTATCAGATATCGCATGCACACCAAAAGAATGCAAAGAATGTCATCAAAGAAAGACCACAGAATGGGGCACCCAGCTGCATCAGTCAGTGGAGCATGTGACTCTTGGTCTGGAGGTAGTGAGTTCAAGCCCCATGCTGGTTACAGAGATTACTTAAAAATAAAATCTTAAATAAAAAAAGAAAGAAAGACCACAGAACCCCTAAGAATTTCACTATGTCTTTTAATTCTAATTATGAAGAAAAACAAAAAACAGGGTATCTATGTCCTTTATATAATTAAGTTAGAATAGTTTTGTATAACTCAATTTGAGCTTCCAATTCAGCTCAGTTTTAATTCTGACCATTTTAAGTGTCATTTTCTTTGTTTTCACTTGTAACTGACAACCGTCATTTTAGGGTATTTCTCAAATATTTTTGCCAAGATTTAATTATTAGATATAACAAAACATTGTGGTCTGTTTTTTATTTTTTTTATCATCGGGCAATATTTTTTTCCAAAAAATGCAACTGATCATTGATAGTGAATGGTCACAAACAATCCCAGATGTCACTAAAGCTCATGGAGGAACAATAAGGGGAAATGATAGGAATTTCATTGATAAAGAAAAATATTACACAGGATACACATAGAGCTATGAATACTATCTGTTCTTAAAAAGTATAATTAGCTATAATCCTGAAAGTAATATTATTATTTGTATTCAAGTGTTTTATAGGAAAAGTTATCACTTAGCTGAGGTATGTTAGACTTAGCTTTAAAAATTTGACAGACATTGGCTCAGGTATTATTAAAAATATATTATTTGTCTAGATTAGATGCAGAGACTACATCCTGAATTAGAATTTTACTAAAACAAGTAAAGGCAGCAGATGTAGCTAATCATAATGATATGGAAACCTTGTATGAAAAGAAGGAAAAAAATCAGTAATCAATCTCAAGAACATATGCATGAGATTGAAAGAAAAATTTAAGAGCATTTCCTTTAAGTTATCTCTTTATAATTTTTTTAATGTTTATTTATTTTTGAGACAAGAGACAGCGCATGAGTGGGGGGAGGGGCAGAGAAAGAGGGAGACACAGAATCTGAAGCAGGCTCTGAGCTGTCAGCACAGAACCCCATGCAGGGCTCGAACCCACAAACCATGAGATCATGACCTGAGCCGAAGTTGGACACTTAACCGACTGAGCCACCCAGGCGCCCCGTTATCTCCTTATATAAATAATTTGAGAGCATTTACTATCCAGAGAAATAAAACGGCCAGCCTTCAATAAGGCCACTGCAGTTCTCATTACCATCTTGAGCTGAATTCTATAGCTCCAGGATTCCATTCAGCTCATTTCACTCTATTAGAACCTCAAAGATTTTAAACATTGCACTAGGTGTTTCTGCATATCCACAGAAACAGAATGTGCAACAGCCAATTCAATTGTTTCCAGCACCTTCCAAATTGAATCCTGGGGACTGGCAAAGTAGCATAAATGTCTGAATCTGGCCTGATGTAAGTGTGGAGTGTGGAGTGCTGCCCTGCCTAATATATTACCTTTTACAAAAAGATAATCAAAACCTCTACCAAACAAAATGTGCCTGCAGCCAAATCTAGCGTGCAGATTACTAATTGTTCCCTTCTGTTCTACCACCTTTTGAATGGGGGGGGGGGGTGTTGATCTCATTTTCTATCATGGCCACTCTTCTAGTTCATGTTCTCAGTGTTTTCAGGGACACTGGCCTTCTTTCAATTCTTTAAATGTACTATGGAGCTGGTACGTATTCTAAGTCCTTTGGACCAGAACCCTGACTTCTTGTTCTTCTGAGAACTCAGTTGAAATAACACTTCCTCAGGTAGACGTTCTTTGACCACCTGAGGTCCTCCTATTATTCTTATCTTATTGCTTTCCTCTATGGTATTTATCATAAGGCATACTTATATATTCCTCATAGACTATAAGCTCCATGAAGGAAGGGACCAGGGTTTATCCAGTACCCAGTGCTGTGTGACACATAGTAGGTACTCAATAAATATTTGTTGAATGAATGAATGAATGAATGGTCTAAGAAGTAAGGGAGGAGGTAGAGGAAATGATTTTTAAGTTGAAAACCCAAGGATACCTGAGAGTTAGCAAGGCAAAGGATCCTGAGTGAGGAAAAGGGGGAGCAGTTCCATGGCAAAGACTATAATAGGGAGAGAGCATGGTGTGCTCTGGGAACTGAAAGGTGCCTTCCTATGACAAGATTCTAGAGAGTAAGAAGAAAGAGGCAGTCCATATCTTTTCATGGCCTGAAATGGAAGCCCCATGTCAAAGATCTGTGGAAGCACTACTAGGCATTTATCCACGGGATACAGATGTGCTGTTTTGAAGGGACACATGCACCCCCATGTTTATAGCAGCACTATCAACAATAGCCAAAGTTTGGAAGAAGCCCAAACATCCATTGATGGATGAAATGGATAAAGAAAATGTACACACACACACACACACACACACACACACACCATGGAGTATTACTCGGCAATCAAAAAGAATGAAATCTTGCCATTTGCAACTACGTGGATGGAACTAGAGGGTATTATGCTAAGTGAAATTAGTCAGTCAGAGAAAGATAAACATCATATAACTTCACTCATACGAGGACCTTAAGACACAGAACAGATGAACACAAGGAAAGGGAAGCAAAAATCATAAAAAACAGGAAGGGGACAAAACATAAGAGACTCTTAAATATGGAGAACAAACTGAGGGTTACAGGAGGGGTTGTGGGAGGGGGGACGGGCTAAATGGGTAAGGGGCACTAAGGAATCTACTCCTGAAATTATTGTTGCACTACATGCTAATTTGGATGTAAATTAAAAAAAAAAGGGATCTGTGGGACAACTGTCTTCTGCCATGGACATCACAGATTTACAGTGAAATGAAGCAGATGAGCAGAGAGCAGCAGAGATGAGAGCTAGATAGAAAGTACTGCCAGGCTTCTTTAAAGCTTTCAATGCCCAGTTTCATCCCTAGAGTGAGGGGGAAAGGCAGGATTATTCTCTAGTAGCTGCTTTCAGTTTCTCTAAGCTGCCCTATGATCCTTCCAACAAAATACTCCTTGTTAAGGTGACTGCAAATGAGTCTGTTGTGTGAAATAAAAACACTGATTAATTCAACAGGATTTGAGGGGCAGGTAGCTCAATTTTGGACTTGGTGAGTCTTCAGTACCTGTGAAAAAGCTACATGAGTACATTAAGTAGGAACACAGGAGTCAACTGTTAGGATATGGTTATGGTTCTCTTGTATGAAGGTTCTACTTAAATACAGTCACTGTGTCTTTGGTAAAGTCGGTTGAAAGTATTTTGTGCTGATGCCTAACATTTTTCATACATGGGTAACATGATCAAATTTTGTTTGAATTGAGAGCCAGTAAATAGTTTATCTTTGTCAATGTATTTCCTAAGTATTTTAGTCTTTATGTAACTCAGTGTGTTTCTTTATTTGTATTTACTTACAGGAAAATTGGATGCAAATTTAGTACCCAATGGTAATCAATTTATTTTAAATGCCCAGTAAACTCTACTTTTTCTTGTTCCTTTTAAACAATTTGTATTGTTTTATCCCCAACTGTCCTGTTTTCAAACTATGCCCAAACTTTAAGACAACTCTAAAGATTTATGTATTCATTATATTTAAGTGGTATAACAGAGAATAGGAATATATAAATATTAGCATTTCTCTATAAATCAATTTAGTTCAACTTCTCTTTCTCCATTTATAATCAATCAGGAAGGATTCAATAAAAAATAGTTCAATACTGGTAGCAAAAAATTCTATTTCATTAAGAAAAATGACAAGTGATTTGGCATTAAAACTCACTGTAGCCTTATAAAGACTGTAAAACTTCAGATGTGTTTTGAGTTTATAATTTGTACCTATGATTGCCATGCAAATTCACTCCAGTGGGCTGAACAATAGATACAAATTGGATTATAAACTCCAAAGTAAGAAAATCAAATTATGGTTTTGTAAATGAAACACGAAACTGAGCACTGAATTCTTTTCAAGATAAAAGAGCAATAGAATTGAAATTAAGTGATAGAAACTGGGGAAGATACATTCACTGCTTCATTTGCATTAAATATCGACTTCAGAACAATATATCACATAGTTTTGTAATTAAAAAATCAGCTGCTGGAGTGTTTTGTTTTATGTTCTTTTGGTATATGTTAGATAATCTACGGGCTACAGGACATCTCAAGGTTGTGCTTTGTACGCAAACATACGAGAACAGTTTGGCAGATTGCAGGACAAGTTCCATTCCATCCGTTTGTCCATCCACAAATATCAAGCTTAATGTGTGGCTGGAACTAGCCATCCTTCTTAAAGGGCTTGGCTTAGGGGCACCTGGGTGGCTCAGTTGGTTAAGCATGGAGCCTGTTTAACAGCCAGGTTAACAGCCTGGAGCCTGTTTCAGATTCTGTCTCTGTCTCTCTCTGCCCCTCCTCTGCTTGCGCCCCTGTCTCTCTCTCTCAAATAAAAATTTTAAAAAATATATTTAAAAAAATAATTAAAAAATAATTTTAAAAAATAAAGGGCTTGGCTTGGACCATGCATTGTAGACTGGGTCTCTGGACTTCTAATTAATCCTGATAATCTGTATTAGAAGAGTTTCTGTTGTTTTAACTTTATAAGAAGTTCAGTGATAAGCAATTTAAAATTCACTTTAGTGGTTATTTTGGGATTATAAATATAGTATGAACTCATTACATGTATTTGGAAAAGTTTTCTAAATGTAGTAGAGAAAAAATATCCATAACTGATAAATAGGTGACAATCATTGTTACCATTTTGATGTATTCATCTCTCACTCTCTTTTATATAAACAGTATAATATCTATACACACATATAAATTTGGGATCATACTCTATTAGTTTTTTTGTCAAGTTTTGATTATATTGTGAGATTTTTTTATGCCAAAATTTTAAAAAATGTTAATAATTACAAAATATTCTACCAAATTGTTAAACCTATTATATTTAGTATTTTTTATTATTGGTTATTTTTTTCTGTTAGTGGTTTATCATTATCACAATTAGCAATTAGTAATATTTACATGTGATAATAATTGCTATATGATTCCAAATTTTAAATTTTGATAGAAATTAAAACTAAACAAAACATAGGCTACATAACAACAAAAGAAACAGCAGAGTAGAGGGAAACTGGAAAATTTATAGCAAAATTTATGATCAATCATGCCAATTATGACAATAAACATAGTTATATTTCTCCATTAAAAAAGACTAACTTTTAATTTGGTTATCAAATCCAATTATATCCTGCTTACATTGATAATAAACTAAATAAAACGATGCAGAAATGAATAAGTAAAGTAGATCAATAAAGTATGGTCTGATACCACATAAAATGCAAGAAGGGTTGAAAACTGAAATATGATGGTATAGAATCTCCCCTGTTCACATCCCAGTTAAGGCTGGATGTTATAATTTTTAAAAAACTGTTCCAGTTTTATGGGCAAGTATGGCACATATATTTCTTATATTAATTTACATATATCTCATTAGTGAATTTCACATACTTTAAGACATTTCCCCCCGTTTGATGATTTGCTTTCCCTTGTTTTGCATATTTTCATCAGTTTAACTCCTTTTTGAAAGAATTTTGAAACACTTTATATAGTTTTATTGCTAATAATTTGTCATACAGATTACAATTTTGCCTTTATTTTTCTATATAAATTTTTGTTTATGGAGTTTTTTTTTTAACACATAGAAGATCTCAAGACTTTGTTGTCCAACATACCTATCAGTTTTATAGTTTGTGATTATTTTTCTTGTGTTCTTTTCCTTAGGATGGCTTGAGATAAGTGTTCACCTTTCTCTAATTCTTTTTCACGAGTCTTTTAGCTGGAAGTTGGGATGACTCCTCAAGCTCCCTGGTAACAGTGTGCCCCGAATGACCATTTCTTCATAAAGGCAGGCTTGGCCAGGAGGAGCTTGTGGTAAATCTTCCCACAGCCTTCCTCCAACTGCGAAACAGCAAAGATATTTATGTCACTGTGAATCTCTACACCTGTGGTCAGTGATTTCATGCCGCTCATGGCTCATTTCATGCAGAGCAGCAGGAAAGGCTGCTGTGCAGCTTTCCCAGGGCTGAACATGAACTCATCTTCTCGCGAGCTGTCCCACACTGTCCCTGGCCTGCCAGAGAAGGGCTGAAAACATGCTGTGTGATACTGCTGTCTGTGCTTTCTCTTTAGGCTGGTCCGTGCACGAGGCTGGACCTGCTGCGTGTTAAATTGGTGGAACTGAAAGAATAAAATGCCCATGAGATAATGTATTTTGGCTTACTTTGTAAACTGGGAGGCCCTGATATTATTACCAAGAAGAAATGAACCTATTAGGCCCCTCAGTAAAATGTGACTTTCATGTATGCTGTTGCTTTTTATGTCACATAACTAGATATCCTGTCCTCTTGCCAAGTGGAGAGTGCCAGCTTGTTAAATTTAGATTTAGAAGGGTGAGGTAATTTTGATGGTTAGTATTAAAAGAATTTGAACTATGAAATGTAAAGTCTGCTTCTAGATGTGCAGGCTCAAACGAGGCAATGTTTGGTTAAGAAATTGCATTTGACAGACACTTAATGTGGTATCTCCTAGTATGGGGATTATACTGAACTGAGAAATCCAGGTCTGAAGACCTTGCCTGCTCAATTTTGATGATGTTTTGCCAAAGAAATGATGGAAGCCCCATCTTTGAGGCAGCTGATGCTAGGCTGGCCAGGACCTTGAGAACATGTTTTTAAAAGACCCTATGCTGGCAAGAGGTATAGAGATGACTTCATGGGACTTCTGAGTCTGGAATTTTTTTGCTTCTATTACCAATTATTTTTGCTAGATTTTTGACACAGTGTTTTTAATTTTTAAAATCTAAATAAAAATAACTGTCAACTTCCTGAAACTAAGCCTTAGTCCTGCTGCTGGTGTGGGACCGACCTCGTATCACCCCTCTTTCATCATCAGACAGGGGTGTGGATTGGAACAAACACAAGGAGCCTCCTTGCTACACTCTATGCTTGTATTTCTCTTGAAAAAAGTGAGAGTAGGGGCTAAATAAGTGAAACAATGGTAAGGAACCCTCCTAAACATATACATTTGAGCACACTTTCTTTCCCTTTGTTGAAACAAAACAAAACAAAACAAAACAAAACAAAACAAAACAAAACACTGCTGCAAAAGAACAAACTCTGAAAATACTAATGTGGAAGAAAATGCCATATTCTCAGATATTTTTTGACCATAATCCCTCAGGCAATTTAGTAGTACATATTAATAGTGCATTCTAAGAAGACTTCAGGCATCATGCTAGGGGTTTTATGATAGAGCAACCCCCTACATTCTGGATTTCCCAGCAAAGTCCTGGTTTATTCCTGTTGTCCTGATGTAATTATTAATAACATCCCTGTTCACTCACAAAAGTGTACCAGTTTGAGTGATAGTTTATATAGTCATATTATTTATGTGACTTATTATCTTTTCTCTTGTAAGAACCATGAGGCAGATGCTATTATTATGATCTCCATTTTGCAGATGAGTTACTGATTTATAGAAAAGCGAAGTAATTTATCTGAAGCCACACACTTTTTAAATGGCAGAGGCTGGAAATCAAACCCAGGCAGTCTGGCCGCAGATCTTGTCAGGGTGGGTCCCCAGGATTTGTCCTGAAGCTGAGTGACTTCTAATGTACAGTATACTCCTAGAGTGGAGCAGAATTGGATTCAGATTTGGGTTCTCTTCATCAGGATAAGCTCGTATGCATGCTTTCATGCTCTTGGCTCACAGAGCGGTAAAATGAGCTCTTGGAAGCACAAGTCTGCTAGCCCCCAGAGAAGAAAGTGCCGAACGGGGATGGAAATTCTCCCATTTGACTTTAGCGACTTCCAGGATGCAAGGAAAAAGACCCCAATCTCATGGTACAGACCCCTCAGGAATGGTTATGTGGCTTAGGGGAACTCTACTCTTGAGGCATTGGGCCAAAGTGGCTTAAAAGGATGAGTTTGCATACTCTGGCTGGCAGGTACGGCACACAGCTAGTGCAACATGAGGACAGTGTGTGTTAACTTATGGAGCATACTTCCTTTTGAAGTTTCTGTTTTATCCAGTAGGATAGATAGCACTACTTCTTTGTTGATCTCTAACCCCTGAATGCAGAAAACTCTTTGGGTATAGAAAGAAATAGATGGAGTGTACTAAGTAAATTGCATTTTTAAAATGTCAGCTCTGGGGTGCCTGGGTGGCTCAGTGGGTTAAGTGACTTCGGCTCAGGTCATGATCTTGCAGTTCGTGGGTTTGGGCCCCAGGTTGGGCTCTGTGCTGACAGCTCAGAGCCTGGAGCCTGCTTCAGATTCTGTGTCTCCCTCTCTCTGTGCCCGTCTCCTGCTCGCACTTTGTCTCTCTACCTCTGTGTCTCCCTCTCTCTCTCTCTCTGTCAAAAATAAATAAACATTAAAACATTTTTTAAAATGTCAGTTATTACCATGTTAACTAGCTTACTTTTTTCATCCTTAAAACTACCAGTGCCTTAAATCATGTTTCATTATATTTGAAAAGTCACCCCTTAGTATTCAAAGCAAGTAACTGGTCCCAGTAACTTAATGAGTTGGAATCAGCCATTTCTGGATCCATTTGACCTCTGTCCTGTGGGTTCTCAGGTGTACCATCTTATCAGGGCCTTACAACACTATGTGAGGGAAAATTTGCTTCTACAAAAGGAGTTTGTGGAATTGCCCTGATGGCTAAGTTTGAGAACAAATGGCTATTTCATGGGCATATTCCTCTGGCTCTAGAACATTGCTCATCCTGAGGCTTCTCTAAGTGGTCTTCAAATGACTACACACATAACTTGGTGATGGGAACACTTCCCAAGGTAAAGCGCCTACAAGTAACTGAGTGCAAATTTCTACATTCTCAATCTCTACATGAACTCTTTCCTAAGACCAGTAGGCCTTCGAATTTGTCTTAAGTGTGCCAAGTTTTTTCTCTAACCTCTTTTCATAAACAGCCTTCTCCCACTTGACAAAAGAATAAATGAACAAACAAAACACAAAGGCCACCTGACACCCATCTCTTGTGCATCTTTTGGGATATAAAGAACCTTCCTGGCTCCAAATATTGGTGTGGTGTTGGTAGAGCGAATGGCTATAACTAACCATTAGGTACAGTGATTAACTAACAAATCTTTTTGCAAGTCAGGTGGAGTCCTTAGCTTTCCACAAAGTTGTAAGAGGATCTAAGTAAGTAAAGCTGAAAAATGATTAGACATAATTCTTAATTTAATGATCAATTATCATGTGATTTTTGACTTATAACTGGGAAGAATTCAAAGAACTAAGGGACCTAACTATAGTAAAACTCCTCTAGCCCATCTGCTTTCTAATGTAAATAAATTTTCTCAGCACTTCAGTTAGAAAAACCAAAAATACAAATAGAACTGATGCTGAAATCTTTATACTTCTATCAATATATAATCTTTACCCATGGATATATGAAATAATTAGAAAAACAAAAAAAACAGAAAAATGAAACCCCACAAAGTACTTCATCAATCTCATAAAGAGAGGCATTTTCAATACTTTACTTTAGATATTTAGTAATTATTAAAATTCATGATATATTCATGTTGTCTTGTACAACTGTAAACTGATAATAATTATAATGATAATTCAATCCAGAAGAAATTATTTTCATGTGTGTATATTAAATTTTTATTCCCCGGGACTCTTATTAAGATTTAAATTTGTACATGTTTTTTTTCCTTCTTCAGGGAATCATAATGATGTGATTATCAAAATTTTCAAGTAAAAATTATTTTCAAGTAAAAAAAAGTGTTACTTTTTTTGGGTTTGAATTATTTCCTTAATTTCAGAAAGTGAAATGGAAATATGAGTTAAAGCATATGACAAACATAAATGATGCAGAAGTTCCACTTGTTAAATTTCTACCTATATACAAGGAAGAATGACAGGCTGATCACTTGGTCTTTTTGTGCCTTCATTTTTTCATGTTCACAATGAAGGGGTTAGATGAAATTCATTTATTATTTTAGCTGTTTAGCTCTTTATTCAGATGGAATTCCATGTGGAGGATAAAAGGCTGAGTTGCTTTGGTAGAAGTTGGCTGCAGCTAAGGCCTGGGCCATTCCCTTGCTGCCATAGTAAACTTTGAAGAGCACTTGAAGAATTCATATGGTAAAGAACTCCACTTGGGAGACCAGGAGTTCAAAGAGGTCCTTCCTGACTCAAAACCTGTAACTAAAAAGAAACAAATAATCTAGCCTTCAACCTCATGTGGTGGTACAGTCTTAGAACTTGTTTATGTAATAATTGGTGGTATGATCAGCCCTTTTATTTGATATGCAAGAACAAGAAGGATTTAGTAGACTCTGGGGTGGGAAGTTTGCTCCAGGGGGCAGCAGGTATTCTAAATGTTTAGACCACTTTGGAGTCTTCTTCTACCTAGGGAACACAAGGCTTGCTTTTGGTAAACCTTACCACATTTGCCAATGATTCATTATAAGAAATGTGCAGTTTGATGTAACCAATTTAATGTCTAAAACATTTACAATAATATCACCCAGCCAAAAAGTTACTTTTAATATTCTAACTTTAATTAAACTACCTGCTGCTCTGTCTCCAGTGTACAATGAGGTAAGACATGAGCACTATGATTCACCTGGAGATTTACATCAGTGTTAGAGACTGAATGATGATAAAATACTCTCAGACCTCCTGCTCTTTAATTTAAGGGCAATAACTTTTTTTTGGTAATTCTCATAACTCTCAGTTCTATCCCCCTTTCAACTAGGAAAGGTGGAGAGAGAAAAGGGAAATCTGGTAGATAAGAATGATATCTTCTCAATGACTGAATTTTTCAGTTTGTTTCTTAAGCGTTCCCAGCTTGTGGACCATTTAAAATACCCAGCTCAGGAAACTGACATTAGATAATATGAAGATAATTACTCTGAAGGCTGAAGGTATCCACTCTATGTCATAGAAAGTTTCCCAGGAGAATAATTTTAGGTCAAGATTTGTGGTTAGGGTATTAAGATGAAAAGATCAAAGTAAAAAAATTAAGAGGTTGATCTTAGAATTCATTCAGACCATCTGACTAGATAAACCCTCTGCAGATTGGAGGCTTGCTGAAGACCTTATTAAGTCAAGTTAATGGGAAATGCAAAGCTAATGCAGTTATATTTGTAACTCAATTGAGATGTAAAGACCATGAGCAGTGTTTAAATATTATTACAATGACAAGTACATTCAAGAGGGTCTATCTGGGAACTAATCTGTCCCAAACTTCCACATGCTGCTGATGGAACAGTGCTTTAAATAGGGCAAATAGGCAATTCAGTTTTAATCACTAAAAATCTTATCTACTGGAAAGATCGGACTGGCAACATAATTAAATTCAATGATTTGCTTCAGAACACAATTATAGAGTTCATCATTTGTTGCACTTTAGCTAAATACAGCAATATGTCAAAATGTGTGGTGAAAACTTTTTTATTTTTCCCAGTACAGAGCATTTAATCAGCTTTATTCCTCAAAATAATGACTGGGTTAGACAGGGTTTCCTAAATAGTGTACCATGTGGTTTTATTTTCTCTTTAAAGACAAATTAGTGTAGAAATTTGTCAATTTGATCAGGGTTGGTGGATTTTCGTATCTTTAGAATTTATATTTATTGTAATCAAGAATTTCCATTTGGGTTAAATACACATGAGAAAATGAGGGGCGCCTGGGTGGCGCAGTCGGTTGAGCGTCTGACTTCAGCCAGGTCACGATCTCGCGGTCAGTGAGTTTGAGCCCCGCGTCGGGCTCTGGGCTCATGGCTCAGAGCCTGGAGCCTGTTTCCGATTCTGTGTCTCCCTCTCTCTCTGCCCCACCCCCGTTCATGCTCTGTCTCTCTCTGTCCCAAAAATAAATAAACGTTGAAAAAAAAATTTAAAAAAAAAAAAAAAAAAGAAAATGAGATATGGGACCTGGGACAACTGGGAAAGGGTATTTAAGTAAGTATAATATCTGGATGGATTAAAGATGGCAAAAAACCTACTTGAAATACTTACAAAATCCATTTTCAACCTGTATCTGATTCTAATTATTTCTAATGAAAAATAATTAGAAGTGTATATTATAAATATTTGGAGGAAGAAGGTATAATGAATGAGTATAAAGTTAACACACACACCCCAAACATGATACATAAGCTCAAAAATTATTTTAATCTTCAAATGTGTCCCAAAAATGAAATAAATATTGTGCATGTATGTTTTAACATCATAAATATAAAGCAAGTCCTCTCTGAGATTGTTTCTCAACCAAATTTAAGATAATTTCTTTCAACACGAAATGCCATTAACAGAGTGTTAACACTCTGCCACCTACTGGACAACTTGTTGACTCCCAAGAAATGTGCTCAAGAGCTTGAAATGTGTATTTCAGCAGTAAGGCTTCTGAAATTCTTTGGCAGGAATAAAGCTCTGGGATATATGCAGGCAAACTTTTCCAACTCGTTTGACAACAAGATACCTTCCCATTTGTTGCTGAAGGCTGTTTTGCTAATGTGATTCCTATGCTCAGAATCAGTCCTTTAATGTTCAGACAACAACAACAACAACAACAACAACAACACAGTAACTTCTGCAGTGACTTTTTGGTGCCAGCTAGTTTGGATCCATTCCCACATAAACAATAACAACTTTATTTTTAGGCATCAGGCCAAAAGTGACAGTGAAAGTGGAGCTTGGCAAAAAGTTGTAGGCACTTCTATCCACGCCCCCCCCCCCCAACTCCCCTTTGGGAAAACAAATACTGGACCATCCTTGTGGAATGGCATCTCCTGTGTGGAGGGCACAGAAGGTGCCAGCACCTCTGCTTTCAGCAAAGTGTGCCGGTAGCTTGAAGCTGCAGGTGTCAAATTCTACAATATTTAACTTTATTTTACAGATATAACAAAGGTAAAATTAAATCATGATGATATGGTATATTTAGCCAACTCAAATAGAAATTACATAAAATTACATAATATGCTTGAAATAAAAGTTTAATACAGATAATACAAATTAAGAAAAAGGCCAGCTAGCAGTGAAGTGGATAAAAATAACAATAGAATAGGACATCATATTTAAATATTTATACTAAAATCAAAGAATGTCAAAGTTACAAAGGATATAGAGAGCACACAGACCTCACCTCTTTAAAGAAGTAAACTAAGACGCAGGAGGTTAAGTGATGGAAACAGTTCAATGTAGAAAATGGCTGTGTCAAACCCTAGCTTTGTCATTTTTCCAGCTGGATGATCTTGGCCATTGTTAATTAGCCTCTTGGGGTTTTAATTCCCTCATTTGTACAGAGTAAATGTATTACCTAACTTACAAAATGGCTATGAAGATTACCTGAGGTAAAATACCCAGCTCAATTTCTCAAAGCCAAACAGGTGCTCAATAAGCATGTTACCCAAAGTCACAAAACCTATTGGCAGAACGAACTAGAACCCAGGTGTCCTGATTGTTGATTTGATTCCCTGTGCAAGACTGCACTGTTTCAGGGCTTACAACATTTATTTATTTTTGGGACAGAGAGAGACAGAGCATGACCGGGGGAGGGGCAGAGAGAGGGAGACACAGAATTGGAAACAGGCTCCAGGCTCCGAGCCATCAGCCCAGAGCCCGATGCGGGGCTCGAACTCACGGACCGCGAGATCGTGACCTGGCTGAAGTCGGACGCTTAACCGACTGCGCCACCCAGGCGCCCCTCAGGGCTTACATATAAGTAATTTTAAAACTAAGATTCAGCTCCATTGGTATGTATGTGAATAGGCATGTGAGTATGACTTCAACAAAACCAACGTCAAGGTTTGACCTTTGTGAATCAATTGATTAGCTATATTTCATTCAGCCCTATCTTTAGAAAGTCACTTTCATGGCCTGAAGTATGGGTCGATCAGATTTGATATTAATTCTTTATACTAAGCCACATCTTTGTAATTATCTCTGTTTCCATCCTCTTAGAAGGACATAACTACATTAATTTCAAAGTTAATCTTTGATAATTAGCATTATTTTTATACATGTAGTAAAGCACATGAATAGTTTTTTATATCAAAAAGAATCTGCGACTCTCAAACAACAAGCAATTGAGGGACATCATAAGAAGGAATGCTCGAGTAGAGCTCCCCTCCCTAGAAAGCACCCCACCCCCAATAAAAAAGGGATTACTCTTGTCCAGTTGGACATGGTGGATCATATTCAGTGGAATATCACAACTTTGGGAAAAACCAAAAAAGTTCCATTTCTCTGGTAATAGCAAAAAGTGTCCACCATTTTTAGCTACTGAGTAGAAATATAAACTTTAACCACCTTCTTCTTGTTTTGAAATGTACAGTATTGGTTTAGAGGGAGAAAGCTTTTAAATAAAATGGACTTTCACTAAATTATGGGTTGTTTTTAAAGTTTGCCTCTTTGCTTATCAAATTTCACTCACTCATGGTGGAGAGACTTCACTGACAAGATGTTGACTGCCATTCTGTGGAAGAGTGTGTAGATTGGTTTGTTTGCTCCATAGAGAACACAAGTAGGGTCAAAGGTGTGACTCCCAGGCAAGGTTTTGGCTCAATATATCAAAGAGTTTGGGGGAACTGTTCAGTAAGGGAAGAACATGGAGATACTGAGACAGGACTGGGTCCTAGGGACTGGATCTTTTAACAGGTGGGAGTTAGTCCAGATAACCAGTAAGATCTCTTCCCACACTGAGATTCTATGATGCTAAGATTACAAAATTCATGATGTAGAAAGATGTTTATGAAAATTTACTAGTATTTTTTGCACAAAAAAGCTTTGGAGGCATATTAATATAGTAATAAGGACAGAGTGTGGAAGCAGACTTCCTGACAGCGTTGCCAATGAGTTTTGCTCATTATTAGCTGCATTGCCTTGGGCAAATTACTGATGTTTTTCTGTGCCTCAGTGTCCCCGTTTGTAAAATGGAGTTAATAGCAGAATGTACTTTTTGGGCTATTGTATTAGGTCAATGAGTAAATACAATGTGAAGTGTTTTGAATATTGCCTGGTTCAGAATCATTGTTGCCCTGCCCCCCCAATGTCAGTGCAGCCTCCCTTTCTAGAAAATGACACCATCCTTGACTACACAAAGGGAATATATGTTATGATCCAAAATCAAGCAGGTAACTAGGAGATACAAATGTGGTAACTATGTGGTACAAATCCTATCACTTGCCACTCCTACAGCCATGACAGACATTAATCTTCTAGCACGACACTCAGTGCCACTGTGCCTAGATGGTACCTCAGCATCCTTTTCAACACAGAGCTCTAGAGCAGACAAGTGAGAAGAAACCTATTTTGTTCATGTTTTCATGATGTTTGAATCTAAACTTTACCTGTAAAACTTGTCAGGATCCAAAGACAAACCAGTTTGACACATCCACTCCACTTGCTGCTTTAGTGTGATATTTTTCATGGTGGCTTTGGCAAATGGCCACAAGATATTGGTTTCATCTCTTTATTTTTCATATGCAAAGATGTGCATTTTTAATAAACCATTATTAATATTGGTATATAAAATGTGTTTTTGTGCTTTGTGAGAGGCATCAATTCTACTACAGTTTGACAGTGTATTTATTTCTCATGATATTCTATTTTTTAGGGATTGGAAAGAAAGGTTTTCAACACTTGCTAGAAGAGACCTGTTCCTATTCTTTAGAAATGAAAAAACCATCTTACGGATGCAAACTTTCCTCAAGCAAACAAAATCAAAATACAAAGAGATCAAAAGAGACCCAAGTTAGATGCCGTGAGTGGTCTAAATTATTGAAGATGACCCTGTCATGATTTGTTTCCAAAAGGAGATTGAGCTTTATCATTGACCTGTTCTAAGAACAAGATAGCCAAACCTAGGGGAGTGAGGGGTGTGAGAGAACGATAGTCTGTTGGGAAGAGCAGAAAGTTTAGCCATTCTGTCCTCTCTGCCCTGAGAGGAATAATCCCATATGGGTCCCAGTCCCCGCCAGTGATTGCAGCTAAGAAACACTTTATGGAAGAGCAGAAAGTTTAAGATCAAGTAGCAGCAGGCTATTTCTAGCATAGCTAAGCAGTCTGTTCCAAAGGGAAGTCTCAGCTGCAGGGATAGGACAAGTGGCAGAATTCTGAAGGCAGAGCTAGTGATAGTCCAATTGCCGGGCCAAATATATTAGAGGTACATGTCATTTTATAAAATACATGATATCATTACTATTTGAGCATTTATTCTGTACCAGGCACTGTGCTAAGAGCCTTGCTCACTCAGTCTTTATTGACACAATAACTCTGAGGGGTAGGAATTAATGTCCCTATTAAATGAATGGAAAAAACGAGGTATAGGAAGGTTAAATTGTCTGCCTCAGGCCATGTTGCCAGTAACAGGCAAAGCTAGGACTTGATCTTAGAATCATTGACTCCAGAGTCTCTGTATTTAACTGTGCTGAGGGGCCTTGTGATTATGGATAACTTCCAGGTCCCGCCTTGTTAGGTCTCAAGGGCTAGTGGGAACTTCTGTGCAGGCAGGTCCTAGCCAGATGGCAGAGAATGCCAAATAGAACTGTTACCCAGGTGTCAATACTCTGCATGGGGCTAGAGAAACTTCTGAATGAATAGAAGGTCAGGAACTTGACAGTCAGAGAGGATTTTGATTTGATTAGGCTCCAGCAATGCCCCATACCCTCCGTGCTCCAAAGCAAAGCAGACATCGTTAACTCAGGGCCCTTGGGGACTGTGGGTGGGCTACGGAAAGACCAATTTATTATCCTCAAACTGGTTGTGAAGAAGAAATGACAGGCCTGCATACTCCTGGGGTCATTTGGAATAGCCAAGATGGGACTAGGGCTGTAGCCCCAAATAAATTTGATAGTGGTTTAAACAGCAAAAATCACTTATGGAGCACATTAAACGCAAGTGTTTAGAATAATGTCTCCCTTCGGGGGGTTTTGAAGGGATAGACATTTATCAAAGGGGAACTACTGTATTCCAAACTTGTTAAATAGTTTGATACAGGTCAATGATTATGCCAAAGTGGCACAGATTAAGCATAGCATTGAGCCTATCATAGGTTTATTAAAATAGGTAGAAACTCAAGCTAACTCAAGCTCACAACAAGTCTGAAATCTTAGCTTTAAAAATGGGCCTTAATAAATAAGAACTGGACAGCAAAGAGACAAACTGAAGGCCTACTGGTAGACAGAGGAGTCTTATCTCATTTATGAGTGAACAAATATTTCTGCTCAATTTTAATCTAATTAAAACATCCTGTACTCACTGAGGTCCTTTTCACCAATCGTGAGAAGAATAACATTGATCTGTGAAACAGAAGTGACAAAATACTTGTTTCATACCGCATAGCTTACCTTAAGCAAATACTACATCCTGCAAACAATTAAAAAATGAACATGGGCACATAATTCTTTCTGAATCCATTAAGACTATCCTTAAGTCACCAAGATATTTGGGGGTACTTAAATTAGTTGTTTTTTTTTCAGGGTAAGTTTTTGCTTTAAGACGGCAGAGTAGGGATGAAGGATGAACACGGAAATGGAATTTGGATGGCTTTTATTATCAGTGGCTTGAAAAAGTATGAAACTAAAGCGTGGCACTCAAGGGTATTGAAATCCTTGAGTCAGATATAAATGGGAAATATTTTCTTTGCATTCAGACATCCTGTACAAGAAGAAATGGTCTATGTTGTTTTACTTGGAATGTCTTTGATAAGTTCTTTACTTACAAAAATTATTTTAGAGAGCATGAGAGAAGGAGAGAGGCAGAGGGAGAGAGACAATCCTAAGCAGTCTCCATGCTTAGCACAAAGCCTGACATGGGACTTGATCCCACAACCCTGGGATCACGACCTGAGCAGAAATCAAGAGATGGACGCTCAGTTGACTGGGCCACCCAGATAACCCTGTTCTTCACTTTTTAATTAAAATTTGTTTTTAAAATATGTAAGTTAAAGTTCTCCCTCATAACCATCCTAATTTTCCAACATGCTGGCTCAGATGTAGAAACCATTAACAATTTGAAGTTTATAATTCTGGATACTTTTCTGTGCACAAAGATGTGAGTAAAATGTATAATCTTACAAAACAGGATCTATTTATGTATCTAGATATATTCTCTTGAAACTTCTTTTTTTTCTTTTAGTATATGATGAACACTTTCCATGTCAGTGCATATAAATCTACTTCATTATTTTTTAACGGCTATATTATATAGCACTGCATAATGTAGGTATGCCATAATACATTTAATTATTCCCTATGGATTGGTATTTAGGGAGTACCAACCTTTGAAGTATTACAAATACTGCAAAGAAAATTACAGAAATACTGAAGGAAATGTTCAGAAAGATCCTCATTTCTCTATGGTAGATAATAAATAGAAATGCTGGGCCAAAGCATATGAGCATTTGTAATTTTGACAAGTAATACTAAATCGCCTGCTTTTCCTTGAATGCCTTATTATAATGACTTCCATTGGTTCATCTTCCATGGATTTATAACCTATTGTCATTTTTAAAAAATTGAGTTATCTTTTTTTTTTTCTTTTAGGTTTATAGGAGCTCTTTGTATCTCAATGTTTAGTAACAAACTCTGGAGTAAAGGAGATCTGAATTTAAGTTTCAGTTTTGTTTCCTTCTTACTAGATGATGTTGACATTTTGTCTAAAGTCTTCAATTTTCAGTCTGTTTATATGTAAAATGAGGGTAATAAGACTACATACATGATAAGTCTTTCGTGAGTCTTAAAAAAATACAATGTTTATTAACTTTTAAGATGGTGCTTGGTACAGTGTGCATACAATAAATATCATTTGTTTCCTATGTTGCAAATACTTTTTCCATGTTATTAGCTGACTTATAATTTTATTCTCAGAAATTACCACTTTATGGAAATTTTGTATTTAGATATAGTAAAACCTTTCACCTTCTCCTGTTTTGGGGCTTTTGGGTTTTGTATAATGCTTAGCAATACCTAGATTATGAGCAAATATATCCTCTTTAATTCCTCTAAGTACATTTACAGTTTTAATGTTTACACTTAGACCTGAAATACATCAGTATTTGCTTCAGAGCATGGTGCAAAGTAGTTACATATTTTGAATTTCTCATCATTTCACCACTGAATTGAAATGCAGATGTCATCATCCACCAAATTCCAGGGTATTTCTGCACTCTTTATTCTATTCCATTTACCTATCCTTTTCCATATCAACACCATCATATTTTAGCTGCTTGTTTCATGGTACGTTTTGACCCTAGGTAAGGCCAAGACCCTAACTCTTTTTTTTTTTTTTTATTTTTTTTTTCAACGTTTTTATTTATTTTTGGGACAGAGAGAGACAGAGCATGAACGGGGGAGGGGCAGAGAGAGAGGGAGACACAGAATCAGAAACAGGCTCCAGGCTCTGAGCCATCAGCCCAGAGCCCGACGCGGGGCTCGAACTCATGGACCGCGAGATCGTGACCTGGCTGAAGTCGGACGCTTAACCGACTGCGCCACCCAGGCGCCCCAGACCCTAACTCTTTTTAATCTTTTGGTTATATTTATTTATCATCTATCTTCTGCATTAGAATGCTTTCAGAGAGGCATGGCCTTGTTTTTCACTTCTGTATCTTCTTTGACTGAAACGACACCTAGCTCAGGGTAGGCACTCAATATGTGTGATTTGAATAAACAAACTTAAATCTAGTAGTCTTTTTTACACCCATTCATTTTTTATGCCTTTTAAAAAAACTTTTGTATTGTTAAATACAAAAAACATAAAACAAAAATATAAACACCTTTGTAACTACTGTCCTATATCTAATTTTTAGAAATAAATAAAGCAATTCTGACTTTCCATGTAATTATTGTACTAGCTATAGTAGTTTTAAAAGCAGTTATATTGGTAGGATCTTTATTTCTTTGTATACCAAGGTTTGGCAATTGTTTATTTAATTGTACTAGTTAAAAGGACATGATTTACTCTGCTATTTGTTTTAGGAAAAACAAACAGCTACTTCCTGGAACTTTCACCTTTAGTGAGCTAGAAGACTGCCATTTGAAATAAATAGAGCTTCAGGTTCTTTCTGTATCTCTCAAAGACTCTGGAGAGATGTTCAGATGGTAGGGCAGATTTCACATGTCCTTCTGTTCTTGATAATCTTTTAAATAAAGATGGTTTATCTTTATTACATTAATCAACATTTAGCTGGAATAAAGAAAAATAAGTGAGAAAACAACTCATTTTTCCTATTCACCCAGGTGTTTCTGATATGAATTTGGAAATACTGGACAGAAAGTACTGGAAATATTAGAAGGAAAGAAAATACGAAAAACATGGGCAGCAAAGAGGCAAAGCATCTGAAATGCTTCCCTCAAAATACAACTGCATATTGTTGGTGCTTTGCTGACAGTGAGTGGCCAGGGAAATGCTCAGGCTGATGTAGGGCCAGATAGACAGGGGCATGAAGTAGTCAAACTAAAAACTCTAGAACTATACACAGGATGGGGAGGAGAGTCTATTGCAATGGATACCTGAGAGGTGTTTGTGAGCTTGATAGCTAGACCAACAGTATCAGTATCATCTGGCAACTTTCTAGAAATGCAAATTTGGGGGCCCCATCGTAGATTGAATCAGAAACTCTAGGGTGGGGCCAGCAATCTGTGTTTTAGCAAGGCCTCCCAAGTGATTCTGTTGCTGGTTGAAGTTTGAGAACTACTGTTTCAGTGCAATTAAGAAGGGAAGATGGAGGGTTAAAAAATCTGGCAACGAATAAAATCCTTGTCCCTGTCAACACCTTCCATGTCATGAGGATACATGAGAAGTTGAGACAAATTATTTGAGAAAATATGGTAAGACTGGCAGTAAACTGTAATTTAAAAAATTGATAGGCAGGGCGCGTGGGTGGCTCAGTCAGTTAAGTGTCCAACTTCAGCTCGGGTCATGATCTTGTGGTCTGTGAGTTCGAGCCCCATGTCAGGCTCTGTGCTAACAGCTCAGAGCCTGGATCCTGCTTTGGATTCTGTGTCTCTCCCTCTCTCTGCCCCTCCCCTGCTCGTGCTCTCTCTCTCTCTCTCTCTCTCTCTCTCTCTCTCTCAAAAATAAATAAACTTTAAAAAATTAAAAAAAACTTGGTAGGCAAGTTAGGCACTTTGTACAGTGCCTCCTTCTTAGCAAGATTCATGCACACAGTTCATAGGGCAGAACTGTTTAACTGGATACTAATAAGTCAAAACTTTTCTGCTCCCCACCCCCAGCCCCTGAGACAACAAATCAGTTCCCATGATTGCTGTTCAGTAAAACTAGGCTGAAGTGGTTTTCCATAGCTTGCCTACTGAGAAGTGTCTTCTAACATAAAGTATGATGACTATGGTTAATAATACTGTATTGTTTGGTAAAGAAATTTGAAAAGAAATTTACAAAGAAAGTGGATCTTCAGCATTTTCACTGAAAAAAAAAAGGCAAAGAAAAGGTGATTGAGAGTAGAAACAAACAAAAAAAGAAGTGCCTTTCACATCCACGTGGGTTATGTACAAAGTGGGGCCTTTGCCTTTCATGGCTTAGCCAAATGATTTACTGGTATTATAAGTCAAGTTGATTATTTCATCTAAAATATTTCCATTACCTGAAATAAACTGAAAGACCCAAACTAGATGTTCTCTCTCCCCTTTTCACTTTGGGAGTGGTGGTGAGTTGCTGGCAAGATACTCAGGTAGTTAAAAAAAAGATTTTGAATATTTCTAGTCATTCCTTTCAATGGAACAAAGTTAAATTTTTTTTAACGTTTATTTATTTTTGAGACAGAGAGAGACAGAGCATGAACAGGGGAGGGGCAGAGAGAGAGGGAGACACAGAATCTGAAGCAGGCTCCAGGCTCTGAGCCATCAGGCCAGAGCCCGACGCGGGCCTCGAACTCACGGACCGCGAGATCATGACCTGAGCAGAAGTTGGACGCTCAACCGACTGAGCCACCCAGGCGCCCCACAAAGTTAATTTTTAAGAGAAATATGTTGGCCTTTGAATATAAATATTTTCAAGCCATTTTCATAAATTGCTGCAGGAAGATTCTCAAACATTATCTCCTGCAGTCAGGTACTCTCGCTGGTGTCCCTGTCTCTTGTATAGCTCTAAACTTCCCCTTTGGAGATTTAGCCTTGTCATTGTCCCTCCCTGTCTGGTGCCTGACACACCACATGACAAGCTCTCTGCTGCAAATTTGCACCCTAAATCCCAGAAAGACATGAAACTTAATATCTGTCACATTCTTTAAGCTCAAGGTATGCCTTCTCACAACACAGTGTATAGGCAGTCTACACTTGTCTCTGAATATATTAGAAGCAGCCATTTAAGATCCAGATTTCTGATGAACTCAAAACAAGAGATGGAACTCCAGAGTTTGCTATATTAAGAGAAAATCCCTCTGAAAGAAAAGAAAAGGAATTGGCTTTCCTTCCTCATTTGCTGGCCTCTGAGGACAAAAATATATCATACTTCTCCTTTCTCTTTAAAAAGACAGAAACTTCTTATTCTTTAGGATTATAATGAAAACAATGCTTTTTCGACTAAGGAATCAGTGAGATGCCCACTTCTTTTAATCTTCCAGTGACCATACTGTATCCTAGGGAGATGAAATCACTCTTCAGGTAATTTAAATAAAAGACAAACAAACAAACAAACAACACACTAACTACCAGTGTCTTGTAATCTAGGAAAACATATCTGCTGGTGAGCTCTAGTCACACAATGAGCCCTTTTTTATAGATATAAAAATTACGGGTCCACTTTCAAATTTTATCTTCCCATTAAACTGACGATCTTTAGCTACTGCCTCCTTTATGCGCTCCAGGATCTTAATTTTCATAGCATCTGGTGATCTTTACAATTTCCATTCCAACTTGTATTTGTTTTAATATTAATTTTTTTGGACTGATATAGACAATAAATCATTTTTTTAATGTTCATTTTTATTTTGGAGAGAGGGAGAGACAGAGCACGAGCAGGGGAGGGGCAGAGACCGAGGGAGACACAGAATCCAAAGCAGGCTCCAGGCTCTGAGCTGTCAGCACAAAGCCTGACATGGGGCTCAAACCCACAAATTGCGAGATCATGACCCAAGTGGAAGTCGGATGCTTAACCAACTGAGCCACCCAGGCACCCCTACAATTAATCGCTTTAAATTTCATCTGAATCTCTTTCTGAGAAGTTTATGTGCTGTGTCCATATGGACAGCATCATCTACAGAATGATGGAGGCACATTCAAATCAAAGGGATTTCTCAGGTTTTTACCATTACTGGAGTCGTGGTGTGAGATAGTGAATAGAAGGTTTGAGATTCACACAGAATTGTAGGTGGGAAGTAACCAAAAGAAGCCTTGGGATATGGATAGAAGTGGGTGCAAGCCCAAATCCATCACTTAACTACTTAACTAGATGAGCTACTTTGGCTCATTTTAATCTGAGTTATAGTTTTCTCATCTATAAAATGAATATCATAATAATTATAAGAATAGATAGCAGTTATGAACTGCTATATGCTTTATACCATGTGTGGCACTTTTCCTACTTTATCTAAAATCCATGAGATAGTCCTTGGGGATTGAAATAATTCCTTTCTTAAAGGAAGTTGAGGCTAAGAGAGGCCAAGCAATACTAGTAAGTAGTATATCCTATTGTGTACTCTAAGGACAACAGCCTTCCTGTTACAGTAATACTGGTTTCTGGAAGTTTGAGTACAGATCACATGAGATGCTGAATAGGAAAGCATTTCTTAGACTGTATACACACTAGTCCACCAAAGCTCAGGTGTTTTCTCTATGGAACGTGCTATTCTATAAAAATATATTTATACACTGGCAATTTTTTAAAATATTTTTTAAAGTTTATTTATTTTTGAGAGACAGAGGGAGACAGTGCTAGTGGGGGAGGGGCAGAGAGAGAGGGAGACACAGAACCTGAAGCAGGCTCCAGGCTCCGAGCTGTCAGTACAGAGCCTGATGTGGGCCTTGAACTCACAAACTGCGAAATCATGATCTGGTCCGAAGTCAGACGCTTAATCGAGACGCCCCGATATACACTGGCAATTTTAAGTGTGACATGCTTCCTTGTAAATTCCTAAACAACTATAAAGTGATACTCACCAGTATAAGGGTTAGTCTTGGGCTAATTTGTAGTTTGCTTTGTGAACCATCCTCCATTCCCTAGCAGCATGCTTTTTTAAAAGACCCCCAAATTTAAAATTTTATGAATACATACAATTCCTTGCCCATTGTCCCTGATGTGAGGTTGGCGACTTAGGGTCGACACATGTATAATTTTAAAATAAAGTATGTTTTAAAAAAAATCTATCATCAATTACCGTCATCATTAGATAAAAAGAAGGGATATTTTTGCTCCAGTAAAGGAAGAATGTAATCTCAGAACAAAGTGCAGTCCTTTAAAGCAAACACACATCGTGTCGGGAGAAACTCTTGACATTGTCTTTGATCTTTTTATTTTGCTGCCAGACAGTGAAACTCCACCATGGATCAGCATGGGCCATCAGGCCGTATTTGAAGACCATCATTTTAAAGGCTACGTGGGACGTGGAAAAATCATGGAAGGGTAGCAAACAAACCTGGGTGAGAATGCATGCTCTGTTTTTAGTAGTTCTGAACAGCAATCCAAACCACGTGCTCCAAAGTTAGGCGGTTTAGGCCTAAATCCTGCCTCTGCTTTGAGATATATCACCTTTAAGTCCCTAAGCCTCACTGGTCTCCGTAGGTAAAATGGGTATAATAAGAATGCCTGTGATTATTATGAAAAATAAATGGGATTATTTGTCCATGACTCAACCTAATTAGCCCTCAAAAATGTAAGTTTTAAAAGTAACTTACTGTTCACATATTATTAACTATTATAATTATTTTATTCTTATTTCTTATTATTAATTTATTTGGCTTCTTTGATTTTCAGTTTTCCCATCTGCAAAACGGAGATAAAAATAACTAGCTTGCAGGGTGATTGTGGAGCCTAAATGAGATGATGCATGTTTGTACACAGACTGGCATATACCAGAAGCCCAATAAGTGGTGGTCCCTGCTATTTCTTGTAACATTTCCCCTCTTGCCTCTCTTAGTGCATTCACAGTTGTCAAACTGCCTTTGGCTCCTCCAAGCCCCTCTTTGGTGCCCTATTTGGAACTCTGTCCCAGGCTCCACCCAATCCCTCTCTCATGCTACCTCTCCCATTCATTTGTCCCTCAAAGTCCTGAGTGCATCTGAAGGTAATTTCAGCAACATATCACCTTGGGAAAGTTTTTAAACAAATACACTGAGAAATCCTAAAAGCAAATCACATGCATGATTGTCACTTAAAAATTCAGTGATGTCTATTTTGGAGCTCTGCGTAAAGTATTATGAAGAGGAGGGGCTCCGGGGTGTCTCAGTCGCTCAGTTGTTTAAGCGTCTGATTCTTGATTTTGGTTCAGGTCATGATCTAAACGGTTCGTGAGTTCGAGCTCCGCATCGGGCTCTCTGCTGTCATTACAGAGCCTGTTTCAGACCCCCCTCTCCCTGCCACACCTCCCCACTGCTCGTGCTCTCTCTCTCTCACTCTCAAAATAAATAAACAAAAAAAATTTTTTAAATAACTATTATGAAGAGGAAAGAAAACAAAATGAAGGTTTTACAACAAAAATCTCTAGTTTGGATACAATGAGTAATGGTAAGACCAGATAAGCTTTCTTTCTTTCCTACCTAAGTCTTTTTTTTAGGTGTCCATCAGCCTGGACAACTCAGGGAGTCACCCAAGGTGCTGTATATCTCCCATACATTGCCCTATTGCCTACATCTCCCTACCTAATGCCCACTAGTCACCATGGTGGTTATGTCTGTATCCTGACCTTTCTTTTTTAAATATAGGGTCTGAGATTCTGGACAGTGACAGATTCAAAAGGAGAAATTAACTCAGCCTATGTTGCTATAATCTTGGTTCCTCAATGAAGAGTATCTTATTTCCTAGCACATATCTCTCTATTCAATAGAGGTATATATTCAATATAAAATTGTTTAATGCAGCATGGGATGGAACCGATATACCTGTGTGACACTGGAGAAGTTTTGTCTCCTTTATTTCTTCATTTATATGATGGAGGAGTTGGATTATAACCTCTAAGATCTGCTCTAATCATCTATAAAAACATGTGTACTAAAGGAGTAGCGAATGGTACAAGGTTGTTTGAGAAGATGACATACAAGTGACTGAGAAGAGGAAACGTGACAGGGAGGTGCTATATTCTTTTGAAACTTCCTCAAATGCACTAGTAAATTATGGATTAACATAAATTAACATGAGTAGAACTTAAATATCCGAATGAAGGCTGGGAATGTAAAGCTGATGGCGAGAGAGAACTTTTATTGCAAACCTTGGTGTATTAAAACTAGATGTTTTCTCCTGAATCTTTCAGGTGGGACCTTTTAACAAATATGAAGAAGAGCTCAGGTGTATTATTCTCATTATGCTAAGAGATAGCATGGGGCTGGGGGTTAGGGGGTAGGAGCTTAGAAAAATTCATGCCTTAAATCAAGAGAGAAGTAGCAAAGAAAGTAGGCTCTGTCTCATCTTTCGAGGTTCAACATGTTATCAGTCAGTCTGCTCTGAATCATAACCTTTCTCAGTGTGTCAACTTTGGCTTTCTGGAAGGGAAAATTTTAGGCAGGGTCTAAATGAATTCTATAATGCAGTGTTTATGAACCTTTGGGCTTCTGCTAAATTGATTTTACTAATTTACTTGTTTGAAGGTTACCTAAACTGAACAGTTTGAAGGTTACCTAAACCTTTTCTGTAAGAGAACTCATCAATTTTCAAAAGCATTCAAGATGTGTTTCTGTGTTAAAGTCCAAGGGCTTTTCCCCCCCATCCTAAGAGGGTATTTTGCATTACTGAGGACAATATAAATATTATTCTGTAATATTTTGAGATTATAGAGGGCAAAGAAGATCCTGAAGTGTTCGTTTTTTGTTTTTTTTTTTCTTGAGTGCTTAGAATATAGAGTCACAGGGGTGCCTGGCTGGCTCAGTCAGTAGAGCATGGAACTCTTGATCTCGGGGTCATGAATTTTAAGCCCCATGTTGGGCATAGAGCTTTCTTTAAAGGAAATACATAAATAAAAATTTTAAAAAAAGAATATAGCATCACATCAAATTGACACAAGAAATGCTAAGAGTAGATTTTCTTTTCCCATTAGATTGAAGTAAAACAAATAAAAGTATCTCCTTGTGCTATATACACATTTTTTTCTTTTATTCTTTTTCTCCATGAATTTGCTTACACTTTTCTACAACTTTGGAGGATAAAAGCTTCTCACTTTGTGATGCATTCATTTCCTGGCCTCTGAAATGATAACTTACTGCTGGAAAAACTACTTGATTCACAGGGAAATTGGATAATCTAATGCAAAGCAGTTAGGTTCTAGATCAATATTCTGTGAAATATCCCTGACACACATGTTTTCCAATTCTTTCTTTCATTATTCTTAAAATGAGCTGTAACAGTGGGGGGGGGGGGAAGCTTTAGAGTAAAACGCATTACACAATACACTGCATGAAAAATTTCACAGCAGTAAATAAGAGAACTATAATATTAGAAAATAAAATAACCTCAGATATGGTAAATAAATTAAAAGGAATCAGAGATGGTAAATAGAAATCCCTTGTGAGCAGCTGAGCATCCTGAACACGGAAGCGCACACAGATTTTCCCTCGGGTATCTGATCAGATCTCCCCCGCTGCACGAGTACTCAGAGTGCTGACATAGTCACCGCGTAGGGAAATGAGACCGCTTAGAGCACATGGAAAAGACTTGGCATGCTCCAAAATAGATCTTGGAAAGTTTATCATCTCCAAGTGAGTGAATAGGAAACTTGACCATTTTTAGACTAATTAAAATTCAATGTATTTGTACTTGCCATTTTTAGACCACTTTTTCCCCCCACATCATTAAGACCATATATATCATGGGTTTCTGACTAATTTCCATGGAAGCAATCAAAATATAGTTTTGAAATTCTACTTAAAACCATGTCTTGTTAAGAGTTGTGTTTTGCATTTTTGCAGCAGAAATTGCACCTTTAAAAGAATAAAAGCAGATTAACTTTTTGAATTTGACTCTGCTTTTCATGAATGAGGTGTCAACTTGGCAAAGTACAATTTCCTCTTCTTGTAAACCACAGGGCAGAGTGGAATACTATTAGCATGGGTACATCTCATGACAGCTATGGAGATTAATATTTAGAACAAATTAGGAAAACCACTATTTAATTCTTTTAATTTTCCAAGAAAAAGAAATCTGTGGATCTGCTGCTGAAAGACATGCAAAAATGCAAAATTGAAAGACATTTTACGTCATAATAACAAATTTTGGCTGTTAAGCTTTTAACGTAAATTTATAATAAATACATTTCCCTTTTAGCATTTACTTACTCTCAGGAGCCAGACCTCCTTGGTTTCCTTTCCAAATCTGTCGTGGATTAAGCTGCGTCTTCTCCCATAGGTTACTTACCTCTCTGTGCTTTAGTTTCTTCATTGTGTAAAGAGAATAATTATAGTACCTACCTGAGAGGGTTGCTGTGAAGATTAAATATATTAATATCTATTATTATCACTGGCTCAAAGTAAGTTCTATGTAAGTGTTACTATTATTATTACTACCATTATCACCATTATTAAAATATTTCAATAAATCTATTTTTTATCTAAGTATCCTTGAAAGTTGTTAAAACATACTTTTCTTAAAAACAGGAAATTACACTGCTGGGAGTCCGAGACTGATCAAAATTTCACATTGGGCTCTGTTTAGAGTATGGTCTGGTCAATTCCAACACCATAACTTAATTTCTAAGAGTTTCCCATGTACAAGTTGTTTATATTGATGGAGTGTTCTTACTCCAGCTAGTTTTGCATACTGTAACTTGAAATACTTATTTAAAAAAACCTCATTTGAGCCAAATAATTTGTGAAAAGTTCTTACTTAGAAATACTTATTTTGATATACGGGCAATAAGGCAGACAGGTGAAAAATGTAGTTGGTTAAAACTGCAGATTCAAAAGAGGCTAAGAACTATAGATACAGTTATGATAACTTATAAAAGTGATTCGATTCTTAAAAGCCCCGTATCCTCCAAGGGTGATATAGATTAAAATTAGCTTTTACAAGAGTGGGTATGGTTTTACCTTAGCAGGTGTTAGCCCCCTTTAAACTCATGAATATGACACCAGGTGGTCAATCCTACTATGAAAAGTTGCATCTAAGGGGATATTTGAATCTTATCAAAAAGGCACACCTGCCCCCAGGTCACACTTGTGTTAGTACTTAAAATTCCTGCTATTATCTTCACTTTCTTTCAAAAAGGCAGATTTTCCAAAGATTTTCAGCCAGATATCAAGAGGCAGTGTACCATAAAAGGGTCTTATAGTCACATAAATTGAGAAATGCTGTGGATGGGACAAGATTAAACGGATATACTCCTTCAATTTGTTACATAGATATTTATTTAGCGCGCTGGGAATTAAAAGTGTCAACAAGACAGACCTTGTGGAATTTATATTCTAATGTAGGTGATAGAAAACTAAAAGAAACAGACACAAAAATAAAATGCTTACAAACTGTATTGACTATTATGAAGGAAATAAGCAAAGAGCTGAGATAAGAGATTAGTAGGACAACACATACTTTAGAAAGTGCAGGGACTATAGCAGGACTCTCCAGGGAGTGAGCGTTGTTAAGCTAAGGCCTGAAGTAAGAGAAGCAGCCAGCCATGTGCCAATGGGTGAAAAGAACATCCCGGACAGAGGGAAGGGCACGTGCGAGGGCATGAGGGGGAAAGGGTATAGTGCCTTCCAGTGAATGGATCAAGATCAGCGTGGTGGAGTGAGTGGTCCCAGTAGATGAGGCTGGGCTCATAGGCTGTGGCTGCCAAGTCACACACAGGAACTGGAGGCCAAGGTGATGAGTGTGAGCATGGGTTCAGGTGTCCCCGGAAGCTGTTATGGACAGAGGAGAAACCGAATCTGGGTTACATTTGAGGAGCTCATTTTGGGTGCTGAGCAGAGAATGTGTCAGGAGAGGCCTAAGGGCTAGTGAGCAGGCCACAGAGGAGGCTGTTGGGATGGCCCCGGCAAGAGCTGATGGTGTGGGGGCTACATTACAGGCGGTGGATACGCAACGAAGCCCACTTCTCACAGTTTTCAACAAGCTGATGTGTGGCATAAAGTTTCAAGTTTGGGAACAAAGATCCAAACTGATTTGATTGGAGAACACACAACAGGAAATGCCAGGTTTAAGAATTAGCTCCTAAATCGTTGATAATGCAAATATACTTTTTTTTTTTTTTCCTGAAGGGAATAAAGGTTTATTCCACTACAATATTACCTGCAGGGAGCAGTGTTTATAGGAAGAGGGTAAGAGGAAAGCAATTGATTTTGGCAAGCAAAAAAGGAGCTGAGAGGGAGATTGTGGAAAGATTCAAGCAATGGGGATTTTTGTTAGGAAAGCGGGCTTCTGCAATAAATGGGAATACTGTGAGTGGAGGTGCTTGGGGAGCTAAGAGAAGAAAAGGGACATAAGAGACAGCGTCTTATGCAGTGTAGTTCAGGGCCACTGTTACTTATGTGTTCAACTGGCCTCGTGGTTATCTAATATAAGGACATTCATGCAATTTTTTTTTTTTTTGCAAATGTTCACAACTCCCTGCAATTCTGCAGACTCTTCAAGAAGAGCACTGGACTTGGAGTCTGAAGACTGGAGTTCTCAAGGCAGCACTGTCACCTACTGATGGGGAAATATGCCATTGCATATTCCTCTTTAATGAAAGAGGTCTCCTCTTTAATGAAAGCATTGGACCTCTTATTAATAATAAGGATACAATATTAGTTACCAAGAAAATGTATGACATTACCTCAAATACCAGGAATGCCTCTTTAACAAATTAAAATGCAGTTCAATGAGGCTCTAACTTGCAGTTTTGATATTTGCTGATTCCAAGTTGCTACTCCTCAAATTTGCCCAGAGTCTTAATATTTTAGTAGCTAAGAAATGCGAAGTTTCTCATTGAACTTCTATTTACTAAAATAACATATCTAATTTGCAAGAATATACGTTTTCCTCACTGGATGCAATAAAATTATTTTCATTCTGAATGGGAAGAAAAGCACCCCAGCAAATTCTTGCTTTTCCTTGAATTGGCCCTCGAGCAACAATGATCGCTCACCACTTTGCTGGGATTTTTTGCCTTAATGCCATCTTTGCAGTCTATATGACGTTAGGAATGAAAAAGTGTTCTAATATTGTCCTGACCTTTTAGCCCTGTAGTAGGCCCAGGGAAGGAGGTGCTAAAGCAATTTGCATTATTGTGTTCTTTGTGTCATGAATTTCTTTGAATCTTGGGCTAAAGAGATCCCATCTCAATGTCTGTAAACATGGACGTTTTCCACAATACACCCTTCGTGCCTGCAAGAATTCTGTCGGACTTAAGGTTGGAAACAAATAATTATGCTGAAGTTTGGGTTAATTCATGTATGAGTCATGTCCATCTGAAATTCAAACTTGGCAATGGTGCCATTTGCCTTTCCCTTTGCCCTTATTGCCCTGGTTGACTTTGTGAGCCCCCTGCTCGAGAGGCAACTTCCTCAAATAGCAGAACTTTCCTTTAAAAATTTTTATTATCAAGGAGATTTTTTTTTCCTTAGGATAGTTCTGGGATAAGTGCCATTCCTTTTGGGCTCCAGAAGAGGATAAATATAGCTATCATATTTGGCTGACACCAAATTCATCTCTGTTTGTAATAAATTAACAGCTACTTCATAGAAATAGGTTTGGGTCAGACAAGAAAGCCTAAAATCCTAGAACATATCACATTTCACATTTTCATCGCAGTGCAGGGGGTTCCTGCTTATGTGTGTAGCTATCTGGAATGTTCCCTTTTTCACAGAGCACGAGCCTGGACTATTGTGGGGTTTTCCAAAAGGCTGGGTCTTGGTTGTCAGGATGATAGCCACAGACCCGGCAGCCCCACTGGACTGGAAAGCTGAGCATAATGCCTCCAGAGATACTGACTTAAAAGTCCATGTTGACAAGGGCTCCTATTTCTGTTATTGAAGGTTCTGATCATTCAATACAATTAATATAGACAAATTATAATTAAAAAAAAAAGATGTCCAAATCACCATCAAAATGTCATTTGACTGCAGTAGGGCAGCATAGTTTTTTGGCATTAGGTGATCTTAGGTTTGAGTTCTAGCCCTGATGCTTTGGAGATGCATGAACCTTGGTGAGTCACGTAAGCTTTCTGAGTCTGTCTTCGTGAAATGGGCTTAATAATATCCCATATGATTGTCATGATAATGACTGAGCATTGCTGAATGCAGCACACAGTCAGGGTTCAACGAGTTGTAGTAGGCTGTTTTTGTTGTTACTTTAGTTATATTCCTAAATTCCCAGAGATACTAACTTGGTGACATTCAGTTATTCAAATAATTTAAGATTAATTGTTTCCAGGGCTTTGATCCACACTGGGAATATGAGAAGGGAAGTCCCATTTTTCGCCCCTGCCTACAGAGGTATAAATATCACCTAAGTAGCTTCAGCCTGGTGCAAGAGGCACGGGAGATGTAGAGGTATATGCTTTGTGATTAAGAAAGTGTGAGGGGGCCAGTGGAAAACAATTCTGCATGCTTAGAATGAATGCTATGTTCTGAATAAGTAAGCTATGTTTTTTAAAAATGTTTTTTATTTATTTCTGAGAGAGAGAGAGAGAGAGAGAGAGAGAGAGCAGGGAAGGGGCAGAGAGAGAGGGAGACGGAGGATCTGAAGCAGGTTCTGCACTGGCAGTAGACAGCATGATGCAGGGCATGAGATCATGACCTGAACCAAAACCGAGAGTCGGGCACTTAACCAACTGAGCCACCCAGGTCCCCCTGAATATGTAAGCTATGTATTAAATGCTCACTAAAGAAAATAGAGTTGGCTCTTCAAGTCAACACCGATTGAAGCTGGAAATAACAGTACCGGTGTAAGAAATGTGGGATGGATTACTGATTTGCAGCATACCAGAGAGAAGGGACTGAAATCTCTGGGGTATCAGCTAGTTGATACCTTAAAAGAGGAAAAATTTAAGGCTTAATGTGACAAAAATAATTTCAGGGAAAAAAAGCACCATATCTATGGCAACATTTAGGTTAGTTTAACTCATTTCAGTGAGAGAAGAGAAAGTCTCCTCTGTGTGCTGTGGAATACAGGATAAACGGATGACTCTGTCCTTTTTAATCGAGTAAGAAAATAAGAAAAATTAACAGATCTCTACAACAGAAAAGGGAGATAAAGTGCCAGAAGACAAGTATAAAGTGGTATAACCTGTGCCTCAAAAGTGGTATTTTTCCCTGAAAGATTCACCCATACAACTTCTGAGTCTCCATTCTGAGAAATATTTGGATACTGAAATAATTGGGTTTTCTAGATTGTAGTCCCAGAGGGTAGGGGTTACCCTCTTTACCCCCCACCCAATACACTGTTATAATAAAGAGTTCATTTCAATGAATGAGAGACAAAAGGGAAGAATACTTTATACACACACACATACATAGGAGCATGCATGGTACTTCCTAGAAGCTCTAAGGAAAGAGATATCAAGGTGTGATACTACATCTTGCCTTGGTGGGGGGTGGGGGGGGTGGGAGAGGGTTGGCCATCCAGGTAAGGCCAAAAGAAGGAAGCAGCATTTAAGTTAAACTCTAAGGGACTGTAAAATTTCAAAGAAGGGAAATAAAGCAAGGAGTTCATGTCAAACTAATTGAAATTATTGTGGACCCTCAGTGTCTCAATTTCCTTGCTTCTCCTTTATTCCTCAACCCACTACTGAAATTGCTCTTAATTAAATCCAACTGTGATCTCTCACTTCTTACCCACTTGATTTACTTGTGGTGCCCACTTTTTTTCTCCCTGGCTTCCACAAAATCACTTTCTCTTGTGTTTCTTCCTTTCATCTAGCCTTTTATCTCTATCTTTTTTGCAGACTCTTGTCCCCTAAAAAAAACCAACCAACCAACCAAACAAACAAAAAACCTGGTTCTCAGGATTGTGTCTTAGATGTTTTTCTTTTCTTCAAAATTTTCTGTCTTTTTTTTCCTTCTTCTTTCTTTTCAGTTTTTACTTCTCCAAAGGAGAAATCGTCCCTTCTTATACTATCAGCTGAAATAGATACACTTACATCTTCCTAATCCATATCTCTAATACAGAAGTCTTTCTCAAGTCACAAATTTCTGTATCTACTTCTACTGGACATCATCACATGGGTAAGTCAAATGCATCACGTTCCAAATTAAATTCTTTATCTTCTGTCCCTAAAATATTCCTTGTCCAGACCACATGAAAGACACCCATCTCTCCTATTATCTGTGAAAGACACTTAGAATTGATCATACTATCAGCTCTCTCCCTCATTCATCTCACTTCCAGTTTCTACCATTTGCCCATTTCCACAAAGCTATCCCTACAATAATCTCCTGACTGTTTTCTCTTCTTTTCTATCTCCCACAAGGTGACCCTAACTATTTCTCCCCTCTGTTACTGCAATAAAGCTCCAGGTTTCCAGTTAATTTATATCCATTGCTCCTCCGACCTAATCTCTCCTATCTTCTGGCTGCTGTGATCTACCAGAACCACAGATCTGCTTATTTCAGTCCCCTACTTTAACTCCTTCGAGAAACCCCATTGTCTTCATGATAAAATGCAAATCCTTTAATGAGACAGGCACATAAGCCACTTGATGATCCCTGCTCTGCTGACCTCCCCAGCACCAACCCAAATACCCATGGCTTCCTGAAATCACCACGTTGTTTTAAACCTCCAGAGCTTTTTAGAGTCTTGTGTCCTGCCTATAGCACACTTCGTCTCTTCCCCTCCTTATTCGGCTTCTTCTGTCTTGTCATATCAATGCCGGATGATATCCCCTTTAGGGTCACCTCCCTCAGAAAGCTTTTCTGATGCTCTGCTCAGTTCTGTTCCTCCCTGCTTCCACAACATTCATAGCATTTCTTTATTGGAGTACTTACCACACGATGGTGTAACTATCTGTTGATATATCTGTGTCCTGCAGTTCCCAGGAAGCCCGGAGCTGTAACCTGTCACAAAATCCCCCAACTAGGACATAATAGGCATTTAGTAAATATGTACTGAGTTTAAAAATATGAGCAAAGCTTTAAGGATGGAAATTTGTTGAATGCGTTACAGGAGAATGACTAAGACATTTTGCAGGATGGAGGAAGGTAAGATTTGAAATGCCGGATTCTGAACTATGTAAGACAAGTAAAAGGCAGGGATGAAGACCAGGGCTGTGGAAAGAAACAAAATGCAAAGCAATACAGCTTCACCACTGAACCACTGATGTAAAGTCCTCCCCCACCAACTACAAACCTCGATTTTGAGGCAACAGAATATAAACTGAGATTGAGAGGTGAGGGCACAAGGGTTGAAAGTGAAGGATGGACTCCAAACCTGGAGTCAATTTTTGCAGCATCATTATGGCTTCAGAACTGGAATTAGGGAATTGTTGTGGTTTCCAACTTGAATAGGAAAGATAAAATGGGACTATATCATGAAACATCTTAAATGCCTAGCTGAAGAGAGGGTTCTAAGTCTTATGGTCCCTCAGCAATCGCTGAATAATTCTGAACAGAAGGTGACAAAATGGGAGCTTAGAAAATAAGTCTGACCCTATTATATAACACTGAATGCATCAAGGAGGCTGAATGTAACTGAATATTAGGAGAATATTTAATTATTTTGTTAAAAATAATAAATGCTCAAAATAAAGGGGCGGCAGTGAAAGCAGAAGGAAGAAAAATGCAACATCCATAGGAAAAACTGGGGGTACCCTTGAGACTTGATAAGAGAGAAGAAGACATACATTTGCAACAGACATTTCAATGAGATAGAATGGTTAAATATTGATTACAAAAACAGAAAATATTTCACCGAGCTAGGTACTTTATTTCTTTGAGAAATATCTCCTTAGGTTTAGAGTACTGTGTTCCTCTTTTACAAAGAATACCAATTTATAGACTATTTTTAATAAAGGGGGACTTTTCATTTGAATGAGGACAGAATCTTAGACCGGTGAGGTATTCACAGGTACCCTGGAGGTATCGTGTGAAGTGACACAGGGCAGTGGCATAGAGCCACAGGCATAGTGGAAGAAGCATAGCCAGTTCTGATGACATATACATATTCTTGCCAAGCCAGCTTGGTGTTAGAGACCTTTAACTCTACTCTTTGATCAACTCTTCCTCCCCTAAAATTATTATTCTTAAAACAAAACAAACTACATTCCAATCAGATAACACTCTTTTCAGAATACCAATCCAAAAAAATAGCATTTAGAAGTATTGAGGAATATATTCTGATGACATTTTCTACCAATTCTTTGTCTCCAACTTATTCACGTCTAACATAAAATTCGAGAGACCCCAAACATTTCCATATGACCAGTTTTCTAAACTCATAAAGTAAAGCCAGAAACATACGTTAATACTGGCTCCTGTGTTTTGATAGAATTGAAAACAATTGTGACAACATAACCTATTATCAATTGATTTTAACCTTATTATATGGAGCTCTGGAAGATCATATTAACATTGAAAAGCACAAAGTTGTCACATAAAATAATGCTTTTGATTATAATTAAACTGGAAGAAACTCTCATACCAGAATGAAATGATTACTTATGTATTGGTCATTCTTTATTGGACACAAAATCCTTGAGGATAGGGATATGACGTATTTGTTTATGTATCTTCAGGTTTAATGCAATGCTTGACATATAACAAATAATCAAAAATATTTTTTAATGAATGACATTTAAAAAAGTATAACACTTACATAGAACCTACTGTGCACCAGGCACCTACCCACCGTGACTTACAAATATTAATTTGTTTAATTGTCATTAGAGAAATCTTTTACAAAGGAAATTAAGGCATGGGGAGGTTAGATTACTTGCCTGGAATCCTACAGCTTCTTAGAAAATGATGGAGCCAGGCATAAAACACAAGCATAGCCATTCTAGAATCTGTGCTCTTAACCAATATTGCTTTTTAAAAAAACTGCTGCCTTTAATTTTTAAGAAATGTTTGTAAATATATCTTTTATTACATTTTGAACTGAGAATAAGAAGACCTTGGTTTGTGTTAAATTTACATGGTTTGTGGCTTTGAGCAAGTTCATTAACCTAATGGGTCCTTAATTTCCTCATATGCAAAATCCAAATAATAGCTGGTACCTCACAAAGCTCTTGTGAGCCTTAAATAAAGTAATTTATGTGAAAATGCTAGAACATAGTTGGCACCTGGGATATGTTAGTTGGTGTGCTAAAGACAATGGTACTATTTTCCTCCTTCTCTCCTTTCAAAGGGTATATATTTGCACATGACACATCATTCAGGTCTTTTAAAAAATGAAAACAAATTCTATGTTTCTTAAAGCATTATTTCCAATATCTTTCCAAGCTAGAGCTAATTTACGAAAACATTTTCTGGATGGTCAGGTAAGCTTCAAACTCAATAGCTTGTTTTCTGGAGAAAAAAACATGTTTTTCCCGGAAGCTATTATGGTTTAAACATCTACCATCAGGGAAAACAACCTCTTTTTCTTCTAATTGGGAAATCAAATTAGATATAGTTTTTAAAGAAAAAAAGATTCAACCGACAGTAGAACATACGGCATTTATTTTCACCAAGAACCTCCAAAATTAACGGGCTCTACCAAATTTGACAGGAACCATCTCAAACAGTGGTTCCCAGTCAGGGCTTCACATTAAATCACATAAAAAAAAAGTGGACCCTTCCTCAGATATTCTGATTTAATTGGTTTGGGGAAGGGTCTAGATAACCTTATTCTTTTGAAAGCTCTCCCATTGATTCTAATTTGCAGCCTGAGTTGAGAACACTGGTTTAGGTTATCACTGAAAATATCACATCTCCTATTTCCATTTCATTTTTACTGCAGTAAAACACAACAGTAGATAATATCTTCATTCATGTCAACATTTAAAGAGTCTGAGAAGTTCACCAAGAACACAGTTGCCACAATACCACTATACTAAGATTTAGCTCCATTTCTTTAACTGATTGAAACAAATGCTACCTTTATACATCCATCATCATTCATTATCTGGAATTCAAATACATAACAAAATGGGAAACCAAAGCCGTATTTATATCAGGTAATTTTCTTCAACTCCAAGAATCATGAAACAATACAACTCTAAGATTATTTATGTGTTCTTGTGAATAAGTTATAATAAGGATTTCATGTTTACTCAGTGTATTGGTGTGGTCAATAAATAATCTTAGAGCATTTTACAATATGACTGAATATTATTCTTATGGCTATAGTTCCCAAAATTAACTGTAGATTAGAGGCATTGAACCAAAACAAATCCTGGCTGATGGATGTTTTCAGCTATGTTAAAATATTGAGTAGAAATAGTGCCCACTGAGAATACTGACTTAAACTAAAGATGTTTGCAAATCTAATCACCTTAGTTCCTTTCATAATGTCAGTGTAGAGAACCAGCACTTTCTACTTTTATAAGCTGAGTTCTTTAACTGAACACATAGTAGGCTAGCAACATGCTATTACAAATTATACTCTACAAATCCCACAACACTAAAAGCATTCCAACTCTATCTTTAGTGGTAAGCCAAAGTGGCCCAAATGTATAAAATATTTGCTTTCTCCTACCATTTAAAACACACTCAAACTTAGACACTCTGCTATTTAAAGATTACTTTCAGTAACTACATGGTCACACTTTGATTTCTTTTGAGCATTTCACTTTCCATCACCCAATAATTTCAACAAATAGCCTTGAACAGATGTCTTGGTTTAGGCTAACTAGAGCCACGAAATTGTCGGGGTCTCCCGAAGATCGGCAAATGGAACCCTGCCTCCTAGTCTCGCATACACCATATAATATTAGGTAAAGCTTTCAGGTAGAACTTTTCTTAGGCATATTTGCAAGGTAAAGCCTGAATAATGGGTTAAAAATCGAACTGGATTGTTGGAGTTTGACTTTGATTGGATTTCCTTGTACCTCAAGGAAAATGACTGCTTGGGGAAGAAGAATTCATCTGTTAGAGTTTTTCTTGATGTCTTTCACCCAGGCTTGGAAAGAGCATCATGAAAAAAGAGTACCCTTTTGGAAACTACGCACACAACATATTTTTCCTAATAGGTGTGAAGAATGGCTGCTATGCATAAATGATTGTTGGAAAATAATTCTCTGTAAAACATGACTTAACAAGCAACGCCATTCACCACTGTACACATTTCCAATATCCAGAACAACGATGACACATCACATAGATGCCGATATTATCTGTTTGTTAGTTAATAAACACCTTTTGGAAAAAATCCACAACCCTCAGCCCCGTAATTTTCATACCCAGTAAGTTGGAAAATAAAACTTTTGAGAGAAAATTGATATTAGCAAATAGTGAAAGTCACAAAAAATTTAGAGGAGCCTGCAATATGAAATCCTAAGTTGAAGCACCTTCCCAGGACAACCCTCTTTTCTCTAATCAAGGGTAAAGTGAGACGACTGAGACTAAAGCTGACCCTACATTTGAACCTCAAAGCACCACAATCAAACTGCAGTTTTGCAATCAAAAAACAAGGTACCTTGTGCCCTTCCACTGCTAACCATCCCCGGGAACATCCCAAAGCTTTAAGTCCCGTTCATTCCCAGACCCTCCTTACCTGGAATAGTCTCACAGGGCTGCTGGGCACAGCTCAGTAGAAGCGAAGGGCATTCGCAGGTGGTGGCTCCAGAGACTCAGGAACTCAAGCTACAGCGCCCATCTCCTGAGCAGGAGATGTCAGCCTCAGGGTGAGGTGCACGGGGTGCGCACCTCTCCAACCCCGGAAGGTCCGCGAGCCGCGCGGCGCAGCCCACCCAGTTGTCTGGGGGGCTGGCTTTCCTAGTTTGAGGAGAGAGCAAACTGCGTTAGTCCTCAGCCCTCCTCCTGCCCTCCCTCCCGATTCCCTGACACTTTACTTCTGCCTTAACTGATGGTTTAAACCTAGACCCAGCTTGTATTATGGGCTAAAAGGTAACTGCTTTTTCCCCATGCGTTGTTTCCATCTCCCCAAAGTCCAGGAGGCTCACCTTCCGGGCGCCTTCCTTCCCTCGCCCAGCTGTGAGCTGTGCGCAAACTTCTCCCGACTTAAGAGTCTTATCCTCGCCCGCGCTCCCGCCCCACCCCCGCCCGCCTCCCCCCAGGCTGCAAAGGAGGTGGCAGCGGAATTGATGAGCGCCAGCCCCCCCCAACCCCGCCCGCAAGCCCTCCCGCCCCCGCCAGCCCCCTCCAGTCCCTGGAGAGGGAGGGGCGAGCAGGAGAGCTACGAGCGCCTCGGTGCCAGCCCCTCTCGCCCCGGCCCACAAGTGGGGCTACGCCCGCGGCAGCTGCCTTGCTCCAGTCCGGGCTGGGGCTCACCCCACGAGTCCCGGAGACTAAAACGCGGCGTGAACACGGGGAGCAGGAGGGGAACTCGAGTTAGACCTTGGGTAGGGAGGAATGGGGAGGGGGGCGACAGTCTGGGTGGGAGATTCGTAGCTTGTCCCCGGAGGCAGCTTTCTGGGAGCCTTGTCCCTTCCCCGGAGATGCAAATTCCGGAGGGAGGTGAGTTTCTAAAAGGACCTACACCTAGAGACCATGCCGCCCTGGCTCCTTAAACCAGTACTCGGGGGACAGCACCACCTGGGAGCCCGTGGAGAGAGGGTCGGTAGTGGGCGAGGTAGTGAAAGTGGGATGAGGATCAGTGGGAAAACGGTTGGCGAGGAGCTGGGGTGCTGAGAGGAGGCAAGAAAAAGAGCCGGGAGACAGGACGTGACAAGAGGAGCCACCGGGGTCCGGCAAACCCTGGGAGAGCGTTCGGAGTTGGGTAGCTGTCCGGAGCTGGGGGCGCAAGCTGGATTTGGGGGAACAGCGCCCTCCTCGTAGGGGACTGATGGTGGGCACAGTAACCTAGGGTGAGTGACCGCAGTGAGGACGGCGTTGGAAGACGGGGTTCGGAGTGCCAGACTTGGTGTTGGGGACTGCGACTCCTCTCTCTTCCCTCCTAAAGCCCTGGATGCGAGGAGGAGCCCGGGACAATCCGATTCCAGGCACAGCGCAAACCTGGCTGGCTGGTGCGCCCTGGGAGGCGGGCAAGTTGGTTCCAAGGACACACAGCCCTTAACATCCTTTAGCCCACCTCTGGGTAGAGCAAGGCAGCAGCGGACACTTTTTTCTTAACTCTGTTGAAGGGGTGTTGGGCTAAGAAAGCGGCATCTCACGAGTCCCGGGACTGCAAGGTGGCAGTACACCGTCCAGGTTACCAGGTGCTCGGCAAAGAAATGATGGTAACAACAACATAAGAGGACGGGAAGAAAGCCAGACGGCAATACAGCACACTTTCCCGGGTAGTTCGAGTTTCTCCTAAACACTCAGGAGGCAGAGGTGCTCTGTGAATGGGACTGCAACCTACACCCATCCGTTCGTTCTCCGATCCCTATGCTGGAGAGGTTAGTCACTATAGATAGGCAAAAGATGTGTGTGTCTCTATCCTATTTTGAGCTTGCACTCTCCATCTCAGGGAGACTTCAGGGACCCCTGTATCTTGGGTTTGGGGGCTCTCAGGCGACCCAATAGAAGACGGAGTCCGGGGCAGATCAGCTATCCCACTAAACTTTCCAGAGGTTTTGTTTTTCCGGGCTCTCTTTTCCCTTCATAGCCACCCCCCCCCCCCCACTTCTTCCTTGCCACCTCCAGTCTGGTGACCCAGAGGGCTGTGTGACTCACCATGTATTCAAACCCTACAGCACAGCCCCACTGCAGGGGAATATTCTACAATCCCTTCATTCCAGTTATCTAAGCGGGAATGATGTTAGCAGTAAAAAATGTGACTAGGAAAGGAACCCAGGCAATGGGAGAAGTATCTTGCAGAGAAACGCACACACACACACACACACACACACAATGACAAAAATTAAAACCTATACAAGAAACCTTATGAATTCAGGATTTAGATAAGAATATTCATTCTGTGCTTTGACATCTGTCCTGGGTTCAATAATAGATTTCTGTATCCCAGCTGCTACTAACCAGCTGACACCTGACCATGTCCTCCCTTAAGAATTCTCTTTCAGAACATTAATTACCTTTTTTTTAGTGCAAACAAGCAGAAAATTATTAAAGTTGTTTGTGTATCTCCTATCGTCAATTGGTGGGGACCAACCACCGAGAATTTCCTCATTGTACCCAAACCATGGAAATAACATTAAATCAGGGAGATTTTTCTGGAGTGGAGGGTGTTGCTGTCCTCTGCATTGTGTGACAAAGCAAGCACAGAGACTTTTCTGTTGGAGGCTAATCCTAGGACATCCTACATCACTGATTGACAACCAGTATTCTGAGAATAAGTCTGGCTTGGTTTGGTAAAGCTACTGAAGATGTGTGGGACACAGCCCTCAACCATAACTTAGAGATGGAAGTCTGAAAATCAGTGAGAAAAATGGCATACGTATGTTATAAAACCTTAAGCTGAGTGTTGGATAAGCATCCAAGACCTAGAATGAGCAAAATACTAATTTTATTAGAGACAATATTAGATAGAGAAAAAGGAGTTTTCTGTGGGCAGAGGATTTCAGGGAAGGTGAATGGTAGAAGTGGGATCAAAGATGTGACCCTCTGGTCTTCCAAGAAGATGAAATTAACTTTGTCAGCAACAGACGTTTATTGAACACCAAAGGGGTTTGCACCTGTTAGAAGCACTGGTGATTTACAGAAATTTAACTCTGCTGCTGTCTTACCACTATCAAAATATTTCCTATGTAGAAACACTGTAGAAACCCTCGGAGGGTTAAGTATTAACCCGGGGATAGTCTAATAAGAGTAATTGGCAGCATTTTTGGAAATGCTATGAGAACTATTAGTTCTGAAGTCAGTGTAGTTGGCACAGGCTATATTTTAAAAATGAAGTGGAAAAGAATACAAAATTATATTTATCTCCTGTGACAAGTGTGAGCACAGTTTCTTGAAACTTAGTTTTCTACTAAGTACGTGTATGTGTACAGATAGGCAAAGTAGAGTGTATTTCTGTGACTCACAATCAAAAGTATCTTAAGGTACTTGATTATAATAAGCCACTCTTCCAATAGAATACCTTATATTTGCAAATAAGTCTTTAAATGAAATTAGTTCATCAAAGGGACATTCAGGGAATAAGCATCTTAAAATGTGGTAACACACACTTCAGGTATTTTCACTGTTCACTTACGACTTTAAAATTCTGTCTTAATGAGACTTTGCCCCTTCTGCTCCTTTTTAAAAAAATCCCCCCAACCCTGTTTTAGGCAGATATTAATTTATGGAGGATCCTGTTGTAGATATTATATCCCATGTTTGGATACTAAAGAACAGCCTTTAGATGCAAACTGCACTTCAGTCCTCAAACCCTCCATTCTCGTTGCTGAGGGAAGTGAAGTCCTCCACTAACTGTAGAAAGGTTGCGTGACCTCTCTCAATTCTGACTTTCCAAAACAAGGTTTACTCATCTGCAAAACCAGGGTTCAGACCGTATCACTTTCATACCACTTATGGTTCTTGAATGGTGTAACTTTTCTATAAAATCATGAAACTTTTTAATTGCAGTGAGTAGAAGGAAGATTAAAAGCTAACTCAACTACAACCTGTTCTTGTTAAATATGGTAATGTATGGGAAGGTCACATTTTGGAGGGACTGAGAAAAGTCATACATAGAAAAAATGCATGTGATTTGTTATATTTGGGGGAAAAGATCATTTGTCAGGATAACTGAATTCGGGTTTCTCCTCTTTTGAAAATAAATTTAAAGAAAAATTTCTGGCCTCTCTCAGGAACCCAATTTCTAGCTTTGGGTAACTCCCTACTCAGGAATTTTTCCTTGCATTGAAATACAGCCCAATCCCTCATACATATGTGGAGGGAATTTAGTGCATGTTTAATATTATCATATGTCACAACACTTTGGGGTAGTCATTCATGGCGGACCCAAAAATATAAATTGCAGCCCGTATTCTCAAGGAGCCCATAATCTATTTGAGGACATTTGTCTTTTCCTCTTGTAGCCTCTTTCCAAATAGACAACAGTTGGTGACTATCTTTTATATATTACCCTTCACAGATTTACAGATTTCATCCTGACAGAGAGAATAATAATTTACCTTGGTAAAAAATAAATATTTTTCTTTTGAAACCATATGAACTTCCACTGGATGATCAAGCTCTCTTGAGGGTAGTCTCCTGCTTCAATCTTCCACCTCTTTTCCAGAAAGAGAAGATGATGCACTTGCATGTCTCTCTTCCCTTTTCATCTTTCAAAGGGTGTAACAGTTTTGTTTCCCTACAGGATATGTCTCCTGGCTGAAAAAAAAAAAAAACAAAACTCTGCTTAAACTAGGAAATGTCTTTCTAGATTGTATACATACATAAATTTCACCTGGGTTAACTGTTAACTTTATGAATAAATAACTTGGAATTGGAAGGGATGGCAGGGGCATACACCATTCAGTAGTAGCAGTGGAAATGAACTTCCATCTTCGATGAAGTTAGGAAATATCCAGATATTTTCTAGTTTCTAAAGAGAGTTCTAGAGAGAAACTCAGGAACGGGAGAAAAACTGCAGAAGCATATCATTGCATGTATCCATTCATTAAATCACTTAATAAAATAAAATAATGAATAATTAAAAAGTTCACATTCTAGTGGAAGGATGGAAATAGATAATATACAAAATAAGAAATAAGTTGTTGATTTCAGATACTGACAATGCTATAAAGATTATGGACAGGGGACTGAAAGACAGGCATGGGTTAGTGATGCCCTAGGAAGCTGAGGGAAGGCCTTCCTTGAGCTGTGATGTGAATGAGAAGGAGCCAGTCATTCTGAGTTCCCTTGTAAAATTCTCACACAGTGCTGTTTTGAACCCCCCCCCCTTAATGAAAGTAAACACCCCTAGGATCTGGAATCTACTCATTTTGTGAGTGTGTGTGTGTGTGTGTGTGTGTGTGTGTCTTTATCAAGCGTGCTCTGTAATTTAGTCATATTTAGCCTGTCATCAGGAATCTGGGAGATAGGAGGTATTTTTCTTGTACTAAGTGGAACAGGTAGTGGTAATTTTCAGTACTTTTGGGGCTGGTCCATATGAAGTTAAATTAGGAGAGGACCCTCAGATGGCAGTAGCCTTTTGGCTTGCATCGTCTCAGGATATGTTGGCAGAGTGCTAAAATACAAGAAAATATACAACTTGCCTCAGAACTAAAGAAAAACTTGTCTTTAATATCTACTATATTTAGATTTCCATTTTCTGATTAAAAATCAATAGCTTTATTGATTTTGCTTTATTGAACACCTACCACTTATTATATGGCAGGCATTGTGTTAAGCATTTTAATGCATTATCTCTTTGTAATTCTGTGAGGTAGGTACAGTTATGATCCCTATTGTACAGACACAGAGACTGATGCTTAATGGGTTAAATGATTTGATGCTACGAAATGATTCTAATATAGGCAGTATATATATACTCATTATATAAATACTAATATTATATTTGACTGGCCTTGATTCTGTAGTTACTCAGGACAGATATATGTATTTATTGATTAAAAACAGTGAGGCATAAGATTGTTTTAATAGGCGATTCTATACAGATTCACATATTTTTAAATGACAGCCAAAAAAATCTTTCAATAAATAATTCCTGTTTCGGCCAACCACAAACTGAACACTTAGCCATCTGAATTGCAGTGGATTTTTGCCTTCCAGGCACAGTATAGTCTAAAAGGGGAGTCAAACCATTTAAACAATTAATAATAATTCAAAGATCTACAGCAGAAGTATGTTCCAGTGCCCTGGGAGCTCAGAAGAGAGGGGATTAATTCTGCCTGGGAAGAGATTTGTTTTTACTAGTTATCGTCTCTCTGAAATCTAATACTCTGGCACTAACAGACTAAGTGTTAGACACACAGAGCTTTATGTGCCCCAGAAATAGAATTTTCCTTTTTTAGTATAAAATAAGAGGTGATATTTTCAAATTACATGGTAAATATATATGAATGAAATCATGTAACGTAGACTATATTGTCCACACAACTTTTCTTTGGATATGGTGTTTAACCATTTATAACAAATTCTTTCCAGTTCATAGTTTAAGCAAAAATGTTATTGTGATGATAATTTGGTTGGCCATGGCATTTGAAAGGTAGAAAATCAAATGGAATCAGTATAAAACATTGAGAAAAGACATTTTAAAGGCAAAATAAAAACAGGGAAAGAAACAATTGACCCAGTTGCTAAAGTTGAGGCCTTAAACATATGACAATGTTTTTTATAGAATTTGGAATCTGCTGCCACACCAGCACCCATCCTGGGTAGTGGGAAAAGACAGAGGTAGACAACAGAGACACCGGTTTCTAAAGGATGAAGAATTCGGTGGACCGCTTTACATTAGGTAGGTCTCTCTAATTTCCTGAAATCCTGATTCTAAAGGATAGACCTATGGCAGGAATCTATACATACTTCAAAAACTGATTTTAATTACATATGTTATTCACAGAAGAAGATGATAACTAGGGAGCGCGCAAGTTTCGAAGGTGGAAACTAAGCAGTTAAAGATGTGTTTCAGCATAAAGAGAAAGAGCGTAACTAGGAGCAAGGGTTAACAGAGATGAAGGAGACACGAGATCAGGTATTTCATCCCTGGGGTGATTCTTAAACTACCCTAGTCACTGAGGTTGTTGTTCTTAAAAATTGACTACAGAGTACTAATTTGAGTGCAGATTATTATATACAGAGGGGGAGGGAGTGAAAAACTCGTCTTTATAACCTCATTAACAGCCTCTGCCACTTTAGCATCAGCTTTTACCAGCTTTCCCTTTTTTACTTCAAAGGGGGGCAGCATTTTCCCATGTCCTCTTTATTTCTGTTCTATTTAAAGAATGTTTTCTCTATGTTATTATTTCTTTCAAATAACTGTTCATATTTTACTTTTTTAACCCTTTTCTGATACTGCTTTCGCATATACTCAAAATTTCTCCTTGTTGCAGCCTGCCCTCCCCTTTCTAAGAAGAATATTTGTTTTCATTTCCATCACTCAGTGATCAGCCAGCTAGAGTCTTAGCTTTTTTAAAAAGCTGTATACTATTATTTAAAAATAAATGTTTCTGTGTTTCTTAGAGTCCGAGTGAGCTCTTCAAAAAATGGACAAAAATCACCCACTCTTATATGCAGAATGACAGATTTGATTAAGGAATTTAAGGCAGGGCTTCTCAAATTTTAATGTGTTATAGATCACCTGGGGCTCCTGTTAAAATGCAGATTCTGATTTATCAGATCAAGGACCTGAGACTCTGCATTTCCAACAGGCTCTCATGCCCATGATGCTGGTTTACAGATCGTTCTTTAAGTAGTATGGCTTTAGAATCATCTCCCTTAAATATGCCCTTCATCTTATAAACTTTATTCTTTTAAAATTTAGAAATATTTTTACCTATAATAAATACATTACTGTATGGCCTTGTCTTCTTGATATCAAAATATTGTAACAACTATTTGTAGTAAAAATACTAAGGACAGTTGTCCTGGGAAGGGAGTGTTGTTGATGAGGACATGCTCCTCATGTAGGAGAAATCTGGGAAAAAAATTTATTCTTGGGAGATTTTATGAATACGAATTTTATGAATAAAAATGATTTCTTCTGGAGGGGTACTTGGTCTAAAGAAACTAGCCTTCCTTAGAGAAGAAGAGAGTATTGCTGGTGAAGGTGCTTAGTATCAGTGGTGGTACTGGTGGTGAGGGTGGTTGTGGGCATACTGTTTGTAGTCATTACAGTAGCAGTAATGTTGAGTGAAATGGAAGTAAGTAATGGTTGTAGTCACGATGGTGATAGCAGTGTTGCTTGGGGTTATGATGGTGATGGTGGTGGTGGTGAAGATGTACACAGAAGTGGTCCTGAGAGTGGTGTCAACAGTTTGCACTAAATAATAGAACAGCAAAGATTGGTTTTCAGTCCTGGTTCAAACTCTTTAACACCTCTGTATACTTGACAAATTACTGTTTCTGAGCCTCAGTTTTCTCATTTGAAAAATGGTGATAAATAAAACACTTATCTGTGAGTATGCTGTAGGGATTAATCAAAACAAAGCATGTGAAGCCTTTAGCAAAATGTAAGGTGTACAGCCCATATTCAACAAACATGTTGATTCTTCATTGGTGGAATTGCCTGACTCCACATTCATTCTCAGCTTCTGATTGTCCAACCAGGTTGAATTCAGACTTTTTTTCTTTTTATTTAGTTCATGTTTTATTTTCTGTCTTTTTTCCCCTCTGGACACATCTTTATTTGCTCAAAATGAGAAGTTGTAGATTTGACATTGACCTTTAGATGATAAATGAATAAAGGCAGTTCAATCATTTCCTATTTAAAAATTCCTTTCTATAATTTCAGCCTTTTAGAAATTGACACTTTCAGAATATAATAATGTATCTTTCTATCCATAAAATTCAACAATCCTGTAAACAGGGAGGTCTGAGCCAGTGTCCTTGTAAATGGATTTGGATTCTTTTCCATACATTTTTATTATTTAGCCTGGGATCCTCTCTCAATACCCTCTTCCTCCTGCCCACCACGTGAGTGCTCATGAAACTCAAACAAGTTTACTATTGACTGTAGACATACAAAATTCGCTCCTTAAAAACTTTAAATGACTCCATAAAAAATCCAAACTTCCTGGTCAGATATTGAAGATCTTCCCAAGTTGTATCTTAACTACCTTTGTTGCCAATCATTATCCAGTTCTCACTTGATCCCAATATGTTTTGGCCAAAGTAGGCTATCCACCCATTAGTAGCAATAGTTTCAGTTTATTAGGTACTTGCCATGTGCCAGGTACTGTGTTTAGTATTTTACATGCATTATCTTATTTGATCTTCATTTGAACCCTCCAAGATACATGCTGTTATCCTTAAGTTACAGATAATTAAAGCTTAAAGTACTGAAGTAAATTTATTACTGTCACAAAATGAATAAATATTCTTTTTTTTTTAATTTTTTTTTTCTTCAACGTTTTTATTTATTTTGGGGACAGAGAGAGACAGAGCATGAACGTGGGAGGGGCAGAGAGAGAGGGAAACACAGAATCGGAAACAGGCTCCAGGCTCTGAGCCATCAGCCCAGAGCCTGACGCGGGGGTCGAACTCCCGGACTGCGAGATCGTGACCTGGCTGAAGTCGGATGCTTAACCGACTGCGCCACCCAGGCACCCCATGAATAAATATTCTAACTCTTGTATTTAGATTCAAGGGTATACTCTTCCTGGAATCACATGCTGCCTCCCTAAAGCTCTCTTGCTCATCAACTTCTCTGCTTTTGCAACATGGTGAGTTTCCATTCTGAAAAGTACTCCTGTTTTCATTACTTCTTATAGAAGCCTAAAAATCTTTCAAGGCTTCCCTCAGATGGTATTGACTGGGGAGTGCCTGGTTTTGATTCTTAGTCATGTGACTTTAGGCAGTTTATCTTTCTGTGCTTCAGTTCCTCAGCAGAAAAAAAGAGACTAATAATAATTGCATTCATATTTTAAGGTTTATAAGAGAATTATATATATACACCCTTTCACTATATATCACACACACACTATCTGTAGCTATGAAGAAATTAGATCAGTTCTTGCATGAAATACTATATCAGTGTTTGTTATAAAAGCAGAAGTTACTTTAAAGATCTTCTGGGAAAATCCTCCTAATAGGAAAAATGATGAATCTGAAACTAAGAAAGGGTTTGTAACCCTGTCCTGGGTCACACAGTTTCTGGGACAGCCAACTCTAGAATTCATAATTTTCATTTCCGTTATCAGAATGTTTCTTTGTATCTTTACACTGTAATACTCTTACCCTGTAAAACTTTTAATTTGCCCCTCAGCTTTATTGTGCTTTGTTTCTCTCTTATGAGGAACACTGCATTGTAACTATTTGTGTATATGTCTTATCCCTCTCACTCAATTGTGACATTCTTGGGTGCAGGGAGACTTCCCCATTTATCTTTCTTTCCCACACAGCACTGATGCTCAGTGTGCACTCACATAGCATTTCATGAATTGATTTAACATCTGCTATTACAATGATAGGAATTGATTATTCATCTGCTAGAAATTGAAATCCAGGTGCTTTCACAATTCTCAGTCCTCGCTGCAGCTCTGAGGGATGTATACAATTTTACAGAGGAGGAAACTGAGGTTCAAAGGCTGAGAGAAGAGACTATATGGAAGGCAAATTGCCCAGGTGTTCCAAAACCAACCAAAGAGATATTGAACATTGGGCCATTTTCTCTTTAGGGGAGCTGTATCTTTGTTGTCTTCTTTTAATGCAAATAAATGAGAACTGTTGATCTATTATTTGCTCTTAATTGCTGTGCCATGTTGATTTTTCTCATATTTTTCATTCTACGTGTTTTCTTTATTTAATCGAGTTTTTCAGGAACTTGAGTCATACATTTTTTTTTCTGTTTTCAAAAGTAGTAAATGTTTTTTGTAGAATATTTAGAAAATAAAAAGGAAGAAATAAATCACCTATAACTTCACCAGTCAGAGATAAGCAACATTAACATTCTGGTTCTTTTCTCCCTAGTAGTTTTTCCATGTTAGAAATATTAATTGTATCTGCTTATCTTTTTCCTATTTTAAATTACATTTAAATTGGGATTGTAATTCTCTTTGCAACTTACCTCCTCCAGTCATCATCTAGGATCTGACGAATAAAAGTGTTTTACATAAAAACAGAGATGAAGTGAATTATTCTAAACTTAGGATGCTATATCTAGGGTGGCATATGATAGGAAGTTCAAAGTATAGATTACATGGTTTGTATATATTGGGGTAACTCCTTTCAGGTTTTTCCCAGTCTGGAATCTCATTTTTTTTTTTCTCCCCAGTCACAACCATGGCAGCCTAAGTAACAACATCAACTGCCATTATGTCAGGGTATGTGTAGAAACAACACTTGACATTACAGCTAAAGGAAGTTTGTTATTCAGAGTAACAGGCTCAAGCATTTAGAACAAAGCACACCGAAATTTTTACCTTTTGAGTCTGCTATAGATATTGTTATCAATCAGAATTAGAGAAATAAAAAGGCTAAAGTCTCTGTATTAGTATTTTAGGTCTACGGTTTGAACAGCTATTGAGAGGCGATTGATACTTCTTTTTGTATTTTGTATAACTTCCTAAAGTAGGTAAATATGATCAATCCCTAGGCTGGTTCCATGGTGAAGAGAAGTGAGCAATGCAGAATCTAGATGTGTAGGGAGGAGACTCTGTTAGACAAGGATATTGATGTTGGGTAGACCTGAGGATGCCTACTGCCTACTAAATAGGCCTGAAAGTTAGATCAGTAGGAAGTAGGTATGGCTGCACAAACCCCAAATAATTATGATTAATTACATTAAAATTTATTTCTCTCATCAAAAAGTATATTGAGATGGGCATTTGAGGGATAATATGGCTAATAGGACCTGTCCTTACCAAGTTCCCAAGGATCTGGGTTTCTTCCAGTTTGTTGCTCTCTCATTCCTACAGTGAGGCTCATATCCTCATGAGCTAAGACAGAGTTCCAGTGGTTGCAACCACATTTCAAATAGCAGGATGCAGAAGCATAGGGAAATGTATCAAAGGGTGTGTGCCAGCTCTCTTTTAAGGAAAGTTCACAGATGCTGCCATGTGACTCCTGTATTGATAGTTCATTGGGTTCAACTTGGTCATATGGCCACAAACGACAAAGAAGCATGGGAAAATCTTATGGGGAAATCAATCTTTATTCCAGACCACCATGTACTAAAAATTACGTCACCATAAAAGAAGGGGAGAATGGATATTGGAAATAATTTTTATCTCTTCTGGAGTAGTTATTATAAGAACCACAGTGAATATTATTTACGGCTTATTCTAGATATAATTGTGTTTTAGGTAACTTTAATAAAATTAAATAGTTCAATCTAGGCTGTCTAGTACAGGGGTCTGTGTATTAGTCTCTGTATTAGTATTTTAGGTCTATGGTTTGAACTAAACTATGGTTTAGCCTATGATTCAAATCTGGCTTGCCACTTATTTTTGTAAATAAATTTATATGGGAACACAGCCATGCTCACTCATTTGTATGTTGTCCATGGATGCTTTTGCACTACAAAAGCAGAGTTGAGCAGTTGCAACAGAGACCTGAAATATTTACTATCTTGCCTGTTTACCTAAAAAGTTTGCCAACTCCTGCTCTAGACTCTAGAATATGGTTTCACAAATTTAAATGAATCCATTTTTGTGTGTGTGTGTTGTCAAGTCCTTAGTTAAAAAAAGTCCTTTATATTTGTATTACATTAAGGTACATCGATAAATTAGATATACCACTATTTTGTGTATTATCACTTAGATGATGGAGAGAGAGAAAGGATGGGGAGTGGGAGTTAGGATATCAAACAGTTTGATTTCCTTAAAAAATCTGAAGTAAATTGTGGCAAAATATTAACACCTGTCAAATGTAGATGATGGTTATCAGAAAGGCCAAGTTATTTTCTGTATTTCCTTGGTATGTTTACAATATTCTATAAGTGTAGAATAAAAAATGTTTAAAAAACAAAAAAATATATAGCCCTCTTTAAAAAAAAGAATTTGTAATCAACTTTCAACACCATTCCAATTTGGATGTCCAGAGGAAGCCACTTACAGAATGGTGCACAAGGAGATTGACTCCTACTGGAGTGTGATATTTTTGTGATTGAAGCTCCAGAATCATGTCAGCAGTTCCAGAGACTCTGCACATCTGTAAAATGTGTCTGCCTCTGCTTGTGTACTCCAAAAATAGCACCTGCATCCAAAAACAGAGAGGAAGGCAAATTTCTCCTAGAAAAGGACCACACTGTGTTGGAATTAGTGTATTTCTGAGATAGGAATGTCTGAAGTAATAAGGGCTCTGAGTTTTGTTGTTGTTAGGATAAAATCCAGATCATTTACTCATAGTAGGGTAAATTATTTAGGAGGACCAAAACCCATTGTATCGAATTTTGATATTTATGTGTTTGTTTTTTTTAAAGGGTTTTTAGTCTATAAGCATGGGATATATAAAGGAAAAAAATAACAACTCTCTAAATTATTTAAGATTTACCCCTTTAGAGGTAATAGATCTCATTGTTTCCTTGGGAGAGCCTTCCTATATTAAAGAAGTGATGTTGCCATGTATTTAAGTAGGAAGAGAAATTTGAAGACTTCTACTGCTATAAAAATTGTATCCAGTCAGCCTTTAACACATATACATATGCACAGAAAAGCTGCTTATCTGCCAAAATTGGATAGCTTTACCAAATGCAAGTTTAATTAACTGGAAAAGAGAGTTAAATTTTAATAAATAATTAGGGTGATTATTAAGCACTATGGTGAACTTAAAATGTGCTGTGTAAATGGAATAGTATGAGTATCTCCAGGTTTGATTACCTGCTCATTTCAAGTCATTACCTTTTGAGAATAAAACTAAAGTAATAGATAATTGTTTTTTCAGGGAGAGAGGAAAACGTATAAAACAAAAACCAACTTTTATTTGGGTAACGTGACAGTATATTTTACATCAACTTGGAAAAATCAAACACCTACTATGTACAAGATAGGGTGCTATCTTAGTAAGGATATAAAAATGGATAAAATAAGATCTATGCTCTCACAGAACTCACAGTCTAGTGGTGGAAAAGGAAGTAAAAAATTAAGTACCATACAAACTATAAACGTGTTAATAGAGGTGTGTATGAAATGCTTTAAGAGCACAAAGGAGAAAACAATTCATTCTGACAAGGAAGCACAAAGAAGGTGCCACAGATGTAATATGAACAGCAGCGAAGTAAAGGTATATCATGCAGTGGAAAGAGCACCAGGCAAGTCATAAAGGCCCCAAGTGCATATCTTATTTGAGGAAATGTGAATTGCTTCATGTCATTGGAGCATAAGGTCATGGGAAATAAATGACAGAAGGTAAAAATATAAAGGTGGTAAGGGATGGATTGTCATTGAAGGCTTTTAAGGAGGTTATGTATGATCAGATCTGGGTTTTAGAAAATAAATTGTCTTCACTTGAAGGAAAAGGGCCAGGAAGGATGGAGTCCAGTTATAAGGATGTCCAGTGGTCTGAGAGATTGGGGTGATGCTGGCCAATTCAGATCATTAGCAAAGACAATGAAATGGAGGAAATAAATAAAAAGAACCTTGCTAGAATAAGTCTATTTGGGGATGAGGGAGATAGTAGGTAAAAAGGGGTAGTAGAGGTGATGACATCAATGAAGGTAAAGGGCATGTAGTTGGGAATAGGGCAGGGGAAATAGTTACTTTCCATTTTTAATGTCTTGGGATTATTGATGCCTATCTGACATTCATTTGAGAAAAACAGTATTCAGATCTAGAATTTAGGGCAGAAGTGATGCCTGGAGGTGGACATTTGAGACTCATCTGTAAGCAAGTGATGATTGAGGTTGTGGGGTTAGATAAATTAGTCTGCAATAAAGAATAAAACAAGATAAAATGAGTATACAAGTGATACTTTCAGATCAGTGTGACACTTTAAATGGATCTGTTCCTTTTTTTGCCAAGACTTGCCATTTTGAATTCCCTTCCCCATTCCCTGGCAAAAGTGGAGCCTGATTATCTACATTCTATCTCTTATTATTTTTTCATTCTCTCAATTAACAAGAAGATTTTAAAACTATGCCTGCTGTCCCACTTAGTAATGTTCCATGGCCTTCCTTTTCCTTCTCTCCTTTCTTCTGGAAGTACCCTATCCTGTGATCAACACCTCTTGATACATTTTTTCAGTCTGGAATTATGCAGTCAGGTGAGGAACACCACATAGATGATAAAACAGAAAAATTACAGCCAAATTATAGCAAAATTTTGAGAAGAGATTTTAGCGAGCATATTCATAACTTTTCCACAATCTACTTCTTTTATTATTAATTGCATGTATAGTGGAATATTCTAAGATTTATATTTAAGAAATCATATTACCTTTAGAAATGGCACATTTTCTTCAACAAAATAATTTAATAGAAAAGTATAGATACTTCAGTGCAAATTGGAGATGAAAATGAATCCCTGCATTCAAATGCACATATTGCATTTGAATATTCTCCTTTCATCATAAGAACAGTAATTATGTATGGAAATAGTCCAAACCCTTTGTTGTCTTTGTTCCTTATGCTCCATGTGTGTAATACTAGGAATGTGGAAGAAATTCAAGACAATTTTTATCTATTATCACCTAACTTTGACTCATTCCTCCTAGATCAGCTTTCAAATAATTATTATATTGATACTCATGGACCAAACTCAGCTATAAACTCCATTTATAAATTTTAATTGCTTGAATCATCTACTTTTCATTATTTACCTCAGTTTTAACGTAAAATTACCTAACATTTAATGACAACTTAAGTTGATGATGGTTCAATTTAATTAGCCCTATATTGATTAGAATCAGATTTGGTCATATAAAATGGGAAAACCCAAAAGAATAGGAGCTTGACACACAAGGAAAGTCCTACGTCACTTCTAGAGGTGTCTAGAGGTAGGAGCCCCTGGCATGTGGTGACTCCAGGATTATCAACAATCTAATCTCCCTTTGTCTTGCCACTCTGTCATCCTTAGAGTCTTCAGAGGCAACCTATAGTTTCTCAGAAGTCTGACACAAGTCTTCTGCTCACATCTCATTGACTTGAGCAATACTTTTTCACAAGAAAATGTGCAACATGTCATCTTTTAGCTAGTAATGCTGTAACCCAAAAAGAATTGGGTTCTGTTACGAAGGGTGAATGGAAAGAATAGATTTGGAGGAAGACAATTAGCAATGCTGTCACAGTCAATGTACCAGCACACTGTTATTTTAATATAAAATATAAGAAAATTACTAATTTTCAAGCCAATTATATGAATTTGTAGTATATGGTTCTCCAAATTAGTGCTTTCAGAAAATAATTCAATTTACAAAACAATATAGGTTCTTGTTTCCCAATGGCAGAAATTCAGTACAGTATAATCTGTAAGATTACTTACTTCAGAAAAAAGGATTGGTTGGGGCGCCTGGGTGGCGCAGCCGGTTAAGCGTCCGACTTCAGCCAGGTCACGATCTTGCGGTCCGTGAGTTCGAGCCCCGTGTCGGGCTCTGGGCTGATGGCTCAGAGCCTGGAGCTTGTTTCCGATTCTGTGTCTCCCTCTCTCTCTGCCCCTCCCCCGTTCATGCTTTGTCTCTCTCTGTCCCAAAAATAAATAAACGTTGGAAAAAAAATTTAAAGAAAAAAAAAAGAAAAAAGGATTGGTTAAAAGTATCATGGCAAGAAATCCTTAACTTTTTAGGAAGTTATTACCCTGTCATCAAGAAAAATAATTCCTCTTTCAAATCACAATATCCACTTATAAAACTCTTTGCCAAACCTGTCTACCTTCTAATTGAATACCCTACCCTATGTCACACAGACCCTGTCCCTATGTTTTCAATAACCAGTGCTTGATCCAGGTCAGTTGACTTCCATGACAACTTCTGCCTTTATCCTCTGGACTTTCGTCATCTACTTTCTGATCTACTTTCATCAATTTTTGGTATCTTCAATTCCAAGGTCCTCAGTCTCTACTCTGCTTTGGTCTCTATTCATCTAAATGCATCTTTAAAATTTGCATTTTCCTGGAAACACTACATCTCTAATTTCTCAAACTCTGAAAAAGTATGAGATGTAGAATCATGCAACTCAAGGTCCACATCTCAGCTTTATCATTTGCTCTTGTGATTATAGGTAAGTAGATCAATTTCTCTCAGCCTAGATTTCCTCATCTGGAAAATAATGATGAACATCTTTACCTCACTGACTTACTGAGAAAATTAACCAAGATACCACAAGAAATTGTAGCTGTTCAATATCCTTCCCATCCAAATGATCCCTGTGGTGGTCTTCAGAACAAGTACAATATCTTATCTAGTGATCCTCTAGGAGACTTTCTGGTAACAGAATAGGCTCTTCATAAATGACTGCTATAGAAAGGGAAACTCCTATCTTCACATATCCTATAGAACATGTACATGCTAGTACCCAGAGGCATATCTGGGTTAGTTGATCAAGACATGACAATAGGGGCATCAGTTGGTTGAGCATCTGACTCTTGATTTCAGCTCAGGTCATGATCTTAGGGTTGTGAGATCGAGTCCTGCATTGGGCTCTGCACTGAGCATGGAGCCTGCTTGGGATTCTCTCTCAAACTCTTTCTCTCTCTCTCTCTCTCCCTCCCTCCCCCCTGCCCCTCTCCTTGCCCACATGCATGCGGTCTCTCTGTCTCTCTCTCTAAAAAAAAAAAAGACATGCCACTGGCATTAAGAGATCATGGTTCAAATCTTGGTCCTGCAACTTGTAGCCTGTGTAACCTTAGGCAAGTCATTACTTTTACATGAATCTCAGCTGGAATAATAACACTTGACTTCAAGGTTTTCTGGGAGGAGATATAGACAGAAATCATTTTATATTTTACTACGCTAATGTAGTGCTCCAAAAACGCATTCTGAAAAAAAAAATTAGTCCTTTTGACCAAAGAGAAATATTAACTTTTTGAGTGTTTTTTAAACTTTCTATAGTCAGTGATGATGATAATGATAATGATGGTGTTGATGTTGATGATGATGGTCTGCCAGACACTGTGCCAAGAACTCAACATTATTTCAATTAATACTCAATACCTGTATTAGGTATTTACTATTAATATCCCTATACTACATATGAAGAAACCAGGGCTTAGAAAGTTTGAGATCCTGCCCCAAGCAACACCTGGGCAGTGATGGAGACAGGATTGAACTTTGGGCCCTGGGACTCAAGGGTTTTCACCATTAGCCATCACATTATACCACCTTCCAGCTGATTCTATCTCTTAAATATCTCTCAAATATTTACCCTCCTTTTCCCTTCTATCACCACAACTTAGTTCAATGCCTCATTTTTTTTTCTCACCTGGGACACTGAGGTAGTCTCTTAACTTGTCTTTCTATTTCTCCAGTTTTCTCTGTCCTCCATACTTCCGTTGTAACTGTCTTCCTGAAATAGATAATCTGAACATGCCATTTCACTACTCAAAAACCTGCTATGAATAATTATGTTTAAAAAATCATGTCCAAACTCTTCAGCTTGACATGGAAATCACTCTACAGTTTGGAATTTTCTAGCCTGAGTTCTCACAAAATTTTTCTATCTAGTGGACTCTTCACCATTGCATTACTCCAAAGCCTGTGTTAGAGCCATGCCAGTCTACTTAGATGCTTTTAATAGCATCCTCTATTCCACTTTTTGCTCCTGCTCAAGTTTTTGTCCCTCTTCGGAATTTGTTTATCTCACTGATGCTTCTCAAAGTCCTTGTCTTAGTTTATATTCTCTCCAAAGCAGAACTTGAGGCAAACACTTGGGTATAGGTGGTTCATTTGGGAGATGATTCTGAGGAACAAGAGTGAGGCAGCTGGGACAGGAAGACAGGTAAGCAGAAAAGCCAATATAAGTATTTTTCATCAACTGGGGGGATATATGTATAAATAATTCTATTATAAATTAAATTAATAGCTAATGTTTCCAAAGTTCTTAATTGCTGGAAGAACATTAGGTGTTTTTGCATTGTTTGACATTAAATTTGCCCGAAAACCTTAGGATTTACTCAGTTCTAATAGAGTGAAATTTCAATCCTATTTTCAAATGCCAGACTGAGAGACAACTGGAAGTTCATGAGTCTACTCTTGTTATTGCTTCTTGTTGCACCTCGTGACACTGTTCATGATAGGTCACACGCAAGACTGAGAATGTTAGTTCCACTCTGTAGAGATGCCCTTGCCAGCCCTGTGGTGACCACAGTACTGAGAGGTATTGAGTTAGAATAACTGACACGCTCAACCATTTTTTCCTAAAGCAAGCTAGTTGGATCCCAAAGGGCTTCCTGCTGCAGACTCACTGTGCTATAACCAGCCCTGGCCTATTTCCTGGGAACCCCAAGGTTCCATGTCAACAGTCCAAACTGCCCTTTCCCACTGGGTTCACTCCTTTTGGGGACCTTTAGAATCCATTTCTGCCAGTGGACCTCAGAGAGGGCAATTCAGTCTGTTCTGCTAATTTCCTTAATTTGAGTCTTGGAGAGCAGAGGTTAGGTTCTCAAATTCTTCTTTCCCAAAGGCTGTTATATTTCTTATGCTTGTTGTCCATTCTTCTCATTGGTGAGCTGTGCATACTGGGGATGTCAGAAAAGACAGCCAGAATTAATTTAAAAAAGGTTATTTTACATTCTTCCCACACAAACTTGCCTTGCAATATGCTTAGTTATTACCTCTTATTTGCGTAACAAAGAAGGCTCATTCTAGTGGCTTCTTTCTGAACCAAGATCTTATCAAGGCTGCTTCTATGACTAGACATGTCCTCTACTGGCATGATATTTACACTTTAATTGACACACAAATACATTGATAATATTATAATTTCCTAAAATATTTTAGTAGTGAAATGAAATTGGAAGATTTCCTAAATATAAATATTGTAATTTATATAGAATTATTGAGCTTTTGGTTTAATCATAAAAAAAAACTTAACAATATTATCGTAAACTATTTGATACCTAGGTAGAGCAGGCATTTTAAAAGTAGACACTTGAATAGGTTATATAATAAACTGGCCATCCCATGACTGAGTGTGATGAGTCTCTCACAGCATATCCAGAAATGCTAGAATAATACCCTAACTCTGTTTCTTGCAGATTCAGTTTTATCTGGGCATGTTCTGAGGGTTGGTTAGTGGACTTGCCAGGGGCCATTTTCATGAGGTACCAAGCAGCCTGGTTCCTGAGAAAACCAGTACCAATTCTGGAGGCTGACAGTCAGCCCTGCTCAACTTTCCTTGATTATCATAAGGCTTAGGGAAGAAATATCTTCATGACATGAAGAAAGTACACTTTCATTTTGTCACGGTGAGGTGATACTCAAGATTGTCTAACTAGCTCCCTCAGGCTCAATATCAGAGTTCTAAAGTAAGGAGGAAATAATACTGAGTCAAACAGCAGATGTCACTGATATTCCTGCTCAAATCTGAGGTCTCCGAGCAATGTTATCTTGTGGATTCAATACCAGAACAGTTGACCTGGATAGGAAAACCATCTGTTCAGTGATGCAGGTAAGAGAAGAGCATTTTACAACGGCTTCCCTGGACAACAACGATGGGTGCAGCGTATAGATTTTTTCTTGGATGCTGGGAAATGTTAGTCAGGACAATGACCACAGTGACCTGAGACCTTTTTGAATGTGGAAGAAGGTAGCAATTTTGAGCTACACAAAGAATATCTCCTGGATGCCCCGCTTTGAGTCAGAGAGAAAATGTGGAAATTCCTATAATCTATGATGTTAGCAATAAGAGAAATCGAGAGAGAGACAGACAGACTCTCTTAATATTACCAGGCTGGTAGCCAGGAAAAGACTTAGTAAATAAGTATTCTTCATTTTTCTCCTTTGAAATCATTAGGTCTTAAGTATTCCCATGAGTGAAATCTGGCAGTATTTAATAGTACTTCAGTATTTTCAGGGTTCTTTCCTATTCGAGTGAGGTGGTTAGGAATGGACATTCTGGGGTCACTGTACATAGATATGCCTCCTGACTCTTCATGTGATCATCACCAACACATTTAAATTCTTTAAGCCTTGGTTTCCTTATCTGTAAAATAGGAATGATAATAGCGCTACCCTCACAATCATTTTTAAGGAAAATTAAATGAGATAATCATATAATGAATTTAGCATATACCAGACATGCAAAGAATACTTTTAATATATAATATTCACTTTAGACTGACTAGAGTTTTGCTTTTTAAAGTTCTTTTCACACCAAACAGAAGATTTTGTTAAGCTGTCATGACAGTGATAACTCTAGGTCTTTTTTATTCTTCTTTCTCCAAGTGGTTAAATTATTTCACAGCTTATCAGTTGTGATCCAATTCCACAGTTCATACTCAGGCAAAACAGCCTCCTCAAAAAATAGGAGTTGGGTATGGAAACTACAAAATCGGGATAAAGGTTGTTAAATTGCTATTTCCAATGTGCCTTACTTTGAACTTGACACTGCCTGGTCTCACAGTGCCCAATTCCTGCTTGAATAATTCTGTATTTCCTCACATTTTACAGAGCATTATTAGCCTGACTATTTGACAACCACATTGTCTAGGCTGATGACACTGTTTCTGTTTCTTAACTTGATCCCCCAATTAATGCAAACAAACAGTTCCCACACTTCACTTAGTTGTATGTGAATTTTAAAGACCTGGTCACTTAGAACCAGCAAACATCTAACCCCTGCTTCTGCCTCTTTCCTTGAAAGCTCCCCTCCCCCCACATAAAATACACACAAACACACACACACACACAAACACACACACACACACACATACACAGAAAGAAGGCAAAGTGATGCTTCATTCTTGGTTGGGGTTTTTGCTTTAGAACCCAACGTAAAGCTATAATAGGTAGATTGGGCTTCACAGAAAAGCTCTTTTTCCTCATGCATGGTAGGCTACTTCCCCTTAAGATAGACCCCTGTTGGAATCTAGGATCTTCCTACTGATGGCAACACCTGTGCTTGTGTTTGAGAAAAAAGCAGTTAAAGAGAGCAAGAAAGAGAGTGAGAGAATGAGAGATGAAAGATTGATATTTGTCTCTGTTGCCTAGAATGGAGTCCAAGGAGTCCATTCTAGGTGTTCTCCTGGTGGAACAAGAGCCCAAGTCTAGTTTGCAGGAAGAACAGAGGGAGGAGAGAGAAAGAGATAGCTAGAGTTTGTTTGTTTGTATTTTGAAGGAAAACAAGTTCTGGACTTCTCTCAGACTTATGGATACAAGAGAAAAAGAGTAGAAAGAAAAAGATTGTGTGGCCCTTTTCTGTGGCAGTGGCCCCAGGCTTGTCACCGCCTCGGCCTCATGGGAATTATCTAAATGGGGCCACCCCTCTCTGTGCGAGATTTATTAACCAGTGTTCCCTCCCCCAGAAATTCAGTGTAGTACATGTACTTTCTTGGTGGTACAGTACTTTTCATCAAAGTTTGATTCATCATTGAAGCACAGTAAGGAGGAGAGGGGTTGAGGAGGAGTTTCTCTATAAGCCAAAAATGCTGCCAGTATGTTCATTCTTCTGTTCATTTCTGGAGTTAAAGATCAAGTGTAGAATTAGCTAAGGTCTCTCCTAGGGGAAGATGTCAACAAACATCAGTGAGTCCTACCTACATCATGTGGTTATTTTCTTGAGCACTTTCACTAATTTTTGTGCATCTGGGATTACTGATAGAAGCAGTTCAGCTCCTCTGTACTCTATTGTTGTATAACAAATTACCCCCAAATTTACCAGTTTTAAAACAACAAATATTTATTATCTCCCACAGTTTCTGGGAGATAGGAATCTGGGAAAGTCTAAGCTAGGCAGTTCTGGTTCAGAGTTTCTTAGAAGGTTGCACTCAACCTTATCAGGCAGCGTGACAGTCATTTGAAGGCTCTGGCTGGAGTTGGGATATCCATTTCCATGATGGCCTCCTCACATAGCTATTGGCTGTAGGCCCAGTCCCTCACCACATAGACCTTTCTATAGAACTCTTTGAGAGTTCTTATGACATGGCAGCTGCTTCCTTCAGAGTGTGTGATCCAAGAGGAGAAAGACAAAATGTCTTTTATGTCCTAATCTTGCACATCGCAAAATGTCACTTCTGCCATTCATCAGTAGTGAGTCACTAAATCCAGCCCAGACTAAAGAGGAGGGAAATAAAACTCTGTCACTTGAAGGAAGGGCTATCAAAGAATATGTGTACGTATTTTAAACCACCACACCTTCAAATCTTTTACAATTCGAGAAGTTTCTGCAATCAGTCAAGATAAAACATTAGGTTAACTCTAAGGTGACATCAAATCAAGAATTGGCCATCTCTTCTCTTTCCTGTTTTGAATAATTCTTCTTGCCATCCAGTCACATTCACCAGACAGTGGTATACATTGTGATACAGATACTATAGGCCAAATAATGCAATCAAACTCCTTTAGTTATTAAGAAAATGCCTACTTCCACAAGTAAGGACAAATGAACTTTCCTACATTTGTCTGCTAAGGAGAAATTTGCTCACAAATGGATCACTCTTTTTCTCACGATGGAATGATAACTCAAAGTTTTATTCTTCAACATTTCTTCTTATTCTATTCAGCCCTACCTAGAAGATTCTTGCTTACGTGAATGTGTGAATGTGTGTGTATGTGCGTGTGTGTGTGTTTAGCCCATGTCATTTTGCACAGAACGAATAGGGGTTCTTTGCCATCACTGAAGAGGGATTATTCCCACCACAACTGTGATAATTATATTGTTATTTTAACGGCTCCCAATAAGTCATGCCTCTAACCACCATGCCCATGTGTGTTCCTTTCCATATTATTCTGGAGTTGTCCTCATGACTTACTTTGTTCCATTAAACATTAGCATATGTGGTACAAGCCGAGGCTTGATGAGCATTTATGCATTGGGCCGTCACACCTTGAAATCCAGCCACTGAGTGAGGAAGTCTGAATTAGCCATATGAGGAGGTCATGCAGGAAAGAACTGAAGCACCTCTGCTGAGAGTCCAAGCCAACTGCTTTCTATACGTGTGAGTGAGGCCATCCAGGACCAGCCAGAGTCTGGCCCAGCTGCCAACTGACCACAGACACATGAATGAGCCCAGCTGCTACCACATGGAATAGAAACAAGCTATCCCAGATAGCTCTGCCTAAATTCCCAAACCAGGGTCACGATCAAATAAAAGTTGTTTGGGGGTTGTTTGTTGTGTAGGGATAGTTAACTAACATGACCAGTTTCTCATACAGTCTAACTTTTTTTTAGGTGCCAGAATGTCAATACAACACAAGACTATAGCACTGATTTAACTGTAAATATCCCCAGAATCCAATGAGACCCTGAAATCTAAGAGTAGCAACTTATACTTTAAATGCTGATTCTTTTACACAGTAATAATCTCCAAGCAAAGGAATCTCCCCACACCAGTGCATATTAAAATCTAGGTCCTGACTGAAGTTGATAGGTCAAAGAGCATTAACATTATTTTAAGAAATAAAGTAGACTGCAGAAACATAGAAAATATATAGATAGTCCCTTAGTTACAGCTTTTCCAGGCTGTCGATCTTCCAGATGTTGAGAGATATTTGAGAGAAATCTCACAATAAGAGATTAAAGTGTACTATTGTCTGCCCTTCCCTACAATCTTTTGGAAGCCTGAAGAAGCCTCAAGTCTCTGCCGTCAAAATCGGTGCTCCTAGATACTTCCCCCAGGAGACTGGCTCCTCAGGGCCAAATCAGAAGCACTATATCATCTGCCTCACGCTGTAACACTACTCCTTCACATCTCCCAAACTCCTGTCTTCTCATTTCCTGAATTCATCTCAACTCTCTTGGACTGAGAATGGATTTTCTACTTTAACACATACTAGGTGCTCAATTAATGTTTGTTGGATGAATGAAAAAAACATTTTTATTTTACCACAATATTTTTCCCTACTATATCTTCTTTTCTAATTGGAACACAACCTGACTTCCCATATGGAAATATGAAAGTTCACAGGACTATTTTTTTTAAATCAACAAATAGGGGAAACCAAAACAAAATAAGTCAGGTTGACAAAATCCTCCACACTAACCAATGTTCTTTGTCTGGACTGAAGCCACCTTGACCTTAGAAACAAATTCCAACCTTCAATACCCATTGAGAATTTAGCAAGAGTTTGGCTGACTCCTTGTGGGATTTGGATCACAAGAACAACAGCTTCCCCTTTGGTGTGAGGCTTAAAAGTAAGTCCCCTGTATTCCCCATAAGCAAATCTTAGTTCTGGCCCTGGCCACATGCCTACTCCCTCCAAGTGACATTCAAACAGAAAGTTATTATATGGTTTAACACCTAAAATCCCAGAATTTTCTGGATCCCCAAGGCTATTAATATTAGAAAAGTATACTTTCATTTTGAGGTCTAAAAACAAGCCACTTCTGGTACAGGAATCTGTCTACATTATAACTTGTTCTCCAATGTCTCTTCCTAGGCATGTTCTTGCTGTTTTACTGGAATAATGTATAGTGTTAGGGCTCAGTGCTAAACATAGCATTTAGTCCAACACCCCTAGTCCCCGTTCAGCTCCCAAAAGGAATCCAAACACAAAGGATACAAAGTAGGCAATGTGTTATTTTATAGTAACTAGAGTTTTGTCTCAAAATCTAAGAATTCTAGCCTGGGCTGTGTGAAGGAGTCCTTTTTCCTAACTCCACGGACCCAAACAGCTTCGAGCCAAAGCAGGCTATGAGCGCTGATTTGGTCAATGCCTCCATCTTCCCAGAATCTGCCACTCCAGTGCACTGAAATTCCATTCTCAGTCCCAAAGAAAGACAAACCAGGAAAGACAGAATTTTAGAAAGCAGGCCTTCTTAGAGGCCACATGGAAATGTCTGAACAGAGCTCCTTGACGATGGATCATTTATAGCAAATGGCACATGTGTATTAATGTTTCTTATACAATGGATGCCCTATGATACTAATAAAGAGTATACTTTATATAGTCTAAGGAAATGAGCAAAACTTCTATAATTTAAGCAAACTATTTTAACAGGTAGCAAACTTAGATATTCTACCAAGCTTATATCATAAATATTTGCTAATGATGAAAGATAAAGGTTTGCTGTTGGGAGATTTTTAATTCTAATTTTTGGTCTGGCATTCAAAGATTAATAATATAGACCTATAGTATTTGGAACTAAGTCACACATGACTTGCAATGTCTTTGTGAGAAATGATGTAGGGACTCTTTTAAGACTAAAGTAATTAAGTTTGTTTTCAATATCCAGTTAACTCTAAGACTCTCAATATTACTATTGAGAAGATTTAACTTCAGCAATATTAGAATTGCTAATGATATCTTTAAAGATTGCTCATTTTACACTAAAAAAAAGTGAAAGTCACACACACATACACCATTGAATACATATATTTAAGGTATAAATTCACATCTAAATACATATTTTTATCCAGATTAATTCCAATATTATTACAATAAATAAGTAGCTTTCATTCAAATGTCTAATAAAAATTTAGATAAGAGAGGGTATAAGATAAATATCAAGTTACTTGTTGAATAAGTAGTTATTTAAAACGTGCTTTGAGGGGCGCCTGGGTGGCGCAGTCGGTTAAGCGTCCGACTTCAGCCAGGTCACGATCTCGCGGTCCGTGAGTTCGAGCCCCGCGTCCGGCTCTGGGCTGATGGCTCAGAGCCTGGAGCCTGCTTCCGATTCTGTGTCTCCCTCTCTCTCTGCCCCTCCCCCGTTCATGCTCTGTCTCTCTCTGTCTCAAAAATAAATAAAAAACGTTAAAAAAAAATTGTTTAAAAAAAAAACGTGCTTTGGGTTGATTTGACCAAGTTACACCCTATTAGATATATAAATTTTAATTGCAAGTAAATCATATTTCTAACAGAGACAGTGTACTAAAAGACTTAAGAAAACAGCAAAGTGATCTGGTTTCTGTATCTTACTGAGAGATGAGGGTACATTCATATCCTATTCATCTATGTGTATGTGCCTTCTTTTTTATACTTTCCTAGTTTATGCCAAAGAGAGCATAAGACTTTGTGCAACAAGATGATCCTGGTATTCGCATAACTGTATTCAGTTGATTAGAATTTGAATGTGTATCAAATGTATTTGTTTAGAATGACTGGACACATTGTATTCAGAATGGCTTATATTATTGAATTTTCTTGTCTCTTGGTCTTTCCTCTCTCTACATTAAGCCTACCAGAAAGAAGAGACTCTCTTTATTTAATATGGGTGCATTTAACCTTTGGGGATCTAAAGCTCTCTCCTCAATATGCATGAAAACTTAAAAAGCTTGAAAAGGATAATGTAGTTCTAAAAAGTTGATCCCTCTACTCCCTTTTTACTAGAATGTAATCCATAGTGAGGTAATGCATAATGCCAGACAGTGGACAATATCAAATAAACAATGCCACCAAATCCTTACACTGACCCTACAAATCATATTTTTCCCAGAAAAAAAAATTTTCAAATGAGGGTAAAATCTAATCATGCTGTTTTGTTGCCTTTTCTTTATGAAGAGAAGAAAAACACTGTCTTCTGTGCATGTTTTTTTCTTTTGAAGGGCATCAGGGGCCATAAAATTTAATTTGTAATTAAGAATAATATACACACACACACATATAACAGAATACACACAGAATAATACACACACACACATATAACAGAAGCAGCAGCATGCCTAGGAACTTGTGGTATTGGAATAGAGTAGAACATTAGAAAAAAGCAAAGGCAAATTCAAATTAAATAAATACTAACCAATTTTAGGCACTACAAAGATGCTCCAAATACTTTTTTGTCATAAAGATAGTACTAAGTATGTCCTGGTAGGCTTATAGAACTATGAGATTCATCTTGCCTTCATCAACCATCTATAACACTCATCCTATTTGACACTGACATTAATATCACAATGTTGATAATAATGTCACAATATCAGGTTCATACTGGCATTTCACAGACCTTAAGATTCCCCTTATTCTTCCTCATGGCCTTTTTCCAGGCAGAGTCAATTGCTTCTTTTGGCCCTTCTGTATTTAATGCATAACTTCATCTGTGGAAGCAATAAAGAGGAATCGCATGGTGAATTCAAGTGTAGTACTGTAGAGTTCTCACAACATTGTGGTGTTCTGGACTTTTGCCATCAAGCTTTAGAGATTGTCAAGTGGCACGGAGTTAGACATGTCCGTGTGCCTGAAACACACCTAGCTCACTTGGCCTCGTAAATTATCTTAGAGGAAAGAGTGTTTTGTTTTTGATTTTCTTTAAAGAGAATTCATCATCTCTATGAGAGAGCTCCTTTTCTTGATTTCTTCCCATTTAGAACAAATTTCTAGCTAATATTTTGAGATCTTCAGAGCAGTGTTTCCCCAATAGACGAACAAGCCATAGATGGGTTTCAATATCAATTTAGTAAGGTCTAGACAAGAAATTATTGTTTTTTTTTTAAATTTTGGGGGGGGGGAGGGACAGAGGGAGAGAGAGAGAATCCCGAGCAGGCCCCAAGCTCAGCACAGAACCTGATGTGGGGGCCCAATCTCCCGACCCCGAGATCACAACCTGAGCCAAAATCAAGAGTCAGACGCTTAACTGACAACAAGCAATTAAAATTGAAATATAAAATATAGCAGCTTAAGAGTGACCCAACTACAACAGAATAGACAATATTAGCTTTCACTGTGTATGTTTACTGGACCATGGAGAAAAATGTATTTTTTACCGAGTTGTGGTAAAAAAAAATCTTGAAAAATAGCATTTTATAGCAATATGATTCCATAAATGTTATGCCTTATGAAGGTTCAGTGATTCAAAACAATTGTCTACTTAGCTGGATAGACACATACGTAAGTGGCAAGAGTGTTGTAAATATTAGTTTCCTGTTTGTAAAGAGTTTGATACACCAGAGTTCTATCAAAGTTACCAAGGAAGAAAGAAAATGAAATATTCCATTATCTCAGAATATACACATTCTGTCTTCTACATGCCTATCGAATATAGCATAAGTTGTTCAGGATCTCACAAAGTGAAATTCCCTTTTAGACAAAGCATATTCTCTTCTTGTATATGTCTGGAGAATGACTGAAAGTGATGGAAGGTCAAATGAGAAATTGTGGTTACTTTCTCAAACAAGAATTTAAACTGCCTAGAGTTTACTAAGTGACCATTTTTATTTCTTGTTCATTTTTTATTTGCAATATTATGACCTGTTTTATCCAATGTAAAGGTTTAAAAATTCTATGTATTCTTTTTATTTTGAGTACACAAAAGAAAGCTTAGGGCATTTATTCTTTTGAAATAACTTGAAAATATATCTTATTCCTCCAGGGTCACCTTATTTTTTCTATTTTGAAATTTGGATAGTTTTTTAGAAGTACTAAGCTTCTCATGCACCATTCAGGAGGCATTAATGAGTCCTTTTCATCATGGGTGGCCCTTTTGCATAGTTGGAGACTTCACCAAATTATCTATTGCTAGCAATAAACCAAAATCAGTTTTCACCTGAAACTCATCTCTATGTAAATCCAGTTATCTGATAGAGAAATGATTACTGATATGGGACATTAATTCACTGGTATATGTATTGCATACAAAATAAAGTCTTTTAACATAAATTTTAAGAGAACTAGAAATGATGACCATGTTATTTCCATGTTAATAATTATAAAACATTTTTTCTTTCGCTGTTTCTTTTTGGCAAGAGAATGTGAATTTTAATACGTTACTATACTTTTAAAAAATATTTTTTCTTAATGTTTATTTTTGAGAGAGAGAGCTAGTGGGGAGAGGCAGAGAGAGAGGGAGGTTCTGTACTGACATCAGAGAGCCCGATGTGGAGCTCAAACTCACAAACCGTGAAATCACGACCTAAGCTGAAATTGGATGCTGAACCGACTGAGCTACTCAGGTGCCCCTGTTACTATTCTTTTTAATTCTACATTTATATGAACTTTGCTGAGATATTAAAATCTATATCTATCTATATCTATATATCTATCTATATTTATCTGTATCTATATATCTATCTTTATCTATTTATATATGCCTTCTTTATTATTCCTACATCCTAACAATTTGTACTGGTGAACCCTCTCTTCAGACTGCATGATCATGAAGATGGTACAGATATAGGTGCACTGATTGTGACCAGTGTAACATTGGTCATAACAACCATTCTGATTGGTCAGAGCCCAGACTGTGATGCTTATATATTTCCAATATCTCCCCTTTCTATGTACTCACTACAAACTTAAAAAAAAAAAGAAGTTGACCCATGCAAGGGATATTTACAATATTTTCAACAAGGGCTCTAGAGCCAATTTTAGAAACATGTCACCAAATTATACTTCTAAGCAGTTCTGGTCTTGAGAGGGTTTTCAGGAAGCAGACAAGAGAATACCTATCAATATAATGTAAACAAAAGATGAATTTAATGACAGATGAAAGCAAAATTTCTGTGGCTAATCTAATCTTCAAATTCCTTATCTCCTTATCTTCCTTATCTTCCTTATCTCCCCTTTATATGCCGTATGTCGTAAACTAGGACACAGAATTATCATCCCTAACTGTGATGAACAATATTTAAAATGAAATAATGGTGTGAGGAATAAATGAGGGAGAGTATGGACTAATATGAATTCTGTTTTCTCAGAAGTCTCTAGGAAACTTCTAGTTGGACAAAACCTAAAAACTCTGAGGTTAAGTCATGAAGTAGTTAAAAATAATCTGTTCTCAGGGCACCTGGGTGGCTCAGTTGGTTAAGCATCTGACTCTTGGTTTTGGCTCAGGTCATGATCTCACAGTCCGAGCCCCACTTCAGCCCCATATCGGGCTCTGCACTCACAGCATGGAGCCTATTTGGAGTTCTCTCTCTTGCCCCTCCCCCCCAACTTGTGCTGTCTCTCTCTCTCTCAAAATAAATAAATTAAAAAAAATAGTAATCGGGGCGCCTGGGTGGCGCAGTCGGTTAAGCGTCCGACTTCAGCCAGGTCACGATCTCGCGGTCCGGGAGTTCGAGCCCCGCGTCGGGCTCTGGGCTGACAGCTCAGAGCCTGGAGCCTGTTTCCGATTCTGTGTCTCCCTCTCTCTCTGCCCCTCCCCCATTCATGCTCTGTCTCTCTCTGTCCCAAAAATAAATAAACGTTGAAAAAAAAATTAAAAAAATAGTAATCTGTTTTCTGTCTAGTCCCATTACTCTGTTCCAAAGATTTAATTCTGTTTTGATTAGAGGAATATATGCCCTGGACCTGCTAGATCTTTGGTTAATATTCCCAGTTTCCCATATTAGAGAAATGTGCTATCTTTGACTGTATTTTGATGAGTATTTCTATGGTAATGGAGGCTAGTAATATATGTCTATTCATACAAAAACCCAATGCTGAATACGTTGATGCAATTTGGCAACACTGCTAAATTATGGCTTCTTTAAAGAAATGCTCTACATATTTTCTTTTTCTCTTGGTTACAAGTCAAGACTTCTATGTGAAATTTGAAGTGACTGACAAACATAGGAACTCTCTAAAAATGCACAAAATCATTGCCCAATGGGTGGAAAAGAAGAAATAATTTTCCCTCTGAGATTACAAATTCAAAAAAAGTGAACTGAGACAAAATATAATTACATTCATTTGAATTGAGCAAGGCACTGGGGTTAGCAATGTCAACCTCATGGAAAGTGTAATGAAATCTTTAATGATCACAGAAGGCCTGTATCTTCACATTTCATTTGAAAGATACTCTACTAGTAGTAGTGGAAATGAATGAAATTATTAGAAGCTTAACACACGTACTTCCTCCATATGCTACATTTTTAGATATCTAGTGTGGTGTGGGAAATGGGGAATCACATTAACCAGATATACTGATTAGCAGAAAGGGGGCAAAAAATGGAGATACTTTCCTTCACTTTCTGGTTCTTTCCAAGTGCAATGGCTGAGGACTCTTCCATTCCTTAATATCATTTCCTCTATAATTATCAAGGATGTACATTTGGTTATAGAAAATAGGTATCATATTCCTGGGGAGTTCAGTAGAGACTCAGTACAGTTGCAGGCATTGCTTCTTCTGTTGGCAATGAAGGCAGCTGTGGGTTAAGGGCCCTATAACTTAATGGTATGAATAGATAGTATGGTTAATTATATGGGGAACATGTAGTGAGTGCTAGGATGATAATAATCAATCTGTAGGTGTTGGATCAGGCTTTCTCTGATTCACTGATAGAGGTGACAGGGGGATAGGGAAACACCCAGATCTGATGTTTTTCCCTCAGGTCCTGTGAACTCCAAGTTTAAACTTTATTATCCACTTCCCTCAGGATCAACCCTACAATGCCATTATCTCTCTAGTCTTTCAGTGTGGCAAAAACTCTGGGCCCTGCTTTCTTTAGGATTAGGCTTTGATCTTTAATAGCTGTGGTCATCACCAGTTAGGTTCACCGATATTCAGTTAGCCTCTGTTTCAGGCAGATGCTTCTCTTCTTGGAAGATGGCAGAAATGCACTTCATGGCAACTTTGTTCCCTTAAAGTTGATTGGGGTCAGTAACTAGTTCTGGATGTGAATTGTGAACGTACATGATGTATGTCAACCAATGATTGGTGAGAGTTGTTGTATAAATACTCTGTTCTCTCACACCTTGGGGAAGAAAACTCTAAGATATGTTTCTCAGTGTTGTTACACTTCAGTTGCCTACAATGGTAACTTACTTGATAATACACCCTTTATTGGATCTTTTCCTTCTCTATTTCTGTCTCACTTTCTTATCTTCTTTTGGCATTTCCTAGGACTGTCTTCCAATTAAACTATTTCCGCTAAAATCCTTTTGTAGCAGTTTAAAAATATTTCCATAACTCTTAAACACCCTTTCTAAGAGGTGGAACCAAATTCCCTCCCTTAATTCACCTAGACTTAGTAACTAGTTTCTAACTAATAAGATATAGTTAAAATGATGTGTTGTATGTAGGGGTAAAAGTACTCCTTACTGTTTCCTTTTAATCACTTGTTCTGGAGGAAGCTAGCTGCCATGTTATGTGAATGCTCAAAAAGCTCTATAGAGAGGTCCATATGACAAGGAGCTGAGGTCTCCTACAAACAGCCATGTGAATCAGTCATCACAGAAGCAGATCCTCTGGCCCAATCATGCTTTTAGATGACTTCAGTCCCAGCAAACATATTGATTGCAACCTTTTGAGAGGTCCTAACCTAGAATCACACAGCTAAGCCACTTTGGCATTCCTGACTCTCAGAAATTATGTAAGCTAATAAATGCTTATTGTTTTAAACTGCTAATATTTTATTGCACAGCAATATATAATCAATTCACCTTGTCTCAGAGATTGCATCTGGAGCACATCAAAGCTATGACAACTCTCTTATTTGAGTAAAGTGTACTGAGACCATGTGCAAAATAGAGTCATGGCCTAAGTCCATTTGACGTTGGATTCATTGGGTCCACTGAACTACCTGTGGTTATTTATCTAATATTTATGTGCTTAAAAGGATGGATATATTTAGCAGTTGATAGAACTTCCCTACTGAATCCTTGACCTTTGGAATCATATCCATTAGAGTAGGAAAGGCCATGTGAAAGCCCCTGAAATCTCATCCCCTCATGCAAGATAGTAAATCAGAAGTATCCTAGGTAGAATGGCAGAGATTAGTACTCCTTGCAAAAAAATAAAGAATGTAGATATTGCCTCTGCAGAAACCAAAATGGACCATGGTGAATAATGGTACACTTCTGAAAACTTAACAAAGTGGTAGCCCCCATTATAGTTGCTATGCAAGATATGATATATTTATTAAACTAGATCAGTACAGTTTCTGGCACATTGTATGAGACTGCTGATCTGATAGGAGTGTTTCTTACAATCACAATCAAAAAAGTGGATTGGAAGCATTCACGTTCACTTGAGATGAACAAGAATTTATAGCCTTGCACCAGGGATATACTGTCAAACTATGTAATGAGTGGAGTCTCTAGTGAGCCTCAATAGAAGAATTGCATCCCAGCACTGTGGAGTAAGGTCATGCTATATATAGCAGGGAAAATTTTCCTATCCAAAATCAGTTCCTGATGTAGACCATTGATAGAGACCATCATTACTATCCTTAATATCAAAAACATGCCATGTAAGCTACTATAAAATTATAGTCTTTCAGAAACTCTTCAGAGAGCTGAAAATGTAAAGAAATACAAATGAGCTAAATTCCAGAAAGTAATTTATCACTTTTAAGGGGAGAAAATGTCTATGCCTGCTCCTCCCTAGGGTCCTCCTAGGGTCCTCCCTAGGGTCATGGTGGGAGCAGCTTCATATAGAATGTCCTCCCTAGGGTCATGGTGGGAGCAGCTTCATATAGATGAAGATAAGGAGAAACATTCAAAATTTTAAATGTACTTTAATGGCTATATGTAGATGGAAATGAGCACTTAGATTTTTGAGAATCTCAGTCACAAAACAAGTCCACACATAGCCACAAATTCTTTCCCATGGAACCTTCAGAGAAACACAGCAATAGTGTGTGAATGCTAGGTACCAGGAAAGAAGGCTAAGAGATAAGCCTCAAGGTGCATGCAGCCCTCACCAAGTGCAAGGAAGTACAAGGAAGTAGGCTGCTGGTGGCTGGGGGCACAGCAGAACTCAGAGACATGACCCTGAGGTGGATATAACCTTCACCAAGCATAAGACCATGGAAAATTGGGGCCAGGGAAGAAGGGCAGGAAGTTAGAAGGCAAAGGAAACTCTCCAGTACTACACAATGCTGGCAGTTGGCCTGTAAAGAGAGACGTCAGCATCTTATTGTGCTTGGGAAAGACCTGTGTTCATCATCAAAATATTTGAATCCAGTGGTAAAGTGGATCCAGCTAAAGCTGCAAAACATATATTTTTGTTCAGAATTTTTTTTATCAGATTAAAAAACTAATTTAAAAATAAAGTGACTTATCTCAACTAACACAGATATCCAGGGGCAGCACCAAAGCTAGGGCTGGATCGTCTCACTTCTAGTTTAATTCCTTGTCTGTTGAACCATGTATAGGACTATAATTAAATGAAAAACACTATGCTATACATCATCAATCTCCTTGATCTTGTCTCAAAAACTTGGAAGTTGACTCACATTTGCCTGAAATTCTTTTTAAAGTCTAGAATACTGAAAATGATCTTTGATTTTTTTTAGCTCAAGATTTTTAGAAAATTCTAAAATAAGTCCTGTGGATGTATAAGTGAGATGTGAGGATAAGGTGGACAATGTTAATCATATAAAGAGAAAATATGTGCAATGATTAAATCCATAGACTGCGGAGCCAGATTGCTTGCATTGGGAAAATTGTCTAACCTTCTCTGCCTCAGCCTCCTTATCTGCAAAATGGGATTAATAATAGTATCTACCTCATTAGATTGTTGTGAATATTAGAATATTTACGTCTGCTGTATAATTTTTTAAGGATGGCATAAAGAGTTATTGTTGAACTTGTTTAAAATCTAAATAGATTTTCAACTTAGAAAGGATTAGCAGATATCACGGTTACTCTAATAAATAAATATAACAATAATTGTCTTCCTTCATAACTCTCCCTTCCCTTCCAATATAGTCTAGATCAGGAAAGATGAAATTAACTTCCTTTAAACAAAGAACTTTTCTTCACAATATAAGGGGGAAAATGACAATCACTGAAAAGGCATTGGTCCTGTTTGTCCCTGCACTCTGTCCCCAAACCATCTTATTAAAAAAAAACACATCTAAATAGGATATTAAATGCGGGACCAGGAAAAATGAGACACACTGGATGAGGGCATGGATATTAACCAATGGTGAGGACCTGTCCTAAGTAAGCTTCATTAATGGCAACAGATTTCTTTAAATAAAAACAATAAGATAAAAACAAAGAGGGAGGTAAATCATAAGAGACTCTTAAATGCAGAGAACAAGCTGAGGGTTGATAGGGGGGCGGTTAAGTAGGTGAAAAGCATTAAGGAGGGCACTTTTCAGGAAGAGCAATGGGTGTCATATGTAGGAGATGAATCACTGACCGGGTTCTACTTCTAAAGCCAAAACTACACTGCATGGTAACTAACTTGAGAATAAAAATAAATAAATAAGCAAACAAATAAATAAATAAAAACAGCTTCAGAAAAAAAAATTAAAAGATGTGTTCATAAAGTTTGGGCAGAATAATGCAAAGAGGTATGATGAAAAATAACTTCTTTATATTCCTGCCATAGAGCCTGCATGGTTCACCATTCTGTGACTTCCTAAAATGATGTGGAGAATGGTGCAAATGAAAAAGTCAAGGGTTGCTGGCGTGAGTGTGGAAGATTATTTTTCTTATTTAGAGTTTTCTAAGGTGCTATAATGTGGTATGTGTAATTTACACAGTCAAGACCACAAAGTGCATTTTAAAAAAATTTAATGATAAGGTTAATTCATTTACTTGAAGAATTAATCTGATGCAAATGATCACAGAAGTCACCAATCCCTTACCCTGCCTCCAAGTTAAAAAAAAAAAAATTAAATGTTCACAAAGGTATCAGGTATGGCTTACTAAAAGAAATTTTTAATGTTACCTTAAGTTACCTTAAGACTACAATCATTAAGCCTACAGTAATGGAAGAGCTAGTGGTATGTTTTAAAAAGCAAAGTTACTTTAGATTTAATTATTGTGGAGAGGTATTAATACTATACTCGGCAAAGTTTTAATCACAGGATTAAAAATAGATTTTATTTACTTTTTTAATGTTTATTTTTGAGAGAGAGAGAGAGAGAGAGCGAGCGAGCACGGGAGGGGTAGAGAGAGAGGGAGATACAGAATCCCAAGCAGGCTCCAGGCTCTGAGCTGTCAGCACAGAGCCCCATGTGGGTCTCAAACCCACAAATGGGGAGATAATGACCTGAGCTCAAGTCTGACGCTTAACCGAAGTCGGATGCTTAACCGACTGAGCCACCCAGGCACCCCTTAAAAGATTTTAAAAGATCCTCAAATGTTATGGGAAATACATGCAGAGGTTCTGAAGTTAGAAATTTGTTTGTTTTCACATAAAGACAATTGTTCTTAATATATCACGGGAAACCGCTGACTGTATCTGTGAAGTTTGATAAGCAGAATTCAAGAAATAAATATAAAATATTTATTTTGATGGGCACTGATTAGCAAAGTCAGTCCACTTAATATTTCAGGAGAGCACCAGACACAGAAGGAGGGTAACCTATGATATTTATAGTTATTCGTGACATATATATTAGAAAGTAATGCCATGTTTGGTAAAAATTATGCATAGCTCTTTGGGAGATCTTTTCTAAGACAAATATTGTACTTTAAAATTATAATATTAGAAGATTAAAGTCAATACATATTCTGAAAATGAATGTGGACAAGGACTGGCGGGTAGCCTAAATGAAGAAGTCAAGGACTGCTAATGAGAGTGGGGAAGATATTTTTCTTAGAGTGTTTTTAATACGCTACATTATGGTATGTGGTTCAAAGCCAGACACTCAGGCAGCAACTTTAAATTATGCAAGTGTATACAGTCCGTTCGACTGCAAGCAGATGTGCCAGGCGATCTAGAGGGATTCCTGGGCGGTAGTTGTAAAAAATAAAAATCCGGTCTCCAGGCCAGTGTATAAGCTCTGGGCTGGGAGACAGCGGCAAGCTGCGTGGAGGCAGAGAGAGCCTAAAGACGCAGTGCCCCCCCCACCCCACATTTACGCTCATAGGCTCTGAAGGCGGCGGAGTGTGTGTTTCAGAACAGAAGCCTGATCCTTAGGCCAAAGCTCCAGGACACGAAGAAAGGCCTTTGCCACAGAAAGACGGGATGTGTTTCAGGCTGTGCAGTGCCCTGGGGGTGGTGGCCTGCCGAGAACTTTCTCTCGGATGGTTACAGTCCCGCGAGACCTAGGAATACAACCCCCTCTGGCCATCAGAGCCAGGAGAGCAACGGGTATCCCCTGGGCCGCAGCGGGCACCATAAAGACCACGACACGAGATGCGAATAAAAGTTCCCCTCCAGGGACAGTGGCATTCTGGAATGTGGCAGAGACAGCAAGCCAGCGAGCATGAAAATGGCGCCCACCGGCTGGAATGAGGCAGAGGCATAGCTTAGCGATGGCAACTGCAAGAAAAGAAAAAAGAAAAAATGAGAGACAGAGAGAGAAAAGGAAAAAAAAAAAAATCTGGGGTTAAAAAAAAAAAAGAGAGAATGCTCGAGGCTGGAGTAAGGAGGAGGGAGAGCTCAAAAATGGCGCCCGCCAGCCTCTGTCCCTGGAGAGCAACCCGGCAGACCCCCCCAAAGTGTACAAATCAGACGTCTGACCCTCAGGCCAACGCTCCCAGAGAAGCAGATGAGCCTCTCCCCCACAAAGTCTGCGCACCCCTGGATCGGCAGCTCACACACCGGGTCCTGAAGCCGGTGAGTCTGAGTGCGGGCCCTTTAAGAGCCCAGGTCACTTATAGGCCAGTGGGTCTTGTGGACTCGAGCTCCGTTGGTTTTCAAAACTAGATATTTGGGGGATCCAGTCTCTCGTGCAGGTCTTAAAAGTTGGGGGTGTCGGGTGTGGGATTAAAACCTTTCGCACCTCAGTGAGAAGTTGTGGGGTTTCTCTCCCCACTCTGGGTCTCGGATAGGAAGTTGGGGGGATGGTACAGATGATCTTGGGGTTTATGGTGAGATTGTGCCTCAGCCTCTCCTACCTGCTTTGATATGAACCTTCTCTCTTTTGCCTGATGCTAGGAGCGGCTCAGCCAGTCAGTAGTTTGTTTGTTTGTTTTCTCAGAAAAGTAGTTCCTTGCGTAGTTGCAGATTCAGTGTGTTCATAGGAGAAGGTGAATTCCGTATCCTCTTCCGTAGCCATCTTGAACAGGAAACTCCTACATCTGCACGTTGTATCCAATTCCTACCTGAAACTTCAATGGATTTTGAGAAAAATTATAATCTTAACCTTTGCTTCTTGTGAATCTGTACCAGAAGGGTCGTCTTCATTTCTGAAACAAATAGGATAAGGGAAGTGTTGTGACAGTCTGTGAGAAGTTTATCATATTATGGGTATTGTGTCCCAATTTTCTCCATGACCAAGACTTATAATAAAATGATTGCATTATTAAAGAAGTATATCACACTGACTCCATGAAATGTTACAGATATGTTTCATAAGTGAAATAAGTAAGCTGTGTGCCATGCATAATGTATTTTCATAATTTTTCAAAACTTGAAATTGTGGGAATTATTGGTCTATTGCTGTCTCTTAGCCTCCAATTTAAAGAGTCAAGAAAGTGAAGGACAAATTTTGCAAGAAGTAAGACCACCTTGAGAGATCATTCCATTAAATATTTGTTACAAAAAAGCCCAGCATCTGTCAAAATGGTTTTCTTATCTCTTGGCTTTTAAGGAATCATTATTATAAACAAGACAGGGAAATTCAGGCATTGTGGTATATTTAGAAGCTGAAGGCAAAGTGCCTTGAGGTTACACAGTATCAGTTATAGTCTTCTTTCAACAGTATGGGATACAAAATGTAAGTCAATCTTATAAATTAATAATTGACAAAAACACACGTTTTCCTCAAAGCATTCCTCATAAAATTTATCCCAGTAGAACCATGTGTCCTTCAGGATTACAAGATGGTTTTGTTTATTTTCCTGGAAGTTATGCTTTAAATTTGTAGCGTAACTCTAACAGAAAAGAGTTTACTTATTATCGAAATAGATTCAAAATCCTCTTAAGAAGGAGTTTGTTTAGGCCCGCCTGGGTGGCTCAGTCGGGTAAGCGTCGTATTTCGACGCTTGACCTCACTGTCCTTGAGTTCGAGCCCCGCATCGGGCTCTGTGCTGACAGCTTGGAGCCTGGAGCCTGTTTCAGATTCTGTGTCTCCCTCTCTCTGACCCTCCCCCATTCATGCTCTGTCTCTCTCTGTCTCGAAAATAAATAAACGTTAAAAAAAATTTAAAAAAAAAAAAGGAGTTTGTTTAAACCAGTAGAATCAGTGTCCAATACAACTGTATGTGACATGAACTTCTGAGGAATATTTAAAATGATCATATCATGTGGTGGGCAAAGGGTAGAGGGGGAGCATCATGTAGTAACATTATCCAAATGTAGCCATTGTACAGATTCCCTTGGACATCAAAACATAATTTTCTTTAGCTTTTCAAACTGAGTCTGTTTCCTTGGTGGCATATGGCAAGGTTTCAGTAGTACCCAAAGCTGCATGATAAAATAGTGTATAGCTGCCCCTGAAGTATTTGGGGGGGGGGGTGTAAACTTTATAATAACAACACAAATTATGCAAATATGGATAAATAATAACTGCAATACAAAATTCTCATGCTTAAGGAAGGTCACTTTGAGCTGGGCCATCAGAACCAACAAAGGGCATATATATATATATATATATACACACACACACACACACACACACACACACACACAGTCTCTGCCATTTGTGTTAATTCCATTGAAATGCTTTACAAGTAATGCTCTAAGAAAAATAGGAATTTGATGAAGAATTTCAGGTTTCACCCCTGTGATCACCAGGACTAATATTTCAAAATTCTTGGTATCCTAGATAAGAAGTATCAAAGAAGAACCCAAGTGAATAGGTATCTATTCATTCTCTAGTTGTAAGAAACTTCTTAATAACTGTCTCTATAACTTTATTCCTCTTGTATATGATCATCATCACCTGTGGGTCCATCTCCATCTTTAGGTTCTGAGATATGCCCTGTATTATCAGGGAATAGCCTTTAGAAAATATAGATCTGTGCCTAGGGCACTAAAGATCAAGTCAGTTTTATTGTTCTGATTTGACCCTGGCTCTTTAGTTCTAGTACCTGGGCTTCTGCTTTATTCTTAGATTTTAAACAGCTATTTACAACAAGTCTTATTCTATTTCTAATTACTTGAGTCCTTTATTTAACATATTCCCAGTTTCCCAGCTCCTAAAATATAGAGTTCATGTATTACTTTCAAAATGCTCTTCTCTCTGTTGTCTCATCCCTTCTTTCTTTTTTTCATTCTACTGTTGAAGAAGCTGTCACTATCTTCTATAAGGAATGTATTGTATTATTTGTATATTCCTGGTGCTGAAACAGACCCTAGCATATGTATAGTAGGTTTTCAATAAACTTGTCTTAAGTGAATGTGTCACCCTAGATCTATGCTTCCTCGAGAGGGGCTAAATCCATCACAAAACCATCCTACCCTAGATCTATGCTTCCTCGAGAGGGGCTAAATCCATCACAAAACCATCCTACTCTTAGCTAACACGTGCAGGGGATCCTGAAAATGCCTAAGTAGAATAGTCTACTTCAGGTTCAAATGTCATATTCCAACATACACAGAAGTCACAGGATGATGGATATTTAAAAGTGGTTTCTCTCACATATTCAGCTTGTCCCCATGCTCTTGTCTTCTGGCTTGCATTATTAGTTTTATATTCTCCTCATCACCCTTCTTTCTGTCAGCCCCTAGAGCTACTCTGTGATTTTTAACTTTTTGGTTTCCTTCTGAAAAGTCTGTCCTCTAGCCTGGGTTGTTAGTCATCCTCAGTCACTTCTAATTCTGTTATTGGATAGGGAGTGGGAGAATAGTTTTCAGATCTTGAAAATAGAGTGGGGGGGGGGGAAGGAGGCCTCCAGGATGATATTGTCAAAGTAGAGCATTTGAAAGACTAGTTTTCCTTTACTGTTGCAAATAGGGATTGTCATTCATTTATTTATTATGCTAATTAATAAAAGCTGGTGATTATATCTTCCCTTAAGGGGAAAAGTTGAAAGTTGAAAGAATGTCGCCTAACCCACCCTGTGGGTTACGTCACAGAAAGTTCTCTCTATAACCTCCTTCTATAACCTGGCTCTCTGTACTATAGATTTTCCTCTATTACTATAGCCATTGTCGCCGCCAGATTCTAGAAAATGGTCAAGTAGAGGTGGGATGGGTATTTGCACTTGTTTAGTCTTATTACTAATGCCTGCCAACACACGTATTTCATTTTGCTCTTCTCTTGTCTTACTAAACTTCTCAGATGGCAACTGCTCATCTGGACACAACTTTTTACCTGTCATTATATTTTAAAAATCCTATGCTGTTCTAGGCAACAAGGTTACCAACCATTCCCGTTCCTGCTGTCAGTGTTAGCCCAGTCCTAGTGGTTAAATATATTTTTCTCAGTAATGCTCTTTAAGTACTTCTATAACATTTGATCCTTTGGATCAAGATAAATTCTCAAGACGAGAGAATGAGAACATGAAAAATAACCCTGATTTAGGAATTTAGTAAATGAAAATACAGAACCAAACCTTGTTTCCTTATAAACCAAGCTTGAATACTTTGGTCACTATAGTAGACGGCATATGTCTACAATCTCCTCTAGTGATGGAACTTTTATTTCTTGTTGGAAACTTTTTTGTCATCATGTGAGGAAAGCTCTCCCCTTTCTGGCTATTGAAGGATAGGGAACATGGCATAGGCCAGGCAAATCAAAGTAACCTGACTGCCTGGCCACTGATTGTTCAGTGATAAACTATTCAGGCTAATCCAAGACTGTCAGGGAAGTTCCAGCCAGAGATAGTAAGGAAGTGTCACAAAACAAAACAAAACAAGAAAAAACAAAGCAAAATAAAACAAAAGCTACTAGCCTGTAAGTGGGCAACATTGATAAGGGTAACCATTGATAATCCTGTCCATTCTGACGAAACCAAAGAGAAAGCCTACTGGCTTTACATAAGGTTCGGAGAGATGGCCAAAGAGGCAGTGTCCTCTGTTTAACCACGCTTGAAACCTCAGGGCTTAGCTACATTTCTGAACTTTCCAGTGGTAGGAATTCATACATAAACTCTTTTTCTTCCCAAGCTAGCTTGAGTGTGTCTTCTACCAGTGGCAATCTAATGAGTCATATTTGACATTGTAAACACAAATTGAACCATTTATAATGTTATTTACTATCTGAGACCAGAGAGCTGTCTTGCTTCAGATAAAGGAATAAGAGACATGAATTTGTATCTGAACTGGCTAAAATGAAGAAATCAACATAGCAACAAGGTGAATAAAGAAATATTTGTTCAAGAGACTGGAAAGACAAAACCAGTACTTCTATATGCATCTTCTTAATGACTTCAATTATTACATAGGCAAGGAAATGCAATTATTAGCTTCATTTAGTGGGACATACTAGGAGAGTCAAAATCTTTCTAGAATTAGACATTCAGATTTGAATGGGCAGGGAGATAGAGAAATATAAGGGAATGTGGAATCAGTTGGATATTAGTAAGGAATTCTGGTCTATTAAATAGAAAAAATAATGATATTAACCATTTTTTTTTGGCGATTATGGCTATCAGAGTCTTCTATGTGTTTGCATAGCACATAATTCTATTTCTTGCAAACAGTCTGCAAGTACTAATAATTCTATTTTACAGGAAGGAAACTAAGGTTTAGAAAGTTGATGAAGGCTATAGAGTTAAGGGATAGGGGTAGAGTTTGAACTCAGATCTTTAAAATTTTAAAACCCAGAGGACTTCCTCCCCCACCCCCACTATACCACCCTACTTCCTTGAAACAGGGATACAAACATTGCAGTGACTGACAATACATTGACTTCATCAGGTTATAGCAGAAGATGGTGGGCAGGAAAATCATTGGAATGGCAACCTATTTTTGGGTATCTTCTTGTATTGAAAGAATATGTCCACTGAAAGGTGATCAGCATAGTTTCATAGTTTAGGAAATGGACTGTGGAACCAGGGTCCCTAGATTCAAATTATAACTAGCATTTGCTAGTCATGACGACTTGCACAAGCTATTTAACCTCTTTGTGTTTCAGTTTCCCCATTTTAGAAATGGGGCTATTAATCTTTACCTCTTAGAATTGTTATGATAACAAAATATGTTAATGCTTGTAAAGCTTTTAGAAGAGCACTGGATGCATAGTAAGTACTATGTAAATGTTTATTAAATAAAATAAAAGCCAGAAGGCTTTTTTTCTGTATTTTAATTTTTGAATTGGTTCCTTTAGGTCAGGATTTCTCAAGTTTGACTCTGTTTTTGTTTTGGGCTGGATTGTACTTTGTTGTAGTGGGGGGCTGTCCCATTTAGCAGTATCCCTGGCCTCCCAGTCACTAGATGTCATTAACACAGCATACCCTCCTCCCCCTGCCCCCCCATTGTGAAAACAACAGTTTTCTTCAGACAGTGACAAATTTCCCAATGGGAGCAAGGGGAGTAAAATAGTCCCCTTTGAGAGTCATTTCTCTCAATGTAAGAATTAATAGCCTATAAATCTTAGATTTATGTGTAATTATTAGTTGTTAACAAAATTGTAAAGTAGAGCCAATTGCTACACGTCACAGATGTTTCAAAGTTAAAACTCAGAAATTTGTTAGAAAAGTTCTTGAAGGAATGAGATGTTGTCACCAGCTTGCTATAAAGCCTACTCAATTTCATCACTTTTTTTCCTAAATATTCTTTCTCTATTCGGTATAATCTAGTCTTTCCATTTCTGTGTGTATTTCCCCTCTGTGCCCTTCTCTGTGTAGCAACGCCGCATGTCTACCAGCAGGTGGTATCCATGAATAATGTGATCTACATCTTTTCCTTCCCAGGCGTGATCAGGTTACCTCTCCCACACTGCTGTGCGGAGGCTTAGCTGGTGAGAGCTCCGTTGGGATATTGTATCTCTTTCCCCTACTTAGGGGGTGAAAAGATGTTTTCAAAAAGACTTTTGCCCTTCTTTATTCTGAAGGCTGATTGCTATACTTCATATAATAACAGATATTTTGTATAACTCTGTTATTTGAGTTGGATGGCATTACTTGTAAGCAGAATAATAGAGGCATTTGCTTTGCTGGATAGTCAGAATTCTGCTACTTTGAATACCCAGATTATGTTATTTCACTCTTCTTAGCTAACTACCAATATACTGCATTCCACAATTACATGTAGCAATATGGGGATTGGCTTAAGAAGATAATAAAAGAAGTCCGAAAAGTAATATCTTTATTGAACTTAAAATTCCCATAAAAGCACACTGTCTTTTCCTTTGCATATTACAGTTATATTGTTGATGCATTCCAATTCTAGTAATGAATCATAATCATATGGAAATAAACATTTTCATATGTCATGGGGTATTTAAAAGTATCTATTCATTATGAGAGCTTTCAGATTTCCAGAAGATATATATTAGAGTGTAATATTATGGTTTATGTTATAAAATTTCACTATATTACAGTTTTCTACCTTTGCATGCAACTATCTGAGTCTACCAAATTTCCTTCTCTGGAATTCCCATTCCAGTTCTTAGTTCAGCATAGAAACCTACATCCCTGTTATTGTATTGTCTAAATAGATTGGAACTGCTCTTTGGAAAATGGGTACAGGAAACCTTCAGGAATAATGTAGTCATTTTTGACCCCATAAAGGCAGAATTAAAACCAAAACTTTTTCCTAGAAGTAGAGGATTAAAAAAAAGTTGAAGAATAGGAATCTAAATTAATTTAATTCATCTGGTACATTAGAAGGATTTTGCTGTCTCACTTCCCTTGGGCCACTTCTTTTTCTTTTTTTATCTTTATCTTTCCTCTTTTATCTTTCTATAAATGTTTTACATGTGTACAATTACATGTACATAACACATATGTACCTGGCATTATTTCCTTGAAGATATTTCCATGTTAACATTAAATATATAATTTTACTAGGGCATATGTTTTATGGGTCTTATTAGAACTATTTTCTCTACTAGTAGAGTGGAATGATATATAGGCACTTTAGAAAATCATGTATTTTCTTCTGCATGTTTTCTTTTTTAGTGTTTTTAATTAATTAATTTTTTTCCTACCTATACCTTTATTTGTTTTTTTTTCAATACATGAAGTTTATTGTCAAATTGGTTTCCATACAACACCCAGTGCTCATCCCCAAAGGTGCCCTCCTCAATACCCAGCACCCACCCTCCCCTCCCTCCCACCCCCCATCAACCCTCAGTTTGTTCTCAGTTTTTAACAGTCTCTTATGCTTTGGCTCTCTCCCACTCTAACCTCTTTTTTTTTTTTTCCTTCCCCTCCCCCATGGGTTTCTGTTAAGTTTCTCAGGATCCACCTAAGCCCTTGGGCCACTTCTGTATTTGCTATGGAATCAGATTGAGCCAATCCTTTCCTCCAGCTTCACAATCTATATCAAGCCTTGTACTCTAATCAATATTATAGTGATTGGTATTGATCTTGAAAAGAGTTGAAATGACTGGCTCAAATGTGCCTTGGTTTGATCAATTGTTAAGTATAGATCCACTGTTAAGCGTATACCTTGTGAAAGTACGATCAAACAAATGACCCCTAATAGAACTTTGACAGTTCAGTAATAATAGATTATCCTCAATTAGTAAAATAAAGTGAGGCTTTATCAAGTAATATATGCCATTATATAACTTTAAATGTATTTCCATTTTAAAAATTATTAGAAGTTTGGAATACATTTTCATAGTATTACAAGATTTTCTACATTATGAAAAATTGAGCTCTCTGTCTTCATCATCATCATTTATCCTTCACTCAGGTTTGTCAGTCATAATATTTTGTCATATTTCTCTCTATAAAATATACATAGATATAAAAATATATATTTTTAAAGAAACTATTTCTGGAAATCCCTATGTATACCATCCTGATTTCATTCCTATTTATCCTCTCCAGTCATTCTCCAGAGTTTAGTGTTTATCTTCTTATGTAAGTTTTTACCACATATATTGTTATTCTGCCTGTTTTATAATAAACAGTATCATGGTCAATATTTCCTTTGACAACTTGTTTTTTAATTCAAATTAAATTTTGTGAGATTCACCCATGTTGATGCAACTCTTACATAGATGAGCAGAGTGCAACTTATTTATTCAGCCTTCAACCCAAGAACATGTAGGTTGTTTACAGTTAGTCTTCATGACAAATAGTGCTGCTCTGGGCATTTGTGTACATGTCTCCTTGTGAGGGCCTCTAACAGAGAATTGCTAGATCCTAGGAAATGCTTCTTCAAATTTGTCAGATACCCCCTAATTGTTCTTTAACTTACACTTTCTCTACACATGCATAAGAGAGTTTGTATTCTACAGTCTCATCAACTATGTGGTATTATTAGACTTTATTTTTATTTATTTTTTTTGCCAGTCTGGAGGTATGAAATTGTATTTTATGGTAGTTTTATTTTGCATTTATGTGATCACCAGCATGTTGCACTATGTTTATTTGCTATTAGTTTTTGCTTTTCTGAAAAATTTTTCTCCTAGCCTTTGCCCTTTTTTTTTCCTTTTGGTTGTTTGACTTTATTCTTATTTATTTACAGAATCTCTGTCTCTCATCTTAACCCCTCTCTACTTCCAATCTTATTTTATTATTTGTAATATCACACTGTTTTGTACGTTGTCTTTTGAACAATTATATTTAAATTTTATTCCCCTCATGGTGAAAACAGTTCCATTTTATTCAGTATTAAATAGGTAATGTATCTCTACACTAAAGTATTCAAATGGTATATACAAATATGAGAAAGTTAAGATCCCCCGAAATCTCACCATCCCTAAATAACTACTGCTGACATTTTAGTTAATCTTTTAATTCATCTTTTGTGCATTCACTCATACTCCCAAACACATACTTTTACATATAATTGGGTCATATAATTTTCCTTCTTCCCCTTCCTTCTTTATCACCCCCATTTCCATATTCTGTCAATCCAGGTAAGGTATATTAATAACCTTGATTTGCAAGCCAGCAATGACAATTTAAATCCTTCTCATGCTTTGATAACCTCACCGTCTCTTCTATGACCAGTTGAAAAAAACTCTACTTTTAATGGCTTATATGATTTGGTCAGATTATCCACCTGGATAATCTTCCTATCTTAAGGTCAAGTTTGTCTATAACATAATGTAATCACTGGAGTAAAATCTATCATATTCAAGGTCCCAAGTATTATTCAGGGCATGTACACCAGGGAGGGTAGAAATTCTTGGGGGATATCCTAGAATTCTGCCATTTGGCCCCCAAAGATTCTAGCCCTTGCCAAAAGCATAATACGTTCATTGCCTCCCAAGAATTCTAAGAGTCTCACCCCATTACAGCATTGGCTCAAATCCTGAATCTCTTCTAAATCTCATTAGCAACAAAGGCCAAACTTTCAACATTTAAGTCATCTAAATCATATGCAGATGAGGCTCTTGGGTATAATCCATTAAGTGTAACTCCTAGGGCATAATTAATCTTTGTCTATGGACCTGTGAAACTACAGAGAAGACTTACATGACCCAACACTCCCAGCATACAACTGTGGGATGAGTATCATTAATAGTTATAGACATTCCAATTCAGAAAGGGCAAAAATGGAAGATAAAAAGGAATCATTGATCCAATGCAGTTCTGAAATTTGGCTAGGACAACTTTTTAGCCTCAGTTCCTTGATTAGGTTTAAAGACTTAGAGATAATCCTTCACGGGTTTCTGCTCTGCCCCCTGAGTTCTCATTTGTGCCTGGAGGGTCTTGGCTCTGTTCAGTCCATTCCTGGTTTCACCCTCTTAGTCATATTTTCTTTTCTATGAAAGGTAGCATGTGCATGTGTCTGAATAATTTTATCAGCCTGCTTCCTTCCAGTAGAAATTGGAAATCCAACAGCTTCTTTTCATTTGTATTCTCTCTGTTCCTTTATAATTTTCCTAAGAACTTTTGCATTTTATATTTGTTCTTTACATTTATATTTTTGAGGGATATTGTTCTATTGTTATTTTTTCTTATAATATCTTTGTCTTGTTTTTTTTTTTTTTTAAATTTTTTTTTTCAACGTTTATTTATTTTTGGGACAGAGAGAGACAGAGCATGAACGGGGGAGGGGCAGAGAGAGAGGGAGACACAGAATCAGAAGCAGGCTCCAGGCTCTGAGCCATCAGCCCAGAGCCTGATGCGGGGCTCGAACTCACGGACCGTGAGATCGTGACCTGGCTGAAGTCGGATGCTTAACCGACTGTGCCACCCAGGCGCCCCTGTCTTGTTTTTGATATCACAGTAAATCTCACCTCATAAAATAAGTTGGGATATATTTCTTCCTATTCAGTTTTCTGAAAGATGGTATGTAAAGTTGATATTTCATCCTTAAATATTTTGTAGAATTCACCAGTGAACCTCTTTTGGCCTGAAATTTTCTTTGTGAGGTTTTCAGGTATGGATTTCATTCTTTAATATGTATAGACTTATTCAGGTTATAAGGTTATGTATTTTGTCTTGAGTAAGCTTTCAAGGGATTTGTTCATTTATTTATTTCTTGGTGTAAAGTTGTTCACAACATCTCAAGATCTATAGTGATTTCCTTTTTTTCACGCCTGGTAGATAATTTGTGTTTTCTTTTTTCCTGATAAGCCTTAATAGAGGTCTTCAATCTAATTGTTCTTTTTAAAGAACAAACTTTGGTTTCATTGATTCTATTAATGAGTTTTCTGTTTTCAGTTTCATTGGTTTCTACCTTTGTGTTTATTATTTTTTTTCCCTTCTGTTTGCTTTTGGTGTAATTAGCTGTTCTTTCACTAGTTTCTAGTGGAGAAGAGGTCATTGATTTGCGATCTTTTCTTCTATATGCATTTAATAACTAAAATTTTCTTCTAAGTACTGCTTTAGCTGCATCCCAAAGATGTTGATGTGTTGTGCTTTTATCAATGGTTCAAAATATTTTCTAATTTTCTTTGTAATTTCTTTCTGACCTATAAGTTGTTTAAATGTAAATTGTTCAATTTCTAGATATCTGGAACTTTTCTAGATATATTATTTTCATGATTTGTAATTTAATTCCATTTTGGTCAGGGAAGACATTGTATAAAATTTTAATCTTTTAAAATATTTTTAAGATTTATTTTATGGTCCATTGTATGGTCTATTTTCATGTACATTTTATGAGCACTTGAAAAGAGTATGCATTTTCAGTTGTTGAGTATAGTCCTAAATAATTTGCAATTAGGTTAATGTGGTTATTTTTCCCTAGCTTTATTGAAATATAATTGACATATAACATTGTGTAAGTTTAAGATATACAACATGATAATTTGATATACATATATATTGCAAAATGATTACCACAAGAAGGTTAACACATCCATTTCCTCGCATAGCTACTATTTAGGTTTCTGTGTTTTTTGGTGTCATTTGATCTTTTGTATCTTTACTTATATATATTCACATCTTTACCATTTGTGTTTATTTTTTTTTCTGTACACACAAGTTGCTTTCTAGACTATTTTACTTCAGTATATCTTATAGTACACTCTGTGAGCTATAAAATCTATTTTTTATTTATATGAAAATTTATTCATTTCATTTTCATCCTTAGAGTTTATCTTCCCTGGATATAAAATTATTAGTTGACAACTTTTTTCCTTGAGGCCTTTAAATATGTCATTTCAATGTCTTTTGTCTTTGAGAGCTTCTGATAAATTATATGTTATTTAAACATTGCTATTCTGCATATAATGTACCATTTTTCTGTGCCTGCTTTTAATATATTCCTTTATTTTTGGCTATCAGTGGTTTGAGTATGATGTGTCTAGAAGAGCTCTTATTTTTATTTTTAAATCTTGCTTGGAGTTGGTTGACATTCTTGTATGTAGCCCTAAATCAAGAGTAGATACCTTTTGTGGTCTCTGTAGCTTTTCCTCTGTCTCCTTTGGGATCTGTCCCATCTCTCATAGTGTTATAGTTAGCAGTGATTTGGGCAGTTTATACTCTGAATTTTGCTTTTTCTGGCCTTCAGTTTTTACACTGCCATGACTTCCCTTTTATATAATCTTCTTTTCCAGGTCCAAACTCAAGATTATTGGAAATTTTACCTGATGAAGCTATGCTTTGTTTTGTTTTATTTTGGTTTATTTTCCACTGCCATTTTCTTCCCACTGCCAAGTCCTTGTGGGACTCTTACTAACTTATAATAGGTTTTGTCTTTATACATTCTATATTTCCTAATTTTTAAAATATTTTCTAGACCTGACCAATTGAATATCTAGTTTCTAATTTAATAACTATTATGTCAGCTGTACCTATTGTGATTTAACTTTTCATTATGTTTATAATTTTTGTTACATTTTTTCTGTTCTATTTCAAATAGTTATATCTTAATTTTATTTTAAATATTTATTTTGTAGGGGCACCTGGGTGGCTCTGTTGGTTATGCATCTGACTTTGGCTCAGGTCATGATCTCATGGTCCATGAGTCTGAGCCCTGCATTGGGCTCTCTGCTGTCAGCATAGAGCCCACTTCAAATCCTCTGTCCCCCTCTCTCTCTGCCCCTCCCCTGCTCTCTCTCTCTCTCAAAAATAAGTAAACATTAAAAAAATAAATACTTATTTTGTAGTCTTGATTCAATAGTTCCAATGTCTCATGGCATTGGGGAGGGAGAGTCTCATCCCAGTGTTGTAACAAGTGACATATCTTTATGCAGTGTTCTCAGTTCCAACTTTCTCTTTTGCATGATGCAAAAGCCTTGTCCCTCCTAAACTTTGAATTACTAGCCTCTTGGTGACAAAAAGAATTGCCATTGGTCAATTCTGTAAAAGCATATGAGTGCTCTTTAAAGAAATCCAATGTAGGACTTCTTGTTTGAAACACAACATAGAATCCTGGATAAATATATCTATCTATCTCTATCTATCTATCTATCTATCTATCTATCTAATGTATGTATAATGTACATATATAATATATATTTTAAATTATATTATTGGTATTGGCAGTGACAGGTGATTTTGATCAAAACTTGATTAAATAGTCATAGTTAAGTGGTTATTACTTTTGATTAGAGTTAAACAGAAGCAAATGACAATCTCATTTATAGTCAGAACAACAGACAGGAAATTAGCTCCTCATCTAAGACTTTAGGAAATGAAGCCAAGTAATTATTGTAGAAATAGGGATGAAGTGTCAGTCCCTGTACTGTCCAATATTTCTTCTCCTGAATAATTATTCTGACCTGAAATGCTCAGTGAATTCACAAATCTTTCAGACACAAATCTTTCTTGGAGGAAACAAACTTTAATTTGTTTGTGGTTTATTTGGGGCTCCCATTCTTGGAAAGGATAATGTACCAATTTGTGTTTTCAAGTTTCCAAACAAACTTATATGTATGCAAAGTATTATCAATATAGATTTTATAGTCTTTATAACCAGTTTTTTCTACATAATTAGCATTTAAATTTACCTTTAGCTTGGTCAATGAATCACAAATTAAACTTTACATATATTTACTGGAAAAAATGCACTACAATCTTTTTAATCATTATAGTATTTTCCTTTAATTTAATGGATTGGATAAGACAATATATTTAGATTAAAAAAAAAAAACCTAGGTCATACTTTTGATTATATGGCTAGTAACTCTTAGCAGTATTTTAACTTCTCTGAGTTCCAGTTTCCTCATTGTAAAATAAGAAGAACCAAGAAAGGAAATTGTTAATGTCCCCACTAATTTTAACATTTTATGTTACTTTAGATGAAGGGAAAAAAAATACAACAACTCAGTCACACAGACTTCCTGAGTATAAAACACCTATGATTGTTCTTGATTCAATTCTAGCTTCCCATACACTTTCTAATTCTTTCTCAGTGCCCCAGAGATCCAAAGGGTTCTGATTCCTTTTCTGAACTATAGGCCACTGAGGTCAGTGACTCTCAAGTTATATACTTCAAATCTCTGGGAGCCTGTAAAGTCACTGGAGTTAACAAAGAAAATGTAAATCCTTAAATGCATGAAATATTTTCTCTAAACTGAAAGTGGCTCTTATGCATGTACTGTGATTTTTCAAATATAAATAGATGCTCCTGTGATTAGTAAAATTAAAATAATTAATTTTAAATGTCCATTAAATGAAAGGAAAATACCTTAATCATTAAAAAGACTTTTTTTGCAGTGCATTTTTTCCTAATAGATACATGTAAAATTTAATTTGTAAAATATTGACAAAGCTAAAGGCAAAATTTTTGTCATTCTGTTTTCCAAACAATGTAAAATTAAAGTAAAACTACTCTCATATAGAGATATTTGGAAATTTTGGTTTTGATAATGTTAGGAATAGCTGATCTTACATTATTTTCTTCAACTTATGTTATTTCAGTGTGAATTGCCTCTGAAATAAATTCAGATGTCAGTTTTTGGTAAGGCTTTCTGGAAAATTACTATAGGGAAAAGAAAGGCTAACAATTTGATATCTACTTTATACCCCATAGCACTTTATATATACTTTAATTTTTTTCACTTTTGACAGTACATTAAATTGATTGCCTATCTTCCTTACTGGATTAGAGATTACTTAGGGATACTAATAGTCACTCAGTTACTGTGACTTCTTCTACTGTGTCTACTATGTCATGCTGCATAGATAGTAAATGCTTAATAAAAATTCTTTGGATTGAATTGAATGATCTGTGATTCTATCAGCAGATTAGGAGGCTACCAATAGATCAGAAAGAGTAAGCAGTCTCTTGTTACTGAGAAAGCAGAAATGACCAAAGGACAATATCCCAGGTTGGAATATCATTCAATGAAGATCAATATTCTGGACTACCTGAAAGGCCATGCTGATACTCAGGGAAGTCAAAGGACCCTGGGTAGATTAATCTTATTCTCTAGATTTGCATGGTTAGGTGATCAGATAGAGGTAGGGTTGAATCTGCCTAGGGAAGATAAGGCATCAGGAATTTGTTACATTTGTTTAATACTTTACAGCTTTTGGGGGCGCCTGGGTGGCTCAGTCAGCTGAGCATCCAACTTCGGCTCAGGTCATGATCTCGCGGTTTGTGAGTTTGAGCCCCGTGTTGGGCTCTGTGCTGAGAGCTCAGAGCCTGGAGCCTGCTTTGGATTCTGTGTCTCCCTCTCTCTCTGTCCCTCCCCTGCTCACGCTCTGTCTCTCCCTCTCTCTCAAAAATAAACATAAAAAATTAAAAAAAAATACAGCTTTCGAAATGCTTTAACTAATATATATTTTGCTTGAGTGTTTATTTTGTATAAAACCTATATTCTATTTGCATATATCATGGCTAGGTTGATGTCTAAGGAATTAAGCGTGGAAGAATTCCAGAAGATTCTTTGGGTTGTTAATGATATTAATGTCCTAGCAACAAGCCTAAGTGTAGATCCAAGAAGAGTGTATGTGGGAATACTGATTGGATGATCGAGTAGTGGTTTAATGAAAATCAGGATGACTAAGTTAAAGTTTTGTTCGATATCTAGAATGTCTCTAAAATCCATCCTTTTTTTTTTCCAGAATATTTGCCCATTTCATGGTCTGGCTTATTTTGTAGTATCTCTACTTCTTGTTTACATTCTCTTACCAAATTTATCTCTCATGTTGTTGCTGGTTATTTTTTTAAACACAGACTCAATTATGTCTGTTACCTGTTTGGAAAATCTCCAGTGCTTCTCCCAACCTGGAGAATAAAGTACTTCTTTTAGCATGGTATGAGGAGATGTAGTCAGAATTTCTCTGTTAGCATCTTAGATGATCTTTCTGGCTTACTCAACTAATGAACTAAGGTCTCCTATTCCCAGTGGGAGAGAGTGCCTATATCTCCAGGCATAGGCTTTTATACTACTCTTCTGAGCAGCTAGCACTTAAGATTGGACACTTAAGGTTGGACATTTTGATGCCAAAGCAGTTTATTTTGACCCAAATTCTACAATGATTAGCTCAGCTTGCCCCCATAAAAAAAAAAAGTAAAGCAATGTGAGTGTGGAGCAGAGAAAGAGTGGTGTGGTTTCTTTGCTAAAGCATGGCCACATGGCATGTCCTTCTGCACCCAGGAAGCCTCTGTAAAGGATGCTATTGCATGCTAAGAGATAGAGAATCTCTGAAACCATTGCACTGCTGCCCAAGTTTCAGCCTATACTAAAGCCTTTGCTGTAGTCAAGGAAAATGAGATTCTTCACCATATACTTCAAGTATGCCTTTCTAGCCTCCCAAGTTTCATGTTGTTTTCTATTTTATCACAAGCTGTTTGTTGTTCCTCCCATATTATGCACATACATACTTCATTACTTCTGTTGACAGTAAATTTTCTAGCTCATTTGCCAGGCAGCCCTCCTGTCCTTGGTCACCATAACAATTAAAACCATTCCATATAGCTACTGGCTGTCTACAACACAAAAATTCCATTTCAATTAATTGTCCTGCTAAGAAAGTAAACCATTTTTTTTCTCATCTTAAAAGCGGTCTTTGTAAGCATACCAATTGGTTGATGGCTTAACTAATGAATATATTATTTACTTACACTGACATAAGCAACTGTGTCAGTGAGAGAAGTAACAGATCTGTAGTATCACAGAGTTGTTAATATGCATGTTTGAATTTTTATATTTTTGCCAAACCCCAGCCCTCTTTTTGTTATATATATATATTTATTTATTCTACCAGGTTTCCACTCAGCTTTCACTGAATTGTCTATATAAATTGTTTCCCAAGGTGGTTCCCAGGACTGGCTACTTACATACTCAAATTAGATTTACAGTTCAGATCATTGAACTATCATGTCATTCTTTTTAAGTTTTTTTTTTTTTCCCCGAGAGAGAGAGAGAGAGAGAGAGAGAGAGAGAATCACAAGCAGGTTCCACACTGTCAGCACAGAGCCTGACATGGGACTCAGATTCATGAACCATGAGATCATGATCCAAGCCAAAATCAAGAGTTGGGCACTTCACCAACAGAGCCACCCAAGTGCCCTATACTATCATGTCATTCTAAAATGAGTAGTCTAATATTTGAGGCTATTTTGTTTGGGCCTGATGCAATTCTTCCTTGCTGGTGACTCTTATGCTAGATGATTATCATCCATGTGTGTGTAAATTGTATTATGCTTTTTTAATCAAAATTATTCAAAGACATTTCTACTTTCCAATTTATGTTACATAGATGACCCCGTCCAAACAACCAACCAAAGAAGCAAACAAATAAACAAACCATGGAGCGTGTTCAGTGTCAAGTATGGGGTATAGAGTGATGACTTTGGCTGAAGTAAACTGTAAGAGGAGAATAATAAAAAGCATGGAAACTACGGTAGGCAGGATTTTAGATGGCCTTCAAGATTCTTGTTCTTGGTGTCCAAATACCTTCTCTTAGTTGTTCGGTCAAATACTAATCTTGATACTCCTTTGAAGATATTTTAGATGAATTATTTAGATGAAGATATTTAGATGATATTTTGAATTAAGTTCCCAAATATGTTAACCTTAAATAGGTAGATTATCTGTGTGGGTCCAACCTGAACTTAAAATCACTTAAAAGTCAGAAATTTTCTTCAGCAGGTTGCAGAAGAGGAGGTCAGAGATTCAAAGCACAAGAAGGATTTTATGTACCATTGATGGCTTAAAGATGAAAGGAAAAGAATGAAGGAGCTGAGAGCAATCCCTGGCTGACACTAGCAAGGAAATAGGAACCTCAGTCCTATAACTGCAAGGAACTTAATTCTGCCAATAACAAGAATGAGCTTCAAAGTAGATTCCGCCCCCCCCCCCCCCCCGCCTCGGAGCCCACAGATAAGAACTCAACCTACCTGACACCCTGATTTCAGTTTTTTGATGCCATGAGCAGAGAACCTATCTATTCTTGCCCTATCCTGGACTTTTCATGTACAAAATTGTGAACTAATAGATTGGTGGTGTTTCAACACACTAAGTCTATGATAACTTGTTACTTGGTAATAGAAAATGGCTACAGAAGATATTATAGTTATTGGAATGAGAAGAAAGTGTAGCTTGGACTATGGGGGTGGCAGTGGAAATAGAGAAAAACAAAAGTAAGAGATATTCAGGAGCTAAAATAGATATGATTTGTAACAGATTGGGGGATAAGGACAATGGGTTAGTTAAAGCAGGTGTTTGGTTTATCACTGTTCATGCTTTGTCACACATTGGAACACCACCATGCTAAGTAGATTATAAAGTGGTTGTGAGAGGTGGAGAACATGAATTGGGTTTTAGATGTATAGAATTTGATGTGCCTTTGAGACAATTAATGGGAGATGCCAAGTTTGCAGTTGGATAGGACTCATTGGTATATTGGTGGTAATTAAAGTCATGGGCATGGATGACATCATTTATGGTGACTATGGCATGAGAAGAGGATGGAACTTAAAGAATCTGAATATTTAATGGTCAAGTGGAGGTCAGTAAGCCCACACAGGAGACAGGGAGGTAATCAGTTGTGGAAACAAAAGCAACATTGTGACCTGTAAGCCAAGAAAACAAATGTGTCAAGGAAAAGAGCATCATGCATATTACACATGCTCCCCAGATGTCAAGTAAGAAATATTTCTCTTGGGATTAGTCAAATGAAATTTATTGGTTGCCTTTAAAAGAGCTATTTCTATGAAGCGATGGGGACATAAACCAGACTAGAGTAAGATGAACAGTGAGAGTGAGGAAAAGGCAATACTAAGCATAGAAAACTCTTTAAAGAAGTTCGGTTGTAAAGGGGAGAAAATCAGAAAGTGGCTGGAGATGTTTGTTTTTCCTTTCTTTCTCTTTCTCTCCTTTCTTTCTTTCTTTCTTTCTTTCTTTCTTTCTTTCTTTCTTTCTTTCTTTTCTTTCTTTTGAGACACTTAACATTTAAAAGCCAACTTGAAGGATCCAGCAACAGTTTCCTAAGGAAATGAGATCCAAAGTACACATGGAGGTTAAGTTCCTTCAGTGTGACAGGAATGAAAGGGTATTGTTAGGTTCTAGTATACACAGATTCACATATTAGGAAAAATGAAATTAATGGGATTCTAACCTGATGGCTTCTATTTCCTCCAAAACCATGAAGCCCTGTTGTCTGCTGAGGATGTGGAGTAGAGAGGAGACAATATAAATGTGAGGAGAGGTGGATAAAGTTTAAAGTAGTCATTGTGGAAAATGGGAGACTCAAATGTTAACAGACCCATACAGGTAGTTTATGAGGAAACTTGAATGTCCTAACAGTAATGAGAATTTTTCTGTCATCTTTGAAACAGTTATCACCTTCTCCTACTCTGAGGTAGAACTAATCTATAATATATTTTTTCCTTGGAATACCATGGCACATTTTTCATACCATGACAGAGATAATCTCACTATATTCTCACCATCCATTAGCATGTCTTGTTTCTGCAGTAGGCTGTGAACCCACAAGACCATTTCTGATGCCTTATCTTTGCACTCCAATAGTTTAGCAAATAATGAAAATAAAATGTTATTATTAGGGCCTGGAAAAAATAATACAAGTAATAACAGTGATTTTTAAGAATAAAAGTGATCTTTTATAGAACACTAACGTGTCACTTTGTTCACTTTGCTTAAGTAGATTTTCATTTTCTTATTTGTAATTTAATTTTGTCCTAATAATTACTCTAATTTGTCTATTTAATAGATTAGGGAAATAAAGCTTAGAGAGGTTAAGTGTCTCCATGGTAATTTTGCTGCTAAGTGGAAAACCCTTTTGAGCTCAAGTCTGCCTGGTTTGGAATCCCATGCTTTGACCACTATTTTCTCATATTTTTCTGTACTACTTATTAGATATTTATTTAGTAAGATTCTTGTATTTCAGAACATGTTTTTACTGAATATAGAAAATTTTCTTCCTTCACCTGTTGAAGGGAAAAAAGACATTGTAGGGCAATAACAAATTCATTTATTTATTTAGTGTAGATGGACTTTTTGTAGAGAGCTCTATTGCAAAAGCACTGCAAGAGAGAATTGATGTAGGAATATGCCAACTGTCTTCGTTTGTTTGGCCACTGTAACAAAATACCACAGACTGAGTGGCTTATTATAAACAACAGGAATTTCTTTCTCACCATTCTGGAGGTTGGCAATTTGAGATCAGAGTGTTGGGATGGTCAGGTCCTGGTGAAGGCCCTCTTCTGGATTGTATACTGCTGGCTTCTAGCTGTGTCCTCACCTGGCGGAAGGGCTAGGGAACTCAGTCAGGCCTCTTATTCCATTCTTAGAGATTTAATCTCCTTCCAAAGGCCCCAGTTCCTAATTTTGTAATACTTTCACCTTGGACATTATGCTTTCAACATAAGAATTTTGAGAAGACACAAACAATTCAATTCATAATACCAATCAACTGAATTAGAACTCAGTATTACCATTACTGCATCACACAAGAAGAATATAAAGCAGCTTAGTTTGGCCAGGCATGAGTATCTGCTTAGTCTATTAATTAATAAAAAAGGAAAAAAAAATAAACTTTTATTCCAGAGTATAAAATGATCCCATGGCTATTCAGATAAAAATTGGATCACTTTAAATTTATTTTTTTTAATGTTTATTTTTGAAAGAGAGAGAGAGAGAGAGGGAATGAACAGGGGAGGGGCAGAGAGAGACAGAGATGCAGACAGACTCTGAAGCAGGCTTCAGGCTCTGAGCTGTCAGCACAGAGCCTGATGCAGGGTTCAAACTCACGAACCGTGAGATCATGACCTGAGCTGAAGTCGGACGCTTAACTGACTGAGCCACCCAGGCACCCTTAAAATTGGACCACTTTAGAAGCAGTTTCTAAGATTCGTTTGCAAAGTGGTTTAACACATTGCTGAAATGTAAGTAGGTACCCGATCCAAATAAAGTGACAAAATGACAGTCTTTTTGCTACTCTCCAGTGTAGTGTTTTTAGGGAAAAAATACAGAGGAAAAGCAGACAAAGAAGAAGAAAACAATTTAGGAATAAATGGACACTCCTTATATGGGAATCATTCCTGGGTTGATTATGCAATCTGTATCTTATGTGTCATTTTACTACTTTCTTTAAGCTAGTCATTGATAGCAAAGAGCACTAGATGAAAGAGTGAAAAGAGAGAGCTCTAGTCATTTCATCACTTACTAGCATTCAAGGAAGGGGGAAAAAAAACTACTAAATGTAGTAACCTGTGATGTTTAGTAACCTGTGACTGTAATGTTTTCCATAATATTTACATTGTCTATACCACAAATCAACATAAAAAATTCTGTTTATCCATCTATCCATCATTATCTATATAAAATATTTTTTGACATATTGGAAATTTTTTTAATTAATATTTTTGGATATTTATATTTAAGTCAAAATATTACAGAATTTCAGATCAGAATGTCATGAAATTCATAATATATATATATTTTAGTTAAGTATCTAATATTTATTTAAAGGCAAATTTTACATATATACCACTTAACAATTAATGATTTTAATTTAGTTTAAATTCCATTTTTTATTTTTTTTATTTGTATTAAAAAAATTTTTTTAACGTTTATTTTTGAGACAGAGAGAGACAGAGCATGAACAGGGGAGGGGCAGAGAGAGAGGGAGACACAGAATAGGAAGCAGGTTCCAGGCTCTGAGCCATCAGCCCAGATCCCGACGCGGGGCTTGAACTCACGGACTGCGAGATCGTGACCTGAGCTGAAATCGGACGCTTAACCGACTGAGCCACCCAGGCACCCCTAAATTCCATTTTTTAAAGAAAGTGCAAAATTTTAAATTTTAAAAGGAGATATCATTTTTGGTTAGGAACTGAATATGTGTTAAAATGTAGGTTAAAGTATAAATATAGTTGAAACTGTGAAAGTGTATGAAAATTATTTTTAAAACCTAATTGTTTGATATACATGAGTTTTGTACATAAAATAATGGGATTATATGAATACGTTTACATATTACTTAAATGATTGATGAGATGTATTGGTAAAGTGGGATTATATGAATAGGTTTATATATTAAGTAATTGATGAGATGTATTAGTAAAGATGCTATCAAGTAACAGAAGATCAATTCTAATTGGTTTAAAAGTAAGAAGATTCATTTACTCATATAATTGGAAGACAAGTGGTAAAATGGAATTAAGCATTAATCTAGTGGCCCAGCTTCATTGTTTACAAATCTAGTTTTGTGAGGTATTTGTATATATATTTGCATACCATAAAATACAATCATTTTAAAGGTTCTGTTTGATAAGTTTTGACAAATGTATACAACCATAACTCTAATCAAGGTAGAACATTTTCTTTACTTCTCAAAATTCTCTGGTATTTTCAGTCAACCTTTCTCTCCCATCTTTAACTTCAGGATGCCAATGACTGATCTTATCTGACATTATAGATGGGTTGCCTATTGTAGAATTTCATAAACTATCAGTCATGGCTGGATTCTTTTGCTCAGCAGAGTGTTTTCAATACTCATTTATGATGTTGTGTGTATCAGTATTGTATCTGAAGTTCAAGCTTTTTCATTTCTGACTAGGATTTCCTTGTGAGAATATACCACAATTTGTAAACCTATTCACCTGTTGATGGATATTTGGATTGTTGACAGTTTAGGGCTATTATGAACAACCTGTTATGAACAATTGAGTCTTTGTGTTGGCATATATTTCAATTTTCTTGGGTAAATACTAAAAGAGGAATTGCTGAATGTTATGTTAAGTGTATATTAACTATTTTCCAAAGTGGCTGTGCCTTTTTACAATCCTACCAGCAATATATGAGACTTGAGAGTGTTCTTTGTTCAAGTTGACACTTGGTATTGTCAGTCTTTTCAATTCTATTTTATTTTCTTCATGTCTAGTGGTATCTCATGTGGTTTAATTTGCATTTCCATGATGAGTAAAAATAATGAGCATCTTTTCCAGTGCTTATTGGCCATTTATATATCTTCTTCACTGAATGCTTGTTTAGGGCTTTTTGCCCTTTCTATTAGGTTTTTTTTTTTCCTTATCATTGAGTTTTAAGAATTATGTATATATTTTGTGTATAATTGTGTGAGAAAGAATCAATCCAGCAGGGCTGTTATTCAGTTCTTGCATGTTCCCAGGAAGGGCCTATTTTCATTATTGACCTTCGGCCAACTCTCAATTGAGTTCATGAAATGCTCTGACTGGTAAGAATATTTTGCACACTTAGAGCCTTGAGACATACCGTACCAATTTGTCTACATAGTTTATACAAATAATATAATTTATGTCACACATTTGCTTTTTGGGAGGGAATTAGAAATAATTCTTGTACTATATTATGAATGTGCTAAATGACACTGAACTATACACTTTGAAATGATTAATTTTATATTGTGTGAGTTTTACCTCAATAAAAAATAAATAGCAGTTGTTAAAATGGGCAAAAAATTTAAATAGACATTTCTCCAAAGAAGACACATAAATGACCATTAAGCATATGAAAAAATTCTCAGCTACATTAATTAAAAAGACAGATAATGATAACTCTTGGCAAGGGTATAAAGAATTTGAAGTTCTCATACATTGCTGATGGGAATGTAAAATGGCAGTTGCTATGAAAAACAGTTTGGCAGTCCCTCAAAAAGTTAAAAAACAGAGTTACCATATAGCCTAGCAATTCTGCTCCTGGTTATATATCCAAGAGAAATGAAAACCTATGTCACTTTGTACAGAATGTTTATAATAGCATAATTCATAATTGTCAAAAGTGGAAACAACTGAAATATCCATTAGTTGATGAATGAGAAAATATAATGTTGTATATCCATTCAATGGAATATTATTCTGCAATAAAAAGAAAGTATTGATACATGTTACAACATAGATGAATATTTATTTATTTATTTATTTATTTATTTATTTATTTATTTTTAAAACACCAGTAAGTTAATCTATAGTGTTATATTAGTTTCAGGTATACAGTATAGTGAATCAATAATTCAACATAGATGAATCTTTACGATATTTTTAGTAGGAAAATCCAGTCATAAAAGATCATGGATTACATATTTACATTTATATGAAATGTACAGGATAGGAAATTTATACAGACATAAAGTGAAATAGTGGTTGCTTAGGACTGGTGGAGGGAGAGGAGGGAGGTTGGAGAGGAACAGCTATTTACTGTTAATGGGTATGGGATTTCTTTTGGGGAAGACAAAATGTTTTAAAATAGATTGAGATCATTGCATAATTCTGTGAATATACTAAAAATATTGAATTGTACACTTTAAATAGTACGACATACCATGTTGTATGGTATGTGAGTTATATCTCAAAGAGGTTTACAAGTCAATCACTATGATGGCTGGTATCTTTCAGTTGAGTTATAAACTGATTGGTAACTAAGTTATGAATATATTCAGCGTATCTCTATTCATATACTATCAGCACAACTCACAACCTCTTTTCAGACAGCATCTACTTATTACATATGCTGAAAAAGCAGAAATGGAAATTTTGCATTATTTTAACACTATAAACATGTATAGAAATTTTTGTAAACTATTCTGAAAATAATGAATGAAGAAATAATGAAGAACTTGGTTCCACAGTCTCAGAAACGTTTCTTCTGAGAGAAAACATTAAACATATGAAATAATTTCCAGTATAATATAATTGATAAAATATCTAGCAATATGAGAGTGGGTGAGCCCCAAAAAGTGTAAACCATGCCCATAGGTGCTATATATCTCTCCAAGTCTTGCCTTCCTCTTTTATAAAATGTGTACCACAATAATACCTACTTAAGAAAGTTGTGACAATTAAATTAGGTAATGTATGTAAGTTCTAAAGTATTAGATATTATGACACAACTATCATTGTTGCTTTTTTGTTATTTTTATATTTTAGTATATTTAATATGTAAATATTTAATTGTTATTTTGATGATCGTATCTAACATCGAAAATCCCTGATCCTACAGGACTAGTTAGTACTCCAAACTTTCTGGGACAGATTCTAAATGATCAGGTATTTTCTCTTCTAGATTCATGGTTGGTAGATCGGTCAAGAGATGGGGGAGGTTTGGGAGGAAATAATAACTTATTCTATATAAAATTCCTTTGGTCTTTATGGTCACATGCTGTGAGAGTCACATTTTGCCACTGGAATCTTGGAGCTCCACTTTATTTTCAAAGTCTTGAGTCCTCCATTTATGTACAAAATAACTGGGTATCTTGCTCCATAGTATGATGAGAAGATAAGACCCCCAAAGTTTTGAGGTTACACAGAATACTTTATAGATTAAACAGTGAACTGGTACCAGAAAGTTGAGAAGCTATTTGTTTTTTCCATAACACTTTTTATAATTGTGTGCATTGACCAAAATACTGAGCACCTCAATTTTCCCTCACTACTGCAAAGTGAATTTCTCTCCAAATATAGAGATCTTTTTGGGTGACATTCTTTCCCACAAGTTACTTCTCAATTACTCTTCAGGAATAAATTGTTCATAGAGTAAAAACGTACAAAGGAACCTACTCAACTTGATAAACTGTTTTCTGTTTTTAAATGAAACTACATAAGAAATTGGATTTTCCCCCTGGTTAACTTCCAGTTACTTGGGAATGATATAAAATGAAAAAATGAGGGGGAAAAGTCTGGAAATATTTTAGAGATTGACTGTGAGATGCTCAAGCAATTCCTTCCTACTAGGCTGAAAAGAAAAGAAAATGCTCCCTGGCTAAGAGTATATACTTATTAAATAGGAAATGGAGCTATTCCACGTTGTTTGTGCCACTGTAGGTTCTGGTTTAAAAGGTCATTGTCTTTTAAAAAAAATTAAGTTTCTATTTAAATTCCAGTTAATTAACATAATAAGTAGGTGATAGAATTAAGGAGTGCACTTGTACCTGAGCCCTGGGTGTTGTATGGAAGTGTTGAATCACTATATTGTACACCTGAAACTAATATTACAGTGTATGTTAACTGGAATTTAAATAAAAACTTTAAAAATATATAAAGAAAATATAAAAAAAATAAAAGGTTATCATCTTATGTATTTGTCATTATCTTAGAAGACTGACATGAAGTAGGTAGCTTTACTGCCCCTTGTACTTAAGAAAGGACACAAGAAAATTATTACTTTCTTTTTACTGGGTTCTGTTTGGTGCTTTTCCTTTTGCTTGTGCCCTAATTGAGTACCAACTTTGAGTCTCACCCCACTCAGCCTTATTTCCTTATAGTCAATATCCTCTCTCAATCTCTCTCTCTCTCTCTCTCTCTCTCTCTATTTCTCTCTCTGGATGCTTTAGCATTTTTTTTAAATCCCTTTAGTGTTTCCACTAATATTAGTTCTGGCTTCTTTAAAATACTCACAATTTTGTTTTTTCCATAGCACAACTCTTTGAGAGTCTCATTCTTATTTTCCTTTGCATATATCTAGCCAGTTAATAAGGAAAAAATATTTCAAACAAAGGGAGATGGGAGATTCTAGAATGAAGGATATTAGAAGTAAAAGGGACTTGGAATTCAGCTGCTATAGACTTTTTGCTTTATAGATGAATAAACTCAGGTCCAAAGGATAAGTATGTTTTCCAAGATCACACATTACTTAAGTGACATTAAATCTTCTTTCCAAGTCATCACTTATGTCCATGTTAGGCTATCTTTCCTTTTTTGGGTTGTCAGTAGAAGACATTGATGGAGTTGTTCAAGTAAAGATAGCAACAGTGGGTTCAGGGCTTTTTTTCACTGACCCACTTTGTGGATATTTAACTTGCTATTGGGTTAACAGTGCTGCTGTGCATTAGGCAGATTATCAGAGAATGTGCTGGCCGTGGTGGGAAATGTGGCTACTCTCATCTCTTCATATCAGAAGAGTAGAAACAAAGAACATTTTTATTTGCTATTGCTGATATAGGGAGCTTCAATTTTGGGTTTCCAAGAATTGTCACATATCTATGACACAGAGACATCACTCATTGTAGCTCCAGATATCTGTGTCAAGGCTCCTCTTGGTATGGTTCTACAGTAGACCTACTGAGTCTTGAATTTCATTTGGTTTAACAAAATATATTCTGACTTATCTCAAGACAGAGCAATGACACATTATTTTAGAAAAGCACAAATTTTAGTAATATATATTCATGCTGTAAAAAATTATATAAATTAACAGAGCTTGCTAATTTATTAATAAATCCATAGGAAAAAAAGATGCTGCATTAGCCTGATTCATCTAAGTATGGCTACTTCTCTTTTGAAGCCCTATTTTGAATGTCACCTCTACATAAAACATATGTATATTTCATTTTATTTAAGGAAAGACTTCTGGCTAATAATCAATCGATAATTTGTTATGTTAAACATACCAATTAAAGTTCCTAAAGAAATCCAATCAGAAATTGAAGTGTACCTAACAAATTCATATAAGGAGGAAACAGCAAAACAGAGAAATTAGTGTTACCATGTTCATGAGTATGGTTTTTAGCTTTGTATTATCAACAAGAATAGAGACAGACTTCCATGCTGCTACTAATTTGCTGTCATCACATTTTGAATGAGTAAAGGAAATAAAAGGATTTTCATAAATTATTTACTTGTTTTCTTTCAACGTTTATTTTTATTTTTGGGTCAGAGAGAGACAGAGCATGAACGGGGGAGGGGCAGAGAGAGAGGGAGACACAGAATCGGAAACAGGCTCCAGGCTCTGAGCCATCAGCCCAGAGCCTGACGCGGGGCTCGAACTCCCGGACCGCGAGATCGTGACCTGGCTGAAGTCGTATGCTTAACCGACTGTGCCACCCAGGCGCCCCAATTTACTTGTTTTCTGAGAAGTTTTTGCTATTGCATTTGAATTTTTTGAAATGTGTTACTATAACATATAGGTACTAGGTAATACACATTTTAAAGAGAATGGTTAATGTGTGTGTCAGTCAGTCAAGGTTCAAATAAGAAAACAGACACCTCTCCAGGTCTTTCAAAAGGGGAGATTTAATGCGGGAACAATTAATGCAACCTGGTTATTTACTTTTTTTTTTAATAGAGAGAGAAACTGAGATATCAAAAAAGCAGAAGGTGAAGCAATGTAAAGGTTAACAAAGCAGGATAGCACCACCACCCACGAGCTGGAGACATAAGATGAGTAGGTGGTATTACCAGAGACAAGAATCTAGATTTTTCTTTTCTTTTTTTTTTTTTTTTTAAATTTTTTTTTTTCAACGTTTATTTATTTTTGGGACAGAGAGAGACAGAGCATGAACGGGGGAGGGGCAGAGCGAGAGGGAGACACAGAATGGGAAACAGGCTCCAGGCTCTGAGCCATCAGCCCAGAGCCTGACGCGGGGCTCAAACTCACAGACCGCGAGATCGTGACCTGGCTGAAGTCGGACGCTTAACCGACTGCGCCACCCAGGCGCCCCAAGAATCTAGATTTTTCTATAGGGATTAAAATCATGGGGCATGTGGAAATCTACACGATGGAAATATGCGACCCCTGCCAGAGATGTCACCAGACGTAGAAAGAGAAGAATAGAAATACTCTGGATTTTATCCTGGCCTCCAGTCTTTTGGTATGCCTCTCAGTGGCCATGCCTACTTGGAAGTCAGAGTGCAAGGGAAAGACAAATAAATGTATTAGTTTTTATTGAGACTATCAGGAGAAGTGGTGGGTGGATAAAACTTGTGCACAATGAGCATTCACTGATAATAAGAATAGTTTGAGATATTCAGAAAGATAATATTTATCTTTTAAGCAAAGAAATAAAGGATGACTGAGCTTTCCACTCAACCAATTTGGCAAGAACCAACTCTAATTACAAGAAGAAACATTTGTTACTTTTTTTTTAAATACAAGGAAGTATAATGAAACACCCCAGCTTTAATTTTATCTTAAAAGCTTTCTACCCCGATGATTTATCTATGTTTTCATTATAGCTCTAATGAATAACAAATATTTGTATAGATAATAACTATGATCCTATATTCATGTTAATGTTTAAGAGATTGGCTTTAATCATTATCATGGTATAACCTATGGAGGATATGCCAACCAAGTGATAGTATTGGCAGCAGCTTAGTCATAAATCAACAAAAACTCCCATTATTGTAACCATAATTATTGTGGCTGTTTTCTGTATTTACTTAGTCAAAGATCTACTCCCAGAACTTTGGAGACAATAACTTCATTTTCAATCAGTCAGCAACTATCTCCCTAGTTGTGTGTGACTACAAATATGTTAAGTATTTTAGGAGAAGTTAGAGAAACAATAGCCCTGGTTACTATTCTTGAGAACAGCAGCAACAACAAAAAAGCCCCACTATATTCAAGTGTTTACTTGTACTGACCAAAAGAAAGCACATGATTGAAGGTAGTCCAATGGGCTTATGAGTTCAGTCCTCATAGTTAGACATTCTTGGCTCTGCTTCTTTCTTGTTCTGCAATATTTTGCAAATTGTTTTTGACCATTAGTTTACTGTATAGGGATGTGGATAATATTACATCTCTCATGATTGCTAGGAGAAGTGACTAAACATGTAAAACATACATGTTACAGCATGTAAGATGCTAATAAGTGATAATTATTAGTAGTAGTCATAATAATAATAACAGCAAGAACAAATGGGCATGACTCAAAGAGGGTTAGAATTGAACTTTGAGAAATCAGAAGAATTTAGATAGGTCAAGGAGGATAGTATTCCAGAACGTACAAATAACTTTGGGAAAAACTTCTGTAGAGGGAATATCATATTTGGGGAGGATATATATGGCTAGTGGCTTGAGAGAAAGCTAAGCAAAGGAGAAATATTGGATTATAAAGATATCAAAAGTAAGGCAGTGACAGGGTTCAGTCTCTCTTCTAAACTAGGATGCAAGTAAGGAAGGTCTACTTTTTTTTTTTTTAATTGAGGTAAAGTTAACAAGGAATAAAAATACATATATCTTAATTGCTTAATAATTTATACTCCTGTGTAAACACCAAAGAAAACAAAATATAGGCCATTTCCAGCACACCAGAAATTTCTCTTATGTACCTTTTAAGTCATTTCTCCCAAACCCTCCTAACCCCCGTTCAAACTCACAAACCATGAGATCATGACCTGAGCCGAAGTCAGATGTTCTTCCAGTTGAACCACCCAGGCGCCCAGAGAATTCATTTAAATGGAATTATTGGAAAATATTCTTCCATGCCTGGCTTTTTAATTTAACATGTTTTTGAAATCCATCCATTTGCTGGATGTTGTGTTATACTTATCTGGATTTTATTTTATTGTCCACAATATGTATTTATCATTTTAATGTTTTTATTTCTGATATTAAATTGAAGTCCTTTATTTTTTTCTTAATCATTCTACCTAGGTTAATCTTTTCAGAAAACCAACCTTTCCGTTTCTCAGTTTTCACTATTTTTGGTTCATTTTTCTATTTCAGTTTCTTCAAGTGAAATACTAGTTTTTAGGACTTGCTCCTTAAATATTACTTTAAATAATATGTGTCACTTAAATACGTACTTATTATAATTTCTATTTATTAAAAGTGTAATTTCTATATATTGTAAATATATTTCTAGATATATTTATTGAATTCGCATATAAAGCTGTTGTAGTCGAAGAATGTACCCTGTGAGATTACAATTACTTGATATTTACTGATTTAAGACCCACTGTATGGTTTTAGTGAAAGTTCCAGATGCATGTTGTAGAGTTTGCAATGGAGAGTAGTATTCTATAATTGTCAAATCTGGGTCAGATTGTTTAACAGTTTTTGGAAAAATCTTCTATATTTTTACTAACTATTCTAGTCTACTTATTCTAATATTTACTAAGAAAAGTTTACTAAAGTTCTGCACTTTGATTATGAATTTATTTCTTCCATAAGTTTTGTCATATTTGATTAATATATTTTGGAGCTCTGCTGTAATTAGGTGTTTGGGATTTTATGTTTTCTTGATAAATTGTTTGTTATCAAATGCCCATTTTTGTTTCTAGTAATTTTCTTGTCTTGAAGATAGCTTTGTCTGAAAGTAGTACAGTCATATGAGCATTCTTGTGCCTAATGTTTGCATGAGAGTATTTTTCATACTTTTCTTTTCTTTTTTTTTTTTAATTTTTTTTTTCAACGTTTATTTATTTTTGGGACAGAGAGAGACAGAGCATGAACAGGGGAGGGGCAGAGAGAGAGGGAGACACAGAATCGGAAACAGGCTCCAGGCTCTGAGCCATCAGCCCAGAGCCTGACGCGGGGCTCGAACTCCCGGACCGCGAGATCATGACCTGGCTGAAGTCGGACGCTCAACCGACTGCGCCACCCAGGCGCCCCCATACTTTTATTTTCAACCAGTCTGTGCCCTTATACTTAAAGTTTATTTCTTGTAAACAGCATATAGTAGGGTCTTGTTTTTCTCCTAAGCATAGTAATCTCTGTCTTTTAATTGGAATGGTGATTCCATTTACATTTATTATTAGTATGGTTGGGATAAGTATCCTGTTTATCTCATTTGTATTTTGTTTCTCTATTTCTCCTTTTTTGCCTTCTTTTGGCAAATAACATTTTCATTCTCATTTTATCTCTTGTATGGATGTTTTTAATTATGTGTATTTTGTATTTTAGTGGTTTATCTCGGAATTTCAAAAGTAATCATTTAGTGTAACAGTCTACTTTAAATAATAATGTACCACATCAGGATATGAATAAGAACCTTATAAAAATTATAATAGTATGATTCTATTTATTTTCCCCACTTTTTCTTTTTTGGATTATTATAATTTACTTCTACATAAACTCTAACCTCCAAAAATCTTTGTCACTATTTTTGAATAAGCATCAAGGCTTTAAAAAATGAATAAATATTATGTAAAATAAATATAAGAAAGATCATTTTAAAAGTGTTTTATGTTTACTCAGCTATGCTTTTGGCTACTTTTCATTCCTTCTTGAAGACCTTGCATTTCCTCTGGTATCCTTTTCAGCCTAAATCACTTATTTTACTTTTCTTTTCTTTCTTTCCTTTTTTTTTTTTTTTTTAAGAATGTGGATTTACTGGAGACAAATTTTCTTAGTTCTTGGATAACTTGATAACATCTTTTTTTTAAGTTTATTTATTTATTTAATGTTTATTTTTGAGAGAGAGAAAGAGATCATGTGAGTGGGAGAGGGGAAGAGAGAGAGGGAGACACAGAATTTGAAGGAGACTCCAGGCTCTGAGCTGTCAGCACAGGGCCTGACATGGAGCTTGAACCCAGGAACTGTGAGATCATGAACTGAGCCGAAGTTGGATGCTTAACTGACTGAACCACCCAGGCCCCCCTATTTATTTATTTTTGAGAGAGAGAGAGGGAGAGAGCATGAGTGAGGAAGGGACAGAGAGAGAGAGAGTGAAAGAGAGAGAAAGAGAGAGAGAGAGAGAGAGAGAGAGAGAGAGAGAGAGAGAATCCCAAGCAGAATCCATGCTGCCAGTGCAAAGCCCAATGAGGGGATTCATCTCATGCACTGTGAAATCATGACCTGAGCTGAAATCAAGAGTCTGATGCTTAACCAACTGAGCCATCCAGGTACCCCTTGATAACATCTTTATACTGCTTTCATAGTTAAAGAATGTTTTCGGGGCGCCTGGGTGGCGCAGTCGGTTAAGCGTCCGACTTCAGCCAGGTCACGATCTCGCGGTCCGTGAGTTCGAGCCCCGCGTCGGGCTCTGGGCTGATGGCTCAGAGCCTGGAGCCTGTTTCTGATTCTGTGTCTCCCTCTCTCTCTGCCCCTCCCCCGTTCATGCTCTGTCTCTCTCTGTCCCAAAAATAAGAAAAAAAAAAAAAATTAAAAGAATGTTTTCATAGGCGATAGAATTCTACATTTGGCAATTTTATCTTTTTTTTTTTTCAATTAGTACTTTAAAGACATCATTCCATTGTCATCTGACCTGTATCATTTCTGGTAAAATGATATCCATCATTCATATTCTTTTCTTCTTTTATATTGAGCCTTTTCTTAACAGCTAATTTTAAGAATTGTTCTTTACCTTTGATTTTCAGGAATTTGATTATGCTGATTTTCTTTGTATTTATCCTGTTTGCTGCACTGAGAATTTTTAATCAATGGGTTGATGTCTGTCACCAGTTTTTGAAAGTTTTCAGCCATTATCTCAACTGTTTATTCTGCCTTATCCTTTCACTTTTTGGGGGATCACAATTACTTGTAATTATTTTGCTATGTTCCCTTTAAAAAAATGGTTGAGTTTTAGTTGGGATTCTCTTTACATAATCTGCATTCAAGTTTTCTGATTTTCTCTGCTGTTAAATCCATTAAATAAATGTTTCATTTTGCACATAGTAATTTTCAACATGAATATTTCCATTTATCTTTAATTATAACTTTCATCTCTCTGATTAATTTATCCACCTCTTTACACATCCTATCTACCTTTTTTACTATATCCCATAGGACTTGAATCAAAAGTATTTTTAAAATCCCTAACAATTAATTCCATCATCTTGGAAAATTCTGGGCCTGTATTTATGAACTATTTCTTCTCTTGAATAATGGTTTAATTTTCTTCCTTTTTCATGTGCCCTATACTTTTTTATTATATACTGATATTTTGTATAAAATATACGTAGAGACAGAAGTAAATCATATTTACCTCCAGAATGGGCCCATTATTTCTTTCAGGTTTCTAGAGAGGTGGGCTAAATCATTCATATCTATAGATGATTTGGATCTCAGCTTTGCTGTGGCTTTGATTTATTTCACCATTGACTTTAAACATCTGACCCTAAGATCAGGACATTCCTTTAGTGCAATCTGGGATATGATCAATGGTGACATTCTGGAAATTGGCCTGTTTTACAATTGAGCTACCAGTTTTTGTAAATGTGGGAAATCTTTTTTTGCTTTACATCCCAGCTGCTAGGGTTTAGAACAGCTGTGGAATTTTTTGTTTTGTTCTTGCTTTCTAGTATCACCCCATTTGCTCTCTGGGCCTTGGTAGATCTTATTGAGCCCCGAGGTTTCACCATGGCATGCAGAGAGCAGCTGCTCTCAACTCTGTGAAGACCTAGAATGCTGTGGATGTGTTTCTCCCACACTTCTACTGGTGTGTCCCCAGTCTTTGATATTTGAAAATGTGAGGTACCACTGATATATATGTATTTTTTTATCTTCCTTTTCCTGACCTCCCACCTGTGAAGGTTGCTGCCTTGAACATTCAGGAAACTTCTCACATCTTAAGGAGGATTTCCCTGAGTTCCCCTTATCTATTCCCAGGATTTGGTATTACTGAATATTTCATGAAGATCTGAGGGAAATGGCCGGTGTTAACAGATTCAATCTGTAGCTGAGGTTCCTTAGGATGTTAGTATGTCACACTAGCCTACATACAACTGTTAAAATTTCAGCTGTTTCTCTTTACTTCTCATATGGCATATTCTTCTTCTATCACTAAAATCATAAGAATATGAATGTGCTGTTGCTTTCGGTAGTTTAAGTCATTTGTATTTCATTGTGTTGTTAGCTCAGAAGGATTTTAAAATTTGTTCCGATTGCTTTGTTTTGGGTTTTCAGGTAAGCATGCATGATGGCTTGTGATTTGAAAAATCTGAGTAAGAAGGAAAACCTAGGAAGCTCTATATTTAAAATTAAATACATCAAGTCTCACAATACAGATGATGTGAATTACTGAAACTCTGGATGTGAGTATTCAAAAATATTTGTACATATTAAAGATACTTATATGAACAAGGAAATTATCTCCTGACCTTTATGCAATGATGCCAAAGATCATGCTGCTGGATAAAATTGGTCAGAAAGGAAGACTACTGTGTAGGATGAGAGAAATATAATGGGCTAATTACTTAGTAGAGATAGACTATAGTAAGTTATTGAAATCATAGGCATTGGGAAAAATGAAAACCATTTGGAGAAAGAGAGAATGCTATGTTTTTAAACAATTTTAAGAATGGATGAGTCAGAAGCAATGTAGTGTTTCCATCAATAAAAGAGGAGTATTGGTTTCTATTTTAGGCAAAATGGTGGGCCAAGTGATTCATATTAAATCTGTGCTGGAAAACTACTCAAAATATTGGATAACATATAAAATTAAACATGTATGTTCAAATGCATTGAGGAGTAGTATTTAAAGGAAAAATAACCTCTAATGCATATAGTATTAAAAGAATTAAAATCTTCCTCATGATGTTAGAATAATAACTAAAAATTAGTAAAAGTAAGGAAATTAAGACAAATTAATAAAATAAAAAATAAAACTGCAGTTGAACATATCAGCAAGGACAGAAGTTGATTCTCGGGAAAAAAGCCTAACTTAAGTATGAGGCACAAGTATGAGGAATAAAAAAGGTGGCATCATTATAAATGATACAGACGTCAATAATTATAACAATGTTCTATGGAAAATATTATGCTAATAAATTTGAAATTTTAGACAGAATGGATAAATTCATAGAGAAATATAAGCTACCATAACCAACTAAGAAGAAATGAAGAACTTGAATTTAAATAATTGGACTAGCAATCAAAAATTGCTTCACAAAGGGAATCCAGGATTCAGTGATTTCTCAGGTGAATAATTCTCAGGGATTTCTCCTGAGAAATTTCTCAGAATGAAAATTCTCAGGGAAGATGGCATTCCAGTTTACACAAAATGTTCCAGATAATGTGAAAAACTTCTCAAGTCTTTATTAAGTCTGGTGTAATACTGATGCCACCCCTATTTGAAAAGGACAGAATGATGATGGACGATTGCAGGTCAACTTCAATCATGAATAAGGGATGCAAAATTCTGCACAAAATATTAGCAAAAATACTCCAGAAATGTAAAAAAAGAAGAAATTATAGCCATGTTGGATTTGTCTAAAAAATCAAAGTTTGTTTTAATATTAGAAAATCAGTGTGATTCACCACATTAAAAGTTCAAAGGATAATAATGATTATAGTTTCATTTCAATACATGCAGATAAACTCAGTATTAATATAACATAGAAATCTTAGAAAACTGAGCAAAAGAGCAGTTACTTAATCTGGTAGAGGTTTTAATGTAAATAAAAATATCTATAACAACATTATACATAATACCACAAACAGAAAGTTTTGCTTTGAAATTGTCAGCAAGACAAGGGATTATTTTATTCTATTAAACATTGTATTAGAGGTCCACATAAGAGAAAAAAAAATAAACATAAGGAATGCAAAAGATGAAATAAAATTGCCACTATTCACCAATAATATGATTGTACATATAGACATTCCAAATGTATTGATAGATAAATTGTTAGGATTAGTAGGTGAGTTATTCAAAATTGTTGGATATAAATTCAATATTTAAAAATTTATTTATCAGAGTGATGCCAGCAGTAATGGCAGAGTAAGGGCCTCCAGAAGTCCCTTTGTCTACAAAAATAGTAGAATACTAGCAAAATTTTTCATAATCCACTTCACCAGAACTCTGGAAATTTACTAAAGGGCAGCAATTTGGGGACATGTATTCAAGAAAAACAGTTGAATCTCAGTAAGAACAGTGAATTTTGTGACGTTTCCATATCACCAATGTAGGTGAACTTCTTGTACTAGATATTAAAATTATTATTATTATTATTTTCAATATATGAATTTAATTGTCAAGTTGGTTTCCATTACAACACCCAGTGCTCATCCCAAAAGGTGCCCTCCTCAATACCCATCACCCACCCGCCCCTCCCTCCCACCCCCCATCAACCCTCAGTTTGTTCTCAGTTTTTAAGAGTCTCTTATGCTTTGGCTGTCTCCCACTCTGACCTCTTTTTTTCCTTCCCCTCACCCATGGGTTTCTGTTAAGTTTCTCAGGATCCACGTAAGAGTAAAACCATATGGTATCTGTCTTTCTCTGTATGGCTTATTTCACTTAGCATAACACTCTCCAGTTCCATCCGTGTTGCTACAAAGGGCCATATTTCATTCTTTCTCATTGCCACATAGTACTCTATTGTGTATATAAACCACAATTTCTTTATCCATTCATCAGTTGATGGACATTTAGGCTGTTTCCATAGTTTGGCTATTGTTGAGAGTGCTGCTATAAACATTGGGGTACAAGTGCCCCTATGCATCAGTACTCCTGTATCCCTTGGGTAAATTCCTAGCAGTGCTATTGCTGGGTCATAGGGTAGGTCTATTTTTAATTTTTTGAGAAACCTCCACACTGTTTTCCAGAGTGGCTGCACCAATTTGCATTCCCACCAAGAGTGCAAGAGTTCTCGTTTCTCCACCTCCTCTCCAGCATCTATAGTCTCCTGATTTGTTCATTTTGGCCACTCTGACTGGCATGAGGTGATATCTGAGTGTGGTTTTGATTTGTATTTCTCTGATGAGGAGTGACATTGAGCATCTTTTCATGTGCCTGTTGGCCATCGAGATGTCTTCTTTAGAGAAGTGTCTATTCATGTTTTCTGCCCATTTCTTCACTGGGTTATTTGTTTTTTGGGTATGGAGTTTGGTGAGCTCTTTATCGATTTTGGATACTAGCCCTTTGTCCGATATGTCATTTGCAAATATCTTTTCCCATTCCGTTGGTTGCCTTTTAGTTTTGGTTGTTTCCTTTGCTGTGCAGAAGCTTTTTATCTTTAAGGTCCCAGTAGTTCATTTTTGCTTTTAGTTCCCTTGCCTTTGGGGATGTGTCAAGTAAGAAATTGCTACGGCTGAGGTCAGAGAGGTCTTTTCCTGCTTTCTCCTCTAGGGTTTTGATGGTTTCCTGTCTCACATTCAGGTCCTTTATCCATTTTGAATTTATTTTTGTGAATGGTGTGAGAAAGTGGTCTAGTTTCAACCTTCTGCATGTTGCTGTCCAGTTCTCCCAGCACCATTTGTTAAAGAGACTGTCTTTTTTCCATCGGATGTTCTTTCCTGCTTTGTCAAAGATTAGTTGGCCATACGTTTGTGGGTCTAGTTCTGGGGTTTCTATTCTATTCCACTGGTCTATGTGTCTGTTTTTGTGCCAATACCATGCTGTCTTGATGATACAGCTTTGTAGTAGAGGCTAAAGTCTGGGATTGTGATGCCTCCTGCTTTGGTCTTCTTCTTCAAAATTCCTTTGGCTATTCGGGGCCTTTTGTGGTTCCATATGAATTTTAGGATTGCTTGTTCTAGTTTCGAGAAGAATGCTGGTGCAATTTTGATTGGGATTGCATTGAATGTGTGGATAGCTTTGCGTAGTATTGACATTTTGACAATATTTATTCTTCCAATCCATGAGCATGGAATGTTTTTCCATTTCTTTATATCTTCTTCAATTTCCTTCATAAGCTTTCTATACTTTTCAGCATACAGATCTTTTACATCTTTGGTTAGATTTATTCCTCAGTATTTTATGCTTCTTGGTGCAATTGTGAATGGGATCAGTTTCTTTATTTGTCTTTCAGTTGCTTCATTATTAGTGTATAAGAATGCAACTGATTTCTGTACATTGATTTTGTATCCTGCAACTTTGCTAAATTCATGTATCAGTTCTAGCAGACTTCTGGTGGAGTCTATCGGATTTTCCATGTATAATATCATGTCATCTGCAAAAAGTGAAAGCTTAACTTCATCTTTGCCAATTTTGATGCCTTTGATTTCCTTTTCTTGTCTGATTGCTGATGCTAGAACTTCCAACACTATGTTAAACAACAGCGGTGAGAGTAGACATCCCTGTCATGTTCCTGATCTCAGGGAAAAAGCTCTCAGTTTTTCCCCATTGAGGATGATGTTAGCTGTGGGCTTTTCATAAATGGCTTTTATGATGTTTAAGTACGTTCTTTCTACCCGACTTTCTCGAGGGTTTTTATTAAGAAAGTTTGGTGAATTTTGTCAAAGGCCTTTTCTGCATCGATTGACAGGATCATATGGTTCTTATCTTTTCTTTTATTAATGTGATGTATCACGTTGATTGATTTGTGAATGTTGAACCAGCCCTGCATCCCAGGAATGAATCCCACTTGATCATGATGAATAATTCTTTTTATATGCTGTTGCATTCGATTTGCTAGTATCTTATTGAGAATTTTTGCATCCATATTCATCAGGGATATTGGTCTGTAGTTCTCTTTTTTTACTGGGTCTCTGTCTGGTTTAGGAATCAAAGTAATACTGGCTTCATAGAATGAGTCTGGAAGTTTTCCTTCCCTTTCTTTTTTTGGAATAGCTTGAGAAGGATAGGTATTATCTCTGCTTTAAATGTCTGGTAAAACTCCCCTGGGAAGCCATCTGGTCCTGGACTCTTATTTGTTGGGAGATTTTTGATAACCGATTCAATTTCTTCACTGGTTATGGGTCTGTTCAAGCTTTCTATTTCCTCCTGATTAAGTTTTGGAAGCATGTGGGTGTTTAGGAATTTGTCCATTTCTTCCAGGTTGTCCAGTTTGTTTGCATATAATTTTTCATAGTATTCCCTGATAATTGCTTGTATCTCTGAGGGATTTGTTGTAATAATTCCATTTTCATTCATGATTTTATCTATTTGGGTCATCTCCCTTTTCTTTTTGAGAAGCCTGGCTGGAGGTTTATCAATTTTGTTTATTTTTTCAAAAAACCAACTCTTGGTTTCGTTGATCTGCTCTACAGTTTTTTTAGATTCTATATTGTTTATTTCTGCTCTGATCTTTATTATTTCTCTTCTTCTGCTGGATTTAGGCTGCCTTTGCTGTTCTGCTTCTATTTCCTTTAGGTGTGCTGTTAGATATTGTATTTGGGATTTTTCTTGTTTCTTGAGATAGGCCTGGATTGCAATGTATTTTCCTCTCAGGACTGCCTTCACTGTATCCCAAAGCATTTGGATTGTTGTATTCTCATTTTCATTTGTTTCCATATACTTTTTAATTTCTTCTCTAATTGCCTGGTTGACCCACTCATTCGTTAGTAGGGTGTTCTTTAACCTCCATGCTTTTGGAGGTTTTCCAGACTTTTTCCTGTGGTTGATTTCAAGCTTCATAGCACTGTGGTCTGAAAGTATGCATGGTATGATCTCAATTCTTTTATACTTACGAAGGGCTGTTTTGTGACCCAGTATGTGATCTATCTTGGAGAATGTTCCATGTGCACTTGAGAAGAAAGTATATTCTGTTGCTTTGGGATGCAGAGTTCTAAATATATCTGTCAAGTCCATCTGATCCAATGTATCATTCAGGGCCCTTGTTTCTTTATTGACCGTGTGTCTAGATGATCTATCCATTTCTGTAAGTGGAGTGTGAAAGTCCCCTGCAATTACCACATTCTTATCAATAAGGTTGCTTATGTTTGTGAGTAATTGTTTTATATATTTGGGGGCTCCTGTATTTGGCGCATAGACATTTATAATTGTTAGCTCTTCCTGATGGATAGACCCTGTGATTATTATATAATGCCCTTCTTCATCTCTTGTTACAGCCTTTAATTTAAAGTCTAGTTTGTCTGGTATAAGTATGGCTACTACAGCTTTCTTGTGACTTCCAGTGGCATGATAAATAGTTCTCCATCCCCTCACTCTCAATTTGAAGGTGTCCTCAGGTCTAAAATGAGTCTCTTGTAGATAGCAAATAGATGGGTCTTGTTTTTTTATCCATTCTGATACCCTATGTCTTTTGGTTGGCGCATTTAGTCCATTTACATTCAGTGTTATTATAGAAAGGTATGGGTTTAGAGTCATTGTGATGTCTGTATGTTTTATGCTTGTAGCGATGTCTCTGGTACTTTGTCTCACAGGATCCCCCTTAGGATCTCTTGTAAGGCTAGTTTAGTGGTGACGAATTCCTTCAGTTTTTGTTTGTTTGGGAAGACCTTTATCTCTCCTTCTAATCTAAATGACAGACTTGCTGGATAAAGGATTCTCAGCTGCATATTTTTTTCTGTTCATCACATTGAAGATCTCCTGCCATTCCTTTCTGGCCTGCCAAGTTTCAGTAGAGAGATTGGTCACGAGTCTTATAGGTCTCCCTTTATATGTTAGAGCACGTTTATCTCTAGCTGCTTTCAGAATTTTTCTTTATCCTTGTATTTTGCCAGTTTCACTATGATATGTCGTGCAGAAGATCGATTCAAGTGACGTCTGAAGGGAGTTCTCTGTGCCTCTTGGATTTCAATGCCTTTTTCCTTCCCCAGATCCGGGAAGTTCTCAGCTATTATTTCTTCAAGTACCCCTTCAGCACCTTTCCCTCTCTCTTTCTCCTCTGGAATACCAATTATGCGTATATTATTTCTCTTTAGTGCATCACTTAGTTCTCTAATTTTCCCCTCATACTCCTGGATTTTTTTATCTCTCTTTTTCTCAGCTTCTTCTTTTTCCATAATTTTATCTTCTAGTTCACCTATTCTCTCCTCTGTCTCTTCAATCTGAGCTGTAGTTGTCTCCATTTTATTTTGCAGCTCATTGATAGCATTTTTTAGCTCCTCCTGGCTGTTCCTTAGTCCCTTGATCTCTGTAGCAAGAGATTCTCTGCTGTCCTGTATACTGTTTTCAAGCCCAGCGATTAATTTTATGACTATTATTCTAAATTCACTTTCTGTTATATTGTTTAAATCATTTTTGATCAGTTCGTTAGCTGTTGTTATTTCCTGGACATTTTTCTGAGGGGAATTCTTCCATTTCGTCATTTTGGATAGTCCCTGGAGTGGTGCAGAACTGCAGGGCACTTCCCCTGTGCTGTCTTGAATAACTTGTGTTGGTGGGCGGGGCCGAAGTCATACCTGATGTCTGCCCCCAGCCCACAGCTGGGGCCACAGTCAGACTGGTGTGTGCCTTCTCTTCCCCTCTCCTAGGGGCGGGATTCACTGTGGGGTGGCGTGGCCTGTCTGGGCTACTTGCACACTGCCAGGCTTGTGGTGCTGGGGATCTGGTGTAGTAGCTGGGGTGGATTGGCAAGGTGTACAGGGGCAGGAGGGGCAGGCTCAGCTCGCTTTTCCTTCGGAGATCCTCTTCGGGAGGGGCCCTGTGACACCAGGAGGAGGTCAGACCCGCCAGAGGGATGGATCCGCAGAAGCACAGCATTGGGTGTTTGCACGGTGCAAGCAAGTTCCCTGGCAGGAACCGGTTCCCTTTGGGATTTTGGCTGGGGGATGGGCGAGGGAGATGGCGCTGGCAAGCGCCTTTGTTCCCCGCCAAGCTGAGCTCTGTCGTCCGGGGCTCAGCAACTCTCCCTCCCGTTGTTGTCCTCCAGCCCTCCCGTTCTCCGAGCAGAGCTGTTAGCTTATAACCTTCCAGATGTCAAGTCCTTCTTGCTGTTGGAACACACTCCATCCGGCCCCTCCACTTTTGGCAGCCAGACTCGGGGGCTCTGCTTGACCGGTGGGCTGCCCCTCTCCCCAGCTCCCTCCCGCCAGTCCGTGGAGCGTGCACCGCCTCTCCGCCTTTCCTACCCTCTTCCGTGGGCCTCTCGTCTGCACTTGGCTCAGGAGACTCCATTCTGCTAGTCTTCTGGTGGTTTTGTGGGTTATTTAGGCAGGTGTAGGTAGAATCGTTCTCCTACGCCGCCATCTTCCCTCAAAATTATTATATTTAAGAAATAGAACAATAGGCAAAACAAATAGCCCAGAAAAATGTCCCATGTAAATGGGCACTAGATCTATGGAGGAGATGGCATAACAAATCCATGGAGAAATGCAGATTTTTCAACAAAAGGTACTGGTACAATTGCAATTCATATGGAAAAATATAAAATTTGACCACTACCACCTCATATCATAGCCCCCCCAAATTACCAGGTGAATGACTTAAAGATATGCTTGTTAAAGGCAAGCCTGCTATTGTAAAGAAATTAATATAGAAGACTGTTTTTGTAATTTTTGTAATGAAGAACTACCTTAAAAAATAGAAAAATCATTTACCATAAAAGTGGTAAATTCAATGATACAGAAACGAAATCTTTTGGTCTTTAAAGTATTAGAAGAAGATGAAGAAAAGCCACTTCAGGAGATGCAAGAGAAGGTATGCACAAAACATGTAATGAACAATTGACTTGATTTGGAAATATATACATAACACTCCCACATATTTAAAAAAAATGAAATCCTCTTTCCCCCAAGTAACTATTAAAATGTGTTTAATTTGTAATAATCAACAATAAGCAAAATAACACTGTTATAGTATAAGTACTAATCATAACAATTTTCAAAAAAATTAAGTCAGAAAATACCAATTGTATTAAACTGAATTATTGTTTCCAACACTTTATTGCCCCATAATACAATTGCACATGTGCCTTCTCCCTATGGCTCCTTGGTGTGCAAAATGTCCTTGCTCCTTGACTCTGGGCTTGCTCTTTAGGATTTGCTTTGACTAATGGAATATAAGTATACAGGACATAAATAGTGGCTTAAATTGGGTTTATATTGTGGAATTTGCTTATCTCTTGTAGTTCTGTATAAAATTCTTTTACATGGGGGCGCCTGGGTGGCTCAGCCGGTTAAGTGGCCGACTTCGGCTCGGGTCATGATCTCACGGTCAGTGAGTTCAAGCCCCGCGTTGGGCTCTGTGCTGACAGCTCAGAGCCTGGAGCCTGTTTCGGATTCTGTGTCTCCCTCTCTCTGACCCTCCCCTGTTCATGCTCTGTCTCTCTCTGTCTCAAAAATAAATAAACGTTAAAAAAAATTTAAAAAAATTAAATTCTTTTACATGTACATATAGCCTATGGCATTCACAATATTAATAATATGTATTTTTTTCATTTTGCTTTATCAGTAAACAATCTGCGAATTATGAAGTGTTTCATAAACATGTGTTATGTAAACACAAACAAACATACAGAGAAGGCAGAACACACACACTTTTTTTTTCAGTGTTGGGTCATGATCACTCAGTGGTTATTTTCTTGGAAAAATGGAAAAATGAAGTCCATTATGTTCATCCTGCCTTTCATCAACAGCATTTTCTATCTCTTGCCTTTCAAAACACAACCAAATTGGCCCAGAGGAGTTTGTTTTGTAGTCTGGAGAATTACTTTTATTCTGAAACTTTGGAAAAGGCATTATAATGGCTTCTGCAACTGTCTCTGTTTGGGGTACAACATCAGTCCAGTGTCTTTTATGTGAAAAATGCTGTACTCAGAGCTATTTTATTCTCTGCTTTTGTTTCCGATTGGCCTTTTTGTATGTCTGGCCAATTTTGGTAAGGTGAAATTCATTCAACCAATATTTTTTAAGCACCTGCTGTGTTCTGTGAATGGAGGATATAGTGAATGACTAAGTCCTTGCCCTCCTGCAGGTTATACCCTATTGAGAGATATAAAATCTAAAGTAATATCAAATTCTTCAGTTTACAGGTTTCACTAAACCTAAAATCATGGTAAGTCCCTTTCTAAAATTCTTGGCCTGCTAGTGCCTGCCGCATTAGTCTGCTTGGGCTGCCATAGCAAAATACCACAGCCTAGCTGGCTTAAACAACAGAAACTTATTTTCTCACAGTTCTGGAGAAGTCCAGGATCAATGTGCCAGTAAGGGTGGTGTCTGGTGAGTGCTTTCCCCTTAAATTGGAGACAACCACCTTCTTGTGTATGCACAAGGAGTGAGAGAGAGAATAAGTGCAAGTGTGAATGAGCTCTGGTGTCTCTTCTTATGATACTGATCCTGTTGGATTAGGATCCTACCCTATGAGTTCATTTAATCTTAGTTACTTCCTTACCCCAAATTCAGCCACACTAGGGATTATGCCTTCAATATATGAATTTGGGGGGGAAACGTACATCCAGTCTGTAACACTTGTTGACCTCCTATTTCCTCTCTCCTGTCTCAGAAATTCCATTCCTGGAACCCTCGCTGCTAACCTCAATACTACCTGTATACTCAGTACTACCTATAGTAATTTTACCTTTGGCTTGTTCTATCTGCTTGCTCTATCCTCAAAGCCTATTCTCATCATCAATCAACACTGATTGTTGCCTATTTATTAAGTTCCTTTATTTGGGTACTGTGAAATCTGACCTTATGAGACTAACTGTTCGTGAATGCCCAAAATCAAACCTGTGACTTAATTCCTTCTACTTCTCTATCTGCCCTTTCTGAGGCTTCTAATCATTTCTACCAAGAGTTTTATACCTACAGCCTAATGCTGTCCTAACTGTATGACAAGTGACCTGTCATTTCTAGGAATGCATTCTACCACAGATATTTCTCCACCAGCCTTTGTGGGATCACTTGTGACCTCACTGGGGCTGGGCCAGTGTCATCCCCTACATTGCCTTATATTTGTTAGCACTAAGACTAAGATTGTCTCAAGAATTTTACCAAACTCAGGAAATCAAATAGATGAATTACTTGCTTTTTATATCTCAATTGTTTCTAAGAAACACAGAATTGGGCAGGTTATTCATTTCAAAAAGAAAAAGGTGGGGTATAAACCCACTGGACAAGAAAGTGAATCATGATGAAAGTGCCCTTATAAAACTGTGGATAATTGTGCCCTAAGGTGGGTCCTCTATTGACAGAGATGAATATTTTTAGAACAGAGTTCTTTAGAACTGGACAGTTGTGTCATAAATATGGCTTATGTTCCCATCACAAGATAAACAAGACCACATGGGATCTTCTCTGCTTGAATGGAATGAATTATTCAATTGACGGGAGATTTAGAATGCTTCATTAGACAAGCTAACACAGACTCATTTTCCTATCCAGAATAAGCCTTTATAAAGAAGTTTTCGTAGATAAAGAGTCTTGCAAGAGTGGAAAGTACCAGAAAAATTTTGTTTTTTGAAAGGTAGTTCAATATTTCTGTCATAGTATCAGTTGTTTCCATAGGATCCTATGTGAGTAGGGACATCCTGCATTTCAGTGAAAATAGCCTAGAAGGCACAGAGAAAATCATAAAAGTAGATTCTTCCTGTGGATTCATTAAATTATTAGCTTATTGCCAGGTCAGTGCAGAGATTCTATAGGGACTTGTCACTCTCAGCTAGGGTAATGGAACATGTATCTCTCAGAAACATATCATTCAGTCCTTGTATTATTCTAACTGCTCTGGGATCCCAGTGTATTTCTCTCCTAATCCCCAGCTTCTTGATACTGTAATAACCAGGGAAATGCTGAAGTGATCATTCATGAAATTATAATTAATATCGATCATTTATACTTTCTTCTCAAAATATTTATGGTTGGTAAAGATAAATCATCTTTATTTACAAACTAAGTAGGGTAAACCCAGCTCCCATAAGATTTGTAAGATAAAATTCTGGTAGAAAAGAATTTATGTATTATATAAAATCTCCAAGGAAAGTTCTAAAAGTTTAGACTTTAAAATAAATTGTGTTTATTTTATTCTTTGTGCTTCCATTGCAGGCTCTATACCCCCTTATCATTTCAGCTGCAGTAATTTATTGCATTGATCTATGTTTCCTTTTCTCTGACTTAAATATGCTCAACTAGACAAGCCTTTTTTTTCTTTGTATAAATAAGCACCTAGCATAGAGCCTAGTACTTACTATTCATGTAGCATAAGTAAGTGACTGACTTACACACAAATGTCCTTCTTCCTTTAAAAAGAATGGTTATATAGATTTTTCTATATTACCATGAGTTTAGCAAAAAAGGAATCTGAAATAAAATATCTGTAAAACTATCTTTAATAGATTTGTTTACAAAAAACAAAACTTTTTTTCCTCCGTATGAAACTGTGTAATATTTTACCTCATGGACTGAATGGGTCAAAGATTTCCATGTAAGGTGGTTATTGCTAACTTTGACCTGGTCTAAAACTCTAGGTATCTGAATTTTCATATCCTGAGACCAAGACCAATATGTTAAGAAACATATCTTAGTTTTCTTTGTTAGCTGCTACTTATACCATCAAGTAATCAGAAGTTTCATACTCTAGTTATAAGAATTTTAGGAAACCTATGTTCTTGTTTTAGTTCTTCTAAATATCTTCCAAGAAAATGACATTTTAGTTCTCTGTACCTTTCTATAAAATATGAATAGTCTAACCTCTCCAAAACGGATGATTATGGTTATAAACAAAATGACAATTTGTGGAAGTATTTTGAAAAGTATAAAGTGTCAAGCAACTACAGGGAAGTGTTGGTGCCCCAATAGCTATGGGGATACATAGATGAAAGTTCTGGGGTTAATTTCTTTCATCCTTGGCTCAGTTTTCAAGGTTCTTAAAAATGTTTCAGTTACTTAGAGGTTGGGTTGGGATGGGTACTATTTCCTTCCAGGTGTTGGAAGACAGTACTATGACTTCTGCCTCCCCTGGCTGATATGTCCCTATTTTTCTGAGCTCTTTCCACATTGGCCCCAGCCAGTTCATTCAAACTCAGTTACTTCCTATCAGTGGGAAAGGTGCCTCCCCCTATTCCTAATGTTTCCTTCCTGTAGATGGAGCTCAATCAATATAACCTAGATCTCTCTCCTCTCCTTTATTCACTCTGCCCTGAGGAAGTAGAGTAAGTTATCTGAGTGACAAACTTGGGTATGATAACTACATAGGCTTGGCTCAGCTCCATTTGTCTCTCTCTGGGATCAAGCCTACTTATAACAAGACAAGTTCTTCTGTACTCTTCACACTGTGAGTACTACTTAGGCAAATTTCCACAATGCAGGGAGGCCTTTACTGGTCTAGAATTGCTTGCAGCTGGGTGCCTGTCTGCTAATTCAGGGCCCAATATTGGCAGTCCTACTTCACTATCCCACCTAAAGGTCCTCCATCTAGCCACTGGTTAACACAAGTGATAATTTGCCATTCAGAATTAGTTTATTTCTCAACTTGTTCAAAACCTGGACAGTGGGAAGATGTGATATTTACTGCTTTATCCCTTCCCCTAACCTCAGAGTTCTGCACACATATGATGGCAGGGTCTATCACATGCAGTGACCTTCTAGCTCCAGAGTTTGTTCACATTCTCTCCTATTTTCTCCATTTTAATCTAACATTCTTCATTTCTATATTCGTGGTTCTCTGGCCCCCATTTTTTCTATATCTTGGCACCTGATAAGCATTTCAAACCCCCTTTCCCATTATAATCCTTTGGTAGCCCAACTCCATGCATTATAACTTTGGACAAGAAAGCATCCACCTCAGGATCAGGCTTAATGGATCCCAGATGATCAGCACACTTGCCCTAACCAAACCATCTCCCTTTAGTAAAGGAGGTTGGCACATTTTCTAGCAAATGAAGACCATTAACTTTTCATGTTTTTTGTAGTCTTTTCTCTGTTAGCCCAGAGTTTCCCAACAATATTGGGAGCTACTTGCATGCTAGAGGAAATGTTTTGTTTTTCTCCAGTCCTGCCAATAGACTGCTCATACTTCTGTGAATGAGGTTGAATTGCTTGTGACAAGTTTGTAGCTACCAAAACTTTCCATTTGGATTCTGAATTGAATGCAGTGCAGATTATTCAGTAGTGCTCTTCTTTTTTTAATTTATTATTTGTTTCATTTGTTGGCATTTAGCCTTAAATGTCTTGTTTCATGGTCTTGACAGTGCTGTGATATGATATTACTTTGCAACCAGCATGGTGCCACTATTTCAAAGGTCACTGAGATACTCAGCCTGTGTTTATATTCCATTTCCTACTTGGAACACTGTGTTTAAAGTCCTGATTGACTTCGCCAACTTTCTGAGGCTTTGGAAGACCTCTTTACTGAGAGAGCAGAAATTTCAAAAAGAATTAAAAACTGTCTTAGAGATTTGAAGTGTACAAGGTAGAAGCAAACTTAGAGGTTCTTTAAATTCTCAGTTAAAAAAAATAACTCAGTCACTCAGACACTCAGTAAGTTGAGTGTCTGACTCTTGATTTTGGCTTAGGTCATGATCTCACTGTTTATGAGATTGAGCCCCACGTTGAGCCCCTTACCCTATGAGTACAGAGGCTGCTTGGGATTCTGTCTCTCCCTATCTCTCTGCCCCTTTCCATTTGCTTGCCAGATCGCTCTCAAAATAAATAAAGAAAGAAACATTTTTTGTAGCAATGTGGATGTAACTGGAGAGTGTTATGCTAAGTGAAATAAGTCATACAGGGAAAGACAGATACCATGTTTTCACTCTTATGTGGATCCTGAGAAACTTAACAGAAGACCATGGGGGAGGGGAAGCGGAAGAAAAAAAAGAAAGGGAGGGAGGCAAACCATAAAAGACTCTTAAAAACTGAGAATAAACTGAGGGTTGATGGGGGGTGGGAGGGAGGGGAAAGTGGGTGATGGGCGTTGAGGAGGGCATCTGTTGGGATGAGCACTGGATGTTGTATGGAAACCAATTTGACAATAAATTTCATATTAAAAAAATTAAAAAATAAAAAAGAAGCAAAACTTTAAAAAATAAAATAAAATAATAACCTGATATGACAGAGATTAAGTTTTTGCCCGATAAAATTTATACTAAATATAAATGTGAGGATTGTAACAAAGTTGACATTATGCCTGATTTTAGGCTCTTCCCTACTTCACATCACTCTCCTCTCATTATCAGAGAAATGTGACTCACTTTTTTCTACATAATTGACCGCCAGAAAATTTCATCTTGTTTTGAATACTTAGATGCTCTTCATATAGAGCAAAGACAGTCATTTAATTTTTAAAATTCTTGCTTTATTGAACTGATATCTAGGAGTAATGATTTTGTTAGCTAAAGTCTCCTAGAGATTAAAGACTTCCTGAACTTTGAGGGAATATGCAGGATCTGTAATACTGGTATCTTCAATCTAAGATTATGAACATGTAACCCACAAAACCACTGTGGCCTTAGTAGCGATGGCCCATGCTTTTGAAGCATCATATACTTTCATAAAGAGGTGAGGAAGTTTATTCTGCACACCTTGAGTCCATGACAAGGGGTACAGCTGTCCCAATTCTGTTGCAGAGAGATAAAGAATTGGGATCAATAAGGCCCATCCTCTCATCTTTACAATAAGGTTAGTGTATCCATCCAAGGAGAGCAACCCACTTACAAAAGGTCTTTTTCGGGGGCCAGGCCTGGTATAAATTACTTTATCAGACAGGAAATCAGCAGGGAAAATATAACAAAGTCATAAAGGGTTATTGAAAATAGTTTAATAAAACAGTTTTTTTTTTTTAAACAATTATGTAGCCAGGTTTCAAGAAAACCAATAAAGAATGGCAGAATACTGAAAAGCTAGCAAAAGCAGAAAGCTGCCATCCCCTGTAAGCTTGAGAGGACAAAGGGAATACATGTTTATTGGAATCCTCTGAGACTTCCCGCTGTAGGAGAGACCCATCTGAAAGAAGCTGAAGTCTTGGTCAAGGAACACAGCCTTCCTTAGTCAATCCAAGGCAGAGAGGGAGGAACTGCAGGAGTAAATGACTTGAATGCTCTCCTTCTACCCTCAGGCTTTCAGACAGTGCCTCACACTGGTTGAACAAATCAGAAAGTAGAGGATAAGGAAGACCAGTTCATATGAATCAGTCCTGATGCATGTAGCAAGGTGGAGAAGGCAGAAAGTCTGTGTGGAAAGGCTACCAGATATGGTCCAGCCATGGGCATTATCTTTACTTGTTGAATAAATGCATTGTTCCTTTACTGAAAAAAATACCTCTAAATTTGACCACCCTATTTTCTTCAGCAGAAACTTTGACTGGCTTCTAATTATTTTCCAATATTAATGCAGGTTCTCATACTCATTTTTAATCACCATAAGAATTTTCTCTCTTCCATAACAATCTCAACTCCAAAATTCAGCTCTTAAATTTTCCAGTTAAGAGAGCCAATAAATTATCTTTTTTTTTAATAAGAACTTGTTCGAGTTTCTGTCACTCGTAGCCAAGAGTCCTGATATGACCCTACTTGCTTTCTTCAGTCACACTTGTATTCAGTTTCTTAAACGTATTCCTATGAATGTTTTAGAAATTACTGCAGAATAATAAATGGCTAAAATTGAAAGTGCCCTTCTCCAGGCAGTTCATGAAAAATAAAGGAGACAAAATAAGCACAAAAGACAAGGTGACATGCTTGCTTGTAGTTTCCTTAATAGAAGGCCAAAAGATATCGTAATTGAGTGATTACTTTATTTAACTGTTTAAAAACCACCATATTTAGAGTTCTGTCCATTGTATCCAAAATCTTGGGAAAAATGTCTGAACTTCTCAGGAGTAAAGAAGGCTGGTACATGTAGTTACAAAGATTCTTGACTTTCATAAATTTTATTGTACTCAAATCATAATTTGGCTCTGAAGACTTGCCAGGTGGTGGCACATTTCAATCTCCCCTGAGATTCATTTCACTCATTTACTTAAGAAGGTCTCTGAAATAATAATGATTTTGATAATGCTACTACTAAATGTGATAATCAGAGCTACTATTTTTGAGGGCTTGATCCTGTCCAGTTACTGTAATTAGGTATTTAAATACATTCATTCTCATCTTCATAGCAATTCTACAAGGTAGATACGAATCCCACATATCTGAAAAACCAGACCTCAGAAAGTAAGGAACTTGCTGCATTATCTCTTTTATTCTCTCATCATGAGTTTTTTCCATTATTAAATTCACCACACTTACTTCTTAGCACATTAGTGTTTATATTAACAACATAAACATATTTGCTTAAGGAAGAATCCAAGAGATAAGAGAGAGAAGGAAATCTTAGTTGTCTGTTTAAATATCATAAAGCTAATCAATTATATAATCTATGTTAAAACTAGGATTACAAGAAAGTAGTTAGAATAATAAAAGAAAAATACATACAATAATCTTTTCTCCACCCAAACATGAAATTAAGGGTAGAGGAATCAACCAACTAATAAGATTTGTAAGAGTTGGGGATGGGGATACAGCTAATAATAACTAATAATAAAGAACCGTCGTATTCTCTTTCATGACATTTTGGTGTTATGTTGACAGATTTTTAGAGAATAGGTAGCCATAATGAAAGTGCAATAAGGAAGGAAATGGTAATTGTGGCTTCCATCTGAGACCAAGGTGATTTTATTGTCATTTCTCATCTAAAATTGATCACCAAAAAAAGGGTAGAACCTCATATCAATTCAGTTGAGGACTTGATGAGTCAAATACAAAGTGAAGTGTAAACCATACAGTATTTTCTTGCATATTTATTTTTAAAATACCATGAGGTGCCATACAAATCTCTCACTGAAATATATATGAAAGTCAAGTAGAAGAAATAATAAATGAAGAATATATGATGATGTAGTCTAAATATAAATGCAGACACTTTGTGTTTATGTAGGGCTTTTACTTCCAGGTATTTAAAACCTACTAGGAATAAAATCTCACTGGACATTATGATATGGGGAGCAAGAATGCTTTGCAGTGTTTCTGAATAACTTACCAAAGGTGTCAGGTAAACTGAGGATGGCATCCAGCCTCCTGTTTTTTGCTGTAGCTCCCAATATTGCCTCTTAGAGGCTGGAGTTGGAATACAAGAAAGAAAATGACAGAAATTAAGATATTCATAACCACAGTAATTTTGATTAAACCTCAAAAATTTCTAAAACTATCAATGTTTAGTAAACTTTGAATAAATGGTAAATATCCTAATAGAGACTGAAAATACTAAGTATTATAGTATAAGCAACAGATTTTTCCAAAGGAATCATAAATGTGCTTGTCATTTTTAACTTTAACTATTGGATGCCTTTGTCTACATTTTATTCACCCAATCTCTGACAAATGTAAGGCTTATAAAAGTCACTAAGATTTTTCTATCATAAACAAAAAACGTTAATTCCACACCACCCATTCTGAGACCCCAACAGTGAAGGAGTGCTGAATTCTCCAAGGAAAGCAGCTCATTTATTGAAATAAATGAGATAAATGCTGGTATAAAATACTTCAGTCTTTCTGATGTAAAAGTTAGTAATCATCAGATTCCTTGTGGAGGTTAGTGCTTTATGTATGAAACTAGCAGCAGTAATTTGACCTTATTATGCATATCAAAGAATGCAAGAAAGAGAGCTATCTGGGGCCTAAACTTTTAGTATTTGATCAGATCTAAGCCCACCTGGAAATATGTTTCAGAATGGAATTTGAGTGAAGGTAAGAAAATCTGGTTTGTTGGCATATAATTTTTCATAGTATTCTCTAATAATTGTTTGTTTTTCTGTGGTGTTGGTTGTGATCGCTCATATTTCATTCTTGATTTCATCTAATTGGAGCCTCTCTCTTTTCTTTTTGAGAAGTCTGGCTAGGGGCTTATCAATTTTGTTGATTTTTTCCAAAAAACCAGCTCTTATTTTCATTGATCTGTCCTATTGCTTTTTGTTTGTTTTTTGTTTTTTGTTTCGATTCTACATTGTTTATTTCTGCTCTAATCTTTATTATAGCCCTCTTCTGCTGGCTTTGGGATTTTTTGTTGATGAGTTTCTAGTTCCTTTATGTGTGAGGTTAGGTTCTATATTTGGGATTTTTCTTGCTTCTTGAGATAGGCCTGGAATGCAATGTAATTTCCTCTTAGGACTGCCTTTGTTGCATCCCAGAGGGATTCCTAGACACCCACACACTACCATAACTCCAACGGGAAGAAATAGAAAATTTGAACAGACCCATAACCAGTGGAGAAATTGAATTGGTAATCAAAATTCTCCCAACAAATAAGAGTCCTGGGCCATGTGGAATCCTACCAGACATGTAAAGCAGAGTTAATACCTATTCTTCTTAAGCTGTTCAAAAAAATAGAAATGGAAGGAAAGCTTCTGGACTCATTCTATGAAGCCAGCATTACCTTGATTCCCAAACCAAACAAAGACCCCACTAAAATGGAAAATTACAGGCCAATAGCCCTGATGAACATAGATGCAAAAGTTCTCAACAAGGTATTAGCAAATCAAATTCAACAGTATATTAAAAGAAGTTTTCACCATTATCAAGTGGGATTCATTCCTGGGCTGCAAGGCTGGTTCAGTATTTGGAAATCAATCAATGTAATACATCACATCACATTAATAGAAGTAAGGATAAGAACCATATGATCCTGTCAATAGATGCAGAAAAAGCTTTTGACAAAATACAGTATCCTTTCTTGATAAAAACTCTCAAGAAAGTCAGTATAGAAGGAACATACCTTAACATCATAAAAGCCATATATGAAAGGACTACTGCTAATACCATCCTCAGTGGGGAAAAATTGAGAGCTTTCCTCGTGAGATCAGGAGCATGACAGGGATGCCCACTCTCACCACTATTGTTTTTTTTTTTTAATTTTTTAAATTTTTTATTTATTTTTGAGGGAAAGAGAGACAGAAAGTGAGTAGGGGAGGGGCAGAGAGAGAGGGAGACATAGAATCCGTAACAGGCTCCAGACTGTGAACTGTCAGCACAGAGCCCGATGTGGGGCTCGAACTCATGGACTATGAGATCATGACCTGAGCTGAAGTTGGAAGCTTATCCGACTGAGCCACCCAGGTGCCCCTTACCACTGTTGTTTAACATAGTGTTGGGAGAAATCCTAGCCTCAGCAATTAGACAACAAAATGAAATAAAAGGCATCCAAATTGGCAAAGAAGTCAAACTTTCACTTTTTGCAGATGACATGACACTCTACATGGAAAACCTGAAAGACTGCACCAGAAAACTACTAAACCAAAGGTGGAGGCATCACAATCCCAGACTTTAGCCTGTACTACAAAGCTGTAATCATCAAGACAGTATGGTATTGGCACAAAACCAAACACATAGACCAATGGAATAGAATAGAGAATCCAGAAATAGACCCACAAATGTATGGCCAACTAGTCTTTGACAAAGGAGGGAAGAGTATCCAATGGAACAAAGATAATCTCTTTAGCAAATGGTGCTGGGAGAACTGGGCAGCAATATGCAGAAGAATAAACTGCAGTACTTTCTTACACCATACACAAAAATTCAAAATGGATGAAAGACCTAAATGTGAGAGAGGAAACCATCAAAATCCTAGAGGAGAAAACAGGCAACAACCTCTTCGACTTCAGCTGCAGCAACTTCTTACTTGATATGTCTCCAAAGGCAAGGAAAATAAAAGCAAAATGAACTACTGGGACCTCATCAAGGTAAAAAGCTTCTGCACAGGAAAGGAAACAATCAACAAGACTAAAAGGCAACCAACGGAATGGGAGAAGATATTTGCAAATGACATATCAGATAAAGGGTTAGTATCCAAAAATCTAAAGAACTTATCAAAGTCAACACCCGAAAAACAAATAATCCAGTGAAGAAATGGGCAGAAGACATGAGTAGATACTTTTCCAAAGAAGACATCCAGATGGCTAGCAGACACACGAAAACATGCTCAACGTCACTCATCATCTGGGAAATACAAATCATAACCACACTGAGATACCACCTCACAGTGGTCAGAGTGGTTAAAATTAACAACTCAGGAAACAACAGATGTTGGCGAGGATGTGAAGAAAGGGGAACACTCTTGCACTGCTGGTGGGAATGCAAACTGGTGCAGCCAGTCTGGAAAACAGTGTGGAGATTCCTCAAAAAATTAAAAATAGAACTACTCTACGACCCAGCAATAGCAATACTAGGGATTTATCCAAAGGCTACAGGAGTGCTGATTCATAGGGGCATATGTACCCCAATGTTTATAGCAGCACTTTCAGTAATAGCCAAAGTATGGAAAGAGCCCAAATGGCCATCAACTGAGAAATGGATAAAGAAGATGTGGTGTATGTATATATACAATATATACATACATTTATATACATACATATATATACACACACAATGAAATACTATTCAGTGATGAAACAGTGATGGAATACTACTCAGTGATGAAACAGAATGAAATCTCACCATTTGCAATAATGTGGATAGAACTGGAGGGTATTGTGCTAAGTGAAATAAGTCAGTCAGAAAAAGACAGACAGCATATGTTTTCATTCATATGTGGAATTTGAGAAACTTAACAGAAGACCACAGGGGAAGGGAAGGAAAAATAAGTTACAAACAGAGAGCGAGGCAAACCATAAGAGACTCTTAAATACAGAGTATATTGGGGTACAAACTGAGGGTTGATGGGGGCTTGGGGTACAGGGAGAATGGGAGATGGGCATTGAGGAGGACACTTGTTGGGATGAGCACTGGGTGTTGTATGTAAGTGATGAATCAAGGGAATCTACTGAAGCCAAGACTACACTGTATACACTGTATGTTAGCTAACTTGACAATAAACTATTAAAAAAAAAGCTAAGAAAATCCTCACGTAACATAAATTTTCACCTGGGCATGCTGATGAGAAAGAGTTCTGAATAAAAGCCACAGGAAAGGAAAAAGCACAGAAGGGTTTTCTGTCTACAGGTTGCAACTAAGAGCAAGGAACTAATCCACTTACTCTGTTCCTCTTGATTTATCATGCCTTACACTAATTCAGGGCCACTCGCTCTCTGGAAAACATGAGAGCCTTTTCCAGTTGAAAATAATTACGAACTAGGAAGCATGAGAGATCAGATTCTATGCAGCCTGTAAATTCACATTTTGTATTCAGTTTCTGTGACAGATGTCAGTTAACCCAGTAGCAATCAGGTAGGCAACTTTATTCACCATATGAAATCCTATATAATGATTCAAAGTATTCCAATTTAGCCTTCCATGAGTTATTTTTAAGTGAACAAACAAAGGTAATTAGGCTAAGTTAAATGGACTTACCCAAGGACACATTAATATGCCCTGAAGTAGGGATTATTAGAATGTATTATTTCAGTCTTTGCTTACACATTCAACTGTGCTACCTTTCTGTCCAATCATTGCTAAGACCAATTGTTCTGCTCTTGGAGACACCCAGAAAATTAGCCCATGGGATGGTTAACTAAAGGGTCCCTGTGTGGGTGAACTTCAAAGCCTGAAATCATTAATGGATTGGGCAGAGCCAAGTTTTCCATTAGGCACAGTGCCTAAGGGCCCAAGAAAATATTTTATTTATAGTTTCTTTTAAAGTAAGAAAAATATATTGTAATAATGAATGTATAAAAAGGAATCCAGCCTGGACAGTATTCATCTTTATATAACACCACCATAAAAGATCATTTTTATTTATTACTTTTTTAATGAAGTAAAGGGTTCATGATCTGAAACTAGAATGGACAGAACCATTGCATCTGGGGATACACAAGATAAAACCCAGTATTTGTTCAAAAATATACCACTTGCATTTTGGAGAGCATAGCTTAAGATGATTTTGTTCACACAGTGTTGTATAGAAATAAGCCAGGAGAAGTTGGTCACCACCTGAATGAAAAAGAAAGTGTTCTATTCAGTAATAAGTTTATTGCTATCCAGATTTAATTGCACATGTAATTGCAGATGAACACGGAAAATATTTGAAGCTAGAAAGCTGCATGACCTTGAGATAGACAACCAGAACCTCTATGCCTCCTGATAGGCCTTGGCACATAAGTATACTGTGAGTGGGTTATAACCAGGTTGAGATCATGATCTGCTTGGCTTTGAAGTGTCCAGAGATAGGCAGGGTGGTGGGGGTGGGATCCCTGGGGCTGCTTTAGCTTCCAGGGAAGTAGTTTCTTCCTTGGAGCAGCCTCATTCAATTACCTGAGTGTACTACGTAAATGTTAATACTTTCTGCCTGTGCCATGATGTGGAAAAGGTGAAGAAATACTGCCTCGTCTAAGCTTGAGTTTCTTTATCTGTCCAATGTAAACATTGGACAAGATGAACTCCAATTCAATTCAACAAACATTCTGAGAGATCAGTATACTAACTTTGGGATTCAAAGATTAACAGAATGTAGTTTGTCCAAAGTCACATATTTCCAAGAGTTTATATCCTCACTGGAAAGATAGGCATGAAATCATCTTCTTATAATACAAATCACAGTGTGATAAATTTAAAGATGAATATTAATAAAAGTCCTATTAAAATTCAGAAGGAATGAGTAATTCTAATTGCAGAAAAAAACCATGGAGGACTTCAGAAATGGTGACAGCCTGGATATGAATGTCATATCTCCAGAAAAATTGATTAGGATTCAATCTCCAAGGCAAGAGGAATAGAGTCAAAGAATTGTGATACTCATCTAGGAGATGACACAGATAAAGAGAAGTTAGATTACTACTTGTTCAAGATGGCACTCCATGTTGGCAGAACTGAGAGAAACCAGACACTTGTTCATAGGAACTCCCAGTGCAGCATCAAGTGTTTATAATTTTCTTATGGAAAAAACATATAAACTACTTTAAGGCATATTATGACTTCATAGAGAATTATTAGTTAATGACTAAAACGAGAGTAAGAAGGAAACTTAGAAACAATATGAAAAACAGCTTCTTTGTTTTCATTCTCTTGACATTGGCACGGAGTGTCCAGTGCCCAAGTCTTCAGTAATCTCATAGTTGATTGAAAAAGATTGTTGAAATGTTGAAATGAATGAAAATCAGGCATTTGGCTTATTTATAATTGAAGAGAGAAATGAAGTTGAAAGTGGCTCTTTCAACTTATTAAGAATGATAAATGACCTAAATAGGAAATGTTAGGAAGTTTAAGTCAACATAGCTATTGGTTAAAAATGAATGTGGGCACTTAGGGGTGTGAACAGCATATGCTAAAACACACAAACTGTATGAAATAAGCTGCACAATAGATCAAAATATTAATCATTTACTTTTTTTTTTTGGTTTTACTTTTTAATCTGAAAAATTTCAAATGTACAGAAAAGTAAAAGGAATAGAACAATGGACCCACATTGTCCATCATCTAGCATCAACAATTATAAATATACTGGCAAGCCTATTTCATCTAAACCTCGCACTCCTAACCCTTTTGGGTTTTGGCTTTTTTAAAACACAGTTGTATTAAAGTATAACTTATATACCATAAAATTCACTCATTGTAACGATATAATTCAATAATTTTTAGTAAACTTACAGAGTTGTGCACCCATCACCATGATACAATTTTAGAATATTTCCATCCCTCCAAAAAGTTTCCTCATGGCTGTTTGTAGTTAATCAAGGCTCCCACTCCTAGCCCCAGGCATCTTTCTGTAGATTTGCCTTTTCTAAACATTTCATGTAAATGTAGAGCCATACAATATATAGTATTTTATGTACAACTTCTTTCTTTTCGTATAATAGTTTTGAGGTTTATCCATGTTGTATATATCAATAGTTTGTTTTTATTGGTGAATAATATTCCACTGTAGGGGTATGCATTTTGTTTTTCCATTCACCAGTTAATGAACTCTGGATTGCTTCTTATTTGGGGCTGTTATATGTAATGCTGCTAGGAATATTTGCATGCAAGTCTTTGGACATATGCTTACATTTTTCCTGGGTAAATACCTAGGAATGGAATTGCTTAATAATAGGTGAGTTTGTTTTTAACTTTTAGAGAAACTTTCAAACTGTTTTTCAAAGAAACTTTTATTTTATATTCCTATTAGCAGTAAATGAAGCTTTTACTTTCTCCTCATCCTTGCCAAGTTTTCAGCATAGATGATCATGTCATCTGTGAATAAATACCACCTTCCTTTTCTTTTCCAGTCTGGATAGCCTTTATTTCTATTTCGTGGTCATCACACTGGCTGGACTCCCCAGCACAGTGTTAAATAAAATGGCAAGAGCTAGCATTCTTGTCTTATTCCTCATCCTGGGCAAAAACATCAAGTATGATGTTAGCTGCAAGGTTTTCTTAGATACCTCTTACCAGACTGAATAAGTAAGTTCCCTTCTTTTCTTAACTGCTGGAGGTTTTTATTATGGCTATAAGGTGGATATTTTCCATTGAAATTATCTATGGTTTTTCTTTTTTTTTTTTTTTTAATTTTTTTTTTCAACATTTATTTATTTTTGGGACAGAGAGAGACAGAGCATGAACGGGGGAGGGGCAGAGAGAGAGGGAGACACAGAATCTGAAACAGGCTCCAGGCTCTGAGCCGTCAGCCCAGAGCCCGACGCGGGGCTCGAACTCACGGACCGCAAGATCGTGACCTGGCTGAAGTCGGACGCTTAACCGACTGCGCCACCCAGGCGCCCCTATGGTTTTTCTTTTTAAGTTAGTTAATATGATGAATTACATTAACTGAGTTTTGAATGTTAAACCAACTCTGCATTCCACAGATAAATGACACTTGGTCTGATGTATTGCTATTTTCATATGTTATACAACTCAATTTACTAACTTTTTGTTTAGATTTTGCATCTGTATTCATCCAGGTTATTAGTTTGTAGGTTTCTTACTTGTGTAATCTTTGTGTGCTCTTGATTATCAGAGTAAATTGTGCCTCTTAGAATGAGTAGGGAAATATTCCTCTTCCTTGAATTTATCAAAGAGTTTGTGTAGAATAGATATTATTTATTTCTTAAATATTCGTTAGAATTCACCAGCAAAGTCATCTGGGCTGGGAGTTTCCTTTATAGGAAGATTTTAAACTACAAATCCAATTTCTTTTATAGGTATAGGGCTATTTACATTATTTCTTTGGTTTATTTTAATTTTTTTAATGTGTATATTTATTTTTTAGAGAGAGGGAGAGAGAGCGCCTGAGCAGGGGAGGGACAGTGAGAGAGGTGGCACACAGAATCTGAAGCATACTCCATGCTCTGAGCTGTCAGCACAGCCTGACGCGGGTTTGAACCCATGAACTGTGAGAGATCATGACCTGAGCCAAAATGGGATGCTCAACTGACTGAGCCACCCAGGCACCCCTTAGGTTATTTCTTTGTGAGTGAGCTTTGGTAGTTTGTATTTTCAAGGTATTTGTCTATTTCATCTAATTTGGTGAATTTATTGACATAAGGTTGTTTTTAATATTTACTTTTTTATCTATTATTATTTTAAAAAATTTATTTTGAGAAAGAAAGAGAACATGAGTGGGAGAGGGGAAGAGAGAGAGAGGGAGAGAGAGAGAATCCCAAGCAGGCTCCCCACTGTTAGCACAAAACCCAGTTCAGGGCTTGAACTCACAAACCATGAGATCATGACTTGAACCAAAGTAGAGCCAGACACTTAACCAACTGAGCCAACCAGGTACCCCAGTATTTCCTTTTTTAAAATGAATAACTGCAGACTCTGTATTAATATCACTTATTTATTGTGTCTTCTCAGTATTTTTCCTAATTAAACTTTATAGATGTTTGTAAAGTTCATTTATATTCTTAAAGAGCCAGATTTTGCTTCCATTTATTATTTATATAATTTTTATATTTTCTATTTTATTGATTACCATTTTTATTTTCTTTTTTTCTTTCTTCTGCTAACTTTGTACTTTATTTGGTCATCTTTTTTCTAATTTGCTATAGTATACGTTGTGGTCATTGTTTTGAAACTTTATTCTATATAGTCCCTAAGTGCTGTTTTAGTGACATCCCATAAATTGTGATATGTTTTGTTTGCATTTTCATTCAGTTCAGAAATACTTCCAAATTTTGATTTCCCATTGACCCATGAGACATTTGAAGGTGTATTATTTAATTCCCAAATAGTTGGGTATTTTTCAGTGTTCTTTCTGGTACTGAGTTCTAGTTTAATTTCATTGTAGTTATAGAACATAGATGAATACTTAAAAATTTTTGGAACATGTTTTATGGCCTAGAACATGGCCTATTTGGTATATATTTCATGCACACTTTCAATGTGTTTTAAGCTGTTATTGGGTAAGATGTTCTATGTCAATTAAGTCAAACTGAGTCTTTTATATGGTACTGATTTTAGTCACCTCATTCTATTAATTATTAGGAAAAGGTTGATAGCCATAACTGTAATTGTGGATCTATTTTTCCTTATGGTTCTATTAGTTTTTGCTTTATTTTTATGCATTTTATGAGGTGCATAAATATTTACAGTTGTTATATTTTGTTGAACCAACTCCTTTATCATTATGAAATGACCTCCTCTTCTATTCCTGGTAATATTCCTTGATCTATACTTTACTTTGCCTGACATTAATATCGCCACCCTTGTTTTCTTTTGATTAATGATCATATTTTTTTATTATTTTACTTTTCAAGTATTTGTGTAGTTGAGCTACTTGTAGGTTTATAATTTTCATTTCTTTAAATGCCAATTTGAAATTTACCATGATGGATGCTAGATTCTTTTCTATTCCTACCACTATTATTAAAATTACTTTTCTGGGATGCAATTAACTGTTTGATCATTTGGAGTTTTACTTTTAGGATTAAGTAGTAAAGTAGATCTCAGGATATTAGTTAATATTTTTGAAATTCCTTTCTATTCACATAATTTTTGTGTTTTATCTTTCTCTTCTAGATGTTTTTGGTAATATCACTTTGTTATAAGCTACTTCATTTAAGTGGCTGGCATGGTGACAAAACCTTCATAGTTTCTCAATTTAATGAAGAAATCAATAATTTTTAAATGAAAAATATGCTTTCCTTTTGTTTGTGACACAACAGATCTCTGGGCCAGTTCCTGACTCCTAGATCTTTGAGTTTCTAAATTCTGGGAGAAGTCATAGTTTAATTAGAAGTTTAATTAAATGGAAGAGAGGTGCCTGCGTGGCTCAGTTGGTTAAGCATCAGACTCTTGATTTTGGTTCAGGTCATTATCTCACAGTTTGTGGGTTCGCGCACTGCGTTGGGCTCTTTACTGATGGCATAGGGTCTGTTTGAGATTCTCTCCCTCTGCCTCTCTCTCTCTCTTAAAAATAAATAAATAAACTTAAAAAAAAAGAAGTGGACTGGTTTATAGTTGACAACATGTGGTCATCAGGGAAGCAGGAAGACCAATTACCTCAGAAGTGATAAAAATGACTGACAAATACACTATGAGGTACTATGTTAAGTGCTGGACATAATGAGTGATGAGCTATGATATTTCTTTAGTCACATTAAATCAAAGCAGTTTTAGACCAAATTGGTGGTTCATTACACTGAATTAACATAGCATTTTTAGCCTGAAGTAAGTGGTCTTCTTCTGTAGCAGATCCATTGGGGTAATAGAAGTGAATCTTTTTCTTCCTATTATTCTTTCCCATATTTTTATTTCAAATTGTTTCCCTCAAGATGCTATTTATAGTAACATGGAATATTTTTTGTTATACTTGTCACAAATGTCATATTCTCAAGGCAGACTGTGTTTCCATTCCACCTGGATTGTAAGTATAACTTACAAGTCTCATTTTACAACTCTGATGAGTTGATATTTGGGTCTAACAGAAAAAATATTGGGATCATTGGGCCTTGGATACAAAAGAGGGAATGAAGGCTGTTATTCCACATATTTGTCAGTTTGATGTATATTAATGTTAAATATATAAAATTTACATGCTAATACTTCCCTGAGATACTATAGAAGAGTTTGTGTGTCAAATAGAAGACATTCACAATTTTGACCAATTTGGTAAAGATGAAAGTGAGGTGGAGACTAATTTTTAATTAGATCCTACAATAGAATATTTGAAATTTTGAGTAGAACATGGAATTTTCAAATAGGTTAGCACGCAAAGTATTCAGGGCAGAGAAGAGAAAAACAGCATTTGTTCATCACACAAAAAAAATGTCAGTGTAATGGGTCATAAGCACACATTTTGGATGTAATGGAAGAAAGTTACAAAGTTTCTATACTGAAAGTGAGCTTTAAGAAAGTGTATAAACAAAGATTAAAAATTTATTCTAAATGGCAATGATACCTGATATAAAAAGATCATATCCTAGGACAGACTTAACAGAGATGAGGAGGAGGTCAATAGTGCCTACATGAAAAGGAATCCTTATTTGTTCAGAAAAGTGACCGTGCTCTTAGGTATACTGCTCAAGGGGCTCCACCAATCCCTGGTGAGGAAGAATTGGAATTTGACATCAAAACATCACTTTATATAAAAATTATGCCTGTGTTGAATGTAGAGAACACCAAATATAGTTCTCTTTTCAGCATATGTATTCAATGATGATGTAGACTACAAGAGTTCCAGTTAAAGAGCCTCTCTAAATATTATTATGTAGAGAAATTTCTGGCCTTGGAAGATGTACTTTGCCACTGTATTCAAGATTCAGGTATATATATTCGGCATAAAAATATAAATATCAGCCTTTAAATTTTTTTTTAACATTTATTTATTTTTGAGAGACAGAGAGAGGCAGAGCATGAGCAGGGGAGGGGGAGAGAGAGAGAGATACAGAATCTGAAGCAGGCTTCAGGCTCTGAGCTGTTTGTTAGCACAGAGTCTGACGCGGGTCTCGAACTCATGAACTGTGGGACCATGACCCGAGCTGAAGTTGGACATGCAACCGACTGAGCCACCCAGGCGCCCCTATAAATATCAGTCTTTAATGAAAGTTAACTTGTGTAGGTAAACTATGTAATAATACTGTAGTTGGTAATCATTAAATTGAACTCAATGTATATTACTCTCTTCTATTACTATACAGATAATATGTACAGTGAAATTCTACAATTCAAAGTAACTTATATTTTAAATTTGGGCATTGTGGAAAATTAACTTTAAAATTCTCTAAAAGGGTTATACTTTATGTAGTGCAAAGGAAAGCAGTATTTAGCAAAGTACTCTTAGATCCTTCATGAAGAGAAAGTTAAGAAAATAATTCAAAGAAAACATTACTTTCCTAAGGAGAATTTATTGTCAAATTATATTATTTTTTTCCTCCTAAAGGTGTCAGGGGCCATTATTTCTCACCATTGCTTCGAGATATGAATTCATTGGCTTCATTTCCAGTAACGTTCATACACGAACAGTCAGAAAGAATAGTAATGGTTGCATATTTTTTCTCTGTGAATGTGTGTTTGTATGTACATGTGTGAGCACATACATGTGCTCACATTTGTAGGTCTTTTCTTTAACCACAATACAAATAGATAAGATCTTAAAATAAGTTCTTCACCTACAAATAAAAATAAAATAGGAGCCAGCCAATTCCCTGAAAGAAATAGTGAGAAAATACAGAAACCTGTAAAGAGGCATAAGAATAAAACAAAATGTTAGGGGAAAAAAAGTTGTTCTTCATCTGTTATGTCATTTTATTTTCTGCAAACTCTGAGAGGTTAGACAAGAGAGGTGTCATGAGATGGAAAAGGAAAGCTCTGAGAGTTTCCAAGGTTAGGCAGCCCCATCCCTCACTATTTTTCTCTGAAGACAGAAATTCAGGAAACATTTCTTTTTAACACCAGAGGTAGAGGAGAGAAAGAATAAAAGAAAGAGAAAATGTCTTGAAAATAACCAGGATCCTCAAAATTAGAAAACTGAACATTCATGTAAGAATAAAGTTGTGCAACTGATTATTACTTGTAAGCAGTGGCATAATAGGTGAAAAAGAATGATGTCAAAACAGAGAAATTAGAATATATGTCACTGTCCATAGTCACAAAGTCACACACTGTGTACCTGATTTTCTTTTCTGTCATCAATGCGAAGAAATCAACTCCCTCTGGATATTCCTCTTACAGCCAAGTACCATCAAACACCTGTCACTAATATGTGCTGATTTGTACAGTTCAGGTAATACCAAAGTGGTCAACTGAAGGGTCATTTGGCAAAGGCAAAAGGAATGGAGACCTCAGTTTTCCGGAGCCTTTCGTATGAAGAAGGCTAAGCAGGTCATGTGTAGTTCCATGTGCTCTGGCAGTTTTGATTTTATTGCCAATGCTCTGAAGCATTTTTGGGCATTATAATTCCAGCCTTGTTGTATTGGTCCTCACTGACCCTTCATATGTAGTAGGTCCTCACTGATCCTTCACTTCTTTTCCCCCTGCTAGGTAGGTGAGTTTGTTGGGTATCTTTCCTTGCCTCTCCATATTCATTCTTCACCATTCTCTGATATACTCTGCCCTTGTCTTCTGGACTCAGATTGAACACTGGATTTTGCCCGTTGGTAGCACAAGCAAGAGGCCAGAAGGAAGGAGGAGAGACATGGGAGAAAGTGAAGTCAGGATATTTATTTCCCTAGCTCTTTTCTATGGGATTTGGTAGGTCTCTCCTTCTAAAGTCTCAGCTTCTGACAGCTGGCTCTCATTTCTTAGCTCTGTCCTAATTCCAACAAGTGTTCCTTTTCTTCGCCTGCCTTCAGGCTCAAGGTGGTAAATTCTCCTTGCCCTTCTTAGCCTCAGGGTCCTGCACTATCCCTTCTGGTTTCCCTATATACTGACCATATTTTGTAAAAAAAAAAAGTCTTTTATTAAACTCTCATCAAGTTATCCTAAGTTATCCTATTCATTTTCACTTGGATCTCTGACTGATTAAATGAATCTAAGAAAAATCAGCCAACCTCCAATGCACATTTACCATCACTTACCCTTTCACATGACTCTGATGCACAATAATATGAAGAACATCAACACTGGGCTCTTCCCATCCTGTGTGAAGTTATTTCTCCTGAAAAATGGCCCAGTACCATAACCCGCCCCCCTGCCCTGAGGTTTTCAGGACAGAGCGGGATGTTTGTGAAGCTGAAGAACACATCTTTTTTTTTTTTTTTTTAATTTTTTTTTTTAACATTTATTTATTTTTGAGACAGAGAGAGACAGAGCATGAACGGGGGAGGGGCAGAGAGAGAGGGAGACACAGAATCAGAAGCAGGCTCCAGGCTCTGAGCCATCAGCCCAGAGCCCGACGCGGGGCTCGAACTCACGGACCGAGAGATCATGACCTAAGCTGAAGTCGGACGCTCAACCGACTGAGCCACCCAGGCGCCCCACATCTTTTAGCAATAATCGCGCCTCGTATAAACCTCATTGGCTACGATACTGCCACTGCGCAAAGCTGAAGAACACATCTTTTGATAAATTGGTCCAGAGCTCAAGAGTTCCACAAAGGAGCCTCAGGATGGGAGAATGTTTTAGTCACATAAGGATCTTATCCAGAGCCCACTTCAATAGAAAACGATCCAGAAATGATCTTTGGATTTTTTGAGTTTAAGAACCATGTTGCCTCTCAAAAACAAAAAAAGGTTAGAACCATACATTTCTGTTAGAAGAATGTCCCCCACTGCCTTTTTAAGGTCCTGAATATTTTCCTGGGGAAGCATACTAGGTACTACTTCTACCTGGTATGTCCACCTGTCACTAGGGCACCATTAAGGCTCTTTCTGACTTTGAAGCAGCCCACCACACATTGCCATTCCCAAGGCAGACTTAGGGAGGTCAAAACCTAAAACTCAGATCTGATAACTTGCCTATAGGATTTTTAGCAGGTTTATCAAGAAGAAAAGTCTACAATTCATAGGTGAAATTTGGAGATTGCACGTGTATTTTAATTATCTTGGCACTTCATAGATCTCATTACGAAATTTGGATGTGTAAAGTGCCTAGGGTCTGTACATTTGTATACGACATGTACATTTGCTTTTCAAGGGGCCAATTATAGTGAAAGAAGGTGGAACTTCCCTGGTATAATACAAGGAACAGGATTGTCTGAAAATAACCCCAAGTGCTTAATCTAGGTTTCCTGAAAATGAGGTAGCTGGGTCCAGTAGCTGGGTTTTTGCATTGCATTGGAGACTCTAAGTTACTCTAAAAGTTCTGGGCAGATAGCATTCTCAGACAGTTCCTTTAAATAGGTGTCATTCTAATCCAGATGGCCAAAGCAGTTTGCTTTCAGGCTTGCCCTGCAAGAAATGAGAGAGACAGACAGGAGACATTTTCTCTCTGCTCTCTCTTGGGCTTCTTTTGCCTTACCCCTCAATCAGTTCTCTTGTCCATGATACCTGCTGGGTCTCTGTAGGCATTTGAGTTTTCAAATTAGAGGCAATATATATAGAGAGGATGGAGAGTATATAACTCCTTAGGGAATGCATAGAGCCACAGTTCAATATGAAGGTAAAAGTAACTTGTAAACAACCTAAGCAGAAAGATCTATAATTACTTGGAAATCAAGTGGATAGAACTAAGAAGTCAGGATCTACGTAACTGAACAACCACTCTCAAGCTGGGAAGGAAGCAAAGATTGAGCCATCAAGAACAAATGTGTAAGTGGATCGGTAGGAGTTTTAACTGACCAGAGACTGAAGCCCAAAGCAAAGACAAGTTAAGAGCCTAATTTAATGCATTAACTTCATCAGACTGAATGTAATAATGAGATACTGCTTATCTGTTAGATACCTAATTTACTTACTGAGAATACCCCACAATGTAGTAAAGTAGTTTAAATATGTCATTTTCTTGTGTTAAATAGACATTGAAGGAAGACTTACTCCAGAAGAAGGAAAAGGGAGAAGTTTCTGTCACCAGGTTCTTGGAGGTAGAAACTCTCACCTTTATTCCTTTGCATGAAAACAGTAGAAAAGTCCTTAGCATTCAAAATATTTGAGAACTTTCTTTTCAGAGGCTGTGTTGGAATTACTATGTGAAAACCTATTATTCTTGTCCTTAAATTTCTGGCTATTTTTATTACAGAAAATGAGTTGGTAGTGAGATCACTGAAGGTTTTTCTAATTGAAACATACTGTGGTCAGTTATTTTGAGATGAGATAGGAAAAAGGATATGAGGGGCTGGTGAAATCCACATCAATGCAGTGGTGCTCATTAAGGCCAGTCCTGTGTTGGCATGGTAGCTAAGAGGTAATGATGTGACTCCCAGCTTTCCTAAAATCAGTGGGGTGATACTATTCCATGCCTATGCTCAGGTGAATATTAATTTGTTTTATAATCTTTCTTTCTCTCCATCCCAAGGAAATCAGTTTAAGTTGCCTCCATAATATCTCTATCTCTAATCAAGTTTCAAAGATGCATATCTTTTTAACTCCAAAGGAAAGTACTGGTTTATAAAAGCTATCTGTATAAAGTAAACCTTTATATAGCCTTTGCGCCTAAGCTATATTGCTTTAAGGAGGAGAACTCTTTATATCTGTTGACAGGGGAAGGCAGGGTCACACCAACACTCTCCCCATCTCTGCCAATTTGAAGAGGCTTCAGTTTCTCTATAATTTTGCTTGGGCTCTTCCACACAGGCCTTTTCCTTTTCAGGAACCTTTAGCTATCCAATACCTCTCCTTTCAACTGTACTTCCAAGGGGTGCCTGGATGGTTCAGTCACAAGTGTCTGACTTCAGTTCAGGTCATGATCTCATGGTTTGTGAGTTCGAGCCCCGCATCAGCCTCTGTGCTGATAGCTCAAAGCCTGGAGGCTGCTTCAGTTTCTGTGTCTCCTTCTCTCTCTGCCCCTCCCCTGCTCGTGCTCTCTCTCTCAAAAATGAAAAAACATTTCAGCTTTACTTTCAGATGTTCCTACTGTATAGGCTCTTTCTCATGAGTATGAATATGTTCAAGTCTTTCCCATCTGAAAAAACAAACCAAGACTCCCTGAACTTCCTTCCTTCCTACAATTCTGTTCTTGGTGCTCCCCATGGCCAGTTCCTCACATATCACACAACCTTCAGCTATTCTAGTTTCCAACCCCAGTTAGCTCCCATTTAAGATCTCCCAGTGAGTTCCATGTTTAAATCTAAACCTTCACTTTAATTTACCTCAGTAGCATTTGATGTTCTTACCGCTTCTCGGCCTTTTGGCTAAGACCAAGTGTAGCATTTGATGGTCTTAATTTACTTTCTTTTCTGAAACACTGTCTTTTCTGGACCACCATGACACTATATATTTCTGGTTTCCTTTTGAGTTCTCTTTCTATTCCTTAAACACTTCACCTCTTCTATAGGCCTCTTTCCATTTACCTGACCTGTCAATATCAGGGATCTCAAGTCTGAATTTTGGGACCATTTCTGTTTCCAATTTCTACTTGCTGTTTGTAGAAAATCATTTGCACACATAGAATTTAAATTACCCTTATATGTCAATGACTAATAAAGTTATCTCTTTGTCAGAGTTCCTACAGTTTCAGATATAAGCATTCCAACTGCATGCTTATTACCACTTGAACACCTCAAATATATAGTCAACTAAATATGCCTGAACTGAACTCATCTTCCACTCAAGCCTAATCCTTGTGCAATGTTCCTTAACTTAGTGAATGACATCATATTCTCCTGATTCCATAAGTGAAAACTGAGGTATCATCCATAATCTTCCTTTTCTTCACCTATCATATGTCACATATAATGCCCTGTTGATTTTCTCTCGTAAATATCTTTCATCTTCCTCCATATCTTTCTATAATCTGTTAATATAATTTCTTATTTGGGCTACTCTAATAGTCTCCCATTTGGAGTTCCTGCCTGCATTCTTAGCCAACATAATCAGTCTACTAAATAGTGTTTTGATAGTAATAATCTTTAAAATCTTTATAATCTTTAAATAATAATATTTAAAAACACAAACTTACTTATGTTGTTCCCCTGGTTAACCTTTCATTGCTTTCAACTTGTTATGATGAAGTCACAAATAATTTTTTTTAATATTTATTTATTTTTGAAAGGGCAGGGGAGGGAGACAAAAAACTCAAAGCAGGCTTCACACTGTCAGCACAGAGCGTGATGCGGGGCTCGAACCCATGAACTGCGAGATCATGACCGGAGCCACAGTCAGATGCTTAAGAGACTGAGCCACCCAGGCAGCACAAAGTCACAAATACTTAATGTACTCCCAATGGTCTTAAATGATTTAGCCCTTGCCTGCCTGTCTAACCATATCCCCCCCATCCTCAGCCCACATTTCTACCACTGGCCTTGTCAGTTTTCTAAATACACTGAGTTCCTCCCTAAATCTGCATTCATACTGGTATCTCAGCAGGAATATTTTTACTTCTCACTAACTCCTACTTGCTGTTTAAGTCCTATACATCTTTTGCATCTCAGCACAAACATCACTATCTTAGGGAAGCCCTTTCTGACTCACTAGATTTAGTTAGGACTTCTTTTACAGATTTGTTCTTCCTAATACTTAATGCAACTATAATTTAAGATTTTAAATGTGACAATTCATTAATGTTTATGTAATCTAGTAGACTGTAAACTCTATAAGGGCAGTTATGATTTTCTAGGCAGCTTGTTGTAATATAGAAATCCAATAAGCAACATCTTAATGCCAGTGTTAGCAGTGGACTTTAGATATGATGGGGTCAGTGGCAATCACTGGTAGACCCAAGACTTAGGCAGATAAAAATATAGACATGGAAGAGAAGAACTGAAAGTAATGGAAGGTATTAGAGGATAAAGGATACAGATAATGAGAGTTTAGTAGGCACTATCTCCTAGATCAGGGATGCCAACCAGATTTCAGCTCATATATTATCTTTGATCTACTGTTCTTATCTTCTAGGGGTGATGTATTGAGAGGATTTTGAACTTGTTTTAAAACTCAGGTGGAAAAGAAGTGTTGTCATTGATTCATGATGTCTTTCCCAAAGTGGGAGAGTGAGGTTGGGGGCATGAGTGATGTACGTTCACCATGTCTATTAAAGGCTAATGCCAAGTAATTATGGTCCAAGTCTCAGTCTGCCAATAATGCTGGGTAAAGCTTACTCACTTTAAGAAAATCCATCTAGGAAACACAAATTTACTAAAAACAAGAAAGCAAAACACACAAAAAACTTAAATACCAAACACAAAAACCAAAACTCAGTCAACTAAGAGAAAGCTTATGGGTATAACAACTGATTTTACCAAAGAGCTTTTACTGGTGCTGAAATATGATAGTTCTCCCAATGAAGGTAGCATAATAATATTAAGATATTTTTAGTATTTTTCATATTCAAGACAATGTGATATAGCTTTACATTTATTAGCTCATTTAATCCTCACAATACTCTATGAGATAAGTTCTATCAATATTCGCATTTTATAGACAAGAAACTAAAATTCAGAGAGATTAAAGAACTCATGGAATCACCTAAAACACAATACAAGAACTAGGATTTTAATCTGGATTTCTAAGATTAAAAAAGAGTCATATATTCTTGACACATGTTACTATAAGTTCTGTTTATATACAGCTTTTTAGGAAGACCTTAAGGCATATAAAAAGATACACGTGCAAATGAAGTACATTCTGCCCAATAAAAAACAAACATACTGGGGCACCTGGATGGCTCAGTGGGTTAAGCTTCAACTCTGGATTTTGGCTCAGGGCATGATCTCACGGTTGGTTCCTGAGATCAAATCCCTGTGGGATTCTCTCTTTCCTCTCTCTCTGCCCTTCCCTCTGCTCACACTCTCTCTCAAAATAAATAAATAAACATTAAAAAAAAAAACAAAACACCCCAAACATACCAACATTTTTGTTGAAATACTGAAAGAAATAATTTTGTAGCTCTAGAAAGACAGCTGAAAGGAATAGCTTATCACAAAACTATGAAAATTATTATTCCAGGGAGTTATTTTTTATGTAACTGCAAAATGATTAATTGATGGCTTGCTCAATTATTTTTTGAAGCATCCAAGTAAAACTAATCAGTATCATATTTCTAGAGTCATCACTTTCCAATTTTTGATAAATAGTACTAAGTGTGACTTTTCCGATCTTAAAATCAGCCTAGGCTTCTATATTAATTCTTAAAAATGGTAACTTATAGCCATAATAAAATATGTAAATTCTCAAAGTGCCTTTTTATTTGAATTAAGTCAAGATCTCTTAAGGAAATATTTATGTAATGAAACCTGCCTTGAGAAATGACTGTAGTTGATTAAAATGTGACATAGCCACAAAAGGTAAATATTCTTTGAGTCTTTGTAAAAGGAAGTACTTTGATAAAAAGAGTTCTGTAGCCTCAGCCAAGATCAGGTATTTTCTAAAAATAAAAATCAAGCAGCCTCTAGAACTACCAGTCCTATTTTTCATAAGCATGAGAAATATTCTAAAATGACAAGAGAAAACCATAGGCTGGATATGATGACTCCATCTGACACCCAATTTTACATCAGTAGAAAGGATTTCTTTTCCTATATCAGGAAGATATTCAACTATTAAGTCTCATCAGTGGTTTTCTCTCTCACTTTCTGTCAATTTTTTTTACAAAGTAATCTGTTACCTCAAGGTGCTTTGTCACTTTGCCTGAACCAATTCACTACACCAAGGACTGAACTTGAGAAAAAAAAAAACAGAGGTTCTTTTTATGTTATTCTGTCATCAGGAGATAGTTGTAATTGTGAATCTCTGAGTTGGTCATTTGAGCTCTGGCTGTTTATACCAGGAGTTGTCAAAGTTTTTCTGTAAAAAGCCAGGTGGTAAATATTTCAGACATTGTGGAGCATATGGTCTACATTACAACATCTGATGTTGTAAACTGGAAGTGGTCGTAGGCAATATATAAATGAATAAATGTGACGGTGTTCAAATATAACTGTATTTGCAAAGCAGACAGAAGGCCATTTATAGTCTACCAGTTATAGTTTGCCAACTTCTTCTTTGCACCTTTACTCAGGCCAATATCCACCACTTCTTCCACCCGAGATTAAGATTGTGCAGGTCAAAATACCACTTTAGCTACATTTTCCAGACAGGATTAAATTTTGTAGTGGCACTAAAAAATTATCACCAGTCTTCTATTTGAGATCTGAAAAAGGCCTTTTGAAATATCAAACAATTTCTTTTTGCCTGGTTTCCTTCCTTCCTTCTTTCCTTCCTTCCTTCCTTCCCTCCCTCCCACCCTCCCCACCTCAGTCTCTCAGTCTCACACATCAGCAAATATTTTCTGAGCCCACGTGTATGTTAGTTGCTAGATATACAATGGTGAATCAGACTTAGCTTTCTGACTTAGAGATGCTTTCAGTCAACAGGGGAGGTGGCAGAATAAAGAGACCATTTCAAATACGTTGTTTCAGATGTTACAGTCGAAGTATGAAAAGAATATTGTATGAACAAACTGCTTCAGCTTTGGAGGGGCAGTGAAAGTTTTTCAATTGGATATAGCAGCAAAGCTTAGATTTGAAAGATGACTGTTACCCAGACCAGTGTCAGGAAAAGGTAGTCTGGAAAGTGTCCCAGCAGACAGGGTTTCATAACAGGTCTGGAGGTAGAAGAAACCATGTGGAGCTCATTAAGGTGCAAGAACTAACAGAGCGTGGAGTACAAGATGACATTGATAAAGGATAAAGCTGGAGAGGCAGTAAGGACCAGACCAGGAAGGGCCTTTTGGGCAGCCTAGTTCGGATCACCCTTAATCTCATCAGGACAGCTCAAAAAGCCTCCTAGTTTGTTTTCCGATCCCAAACATCACCCTCTTCAATATAGTCATACCATTACAGACTGACAGTTCATGTTTATCCTTACTTAAACTCTTTCAGTGAATACTCATTGCTCTCAGAATTATTTCCAACCACTGAATAAGACCCCAAATCCCATAATGATCTGGTTCTGACTACATCCCCAGCCTCATCTTTTGTCAGCTCCATCTCCATGCTCTGATTATCCTTTTTTTTCCCCAAGGTTTTTAATATCTTCCAGAAGTATCCTTGTAATATCTTTTGTTAGGCTTATTCCTAGGTACCATAGATACCTTATAGCCTTTGTTGCTATTGAAAATCATATTTTTTGTTTTAATTACATTTTCTAATACCTTGCTATTGGCATAAAAATGTAATTGATTTTTACATATTGATCTTATATCTAATCTCCTGCTGGACTCTACTATTAATTCTAATAGTTTGTCTATATATTCTTTTGAGGTTTCCATGTAGGCAATTGATATCAATACAAATAATTTAGCTTTACTTACCTCCTATTCCTTATAGGTACCTGCCTTCTCCTGTACGTTTGAGCCATCTAATACTAGATGTGGTGTCAAGACTTATCTTGCTCTGATTCAATATCCTGTTTGTTTTTGGGTTTTTTGAAGATATCCATTGTCAGATTAAGGAAATAAATTCTATTCCTAGTATGATAAGAATTTTTAACAAAAACAAATGTTTAATTGAATCCATAGAGATGATCATATAATGTAATGTGAGGAATAATGTAGATTCTCTATGGTTGGCTCAAATCTGCATTTCTGGAATAAATACAGCTTAAAAAACACATTTATGAATTATATTTATTAATATATTTTATTTAGACTTCAAATCTGTGTTCGCAATTGCGGTTAGTCTGTAATTTTTTTATTCCTTTTTTGTAATCTTTTTATTCTTTTAAGGTTGTGATCTAGTTTTATCTGTTCTGATAGATAATGCTAACTAACCTAATAAAATGAGTTGTGAAAAGTACCTTCATTTACAACCTCTAGAAGACTTTGTGTAACAATGAAAAAAACTGCCTTTGAATTTTGGTTGGAATTCACCTTAAAATCATCTGAACCTGGTATTTTATTTGTGGGTATATGCTAACTACTTATTCAATATTTAAAAATGTTTTAGAACTCTCCTTTTCTGGGGTGCCTGGGTGGTTAATGGGTTAAGCATCAGACTCTTGATCTCGTCTTGGGCCATGATTTCACGGTTCCTGGGTGCCTGAGATCGAGCCTGCTTAGGATTCTCTCTCTTTCTCTGCATCTATCCTCCAACTCCACACGTGTGCAGGTTCTCTCTCTCTCTCTCAGAATAAATAAACTTTTTTTTTAAAAAAAGAGCTCTCCTCTTCTGTGCTTAGTTCATTTCAGTATATTTATTTTTTCCTAGAAATGTATTTTGATCTAAGACTTCAAATGTATTCTTACTGTCTTTTGTAAATCTTTGCTGTAACAATTTATTCTCTTTTTCATTTTAAATATTTTTATTTGTGTTTTATTTTTCTTCACCAATATTGCTTGAGATTTTTGCTTTGTTGATCTTACTCATTTAATGTTTTTTTTTCTATTTCATTAATTTTATTAGGTCTTATTTATTTCTTCTTTCTACTTTCTTTTGGTTTATTTTGTTATGCGTTTCCTAACTTAAATTGGAAGCTTATTTCATTAACTTTTAGCCTTTTTCCCCCCTTTACATGAGCATTGAAGTCTGTATAATTTCTTTCTCATATTTTTTTGGATGAAATCCACAATATATTAGAGAAACAGAATAACAGATGTTAGGAAAGAGTTGATTCACCTGATTATGGAGGCTGAAAAGTCCCAGGATAAGTGCCTCTGTAAGGCAGAGAACCAGGAAAGTCAGAGGTGTCACTCAGTAAATCTGAAACCTGAGAAGTTTGTGTGTGTGTTGGGGGAGGGGTTGATGGTATAAGTTCTTGTGATCTTGAGTCTGAAAGCCCTAAAACCAGAAGCACCAGATATCCAAGAGCAGTAGAATATGGATGACTGAGATCAAGCAGACAGAGCAAATTCACCTTTTCTTTGCCTTTTTGTTCTATTCAGGTCAGGAATGGATTGGATGATATCCATTCATAGTAGAGGGGGCTATCTGCTTTATCCAATTTACCAATTCAAACTTTAATCTCTTCTGGAAAACACCTTCAGTGACACATCTGGTGTAATGTTTTACCAGCTATCTGAACATCCTTTAGCCCAGTCCAGATGACATATAAAATAATCATCACACATTTTAGATATGTGAAGATTGAGATTTTCTATTTTCCTCATTATTTAGCTCTGAATATTTTTCTAATTTTTATGCATTTCTTGCCTGTGAATCATTTATGAAAGTTTTAAAATGTCCAAATACTTGTAGTTTTTAAAGATATATTTGTTATTGATTTCTGTTTCAATTGTATTCTGATAAAAGAAAATACTCTGTTGGATTGACATTTTTTGAGACTTGACTAACAGCCTCAAGCCTGGCCATTTTAGTAAATGTTCTAGGTTCAGTTAAAAAAATATATTTTTAAGGAGCATGTACTAGTTCCTTACACATGATTTAGTGTTTGTAATTTTCATTAGTTCAAACTTAGTCCTCTTGTTCAGTCTTTGTTTTTACTGGGACTAGTTTTCTTGAGCTATAAATTACTGATTGTTAAATGGTGGAATTATTTGTTTTCCTTGTTCTGTTTATTTTTTGTTTGATATTTTTTAAATTATGCTATTAGATATATGAAGTTTAGAATTAAGTATTTCTGTTGATTAAAACTTTTCACAATATGCAAATGTTTCTATCAGAAGTAAGATGTGGCCCTATTCTAACTAACTGACAAAAGAAAATTAAATCCTCTTGGATGGAAAAGAGCAACAAGCAGATAATCTACAATATTACATACACAGTGCTCAGTATTCAAATAAAAATGTATGAGACCAGCCAAGTGACAAAAGTGATCAAAAACAAACAAGAAAAGCAGTTAATAGAAACAGACGCACAGGTGAACTAGGTTTTGGAAATATCATACATGAACTTTAAAATAATTATGATTACTATATTTAAGAAAATAGATGTCAAGGTGGAGAATTTCACACGAGAACTGGTTTCTCAGCTTTTAGATCTGTTATGAAGAATAGAGGAAAAGCGATGCAGAATGTCAGCTTTTTTTTTTATAGTTTCTTAAATTCCAGGATCTTGGTCCCTCAAGTTCTTACTGTCTTTGTAGCATTAAATTCTATTTGTCTCCTCAGTCTTATGAGTATCCTGAAGGTTCAAGCTGCTGCTTTCTGCTAGATCTCTAGGTTGACAATTACTTTCTGGCAAAATATTTCAAGGAGAAAAGGGGCAAAAAATATCTTGGTCATCTTAGCATGTCTCCATTCTCTCTAATCTGGGCTACTTAAGCCCTGGGTGTCTTTGCTGCTCGCTGGTGTGTTAAAATAGGTGTTTATTCATTTTTATTATAGTCAGCAATTATTCTCCATGGAAGGGTTGGTTTTTATAAACTAATCTATCATAGACACAAGCAGAAATCCTCAATATTTCCCTTTTAACAAGGTAAGTTTATGAATTTTTTAGTAGTTTTTATTACAAACTTCTTAGGTACATTGCTATGATCTTTTTCAGTCCCCTTTTCTCAGTTTACTCTCTCTTTTAATTTTTGTTTTTTGCCTATTCAAAGTATAATGCAGGATGTGTACACTATTTCTAATATTTTAGTGGTTCCCTAGAAAATTTTAGCATTCATATTTAACTTACTATGGTTTAAATTAATATCTTGTCCCTTTTCTGAAACAAATCAACAATTTCCCAAAGCAACCTTGAAAAAGAAAAAGCTGGAGGCATCACAATTGCAAACTTCAAGTCCCATTACAAAGCTGTATTGATCAAAACAGTATGGTGCTGACACAAAAAATAGACACATAGATCAATAGAACAGAATAGAAAACCCAGAAATTAACCCACAACTATATGGTCAACTAATCTTTGACAAAGCAGGAAAGAATATCCAATGGGAGAAAAAGTTAGTCTTTTCAACAAATGATGCTGGGAAAACTGGACAGGTACATGCAAAATAATGAAACTAGATCACCATTTTCTCACAGCAAACACAAAAATAAATTCCAAGTGGATTAAAGACCTAATTGTGAGACTTGAAACTATAAAAATCCTAGAGGAGAACACAGCCATAACCTCTTTGACATTGGCTGTAGCAACTTCTTTCTAGATATGTCTACTGAGGCAAGGGAAAAAGCAAAAGTCAACTATTGGGACTCATCAAGACAAAAAGCTTTTGCAGAGCAAAGGAAATAGTCAACAAAACTAAAAGGCAGCCTATCGAATGGGAGGAGATGCTTGCAAATGAAATATCTGATAAAACACTAGCAGGCAAAATATATAAAGAACTTCTAAAACTGAACACCCCCAAAACAAATAATCCAACTAAAAATGGGCAGAAGACACGAATAGACTTTTTTTCAAAGAAGACATACAGATGCCAATAGACACATGAAAAGATGCTCAACATCATTGATCATCAGGGAAATGCAAATCAAGACCATGATGAGATATCCCCCCACCCCCATACCTGTTAGAATGGCTAAACAACAACAGAAGAAACAACAGGTGTTGATGAGGAGGTGGAGAAAGGGGAACACTCTTGCACTGCTGGTAGGAATGCAAACTGATGCAGTCACTCTGGAAAACAGTATGGAGGTTCCTCAAAAAGTTAAAAATAGAACTATCCTATGATCCAGCAATAGCACTACTAGGTATTTACCCAAAGAATATAAAAATGCTAGTTCAAAAGGATACATGGACCCTGATGTCTATAGCAGCATTATCTACAATAGCCAAATTATGGAAGCAGTGCAAGTGTCCATCGATTGATGAATGGATAAAGAAGATGTGGTACATATGTAAATGGAATATTGCTCAGCTTTAAAAAGGAATGAAATCTTGCCATTTGCAATAACATGGAGGGAGCTACAGTGTATTATGCTAAGCAAAGTAAGTCAGAGAAGGACAAATACCATGTGATTTTACTCACATGTGGAATTTAAGAAATAAAACAAATGAGCAAAGGAAAAATAAAAAGAGAGAGGGAGGCAAATTAAGAAACACACTCTTAACTATAGAAAACAAACTGGTTGTTACCAGAGGGGAGGTGGGTGGGGAATGGGTAAAATAGGTGATGGGGATGAAGGAGTGCACTTGCTGTGATGAGCACTTGCTGTTGTATGGAAATGTTGAATCACTGTATTGTACACCTGTATTGTACACCTGAAATTAGTTAACACTGTATGTTAACTGATTAGAATTTAAATAAAAACTTAAAAGCAAAATAAAATAAGTCAAAGAAAAAAAACAAATCAACAATTTTAAATATATTATTTTCATAATATATTATGAATATATATATTCATATGAATTTGGATTCATATGAATTCATATTCACATGAATATATATAATATATTAAAGTTTGCTATATAATTCCCTTTTGCTTATTTAATCCCTCAACATATACATGATTACTATTTCAAGCTTATAATTTCATATTTACTTTCATTTAACACAGGCTTATTTTATTTTTTCATAACCCCTTCTTCCATCTTAAGTTCTTCTCTGATATCATCTGATATCAATATTTCCTTGTTTAGGCATTATCTTCTTTAGACTTTTTAAGTGATAGTATATTGGTAGTAAAGTTTGCTCAGTGATGCTCAACATAGATACTGTAGAATTCTGGAGATCCTGAGATGCTTTCAGAGAAGCCATAGAACTATTTTCAAAAAAAATATTAAGATATTACTTGCATTTTCCACCATGTTGACATTTGCTTAGGTATTGAAAAGCAAGGTGGGTAAAACTTCCATCTCCTTAAGAATGTTTTGATGAAGCAGTAAAAATTATTAATTTTATTACATTTTGACACTGAGTACATGTAATTTTTATTATTTTGTTTCAAAGGAGGGAAAATATGCATAAAGCATATTATGTACTAAAAAGTACCCTGATTGTCCAGAGGAAAAGCATTTGCCCAATAGTTTGAATTGTAAGATGAAGGAATTACTTTTTCATGAAACTTCTTTTTTTTAATAACAACTTTCGGACAACCTAATATTATTCAAATTTAGGGTATTTGGCAGAAAGTTTATCTTCAACAAAATGTAAACCTGTCACTTTAAGGAAAACAACCAGTTATGTCCTGATGAATGTTCAACAGCTAGCCCTCTGTGAGAGAAAGAGATCCCAGTTTTGTAGATTGGTAGCCAATTTCTGTGCTGTGAAAACTCTCAGCATGGCTGATTTCAAACTACTAACTTGATGTCACAGAACAGAGTTGAGCATAGATAATTGGGTCTCACAAACTATTGCAAACTACAACACACACTATAGCACACTACTGAAAACTGCCAATGATAAAATTAGACATTCTAAATGAGAAATAGAGTTTTGGAAAATTTGTATCTACCAACATGAACTTGACAGCTTCCCAATTCATAAACAGTTTACTGAAAAGATTATTGGAGATACTAAGAAATGTATTTATATCGTACGTGAAATGTTTCAGTATTTAGAAGGTCGGCATAACTCAATGATCCAATATTTTCCAAATCACCCATGTGTGCTGTTACCAAAGCTTGCATGAATAAAAGATCTATGCAAAATTTAAGATAGACAAATGGGTTTAATGTGATAGAGTACATAAGTTTATTGGTACAGTTTTAGATTCCATATTGCAACTAATCTTCAAGACAGTACCACTTATCAAGTTTTGGTGGTTATCAACTTATCTTAAAAAGGCTACGGAAGTACTCCTCCCTTTTTCAATTATGTATTTGTGGGAGGCCTGATTTTCTTTATGTCCTTTAACCAAATCAACATATCACAATGGAAGGAATTCCTTATTTTCTTTATTTTATTTTTAAAATTTTTTTAACGTTTATTCACTTTTTGAGAGACAGAGACAGAGTATGAGCAGGGCAGGGGCAGAGAAAGAGGGAGACACAGAATCCGAAGCAGGCTCCAGGCTCTGAGCTGTCAGCACAGAGCCTGATGCAGGGCTTGAACTCACGAACCATGAGATCATGACCTGAGCTGAAGTTGGACGCTTAACCAACTGAGCCACCCAGGCACCCCAGGAATTCCTTATTTTCAAAATGGAAAGTGAAATTCCAAGTCTGGAATGACTATATAGAATAGAGAGAGGGTCAAAACAGAGTTAAACTCACCTCACTGTTGCATTGTTATGACTGGGAATGGACCCTTGATGTTCCTGGTGCTGTAGGTACAGATTAAAGTCCTCCCCAATTTGGGAGGTGGGCAAAGCTAAGTGCTTCAGGGAGAGCCACTGGTTCAGCCCTTCACTGTTGCAAGGGGGATGCATTGTAACTTTTTGGGTGCTTGAGGGATTATTCTGAGAAGATCAGCTCTCATTATATCAGTTTATGTTTTGACTGATAAATACTTCTTATTTAGTTTATGTGTTTCATGGACCTCTATAGGCTTTATTAAGATAGCCTGTATTTGATTTTAAGTTCCCAGAGGAAAGGGACTAGCATAGACCACAGCCAAATTTGTATGTAATAAACAATTGATGGTGATTAATTGCCTTTTATCTAGAGCCTGGCTTATGGCACAAAGTTGATATCTTCCTTACTAATCTAATACAAGGTTTAGCCTTTATCCCTCATGCCCAGAAATTTACAGTAATGAAGAAAACAACTTAGATACAAAAATATCTACCTGAAATAGCTACTGTAACAATGGGTAGGGTTCCAAAAATTTGATTGTTAAGTTAATTGTTCAGAAATTGGAAGACATTTTTCTTTGGAGGAAAATACTATACAGGATATTTATATCTCTTGGTGGAGCCAAGTCTAAATATATCTATGATATAGTTTTATATTAATATAGCAATAATACAATGTTTCTATGGGAAACCTATTGAAAGTTGTCTATCAAAGAAACATGCTATTCTAATAGACAAATATTTGATCTTTTCATTTAATGTATACTATCATAAACATTGAGCTGGATAGGGGAGGGGACAAAATTATGTGGTGAGGGGAGGTGATAGTGAATCTGTGATAGGAGGAGGCTGGGGAAAGAAGGTTGTGAACAGTAATTTCAGGAGTAGAGGGACAAAGGAATTGTAGACTTGAGTTTTTTACTCAAGGTAGGGTAACACTGTAGGGCACACTGGATTTTAGGTTGGCTATCCAATCTCCCTGTTTTCCCCTAGGCCTAAAGGCTTCATCTGCTCTCCTATCCCATGGCCATTGCAGCTTATGTTTCCCTCCTTTCTGGTCCACACATCTTCTCTCCTTTAGCTCTGGATGCTAAACAGGACTCATCATAAACAGGACTCTTAATATATTCCAGGCACTTCTTAGTGAATTAGACAGAAGCAGAAAATAGCATGTTGTTAACTTTTAATAAATCCTCATGTTACTTCATCAAACTAAATTTAGAGTTTAAAACATAGGTACTCAGAAAATTATTCAACTTAGAAAATTTGTCATCATAATATTTGTTTCTAGAGTAACTGTGTTAACAAGAGTGGTCTGATACAAAGTAAAGATATTGTAGACTTGAATATATACTTATATATAAAGTCTATGTTCTAAGTTTTAAGTTTTGTTCTATCAATTCCTCTTATCCCTAATATTTCCATGGCCACAACAACAATAGAACCTGGGCTTGGGGAAAGAAGAGTTGCAAGAGATTGAGAACAGAATGTTAATTGTAGAGAAACAGTTGAATATGATTTGTATGTGTTCACTTTGATGATTTTTCTTTTGACCAAATAATTTTATGTGTATCTTTCAAGCTGGTTAAGACCTTGATGGAGTTGCCTGTTCCATTAACATTGGTAACTTTGGGGAGGAATTAATAAAATCCATAACACACCTAAAATGAAGGTATTTTATTTTCTTCTCTTGGATAAAAGAAATAGAAACAGATGGGGGTAAAGTAGATAATGACTTAGGCTCAGAGACACTGACAGTTTCAAAGATGAACATTAATTACATCAGATGTTACTTATAGGATTGAATCCATTTGATCCCACAATATTACAACCTCATTTCCTACCCCACCAAAACCCCTATGTATTATTTATTAAAGTTTATTTTTAATCACTATGCAGATATAAGTAGGTGGCTGAGAACAATGAGTTAGGGCTAGAGAAAATGAGTACACACTATATGTGTTTTGCTCTATTTATTAAAGTCTACACTTTTTCACTGTTAATAAAGATAGCAGCATTCTGTGTTTTCATGCTCATTAATCAGCCAATAGCTTCATTGATTCTTCTTGTTAGACAACTCTATTCAGAAAACTACCAGGATAGTCTCTCTTGCTTACAGAAAAACCACAAATATAGCAGCAAAGATTTATCAAGAAACATATCATCTCTTCTTTTCTCCCTCCATCCCTTTGAGAGACTATTTTAGCAACACTGCTAGGCACATGGATGTCTTTATAATAGGAAGACAAGAATCCTATTACTTTTCTTTGGTAATATGAAATGTTAGAATAATAACGGGTTAAAGATAGTGAATTTTTCAATCTCTTTTAGGAAGAAACACTATATATTAATATATATTCAATTTTCTGACTCAAGAAGACATTTTAGGAGGGGTATTAAAATTTATTTTAAATTGATAAACAATAAAATTCAATCTTTATGTTTTGTAGTTGTGTGAGATTGGACAACCACATGGAGTTATGTAGCCACTATTATAATCAAGATATAGAACAGTCTCAACACTGCACCCCAACCCCAAATGTCCTTGGGCTGCCAGTTTATAGTCAGACCTACTTCTTAAACCCTCAGTACCACTGGTCTGTTCTCTATCTGTGTAGTTTTGCATTTTCCAGAATGTCAAATAAAAGGAACCATATAGCATTTAGACTTTTGAATCTAACTTCTTTCAGCCAGCATATTTGAAATATGTTGTAAGTACCAGTATTTCATACCTTTTTATTCTTTTTTTTTAACTTCTAATGTTTATTCATTTATTTTGAGAGAGAGAGAGAGAGAGAGCGCGAGCGAGCTTGAGCAAGGAAGGGGCACAGTGAGAGGGAGAGAGAGAATGCCAAGCAGGGGCTCAAACCCATGAACCGTGAGATCATGAACTGAGCCAAAATCAAGAGTTGGATGCTTAACCAACTGAGCCACCCACGCACCCTCATACCTTTTTATTCTTAAGCCGTGTCTCTTTAAATAGATTTAACACAATTTGAGTACCCATTCTCCATATGAAGGATATGTGGGTAGCTTCTAGTTTTTGGCAAATGAAGTTGCTATACACATTTGTCAGCAGATTTTGGTACAAACATATTTTATTTCCTTTGCATAAATCCTCATAAATACTACGAGTGGCATTTTTGGGTACAAGGTAACTGTGTTTCACTTTATAAGAAACTGCCAAGATATTTTCCTTAGTGGCTATACTATTTTGCATTTCTACTGGTGATGTATGAGAGACCTAGTTGTTCTCCTGCATCCTTGCCAGACATTAGTATTGGCAGGTATTGTTGTTTGTTTGTTGGTTGGTTAGTTTGTTGGTTGGTTAGTCATTCTAACAGATGGGGAGTGGATTTTTTTTTAATGTTTACGTATTTACTTTTGAGAGAGAGAGAGAGAGAGAGAGCACAAGTGGGGGAGGGACAGAAGAGAGAGGGAGACACAGAATCAGAAGCAGGCTCCAGGTTCTGAGCTGTCAGCACAGAGCCCCATGTGGGGCTCAAACTCATGAACCATGAGATCATGACCTGAACCCAAGTCAGATGCTTAACAGACTGAGCCACCCAGGCACCCCTGGGGAGTGGATTTTTTTAAGTTTATTTCTTTATTTTTTGAAAGAGAGAGAGAGAGTGACTGGGGGAGAAGCAGAGAGAGAGGGAGAGAGAGGATTCCAAGCAGGCTTCACACCGTCAGCGCAGAGCCCAATGCAGGGCTCATCCCATGAGATCATAACCTGAGCCGAAAGCAAGAGTTGGACACTTAACCCTCCAAGTCACCCAGGCGCCCCTGGGGAGTGGATTCTTATTTTATGTTTATTTTTTATTATTACTTTTTTTGAAATTTATTGTCAAATTGGTTTCCATCTTATTTTATGTTTAATTTGCATTTCTGTAAAGAGTAATGATGTTAATTATCTTTTCATATGCTTATTCACTATCTTTGTACTTTCTTTGATGAGGTATGTGTTCAGATCTTTGGCCCGTTGTTATTGGGTTTTCTTATTGTTGAGTTTTGTGAGCTCTTCATATATTCTGGGTGAATATTTTGTCAGATATGTAATTTGAAAGTATTTTCTGAGTTTGTGGCTTCATATTTCATTCCCTGAATGTCTTTCACAGACAGAAAATTTTTAGTTTCGATAAGCCAATTAATCATATTTATCTTTTATGAATTATGCATTTAATGTCATGTCTAAGAAATCATTGTCTAACCCAAGATCTCAAAGATTTTCTCTTAGAGTTTTATATTTTACATTTATGTCTATGACCTATTTTAAGTCATTTTTGGTATAAGATGTGAGTATATATTAAGGTTTATTCTTTTGAATATGGATGACCAAATGTCCCAGCACCATTTCTGGAAAAGATTATCGTTTCCCTATAGAATTGGGTTTGTTCTTTTCTCAAAAATTAGTTGTGCTTTTGTCTAAATCTGGACTCTCTATTCTATTTTATTGATTTATATGTCCATTCTTTTGCTAAAACCACACTATCTCAATTACTATAGTTTTGTAATGAATTTTAAATCAAATACTGTGAACCCTCCAACTTTATTTTAAAAAGTTTGGCCATCTAGTTCCTTTGATTTTCCATAAATATGGTATATATATTTTCATCCTTTTACTTTTAATCTGTATCATTCTATTGAAGTTATTGTAATAGGCAGGTTATCTTTGAGTTTTTTAAAAATCCAGTCTGATAATCTCTGTCTTTTAATAAGTATGTTTAGACCATTTATATTAATGTAATGATATATATGGTTGGATTAATTTGACCATCTTATTAGTTTTCTGTTCTTTTCCTCTGGTATTTGTTCATCTGTTCCAACCCTTTCATAGCTTCTTTTGGATATTTGAATTTTTAAAAACTCTTACATTTTAATTTATGTATTGGTATTTGAATAATATCACCTTGTATTTTTAGTGGTTTCTTTTTTTTTTAATATACATATCTACCTTTTCATTGTTTTCTTAGAGTTAATATCTTACCACTTACTATAAAAAATAGAGGTTATACAACTAGTCAGAAGATGAGTAAGGAAAGAGAGGATTTAAACAACAATATAGACTGATTGAACCTAACAAATATAAACAGAAGTACTTCATCTAACAATAGCAGAATACTTTCATTCATTGCTGGTGGGAATGCAGAGTGGTACAACTCCTTTGTACAGTTTGGCAGCTACTTTCAATGTGAAACATACTCTTACCATATGATGTAGCAATTGCACTGTGCTATTTACCCAAAGGAATTAAAAACTTAAGTTCACAAAAAAACCATGCAAGGACATTTATAATCACTTTAGTCATAATTGCCAAAACTTGGAAGAAATCAAGATGTCCTTTAGTACATCCAGACAATGGAATATAATTCAGTGCTAAAAAGAGATAAGCTGTCAAACCATGAAAAGGCATGGAGGAACTTTAAATTCATGTTACTAAGTGAACAAAACCAATTTGAGAAGACTACATGTTGTATGATTCCAACCATGTAACATTCTGGAAAAGGCAAAACAATGGAGACAATAAAAAGATCAGTGGTTGCCATGAGTGTGTGTTTGTGTGTGTATGTGTGTGTGTGTGTGTGTGTGTGTGTGTGTGTGTGTGTAGTGTGATGAATAGGCACAACACAGGATTTTTAGGGCAATGGAAATACTCTGTGTAAAGATGAGTGTACGTTATCATGTATTTGTCCAAATCCATAGAATATACAAGAGCAAGAGTGAACTCTAAGGTAAACTGTACACTTTGGGTGATTATGATATGTCCATGTAGATTCATCTTTGGTAAAAAAAAGAAGAAAAAAGTACCATTCTGGTGAGTGATGTTGATAATGAAGGAGACTAGATTAATGATGGGACCAGAGGTATATGAGAAATCTCTGTACCTTCCTCTCAACTTTGTTGTAAACCTAAAACTACTCTAAAAAAATAAAGTAGTTTTTAAAAAACCCACAATGACGTATTATCTCACACCTACCAGGATGGCCACTTTTGAAAGAACAGAAAATAACAAGCATCAGTGAAGATGTAGAGAAGTTGCAATCCCTGCACAGTGTTGATGGGAATTTAAAATGGTGCAGCTGCTATGGAAAACAGCATGAAGTTCCTTAAGAAGTTGAAAGTAGAATTTCTTAGCAATCCTACTTCTGGGCAAATTGTGGGATCCAAGGAATTTAACAAAAATCCCCTACCCCTGGACAAGCAGAGCAAGACTAACTCCATTTTGTGCTACACCCACCATCTCATGTATAACCCCCAGATGACCTGCTTATTTGCTTAAGACACTCCCCCACCCTAGTCAAGCCGCTGAGCACACCCTTACTGGAAACCTGCTCAAATAGGAATGCGGAACCCCTAACTGCCAAAGAATGTAAACCCCGCCTTTTGCCCGCCAAACTTGCACGCCAATTCTGACCAGAGTGATAGGCTAGTTCAAACAGTTACTATAGGGTAAATTGTAATTCAATTTGGCCACCTACCTGCGGACTGACATGACTATGCAACTTTCTGTGTGTGTTACAATCTCATTGGCTACTGGCCCCTATAAAACTGCTACGCCTCTTAACCTAGGGGTCCAAGTCCCTGCTCCGCTGTGTCGGGTATACTTGGGCCCAAGCTTGAGCTTGCAAATAAACCCTCGTGCATTTGCATCGGTATCGGCTCCTTGGTGGTCTCTCGGATTTGAAATCGGGGGCATTACAAAATATCTAATAGAATTACAAGCAGGATCTTGAAGAGATATTTGCACACCTGTGTTCATCACAGCGTTATTCACAGTAGCCAAGAAGTAGAAGCAACCCAAATGTCTAGGTGAATGGATTAAAACTGTGATACACACACACACACACACACACACACACAAATATGATGCAGCCTTAAAAAAGGAAATCCTGTCACATGCTACTACTACGTGGACAAACCTTATGCATATTCTGCTAAGAGAAATCAGACACAAAACACCAAATATTGTATGATTCTATTCATATGAAGTATCATATGAAAGCAGTCAAAACCATAGAAACAAAAAATAGAATGGTAGTTACCGAAGGCAGGTGGGAATAAAAATTAATGTTCAGTGCATACAGAGTTTTAGTGTTGAAAGGTAAAAAAGTTCTATAGATTTGTTGTACAATAACGTGAATATATTTAACACATACTGAGCTGTATACTTAAAAATGGTTAGGATGGTGAGTGAATTTAATGTTATGTGGTTTTTACCATATTTTAGAAATTTTAAGAAATAAACACTAAGTGATGATAGGCACTCTCCTTTAATAATTAATAAGCAGAATTCTAATAAAATGATATCTTTATTTTCCCTTTAAATATAGTCCAGTAATTTATAAGAACTGAAATTTTAAAGGTTTCTCTTACCTGAATACTCATAAGCTTGTATAATACTTGATGCTAGAAGAGTGGCTTATAACAATAAAATTATCACTCAATACAACAAACAAATAAACAAAAAAATAGAGGGCTTACAACCTTGTAGTCCCCTTAACGCTTCTCCCTTGTGTTACAGTTGCCAAGTGTATTATATCTACACACATTGAAACCCTCTCCCCAGATGATATTATAGTTTTTATTACAACTATGAAACATATTTTAAATAACTTAAGAAAATACATAACCTATTACATTTCCTAAAATGTTTACCATTTCTGTCATTCCTCTTTTATTCCTGAAGTTCTAAGTTTCCCTGTGGTATCATTTCCTTCAGCCTAAAAAACTTTGTCTAGCATTTCTTTAAGGGAAGAGCAATGGAGACAAATTCTCTTAATTTTCTCCATCCAAAAATTATCTTTATTTGCCATCATTCTTGATGGATTTTTTTTTTGCTATATATAAAATTCTAGGTTGACTATTCTTTTTACTCAGCACTCTTTAAATATATTATTTGTCTTCTGTCTTTCATGGTTTCTGATGCAAAATCTTCAGTTTTTCAGGTCATTGTTCTGCTGTATATCCTGTGATACACCCCTTCAGCTGCTTTCAAGAATTTTTTTCTTTGTCTTTAGTTTTTTTTTTTTTTTTTTAATTTTTTTTTTCAACGTTTATTTATTTTTGGGACAGAGAGAGACAGAGCATGAACGGGGGAGGGGCAGAGAGAGAGGGAGACACAGAATCAGAAACAGGCTCCAGGCTCCGAGCCATCAGCCCAGAGCCTGACGCGGGGCTCGAACTCACGGACCGTGAGATCGTGACCTGGCTGAAGTCGGACGCTTAACCGACTGCGCCACCCAGGCGCCCCTTTGTCTTTAGTTTTTGATGGGGTTTTGGAGTGGTGAGGGCTGGAACCAATGGCCAAGAACAAATTCTTGAGACATCTTTGGTGCAAAAAGGTGATTTTATTAAAGCATGGGAACAGGACCTGTGGGCAGAAAGAGCTGCCCTTGGATTGTGAGAAGTGATTGGTTATAAACTATGGAGTTGGGGGAGGTAAAGGCAAAAGGGAGGCCTCCAGAAGGACTGATACACTAAAGAAGACACACATAAGATGCCAGGAGCTTGCTATTGTCAAGGTATTCCCTCTAGTAAGACATTAACATTAGGATGGTAGGGGGTTCCTGGAGAAATGTTATTATACTCTGTATTTGCCTCAAGTATTTGTCAGTGGGTTGCAGGTTATAAAGAAATTTAATTTTACCTGCCATTTTCTTCTTGGCTTTGTTCCCCACATCACTAGGGAGGAGAGGGTGGTGTTGGGGCTCCAGGAAACTGAGTCTATAGGTTTCTGGAGAATAGGCTATTAATAAGATTGCCTTTTTCTTATTATTCACTAAGATATTTGTAAACTGATGGAGACTCATGTCCCTGCATGACTTTGGTCTCTATCAAACCATTTGTTTTCTTTGTTTTGTTCTTGGGCAGCCAGGAATGCTTGAGGAATATCATACATATCTCACTTGGGTGGCGGCAGGGGTTGTGCTAGCTTGTGCTTGGCCCTCAGCTTGCCTTATATGGTCCTTTATCAGTTTTCAGTATTCTGAGTATAAAATGTTTACATATGATTTTCTTTGAACTATATAGTTTGGGGTCTGCCTTGTTTTTTTGATCCTCAAATTTACATCTTTTTTTCTCTTTTTTTTTAAATGTTTATTTTTGAAGGAGAGACAGAGATAGAGCGTGAGCAGGAGAGGGAGACACCGAATCTGAAGCAGGCTCCAGGCTCTGAGCTGTCAGCACAGAGCCTGATACGGGGCTTGAACCCACGAACCATGGGATCATGACCTGAGCCGAAGTCGGACGCCCAACCGACTGAGCCACCCAGGCGCCCCTCAAATTTATATCTTTTACCAACTTATTTCTATAGAGGATTTTCTAAAAACTGTACATACATTCATTTCTCCTATAAGGGTGAACTAATGACTTAGACTAATACCTTCTCACTCCTAAACTCTCACTAGCTATCAGTAGTTGATCCCAGAACTCCTTTATATTAAGCTTCAGTGAATCCTCAGAATTGTTTACACTCAATACAGCCAATAACCAATCAGATATTGCACATAAATTGAAACTAATTGCCACCCCATAATCTGTAGGTGTTCTAAAACTTCTCCTGTATTAAGAAAGTCCACCAGGAGAGAGCTCTGGATGTGGATTATATCATTTTGATTCTGTCTGAATAGTGTTACTTTAAGTGAAGTGAATTTTGGTGCTATGTGATTACTTAGAATATTGGATATTTAATTTATAACTCTATTATGTTTGTTGGTGGAGTTAAAAATATCTTCGAAGATGCTGTTTCTTACAATTCAGGCCTCACTTTCAGTCCATCTATGGGAGAAATTTGTCTCCGGTTTCAAAATTTTTTTAAAACTTTTTAAAATGTTTATTTATTTTTGAGAGAGAAGGAGACAGAGCACAATTGGGGGAGGGGCAGAGAAAGAGGGAAACACAGAATCTGAAGCAGGCTCCAGGCTCTGAGCTGTCAGCACAGCGCCCGACTTGGGCCCAAACTCACAAACTGCAAGATCATGACCTGAGCCAAAGTCAGATGCTTAACCAACCGAGCCACCCAGGCACCCTCAAAATTTTTAATACTAGGGAAACCACTGAGCTCCCTCATTGCAGTATTTTCTCTATAGCTTAAGAACAGATCTGTGGATCTTCTTTAGTGAGTGTGCAGAAGCATTTGGAATGCATGTTGTGCAATGAGCTTACTTCTAATTAGACCTTATGTTTTGTTTTCTTCCTCATGTCCTATTTTCCTCATCCTCTTATTGAAAGTTTTATAATTTATGAGTTGATATAATCTACCTAAAGTCTTTTTGGAACAAATAATGGATATAAATAAATTAAATATAGCATATTCTTTGATAAACCACTGAACAGCTTGAAGGGATTGATTCTTCCCAAATAATTTATAGGGTTTTTTTTAAGTTTATTTACTTATTTTGAGAGAGAGAGAGAGAAAGAGAGTCAGAGGGAAAGGGAGAGAGAGAATCCCAAGCAGACTCTGCCTGCTCTCAATGCAGAGCCCTATGCAGGGCTGGAACTCTCAAACTGTGAGATCATGACCTGAGCCAAAATCAAGAGCTGGACACTCAACCAGCTGAGTCACCTAGGTACCCCCAAATAATTTATAGTTTTAATAGAAATCAAAGTGCCATTTTGGAAATAGGCAACATAATTCCAAATTAACTTTGTAAGAAACAAAGTGATGAAAATGCCTGAGAAAATATTTAAGAGCAAATTAACTCACCACTGATGATGAGTTAACTTGCCCTACCATATATCAAAACAGTTTTTTATAACTACAATCATTAGGAGTATGGGCTTTACACAATTCTGGCCAGAGAGATTAATAAAAAGAGACATTAGTATGGCAAAATAAGTATCACAATTCAATTTGATAAATTATCAAATCATTTGAGAGAAAATTTTATTTCATATTATGCAGCAGGTAAGTTCCAGATGCATTAAAGTATTAATATTTTTAAGAATAACATGCAAATCTGAATCAGCTATCTTTTGTGAGAAATTTTTGACATATAAGCAATGGGAAAACACACACACACACACACATGCGTGCACACACACACACACACACACATGCACACTCTACCTCTTCCTGTTAGAAGAGACAGAAAACAAAGAATAATAGTGATATTAAACATCTATATTCATATTAATAACATTAACTTATTAGATAAATTAATAAAAATTAAGTGAGAAGAGATGGTATTGCTAGGGACAGCAAGGAGGAATTGAAGAATAGTTGGAATTTAAAAAATGGTTAGGGAATGAAGGACCAAGATGGTGACAAAGGAGGCTCCTGAAAAAGGGTAAATATGTGAGGTAATGGGTATGTTAACTAACTCAGTGATGGGAATTCTTTCATAAGGTATAAGCATATCAAATCATCACATTTACACTTAAATCTTACAATTTTATTTGTATTATGTCTCAATAGGGGTAAAAAAAATGATGCCCAGGTAATGTTTCACTGAGATGGTAACATTCATTGAAAAACTTTAAGGAGGTAAGAAAGCAATTTGCAGGGCTCTCCTGGAGAAGAATTTTCAGGCAGATGGAAGAGCAAGAACAAATACTGTAGTTCACTTAGGCACAATAAAGAGGCTAGTGCAAGAGTAGGGGTGGGTGAGCCAGTGAGCAAGAAGAATGGGGTAGTTAAAAGTGAATACAGCAAGCCAGATTAGAGAGGACTTTGACTCTTATTCTGGATCAAATGGGAGAAGTTGGGAGGTTTCAACAAACCAATTGACTCAGTAGTACTTACAAAGAATATCTCTGGATATTGAAAACAATTGTGGACAGGCAAATCAGAAGCAGGAAGATCAGATGTGAAGCTTTTGAAATAATCCAGGTAAAAGATGATGGCACCTTAGACCAGGGAAGTGGTAAGAAGGTGGAGAGAAGCTGTAAAATTCTGGATAGATAATGAAGTTGGAGCTGACAAGAATGCTGACAAAAAGTGGTATGTATAATAATTAGTTGCACAAGCTCTGGGGTTGGACCCCAGGCTCAAATTCCAGCTTTAGAATTCATAGCCATGTTGCCCTGAACAAGTTATTTATCTTTTCTCTGTCTCAGTGTCTACATCACAGGGCGATTTTGAGGATTTAAGGAGATAACCTATGTAAAGTACTTAGAATAGTACAGGCACAGGGTAATTAATGTGGTTTGTGAAGTGTTGGGGTTTGGAGCCAAGGGCCAAGAAAAAATTCATGAGACGTTTTCCTCGCAAAAGGTGTTTTTATTATAGCACAGGAACAGGACCCAGGGGCAAAAGGAGCTGCCCTTGCATTGTGATGATCAATTGACTATATACTTGGGAGTTGGGGGAGGTAAAGACAAGGGGAAGTTTCCAAAGGGTGTTTCATATGCTAAAGAAGACTCACAGGATCCTCCCGGCCCAGCCATTGTCAAATGGAGGTTGTTTTTCCCTCCAGCAAAGCATTAACATTAAAACAGTTGGGAGTTCCTGGAGGAAAGTCTTACTCTGCTGTTCTCAAGTATTTGTCAATGGGCTGCAGGTTATAAGGAAATTTAATTTTATCTGCATTTCTTTTGCCTTTGTTCTCCACATCAGTAATCATTAGATAGTGTTCTTAGACTTGGATATAAGATGTAGAGTTGAATCAATGTTGATGTTGGAAAACGTAGGAAAAAAATATAAAGTGTTATGTGAAAAAAAATATGGTTGCAAAAAATAAAAAAAATGTGTAATCCAAATTACAAAGTTATTTACATACACACACATAGAAGCAATATAAAAGGAAATACACTGAAATATGTGTGAAGATAACTCTAGATAATAATATTGTAGATAATTTATTTTCTTTAATATCCCAAACTTTCTACAATAAACATGCATGTCTTTGCATAATCGGAAGAAAGTTATTAAATGGTTTAGAAAACAATTACTTAAAAATTGAAAGTCACCCTATTTTATCTCCTAAATAAAATGAGGGAAATGAAATAAGGGGTGGGAAGGAGAAAGAAAGTTCTTTCCTGAGGTAAGTGGAAAAGTATATGGGTATGTGAGAAAAGATTACACAAAATACTATCAACCGAATTCTAAGTAAAAACAGGAAAGAAAGGAAGGCTCTCTGGGTGTCTGTAATCCCCCTCAAGGTTTAGGAACTGGAAGGTGGCTAGTGAGAGTTCTCCAGATGGCCACTAGGGGGTTCTTGTGGTCCAGGAAGCCTTGTAGCCCAGAATAAACCCATGCCTGGTGGAGAATAAAGGGACTTGTCCAGATGGAAGAAGTCTTGTCCACATTTGTGTGTATATTCCTAAATCCTAGAATCAATGAATGTTAGATCTAAAAGGAACTTGCAGGATTTTCCAGCCTACGTCTTCATTTTAAAATTAGAAAAATGAGGGGCGCCTGGGTGGCTCAGTCAGTTAAGCGGCTGACTTCGGCTCATGTCATGATCTCGCGGTCCGTGAGTTTGAGTCCGGCGTCGGGCTCTGTGCTGACAGCTCAGAGCCTGAAGCCTGTTTCAGATTCTGTGTCTCCCTCTCTGTGACCCTCCCCCGTTCATGCTCTGTCTCTCTCTGTCTCAAAAATAAATAAACATTAAAAAAAATAAAAAAAAATAAAATTAGAAAAATGAAATGCAGAGAGGTGACTTACTAGAAGTTACATAGCTAGTGAGACACACAATTAGATAATACTCCAATCTAATCAGTGCTTTTTCTGATAAGTTACATTGGTAGAAACTGAGGCATGGTAGTACAGAAGTGACATTATCACATTGCAACCCCAAAGTGATCCAAGTGTTGAAAGTACTGATCTCCAGTTTTATTTTCACAAGGTAATAATAATAGCATATGATGTTTGGAAATATATCATATATGCCTATTATAGCTACTTTGTGTTTTTGATGTGGAGCTTAGCCCAATTCTAAGGCTGAGGAACTGTCCAAGGAATGCCCATTATTCATAGTTTGGTAGTTATTAATAGTTTTGTTTTTCCTTTCCTGGCTTAGACAACCCGAGGAATCAACTGTCATTCTCAGCTTTATTAGTAGCAAAAAACAAACAATAAATCTCAAAATGTACCACTTTAAATACACCAGATCTTTGAAATTGATGAAGTTAGGTGTAACTCTGGGTTGTTTTCTACCAGCACCTGGTCCTTAATATCCTCATCGTTTTAAGCTCTTCCTTCAAAGATTCAGTTCAAAATACCTCCTCCTGTTAGCCTCATGGTCCTCATTGCCCAGTGCCTTCCTTCCTTGTCTAATATAGCCTTCTTCTTTTCATTCATTAGTTTCAATCATCCAATTCACAAATATTTATCAAATTCCTTCTGTAAGCAAGTTTTTGTGCAAGAAGCTGTGGGGCAATACAAAGGAAAATGAATATTGGTTATTGACTCCAAGGAATTGATGGTTTAGTATAGGGAGGTAAAGATGCCTGCATATAGCTGAAATACAGGCTGCCTATGGTTTCAGATGAGAGTGGCACAACCAAAATGGTAAGGAATTACCAAAAATGGTAAGAAATTGATATTGCTTCCAACCAGGAAGATTTGGTACAGTTTCATGGGGAGCTGATATTTAATTAGGACTTTGAAGGTGGAGAAGGATATGGCAGATAGAGGACATGGATCCTCCTTCCACCACAATCCAGCTCTCCTATGTAAAAATGGATATTAATAAACAATTATCCAGCTTAAACACTGAACATGTAGTAGCTGCAAATTTATCTTCCCATGTAAGAATGTTCTGTCATCTCACAAGAAGATGAGGCATTAGTCCTGGGCAGTCCAGACAACACATCAGCTGGGATAGGAGGCACATTGTCAGCGATGTTCCTTCTCAGCACCAACTCAACTTTATACATCAAAGGGTAACAATTAACGATCACTTTGCAAAAGTTGGTCACTCTGGAGTAGTAGCCAGGGTGATAATGACCATCAGTGACTCAGGGTCCTTTGAATCTATTAAACAAGGGGACTGGTTAATAGAACCATCTTGTGTAATACAAATGTCAATAAAAGGGGCAGCCAACTAGGCTGGGCAGGGGAAGCAAGCAGTCCTACAGTGTCCAGGCAGAGAGTGAAAAGTGATCAGAATTTTAAAAGTCTTTGCAATCAATGGCATAGAGGTTGAGACGACCTTCTGAAGAGAATCTATTTGGTGAGGGATTAGAAAATGGAAGAAATGCTCTTTCCACTGCAAGGCAAAGACAGAAAATATTAAATCCAAGGCCATATTTCTTACCTATGAGCAATGGCTTAATAAGTTCCAGACAGCAGCTTTCTCTTTTAACAAATAGCTGATAGCACCTCCTTCTTAGTATCCACTCACCCAATCCTGAAGCACTCACCAACCCTCCAACACCGCCCCCCCTGCCCCCATAAACCCTGGTGACAAATCAGATTGGCATAGTTCAAGAAGAGAGATAATCACCACTGGATAAGTTGTTCTAGTGTTAGATTTTTTTTGTTCAACTATAATTACAGTGTTATATTAGTTTCAGGTGTACAACAATATGATGATTGAACAATGCTACACATTTTTTAGTGCTCATCAAGATAAGTGTACTCTTAATTGTGTTAGTGTTAATTTTGAAAACCACATCCCAAACCACAAAGTTTATGGCAACAAAATCAGATAGAGCCAGGTATACCTGAAAGAACTTGCAAAGCCCTTTAAACACAGGCGGGGTCAAAAGTGATTTAAAAATTTGAAGACTGAGGGGCGCCTGGGTGGCTCAGTCGGTTAAGCGTCCGACTTCAACTCAGGTCACGATCTCACGGTCCGTGAGTTCGAGCCCAGCATCGGGCTCTGGGCTGATGGCTCAGAGCCTGGAGCCGGCTTCAGATTCTGTGTCTCCCTCTCTCTCTGCCCCTCCCCCGTTCATGCTCTGTCTCTCTCTGTCTCAAAAATAAATAAACGTTAAAAAAAAATTAAAAAAAAATATGAAGACTGAGAGTGAGGTCACTGCATACTTGCAAAGTTGTATGCATTGGGCCCTTCTGTGAGCAGCTACTTCTTTTCTTGGGAACCCCTTAATGCATTTTCAGCCAGGGTAGAACAATTTCCCTGCGCTTAGCAGACCCATCATGTCCAGTTTCCTGAATCTGAGGCAGTTTGGTTAAAGTTTGATGCTAGTGAGATTTGCATCAAATACACAGTCATCCTGTGGCCATTTCCTGTTGTGCCAAGAATAATTCTGTTCATAGCTCCAGGCAGAACAAAAGTTCAGCTTCAAGCTGCCAATTAAAGTGTTTGAATGGGAGAAGGACAGCAAAGATAAAAAGTATAAGATTATTCAGAAGGAAAAAAAAATCCAAATACATGAAATTCTGATACCACTAACCAGAGGTTGTACTGATATCTCTATGCGCCAAGAACAGTAATGAAAGGCAGGTCTCAGAAGAGAAGTGGTATGTGGGATGAAGTTAGAATCCATTTGGGAGATGGATCATTAGTCCATCAGACTGTTAATATGTAAAGCCTTACAACACTATCATCCTTGAATTGAGTCCCATGGGGATTGTTTTAGTTATCTATTGCTGCATAAAAACCACTCCAAAGTTTAGTGGCTTAACACAACAAACATTCATTATCTCGCAGCTCTCTTAGTTTTCTGGGGGTCAGGAATCTTCTGACATGGCTTAACTGCATCTCTGGCTTTGTGTCTGTCACAAAGCTGCAATCAGGGTATCAGTGAGGGCTGCAGTTGCAGTCATCTCAAGGCCCAGTTCACCGGGGATCTACTTCTAAGCTCAGTCACGTGGCCATTGGCAAACCTCAGATTCTTGGCTGTTGTCTGAAAGATGTCAGTCAGTTCTTTGCCACATGGATGTCTCTAGTTCATAACATAGCAAATGGTTTATCTCAGAGAGCAAGTCAGGAGAGAATGAGAGAGGGCTCAAAACAAGCCACAGACTATTAAAAATCTAATAACTCCACTTTATAGCAAAAAATATTATAAAGTACATAAGTATTTCTACAGAAAATAAGAAAATAATGTTAATAATTTTAAAAACTATAACATTTGCCATGATTTCCAGGGTTCTTTTACATGCATGCTTATTATTTAATCCACAAAATAAATTTTGAGGTAAGCAGTCACTATGATCATTAGATGTAAAATGCACAATCTTAGTCTTAGAACTAAGTTGAACTGAGTTGCCCTGCTTCTAAGTGTTATTTTTAGGAAAAATTGTAAATAATTGGTATTTCTGGATTAATGACTCTGTCTAGGCCTATAATGACACATAGCAGTTGCTAAATTGGGCCAATTTCTTTTTTTTTTTCTCAATTTGTGTTTTACCGAGAGCACCTAATAACTTGAAAGAGGTTCCATGCTAAAAGAGAATTATACTGATGAGGACATTTGTTTGCTGGCCAGGAATCACTAATCATCACCCAGCAAACATTTACAGTCATCACCTTGGTTATTTTATTTTCTGATGTTGAATTATTGTCTTAAATAATGCCATTGTCACGAATTGAATTGTCCAGTAAAGGTATGGAAAAGGAATTATCAGGATAATACATTACTGCTATATATTCAAAGGATCTGACATTTCAATATTTGCATTATTTAGTAATGTTTCTTGCCACATACAGGCATCCAGGAATATTTAATTAGTCTACGTGTGATAGAATGGCACATTTCCCACACATTGCAGTAAACAAGCAAGCAAGCAAACAAACAAATTATTGCCCTAATCAGGAAGATGCAATAAAAATGAACTTTATAATATACTTCCCCACTGGGACAGAACAACAACAACAAAAAAACTCTTTGAGCATAATAAGGGATCTAACAATGTACGAACAGTGCAGGAGATTTATCCTTGAAGTAAAGTTATTTCTTTCTTTTTTTTAAGTTTATGTATTTATTTTGAGAGAGAACAAGCAGGGTAGGGGCAGAGAGAGAAGGGACAGAGAGAGAATCCCCAGCAGATTCCCCGCTGTCAGTGCAGAGCCCAATGCAGGGGTTGAACCTAAAAACCATGAGATCATGACCTAACCTGAAATCAAGAGTCGGACGCTTAACCGACTGAGCCACTCAGGCAGCCCATATTTTCTTTTTTAAAGTAACTGAAGTCAATCAGAAGAGAAAGAAAAAACAAGCTGCTAAGAAGAGACCAGACAGCTCAGTGACTTTTTTTTTTTAACCTCTACTTCCTCCAGGACTAAAGATTATCCTCTCCCTACTCAGTAACAGAAATGGTGGAGAAAGAGCAGAGTTCTAAAAATGGGGCTAGGAAGCAAGCCCAGCTTAGTATTGAAGAGGTGAGGCATTTTTAGTGAATAGAAGAAATGAAGAGTGAGACACCAAAGATGGCTAGATCCGGGGAGAAAGGAATAAAGCCTAGGGTTGGGGTGCATATCCTCTCCATCAAAGGAATTACCTCATGGGTATATAAAGAGAGTAGGCCCTGAAGCTTCCTGCTAGTGGATGATGAAACTGGATGGGTTATTGAATGCAGGTACCACACTTAACAGTATACAAAATTTCACCTTTTGCTCTCTGTTTATGTGGATCTCTTACTGTGAATTTTATTATTTCTTCCTCGGTTCCAGGTTTGGGAGAGACAAGTCTTTTGGTACCCCCATTCACGGGGCCATCTCTGATCACAGACTGGCTCCTGGGACCTCTTTGGTAAAAATGATGGTAAGACCAAAAAGCTGCGTTGGCCTTACATGGCTAACTCTCCAGTAAGTCTAGCCACCCTGACAATTTTCTCAGCAACAATATGGTATATTTCATCTCTCAGTATAGCACCTAAATTTGGAAAATTGTTGTCTCTTTGGTTTTATGAAACTGTAAATAGATTAGCATTTGTGTTCATTTAATCTTTCCTAAAGCAAATAGGCTCCAAGTCCTGTACAGTTCCTTGGGAAAAGTCAGAAGCTGAGACAGATGGGCTAGAATTTCTAGTTCCAAGGGGAACTAGAAACTGTAGGTGTATGTCAGACATGGTATTTCTCTGTACTTTCATAATTTTAGCACTTGGCTTCGATGGAAGACTTTTCAGGAAGTAATGGTGTGAAATGTTGCAAGGTGCCTTTCTCTGCAAGTGTTTTTTGTTTGTTTGTTTTTTTCTTTTTTCTTTCTCTCTCCAAATTTTTATTTAAATTCCAGTTAGTTAACACAGTGTAATATTAGTTTCAGGTATAGAATTTAGGGATTTATTACCTACATACAACAGTCTCTGCTAGGGTTTTCAGTTTTTGCTTATGTTGCGGCTTTTCTGGAAATTTGAGGCAAATAAGATTATCTTATTACAGATGACCATTACTTTCCTTCAGTTAAAGTTAAAACAGATGACCATTACTTTCCTTCAGTTTTAGACCCATTGTGTGTGTGTGTAACTATTCCTTAGGTGTTCTTATTTACATCCTGGGTATGAATGCCCATTTGGCAGCTGAGGATAATGTCATTTACTGTAGCAGCTGCTGTTTCTCACCAGGTGTGAGGTGGGCAGGTTAGAGATTATTGCCCTTAACAATGCATAAATCAAAAACACTACAAAAGGTTTTTGAAGACAGACCTAAAGTACAAATTTAAAACTTAGCATCTGTTTAAGGACTGCAGGTCTTGGTATCCACTCTGGTAAATGGAGATTTGTGTTTTTTCCTCCAGATATTCTTTGAGAATACACTCTTTTCACCTTTGGCAAACATTTCTCTTTTATTAATAGCCTATGTCTGACTCCTTGGTTTATCAGAAACACTAGGGATATGGCATAATAATGTTTATCAAATTTAAGCCAGCAACCCAGTCTTACTGCTTTTGAGTAAAATGAAGAATTGAATGGAATATATTGACTTATCTGTCACCAAAATTCAACAGAAAAAAAAGTGTACTTGCTTTCGTAGCAGACTGAAAATTTAAGTGGAATAAGAGAAAATAAGTAAAGTAACTGAAGAGATTCAAAGCTTGCCCACATTTGGGAAACTTTCATGCTTTTCCAGAAATGCAGATAAATAGCAATCTTGGGGTTCCATTGCAAGACATTATGTTTTCAATTTCTAGTTCAGGTACTATATTGTGGACTATATTTGTTAGGGTTCTCTAGAGAGACAGAACCAATAGGCTGTATATATCTCTATATGTATGTGTCTATTTATCTATCAATTTATTTTTTTTTTAATTTTGTAATGTTTATTTATTTTTGAGAGACAGAAACAGAGTGCGAGTGGGGGAGGGGCAGAGAGAGAGGGAGACACAGAATCCAAGTCAGGCTCCAGACTCTGAGCTGCCAGCACAGGGCCTGACGCAGGGCTTGAACTCATGAACTGTGAGATCATGACCTGAACCAAAGTCAGGCCTGAACCACCCAGGCGCCCCATCAATCAATTTATTTAAAAGAATTGGCCTACATGAGCAAGTCCAAAATCTGGAGAGAAAGAAAGCAGGCAGCCTGGAGACCCAGGGAAGAATTAATGTTTTGTCTTAAGTCAGAAGATAATCCAGAGGCAGAATTCCTTCTTTCTTAGGAGATTTCAATCTTTTTCTCTTAAGATCTTCAACTTGAGTGAATGAGGCCCACTGTATTATAGAGGGTAATCTACTTTGCTCAAAGTCTACTTAATTACATCTAAAAATTTCCTTCACAGCAACATCTAAATTGGTATTTAACTAAACAACTGACTTTCATAATCTGACCAAGTGGATAGGTATTCCAATTTTTTTTAGCACCATTTGCTGAAAGATTATCCATTCTTCATTGAATTGCCTTTGTACCTTTGTCAAAAATTAGTTGACAATATTTTCAGAGGCTACTTATGGTCTTCCTATTCAGATGGGTTTCACTGATCTGTGTATTACACTTTTAGTAATACCACACTGTTGTATTACTGTTGCTTACAGAAGTCTTGAGATTACTCAAAAGAAATCCTCCCATATTGTTCTTTTCAAAATTATTTAGACTATTCTAGTGTCTTTGTTTTCCACATAAGTTTTAAAATTGATTGATATCAACAAAAAAGCTTGCTAAGATTTTATTGGGATTAGATTGAATATGTAGATCAAATTGGGAAGAATTGACATCTTAACCATATTGACTTTTCCAATCTATGTACATTTATTCTGAATTTATTTTGATATTCTTGGATTTCTTTAATCAGTATCTTACAGTTCTGCATACAGAACTTGTATATTCTTGGAAAAATTTATACATAATGCATTTTTGGTGACATTATAATTTTATTTTAGATTACTAATATTAGTATATAGAAAATCAACTGACTTTTGTATACTGACTTTGTTTCCTGAGCCCTTGCTTAACTCACTTATTACTAGTTTCATCCAGTAAGTTTTTTAATAGATTCCTTGGGATTTCCCACATAGGCAATCCTGTCTTCTGCCAACAGAGAGTTATATGTCTTTTTTGTGATAGGTGTAACTTTTCTTTCTTTTTCTTACCCGAATGAACTAGCCAAGTCTTCCAGTACGGTGCTGGCTATGAGTGGTAAGAAAGGATATCCATGCCTTGAGTCTGATAGTGAGGGTAAAGTATTCAGTCTTTGGGCATTAAGTATGATGCTAGGTTTTCTATATGTATCCTTTGTTAGGTTGAAGGAGTTTCACTCTGCTCCAAATTGGGGAGGTTTTCATCATGAATCGGTTTTGAAGTATATCATATGATTTTTTATACTCATTGATATGATAATTTTCTTTCTCACTCTATTAATATGAATTACATTGGTTGATTTATGAGAATTAAACCAGCATTGTATTCCTAGGATGAACCCCATGTAGGCATGATGTATTATTCTGTTTACATATTAATGAGTTTTATTTCATATGTGTTGTTAGAGATCTTTGCTTCTATGTTCATGAGTGATATTGGTCTTTAGTTTTCTTTTGTTGTAATGTTTTAGTCTGGTTTTGATATTAGGGTAACTATGACCTCAGAAAATAAATTAGAAAATATTCCCTTCTTTTCTATGTTCTGAAAGATACTGTGTAGAATTTATATTATGTTTTCCTGAAGTATTTGAACAAATTCACCAGTGAAACAATCTGGGCTTGGTGTTTCTTCTTTCTTATGTTTATGGAATATTTTTAATTAATAAATTAATTTCTTTAATAGATATAGGGATATTCAGGTTATCTGTTTTCCTTGAGAGAATTTTGATAGTTTGTATTTTTCAAAGAATTATTCCATTTCATCTAAATTTTTGAATTTATAGTTATAGAATTGTTCTTAACATTTCTTTATTATCATTTTAATGTCTATGGATAAGTAGTGATAGCCCCTTTTATCATTCTTCACATTGGTAATTTTTGTCTTTCTTTTTCTTTCCTTGTTACCATAGCTAAAAATTTGTCAGTTTTATTATTCTTTGCAAATAATCAGATTTTGGCTTCACTGATTTTCTCTATTGTTCTCCTGTTTTTAACTTAATTGATTTTTGTTCTCATTTTTACTGTTTCCCTTTTTCTGCTTGTATATGTTTAGTTTGCATTTCTTTCTCTAACTTGAATTTTCTTTCCTAGATGGAAACCTAGGACATTGATTTATTGGCAGGTCTTTCTTCTTTTAAAATATATTCATTTTATGCTATAACTAGCCTCTTGGCACTGCTTTTGCTGCATCCTACAATTTAAAAAAAATTTAATGTTTATTTATTTTTGAGAGAGAGAGAGAGAGAGAGAGAGAGAGAGAGTGCTGGCGTGCATGCATGAGTAGGGGAGGGGCAGAGAGAGGGAGACAAAATCTGAAGCAGGCTCCAGGCTCTGAGCTGTCAGCACAGAGCCCAGGGGAGGGCTTGAACTCACAAACCATGAGATCAGGCCCTGAGCCGAAAAGGGATACTTAACCAACTGAGCCACCCAGGTGCCCCATCCTACAATTTTTGATAAGGGATTTGCATTATAATTAAGTTCAAAATATTTAAAATTTCCTTGATTTCCTTTTAACCCACTGATTATTTAGAAAGGTATTGTTTATTTTCCAAGTATTTGGGTACTTTTTTTTTTTTTTTTTAGCTTTAGTAGTGACTTTTAGTTTAATTCCATTATGGGATCAGAGTATCCTTTGCATAATTTATATTCTTTTACATTTGTTAAGGTTTACTTTACGAACTGGAATGTGGTCTAGCTTTGTGAATGTTTCATGTGCAATTGAGAAAAGTGTGTATTTTGACGTAGGTGTTTAGAGTGTTCTATAAATATCAATTATGCCAAGTTGGTTAATAGTGGTGTTCAAGTGTATATTTATCCTTACTAAATTTTTGCCTGCTTGTTTGTGGTGGTGAAGTCTCCAACAATAAAAATGGATTTATCTGTTTCTCCTTTTAGTTTCATCAGTGTTTGTCTCATGCATTTTGATGTCATATTGTTAGGTGCATACATGTTTAGGGTAGTTATGTCCTCTTGGAGAGTTGACCCTTTGTTATTGTGTAATGTTGCTTTTTATTCTTGAAAATTTTCCTTGTTCTGAAGTTGGCTTGGTCTAAAATTAATATAGTTACTTCAGCTTTCTTTGATTTGTGGTATAACTTTTTCTATCCCTATACTTTAACATTTTTTGTTGAAATAAATTTCATATGACATAAAATCTAGCATTTCAAAGTGTCCAATGGAATGGTTTCCATTATACTCGGTGCTGTGTGACCATCAGTATTATCTAATTCTGGAATATTTCCATTACCCCAAAATAACTTCTAAGCTGTTGACAACCAATCCTGATTCCCCACCGCCTCCAATGCCTGGCAGTCCCTAACATACTTTCAGTCTCTATGGTTTTGCCCATTCTGGCTATTACACATAAATGGAATCATATACTATGTGACATTTTGTGTCTGACTTCTTTCATTTAGCCTAATGTTTGCAGGGTTTTCCACTTGCAACATATTTCAGTACTCCATTGCTTTTTATGGCTGATTAATATTTCATTGTATGAACATATCACATATTGTTTTTCCATTCATTAGTTGCTGGGCATTAGGATTATTTCAATTTTTAGGCTATTATAAATTATGCTGTTATGAACATTTGTGTACAAGTTTTTGAGTGAACATGTGCTTTCAATTGTCTTGAATATATCTATAAGAAGAATTTCTTGGTCATATAGTAATTCTTTGTTTAACTTTTTGAGGAACTGCCAAACTGTTTTCTACAGCAGGTCCACCCCTTTGCTTTAGTCCATATGATTCTATATTCGAAGCGGGTTTCTTGTAGATGACATGGACTCAGGTCTTGCTTTTTTTTTAATATATTTTTTTAAATATTTATTTATTTTTGAGAGAGACAGAGACAGAATGCGAGTGGGTTAGGGGCAGAGAGAGAGGGAGACACAGAGTCTGAAGCAGGCTCCAGGCTCCGAGCCATCAGCACAGAGCCCGATGTGGGACTCGAACCCACAGAGCTGTGAGATAGATCATGACCTGAGCCGAAGTCAGGCACTCAACCGACTGAGCCACCCAGGCTCCCTTAGGTCTTACTTTTTTATCCAATATGAAAATCTCTTTTAACAAAGTGCATTTAGACCATTCACATTTATAGTGATTATCGATTGTTGGATTAGAATATACCATCTTGCTGTTTTCTATTTGTTGCATTTGTCTTTGTTTCTTCATTTTCTGACTTCTCTCATTTCACTTGAATATTTTTTGTGATTCCATTTTATCTCATCTATTCATTTATCATTCATACTTCATTTTAAACTTTTAAAGTGCTTTATAAATATAAACCATGGGTTTACAATATATATTTTCAAATAATCCAACTGTCTTCAAATAATGCTGTACCTTTTCATATATAGTAACTTAGAATATTTCCAATCAGTCTCCATTTTCAGTAAAAATAAACTCTTTCTGTAAAAATAAGCTCTTCCTCACATTTGCCAAGACCCATCATCTGATACAACCACAATGAAATGTAGTAAGCTCATATAAAGTAGCTTACAAAACTACTCCTTCAATTAAGTGGTTCATTTTATGTAAGTTGCTATTCAAAATGAAGATGGAGAAAATAGGTTATAGATAATTACACCATATTTGAAAGCTCATTTTCATGAGTGACTGCAATTAAAAATATTGTACAATTTTATCTAATAAATCATAGTGCAAAAAATCAAGATGATCCTGTTTTTGTAGTGATGGCTCCTTAATTGTTCCCTATTTAGCTTTGTATTTGCCAATGTCCATACAAGTGCCAGTCTCCATTGAAATGGGATTTGTTTTTTGTTTTTTGTTTTTTTCCTGGTATTAGGAATAAATGAAGTTCCTACCTGGAATATAAACCAAAACAATAAACATAGGTAAACCTAACAAAAGTTGTTGCAGTATAAAGTAGTTTAGTCACGTTGTAGGAGAGTTTAGCAGTATTTCTTTTTTTTAATTTTTTAATCGTTATTTATTCTTAGAGAGAGCGTGAGCAAGCGTGGGAGGGGCAGAGAGAGAGGGAGACACAGAATCCAAAGCAGACTCCAGGCTCCGAGCTGTCAGCACAGAGCCTGACGTGGGGCTTGAACCCACAAACTGTGAGATCATGACCTAAACTGAAGTTGAGGCTTAACCGACTGAGCCACCCAGGAGACCCAGCAGTATTTCTTAAAACTGAAAATGTGTACACCCTGCGACCCAGATGTCCTGCTTCCATGTGTATACAAGGAGATATGTAGAATGCTGTTTTGTTATTATAGTGGTATGAAATAAAACACAGCCTAAATGTCTATCAACAGATAAATGAGCACTGCATATGCATGGTAATCAAAATAGAATAGATAAAAGTGGCATATTCATATGACATGATACTATATAGCAGTTAAAAGGAATGCATTAGCTCTCCATGTGTGAACAGAAATATATGTAAGTGTTTTTTATGAGACTAAGAAAGCTGCCCATTACACATGGATAGAGAAGTAGGACAAATGCTAAGAAGACTCAAAGTTATAACCATTGTTAAATGGTTCCAGAGACAGACTGGGATAGACAGAGTGGGAGAAAGCTGGAATTGTGTTTCATATTCAAATAAAAATTTAATTTTTATTACAATGTTTTATTTTTTATAAGCTATATCAGTAAGATGAGTCTAAAATATACTGTGACACACATGCCCCCCCACACCCCCCCCAAATATCACTTATTTAAAATAACAAAGGTTTATTTCATACTCATTTTGCTTGTTTATCATGGTTTGGCAGAGGTGACTATTCATTTAATTTACTCAAGGACTTCTGATGGAACAGCCACTATCTCAAAAGCTAGAGGATAAAGGAAATGCTAGTGGCTTTTGCACCGACAGTTAGAACCATGAACCTGGGGGGCGCTGGGGTGGCTCACTTGGTTAAGCAACCAACTTCGGCGCAAGTCACGATCTCATGGTTTGTGGGTTCAAGCCCTGTATCGGGCTCTGTGCTGACAGCTTGCTCAGAGCCAGGAGCCTGATTCGGTTTCTGTGTTTCCTTCTCTCTCTGCCATTCTCCTTCTCACCCTCTGTCTCTCTCTCTGTCTCTCAAAAATAAATAAATGTTAAAAAATTTTTTTTAAATATTAAAAAAAATGTTGAGCCTGGAAGTAGTATTTAACAGTCCTACTCACAAGTAATAGGCCAGAAATAATCATATGGTGCCACTAACCCATAATTGGTTGCGAGAGTGCCGTAAGCCAAGAATATGAAGAAACAGAAATATTCAGCGTGAAAAATTAATGCCCACCACACAGCAGAGTTTATTTTTCCTACAAGTGATTATCTAAAAATTGAATGAAACAGTAATTTAGTTAATGAAAAACGTATGGCAAGTGTAAATGCACAGGCTAATATGACAATTATGTGAATTTATAGCATAAAAAACTTTGAGTAATGGATTAATGTAACTTTTGAAAGAGTATTCTCACCGACAAGTTACAAAGTTTTGTCCCTGGTCTTGAACTTTGCAGCATTTTTATGAGGGAAATGCATGAAAATAAATTATGCAGATGACATTCCCTTAATGGTGAATAATATTTACTACATCTTACAGTCACTAGTCGTGAGAAAGGAGCATAGGCCCATTTGCTTCCAGCCAAAATGGAATATTAGAGAACAGATTTTTTTTTTTTAATTGAGGATAGTTGACACACTATGTTACATTTGTTTCAGGTGTACATCAGTGATTCAATGTCTATGTTATGCTCACCACAAATGTAACTACTATCTCTCACCTTACAATATTATGACAATAACTGATTAAATCCCCTGTGCTATGCCGTTTTGTCCCGTGACTTATTCATTCCATGACTGGAAGCCCATATCTCCCATTCTCCTTCATCCATTTTGCCCAATCCCCCACAGTCTTCCTCTCTGGCAACTGTCAATTTGTTCTCTGTTTTTATAGGTCTGAATCTGCTTTTTTGATTGTTTATTAATTTGCTTTATTTTTAAAATTCCACATATAAATGAAATCATACAGTGTTTGTCTTTCTCAGTCTGACTTATTTCACTTAGCATAATACCCTTTAGTATTTGTGACATTTGTGACATCCACGTTGTCACAAATGGCACTATCTCATTCTTTTTTTATGGCTGATTAATATTGCAGTGCATATATATATATATATATATATATATATATATATGCTGCATCTTCTTGATCCATTTTTCTATTGATGGACACTTATATTCCTTCCATATCTTGGCTATTGCAAATAATGCTGCAGTAAACATACAGGTGCATATATCTTTTCAAATTAGTGTTTTTGTTTTCTTTGAGTAGATACTCAGTAGTGGAATTATTGGATTACGTGGTATTTCTATTTTTAATTTTTTGAGGAACCTCCAACTGTTTTCCACAGGGGGTACACCAGTTTGCACACCCATCAACAGTACATCAGGGTTTCCTTTACCCCACATCCTACCAACACTTATTACTTCTTGTCATTTTGATTTTAGCCATTCTAACAGGTATAAGGTAATATCTCACTATGATTTTGATTTGCATTTCCTAGAATATTAGTGATACTGAGCGTTTTTCATATGTCTGTTGACCTTTAATATGTCTTCATTGAAAAAATGTCTATTGAAGTCCACTGCCCATTTTTTAATTAGATTGTTGTTTTTGTTTTTGTGTTTTGTTTTTTGGGGTTTTTTTTGGTATTGAGTTGTAGAAGTTCTTTACATATTTTGGATATTAACCCCTTATCAGATATATCATTTGAAAATATCTTTGAAAATGCTTTTTTGTTTTGTTTATGGTTTCTTTTGTGTTGCAAAAGTTTTTATTTTGATATACTCACAATAGTTTATTTTTGCTTTTGTTTCCCTTGCCTTAGCAGACATATCTAGAAAAATGTTTGCTCAGCTGATGTCAGAGAAATTAGTGCCTGTGTTCTTTTCTAGGATTTATATGGCTTCAGGGCTCACATTTAGATCTTCAAAACATTTTGAGTTTATTTTTGTGCATGGTGTAAGAAAGTGGTCCAGTTTCACTCTTTTGTGTGTAGCTGTCCAGTTTTCCCAACACCATTTGTTGAAGAGATTGTGTTTTTCCCATCGCATATTCTTGACTCTTTTGTTGAAGAGTATTGACCATATAATTGTGGGTTTGTTTCTAGACTTTCTATCCTGTTCCATTTATCTATGCATCTATTCTTGTGCTAGTACCATTCTGTTTTGATTATTACAACTTTGTAGAATATCTTGAAATCTGGCATTGTGATACATCCAGCTTTCATTTTCCTTCTCAAGATTGCTTTGGCTATTTGAGGTTTTCTTTGATTCCATACAATTTTTAGTATTATTTTTTCTAATTCTGTGAAAAATGTTATTGGTATTTTGATAGGAGTTGCATTGAGTCTGCAGATTGCTTTGGGTATTGTGAACATTTCAACAATATTAATTCATCCAATCCATGAGCATAGAATATCTTTCCATTTTTGGTTTCATTATTGTCAGTTTCTTTCATCGGTGTTTTATGGTTTTCAGGGTACAGGTCTTTCATCTCCTTGGTTAAATTTATTACTAGGTATTTTTTTCTTTTTGATGAAATTGTAAATGGAATTGTTTTCTTAATTTCTCTTTCTGCTACTTTGTTATTATTGTATAGAAATGCTACTGGTTTCTGGGTAGTAATTTTGCATCCTGCAACTTTACTGAATTCATTTATTAACTCTAGTAGTTTTCAGTGGAGTCTTTTGGGTTTTCTATGTACAGTAACATATCATCTGCAAATATTGACAGTTAAACTTCTTCTCTTACTTCGTTATTTCTTCCTTTTTCTTGTCTGAATGCTGTGGCTAGGACTTCTAGTACTATGTTGAATAAAAGTGGCAAGAGTGGACACCCTTGTCTTGTTTCTGATCTTAGAGGAAAAGCATCAAAGAACAGATTTACATTCCCACCTAAAACAAGTAAAAAACTGTATGTAATAAAATAAACAATAATATTCAAGACTTTAGAGGTAAGACTACAAAGGATGGTAACACATGAAACATGAGAAATGAATAGAATGAGTCCTGTGATTAACCCAGCCTACTGCCTTGTGAAATTTACCAAGCTGTGGTTCAAAAAGAAGAAATCTAGGTAGGGCTCAGCAGTTTCACTGGTTAAGGAAAAGAATCTCAGAATTTTCAGAGATCAAGGGAACTAGAGTTCATTGGAAAAGTACTAGAAGGTAGCACGTTGAATAGAGAGAAATATCTGGATAATATTTGGAAGATTACTGGTAAGTAGATGTATACAAGGACTCTTCCCAAGACTAGAAAAGAACTACTAAAAATGATTAGAGGGAACAGTACTCAGAGACCACTGCAGACAGGAATGGTGCCTTTCTCCATCAGCCAGACTAAGGAAACTCATAAGTCACAGCACATTGGGTAGAGCACTAAGAAGGATCTTGCCTTAGTAATGCAGAATAATTAGCTCTAGACCAATCTTGGTTTCATCGTAAAAGCAAAATGTAAAGTAACCAAACTATTTCCAAATAGCTACATCTCAGAAGAAAGCTCAAGAATGGAAATAGTAATATATTCAGCATCCAATAAGGTAAAATGCATAATGTTTGACACCCAATCAAAAACTACCAGGCATGCCCAAAAGCAGGAAAACTCATTCTATAATGAAGAGAAACCTCAATCAATTGAAACCAACCCAAAACTGACACAAATGTCAGGTATAACAAAGATATTAAAACAGTTATTAAAACTGGGTTCCATATGTTCAGAAAGCTAAAGGAAAGATTGAACATGTTAAATACAGGCATGGTTTACATACAAAGACCCAAATCAAACTTCTAGAGATAAAAAGTGCAAAGTCTGAGATGATAAATATTCTCGATGACTTTAAAGGATGATTATACATTGTAAAGGAAAGATTACTGAACTTGAAGACATAACAGAAATGATCTGAAATAAAACATACAGAGGGGGAAAAAACCCTCAAAAGACTCAAAATAAATTAACAGAACACCTGAAGCTGTAGGATAACTATATGCAGCCTAATATATATTTCATTAAAGTATCCAAAGAAGCATCAAGTGCAAGCAGGATAGAAAAAAAAATTTAAAGAAAAAATGGTCAATTTTTTTTCAAATTTGATGAAAATTATATATCAACAAATTTAAAAGGCTGAAGAAATTCTCAGGCATACTGTGATTTTTCATCAAAAACAATAGAAGCTAGAATACAGAGGAGCAACATCTCTAAAGTAACGAAAGAGAAAAAAAACAACCAAAAATTCTATATTCGTCAAACACATCTTTCAAAAACAAATATAAAATAAAGAGATTTCCAGACACACAAAGCAAAATAATTCATCACCAGAAGACCCACACAATGACCAAGGAATTCTTTGAGTTAGATGAAAAATAATACCAGATGAACATATGGATCTACAAAAAGGGCCAAAGAACATAGTGGTAACTGTGAATATACATAATATTTTTCTTATTATTTAAATTGATATAAAAGACTATTTATTGTTTAAAGAAGAATAAATAAAAATGTAGTGTGGAGTTTATAACATATACAAGAAAAGAAATCAGGCCTGATTTACAGAGTCCATATGGTAGAGTAGCACTACCTCGAAGTTAAGATTTCCAACAGTATAGCACTCCATGGTTGGCCTAAAGGAGTATAGGAAAGGGAAATTGCCATAGCTAGAATCTTATATTGACGTTTTGAGATTTAACATGGAAGGAGCAAAATTTGAAAATTTAGATCAGTTGATAGATAGACGATAGATGGATAATTATATCTAATATATGAGTGGGTTTCTCAAGATGAACAGAGTATGAAGATATTTATATTTAATATGCATGCTCACCAGTCATCCCATTCGGAGGAGGTTCTAAATAATTAGGTGGACATAATGATATCTTTTCTCTGCTCTTCCAGAGGGCAAGTTCTAGGCTAGCTTGTTAGTGGTGACTTTGCTGACCTTTACTCTCCCATTCTTCCAATTTAATGTAAATCTACAATTCCCTTTATTATAACGATTTATACATGGAATGCAAAGAGTGGTTTCTTTTTTGATGACTAAAGCCTGGCAGATACAACATGCCATAAAGATAATAAGCATGAAATATTACACTTTTTTTTTTAATGTTTATTTATTTTTGAGAGGGCATGCACACGTGAGCTGGGGAGGGGCAGAGAGACAGGGAGACAAAGAATCCCAGGCAGGCTCCCTGCTGTCAGCACAGAGCTTGATGCAGGACTTGAACCCATGAACCACAAGATCATGTTCTGAGCTGAAATCAAGAGTTGGATGCTTAACTGACTGAGTCACCTGGGCTGCCCCAAAATATTTAGAGGCATAACTCCAATTACAAATTTATAGAATTAGAAAGATAGGGCTTAGCAGCATGTTTGAATGACACAGTTTTTTCATTAATAAAACTTCAAGTTGCATGAAGAGTGCAGTATCTCTATTAGAGACATTTTTGCTCCCCTTTATACTTTTTGAGAACAATACCTAGAGTAAACCATTCTGTTTTAGAGGCTGCAATTGAGTAGACACACAGATGCAGGTTAAGAGAATGCAAGCTATGCCATGAACTAAGCTATTTAAAGTCTTTTGAATTTTAGCCTGGGATAGAGAAGATCAGGTAGGATGGAAAATGTAGTGGGCTAGAGGATACAAGGCTATATATTTGTAGTATTATTATATGGAAGAAGTTTTAATTTTGAATTTTAATATCATAAAGGTACAGGACTAACCAACCAAAAATTTTATTGTTTTTGAGGCAATTATTAAGATGTAATATATGCATTTACAAATCAGTGATCTCAAATAATCCTCTTCCATTTCATTTATTCTTTCATTGAACAATCACGTATACACTAAGTTCTGTGTTTCTTCTTCCAAAATATAGCTTTTCTGTGTCTGCTTTTTACCACCTCTGCATTCTGCTCTCTACCCCAAGCCACCATTCTGGAAAATGGCTATAGCTCCTGGCTGGCTTCCTCATCTCCATTCTCAGTTTCTTATATATTCTTATCAGACCGACCAGAAAGATAGTTTAAAATGGGAATTGTGGAGCACGTGGTTGGCGCAGTTGGAAGAGCATGTGACTTAATCTTGGGGTCGTGAGTTTGAGTTCCACACTGGGTGTAGAAATTACTTAAAGTAAATAAATAAAATTTAAAAAATAAATAAAATTTTTAAAAAATCTGAGTTAAGAATTACATCTTTTGATCTTACCACTTTCCCACTGAAAACTTTCCTGTAGCTTCCTGTTTCTCCTAGGATAAATTCTAAAACTCCTTGACAATAGGTAAAAGACCCTTCTTTTAACCTTCTTTTTTTTTTTTGCCCTACTGTGCACTGATCTTTTTCTCTTTCAATATACTCCTGACACGCCGGCCCCTTTAGTTATTTAAATGTTCTGAGGTCTTTTCTGCCCACTGGACTTCCTATGATGTTTCCTCTTCCTGGAATAATGTTCTTCTGACCTTTTTCCTCCTTCTTACTTCTAACCTATGTATTTCATCTCAGTTTAATTTAATGGCTCTCTACCAGCAGTGATTTGGCAATATCTTGAGACATTTTGGGTTGTTACACCTGGAATGGTGCTTATGACATCTAGTAGGTAGAGGTCAGGAAACTGCTAAACATTATACAATGTAGAGGACAGCTCTCTACAACAAAGAATTGTCCAGCCTAAAATGTCAATAATGCTGGAGTTGAGAAACTCTTGTTTATTTGTGACTTCCTGAAAGTTTTCAGTTAATATAAAATTAATTCACTTTCTTTATCTCTTACCATGCTGTTCTTTTGCTCAGCAATTCATCTAAATTTTTAATTATGTATTCAGTTCTTTATCTATTTGTTTAATGCCTGTTTTCCTCGCTGGACTGTAAATTCTATGAGAACAGAAAACCTATCTGTTTGTTTCCCTGTTGTACAGTCAGTGTATGGCACAATATCTGGCACACAGAAATAATCAATAGTAATTGTTCTAAGAATTATTAAATGAGGTTTATTATTGCGTAGGACACTATTTTAGAAATCAGGTGTAAACAGTCATTCAACACAGTGTCATTCAAGTCCAGGAAAAATGTAGCAGAGCACTAAGACATACAAATAACCAATTACAGTACAGACAAGATGAAAATAACATCCTAAATGGAGTTTAAAGTAATGAGATAGATAAATTCAGAGGAAGGAAGGCATAATTACCATGAATTTGGGCTTAGGGAAGACATTATCATTGTCTTCACTATCGTTTTTTGGATGATAGCCAATTGATTGGCAGAATAGAATTATCTTTTCTGATCTGTGAGGTGACACATGGCTTAACTCACCACATTACCAAATGGTAATTTCTTAGAGACTTTGCAGTATTAATTTTCTCCACAATTGTAAATGAGAAACTGGAGCTTCATGGGCTTAAAATAATAATTCTATTTTGTGATGGTCATTTGAATATATTTCCAAAACTAATTATGGTGTTCTGAGAAGCCCAGAACTCTATTTATCCTGGATCCCAATTCCTAGATACTGATAGGATGCAATCCCAGATCATTCTAAATGTGAAAAGATTTATAATTAGCTAGTTAATATCACTTCCATTTTGGAAATTTAAGATTGTCTGGGTCAAAATTGAGTTAGGGTTAGGGGTGCCTGGGTGGCTCAGTTGGTTAAGTGTCCGACTTTGGCTCAGGTCATGATCTCGCGGTCTGTGAGTTCAAGCCTCACGTTAGGCTCTGTGCTGTCAGCTCAGAGCCTGGAGCCTCTTTCAGATTCTGTGTCTCCCTCTTTCTCTCTCTTCCCCCGCTCATGCTCTGTGTCTCTCTTCTCAAAAATAAATACATGTTAAAAAAATTGAGTTAGGGTTAAACTTCCTCTGTGTGTGTGTGTGTGTGTGTGTGTGTGTGTGAGTGAAAGAGAGAGAGATACACACACATGCATATACATGTGCATATGTATATACATACACACCCACGTAAATACACAGGAACATCTCCGACTACAGATATGCACCAAGCCCTATGTACTTGATGCTCAGTTAAACAACTTTTTGGCTCTTCAGGATTTTGGGGTTCTGCACTTCTGTTTTCTTTAAGGTACTAGCTATTTTGAATTTTGGTCCCCAGTTTAAACGGGGCACTGAACATTACCTGGCAATGCAGTTTCTCTCGTTATTTCCCACTCTCCACACAAGACATTCAAACAGTTTTTTGCTCACTTTAAAGCCCTGATACCATGTGTGTATGTGTGTGTGTGTGTGTGTACACATGCTTTAACTCAGTTTATACTTTGCAAAGAAAGCAGAAGCCATTGGTGGTGGTCCCAGAGCTACCACCAATGCAACTTCTCACAGCCAAATCTACCAACTGACGGGTACCTCCCTTATTCCTTTCCACCCAACCCAGTGGAGGAATTATTTTTCCTTTTTCCTAAGCCAAATTTCCTGGTATGCTCAGAATGTCCTTCCTTCCCTCTTTTTCACTCTCCTGGTGATCTTATATTGCTTATGTATATTTAGAACCTCCCTCTGTACTAGATACTTTTCATCCTTCTTTAAATCTTTGGACCTCATATTCTTCTCTGGTGTGTTTCTGTCTTGCTCACTTCATAGTCACAGTTTTCTTGGCATTCCTACACCCTCATCCCCTATTCATCGAGTCAGTCCAAGAAGACTGCTGGGCACACCTAGACACACCTGTAGAACGTCCTCCATGTCACAGGATATAATGGACACTCCTTCTGGCCTCTCAGCAGCCTTAGACAGAGCTAAACACTCAGTCTACATTAAAAAACTAGATTCTCTTCACTCTATGCCACTCCTACAGCTTTGTTTCTACCTCTGTGTCTAGTTTTTTTTCTTATTAAACTTTTATCTATAGGAGTCCTGATAGTTTCACCTCAGTCCTTTTCTTCTCTCTTTGTTTGTTCTTTCTTATTGGTATTTACCACTTTGGTGACTTCAGTTCCATCTAGGTAGTGATTATTCTCAACTTTATGTCTTCAGCTCAAATGTATCTATTCTAAAGTTATTCTAAATCTCCACCCATATGATCCATGTGGGTCCTTCAAAAATACCATGTCCCAAACTAAAGTTTTGATTCCTCCTAGACCTCCCATGCTCCTTATAACTCAAAAAGGCACCCACAATGAACCAAACGGGAGTCAATGAATCATCCTTGATGTTTTCTGTATATCATCTTCCATATATAATCACACATTATATATTATGAATCCCACCTCCATAGTGTCTCCTAAAAGCTTCCACTTCTCTTTATTACTTTTCTTCTACCTTAATCCAAGCTATTATCATCTTTTGCCTGGAACAATGCATTTTCTTCCCATGACAGTCTTGTTTTCACTCTCATCACCTCTGGTCCATCCTCCAGAGCAGGACCTCCTGCTATCTGGTATAGGACCTCCTATGAATGGTGAATGGTGAAAGTGAATGGTGCCTCCCTGAGTTGCATGCATCATGGCTCTGATCTGAAGTAATCTTCTAAAAATAGACATCAGCTTCAGCTCAGATCTTGGATAAGAAAGCTAGCGGCATGGGCCCGGGCAGTGGTCCTGGTGGGTTTCTTAGCAGTTGGTGGTCCGAGGCCAATACTCAAGTAGCAGTGGCATTACTATGATGAGCAGGCGGCCAGGGAAAGTGCCCTTATAGTTTCTGCTGCATGAGGCCTAGAGTCTTCCCCAGCCCAAGCTGACCGACCTGTGGCTTGTCCACTTCTGCTTCTTGGGTGACTACTTTGGCCTGATTGATAATGCGATCTGGCAGAGGCTGGTGGTGTTGGCCGGTTTGCATTGCCAGCTTCTATATGTTACTTCCTTTGTTTTTATTGGATATGATCTTTTATTTATTTTTTTTATTTTTAAAATTTTTTTTTTTAACGTTTATTTATTTTTGAGACAGAGAGAGACACAGCATGAACGGGGGAGGGGCAGAGAGAGAGGGAAACACAGGATCGGAAGTAGGTTCCAGGCTCTGAGCCATCAGCCCAGAGCCCGACGCGGGGCTCGAACTCGCAGACCGCGAGATCATAACCCGAGCTGAAGTCGGACGCTTAACCGACTGAGCCACCCAGGCGCCCCAAGGATATGATCTTTTAAAACATCAAGAGTATATATATGCTGTGAAGGACCATGGTATGTTTACATATGTAAAATCACATCCTGAGGATTTTCCTGAAAAAGATGAAAACTTATGGTGAATTTCTTGAAGAATTCCATCAGTGCATTGAAGTCTTTAAAATTTATATTTTGGTTTCACTGATACCAGTGGTTTCTGAATTTTGTGGAACATGTTTCCATGATATTTGAAGTTTATGTTAATCTGTCTGTTAACACCTTGTGATTGAAATGGTTCATCATGAAAAAAAATAACATAAAAATCAACCATGATTCTCTCCGCTTAATTTTTTCAGTGGCGTTCACCTTCTTTTAAATTTTAAAATACTAAACTTGCCTGTAAATTACTTTATTATCTGACCCTGCCCTCCCTGCGTACTGTGCTCTGCCATACAGAGTTTTTTTCGTGCTTTGAATGTCTTGAATTCCCCATATTTCCAGCCAGAGCCTTTTCAGATGCCATTCTTTCTTGCTGGGAATATCTTTCTCTGACTAGTCACCTGGATAAAATCTATTTAGGTTTCATGTCTTTGCTTAAAGATCATTTCTTTGTGGAAGCATTCCCTGACATGTTATATCAGTTGAGGTGTACTCATTAGAAACTCTCATAGACACTGTTTTTCCTTCTAACCTTTATTGCAGTTGTAAGCTTCAGAGGACAGAGACTGTCTGCTTCATTTATCTATACATCTTCAGTGGAAAACAATAGACACTCAAAAAATATTTGTTTAAATGAATGAAATATTTGGACTCTCAATGAAAACCGCAACTAAATTATTTATATAAGGAATTTACTTTCTGTCATGAATTGTACTGGCTGCTTACATAGTCAAAAGTAATCATTTAATTGCAAAACTGTATTTTATCCTATGTCCTGTTAGCAAATAGACTTACCTAAAGATGATTCTAAGTGACATTTCAAACAGACTCATATTAGTTTCAGAAAATGTGGTTGGACCGACTTATTGTATGTCTTAGGTCTTTGTTAAGTGACAGTGTGATGTAAAAGAATGTATTTAAGGAGATCTCCATAAAAGATTTGCAACTAATCCAGCAGGCAGTTTTGAAATTATATCTTTATTTTCAGCAAGTTGCATGGCTTAAAAAATAACATCATCTAGACTGTACACCAGTGCAATTTGATACCCTCGTAGTTAGAATTACTGAGTCTTTACCAACTGTGAAAGCAAGTAAGACAGTGAGTAATAGGCAAGCAATAAATATGTCAGAGGATCTTATTGAACACAGCCTTGGGATTCTGTTTTGCTGGAGGCACAGGAATTTTAGAAGCAGTGAAATGTTTTTGATTTAAGTAATTGTTCTATTGGATTTATCTCATTTATCTCAAATGTGAAAATGCCAGTGTATAACTTCTCCAAAGAAGTTGCTTGAAGTTAAAAAACAAAACAAAACAAAACCATATCATATGATAGACTATAAATCAGGAAAACTGAATTTTTATCCCAGATCTGACAATTACAGTGATGATAACGTAGAGTAGCTTAATATCTCAAAGCTTTTGTTTTCTAACACATGAAATAGACGTATAAATGTAAACCTCACTTAATATACAGTGTTGTTATTTCAACTAAATGAAAAACAAAAATTACTTGGCACGGTGGATGATGCTCTTTTCAACCTGACTGAAACAGCCTTCTTGCATGTCATCTAGTTAGCCTTCTTACTCATCTCCCTTCTTCCCTGACTGCTCCCTGCACTCACACACACACACACACACACACACACACACATCAATCAATTCTACACATGTAACACCAAATTAATCACCTTTTCCTACGTTCTGAACCCTTTAATACTTACGGAGAAAAGGAGAATAATATTTTTGAAATGGTGCGTGTGCTTTTGTTATTTTCTTCTTACTAGTTTTCAAGAGGCATTATTTGTCGTAAATGTGGCTAGGACTGTTATGATGTCAAGAAGATAAAGAGAAGCATTTTTATTGAGCCTTTGATATTCAAACTAGAATTTTAGAAGTCCATGGTAAGACAATGGTTCTGAAAGGCAGACTTTGGGATGAAAACATTCTTAAGAAAATACTTTAGTTCATGTTAACATCAAGAGCCAGTTCTGGAAATTTTGAACATAAAATTTTACTCCACGCCCTACAGAGGTCTCAGTTTATGACACAGGGAAAAGGAAGATAAAAAGGAAGAATTGTCTATGGCTTCTGGCTCTGGGTCTTATAGGAAGGAAAGACAAAGGTAGTCAGATGTGCAACGTGTTCTTAAATCACTTCTCTGAGGCTAAATCCCAAGAAAAGAGGATTTTTTTTTTGTTTTAGGTTGAAGAAAAATTCAAATCATTTGGAGACTGCCATGAAGGGTGACTGCATGCTAACATGATATGGGCAGTAGCTGTATCATAAAGGTGCAGCTCTGTAGGAGACCGGAAGCAGTGTCCCTGGCTTCCAGTGCCTTGTATACAACAGAGAAAAGACCCATAAGTTTCTACATGCCTCAAAGGGGAGTGAAAAACTAATAGCAATAGTGAACATGCGCTGACTTTATAAATATACCAGGCACCCTTCTCATTACATTATATTTATTTACTCTTTTTAAAAATGTTTATTTATTTATTTATGAAAGAGAGAGAGAGAGAGAGAGAGAGAGCAAGCAGAGGAGGGGCAGGTGGAGAGAGAGGGAAAGAGAGAGAATCCCAAGCAGGCTCTGTGCTGTCAGTGCAGAGCCTGAACCTTGAGATCATGACCTGAGCTGAAATCAAGAATCGGATTTTAACTTATCTGACTGAGCCACCCATGCACCCCTATTTATTTACAACCACACACTTAGGAAGGTACTCTCATTATCCTCACTTAACAAATGAGAAAATTGAGATGCATAGCATTTAAGTAATTTTATCAAAGAGATGTAGTCATTGAATGTTAGAGCTTCTTTGCAGAAGGGTTCACTAGTGGCTGTTAGCTGGTACCATTTTAGCTGAGGACTTTAGGGTAGACTGCTTGGTTCAGCAATAGAAAACAAGGAAAGTCAAAATTTAAGGAGTATCCAGACTGCCATGAGAAAAAAATTATCAAGGAGGACCACTAGATCTTGATAAAGCCAAGAAAACATACCACAGACAGAGAAAACTGAGTTTCCCCTACCTCAGTTGATAGCAGCAATGATGAGAATATGCCCTGCTGTAGAACCAGAATAAAGGTCACCAAAGTGCTTTTCCCCCAGCAGCATTCGTTCAGACAGCTTTCCTTATGCTCAGCCACCATCGTGTTAGGGAAGGGAGAAATGGTTCTGAAATGGACTTGAACTTGGAACTCTTGATTATTTATCCATTGGAAACGGTTTTAAATTAAAAAAAAACTAGATTAGAGAATGCTGATTCTATTAATTGACAATATTTTTTGGCAACTTCTTCACTGTTCAATGATTATGGTTATCAACTTTTTATAGAAAATAAAGAAGCTAGGTGGTCTTTGCTTAGCTGTATTATAGTATGGGTGAAATTCTACTCTTCTGCATTTGTGTATCCATACCTGCTATTATGTCTGCTGTAACACCCTTTTCCTCTACCTGCAAAGTCTAACTCATACCTGAAGCCCTAATTTAAGTGTCATCTTCTTTGTGAAAAACTCCCAGAAACCCAGGAAGTTAGTGACTTTGTCCTTGTGCTTCTAAAGTGCATAGTTCATACATTTCTATTATATTGTATGGCGCTCATTTCTTGGTCTGCCTCTTCTTCTAGACCTTGAATACTTTCATATGGCAGCCCTCAATAACTGTTTATCAAATGAATGAACAACCAAATGGGAATGTTTGTGGTAATGTAATGGAATGTCTGCAACTATAAAAAAATATTTCACATTGAACACAGTGTTAGAACTCCATGGGGATGAGAAAATAACAGCTGATGTGGGTATAGAATATTTAATTCAAGACCTTTCCATGTGTGAGTTATTTTTACAAGGATAAGATATGAGGAAAAAAATCAGCAATTTCCTCAGCTCTGTTTCCCCAAACTAAAATTAAATGGATAAGACCATCACAAGCCTCCTTTACATTGTTTTATTAATTTATTTTCATATATAGTTGCCCTAATTTTGTCAGAACCACCTGAAACATAGATCTTATCTCCTTAGACCCTATAGTTACACAGCTGAGAGCACTCGGAAAATATTTGTAAAATAAGTAAATGGGTGGATTTTTTGCTTGAGTCTTGATGTTCTTGCCTTAGACAGTCAGTACTCAAATGTTAGAGTTCCTCAGAATCATCAAAAAAGCTTGATAAATGCCATACTCCCAGGATACATGCCCAGGGGTTCTGATTCACCAGCTGTGGGTTGAGAGTGAGGAGTCTGCATTTTAATATGTACCTTAGGTAACTCAGTTGCAGGTCAGATCCAGACTTTCAGGCTAGCCTAGAGAGTCAGTTTCTTTTTACTCCCTATACTGGCTACATGTCAAGCCAGCATTGAATTTTTTCCTAGTGTGTATAGAGAGGTAATTTGCCGCTAACATTCACACAGTACCCAGTTCCATATAGGCATTATTCACTGCTTTTAGTGAGGCTTTCACATACTACCTAGTTTAAAATTTGCAGTGCTTCACAACCCTCCACCACCTTCTCTGCTTTATTTTTCTGTAGTTCATTTATCACACATAAGTAGATTATGTAATTTACTTATTTATTTTATTTCTTTTCTGTTTTCCTCCAATACAGTATCAATGCCATGAGAAGAGGGAATTTTTTCTGTTCCCTTTATCCGTGTATCTCCAGTGCCTAGAACTGTGCCAGTTACTTTTAAAGTAGACAAAATAATTCTTGGCTTGAAAAAAATGAATGACCAATTACTGGAAACTCTACCTGCAGATAGAGAAATCACAGGGAGTGCAGCTGGTTTGTGCTCCATCGATTCTTCCCTTTCAGCTATGTACCCGTTGCTAAATAGAAACAGGAAGCTACCTTTTATTGTCATTTCTTTTAAAATCACTAGTAATACAATTTCTCTGAAAATTGCCTATAACAACTGCAATAGCTAGAGAGAATGCTGTCTCTTCCCAGTCATAATTTCATGAATAGCAGTGCTTCCAGCCAGTTATCTTTCTGCATAACTTTTATTGAAATCTGTTTAGTCTAGATCCCTTCTCCGCTCTGTCAAGTTAAAACTCCCATATCCATGATACTGCTTTTGAAACAGCCATTTAGCTTATAATAGAGGCCGTTTGCTGGCTGTTGACTCCAGGGTAAGGTGGTGCTACTTCACATTCTCATAGAAAGCTGTACCGGGCCAGAGGTCTTTATAGACCGTGGTCCAGACTGCATTCTAACAGAATTTGATAATTATTTTTTAGAATTCCATTTTTAAGTGAATGGTGGCTGAAGTATTATGCTTTTTACTGATTCATTGATGTTACAAATGAAAAAATTGAGCTGGAAACTGAAAAACATCTGAGAAAGGTATTACAGAAGAAAATTACATTTATAACTGTATCTGCTTGAACATTTTAAAATTATAATTGAGATATAAACCTGTTTTAAGAGAGATATATCTACAACTGTATTTGATCACTTATTACTAAAAGTAGCTTTGGTTTCCTGATTTTTTCCACTTTATGCATGAGTTTGATATAGAATGCCATACTAAAATCATCTTGGTACACAAGCTTTGAGGCATATTCAGCCATAATGCCCCTAGTTCTAAATACTTTGAATCTAACAGAAAATAGGGTACTAAAAAATATAGAAGATCAGATGTTAGAAGCAAAATCTGACTTTTTTGTGTCCATTTCATATAAAAGCTGTCATCCATTAGGCAGGTAGTATAGTGCTTTCCAGTTTCACATACACCTTCTCATTTGTTATTATGATAAGCTTCTAGTTAGAATGACCACAGCATAGTGTCCTGGGCTGTAAATAGTGCTTACTTTAACTCTCAAAAGTGTCCCAGCTTGATGAAGAATTATATGGTCAGTTTTCTTATAATATAATATAGGGAGATTTTGTCATCTCTGTGTTGGATATGAGAACTCAAACTCAGATTTTTGAATTGTTTTTGCTTAATTAGTCTTGATTTCTTTTATTGCTATGATAAAAATAAAACCAGGGTGCCTAGGTGGCTCAGTTGGTTAAGTGCCCAACTTTTGATTTGGGCTCAGGTTATGATCTCAGGGTTGTGAGGCTCACACAGGCTCACACTGGGCATGGAGTCTGCTTAAGACTTTCTCTCTCCCTCTCTATCTACCCCCACCCCACCCAAGCACCCATATATGTGTTACTCTCTCTCTAAAAAAAAAAAAACAAAAACAAAAACAAAAAACAAAATAAAACAAAAACAAAGAAACCAAAACTTTGGTTAAAAAAGGAAACCCCCATTTAAAAGAAAAGTTGAAAGTCAAAAAGTATTATCCACAGAGGTAAATAAAAAATAAACATACCCATGAACACATCCCCTATCTATATAATAGGCATAATATAGGGAGAGTGCTCCAGAATCTGATTAAATTTCATTCTTTCAGTGGGGTTGCATCTTAAGATGTGGCATTCGTAAATATTTCTCCAGTGGTATGGCTTTCTTTCCCCATGCCTCCTATTCCCTTTGTAAATTGTGACATCAACACATAAGATGTGGAGGGAGAGAAGTGGAAGTGTAAAGTTTTTGTGTGAGATTAAAATTAAGTTGTTATCAGCTTAAAATAAACTGTTATAACTATAAGTTGTCTTATTTAAGCCTGATGGTAACCACAAAAAAAATGCCTATAGAAAACACACAAAAGTAAATGAAAGAGGAGTCAAAGCATACCAATAGAAAAAAAAATCAGTGAAACACAGAGGAAGACAGCAAGAGAGGAAACAATGGACAAAAGAACTAAGGATAGAAAATAACAGAATGGCAGCACTAACTCCTTCCACCCCGTAACTACTTTAAATATGAACTATCTGATCAAAATAATAGCATGTCTAAATTGATATATAAATAATTTCCACCTATATAATATGTACAAGAGACTCACTTCCGATTTAAGGACATATATAAGCTGAAAGTGAAGGGATGGAAAAGATATTCCATGTAAATGGTACCCAAATGAGAACAGTGGTGGTCATATTCATATCAGGAAAAAAATGGACTTGGAAAATTCATCAATTATATGGAAATTTACAACATGCTCCTGACAACCAGTGGGCCAGATAGGAAACTAAAGGGGAAATTAGAAATTATCTTGGCAAAAATGGTAAATGAAAACACAGCATATCAAAATTTATGGGAAACAGCGAAAGCAGTACTAAGAGGAAAATTTATAGCAATAAATGCCCAGAACTGTGGTTGCCTGTGAGGACTAGAATTGAGTGGAAGAAGACACAAAGCAATTTGCTGCCATTATATAAATATTTTATCTTTTAGAGTGTTTTATAGTACTTCCACTGAACTGTACACATAAAATTTGTACATTTCACTGTATGTCAACTTGAACTTAACCAAAAAACCTTAGTGGTGGGCTGACTCAGCTCAGCAGAGAGGCTTTTATGCCTTGTCTGGCCTGTTCTTCCTGGCAACCATTATGTGACTTTGAGAATGAATGCCATAAATAGGGATAGCAGAATAAAAAGATAGAGTGTGGAAAGTAATAATAATACATAAAAGTGAATAAAAAGAAAAAAAAGACATCAAATCAACAACCTAACTCTACATCTCAAGGAACTACAAAAAGAAAAAAAGATTGAGTCAAAGAGATGGTTATTTGAAAAGGACAATAGTATTGACAAACATTACTTATATTAAATAAGAAAAAGAGAGGACTCAAATAACAAAACCATAAATAAAAGAGGAGATATTACAAACGATGCCACAGAAATAAAAAGGATCATAAGGATCTCTTGTGAATAATTATACACCAAAAAAATAATGGATATATTTCTAGGAACATACAGCCTATCAAGACTGAAAATAAGAAATATAAAATCTGACTTGTAACTAGTAAGGAGATTGAATAATCAAAACCTTTCAACAAAGAAAAGCCCAGGGCTAGACTGCTTCACCTGTGAGTCCTACCAAACGTTTAAAGAACTAACACCAGCCTTTCTCAAATTCTTCCAAAAAAGTGAAAAGGATGGAATACTTCTAGACTCATTTTATGAGACTACCATTGCCCTGATACCAAAGGGCAAAGAAGCTACAAGAAAACTACAGACCCATGTCCTTGATGAAAAGAGATGCAAAAATCCTGGACAAAATACTAACAAACTGAATTCAACTGCACATTGAAAGGATTAGATACCATGATAAAGTGGGATTTATCCCTGGGATTCACAAGTAAGTCAACATACAAAAATCAATAAATGTGATACACTGCATTAAGAGAATAAAGGATAAAAATTACATGATCACATCAATAGATGTAGACAAAATTCAATACCCATTCATAAGAAAACTTTTCAACAAACCAGGAAGGAAATTACCTCAATGCTATAAAGACCACATGTGACAGGCACACAGCTAAACATCATACTCAATGATGAAAAATGAAAGCTATCCTCTAAGATAAGGAATAAGGCAAGGATATCCATTTTCATCCCTTATATTTAACATTGTACTATAAGTCCTAGCCTGAGCAATTAGATAAGAAAAATACATAAATGGTATTCAAATAAGAAAGTTAGAAATAAAATTATCTTTGCTTGCAGATGACATGATATGTAGAAGACATTATGCTAAAACTTTTAGAACTAGTAAACAAATTCAATAAAGTGGCAGTGTACAAAGTCAATAAACAAAAATCAGTTACATTTCTATACATTAACAATGAACTATCCTAACATGAAATTAAGAAAGAAATATTGTTGGGGCGCCTGGGTGGCGCAGTCGGTTAAGCGTCCGACTTCAGCCAGGTCACGATCTCGCGGTCCGTGAGTTTGAGCCCCGCGTCAGGCTCTGGGCTGATGGCTCGGAGCCTGGAGCCTGTTTCCGATTCTGTGTCTCCCTCTCTCTCTGCCCCTCCCCCATTCATGCTCTGTCTCTCTCTGTCCCAAAAATAAATAAACGTTGAAAAAAAATTAAAAAAAAAGATTAAAAAAAAAAGAAAGAAATATTGTTTACTATAGCATCATAGAGAATAAAATACTTAGGAATGAACTTAACCAATGACGTGAAAGACCTGTACACTGAAAACTACAAAACATTGATGAAAGAAGTTAAAGAAGAAACAAATAAATGGAAAGACATCCTGTCCTGTGTTCATGGGTTAGAAGATAATGTTTAAATGTCAATACTATCCAAAGTGATCTACAGATTGAATGCAATCCTTATCAAAATCCTAGTATTATTTTTTACAGAAATAGAAAAAAATCCTAAAATTCATGTGGAATCACAAAAAGTCCCAAATAGCTAAAATAATCTTTAGAAATAAGAACAAAGTTGGAAGTATAATTAATACTTCCTGATTTCAAAATATATTAGAAACCTGTAATAATTATAGCAGTGTGGTATTGTCATTAAAACAGACATACAGCCCAATAGAACAAAACAGAGAACCCAGAATAAACCCATGCATGTTTGTTCAGCTGATTATCAACAAAGATTCCATGAATACACAATAGAGACAGGATAGTCTCTTCAACAAGTACTGGGTACTGGGGAAACTGGAATATCCATTTGCAAAAGAATGAAATTAAACCCTTATATTAAACCATACACAAAAATCTACTCAAAATGAATTAAATGCTTAAATGTAAGACCTGAAACTATAAAACTCCTAAAAGAAAACATAGGGGAAAAGGTTTATAGCATTGATCTTGACACTGGTTTCTTGGATATGATACCAAAAGCACAGGAAACAAAAGCAAAAATAAACAAGTGGGACTACATCAAACTAAAAAGCTTCTGCACAGCAAAGCACACAACAACAGAGTGAAAAGGCAACCCATTGAGTAGGAGAAAATATTTGCAAACCATATATCTAATAAGGGACTAATATCCAAAATATGTAAGGAAGTCAATAGCAAAAACAGAACAAATGATTGTAAAACAGGAAGACAACTTTAAATAGGCACTTCTCCAAAGAAGACATATAAATAACAAAAAAGAATAACAAAAGATACTTAATATTAATAATCATCAGGGAAATGCAAATCAAAAACCATAATATATCACCTCACAACTATTAGCATGGCCACAATAAAAAAAAAAGATCAGAATAGTGCTGACAAGGATGTGAGTAATGGAACCTCATGCACTATTGATAGGAATATAAAATGATGCAGCTACAATGGAAAACAGCATGGAGATTCTGTTAAAAAAAACACAGAGGTACCATATGATGTAGCAATTCCACTTTGAGGTGTATATGCAGAAGAATTGAAATCAGGATCTTGAAGAGATATGTGCATTCTCATGTTCACTACAAAATTATTCACAGTAGCCAAGGGGTGGGAGCAACCTAATTTTCCATTGATGGGTAGAGAGATGGATAAAGAAAACATGGCATATACATACTGGAGTATTATTTGGCCTTTAAAAAAGAAGGAAATCCTGCCATATGTGACAATATGGATGAAACTTGAGGACATCATGTTAAATGAAATAAACCAGTGATAGAAGAAGAAATACTGCACAATTCCACTTATATGGGGTATATGAAATAGTCAAACTCTGAAGAAGAGAATGGAATGATGGTTGTCAGGAGATAGGTGAGAGGAGAGAGAAATGGGAAGTTGCTATTCAATGGGTATAAGGTTTCAGTTATGCTAGATGAATAAGTTTGAGAGATCTGCTGTACAACATCATGCCTATGGTCAATAATACTGTATTGTAAAATAAAGACTTTGTTGAGAGGAAAGATCTATTGTTAAATGTTCTATCACAATGGGGAAAAAAAAGAAATCATCAAATTCACCAGTCAAGCTTGGAAAATATATGGTGACAGGCTGTGAACAAAATATGGAACACACTAATTATTCTTTTTTTTTTTAAATATAATTTATTGTCAAATTGGCTAACATACAGTACACACTGATTATTCTATGTCATGATGACTTTCTTCGTTTTAAAGAAAGGACCAATTAACACAATTTATGTCTTTCTCAGGAAATAGGGTTTTTGTGGTAGACAATGAGAATATTACAATTTAGGATCACTTTGCAAGAACTTACTAACAGTATATTGCTCAATTTGATGCTTATTGTTAGTTAGAGGAAGGAGAAGAGCCAAAAATATTTGATGCCAGGTTTTTAAAGGAAAGTTTAGACGGTGAATCTAGAATAATTGCTGTTGCATAAGAGAATAATCACAACATGAACAGAAGCATCACATTAAACAATGCAGTCTTGTTATTAGGAGCTGTATAATTATAAGCAAAGAGTCCAAACAAACATATTTTGAGTTTTTACTTGATTTTTAATCCCGTTGCTTTGTTTGTGTCTTTGGGCAATGTTTTATTAAATTAAATAAGAAAAAGAGAGCATGCTCAAATAACAAAATGATGAATAAAAGAGGAGATTTTACAAATGATGCCATAGAAATGAAAAGGATCATATGGATCTCCCATGAACAATTGTACACCAACAAACTGATAACTTAAAATAATGAATATATTTCTATAGCCAAGAAAAGACTATCTACCTATTTGTTGTATTTACCCATGAATAAATCTACGGCATTAACTTTTCACTCCTTCACCACCTCACCCTCACTCCCTTACTCTATCGCTAAACAACAGAGACTTCCGTTTTCTTCCTCTTGCCACCAAAGTTTACTCAGGGAGCTTTTGGTATGAATAACATGTGTTACAAGTTGCCTTATTTGCTTCTTTTGTTTTCAAATTGTTATTTTCATTTATTAGGTATTTAATCATATTTTTCATTATTTACTTGCATTGTGATATGTGTGAGAAAAAGGAGGAATAGGTGATTTGTATACAGTGCTGTGCTTTATCATTGCACGTTGAACACAATTTTATAGTACCAAGTAAGAATTGTTTTAAATGCTTTTTCTTATACAGAGATACTTATAATATTGTTATACAAAGGTATTTATGCATTATAGAATATTTGGGGGAATTAGATGGGCTTGTCAGTGAGTTGTGGGTGCATGATAATTGTATTTAAACAAAAAGAGAGGAATCCTATACGCAAAAGCAAAATTTTTATGACCTATTAGTATGAGAGGTCAGAAAAATTGTTCACATTTGTGATATTTGCTATTCCTTGTTTATGTTCCCAAAGTGATTATAAGTAAACTCCTTACAATGAAAAGGATCTATGCCTTGCTGAGTGAGGAGAAAGACTTAGAGGTAAAAGAGAAGTTTTACACAGGGTTATTCTAAGGAACAAATGAACAATTTCTCATGAGAGTACTATGTGAGTATAAATTATAAAATATAATTTTTTCTACTGAATTTTGATAATTCTCTAATTAACAAGAGGAAATTTGAAATGAAGAAGTGCTTTGACTTACTTACGTTAGAATTGTTTGTGATTAAAACATTGTCAATACAGGTCATGATTCTCTCTATAAGCCAAGTTCACTGAGTTGACAAACTACACACATGGCCAAAATAAGTCCACCACCATTTTTATAAACAAAGTTTTATTGGAAAACAGCTATACTTATTCATTCAGGAATTACGTATGGCTTCTTTTGTACTGTACTCCAAAAGAAGAGTTGGTTGGTAGTTGCAACAGAATACTTATGACTCACAAACCTAAAATATTACTATCCAGTCCTTTACAGAAAATGTTTGTCTAGACCTAAGTTAGAGAATGGAGATGTTGTTATATATTAAATACTTTATTATACTTGGAAATCATCTTTAAAAAGAGTAAATTAAAGAAAAACGTCATCAGAACATATGAATGCAGTATATTCCAGACACAGCTTGAATAGCATATACAAATTTTAACATGGAACAGCTTTGCCATTCATTAAGTTCAAGATTACTTAATTTAGGGGCAGCTGGGTGGCTCAGTTGGTTAAGCGTCCGACTTTAGCTCAGGTCATGATCTTGCAGTTCGTGAGTTCGAGCCCTGCCTTGGGATCTGTGCTGAAAGCTTGGAGCCTGGAGCCTGCTTGGAATTCTGTGTCTCCCTCTCTCTCTGCTCTTCACCCGCTCATGCTCTGTCTCTGTCTCTGTCTCTCTCTCTCCTTCAAAAATAAATAAAAACATTAAAAAAATTTTTTAAGAGTACTTAATTTATAAGTCTCTGTTATAATACTGCTTTCTCTGTAATAATGATTTATGACTAGAAGCTGATGATGTATTGAGGAATGTTTCCATATATAGGCTGTTTTCTTTGCATATGCATAATATTTATAATTAACCTACCTTATTGATTATAAGCAAACATAAATCTGAATATGTAAACTTCAGTGATTCAATAGACTTCTATTTCTATTTGGCTGTGTAAAACACTTCTTTTGGGAAGTGCCTTTTCTCTGCAACTTGTGATTCTCTTGGGACAGTTAATCATATACCTCAACTTACTGATGACAAAAGTGAGTATGTAGCTCAAGCAAGTTCCCATCAAAGTTTTTCTCAGGAATTGATAAGGATGCTGGAGGTAGATACAATTGCCTCTTTTCTCTGGGATCACAGGTTGTAAGGACATTATAAACCTGGGGATTCCTATGCTTATCTTTGTCTGAGATTGCAGCTAACCACATAGTAAGCAGAACAGAGAGATGAAAGGAACAGAACCTTAATGCTATTACATAAATCTCTGGATACAACCATGTCCAAAGTAACCTTGAACTTCCTACTTACATTAGTCAATAATTTCCATTATTTGATTAATATTATTTGACTTGGATTTCTGTCTTTGCAATTTAAAGATACCTGATTAACTTAGATGTAGTTATCAGAGTTCAAGGAAAATATTCTCATTGTGTTTTCTATATTATTTCTCACATGTATTACTTTGCAAAATATGTCAAATCTTAGACCTTTATTTTGTCTTTCCAATGATAGGCAATATCTTCCCATCAGAAAAACAGAGAATAATTTAATGACATGATGCATATGATGAGGCTTATCACAATATCTTAAATAGCATACGACCCTGAAATACAAATTTAGACAGATAATTTAAAAATGTGCTCATGCAGGGCACCTGGGTGACTCAGTCAGTTGAATATCTGACTTGATCTCTGCTCAGGTCATGATCTCCCAGTTAGTGGGCTCCATGGTGACAGGGTGGCGCCTACCTGCAATTCTCTCTCTCCCTTTTTGTCTGTCCCTCCCCTGTTTGTGCTCTCTCTCTCTAAATAAATAAACAAAAAAAATGTGCTCATGACAATAGTTCTTAATGACTTAGAATTGGAAACGTGCCTGAAAATTTTAAATGACATTAACAAAAAAGGGATGTGATTGAAGTTTCCTGGTCCCCACAATATAGCAAGGATAAGATCTGGATTTGAAGTTGTATTTATTCAGTCATGTGTATAATAATTTCAAATACTGTTATGGTACAGTATTTTTGAATCTAATGTTATGAATAACTATGTGAGGGTATTCTTAGTTCTTTCTTTAAAAAGGCTCCAAAGAAGTATCTTCAAATGGCTGAAGGAGTTTATAATTTCATTTTGGAGAGAAGATGTTCATACACAATAACTATATGAAGTAGGCAAAGTGTGAAATTGTTTACACAATGTAATTTTAGTTTCTCTTAAGAACATTTCTGGTTATGGAATGAATAAGTCACGAGAATGAAAGGCACAGCATAGGGAACATAGTCATGGTAGCCATACTAGTGGTAAGCACAGAGTAATGGATAGTTGTCAAATTACCGTGTTGTACACCTGAAACTAATGTAACATTGTGTATCAATTATACTTCAGTTTAAAAAAAGAAAAAAGGGAAAATTCCTGCTACAAACAAAATGCTTACAAACTTGGACAAACTTTGCCTTAAAGGCTTTATTTCTACACAGTTAAGGCTTCAAATGCCAAGGATGTGTTACATTTAAATTGCCAAATGTGGTGACTCACCTACTCATTGAGACATAAGAGATTGATGAGAAATTCTTTCCTTAATGAAATTTCAAAGGGGCAAAACAAAAACAAGGATGATGTTACAAACAATTAGTTCAAATCACATTTTTGTCCAAGGAAGACCCAATAACTATAATACAAGGCTACATGCCAGTCAGATTATGAAATCAGGACTCTACTAGCCATTTGTATTAGAAAAAGAGATGAAAATATCTAACATACATGGCAACTAAGGAAAATTTGGTGGAAAATAGTAAATAAAACTGCAATATTGCTCATTAAGGGGAAAGCAAAACAATAAAACCAGAAACTTTAACCTCTTTCCCCCAAAGCTAATCTCTCTCCAAAAGGACCACATTTCTCTGAAATGTAACTAGAAGTCCTAGAAAAATATCCTGAAGATCTGAGGCTCATTGGAGGAATTACAGAGCAGTGTTTCATTGAAGGGTGAATCTCCCCAGTGTGTCCATATTGGTGGCTTTATGGGTTTGAGAGGAAGCCCAGCCTAGTAAGGTAAAGCCCACAGTTCCCCTACCTTCTCTGTCTGCAGAAAGCTGAAGTTGCCTCCTTCTCCAAGCCTTGTAACTCACTGTCATGTGATTCACACTTCCAGGTCAACTAAGTCAGACTCTGACAATTTCACAGGATGCTTAAAATTTTTGATCCCTTGTAGGAAGGAAATCTGTAGGAAATTTATAGGAAAGAAAATTCTGTAGGAAGGAAATCTGTAACACAAACTATTACTGCTAGTCTCACTTGGTGTGTATGGGAAAATCAAAACTTGCCCAAGGTTATGTGGTAAAAGCTAAAAATATAAACAAACCACTATTATAAATCTCCCCTGGGTCTCTATAAGAAAATGCTCTTTAAATAGACCATACTAAAAAAACTCTTGAGTTTTGGTCTCAAAAGAACTTTCCATCAACTTTTTCTGTTTCTTATAGTTGCCATTATATAGAAAGAGGTATATTTATACCATGTTGGATTTTTAATGACATATTCTAATCATTTCAAGAAATAAAAATTCCAGAAAGAAAAACTCCCAAACACATATGTGTAGATTGTTTTGACCTCTTTCTTTTGAAATGACTGGTGTGTAGTAGATACTAAAACATAAACATAATTTATTAATATATTCCCATGACTTGATATATAGTTGTATTTTTATGGAAATAGAATGTTGATAACAGAGCATTAAAGCTTTAAATAGGCAGAGTTAGGGGGAATATGAGGAATGCTTTCTATTTAATATTGGATAATTAATCATTCAAAGACTGAAGAATTGGAAAGTAAAATAGAGAAATAAAATGAACATCAGACAAGTGTGCTAGAAGGTGTTTTTTGTATTTAAATACACAGGTCTATTTAGATGAATGTTTTTAACTCCAACTATAAATATTCAATAATAATGACTAGTATCACCACTAGGAGAATTTCTACCTAATGATTTCTACTTCCCTGGTATCCATCTCATCTCTTACATTAAGAATTTTGTGGTAACTGTTTGAAATTTACTGTAAAAAAACAAATTCCTGTGACTCCCTTTTCTTTTCTTAATGTCTATTTTTTGAGCGAGAGAGAGAGGTTGAGAGTGCGAGCAGGGGTGGGACAGAGAGAGAAGAAGACATATAATCTGAAGCAGCTCCAGGCTCCGAGGTGTCAGCACAGAGCCCGACACAGGGCTTAAACCCATGGACTGTGAGATCATGACCTGAACTGAAGTTGAAGACTTAACTGACTGAGCCACTCAGGTGCCCCTGTGTGACTCTCTTTTTAATCAGCCATATTGACTTTGCCATCCTGACATGTTTTAATTGTTTGTTTTTTAAATTACTGATGAATTTGACATTGTATCTCTCTGGTACTGTGGAGAATTCCTTGAGCAATTTTTTTTTAAGTTTATTTATTGAGAGAGAGAGAGAGAGAGAGAGAGAGAGAGAATGCGTGTGTGCTTGAGTGGGAGAGAGCAGAGAGAGAGGGAGAGAGAGAATCCCAAGCAGGCTCCATGCTGTCAGCATGGAGCCCAAGGAGAGGCTTGATGCGGGGCTCAGTCTCACAATCCATGAGATCATGACTTGAGCCAAAATCAAGAGTTGGATGTTTAACTGACTGAACCACCCAGGCACCCTTCATTGAGCAGTTTTAATTCCTTCTTTTTCCACAATTGCAAGGACCAGATGCTTGTATCAAAATTAGCTTTACTTTACAACTGAAATTAATTCAATCAAACGGTAATACTGAACAACTTTCTAAATGAGACAAGGAATAGCTGAGGGATTCCGGCTATCTTTCCTCATTTCATTCTTCAATATTCATCAAATATTCTACCTTACATGTACAAAGATCATGATATTAAATTAACCCGCTATGATTACGAACAAAATTATTGCTTATTTTCCTACAATAACAAGTCAAAATAAGCCAAATTCATGTGTTTTTTGTTTACTAGCATATCTGAAATGTAGCCACATGGCTCTTTTGTTTGCTAGGAATGTGTTAACTAACATTTCTTGAACACTATGCCATGTTTTGTGTTAAGAGTGGTTTTATGCTACTTATTTCATTTAAAATCCTAGATATATACCCTATGAGTTGAGTTAAGGTTTACTATTATCCCTCTTTCACAGATGAAAAAATTGAGGGTTATCCAGAGTACCGGATTCATTTTGTGTTTCACTAACATCTGAGCATTTGCCTTGCGCTGCTCCTACTCTCATGAAGACAAGTCTCTTTGTAGTAGATTCAATTATTGTTTCTAATTCATCTCTCAGCTGTAAAAGAATGATTCTTCCACACCTTTGCTTATGACTTCATGATAGGAGGTACATACTTTCTCATCATTTCAGTTTGGTTTTGGATACATGAGTTGATTTGGCCATTGGGATGTTAGCAGATGTGAAGCAAGCAGAGTCTTGAATTATTTCCAGAGGTAAGATTTGTACTTTTGTGTTCTGGAGATCTCCTATGAGAACATGTGCTAGATAGTTTCTCCACTTGAGCCTAGGGCCAATTCATGACTCTGTAGCCTGGAGCCAAACCCAGCAGACTGGCATCTTTAAACAAAGCTTCCCAGCTGAACCCAACCTGTATAAGCTGAATAGCTTATTGTTTTAAGCCATTAGGTTTCGGGTGATTTGTGTGGCAGCACTATTATGACAATAGCTGACTGATACAATGCTACCACTACAAGTTGACTAGAGTGGTTGCTTCACAACCACTCTACAGATTATGGACACAACATGATAGTGCATTGCCTTAAGCTCAAAGTTTATTTTATGTACCTTGTCATGAGTCTTCCCTGTTGCTTCGGAGGCATAAAATGCTTTTGAAACTGCTGGGTCCCCATGTTATGCAACATTCCATGAAGATAAACCTTGACCAATGGAAAATAGAAATGACAAGATAAGTTCTTGCCCTTTCTCCTGTGGATAGATTGTTTAGAGAGAGTATTGGTGTAAGATATGACTTTTCTGAGGATGTCTTAGGAAATAAATCTGTCAACATGCCTGTGACCAACTCAATGATACATTTTGTCTTTGTTCATTTTCTAAGGATTCTTGGCTGAAAAAGAAAGATTAGGTAAATTTTCCCAGTTCAGAGAATGAGCAAATGGGATAGTTAGTACTCAAACTCAGGTTTTTTTTTTTTTAATTTTTTTTTTCAATGTTTATTTATTTTTGGGACAGAGAGAGACAGAGCATGAACAGGGGAGGGGCAGAGAGAGAGGGAGACACAGAATCAGAAACAGGCTCCAGGCTCTGAGCCATCAGCCCAGAGCCTGACGCGAGGCTCGAACTCACGGACCGCGAGATCGTGACCTGGCTGAAGTCGGACGCTTAACCGACTGCGCCACCCAGGCGCCCCCAAACTCAGGTTTTTTGATTCCAAAGTCAAACACTTAGTCATTGTGTTATATTACACCATTTTAAATTATTTTAACAATTTAAAAATAAAATAAAAATTACTTTTAGGTAATTTGGTTAATCATTATCTAATGAGCAACTATTGGATGTAAGGACTTTGAAAGTAAGTCTAGGTAGACATTTTTATTTTTATTTAGAATACTTAAATATCAGAGTTAAGATGATTTTGAAGTTAAACAGTAAGTTCATAGGCTATCCACGCTCGTTACCCCATATTATTTTAAAAAAAGAAACTTTAGTTGAACAAATTTGATACCTTCTTCTATGGTTAGTAAAGTTCTGTTATTTTTGGTTTCTCAAATTCAATTATCATTTGAGAAAATGGGGATTATAGGCTTCTAACTATCTTTCTGCTTTTATTGAAATTCAGAAAGCCAAAAGACCAATCTTTAGATAAGTGTTTTATACAAAATGCATTTCCTTTTTGGTTCTAACAAATTTTGAGCAAACTTTGTTTTGGTTTGTTTTTATTTTGTTTTTACAGTGTCAACTTCTCAGCTCTGCTGAGGGAAACAAGGAAAAGGATTTAGGCTCATGATTTCACAGATAAGTCAGCATATTCCTAGAGGACTAAGCTTGGTAGGATGAGGTCATATTTAATATTTCTTAGAATGAAAGTAAAACTGTCAGATTTGCATATTAATTGCCAGGTACTCTGCTAAGCATTGTATAAGTGTAAGCTCAACATAAATATTTTGTAGCTATTTACAGATAAGAAGGTTGAGGGTCAGCCAGGCTAAATAATTTACCAAAGATCATATAACATCTAAGAAAGGAAAGATCTAAATCTAAACTTAGGTCAGTTTTACATTTCACAGGAGCTCTTAAATACTAATTGTATTATTTCAAAATGAAAAGCACTCCAAAGGACAAATATGACAAAACAAAAATATTGGGGATTCTTTTTAGAATTCATGTATGGTCAAATTATAGCAGAAGTTTTTATTTTAATGAGGAAAACCAGCGGGCCTTCTTTGACCATAAAATCTGTACAACTGATTCCTGTAACTTGATTATTTTTAAAATAACCTATAATTACATAATTTAATAACTGCCTGATTCATTTATTTAAATGTGCTTTCACATTTACATAATCAAAGGAAATATTTACATTTTATTTTATTTATAAATTAGCACTTTTTAAGAGGGTGTTGCTAATAGTAATGTAATGGTCCATTTTATTCTTGGAGAGATATGCCATTGTAAACTTTCATTAGAAAATTTTCCATCCTAGGGGCTCCTGGGTGGCTCAGTCAGTTGAGGGTCCAACTTCAGCTTAGGTCATGATCTTGCAGTCTATGAGTTCGAGCCCCGCGTCAGGCTCTGTGCTGACAGCTTAGAGCCTGGAGCCTGCTTCAGATTCTGTGTCTCCCTCTCTCTCTGCCCCTCCCCCGCTCATGCTCTGTCTCTCTTTCTCTCTGTCAAAAATAAACATTAAAAAAAATTTAAAAAGATAATTTTCCATCCTCTATCACTGATTATCTGGTGCATGTTACACATGGTGTTCCATTTCACAGTGATTTTTTGGGGTGAATATATAAGCTACTTGTTAATTTTATATTACAGTTAAGAAAACAAATGAAAAGCTACTCTTATGTGTCTGGTGCCATTTCCGAATTAGATGATAAATGAATAAACTAAACATTTCAAACCCATTCTCTGCAATAACATTGCATTTAGAGACAGTTTGAAATATTGTACAGAAAATTTCCATGGAATATCAGCAAGAAGAATAGTTGTATACATTTTGCATCAAATTTAGGTGATATTCCATGGTAGTCAAGAAACTTTCCAAATCAGACACTAATGTCCCTTTTCTGTTCCATATGTAATAAAGCTTTTTTAAAAAGTTTAACTTAATATTATACTTTAATTTCAGTAGCTTCATTTAGGAAAGCCACTGTTACTATTTTGAAGTGACTTTGATTTCCCAGTGATACACATATGATTACATTTTGATGAAATATGCCTTGCCATATGTTCTACTTTTACAATGACTTAATATTACCAAATTTTCTGACTCATACACTCAAAATGAGATTTGTTTTCTTCATGAAACATGTACTTTGCAAACTTTTATTGAAATGTACAACTTATAAGAAAAGTGTACAAATTATAATAAGTGTATAGCTCTATGAATTCTCAACAGGTGAATACATACCATTTATAACCAGTGTCCATATCAAGAAACAGCACGTTACCTGCATCCCAGAAACTCATTTGAGCCATTACCAATCACTATGATGAGTTTTATCCTGATTCCTTAATTCTTTTTAATTTTTAAAAAAATGTTTACTTATTTATTTTGAGAGAGAGAGGGTGAGAGAGAGCTTGAGTGAGGGAGGAGAAGATCAAACTGTGAGATCGTGACCTGAGCCAAAGTCAAGAGTCAGATGCCTAACCAACTGAGCCACCCAGGGGGCCCCTGATGCCTAACACTTTAGATTCTGTCTTACTGTTTTTGAAATTTGTGAGTGGAAATATACATTAAGTAGTTACTTCTGGCCTTTTTCATTCAACATTATGTTTGTGAGTTTCATCCATGCTACTTTTGTAGCAATAGCTTTTTCATTTGTATTTCTTTTTTTTTTTTTTGCTTTTTCATCTGTATTTCTTAATATTTAATTGGACAGATATATCATTTTATTAATTTCATAGTTGTCAGGCATTAAATTCTTCCTAGTTTTCAGCTGCTTGTTAAAATAATGCTATGAAAATTATTGTACATATTCTTTGGTTTACATTTGTACTTATTTCTGTTGTATTCATACCTAGAGTGAATTTGCTAGGTCCCAGGTTTAGCATAAATCCAGCTGTAGTAGATATTATCAACCTGATTTCCAAAGCAGTTTTTATCAATTTCACCACCATAAGCAGACAATGAATTTTAATTATTCCTCATCTTTGTCAACACCTGATATTGTCTGTCATTTTCAGCTTAGCCATTTTGGTAAAAGTGTATAAATAGAAAAATGTGGTTTTAGGTTGCATTTCCTTGATAATTAATGCAGTTGAGTGCCTTGTCATGTGTACTAGTCATTTGCATATAATTTTTTGTAATGTACTACTATCTTTTGTTCAATTTTTACTGGTTTGCCTAACTTGAAAATTGTCTTCTAAGGGTTCCTTATAAATTCTGGACATAAATCCTTTTTTCAGCATAAGTCTTCAAAACTCTTCTCCAACCTATAGCCTGCCATTACACTCTCTTATTGGTATATTTGGATGAAGAGAAGTTTATAATTTTAATGTAGTATAATTTGCCACATTTTCTCTTTATGACTAGTGTTCTTTGTATTGTTGAAGAACTCTTGGGCCATCCCAAGATCATAAACACATATTTATATGTTTTCTTTTAAAAGTGTTATAGTTTTGGGGCGCCTGGGTGGCTCGGTTGGTTGAGCGTCCAACTTAGGCTCAGGTCATGATCTTGTGGTTCATGAGTTCAAGCGCCCCGTCGGGCTCTGTGCTGACAGCTCAGAGCCTGGAGCCTGTTTCCGATTCTGTGTCTCCCTCCCTCTCTCTCTCTGACCCTCCGCCATTCATGCTCTGTCTCTCTCGATCTCAAAAATAAATAAACGTTTAAAAAAATAAAAAATAGGGGCGCCTGGGTGGCGCAGTCGGTTAAGCGTCCGACTTCAGCCAGGTCACGATCTCGCGGTCCGGGAGTTCGAGCCCCGCGTCAGGCTCTGGGCTGATGGCTCGGAGCCTGGAGCCTGTTTCCGATTCTGTGTCTCCCTCTCTCTCTGCCCCTCCCCCGTTCATGCTCTGTCTCTCTCTGTCCCAAAAATAAATAAAAAACGTTGAAAAAAAAATAAATAAAAAATAAAAAAATAAATAAATAAAAAATAAAAAATAAATAAAAGTGTTATAGTTTTACTTTTCATATTTACATCTATAATCCATGTCAAAATGGTTTTTATGTGTAGTATGAAGAATGGGTCATTTTTAAAAATAGATATCCAGTTGATTTAGCATCATTTTTGAAAAGACTGTTCCCGGGGCACTTGGGTGGCTCAGTCAGTTAAGCCTTGAACTTTCCCTCAGATCATGATCTTACAGTTCATGAGTTCGAGCCCCACATCAGGCTGTCTGCTGTCAGTGTGGAGCCCACTTCAGATCCTCTGTCCCCTCTCTTTTTGCACCTTTCCCATGCTCGCTCTCTCCCTCTTTCAAAAATATAATAAACATTAAAAACAAGCAACAAGGGGTGCCTGGGTGACTCTGTCAGTTGAGCGTCCAACTTCGGCTCAGGTCATGATCTGATTCATGAGTCCAAGCCCCATGTCAGGCTCTGTGCTGACAGCTCAGAGCCTGGAACCTGCTTCAGATTCTGTGTCTCCTTCTCTCTCTCTGCCCTTGCCCTGCTTGTGTTTGGTGTCTCTGTCTCTCAAAAATAAATAAACATTAAAAAAACTTAAAAAAAAAATAAAAACAAGCAACAAAAAAGAAAAGACCATTCTCTTTCCATTGCACTGACAGGTCAACTTTACCATATATTAGAGAATTGTGAATCCTTTTCCATACTGGCATTTTCATTTCTCTATGCACCAGGCCAACACTATCTTAAATATTAGAGCATTATTAGGGCTCCTGGGTGGTTCAGTTGGTTGAACATCCAACTCATGATTTTGGCTCAGGTCATTAGCTCACGGTTCATGGAATCAAGTCCTGTTGGGCTCTGCACTATCAGCATGGAGACTGCTTGGGATTCTCTCTCTCTTCCCTCTCTCTGCCCCTACCCCCACTCTCACGCACTCTCTCTCAAAATAAATCAATAAACTTTCAAAAATATATTAGAGCATTGTAATGGTTCTTCTCTGCTTTTCCTGCTTTTCTATGTTTGTCTTGGTTATTGTCGGCCTTTGAATTTCCATATAAAGTTTAGAATTGGCAGTTGATTTTTAAAAAATATATCAACTGGAATTTTGATTGGGATTACAATGTATCTGTAATTTAAGGAGACTTTACATGTATCCCGCCATTTAAAGACCTCTTTAAATTTTGTACTTTTCAATATGATTGTTATACATTTTTTTCCATTGGATTTATGACTAGGTGTTTGATGTTTTTGTGTTAAAATTATGAAGGTAATTTTTAAAATAACTTATTTTATTAATGTTTTCTGTATTAGACTTGCTATGTTCACTTATTATTTTTAATAACTATAGATTCCTTTGGATTTTCTACACACACATTCATGTCATCTGAAAATAATAGTAGTTTATTTCTTCTATTCCAATCTTAATGTCTTATAGCATTGGCTACAACTTCTTGTCTAATTTTGAATAGATACAGTGACAGAGAACATCTTTGTGTCTTTCCTATCTCAAGGGAAAGTTGCCATCATTCAGTGTCATGTTTGCTGGATGTTCTTTTGCATATGCTTATTTTTCAGATTGAGGAAGTTCATTCCAATTCTTAACTTTCTAAGAATTTCATTGTGAATGTTATCTGTGTTCTCCGCACTTTTCCCAGCTCTCTAGCAGGTCTTTGCCTTTTCAGCACCCTAACATTGGAAAAAGTATTTTTCCCTTCAGATGAACTTTATTTTCTTCAGTTCTTACTGCTTCTACAGTTCTCCAATATCTATGTAAACATGACACTTTAAATTTATTCCACTTTATCTAATGCAGAAGGATCATTGGCTAGCTGTAACTTAACCCATCCTGCCCAGAAGCAGACTCCATCTTAATATTTCAAAACTTTGTCACTTTGTTCAATCATTCTCTATTTTAAGTTCCACGTGGCCAAATTTTTACTTCTTTACCATGGAGAGTAGGGTTTACTCTTTTATTGGGGGAATTTTAAGACAAATACTTTTGTGACATTTATTTTTGTAATTTTTTTGCTTTCTTTTTTTACTTCTTTTTAAAAAATCTTTATTTATTTAAAAATTTTTTGATTAATTAATTTATTTTTGAGAGAGAGAGAGAGACAGTGTGAGCAGGGGAGAGGCAGAGAGAGAAGGAGAGAGAGAATCCCAAGCAGGCTTCACACCGTCAGCAGAGCCCAATGCGAGGTGAGAACCCATGAAACCATGATATCATGACCTGAGCCAAAAATCAAGAGTTGGATGCTTAACTGACTGAGCTACCCAGGTGCTCCTTAAAATCTTTTATTATGTGAGTCATGTTTTCTTGCCTAATACTGAAGGACAATATAGAATAGCTTTCGATCTTTTTCTTCTGCTGTTACACACATGAAGGATGACATTCGTTTGTATATCACATTCTGTTAGCATACCTAAAACATAATATAATTCTCATGCCAGAAGTATTAGTTTGGCTCTAATTTTATATTTCTTATTTCTGTCCTTTTAACACTTCAGTTAGTAGAAAGTATCTGTATATGGTTAAACTGTTATTCTTGTTTTTAGGATTTTTTTTGAATTACCACTTTTGTCAGTGTAAGTTGTATTTTGATAGAAACATGAGCTCTCTTGCCATAGCGTTTAATATACCAAATGAGCAAAAGTCAAAGTTTTTCTTCTTTTCTTAAAAATTTGTTTAATGTTTATTTATTTTTGAGACAGAGAGAGACAGAGTGTGAGCAGGGGAGGGGGGAGAGAAGGGGAAGACACAGAATTCTAAGCAGGCTTCAGGTACTGAGCTGTCAGCAGAGAGCCCTACGTGGGGCTGGAGCTCACTGACTGCAAGATCATGACCTGAGCCAAAGTCGGACACTTAACTGACTGAGCCACCCAGGCACCCCAAGTTTTTATTGTCACAGAAATGAAAACACCTAAATATGTTTATGTCAGTGCAGACTGTCATTTCATTCCCAAATAAAAGTCACTTATAGAGGCATCTGCTGCAAGGACCATCTGTACTTGCTGGAGTCAAGGTGAACAGATTAGAAAGAATGATTTGTCCATCAAATACACTTATGATAAAATAAATGAAAATTTTATGCTAAATAAATGCATGCTGAATTAAAATGATTCTTACTGATTCTAAAACTTTAGACTATTCCTCAGGGTTTAGTCTATTTTTTCAAAAGTTACTGAAAATGTTAAATACTAGAGCTCAATTTTTCTCTGAGAGTTCTTTTTCATAAATTTAATTGTTAATAAAAATGAATAGCATGCTTGATTAAAAGATACTGATCTGGCTTGAAATAGCCATGTCTCTGATATTTTTCAGATTAGTTTTTAGAACAATAAGTTATATAGCTCCATATATGTAGTAGGGTAAATACAATGGTAATCTCCTTTTAAACTGTATTCTCATCCATGGCAGGCACAGGTACCTTGTGATTATTGCACTATTGTTTGTGTGTGTGTATGTGTGTGTGTGTGTGTGTGTGTACATAATATCTGAGTTAGGCCTAGGCATATGCACTTTATACAGTTTATCACTTGTTTTGCTATACATAGAAAACTTGAGGACCACTGGTAAGGCAGTAAAAAGCTTGGAATCAGACCACGTAAAATTTAAGATTATCGCATCTTAGTTAAATGTTTGATGTTCAGAAAGTTATTTAGCCTTTCTCTATCTCTTTCTCTTATATGTAAAATGGGGATAATATCTGCAGATGGGATACTTAGATGTAATGTATGTATGCTGACCCATATGCAGCATGTCAAATAGTAATTGCTCAGTAAATGCTATTATTAACATGCTTTAAAGAAATAGCCAGGAATTATTTTGGAAACTCAGAAGTGGCTCACAGAGGCTTTCCACTGCTGATTAGGATGGAGTAGCTTGCAGCAAACATGTCCCCACCAAACAACTAGAAAACTGTTAAATGTAAAAAGAAAAGTCACCAAAGTAAAGGCATTAGAGAGCTCCTGAAACAATTATGACTACAGAGTCAAAGATTCTAGAAAGAGAGGAATAGAGGTGAGGTGATTTTTACAAGTAGTATTTCCAAGCATTTTGCAAGAAGTATTGCCACTTCTGAGTGAGGGAATCCTGGGGCATTCGTCTACGAACTCGTATTTTGTCATTGATTGGCAGCTGTCCTTGCTGGAGTGTGGGGAACGAGGGGAGTTGATTTCTTGACAATTCCAGACTACCATGTGCAAAGGCAGATGTAGCTTGGGAGAATGCCCTGGGACAATGAGGTGCAGATACTAACAACAAAAAGAACTGGAAGTCAACTGGAGTCCACTGAAGTGATTAAGCCAGAGTGAGATGAACCAGATGAGCAAAACTGGTTGAGCTCCACACTAATATTCTGATTTACACATTTCCTATGTTAAAGTGATTCTGTCTTTTCATTATTTCTCTAATGTAGTAGTCAATAACAATTTGTAAAACAGGGTAACCAGTGGGACTAATTATTTCAGAACCCACAACTGATATTCATCATCTCCCTCAACTACTCCTAGATTCATTTCAACTTAAGCCAGTACTTTTGCTGGGTTGGTGGAGACCTAGACCTTCATCACTCAAAGATCTGAGCTCCTGTGGTTATTATGCCCTTTTTAGGCTATGGTTGCTATAAATGCCCATTCCTAGCTATTACTGAACGTGGAAGCAAAACAAGCACCCCAATGAATCACTCAAGTTTCAGACAATATCTGCTTCAATTATGCAGCAGAAACTCTATTTCCTCATAATAATCAGGGTCAGAGTGGCTAGTACAGTAACCCCATTCTTTGGTGCTTTCAAGGACATCATATGATCAGGTGGTGATTCACAAGTTACTGGATCCTCTGGTGAAAGGATCCTTTCTCACCCCAGGCCATAGATGACCAAAGAACAAGGACTTCTAGTAAAGCAGAGCCTAAATTTATGTGGATAGAAAACAAAAACTTCTCACGTTAATCACTTGGAATGATAGTGAGAGCAGTCACTCTTACTTCCATGCTTTGGGTTTGAGAACTCAATATTCTGTCTATAACAGCACCATAAATATGCCCTGACCCTGCAAGTCGTCCCTGTGCTAGTTCTTGAGCTGTTCCTGTAAAAGACCATGAGAAGTATTCCATTCTATGGAAGACCAGTGGATCCTTTGGTATGAAGCAGTACGATGCAGTATTACACTATAATTAATCAGACGTCCTGTGAGTTCTGCAGCCCAGCTGGCTAAGACTCTGTGGGTAGAAAAGTAAACCCATAATTGGAATATGCATCAGTCCTAATTAGGACAAATTGCTCCCTCCTCTAGGGAAGAAGGGTTCAGATGTATTCAACTGTCCATCAAGGAGCTGGGTGGGGTCATAAGGGGTGGTACCATATTGAGGATTTGATGACAGTTTTTGCTACTATTCAGTTAGACTCTCAGCAGCAGGAATAGATGATCATCTTAGTGAGATAGACTGTATATACTTTTAGGTGTATGTGTTGCCTCCATCCGGGCCACCATGGGTATTCGGCTCATATGCGCATTGTATAAGCACTGGGATGACTGATAAGGTAGTCTGGTTAATCTCTACCAGATGAGTCATGTTATCCATCTGATTGCACATGGCCTCTGCTGCAATGAATATTCTTGGGTGGGCATTGATACGAGATACCAAACATATACTTTCCTTACGGTTTGCCTTATGTTTGCCTCTAGTTTACGGTTGCCTCCAGTAATTTGTTGAGAACTCTGTGAAATGGCAGTTTTGGTGCTTGAAAACTTGAGAGATAAGTGATATGTAACTTTCAGAGCACAGGGAATTGACAAAGAAGGAAAAGGTAGAGCAGGTAGGAAAACCAAAGAAATTTAATAAACCCTAAAGAATGCCCTGAAGAAATTTAATAAACAATAAGATCCTCTCAAGTACTTTCACAACAGGCACATGAATGGAATAGCTATGGTGGCAAGAATGGAGGCAATGGGTACAACACTATGTGTCCTGTCTTCTGATCAGCCAGAGAAAGGCAGAAGACCAATCCTGAGTTTGAAGAATTTTGTGCCAAGAGGTGGTAGAAAATTATAAAATAAGACATAATACCTTCCCTTCTCTGACAACATAGCCCAGAGCCAGGGCTAAATATGAGAGAACTACAATGTTATCACAAACTCATCATTCTAATATCATGAAGCCATTTAAGTAGCATGAATGGTACAACAATTTCCTGCATTAAATCAACAACTAAATCACTTAGTCCTTTGTTATCAAATGCCCTTTCAAATGTATTTCCACATATATTTATTCCCATGGCCCTGAGGAAAATTGCAAGTTTTGGAGCCAGCAAACCAGGTTCAGATTTTATCTCTGTAATTTGACAAGGCTGTTTAAATTATCTTAGACACCTAATACAGATCCAGCCACACAGGTAAATACTAATGAATATTATTATCAGTTTTATTATTTATCATAGCCCTAAAGAAATTTAATAAATAATTAATTCCAAAATTGCCACTGTATACTCTAGAGGAAAAAAAAAAACTTCAACCTTTATAAAATAAATTTTACTTTTTTTGTAAAGACATAGATTAAATGTCACTATTTACATGTTTTGTACTGACATTTCCAAAGGAGGCATATTTGGCCTGAAGGTTCCCACAAAACAAGACCTTTACATTATTTATTTTATAGTTTCTATTCCTTCGGTCAAATCAGGTGCGTATCAGTTGCTGCTACTTCCTCAAGGGTGGTTTATTTATCAGGCCAGCTAGACGGAGCTCAATACTGACTTAAAATTAAGAAGGAAAGTTAATGTTCTTTCCAGAGTAATACCTACATCAGTATTTCAGTCATTCACCCAGGTCATGTAAAGCTGCAGTTTAAAATTCCCAACACACCATGGCTTAGACATTTTATGACCCCAAGCATTCAGGGCAGTTGACTTATTAACCAAAAGATAGTGTTTAACCTCTTGTGGTTTTCACCAGGCAAGTGCATTCTGGCTTGTCAAATTTACCCCTCTATGCATTCGTAGGGGATGAGAAATAATTAAAAAATAAAGCGATTTTCCCAAGCTTTATTATTAACTGCTCCACCATTCTGTCAAGATGAGGATTACTTTAGTATACATATAATATATATTACTATATATGGATAGTTTCTGCTAAATGCAAACAAAATCAGCAACAGTTGTTTTTATATGTATGTCATTTGACTGTAATGCTTTTAAGATCATGAAACATAATATATAGTCAAGTCACAAAATATTAGTTAAAATTCTTTGATCAGGGTTCATTTACAGAACATTTAATGGAGTAAGTTTGAACAGAGATAGATTTATAATTGGGTATTTGAAGGCTTACAAAATCTTTGGAGTTACTGAAGAAATAGTCTACTGTAAATCAATACTTTAGGCCAACTTTTCTACCATGGACTGTGGACAAGCAGACCAACCGGAAAGATTTCTTTCATTGCTGTCATTCAGGGCCAGCCCTGAGGAGATCTGATATGTAGTGGTTACCAACTTTTTGCTGGAGCCAGAATATCATGCAGAAAAAACACTTTTATTCCTCTGCTAACTATAAAACAGAGCACATTTTCACCTCTTTGGGTAACTGGCCTTAGGGAACTTCCTGTAAGACCAAACATGCAGTTAAGGCTAAGTCACCTAAGTAGTAAGAACTGGGACCCTGAGGACCCTGTTTATACAAGTTATTTATCCTTTCTCATCTGCTAGTGCCCATTCCCATGTTCAGCCTTCCTTGAACAATGACATGCTCTATGCACATGATTCAATCGATCAAATAACACTTCATTCATGATGAGCAGTTTGAGTGCTATAATCCCTTTGTATTCTGTGGTTCAATATTCAGTCTTTACTGAGGTTCAGTAGTAAACTAGAAACTGACTTTTCAAAGCAAAACTAGTCATCATCAGAAGAAAACACTGTCTTACTCCAAACCTTTAAGGTAGTTCTGCACCATGATTCTTCTTTGGGACTGGCAAGATGCACCATATGATATTTTTATGAGTCACACACTCATTATCACTGAGACTGCTTTGTTATAAGGCTCAAGTGGTAGAAAAGCTTATGCCATACTTTGGACCTGCTACAGATCATTCTTTTTCATTGGGCCAGATTTAAATTTGGCAACCTTATGTGTTTCCTAGTAAATGGGTAGGGTTGTGAATTCAAGTATGATCTATGTGGCTTATCAAACCTAAAATATTTAAAGAAGCACAGTATGTACATGGTAATATGCAGCAACTTTTCTCTCACTTTAGAGGGAAATTTTGACATGCCTCAGACCAATGGACTCCTAGATATTTCACTGATGTGTAAGCTCCTGAATATTTATGTGATTTATTGCCTATCCTCTCTCATGCTGTGTTTTTAGGCAATTGTGATTTCTCCCATTTTATGCTCATCCGATCCATCTAACATAATATTAGTATAATGGATGGTGTGATGTTCTGTAGGATATCAAAATAATACTTCTTTGGGCTATCTACTAGAGCAAAAGAATTGACCTAGCCCTGAGGTAGTGAGTGAAAATATGCTGTTCTTCCTGCCATCCTCACACTATTTTGATTATTTTTAATTACTAGGATAAGGAAAAAGCATATTTTAAGTCCATAGCTACATATCAGGTACCAAAGATATATTAATTTGCTACTGAAAGGATAGTTATAATAAAAACTTGAATACTCCAAGGTATGTGGAATTACTTTTAATTTCTGCATTTGGTATTTTTCTATCAAATAAATCTATCGCTTGATCATTATAAGCCCTAGAATTAACTGGTAAATCACATTAGTGTTTTGGAATTCTGGGGATTAGTATTAGGTCAGATCTAGTATCTAATTATCTTCATATTTCTCTTTTCCCAGTGCATAATCATAGTGGAAAATATTGACAGGTAATACCAAGTAAGACTTGGAAAAAGACTCATGTTGTGGGGTCCCTCTCAATCAATGAGTTCCAAGTCTAGCACCTGGCCTATATCTGTGAATTAAGAAGCTATGAAGTTGGGTTTCTGCCCACTAGATCTGGAATTGTATGCCTTATATATGTTATTCAACAATGACCATTTATTACATTCCTAGGAACTGCACAATTAATCAGACTCCACCACAAATGCATGTGGGTCTGTAACACCCTGATTACCACTCAGTCTCAGCCTTATTATGGGAATTGACTCACCTATTTCTTACATTAAAGTACTCAAACCCTGTCCCTTGCTTCTAATTCAGGAGAATCCATCTATTTTGATTATAAATAATAGAAAAGAAATTTGGTCATCCTCATCTAAAGACAATACAAGAAATAGGGGAAAAAATCAATATAACATTCTGGCAGATGACAAAAATTCACCAGAAATGTTGTCAAAACTAAACTATATTCTACCAAAATTATTGAAATGTAATTATAAAAAAAGTATTCTGTGAGCATTCAGGCAAATATACTGAATCTTTTGTGAGCCAAAGAAAACAGTTTCATGTTAGATATCTTTTTATGACAAAATTCTGCATCAGAAAAAAGATATTCAAGATACATAGGAAAAAATGTATGAACTAAGGAAATTTCCATCCTCCTCAGCTGTCTAGTGTAAAGACAATTGACAATATTGAATACACAGAAAATTAGGGAATATTGTGTTCATGAACCCTTCCTGAAAAATCTACTACAGCACAATTTCATACATACAAAGAGTTACAGAAAAAAATCAGTAAAAGGGGTGGTAATGAATAATGAATACCCTCGACAAAGTTTCAACTAAAAAAAAAAAACCTTGAAATAAAAGCAGCAGAATGGTTTGTAAATGTTAAATGTTCTGATAACATAGAAATGACAGCTAACAAAACAGGCATAATGAGGGGAGAAAAGGTAGAAAGTCAAAGCATATTCTTTAAAGCTGACAAATTAAGTAGTAGAAGGTGAACCATACAGCCATATATATAAAAGAGTGCAAAGGTAAACACAGAGAAAGATAGTGTTATTGAACAAGGTTGTAAGGTAGAAGAAATGAAGAAACAAGATGCGTACCACATAGTTTCCCCCTCCATATGAAGGTAAGAGTATAAAGTTAACCCCTTGCTTTATAAATACAAATTAATTACCAGTAAAGCAACAATAAGAAAGAGACAGAAATGGTCCACATAGTGAAAAAGTACCTGAAACTAGATAAATGCCAGAGCAGGAACCAAATTTACTGTCATACCAATAAACATTCTTTGGCTTAATTCAATTAGAAGAAAAATATCTTACTTTTTAAAAACTTTTTAATGTTTATTTTTGAGAGAGACAGAGTGTGAGGGGCGAGGGGCAGAGAGAGAGGGAGACACAGAAGCAGGCTCCAGGTTCTGAGCTATCAGCATTGAGCCCGACACGGAGCTTGAACCCACAAACCGTGAGATCATGACCTGAGCTGAAGTCGGAGGCTTAACCAAGTGAGCCACCCAGGCGCCCCTAAAAGAGAAACATTTTAAATTGTTTTCCAAAGCAAGATCCCATTCTATGTTGTATGAAAGAGACATATCTTAACTGATTTAGAAATATTGAAAAATACAAAAATAGGCAAAGTAAACTAGAAAAAGATAGATGAAAAATAGCAGATATCTTTCAATTTTCCACAAGATGATGGACATTGCTAAACTTTTAATGTATCCACACATTCTCTAGCAAAGCACATAAGAAACAAGAAAATAAAATACATGTCACTTACCTACCATAAATAGAGGATGGCTAGGATAACTAGATGACCAAAAACTACAATGTTCATGGAAATGAACAATAATTAGTGAAGACCAGAAGAATTCTCTCTAGAACCCACTCCAGAGCTTAAAGTCAGGTGGGCACTGTACAGAAAAGAGGACACTGTGCCTGGTTCCTGGACTGGTGAAAAACAGATTATATCAATTGTCACCACTTTAATTGGGAAATACTGAGCATGAACTTTAAAACTTGTGGCTACTAGGAGTCGAAAGGAAGGGGCTTAGAAATGAATGGGATCAAATGTGACAGTCTTGGGAAGTCACCACCTCTGGAGAAGAAGGGGACACCTTAGAAAGAGGGATGTCTTTTGGAGATTGGATGGTGATGAGAAAGATGGATGAAGAAAGGGCTATACTAAAACAAAATATATACCAAAAAATTAAGAGACAGAAAAAAGTAGTTTATTTAAATACTTATCTCACTGTATTAAAGTAGATGGTACAAAGGTATGCCATGTAAAAACAAAAATAATGAAGGGATTGTTACCTTGAAGACTGACCAGGCAGGATTAAGATTTTTAGAATAAAAGTACTAAATGAGAAGCAATAGTATACTTGTAATGCTAAAGTTTACTATTCATAAGAATTACATACAATTATGCCTAGCTGTATTCCAAATAGCACAGCATAACCTTAATAAAGGAGAACCTATATGTGTAAAGCACAAGACATCAATACCCTAGTAGAAGATTTTAACATATACTTCTCAGTCTCACAACTTAGTGAAAGCAATAATTATTGACAGACCCAAATTAATCAAGCCACATACTTTTATTAATGCAAGTACTGTGAGTATATTTTGCTTCAAAAAGTGTTTTTTTGAAACTTCAAAAAATAATAATGAATACAAATTGAAAGGGACAACATTGAATGTTTGAAGAGACTTTCACAGGCAAAGTATGGGAGGATTTGATAATTTTTTTAAAGTAATAATGTTAAGGGATTTCTACTTCAGCTGCTGGAAGCCACGCTATCCAACCAGCCTGATGGCAGGGCCCAGGCGGTGGACGGATCAGGACTGCAGGGTGGCCCAGTGAAGCTTCCTGGACTCCTGTTTTTATGTAATTTGGCCTTAATAAAAGTACCTGGGGAGTTGTCTGTTGGGGAATTGCCCCCTGGGAAAATAACCATTGGGGAAAGAAAATAAAGTTCTGCAAGGAAATTGTGAAGCCATACATCTAGCCCTTGCCACCCCCTGTAAAGACTCCTCTACCTAAAGGAAGGATAGCCCCATATATTTCCCAGCCAAGGAGGGACAAATGGATTTGAAAGGCCCACTCCGGCAACAAAGGAGTGTATCTATGGGCACAAGTTACTCCAACGCCTAGGCCCACTTGGCTCCCCAGGAGGCATTCCAGATGATGACTGAACCTAGTCGGTTAAGGTACAGAATGGTTCATTAGTTCCTAGGTGCATTGTCTCTCTGGGAATGCATAAGGCATGGGCTCCCAAGGCCCTCTTGGCCCCCTCCTGGCACCGCAGACCGAGGCGAATACTTTTGTTCCTCAAACCACAAATGGTTCGGGGAAACAACTAAGAGGTCATGTCCCTGTAACTGTTCCACTTGAGATGTTGAGAGATAGATGACCTTTCATGAAAATAGCAAAGCAAATGCTCTATGGATTATAAATGTAGATACATAATGAAAATAATGAAAGAAATTAATGCATAAGCAGAGGGCAAAAGGGGATGTTACAAGAAAATACCCATATTATTCCTTAATGGGTGATTACACAAAGGAACATTTTTAGAATTAGGTAATGCTAGAAAACATAGATGACGCACACTACAAAGAAATTGCTAACAAATATAATGCCACGTTTGCCACAATAAAGCGGCCAGTCCAACACACTGCTGTTGTCTTGTCCGTTTTATTTTTGTTTTATTTTATTTTCACTTTTTTGCCAATGCCGTTCATCCTTTGGGAACCCCTGGACCTGCTGGAGCTGGACTCCGGCATCCAGCCATGACAGAGTAACTAGTTCTGAACCTACCCTTCTAATGTAAAAAACGAGAGTATTGGACAGTATATGTGTTTTAAGACACTGGACAACAGGCAGCACAGGAGACTATTATCTCCAAGAAAAGGGGATACATACGAAGTGGGAACAAATGAAGTGATCCCTATGATTGCCTTGACTTTCTACTGTAGGCATAATAGAAAAAGAAGGAACCCAAAAAAGAGCATGGAAGATATGCCAATTTGAGAAGACAGAAATGATCTGACTTTCAGAAACTTGCCCAAATACATACCACAAGAAAATGGTAGGTCCAGCTGTAAGCACTCAAACTTCAGAGTTCTTGCCCTTTACTGCTACTGTATCCTGCATATATTGCCCTCTGATATATAGGATCCAAGGCTATTAATTAGAATCTAAAATTTCAAAGCTTGGCTGAATTTTATTTTGGAACCTGATTAAGATAGTAAATTCAACCCCCCCCCCCCACCCCCAAATAAATAAATAATGACCGGCCTTGGAATTCTCATGGTTACGGACACATGGTTGTTATTAGAAGCCAGTTTTGTACTACTGAACTGGAATATGCCCTATAGTGCATCAATAGCATAATTAAAGAGCTTTTATTGAAAGATGGTTTCATGTGTCATGAATAATTTTATTAAGCTTCCACAATCTGAGAATAGTGTGTTGATCAATCAAGTTTATAGCACAATGGGCTGACAGACCATATAGAGTAGGCTAATGTACTTCGAACAGCTTGGTTGGGAAATTGGCTGTGCACTTGTATGCAGGAATTCTTTCACTGTTGCTTTCTCAGGAAAAGTTCTAACATCAAACTTGGACAGGGTTCTGATACTGAAGTTGACAAAATCTACAGCAAAATTAAATGAAAGCCTAAAATAACAAGCCAGTAAAACATCAGTGAAAATTGTGGAGTAAGGACCTTCAAAAATCCTCTCACCCACGAAAGCAACAAGAACAATGGCAAAACTTGTTAGAACCAACTTTATAAGAACTCTGAGAATTGAACAAAGGCTCATAGCAATCCAGGGAGCATTTGTACAAGAAAAACGACTGAATCTCCATAAGAACAGTGATTTTGTGGCATTTTAGGTTACTCTGTTTCCATCTTCTATTCCTTAACTCTACAATAGCCTTAAAAACCAACAACCCCCAATCACAGTGAAAACAGATCAAATTGAGTCACTGCAGAGGGTAGAATGGCATTGAAGTTCCTTCAAATCTCCAATCCCAGAGAACTGTCATTATTTGACATGTCTGGTGGTTCAAAGGAAGACCCCATTTTCAAGGCTGTCTTTTTTTTTTTTTGAACTGATTCAGAGCTTGCCTGTTGTTAAAGGCCTTGTACCTTGGGCTGTTTGTCAAAGAATATCACAGGCAATTCATTAACATTATGAATGCCTAAGACATTGGAAAACAGTTGGGTAAACAACAGACTGATCAAGAAACTTTAAATGGAAATCAGGAAAATGTGATGACTATACAGGGTTTTGAAAATGTCCTACATAGTCCTAGGATTTCAGAAGGCCATACATGTGCATAATGCTGTGCTCATGCCAAGGGCTGTATGCGTGCTTATTAAAGTACTGAGAAGACCGTAAATTCTCACCTCAGACTCTCATTTCACTCTTACACCTCAGCTTCTGAATAAAAAGGAAATAAAGGCTAAAGTAGAATTGTAAGCTGCCTGGCTGAGTGTTAAAGGGGTGCCCAAATACACACACAGAGTCCCTTAACAAACTGTGGAGATTCATTTATTGTAGGCATTTATGGAAATTTCTGTCCAACCATTAGGTGAGTACTAGGCTAAGCAAATAGAGACGTTAGTGGTCACACATGATAAAGAATACAGATTTCACAGGATTATTTCAAACCTGTCACTAGATGACAACAACTAACATCCACAAAAATAAACTCTTGGGAGGGAGAAGATCTAACTTACAGTGTTATCATCTTAATTATTTAAGATGTCCAGGTATGAAGACACTGGGTGGCTCAATCAGTAAAGGGTCCAACTCTTTTTTTCTTTTTTTTTTTAAATTTTTTTTTTTCAACGTTTATTTATTTTTGGGACAGAGAGAGACAGAGCATGAACGGGGGAGGGGCAGAGAGAGAGGGAGACACAGAATCGGAAACAGGCTCCAGGCTCTGAGCCATCAGCCCAGAGCCCGACGCGGGGCTGGAACTCACGGACCGCGAGATCATGACCTGGCTGAAGTCAGACGCTTAACCGACTGCGCCACCCAGGCGCCCCAATAAAGGGTCCAACTCTTGATCTCAGCTCAGGTCTTGATCTCAAGGTCATGAGTTTATGCCCTGCATTAGACTCTGCACTGGGCATGAAGCCTACATGAATGAATGAATGAATGAATGAATAAATAAACATCCAGGAATCATGAAACATGGAAAGTAACAAGAAAGAAAAATCCAAGCAACAAGAAAAAAAAAGCAATCAATGGAAACTATCTCTGAGGAAACCTGGACATTGGAGTTACTGGACAAAGACTTCAAAGCAGCTGTTTAAAATATCAGAGAACTAAAGGAAATCATGTAAAAAGAACTAAATGATAGAATAAGACCATTATCTCACCAGGTAGATAATATCAATAAAGAGAATTATATATATTATATTAAATATATTATATTAAATAATTAATATATATATTTATTTAAATATTATATTATTTATATAATAATATATATATTTATATATTGTATATATAATAATATATATTTATTTAATATATATTAATATATTAAATAAAAAATATAAATATATAAATAGATATTCATATATATCGCACTAAATATATATTTTTAAATATATATCATAAATTATATATAATTCTCTTTATTGATATTATATATAATTCTCTTTATTGATATATATATTCTTTATTGATATTATATATATTTTATATATAATATATAATACAACTGAAAATAATTGTGCAGTTTAAAAATATAATAACTGAAATGAAAAATTCACTAGAAGGCTTAGCAGTAGAACTGAGATAGAAGAAAGAACATAGTTCAATTGAAATTACCCGTTCTGAGGGGCAGAAGGGAAAAAAATAATAAAGAAAAATGAACAGAATTTCATAGAGTTAAAGAGATTCTGGGCCAAGAGGCATGAAAAGAGGCTGATGAATCAGTTTGAGAAATGTTTTGGAATGAGACACACTTGAGAAGGGGCTCATTTCCTCACCAGTTTCTACCCAGAAGCCAGCCACATTCTGGCATTCTGAGAACCAGCAACCTTGGCATGAATGCTGGCATCATAATGAGAAACTTTGTTGTGGCTCCCCTCCCTAAATTGCTTCACAAGCTTCAGATAACTGGAGCAACTGGGAGATTGAGCAGGAGAGGGAGGGATGGATGCTGCCATGGTTTGCAAAACACACATGTCTGGGAACCATCAGAAATCACTTATTTTATTTCTGGAAATCAATTTGACATGACCTCATGCTATAATGCACTTAAGAAGAAATTGCTTTATTTAGTAGCCACATACTCATGATCTAAAACATTTGGGTTACATTTAGAGAATAATTCTACAGAAACTACTTTTTAATGTTGAGAAAATATCTGTACTGACATTGCAGATGAAAAATCTCTGGTCAGCCTTACTATTTTCATTATAGTAATTAATTGGGAAGGGAATATAAGTGTTCCATGTTTTACAGGTATCTGCTACATTCTGAATAAAAATTATTTTTTTAGGAAACATCAGGAAGTATGTTTCTTTAAAGTAATGTGCCAAGAAATGTGTCCAGTGTGTGTGTGTGTGTGTGTGTGTGTGTGTGTGTGTGTTATGTCTCTTGGAAATGCTTCAGCCATTCACTCTAGTTTTGTTACTACCAATAACTTTTAAGGAATTTTAGCTTTCATTGTTTTTTTTTATTACTGGAAATATTCTGCTGAAAAGAATACTTTGCAAACTGCTGCAAAACACTGCCAATTATGAATGCTCCAGAACAACAATGTGATGTTATTTTCCATGTTCCATTCAAAACCTAAACTTCACAATATAAGTTACTGAAAACATAGAGAGGACCATGTTTTTTATGATGTGAATTTATATGACCCAAGATATCAAGTTACTAGATACCTTATAGCACACATAACAGTGTTGAAACTGTTCCCTTGAAGGAGTAGATTATACTGCTACTGCTACCAACAACAACAATAAAACCATGACAACAGTACTTAACATTCATCAAGCATGTGCTTTGTGGCAAGTACTAGGCTAAGCACTTTTCCTGAATATTCTCATTTCATCCTAATAACAATCCTATAAGGTAGGGACTGTTACTGTCCCCATTTTATAAATGTCTTAACCTAGTTATTTAGAAAACAAAATGGAAGAAAGTGCTTATATTAACTAGCACTCTATTGGGGAATTCAAGCAAGAAAGCAGGAGTTGGTGAAAAGAATAAGGGAGGAAAAAGAGGGAGAATAAATATAAGTGATATGTTAGTGAACTAGTCAGAGTTTCATGGCAAAAAAATCCTGTAGATCATCTTCAGAGAAGCTCTGTGAAGCTGCTCTGTCTCCAAACAGTGAGAAAGAGAAGAATGTGAGAAGAAATAATCCACCTGATCCTATCTTCAGTTGATCAAAGTTTCGAATATTAACTCCTGCACACATCTAGGTTTTGCATACTTGGGCACCAGCTGGATTCTGTGATATCTCACATGTAAGAGTCCACTGGAAAGCCCCACTGGGAAACAAGAGGCATGTCACATTGGCATAAGGTGAGGCATTGTTGTATATGCCCACAAGTAAAGTTCCCTAGTCTTCAAATGCATGTTAGGGATAGATACACTTAACCACTATTCAAGCTCTCACATTAATTCTCAGAAATGTGGTGTAAGGGTGACTGGTAGGAAGTACCAAGTAGAAGATTCTGAAATTGTCTCTCTGCCAGTCAAGATAGCAAATCAGAAGCAATACCAGAGTTAGCCACTTTGGTGGCTCATTGATTAAGCACTCAACTCTTGATTTTGGCCCAGGTCATGATCCCAGGGTCATGGGATTGAGTCCCTCGTTAGGCTCCATGCTGAGCATGGACCTGGCTTAAGATTCTCTTTCTCTCTCCCACTGCCCCTCTCCCCTACTTGCTCTCTCTCTTAAAAAAAATCTTTTAAAAAATATCAGAGTTAATGGCACCATTATGGAGCTAAAAGATGAAAGACAGTTTCCTGTTGTATTCCATTCACTTCATCAGATTGGCCACAGGGGGAAAATATGGATCATGATAGATGATAGTGGACTCTAGTAACCAAGTGGTAGTCCCAATCACAAATACCTTGACATATTTACTAAGATGATCTAAATAGACTCTGGCATGCGGTTTATAACTATTAATGTATTCCTTTCGATTTATATCCATAAGAAAGTTCAAAATTAATTCACTTATATGGTATCTTTTATTTGTCTCAGATATTATGAAAACTCATGCAGTTCTCTGGCTAACAGTAAACCAATGATATGGTGTATCGGGGTCCATAGTTATTGGGTATCATGTATTCTTTTTTTCTTTTTTAATTTTTTATGTGTAATTTATTGTGAAATTGGTTTCCATACAACACCCAGTGCTCATCCCAACAGGTTATTCTTTTTTTAAAAATGTTTATTATTTTTGAGAGAGAGAGAGCGAGTGTGTGCAGGGGAGGGGCAGAGAGAGGTGGGGGACAGAAGGTCTGAAGTGGGCTAACAGTAGAGAGCCCAATGCGGGGATTGAATTCACAAACCATGAGATCATGACCTGAGCCAAAATCAGATGCTTAACCAACTGAGCCATCCAGGTGCCCCCTGTATTCTTTTTTGAATGGCCATGCTGGAAGCAGTGATCTCAGCCAGGGCACTGGCACTTCCTAATCACTACACTTCACATTGAAGTTCAGGAGGTTGAATATAGACTGAATCATCTGTTCCTCCATCTGGGCTTCAGCATTCTTACCCCTACTACAGCAGAAGAGGCTAGATGTGTGAGTAAAATGCCTTGAACAACACATTGCTCTAAGAAAAGGATTACTCTAAAATTCGAGAGCAGCTGGGTATCCACTTCACATTGTGATTTTGAGGAAGCACAGGTCTTGGTTTTGGGGTGTCTTTCCACCATTCTACTCTTACCACATCACACAGAGTCTATAGGTAAGCCATTTCTCTCCCCTCTCCTCCCAAGCCCCACCAAGGGTCATGGGAGCTTTCCCTTCTCTCCAATATTCTTCACAACAAAAATCTCACTTTTGCTACTTAGGAGAATGTGATATCATAGGAATGAAAGAAATAATTGTTTTAGGGAGTGAGTAATGAGAAAGCCAAATATTTCTTAGGTGTCAAGTAAGATAAAGGCAAAAATTTTCCTTATATTTATCATAAACTATGTAGCCATATCTTTGGTAAGAGCAGTTTTAAGGAAATTTTAGAAAGAGAAGACAGATGAGAGTGAGTTGAGAAGTGATGGTGAAGAAGTAAATACTGAGTTCAGCTGTGAAGCCAAAGAAAGGATTAAGAACTAGTGAATATGGAGTCAAGGGAGTATTTTATTCACTGGCAAAAGACTTCACTTTAAAATATTTATGTAATGATAATAAAAACAGGGGATGACAAATGCATGAAAGATTAGGGCCCATGAGTAGAGTGAACTATTTGCATTCTTCAGTTCATCTTCACAGGGTAATAGAGCAGTAAGTGATCGCTGAAGTAAAACTTGAGTCTGACATTTTCAAGTTATTGTTTCAAACACATTATTTGGGATGTATCAACTTAGAAAAGAAATACCTTTCAGATCTATATGTTCACAGAAGGTATTTTTTAACATGTCTACCAAAAATCAGGCATTTCAGTTTGACCATTCATACATGGGTTTTGCCTTCAGCAGCTCTGCTTTACTACAGTACCCCTTCCTTCTGCCACAGGTGATTGGTCTAGAATGGGCAAATGAGCTGAGCTAGACTAATCAGGATGGCTGTCCTAGAGATTTGGTATTGTGATTCAAAACAGTACAGTAGAAGTTGACCTTTGAAGAGAGGAAATAAAACTTAGGAGCTGTGGACAAGAAGCAGAGTAACCTAGTCTGCAGAGAGAAAAGAAACAGATTCACCAGGTATCTAGTGATTGATAAGAGAAGGGACTTGTCTATGTGTCCTATTGTGTTCCTGGCATCTGGTGCTATATTTGGAATACCGTAGTAGTTTTTGTGTCATCTCTGTGTGCACATGTGGCCACAGTGCAACCAATTCCTTTTAATTAAAATTTTTTTTTTGATCAGGGACTTTAACTTGTTAATTTAATCCAACTGAACCCTTACTTGGCCATATGTTGTGTCAGGTACTGCACGTATACAAAGATAAATGGAGAAATTTTGGCCCATATGGAGCTCACATTTTCATGTTAGAGATAAAAAAGCAAACAAGTTATTTCAAAGATTATAAAATAGACAAACAACAACAAGCAAACAAATACATAGAGAGTATAGTGGGAATACTAAGGAAGGAGCTGTTAACTTTTCTGAAGGACTTGAAGTATGACTGATTTCTAAAGGAACAACAAAAAATTTTGGGCAGAAAAGCAGACATAGACATTCCCAGCAGAGGAAGCTCTGTGTATTTGGAAAATTAAAGGCCAATGAGACAACATGTTATTTTTTAAGAACCATAGACAGTTCAGTATAATCTAGCAGAAGGTGTTGAGGAAGAAGCATGAAGAATGGCTGGATACGTACACAAAGTCCAAATAATGAAGGACCTTCTGTTCCAGACACTTCTATGCTTCGTGTGGCCCTAGGACATTTTATATTTGTAGCTAAGGGGTCAATGATTTCCTATTGACATTTAAAAATATACCCGTGGAAAATGGAAATAGTATAGATGTAAAAATTAAACCCTCTCATCCCCTACCACTTTCACTCACTCGCAGTACCTTCCCAAAGTTAATTGTTGTCAACAGTTTTTGTAAGTGCTCCCAGAAAATAAAACACACACACACAAACCTACCCCATCGTCTATCTGTATATAAAGATATCTACATATTTACTCACCTGTTATTAACTTATCAGCTATCTGTCCACAGCTTCATCTAACCTCAAGCTATGGACCTATGCATCCATCTATGATTATTAGTAATCTGTCTGACCTGCTTAATGATGTTTTTGACTCTTGCAGAATTGTGAAGATTATATGTTACTTATTAAGATAGAGAATAATCATTTGGAATTTATTTTGGGGTAAAAATGGGTAAGGATTCAGTTTATCTTTTTCCATATGGATATCCAGTTGAACCAACACCATTTAATGAAAACACCATAATTTTCCCAGTGAATTTTAATGGCATGTTTATCTTAAATCAGGTGATTACATACATGTGATATACATATACTTCACATACATATAGTTCTGTTCCTGCATCTTCTATTCTATTCTATAGTTTATATTTTCCCCCAAACTGTACTACCTTTGTAATAGTCTTGGTATCTGGTAATATGTCTTCTGAGTCTTCTTAGCTGGTCTTCACTGTTGTTGATGTATATATTTGGAATCAACTTGTCAAATTCCAACAAAAAAAATCTTTCTATAATTTTTTTTCTTTTCTTTTTTTTTTTAATTTTTTTTATGCGTTTTTATTTATTTTTGAGACAGAGAGAGACAGAGCATGAACGGGGGAGGGTCACAGAGAGAGGGAGACACAGAATCGGAAACAGGCTCCAGGCTCTGAGCTGTCAGCACAGAGCCCGACGCGGGGCTCGAACTCACGGACTGTGAGATCATGACCTGAGCCGAAGTCGGACACTCAACCGACCGAGCCACCCAGGCGCCCCTCTATAATTTTTATTTTCACTATATATTACATTGACTATATATTTAGAGAAGGGGATATTGATATCTTTACAATATTGACTCTTTCAATTCTTAAAATTTGCCTTGTATCCGGTGACCATGGTGAACTTTTCTTAATTAAAAAAAAATTTTAATGTTTATTCATTTTTGAGAAAGAGAGAGTGTGAGTGGAGGAGGGGCAGAGAGAGAGGGAGACACAGAATCTGAAGCAGGCCCTAGGCTTGAGCGACAGCACAGAGCCTGATGTGGGGCTCAAACCCACAAACTGTGAGGTCATGACCTAAGCTGAAGTCAGAGGCACCCTATTAACTTTTCTTATTAATTCTAATAGTAGCTATATACAAATTATATTGTCTTTTAATAACTTTTATGTATGTACAAATTATATTGTCTTTTAATAATGATGGTGATGTCTTTTTAATCTTTAAGTCTTTTCTTTCTTTTTCTCTTGCCTCATTGAACTTCCTGGGACATTCAATACAATGTTTAGAAAGATGGTAATAGAAGATATTATTGTTACTTTGCCAATATTAGAAAGAAAGCTATCAGTATTTTACCACTACACATGATATTTCCTGTATTTTTTGTAGATGCACATTATCACATTAAGCAAATTTTCTAAGACTTTATTTTGAAATCACTATTGTTGTGGTTTAGAGAGTCATTATGGAGAGATGGTGTGTGTTCATAGATTAAAACACCCAATATTGTTAAGATGTCAGTTATTACCATTTTGGGGGCACCTGGGTGGCTCAGTTGGCTAAGTGTCTGACTTCAGCTCAGGGTATGATCTCATGGTTCACGGTGAGTTCAAACCCTGCACAAGGCTCTAAGCTGACAGTGCAGACCCTGCCTGGGATTCTCTCTCTTTCCCTCTGTCCCCCTCCTCCAATTGCATGTGCATGCTCTCTCTCTCTCTCTCTTTCTCAAAATAAATAAACTTTAAAAAATGACATTATTCCCACTTTGACATACATATTCAATGCCATTCTTTTTTAGTGTTTATTTATTTATTTTTGAGAGAGAGAGAGAGAGAGAGAGAGAGAATCCCAAGCGGGCTGCATACTGTCAGTGCAGGGCCTGATGTAGGGCTCAAACTCATGAACTGTGAGATCTTGACCTTAGCTGAAATCAAGAGTTGGACGATTAACTGACTGAGCCTCCCAGGTGCCCCAGATTCAATGCAATTCTAATCAGAATTCCAGCAAGCAATTTTGTAGATATCAACAAAATGATTCTAAAGTTTGTATGGAAGGGCAAAACACCAGACTGGCCAACACAACACTGGAGAAGAACAGAGTTGAAGGACTGACGGGAACTGACTTCAAGACTTACTGTGAAACTACAGTAACCAACTTATGGTAAAGGCAAAAGAATAGATAGTAAATCAGTTGAGTAAAGTTGAAATAGATATAGGCTAACACAAATATAATCCACCAGTTTCTGAAAAGGGAGTAAATATTCAATGGAGAAGGGATCAACTTTTCAACAAATGGACATCAAAATATGCAAAAAATAAATAAAAGAGTCTAGACTTATACCTTACATCTGTCAAAAAAAGTTAAAATAGATAATAGATCTAAATGTAAAGTGAAAAGAAAAAAACTTTTAATCATATACACATTTTAGAGGAAAGCAAGATAAAATCTATATGATTTGGATTTGGTCATGAGTTTGTAGATATGACACCAACAGCATTATCCTTGAAAGAAAAATTGATAAATTAGGCTTTATTACAATTAAAAAATACTTTGTGAAAGAAACTTTAAACAGAATGCAAAGACAAGCCACAGACTCAGAGAAAGTATTTGTACAACATATATCTGATGAAGGACTTGAATCCAAAATATACCAAGAAGTCTAAAATTTCAGCAATTTCTTAGTGAGTCAACAAACAACCCAACTTAAAATGGGCAAAATACCTGAATGGACACGTCACCATAAAAGATATACAGATAATAAATAAATATATAAAAATACGTTCAATATCATTTGTCATTAGGAAATTACTTATTAATACAACAATGAGATGCCACTAAACCTTGAAGGTTGGCTACAGTCCAAAAGCTAATAAAACAAATTGCTGGTGAGGATGCAGAGTAAAAGAAACTCATTCAGTACTGGTGAGAATGAAGCAGTTTGACAGTTTCCCACAAAGCTAAACATGGTCTTACCATACAGGCAAGCAAGTGTGCTCTTAGGTATTACCCATTTGATTTGAAAACTTATGGCCTCACAAAAACTTGTATAGAAGTGTTTTTAGCAGCTTTGTTTCATAATTTTCCTAAGCTGGAAGTAACCAAGATGTCCTTCAATAAGTAAATGAATGAACAAATTGGCATATCCACACAATGGAGTATTTTACAGAAATAAAAAAGAAATGAGCTATTATCAAGCCATGAAAAGACACAGAGACTATTAAAATGCATATTTCTAAGTGGAAAAAAAGCCAGTCTAACAAGTCTACATACTGTATGGTTCCAATTATATGACATCTAGGAAAGGCAAAACTGTAGAGCCACATTAAAAAGCTTCCAATGGCCAAAGATGGGATGATTTGAACAACAACAAAAAAGTGGCATGGAATTATAACCCAAAGTATAAAATAAATACCCGCCAAGTCCAACCTAATGTAAATAAATGATTGAATAAGTTGGTTGGGGGACAAATGACAAATCTCCATGCTCAAGAAATCCAAGTAATTTACATAGAGACTCTGCCCTGATGGGGTTGGAACACAACTCCCTACTCCTTAAATGTGCATTACTCATAGTTACTTCCTTCCAAAGATTACAGTATGGAAAGGGGAGAAAAAGAGTAATTTTACAATAGAGAAACCTAAGAAAAGCAACCTCAGCCAGGTGATCAAGTTTCATATCAACATTGATATATAATGGATATTTATATCAATGGTACACTGATATGTGATGAAATGACATTGTATTTCTGTGGTCTTCCTCCCCAAAACCCGTAAGTCCAGTCTAGTCATGAGAAAACATGAGACAAATCTCTGCTGAGGGACATTCTACAAAGTACCTGACTAGTGCTCCCCAAAGTGTCTGGGTTACCAAAGACATAAACCTTTCTGGTGTGTCTTCTTCTTTACTGCATTACCATACTTCCAAGAGACCATTTGTTTTTGAAATGAAAAACTGCTTTTAGTATTTCTTCTAGTGTCCATTTGCTGACAGTAAATCTTTTGGTTTTTGCTTTATTTGAAAACCTTTATTTTCCCTTCATTTTTGAAAGATGTTTTGCTGGACAGTATTTTCTTTAATCTTTTTGTCTTTTATCATGTTGAATATTGAGCTAATCAGTCTCATTTTTAAAAAATACTGTGTCATTTCCTCTGGCTACTCCTATGATGTTCTCTTTCTCCTTTTTTCCCCAATGGTTTTACTATGCATGCTAAAATGTGGTTGTTTTTTAATTTGTCCTACCTTAAGTTTATATCAATGTTTGCATCTGTAGTTTGATTTTTTTTTATTAGTTTTGGAAAATTCTCTAGTAAGTTTCCTAATGTTGCTTCTGTTCTATTTTCTCATCCCTCTCCTTCTGGAATTCTAATTATATATATGTTAATCTTATTCACCATGCCTCATGTATCTGTATGCTCTTTTCAGTATTTCCTGTATATTTTTTTCATTTTAATTTTAACTGGCTTAACTTCTACTTTGCCAGTCTTTTTTTTTTTGCAGTCTAATATGTTTCAGAACTCCTATATTGAGTTATTTTTTTCAATTCTTCAATTTTCATTATTTTTCACAAGTTTCTGTTTTCCTATGAGACACTCTATGCTTTCTTTTCTTTCCTTTTAAAAAACATTTTAAATGAGTATCTGTTTATATTGTTTGTTTTTTCCCAGGCTTTTATTTATCCTGTTTCTTGGCATGTCTACTAATTTTTTATTGAATCCCAGACACCATATCTGAAAAAATGGTTGAGACTCTCATTAGTGCTATTTTCCTTCAGAGAGTATATAATTTTCTTCTGATAGGCAGAGTACAGGTAGATGAACTTGATTCATTCAAAGCTAGCCTATTTCAAGTTTGCCTTAATTCAAAGGACTTACCCTCTCTGGTGTCTCAAATAAATCTTAAGCGTCCCTGCTTTTTAATGCATATTCATTTCAGTTTTTATTTTCTCAGGACTTTGAAATAAATGAAAACACTACTTAGCTTTTTAGCTCCTTTTAGTAACTGCATGGTGATTTTTGTTTGTAGGAGTGTCACATTTCATACACTCAGCCTGGAAGTCAGCGAATGCTTTAACAGGAGATTGAATACAGGATGCTAGGTTTAATTACCTGTAGTTTCTTTTACTCTAGAACATTGGCCTCTCAAGTTATGACTGCCTTGGTAACCCTGAAGTCCAATTTTGCCTCTTTAGCCCAGTGAGGCATCTCCAAACTCAAGATTTCTGCTTTCTGTTCAGGCTCCATGGCCTACAATATGAAAGAGCAAATATTTTGAGGAGAAAATAGCTATAGATATAGGGCTCAATTTACTGAGATTCCCTTCTCTTTGGAATATCAGCCCTTATGTCCTGATTGCCTTTATTGCTCATGTATTTTTTCAAACAGCAATTCTTTTGAATTTTATCTATCTTTCATATTTTTTTACTGGGATATTTGATTTGATATCTGCTTTTCCCATCATAGCCAGAAAGCCAACAACAATACTCAAACTCAACAGATCAGCAGATGTATTAGTTATTTACATAGAAAAATTACCAACTTAAATTGAAAAATAAATAGTAATATCCTCAAATTGTTTTTGTGTTTAGGGATATAGAAGGGGGTTAGCTGGATGTTTCTGGTAAGGGTATCATATGAGTTTATAGTTAAGAAATGTGATGAGCTTCAATAATCTGCAGACTTGACAGTAGCGAAGGATATATTTCTAAGTGACTATGTGTATGACAAGTTGGTACTGTCTATAGACAGGATATCTCAGTGCCTTGCCAACTGGTAGTCCCCAAAGGGCTTTTTTAGCATCCTAAAAACATAGCACCTAGCTTCCCCAAAGCAAGCAATTCCAGAGAATAAGGTGGAAGCTACAATGTCGTAAAAATGACTTAGGAGAAGTCACACATAGCCATTTGTGCAATATCCCATGGAGCTGAATAAATAGGTCAGCCCTACTAAGTGTGGAAGGTACAATACAATACAAATACCAGAAATCAAGGACCACTGATGACTATCTCAGAGACAGTCTGGCATAGCAGAAGAAAAGGAGTCATCAAAAGAGGGAGAAGGAAAAAGAGTCAGAAATTTAGGGAAGAGTGAAAAAATTAGTGTGTCAGAAATAAAAGAAGGTATTTTTAAGACAGTATTATAAGCATCAAATGTACAAATAAGACAAGAACTAAGAAGTATTCATTAGGTTAGACATTTAGGTCCTCAATGGTACATTTTGCTAGCGTATTAATTTCAAGGAAGTGTGAGGAAAGAGGATATATATATGGTCCAGGTAATTGTAGCATGCTTTGGTACCTGAGAGGAATAGGATTCTAGAACTAAGGCTGTGTCATTTGCAAATATTGATGAAGCCCAGACTTTGATTTGTGCAAGAAATTAAATTGGAATAATAGAAGAGAATAGATAATCCAATTGAATAGCTATTACCGGAGCATATTAATGAGAAGTTACATTAAAAACAGGCTGTACTAATATGAAATGAAGCTCAAAAATATATCAAAACCTAATTGATATGTAGCATTACCAACAAAAATTTTGGCTCGAGAATGTGTTAGCAAGTTTCCAGCTACCAAACTGGAACACTGGAGTAGACCTAATACATTTCAGGTTGTAAAATAAAAAGATAATAGGAACAAGGATGATTAAGAGCTAGGCAGAATAGTAACAAAGATAAAGAAGTCAACAACCCAGGCCAGGATACAAAGACAAAGCCTATTTACTAAAATTGTTTTCATCATACCAGGATTGAAATCCCCAAATAATACCATTAGTGAAATGTGTTGGTCAAGAGACATTTCATCCTTATGACTTCTAGGCCTGTTAGAACCTTTTCAAGTTGCTCTATCTTACAGTTCTTTCAGGTATGATAATGGATTTTGAACAGGAATGATCTTTGATTCTATTTCAGTATAAGGTTTATAAAAATTCACTTGTCAGCAGTTACTTTTGTTTAAAAAAATTTTTTTAACGTTTATTTATTTTTGAGACAGGGAGAGACAGAGCATGAACAGGGGAGGGTCAGAGAGAGGGAGACACAGAATCTGAAGCAGGCCCCAGGCTCTGAGCTGTCAGCGCAGCGCCCGTCGCGGGGCTAGAACTCACGGACTGCGAGATCATGACCTGAGGTGAAGTCGGCTGCTTAACCGACGGAGCCACCCAGGCACCCCAGTTACTTTTGTTTTAAATACACTCATTCGTACATACATATATACACACATACATACATACATATGAAGGAGTCACACAAAAATATTTCAGCTAGTAAAAAGTTCATTAAAGTCACTAGGACAAATAAAGATGCAAAAACATTATACCATAATAGCCAGTCCCAGCCCACAAGAGGTAGAGGACACAAGAAATAAATATATTGTCAACATTATTCAGTTGATCCCCCTAAAATTTTGACCATTCTGAAACTTTAGTTCTATATTTCTTTTCATCCACTATCAGTGTCCATAATCAATTTCTCATCTTCTTTCTTATTGGATTTATTCCTAGCTATGATCTCTGTTTTGGATATATTATTCTCTTTGCACCTCCAGATTCATTCCCCACCCTTGTCTACCCAACACTGTGCTCCTGGAGTCTGACCAGTGTGGTTTCAACAGTTCTCTTACCTGCTGGCTTCTATTTAGATTTGGCTAGAGGAAATTAACAACAAGAGATCAGTAATTGGGAGGGAAGTGATTTTGAATATTTGCTTCATTAACATCCTCTCTATCTCATGTCCCTGCAAGTTGGCTGTGGCCATTATTAAAAGTCACACAGTTCCCTTCAGTCAGCCCTCGTCAGGTTTTAGAAACTCCCCATTCCCTTTGCCATTTCAAGCTTAGAGAGCAGGAACAGCTCACAGTTGGTGCTGGTGTGGGAAATTTATCTAATACTGTTTCCTATACCTTCATGCAATTCTGTAAATGAAACTTTATTACATTTACCCAGTTTGATCATGTCAACTGATTCCTTCCAAGATCCTGAAATAGCATCTGTTGTTGGTTCTTCCAGGATATAAATTTATTATCTTTGATATCTTTAAAAAATCCTTATTTTAAAAATAATGCCCATGACTTTGCTTATGCTGTTGCTTCTATCTGACCCTCACTATATTTCTTTTTCTTCAGCTCCTAGCCATTTTTCAACTCTTAGATGAAATGCCATCTCTTCCTAAGATCCTCACTCCAAGGTAACTCAAATGCACAATCCTGGCTAATACCTGTTTTTGTAGTATAATTGTCAATTGCTCTCATTTCATTCTTAAAAATGTGCAAGCTCAGATGATAAATTATATAGTCACCTTATCTATGAATCCTTCAACCAGAAGTAATATCTTCCGATTCTGATCTCTATATAATTTTATTTGCATTCCTTATACAGAGCATTCTGCTTATTGTTATCATGGTCCTTTATGTTTATCTCCAATCCTTTCATGACCTATATACTCCTTGAAAGCAACAACCATGTGTCTTACTTCCCTGCCCCTCTTAATCCCTAGCACACTGGAAACTATATATATAGAGAAACTATATATATATATATGTATATATATATACACACACACACACATATATACATACATATATATGTACATATATGTACATATATATGTATGTATATAATATATATACATACATATATATGTATGTATATATGTATATGTATATACATATATACATATATATATGTATGTATATATATATTATATATATGTATGTATATAATATATATATACATACATATATATGTATGTATATATGTATATGTATATGCATGTATATATATTTAAATTATATATAAACTATGTATTTATATTGCATACATGTAAACTATGTAAACATGTAAAAGCTATATGTAGAAACTATATATATGTGTGTGCGTGTGTGTATATATATATATATATATATACACACACACAATGTGTGTGCGTGTGTGTGTGTGTGTACACATATCCACGTGCATATAACTACAGAGAGAGAAAGAGAATGAATGGCAGGGTTCTGCTATCTATCTCTTTCACAATGTAAAACTTTCCAAATTAATGATAATCCTTGAATTAAAGTTAGGTGATACTGAAATTTTAAGAGGGAAAAAGTTGATCAGGCAAATATTTACCTGACTTTGAGCATTGTTACCCTTCTCAGAGAAGCCGTGAGCAGCTGAATGCCAGGCTCAGGAAGGTAACCAGTAGCATGACACAACAAATAGGTAAGAACAATATAAGCTGAAGGTTTTGCTCCAAAACACGTGTGGCTTGGAAACTCTCCAAAAATTGGGGTACCTTGAGAGGGCTAATTTCACACAAATAGGTCACAATAATCTATACAAAAATTTAAACTCTTTAGGTTCAGTTTTGCAAGGCTGGGAACATGTAGATTACTTTTTAAAAATCTTCCCAATGATATGGCATACATCTTGATGACAAGGAACATACCTAATTCATCTTTGTTCCTCTAATATCATTTACCCTACTATCAATATATTGCTGAACTGATAATGGTGGCTTCAAACATAGATCTTTTATCTTAGAGTAAAAGTATAATCATATATATATATATGTAATTTCATATGTATACAAATATAAACAATTTTAAGTGCTAAATTACATCTCCATTTAAGGGGCTCTTGGGTGGCTCAGTTGGTTGAAGCATCTGACTCTTGATTTCGGCTCAGGTCACATATCATGGTTTCTGAGTTTGAGCCCTACATTGGGCTCTGTGCTGACAGTGTGGAGCCTGCTTGGGATTCTCTCCCTCTCTCTCTCTCTCTCTCTCTCTCTCACTCGCTCCCTCTTTTCGCCCGTCCCCTTCTCTCTCTCAAAATAAATAAATTTCTGAAAAATTAAAAAAAAAAATAAAATCTGTCTACTCATTTAATTGTAAGAAACACAGTTTAGTGCCAAATTAATGTTATAGAAAAGAATGCTATTTAAGATCCAGATACATCACACTATGCTACAAATAATACATAGCAATTCAAATCAAGCCTGTTCTCTGGCTTTGCTTAGGCTGACAATACCCAGCATGAAACTAAAATTTGGAAAAGGTAGAAAGAGCCCACCTCTTTTGTCAGTGGTTTGATTTGCCCACCATGCATCTTCCACATTCGCTATACAGAAGTATCCTCCACCTTAAACCAATTTCACATATTATTAAGAAATTAAATGTGTACTCTTGAGGTTTCCCCTAGCTCAATGTTCAGAATATTCACCAGCCTTAGAATTGTAAGAGATCAGTGCGTTCATTGAGACCTTCTCTCATCAGTGGCTGTCAGTGTGGTGACATGAGAGAAACAACTGTGTAGCCTTTGATTATATTACCTGCCCAGGCTGTACTTCTGAGCTATTATCAATAAGGTCACTTATAGCTTGAACACACTAGAGAATGTATGACCAAAGAGGAGCTAAACCAAAAGAGTAACAGCTGTGTCACTCAATGCCAAGAGGGTGGGGATGCTTTGCTGCATCAGACTGAGCTTCTAGGCCTCCAAGTTTTACATTATTTCTTCTCTCTTTGCTGTTTCTTCCTATTGGCAGAAAACGTTAGGTTAACCGAAATGACCCCACAGTCCTCTCTTCCTCCCCTCTGGGGTGACATATCTTGGCAGGTAGCTATTACTTTACCATACACATATTCCTATATATGGAGAGACGAGAGGGGGAGTCAGAAAATAAATAAAAGTAGTATTGTGATAATCTATGGTTACTAATAATAGTTCAGAAATCTGAACATTTCTATCAGCCACAACCCAACAATGCATGTTAGGGATGAGAGGATACAGAATATAATTTAATTTATCCACACTGGATGTAGAACTAAATAAGAACATTTTCCCTGATTCACTGTGGAGCTTCTAACTTTTTAGTTTAAGAGGCAAATTTTTCCCAAATAAGTCTGAAAACCACATCACTGTGGTTCTCTCCATAGTTCTTTTATTTGAAGTACCCATGATATTTTAGACTAGGTAACCTCACAAATACTACAGATTTACAATACAATAGAATATCAAACTGTTTTCTGCCCTGCCACATTTTCAGCAGTTCCATAGTGAACATAAAATTATATTAAAGCATAGAATCGTACAGAGAGTGAGCAGTAGGTTCCATTTTACCATTTTAAAAATAAATTCTAACTGTTCTTTTGTAACCATAAAAGCTGATAGCGCAGTTTGCTGGCTTACAGATAGAAATGTCATATTTTATGTTAGAAGAAATGTTAGGCATCGTTTCGAAGAGGGTTCTTCACTGACAGCTCGTGAACCAGATGATCTGTTTTGGAGGAATGGCTCTGCAGTAACTCTGCCCTTCATATTATCTTTAGCATTAGTCATATATACATGTACATGTATTCTTTTACTTCCTCAAATTCCTTTTAGAAGACATTAGGATATTAACTATTCAAATAAATAATCATGTCCTCTTCTCTCAGCAACAATTATTTCAGTATCACGGAAGAATCCAACTGGTCAGCTTTACCAAAATGCTTCTTTTAGCTTCATTCTGGAGTATGTGGCTTTAAATCTATACCTCTACTGTGACCAACTTGAGATAGGTTTGTTTTCTCCTACATGATCATTCAGTAGCAAAATTTGTAATTCAGCTACCTTTAGGAGCTACTCAAAGCAATGGGATCTAATCTGATTGCATAAGTATGTTTTAGGAAAGTTGTCTCAAGAACAGAGAAATAGAGAAACACCCTGCTGTGATTGGAGTGCAGTTAGACCTTCAAAGTTGGAAGCTATCAGCAAGGGTTGTCTCTTGAAGGAAGTCTAACATGCGATTAGCTATTGCAGTTCAAGTGGAAAGCAGATAATTGGCATATTGGAATTTGTTTTGAATTTGGCCTCAAGAAGTCTGTGGTCAAATACTTAATACTGTTTTTTATGTGCTTGATTTTAGAAACCATCACACCATGAACATACTTGAAAACACCAAAAGCCTCGACTAATTTAATATTCCTTAGGAATTAATATAAATAATAATATATCAAGTACTTAATATGTGCTGTCAACTTTGCATGGATTATTTCATCCAATATTAAGATATTCCTACAAAGAGGGGCGCCTGGATAGCTCAGTCGGTTAAGTGACTGACTTCGGCTCAGGTCATGATCTCACATTCGTGAGTCTGAGCCCTTCCTTGGGCTCTGTGCTTACAGTGCAGAGCCTGGAATCTGCTTCAGATTCTGTGTCTCCCTGTCTCTCTGTCCCTCGCCTGCTTGCCTTCTGTCTCTCTCTCTCTCAAAATAAATAAACATTGAAAAATTAAAAAAAAAGATATTCCTATAAAGAAAAGTACTACACCATCCCCATTTTATGGAAGAATACTAGAGGTTCTTTAAACTCTCTTAAGTTTTATAACTTGCTAATGGTCACAGCTACAATGTGGTGGAGTCAGGATTTTGCCTAAGCGGCTTGACTCCACCACCTTACAATCTTAGACATAAGACAATTACCCCAGTACTGTATACTGTGATTAAGAACTGCAGAGTTCAATATGGATTGAGCTCTGATTCTGTCAGTTTCTAAGGGAGTGATTTCAGGGAAACTAACCTTTCAGAGTTTCTTCATCTGCAAAATGAGGTAGTAATATCTATTTCATAGGTTTATTATAAGAGTTAAGCAAAAATAACATAAAGGGAGCCAGTAAAAGACTTTCTTTTCCATTTATAGAAAGGGAGGGGTTACTTAAATTTCACACATATTTTAAAATAAAACCATAGAGGGGCGCCTGGGTGGCTCAGTTTGTTGGGCGTCCAATTTTGGCTCAGGTCATGATCTCGCAGTCTGTGAGTTCGAGCCCTGTGTGGGGCTCTGTGCTGACAGTGCAGAGCCTGGAGCCTGCTTCAGATTCTCTCTCTCTCTCTCTCTCTCTCTCTGTCGCTCCCCTGCTTTCTCTCTCTCTCTCTTTCTCTGTCTCTCAAATAAACATTTAAAAAATTTAAAATAAAACCATTGAACTCAAAACAGGGAGCAAGTAAAACTACCCACAGCTATTCCTACAGCACAGCTGGGAGATAGGTGATAATACAATCTTAAGTTGCCCTTAGGTAGGGAACGAAACAGCTGAAACCAGCAGAGTTGTCTCAGGATCACATAAAAGCAGAGAGTCAGGTAAGAAATGAGCAGAAGAGAGAACAACAGGAGTGATGGGATACAGACCACACACTAAGGCTCAAGCCCAGAGGAAGTGGTTTCCATCCTGACTTGAGAAATGCTAAAAACAGGTCCAAGTTTGATTAGAATCCTTGGCTACTTGGCTACTAGACAGTGAACATTAAGAGGTTGGAAAGTGCGTAGTCCAAAAGCAACAATCTTGAGAAGGCATGGTTCTGGTGACGAAGGAACACCTGAAAAAAAGAGGTGTCCCCTGGAGGCATGATGATAAGAGGAAAAGGAAGTGGCAGAAAGAGGGCTCTAAGGAAATGAAATATTTTCCAAAAAATTAAATAACAATAGAAAAAAGACCCCACATGCCCTTTATTACAGAAGCTGCATTTTACTGTGGAAACAGAAGTTAAAGCTAGTGAAGTTAGAATTTGGTAAATTTCAGGAGGAAATTCAGGAAACCTTGCAAATACTCCTTCCATCCCCTTAGGATCACCTGCTGTTGCCTTTTCAAATTCATCAGACATGCTCATGAACAGAGTAAAGAATCCAGAATCCATTGAAAGACATCATAAGAAGAAAACAGGAAATAAGTATCAACATTTTTCATCAAATGAAACATACACAAACACTTGAGGCAGATAATATAATGTAGCACAACATTCAACTACGAATTAAACAATCAAGTTGGAAGTATGAAAGAACACCATGAATTAAAGATGATAAACTGAATAGGAATCTCAAAAACAATAGGAACTTCTAGTTTTGACCTTCATATAAGAGCTTAGAAGTCATCACTCCTGTCCTTACAATAAGTAAAAGCTGAACAGACTGAAAATTGATGATTTTTCTTGGTCTCATTAGAGAAATGGGGTTACAAGACACATAGCCTCCCTGAAATCTAGAGAGACAAATGAATCCAGAGTCATAATCGAAGTGAGGAAAGCCAGTTCCTCCAAATATTAAAATATACTCTACAGTTAAATCAATATGAATATCCCATTTCTGATATGATAGAGCAAACTGATAACAGAGTATCTAGTAAATAAATACTAAACTGTGAACAGATACAAAATAAACAACTACCTGAGGGCTCTAGAAAGTGAACAAAATCAGGTAGATTTTGGAGTGTAGTTAAAATATGGAGAGAAATTGCCATTATCTTATTTTAAGAGGATGTGAGCTCTAAAATGTGAGATTCTCATTTTATGACTGGCCTGAGAATGAGCCACAGCTGAAAAGCAAAGTAGGCAAAGTAACTCATAAAATTTCCTCCATCTTTATAAGATAAGGAACCAGGAAACAGAACTCAGGCAACAATAGATCTCAGGAAGAAAGGAAGGAAGGAAGGCAGAAAATCCTGCAGTGTAGAGAAACTGAGCCAGAAAACTCACATTCTGGGTGTAGACTGCTTAAAATTTTGTCTTTCCTTTGAATCATACATATGTAAGCAGTGCAGTTAGGGCTCACAGTGAGTTAGGGCTCAAGTCTCATGACTTGAGACTTGAAAATGCTCCCTACTGAGGCACCTGGGTGGCTCAGTTGGTTAAGCATGAAACTTCAGCTCAGGTCATCATCTCATGGTTCCTAAGTTCAAGTCTCGCCATCAGGCTCTGTGTTGACAGCTCAGAGCCTGGAGCCTGCTTTGGATTCTGTGTCTTCTTGTCTCTTGCCCCTCCTCCTCTTGTGCACGTGCTCTCTCTAAAATAAACATTAAAAAGTTTTTTTAAACAGAAAATGCTCCCTACCTAAGTCAAGTCAGAGACTGTAGTTTGAACCTATGTAAATTATTTGCCTGCTAAAATAAAAACACCAACACTCTTTGGAGCAATGTAACAGAATTTAGGGGCTCCATAGTTAACATTCACAATGTTTAAGATACTGTCCAAGTTTATAATCCTTGACATACAAACAATTTTGCTAATAGGAGAAGATGATTAATAGAGTGCAAATTTGAGGTTACCTAGATGTAGGAGTTTTCAGTCAAGAACTTTGAAGTTGCTATGACAGCCATGCTCCATGAGGTAAAAGAAAATATTCTTAATGAATGGAAGTATAGGATATTTCAGCAAAAAATAGAAAACATAAAAGAGAGGCAAAGGGATATTTTACAAATGTAAAATATATACTTGAGATAAGCAATTCATAAAATGAACTTATTTGGAAGATGGAGATGAAAAAAGAAATAGTCTCCAAATTTGAATATAGATCAATAAAAATTATCCAATCTAAAGTAGAAAAAAGTATGAGAAAAAAATTAACAGTACTAAGGGATGCATGTAAAAAGTAATTTTAGTCCCAGTAGGAGAGGAAAATTGGGCCAGACAAAATAATAATATAATGGCTGAAATTTTTCCAAATTTGGTGAAAAACATACATTTGTAGATAGAAACTTAGCAAACCCTAAACAGAAAAAAATGCAAAGAAAATCATGCTTAAGCACATCTCAAATTACTGCAAATCTAAGAAAAAGAGGTAAAAATGAAAATAGAAGACATGATATAGGTATTTGAGTGACTATAGATTTCTCAGTAGAAAACACTAAAGGTGGTGGACAGTAGAACAACATCTTTAAAGTGATGAGAGAGGAAATAATGATCACCTCAAATTCTATATCCTTCAAGAATGAAAATTAAGTAGGCTTTTCCAGATAAAGGCAAACCAAGAGAATTTATTGCAAGGAAATGATAAAGTAAATTTTTCAGTCTAAAAAGAAATTATAGGGGCCCTTGGGTGGCTCAGTCAGTTAAGCATCTGACTTTGGCTCAGGTCATGATCTCACAGTTCATGGGTTTGAGCCCTGCATGAGGCTCTTGGTTCTGGGGTTGAGCTCCCACATAGGGCTCTGTGCTGACAGGGCAGAGCCTGCTTCAGGTACTCTGTCTTCCCTTCCCTCTTTGTCCCTTTCCCACTTGCACTCTCTCTCTCAAACACAAATAAGTAAACATTAAAAAAAGAAATGATATCATATGGAAAGTCAAATATTCCAGACATAATGAAGAATATTTGACATGGAAATATCATGTTAAATATAGAAGACTATGTATTTCTCTTAATTTATTTATAAGATATGTGACTATGTAAAACAAAAATAAAACATTTTCAAGTGAGGTTTGTAATATATGTAGATACAAAAAATATAAGTAGATACAATGTGGAAACTATCATAAGGGATGATGTCAGAGAGAAAGAGAATAAATGAACTAATACAATTTCAAAGGTTTTAAATTTTGTGTTAAATGCTAACAAATTAACTCTGTGTAGAATGTGAAAAGTTAAGTATGTACTATAATCTGAGCAACTACCAAAAATAGCACAGAAAGGTATAGCTGAAAGATATAAAGATAACTGAAATGAAATTCTAAAAACTGTATCAAAATTTAAAAGTGGACAAGATAGGGGCGCCTGGGTGGCGCAGTCGGTTGAGCGTCCGACTTCAGCCAGGTCACGATCTCGCGGTCCGTGAGTTCGAGCCCCGCGTCAGGCTCTGGGCTGACGGCTCAGAGCCTGGAGCCTGTTTCCGATTCTGTGTCTCCCTCTCTCTCTGCCCCTCCCCCGTTCATGCTCTGTCTCTCTCTGTCCCAAAAATAAATAAACGTTGAAAAAAAAAAAATTAAAAAAAAAAAAAAAAAAAAAAAAAAAAAGTGGACAAGATAGGAGAAACAGAAAACAACAAAGCAGAGATGACAAACTGAAAAAACAAAACAAAACAAAATGGTCATTCTATACCCAACCATATAAATAATTTGATTAAAAACTAATGGGCTAAACATTCCAATTAAGAGTATTATTGGAATAAAGAATGATAATTTGGACAATACTAACAACCACCATGACTTACTGATATTTATAGAGTCTTATATTCAGCAATAGCAGAATACATATTCTTTTCAGATATAGGTAGACATGCATCAAGCTAGACAATATGCTGGGCTTTGAAACAAACCTCAATAAATTTAGAAAGATTAAAATCATAGAGTATGTTCTCTGAAAATATTGAAATTAAATTAGAACTCAATAACAATATGATACCTAAGAAAACTACAAATATTTGAAATTAACCATTTCAATATTTTTAACTGAATGATAATGGAAATGCAACATACCAAAATGTATGGGATGCAACTAAAATAGCAAATATACCTGCTAAACATATGTTTAATTTCTAATAATTGAAAATGTTCAGTTTATAAAATACCAACAATAGAAGAATGGAAGATAGCTCTTAGATTTCATAATAATGGATTTTGACTTCTAAATCTATTGTCAAGATATAGGCAGTAACACTGCCAACATTTAAATGAAGTTTCTCTTGTAAAGTTTCCCAGAGTTCACAGTCCATAAATTTGCTTTTTCCCTGTAGCCAGGGTCTTTGATCCCCAAAGGCTGCTTGGAAAATAGTTGTAGGAATGAGATCCATAACTACAAAAAATTCTGTGATCAGTGGACATGCCCACTCTGCTTTCTGAGTCTTTAAATAGGCAAATTAAGGGAAAGGGGTTGATTGAAATAGAGACACCACTTTGTTCAATCACTGACAGCCTCCCTGTGTTCCTGGCTCTTTTGATCCCTGTGCAAACCATATCGAATTCTGAGTTTTTGTCCTTCCGTTTTCATAGTTATGGCAATATTCACCTTCCCAGTTGAAACACTTCTAGATCTTTAAATTATCACTCCAAGTCTTACTGCCTCTAATTCTTACAAATAAACTTAGTCATGACCTATTTGGTTAATGACATTACTCCAATTCCATTTTAATACTGCTATAATAACACACCATTTCAATACATGCCTTGGGAAAAACTCCTCCCAGGAGAAAGGGAATGCTTACTTCCCAGTTTACTACATCTTACAAGCAGTAGGACAGAATGTTTGATATCAATGGAAAGCAACAAACACTCTCTACTTGACACTTGAAATGAAAAAAAAAAATTAGGCAGGAGCATCAACCTGTATTTATATCCTTGCAGAACTCACTGATCTTCCTCAGTGAAAGAACCCAACTTAATTCTTCCAAGGGTTAAATGGTCTGAATACAAACTTTATTTATGCCACTGAAAAATGATCTTAACCTTCTTTAGCCTTTCTATATGCTTGAGCACAGAACCCAGGCCCTTGCTTACCTATCCATACTCTTTCTTTATCCTCCTGCACACGTTTTCACTGTGTTCCAGACATATTTCATAGTTTTCCCTCAACTTAACTTCAATAACTCTTACTTACCCTTCAGATCTGAGCTTAAGGATCACATCTGGGAAACTTTCTCTTCTGTCTGTCACGTGAGTCCATATCACCATCTACCTTGACCATCATAGCATATCATTTTTGCTTACTGATTTGTTTGTATCCTACAACTACTTTGTACCTGTTATGTATGAAACCTTAATTTTTTAAAGTTTATTTATTTTGAGAGAGAGACAGAGAGAGAGCATGCTTGAGCAGGGAAGGGTCAGAGAGGGAGGGAGGGAGAGAGAGAATCCCAAGCAGGTTCCACACTGTCAGGGCAGAACCTAATGTGGGGCTCAAACCCATAAACCTTGAGATCATGACCTGAGCTAAACTAAGAGTCAGATGCTTAACTGACTGAGCCATCCAGGTGCCCCCAAACCTTAATTATTTTAAGTTAGTTCCTAGATAGGATAGATAGATGGATGAGTGAATGAATAACTCTGCCTATACCAGAGAGTCTCCTGATTGGTCTTTGCCTCTGACTGTACTTTTGCCTCTAGAATATTTCATAAAAGGATAATGATTAGTCAGAATATACTAGATCAGTGCTTCCTAAACTTTTATATGAACATAAATCTCCTTGGGATTCAGTAGGTGTAGGATGAGGCCTGAGAGTCTGCATTTCTAACAAACCCCTAGGTAATATAAATCCTTTGAGTCTGTGGGCTCACTTTGAATAACAGAGTTCTAGACTGCAGGATTAACAACAACACAATGAAACCTTAGTCGTTTAACCCAACAAAATTTTCTTTCTTCTCATATAAACTTAACAAGAGACATTCTCTAGAACACCTCTCCTTTATTTAGTAACTCAGGGTTCCAGATTGCTTCCATTTTGTGGCTTTTCTTTAGAGACGGAGTTTCCAAAGTTGTCATCAAAAAATGAGATAGCTAGAGAGTCAAGCAGCTTTTTGCTAACTGAACTCAGAAGAATCCCATTTACAGTCCATTGGCCCAAGCTTGTGACATGGACCCACTTAATAGAAGAGAGTAGGAGGTGCCAAGAAATAAGAATAGAGCTGGAATAAGTAAATGTCCACGAGTGTCATCTAAAGCAGTGGTTCCCATTCTTGGATCCACAAAAGAATTACTCAAAGAGATATTAAAAACTATCAATCGTCAGGCTCTACCTCTAACCAAATTCTTATTTAATTAGCTTGAGATACGATCCAAGAATTGCTATTTTATAAACATTTCCCTGGTGAGTGAGTCTAATGTGTAGTCAGGGATTGAAAACCACTGATTTAGCAAGTATAGTCAGCCTAAGCTCTTCTACAGAATTTCTGCCTGGCAAGTACAAATGGAACAAGGCACAAAATGGGGCAAGAAAACTTAGGGCATCTTTCTTTTTTAAAATTTTTTAAATGTTCATTATTATTTTTGAGAGAGACAGAGACAGAGAGCAAGAAGGGAGAGAGCAGAGAGAGAGGGAGACACTGAATCCGAAGCAGACTCCAGGCTCTGAGCTGTCAGCACAGAGCCCAATGCGGGCTCAAACCCACGAACTGTGAGATCATGACCTGACCCAAGTCAGACGCTCAACCGACTGAGCCACCCAGGTACCACTGGGGCATCTTGCTGAAGATCCAGGGGTGACTGCAGATGTCTGTACTTCCTTCAGAATTGGAGCAAGTAGGATATATGCTCCTCCTATTTAATATATCTTCATCCTATTTAAAGTTGAGGGTAGCCAGGTCTGGTCAAATTTTTTTCATTTTAAACTAATCCAAAACATCTTCAACTTTCCAGTTTTTGTGACCTATACCAGTTAATTAGAGAAAACCAACTTCATGCTATCTTAGGGACAAGGGAAAAATGTCTATGAATAGATACTTAGTTTTTAGGAAAAAAATTATATTTCTTGAGTTTTCAGGTATGCATGTTTTGAGATACTTATATAAAGGAAGAGTCAACCTATGTATTATTAGAAATTGAATCAAATTACACCCTTTTAATGGAAAGTTGTAGTATTCTCCTAAATAGAGAAAAGCAAAAATATCTGCCTAACATTTCTGTAAAGACATGAGGTCAATTGACATTACTTTGGAGAAGAAACACCAAGAGACTATGAATATTTCACTAACAGAATTGGAATATCATCAGGGACTGCAAATGTCTGTAATACTAAAATGTTAAATTAATCTAGTCCAAGAGAAAGTTTAATTATCTAATTAATTCATGGAGTTATGGTATGTCTTTGGTAACTACCAACAATGTTTACAGCAATTGAATTGCTTTATTGCCAATTAATTGCCAATTTCTGGTATTCTTCCATAACTTCCCGTGAGGGAAAAAAATCAAAGAATAAAAAAGTAAGCTCAAATTGTGATCTTGGAAGTTTTTCACATCATAGTTATATCAATCCCTTCAGTGGAGCTCACGCTGACCTAAATAGACAGGAGATGTGCATGTATTTTGGAGTTCTTCCTCCTTATCATCAACTTACCAGTGTATACAAAATGTATTGGCAAGCTTCGTTATTTTCCATAATTTTATCTTCTATATCACTTATTCATTCCTCTGCTCCTTCAATCCTTGTGGTAATTACATCCAGTTGGTTTCACATCTCGGGTATGGCATTTTTTATTTTGGCCTGACTAGTTTTTAGGTCTTTTATCTCTGTGGTAAGGGACTCCCTGGTGTCGTTTATGCTTTTCTCAAGCCCAGCTAGTATCCTTATGATTGCTGTTTTACATTCTGGATCAGGCATATTACTTTAATCTGTTTGATTAGATCCCTGGCTGTGAACTTTTCTTGTTCTTTATTTTGGGACAAATTCCTCCATCTTGGCATTTTGTCTACATCTCTGTCTTCTTCTTTGTGTTAGGAAGGCCTGTTATGTATACTGCTCCTGAGTGTAATGGCTATATTAAGAAGAAGTTATATACCCTCCAGGGCCTGGCACTTCAGGAAGTGTTTCTGGTGTGTGCTGTATGCACTCTGCTGCTGTGTTTTGGCTGCTGTTTCCCTCAAGTCAGTCCTCTGAAAAACTTCTTTCCTGCACTGGGGAATGTTTGGACACTGACTGGAATGTGGCAAGTTTTAACTAAGTGTGCTCTGGTCTGCTTGTTAAAAGAGGCCTGATCCTAGATAAAGAATACACACACACACACACACACACACACACACACACACACACAGTGGAATATTATTTGGCCATCAAAAAGAATGAAATCTTGCCATTTGCAACAACATGGATTGAGCTAGAACGTATTATGCTAAGTGAAATAAAAACAGAGAAAGACAAATACCGTATGATTTCATTCCTATGTGAAATTTAAGAAACCAAACAGATGAACATAGGGGAAAGAAAAAAGACAGAGAGAGAGAGAGAGAGAGAGAGAGAGAGAGAGAAGCAAACTGTAAGAAACTCTTAACTATAGAGACAAACTGGGAGTTGCTGGAGGGGAGGTGGGTAGAGGAATGAGCTACATGGATGATGAGTATTAAGGAGGTCACTTGTGATGAACACTGGGTATTATATGTAAGTGATGAATCATTAAATTCTACTCCTGAAACTAATATCACACTATATGTTAACTAAGAATTTAAATAAAAACTTGAAATACTAACAGAAAAGCAAAAATGTATTGGTAAGGACCTGCAAAAATTCCATTGTTATAAGCCTAAGTATCCATCAACAGATGAATGGATTAAAAAAAGGTGAGGGGCGTCTGGGAGGCTCAGTCAGTTAAGCATCTGACTTTGGCTCAGGTCATGATCTTGCAGTTTGTGAGTTTAAGCCCTTCGCCAGGCTCTGTGTTAACAGCTCAGAGCCTGGATCCTGCTTCAGATTCTGTTTCTCCCTCTCTCTCTCTGCCCCTCCCATGCTAGCACTCTATCTTTCTTTCTCAAAAATAAATGCACATTAAAAATAAATAAATAAATAAATAAATAAATAAATAAATAAATAAAATGTGAAAAAAGACCATAATGGAATATTATTTAGTCTTTACAAAGAAGGAATCCCTGCCATTTGTGACAAAAATGGGTGAACTCAGAGAATGTTTTGCTAAGCGAAATAAGCCAGACACAGAAAGGAAAATACTGCATGATCTCACTCATATGTGGAACCTAAAAAAGGAGAAATCAAAAATAGAGAAGATAGTAGTGGTTGCCAGAGGGTAAAGGGTGGGGAAATAGGAAGATGTTGGTCAAAGGGTAAAATTTTACTTGTACAGGTTGAAAGAGTTCTTGAGATATAATGTACAGCATGGTGACTATAGTTAATAATACTGCATTGTATACTTGAACTTTGCTAAGAGTACATCTTAACAAATTTAAATTAATACACACAAAAAGTAACCATGTGAGGAGATGGATATGTTAATTAGTTTGTGGTGATAATTTCACAATGTATACATATATCAAAACATCATATTATACACCTGAAATAGATACAGTTTTTATTTGTCAATTATACCTCATATAACTGGGAAACCACTCAATTCTTATATTACTGGCTTCCTATATTTTCTCAAGTAAATCTTGCTATGGTTAGTCTGCCCTCACAGTTTTTTAAAAGTGCTATTTATTTGTAGATCAATCCTTAAAAAGATCACTTTTAAAGTTAGTTTTGAAGGACAAAGTGGATTTCACTCAGATATAAATGTATGTTACTTACATGTACTTATTCTAGGACTTTGAACAGAAAGAGTCCTTCCAGAAATAATTGTTATTGTGTCAATTGATAAAACAGGTAATTGCCTCCATCACTGAACCAGATACATCATAGAACAGACCCTAAATCCTGTCTTGGTGACAGGTCTGACTGTAAAAGACATTCCCCAGGCTTAAGGATTTAAAATTCTTAAGGGTTTTAAAATTCTCATCTGAAAATATGCCTACAGCTGGAAAGTTCATCTAAAATGAAAAGCTAGCTTTTTTTAAATTTTATTTTTTCAACCAGTACCTATTGGAACCTACCATATGCTGGGCTTATGGTGATAGATATTAAAAACAGTCAAACAAAAAAAAACCCAGATGTGGTCTCTGATACAATATGTGTGTTACCACAAATTGATATTAGTATATGAATTTTTAAAATGCAACCTAAGTGCACTTTGCTCTTATGTATACTTCACGCATTATAGCACACTATGACAAATATATGCTTTGCCTCTGGCAAGTATTCCTTAGAATATTTTGTATAAACTTAGAAGCAGTGCTTTTCTAAATGTTTTAGGTTGTCAGTACTAACAACTTCATGCTGCCACATATGATAAAGTTGGATTATTGAAGTATAGCAACAATCTTACCTTGAAGTTAGGATTTTGCGTGTCTACCACCGGGGCTCAGGCATTTCTGAGCCTATCTGAAGAAATGGTACAACAACCCAACGGTCAATGATGTTTACTTTCTTTGAAAAGGTTGTCCTGCAACAAAGCAGTAATCACCAGAGGAGAAGATGATTATGAATATTGCATAGAGTCTACCACTCAGACTTGTCTCTCAGTCCAGCTCCCTACTACCTCCATGCATGAGTCTTATGGAGAATAAGGAAGCTATTAATATGAATGAACAAATCCTCCCCAATTCCATAAAACATTTAGGGTACAAGCATAATTCTCCTACTTTTATGAGTTTGATAAAACTATAGCAGAGAGCATGGGTGGCAACATAAGAAGTCATGATACTTGGAAAGGATGATATGTCAAACGGAGTCATGGCATAGTCCAGAAATAACCCTAGTGTAACAATGACCAGGAACAGAGACAAGTGCCTAGAAGAGTAACACTGACCCTCACTATAACTGTGGAGCCCAGCAATGCACTGATTATGCTTATTCATAAGCACACATGAGACATTCTCAGCCTATTATATAAATACAGGGGAACTGGGAGGGAGGCTTTGCAAAAAGTTAGTCATTTTATGCATGTAAGAATAGCCAAACCCAGACTTTGTAAACTCTTTTCTGTTACCAAGTTTCTATTCTAGAGCTTATAGGATATGTGTGCATATGAGAAGAGCAAGAAAGTAAAACTGGAGTTATCACTTTGAATTTGGATCTATTCTTAGTCACCACCTATTAGAATCCAGAAATTTTTTAGTGTTGATATGCAAAGTTTTCTGCATTTATAAAAAAAAATGAATCTGGAACATATTTTATCACACATAATCATTATTTTGCTACATCATAATTAGGTATAAATGGTAACTAGTTCACAAAAATGACAGTAATTAGCATTAATTTTATGCAGACAAACCAATTAAAAATATCCTTAGTTCATTCTGCCACTTTTCCTGTATGCATAATAAGTATCAATATCAAAAATTTTAATCACTATCATATTCTTCCATAGGCAGGCACATACCGACATTTAACCTGATGCCCAGACAAGTTTCTGAACCTTACTGTCAACATCAGCAAGGACTGTATGCTATATGCTTAGTTGCTGAAGAGTGCTGGTTAGGTAGTTTTACAGTAATCCCAAATGTCATTTTTGTGTGAAGAGTTAGGCACAGATAATAAGAGGAGAGATTAAGGTGGGTGGTGGCAAGTGGAAGAGAGGAACAAGATGCAAATGTATCACTCCACACTTCTGGGGTGTAAATAAGGAGGAAAATTAGAACTGAGAGAACAGAGGAAGACTATATGGAAGAGACTTGGTCAAGACTAGACTTCCTGTTAACTCTTTTGGTACCAAATCTCCAGTAGATACCCTAAGACAATTCAGTCAGTTATGAGAGGTTTGAAAAGTTCTTCCATGTGTGAAGATGTCATATGCTTTATTTGTGTAGTTAAAATTAAGTCTTGGGGCACCTGGGTGGCTCAGTTGGTTGAGCATCTTACTCTTGGTTTTGGCTCAGGTCGTAATTTCACAGTTCATGGGTTTGAGCCCCATGTCAGGCTCTGTGCTGCCAGTGTGGAGATTGCTTGGGATTCTCTCTCTCTCTCTCTCTCTCTCTCTCTCTCTCTCTGTGTGTCTCTCTCTCTGCCCCTCTCTGCTTGTGCGCTCTCTCTCCCTCTCAAAATAAATAAATAAACATTAAAAAAATAATAAATAAAATTAAATTAAGTCTTGGCTGAGTAACAACCTATCAGTATAGATAAGAGTCTGCTATCAAGCAATAATTGTGATTTTATTCACAGTAATTTCTATGTGTTTGTGCCAGAACCCTGAAATTATGTGTACCAGAATATCAAATAAATGTGGTTCTACTTCTGGTAATGGCAGATTTTGTCATTTGTGCTATTCCTTCCCAAAGACTGAGAACAATTTAGAAAACTGGTCAAATTATTAAAAAGCATCCTATTTGAAGATATCAGAGGGCTGCTAAGGCAAGGAAGAATTATGGAGCAAATATCAGGGCAAGAAGGAAATCCAGAGAGGTGAACTTGGCACTGAGGAACACTTTTCCCAAAGGAGCATCATTTGATTGTAGTAGAAATGCAAAGAAGGCAGAGAAACTGAGAAGTACTTTCCTTTTTTTTTTTTTTTTTTTTAATTTTTTTTTTCAATGTTTATTTATTTTGGGGACAGAGAGAGACAGAGCATGAACGGGGGAGGGGCAGAGAGAGAGGGAGACACAGAATCGGAAGCTGGCTCCAGGCTCTGAGCCATCAGCCCAGAGCCCGACGCGGGGCTCGAACTCACGGACCGCAAGATTGTGACCTGGCTGAAGTCGGACGCTCAACCGACTGCGCCACCCAGGCGCCCCTGAGAAGTACTTTCAACAGAACTTACTAAGCTAAGAAAAAAATATGGAATTCAGGATCACTGAATTAAGGAGGAACCTTAAACCTCCAGATTTAGATGGGTACCTAGAGTCCTCTAGCCTGGAAATAAGAGTGAAAGCAAAATAACACCTTCCTCTTCAAGTGGAAAAGCTAGCTACGAATCATATGTAGTTGTTAAGGAATTCTAGGATAGCTAGTGTTTGTAAATATCTGCCAAAATAACATATCTGGGTGAAATGTAATATCGTATCAAGTACCAAATTATCTTAAAAATTTTTCATTTGTATCTGGCACCCAGTAAAAACTAACCCACCATATAAGAATGTAATTTTTGAAAATACCAGATAAATAAAAGACGATAGAAACAAAATCAGAAGAGATACAGATAAGAGTTATCAGGCACCATCCAAAGAAACTATGCCTAATATATTAAGTAAATAAAACACAAAATTGAGAATTTATATATAAAATTGGAAACTCTAGAAAAGAACCACATGGCAATTCTAAAACTGAAAAATTTCAAACATAAAATTAAGAACTGGATAGAAATTTAATAGTATATTAGACACAACTAGAGATAAAGAAATTGCAATATATGTGCAAAGAGAACATTGTATGCAATTGATTGCAATCTATATTTTTACTAATACTCCTTTACCTATTTAAGTAATAGTCCAGCAACGGTCCCTTTCTCATTTGAGCAATGTTATTCTCAGTGATACCCTCAGTGCCTCAGTAATTTTGCATTAGCTTCCATCAGTATTCTGTAGCCATCTCTTCAGCCTCTCCTCTTTCAACAACTATTCCAAGAATATTCTTTCTCAGTACCATGGCCACAGTGTCAATACATCTCTGTCCTGCTTTAGTTACTCAGTTGCTAGTTGTTTAACTGTAACTAAAAAAAAAGGCGGGGGGGGGGGGGGTTGGTGGTAGTGTTCTAGGTGACATATATACCTTCTCTTTTTGACCCTAACAATCAACATCACCAACAAAAATAAATATATATTGCATATTCCAGACACTGTTGTAGGTGCTGGGAGATGGATGCATAAGTGAAAACAAAAGGGAAACAAGCAAACAAATACTAAAAAATTTCAGTCCTTGGAATCTGTTCAGACTAACCTTATAGCACAGCATATGCTGAATTTTTTAAATGCCCTTTTATACTGGGAAAGAATGCGCATTCTGTGAGATATTCTTTACATTCTTTAATGTTTAAAATTTAATGTTTTTACTAATTTTTTGTCTACTCAATCAATCTCTGATAAAGTGTGCAAATTTGGACCATCATTATTGTGCATAAGTCTCTCTTTTTACTTTTGGTAAATTTTGCTTTACAGTTAATGAGGCTATATAAGGTAGGTGCATGAAAAGTTGGAGTTACTTTATCTTCTTTGAGAATTATTTTATTTTTTTAATTAATAAAAATTTATTTTATTATGATACACCTTATTTTATCTCTGGTTATACTTTTTGCCTTAAAGTCTTTTTTTGTTTGATGTTTGATATAGCAGCACAAACTTGTTTTTGGTTAATATTTGTGCTAAATAGTTTCTCTGCAGCATTTGTTGACTCCAGATCTCCCATATGGCTGCAATCAATGTGTTGGTTGCAGCTGCAGTCATCCAAGGTTCTACTAGGGGAGTAACCTTCTGAGAGTTCTTCGCAGACTGCTGGCCAGAGACATTAGTTCCTTGCCATATGGGTTTTTCCATTAGGGCAGCTTGAAATATGGCATCTGAGCTGTCCTCTCATGCCCTCTTGCTTGATTGTTCTGGGGGAAGTCACCTGCTATGCTGTGAGCTTTCCCAGAGGAATGAAGCCTTCTAACTGCCACTTGAGTGAGCTGGGAAATAAGCCTTATGATGACTGTCATCCTGGCCAGCACCTTGATTGCAGCCTTCTGAGAAATCCTGAGTCAGAGGCACCCAGCCAAGCTGTGCCAGGATTCCTGACATAATAATGTTTGTTGTTTTAGGCTGCTAAATTTTAGGAGTAATTTGTACTATGCAGAAATAGATAATTAATGCAACTACCAAACGTTAAGAAGATATTCCAACTTGTAGAAACCACATAAGTTCTTTCCTTATAGGAACAATCTTATTTAAATTAATACCATTTGTTTTCCCCCCAATTTTATTGATATATAATTGACATACAATACTGCATAAGTTTAAGGTATATAGCATAATGACATATGTATATATTTTGAAATGATTTAATTACCATCTATCACCTCATATAGTTAGAAAAATATTTTTTTCCTTGTGGTGAGAACTTTTAGAATTTGCTCTCTCTTTTCTTTTTTTCTTAATTTTTTAAAATTTATTTTTGAGAGAGAGAGAGCATGAGAATGTGAGTGGGGGAGGGGCAGAGAGAGAGGCACACACACATACACACACACACACACACACACACACACACACACACACAAATTCTGAAGCAGGCTCCAGTCCAGGCTCTGAGCTGTCAGTACAGAGCCCAATGCAGGGCTCAAACCTGTGAACCATGAGATCATGACTTGAGCCAAAGTCGGATAATTAATCAACTGAGCCACCCAGGCGCCACTGCTCTCCCTTCTTAAATATACCATACAGCATTGTTAACTACTGTCATCATATTGTACATTACATCTTTAGAACTTATTTATCTTATAACTGTCAGTTTGTACCTTTTGACCACCTTCATCAAATTCCCCAACCCATGCTTCTTTTTTTAACTGGTTAAAATCAATATGGAAATTTATCATATGGCTACATAGATATCACACAGATCTCAAGGACTATAGCTGGGCCTAATAAGTGACTGGAGCAAAAAGTATACTCTTTTATTAATCAAGATGACCCTTTTCATTTTTACGTCATAGTTTTTCTGTTTCAGTCTGTAGTCTTCTTTCTCTGCACGAATATAGATAGATAATTTTTTGCCTCTCTCATTAATATGTGTCTACTTTGGTAGTTCTTTCTGGATACAGTTATGTGTAATAACAAGATCTAATTTTTGGCATATTTGTAGTTGTATGCCAATACATTTATTAACTTATATTTAAAAAGTTAATCCATTTCAACTACAATTGTTCCATTTGGTTTGGTTTAAAATCCAAAATCAAGTGCTAAAAAGAGATCAGTTAGAGTCCCTGTGTCCCAGTACAGATTCCCCAGAGATGGCATCTGTGTGCTTCAGGGTGATTATCTTCATCCCTTCTCCCATATGGATTTCAACTAAACTGAGAAATAGGCACAAAAGTCAGAGTGATCAAAATACCTATTCTGTTTCTGGTAAAGTTAATTTGCATGAGAAGGAACAGCATTTTCTTCTAAGACAGCTGGTCCTCCAAGGTTTCCAGTGATATATAAAGCTATTAATTGACAGTGACTGTGCATGAAATAAGAAGGAATTGGAAGTTGCCCAAAACCATCATTTGCACTGACCAGTAGGAGCATAGTGGATGGGAATGCCTTACCCTATAGGCCTTTTGAGAGCTGAAGAATCATCAGCTAGTCTGGCATGGGACTCAAAGATCTGCTTTTTTACAAGTACTGGGTGACTTTAAGAAACAGCCAAAAAGAAGAGCAACTATAGAGAAGCAAGGAAATTGCACAGAGGGAGAGAAAGGAAAACAAAATACACAATGTGGGTGACAGGGAATAACAAGTAAATTTCGATAGGTATAAAGAAGTATGTGTACATTTGATCTCATTTTGAGATACAAAACTATTATATCTTTCAGGAGTTTGTGAACTATTTCAAAATGCTTTCTTATCAAATTGTACAATATTTTCATTATCAGCAGTTTTTTCCTGTAAGGAGCCAGATAGTCAATATTTTAGACTTCATAAGCCATACAGCATCTTTTACAACCACTCAATTCTGCCATTGTGGAAAAATAGACATTGATGATATGTAACTGAATTGTATGATTGTGTTTCAATAAAACTTTACTTACAAAAACTGGCACCGGGTGGTCGTATTTGGCCCATGAGCTGTAGTTTGCCAATCTCTCATATAGTTGATTAGCATGTATTATATACTATTTGAGGAAGACATGAAAGTTAATTGGATTTCTAAACATTACATAGAAATTCAACAGGAAAATTAAAATCTTGGTTAAATTCTAATACGGATTTTAAAAAAACCTAAATTGTAAAAGAAATTGATAAATTAAAATTCGGAATTAGAGTCTCTTTGGTAAGTTCCAGAGATCTAACATACAGTAATGTGATTCCAGTTAACAATACTGAATTGTATACTTGAAATTTGTTAAGAGGGTAGATCTTAAGTGTTCTCAACATAAAGAAGAAAAGAAAAAAATGGCAACTATATGATGGATATGCTAAATAGTTTTATTTTATAATGTATATGTATATCAAATCATCAAGTTGTATGCCTTAATATATATAATTTAATTACCATTTATACCTTAACACAGCTTGGGGGGGGTGTGAAGTCTATTTGGTAAGTAGACTATGCTGAGTAAACAATAGTTAAAAATAATAAACTACTCATGGTCCTTGAAAGAAAAGGTATTTCATCTGAACAACTTTATAGTAGTTACTAAGATTATAGCATAATGCTAAGGAAATCATAATAGAGGAAAAATCATATTTTTAACTTGCATGTAAGGAATATTAATTGGAAATCTTCACATATGGGAAGTGTCTTATTAAAATATGGAGAGGACATCTCTATCCCTTTCATTGACTCTAAAACGTGGCTTACGTCTTAGGAAAGGATTTCTGATATTGCAGGTTCAGATATATGACCAGTGCCCAAATGTCAAGGGTTAAGAGATGCTCAATGAAATGTGGTTAGTGAAATGTCATGTGGCAGAATTCCAATCATGAAATGCTACAAAATGAAGGGTCATGGCAACCTATGGTGTGAAAGAAAATGTCAGTAATGGAATGGAACAGTAAATAACACTATCCTGCTTGTTATCTAAATGGACACTTGGCAATTCATTTCATCTTCACTTGATCACTTTACTTTCTCTCTGTGATCTATGCACATTGAGTGCCCCCTTTTGCTCACTCACTCTCTCCCCAACATACATTTTAAGCAGGCACTGTTTAAACACTCTTAAAAGATAAAAATGGTATAAAAGAGAAACCCCATGGGGCTCAAAGGTAGCTATTATTTCTCACAATATACTCAAACAAAATATAGTGAGCTTACGACATTACACTGTGATAGAAACTCCTTCTTGAGCCAGTTAGATTTTGGGAAATTACTCATAGTTTTACAGTCTTATACTCTTATCAAGATAAAATCAATCTGAGCTCTGCTTTCCTCAGAGGAGAAGTGTTCTCTCCAGCACACTTTATGTGCAGTACTGTATAGTGTCTGCCCCTATGGAATTGTGCTACACACAAATACTGCAGCCAAACACACCAAATTTGCCAGGAATTAAGACAGTTTGTGTGAGGTTGGTAGTAGCTTTGGAAGTAGATATTACTCTAGAGGTTGGTAGACTATTACTTTGGTTACCAGCCAAGTAACCAATCTCTGAGTACTCTCATTCTTGTGTAGTCTCCCCTATAAATCTGGGCTGGCCCTGAAATACGTTTTAACCAATAAAATGCAGCAGGAGTGACATTGTGTCAGTTCTTGGCTGAAGCCTTAGGGAAACCCAGAAAATTTTGCTTATGTACTTTACATTTTTGCATTTTGGGTAGAGCCAGCTGCCATGTAAGAAGTCCAACTACCTTGAGAACACTATGCACATGGCCAAATTGACCATATGAAGAGTACACATGGTTGAGAAATGAAGTGTCCAGGCAATAGCAAAAACAGAGGCCCCAGGCATATGACCCTGTGGAATCGATGTAGCCAGCCCCCAGTCACTTGAGCCACACCAGATGGCCCTATGTGCTGCAAAGATGAGCTGAGCCAGTTCCACCATCCTCTGTCCAAAGTCTTGTCCCACAGAATTGTGAGCAAATAAAAGGTGGTTGTTTTAAGCCACTGAGTTTTGGGATAGTTACACAGAAACAATATATAACTGAAGTCGGAGAAGAGAGGCAATCATAGGCAAAGCCAGGAAAAAATAAAGACCCTGGTAACCAACAATGTTCTTGAGGAAAATCCAGGGAATGTCATTATATACAACCAAATATACTCTGCCATAGGTGCCCTCAGACAAATTATGTACCATTACACCAGATAGTCTTTCAATAATGAAAGGAGATAATATGGTCTCATCAAACTACAAGGGGACATATACTGTTTAGTTTGGGGGATATACGTCCTGGGGGCAGAGAACAGAAACATTCCTTCTGCAGGTTACTTTTAATAGAAGGGTCAAGAAAGAGAGCAGAATTTGTTAAGGTTTGCATTTCTATATTTACATTGGTAAAGAAAAATTTTGATATAGGCAAGGTGTTATGACCATCCTGTAGAAACAAAATGGACACTCACTCAAAATTTGGTTTGGCTGTTGAGACTGAAGACACCACAGGTTTTCTGGGGAGAGCAGGGCAGGATTCTCAAGCTGGTTCAAAAATGGCTTGAAAGAAAGAGTATAGAAAGGAAGCTAGTTTGAGATTTTCATGGTGGAGAGAAGGAGTGGGGCAGGAGTAAAGTTTCCTTTACAGAAAAGGGTATGCCTGGTTTGAATTTTCTATCAGTGCCAAAGAGAGGAGCATCTGGCCTTTCTTATTAGTTTGTCCAGACATAAGACAAAGGAGAAAAAACAGTGGTGAGGCTCAAAAGCTTTCAGAAGTCAAACATCCAAAAATGGAGTCAAACTCTTTGTTATAATCCATTAATGTTTGATGACTAAAATGTGCCACAATGGCATACAGTTCATTTCATTGAATTTGAACTTATTTAAGTAGGCCATTATAGCATTCCATGAGGCCTATTATATGACTGGCAAGGGAAAAAAACAGGTCCTTGAATGTCTTCTTCAAGAGCCCAGTAAAATGAGCGCCTTGGTCACTGTCAATAACATCTGGAACTCTGAAGAGGATAAGGAGTGTCTTGGTGAGGCTATAGATTTTAGATTTAGTGTTATAGAAACCTATGTGGCCTTGATCTATGTTTTGGATGTTTATGAGGAAAGAAATTACCAGAGTTCTTTACCCTTAAGGGGGCAATAATGGAGAGGGAATTGTTGCTGCCACTGAGTGGATCAGACATCCAGATGATTTGTAGTGGTTCAAGAGACTAAAATTGTGCAGATAGGGCTGATTGTTGGCCAAGGCATCACGTGCTAAGATGCCTGACATCCGGTGTTTCAGTGCCTAAAGTTCAACCAATTATGCTGACCCTTGTGTCCTGTCCTTTATCAAAGACATTCTGGTTTAGGGATGGAAAGCAGCTGCTCTCCAGGGATTTTCATCATTTGTGATTGTTGTAAATAATTTCATCCATGAAGTTTACAAACTTGTTTTGCTGTTAATTTAGTTGATCCCAAGGGGCTTAGGTAGCCAGAGTGCTTGGAGAAGGGGTTGTCTTCTTTCATATTCTGGCATATAGCAGGAGACTAAGGACAGAGGATGTAATCCCTCATGTAGGAAGGATATGTCAGAGGGCCTAGGTTTGTCTCTGTACTGTAACAAGGCACCTCAGCAGTCATGCTGAGTTTGAGGGTTGCTGCTTCCATGATCAAGAGTAGATAGGCAGCTGGGGGGCGCCTGGGTGGCGCAGTCGGTTAAGCGTCTGACTTCAGCCAGGTCATGATCTCGCGGTCCGTGAGTTCGAGCCCCGCGTTGGGCTCTGGGCTGATGGCTCAGAGCCTGGAGCCTGTTTCCGATTCTGTGTCTCCCTCTCTCTCTGCCCCTCGCCCGTTCATACTCTGTCTCTCTCTGTCCCAAAAATAAATAAACGTTGAAAAAAAAAAGTTATTTAAAAAAAAAATAGTAGATAGGCAGCTGGGTATGAAAGTCACATGTTGGGGCGCCTGGGTGGCGCAGTCGGTTAAGCGTCCGACTTCAGCCAGGTCACGATCTCGCGGTCCATGAGTTCGAGCCCTGCGTCAGGCTCTGGGCTGATGGCTCGGAGCCTGGAGCCCGTTTCCGATTCTGTGTCTCCCTCTCTCTCTGCCCCTCCCCCGTTCATGCTCTGTCTCTCTCTGTCCCAAAAATAAATAAAACACGTTGAAAAAAAAAATTTTTTTTGAAAGTCACATGTCCAGTGTGTGGTCAAAAAATGCCACTAAAATGGCATACAGCATTGGGTAGGTAGGGGTGGTTTTTTGCATCAGAAACCTGTGGGCAACCTACAATCATTATAGGTGGTGAAGAGACTCCAAAAGACACGAAAAGAAGTTACAAAAGCCTCTACAACAAAGGAGTGTCTGAAGATACTAACAGGAAAGACTGTTGTACACATTTTGAACAGATTCTAGAGAATTTTGTTATAAACTATAGTAGCAAAATATTTACCAGTTGCTGTTTGTATAGAGTCAGAAATTTCAAGAATATTGATATGGAAACCTTAATACGTGAGACCAAGGCATCAAGGTTGCAGTAATATACTGTGTGGGTGCCATTTATTTTTTATAAGTGTAAGAAGAGGGCATATTAGACTATTAAGTGGAGAAGAAGTGGGAATAATTACTTCCTCTCTGAGTAGGACTTTTACAATGTGGTTCAATCTTTGAAGGCCCCAGTTCTAATTTGAGCTTTATTAACTATTTTAACTAGTGAGAAAGACCGTGTAATCCTATTTTGTCAAGCTACTTTGTAAGCGCAAAGACTTAATTTAATTTTTAATTTACTATTCATTAGGTCAAGGCAATTATTGCTCATCATAGGATATTTTTGGGCAATAGGTGCTATGAATATGGGGAATTTAGGCAAGACAGTAGTTCCAATGTTTAAAATGAGACATGTGTCCTCTACTTTATGTTCAGTAACTCCCCTAAGATCATGGGGTGGAGGGGTGCTTTGTTTCAGTTTAGTGGGATTCCCCAGTGTAACTATAATTTGAGCCCCCATGTTGATTAAGGCCATAAAGGTTTGCCAATTTGTGCATTTTAGCAGATATAAAAGTTAATTAACAACCTATACTGTAGGGACACAAAAACCAATCAGCACCTTTTTTTTCCCCTCCCTTTTCTGTGTAAATTACTTTAGTAACTTTTGGGTTTCCAATTGGGTCAGATTTTTTCATTTATTCCTTTTGTGTTTCATTCCTCTGGATCCAGATTTCTTTCCTCTCTCCCTTTCCCTTCCCTTCCTGCCTCTCTCTGTTCTTTCTTTCTTCCTGCTTTCTTTCTTGTTTGTGTGTGTGTGTGTGTATGGAGGGGGGAGGGTTACTGGGTATACCTGAGTGGGTTCCTCTCTACCCTGCTCTTCTTCCTCCAGAGAGCCTCAAATCAGTATCATCAGGGTTAGGGACTTCATCTCTGGCAATGGTTGAATTAATCCTTGATTGTGCTACAGGAATGCCATGGATGTTTTTCCCTATATCTCTGATGATAAGTATCTGGTTTTGGCAACAGAGATGTGAGTATAACAGCACCAGCACCAGCAAAGGCATTTTGTAGTGTCCCAGTGAGCCCTCTGCCTTTAGGAGGGTGGAATTCAGCAATTCAAATTTTCAAATAATTGCTGCTATTCAAATAGTGATCATTTTTCCTCCATTGAGTTACCACCCAATGTGCCCATGTATCACACAGGGTGTAATTTTTGCCTTGAACTCTGTGTGAATGAGGGCATACATGTGGATGAAACACTTCAGGTCACAGTTGGTCACAGAGCAGGAGTCATTCTCTGAACTTAGTGTCAGTCACAGTTTTTCCTGGAATTGGGACACATGATTTAATATAAGGCATACAGATGGGTTCGAGCTGAGACTCATGACCCAGGGCTGCTTGAATAAGGGCCTGAATCCCATACTTCTTTTCCTAAAAGCCAATTAATTATTAAAACTTCTGACTTAGGTTGGTTAAATCTATAGCAGGCGCCCAGTAGAGCTCAGAAAATACAGCACAAAGCAGCACAGCTCAAAACGCAGGCTAGCCAGCAAGCGGCAGCTCAAAGTTCATGCTAGCCATCAGACAGTAGCACCTGTTTGTTAGTAAGCCAGAGAAAGAGAAGAAAGACCCCTAGTGATGGTGCTCATTGTCTAGGGATTCCATTCCCAGAGTCTGCCGTGACATTCTGCAGAGACAGGAATCATACACAGGAACTGAATGGGACCTCCAACCAAAATTTGGTCAAGTCTGAAGACTCCAGGCACACACCAACAAGGTCTGAAAAAGGTTTATTATTTACATAATGGAGCTTTCTGGGGAGAGGAGAGCAGACTTCCCAAGCAGGTCCAAAAATGGCCTGAGAGAACAGAGAAAAGAGACTGGTTTGGGGTTTTGATAATAATTAAGGGACAGTGGGAAGAGGCTTTTGTGGTTTGACTCTCCTTTCAAAGAAAGAAACACCTAAGCTTTCTTATCAGCATGCCAAGATGGGGGGCAGAAAAAAAAGAGGAGAGGCGGGTGTAAAAACTCTCAGCAGTCAAACATCGAAAATAGAGTCAGACTTTATCACCAAGGGATTTCTGGATACAACTGTTCACAGTGGAGTGAACTGCCAATGAAAATTGACTGTATGAGCTTAGGGGAGTTAAGACGACATGCTGTGGTAGGTGGTGGATCACTGGAGCACCCCTAGGCATCTATAATACTTTCCAAAGGGGAACAGAAGGATGAGGGCAAAGCTTTAAAATGACAACTTGCCCTGAAAAGTGAGCCTTTTATTTTTCTGATATTGTGGGATTTTAGCAAGTCAACTTTAAAAGATAATAACTTACATAATCAGCATTCACCACTGTATTCCATATGGAGAAATACATGGTACCTAGTACAGCCTGTGACAGGGGGTAGGTACTGTGCAAACATTGGCTAAATAAATATATGAATTTTATGGAGTTTTAGACTTTAAAAACTACTTCCTCATACTTTATCTCGTTTGATATTTAAATGCCTTCTCTGAGAAAGACACTATTATCTACATTTTACAGGCAAGGGAGCTGAAGTTCAAGAAAGATAATGCCTTTGCTCAAATTCAGGCAGTGAAAGAGCTAAGGTTCAAGCCCTATTATTTCTAAAGACTTGTGTTTCTTACCAAAGCACACTGTCCCTGCTAGAGATAGAGATAGGAGATCTCTATTTGGAGATAAATGAATTTCTCTCTCAGAGTACTTTCTGGTTCTTTCATCTTTCTGATCTTCAAAACTCTACTTCGTAATTTAAAAGGCTGTTTCAATGAATGGTGAAAAAGAATCTGTTAGACACATTTAATTCTAATAACACTTAATTCCAGTGATTCACATATGCTGTTCAAATACTTCGTCTGGAGGGGCGCCTGGGTGGCTCAGTCGGTTAAGCATCCGACTTCGGCTCAGGTCATGATCTCGCGGTCCGTGAGTTCAAGCCCCACATCGGGCTCTGTGCTGACAGCTCAGAGCCTGGAGCCTGTTTCAAATTCTGTGTCTCCCTCTCTCTCTGACCCTCCCCCATTCATGCTGTCTCTCCCTGTCTCAAAAATAAATAAATGTTAAAAAAAAATTAAAAAAAAAAACAAAAAAACAAATACTTCGTCTGGAATAATTCTCATTTCTTCCACTAAAGTCCAGATTCAGATACTCTAAGTGATTCACTTATTATACTTGATATCCTGAAATATTTTGAATATTTTTTGAAGATTCAAATAAAAAGAAACAATCAGATCTCTTTCCAAAGCCGTACTTCATTTCCTCCTAAATCAATGTAAAATTGTGTTCAGGAGATGAGTTCTAATTGACTATAACCCAAAGTGGAATTTGTTTTAAAGTCCTTATCACTCTGATTGCTCAATCTGTAATCAGCTTTCAAGTTCAGAAGCTACATGAAGTGTGTTCCTTAAGTGGGTGGGTCACATGAAAACTCACAACATGACAAATATTTTTTTAAGGAACAAAGCTTATCACAAGTGGTAGAAAGCTGAATTTATATTTATTGTCAATTTAGTCCTCTCAAGGAGACCATTTTCAAAACAATGCAGTGCAAAATTCCACCCACACTTTAATTCCTGAAGCATCTAACAATTGAATCCCTGCCATTGTTATTCCATCTATTAATGTCCTAGATGTCTATCTCAGATAACATTTCCAGATGTCCTGAAAGCATTTCTCTCTTGGATGGAAAGCACTGTCACTGACCAAATTTGCTCCTCTTAATGCCTCTCTTTCCTTAGATTCCTGATAGACTTGTCCATCAGATCGTGGTTCATACAAGGGCAGAACTATCTGAATCCTAAGGTAAAAACTGTTTAGATTCTCACCCTGAAACCCGGAAAGAAGTGTGGGTGATGAGCTTCCATATATATATTTTACTTCAAAGAAATGTGATTTACCTATTACAAAGGCATTGTTTTTTGTAGTTAGCCTCCCTGCTAATTCCTAGAAGGTATATTTCTGAGATCTAAAGAGATGTAGTCACATCACTATCCGTGAACCCCTCTGTTAGTCTGTGATAACAAACACAAGGCATTCCTTTTACTTACTTCGTTGAGTGGGGCAGGGAGTGATTTTTCACAGTACTTACTATACTTTATTATGACAATTCAATTCCCTGTCATCTTCCTCAACAAAATAGTAGGATTCATGCATACACTTTAGGTCTTATAGTACTAGCACTGAACTTTAGTAAATATTTGTTGAGCTAAATTCTAAAATAAAAATGATATTTCCCCCCTCTATTGTACCTTCTCTGTGGAGCCTTGAGCAATTCAAAATATATGGGCAGATATTTTTCCTGTGTCAACACCTTCCATTTGAAGGATTGATTTGTGTAATAGTAAATTGTACTGTGAATTTTTATTCCATATGTTATTGTTTGTGTCCTGAGTTAATATTAAGGTTTCAAAGGGAAAAATATATTTTTAGACTCACATTAACCATAGTGTCATTACATCCTGTTTCGAATGCTGAGTGCTTCTATTTAATGTGACCAATTAGCATTCAAATAATGGTGTAATCATCTTTATTCTTGTTGTTCTAGGATATGGTGCTTTGCAAAATAAAAACTCTTCAGCAGGAGTGATAAATACATCCCCCATATGACACTACTAGTTCCTAAACCTGCATCATAAGTCTCTCTTTTCTCAGAACTCCAGAACTTTTGCCTAGACATAAATAAGCAATCTTTGTTCTCAAATAATGCTTAAGACACATCTTATAAAATCCATTATGAGTTTGGCCAAGTTTTGGTCCTGTAATCACTCAAGAAAGAGTAGTTTCATTGAAATCAGCTAGGATTGTGATGAGTTCCTAAGTCATTGTAGATCCTCAGTTCTATCCCCTGCTGTTGGAACAGCTTCAGCCCCTATGTCAGCAACAACTCGGTTTGTCACATGATCTAATGCATTCCTGTGGTTAGTTAGCAGGAGACACGTGTTTCAGTATAGGTAGAAGTGGAACATGATTTTCCCAGTCCTTTAATTCCCTGATGAACAGGATTTACTCACAGTTTTATCTTCTCTCACTTGGAATTCATATATTAACATCCTAAGAGGATCCTTGCTACCAGTCCCAACTCTTCCCTCTTAAATATTTTAATCACTGAGCATGAATAATATAGGAATGTCATTCCCAAGCATTCAGCCATTTCCTACAGAGTAAATAAAATTTTCTTAGTAAATAGAAGCATTTTATGGTTTCACCCCATCTCACCACTTTTCACCTAACACTTTAAACCCTAATAATGCCAAAATGCTTCCAGTAACCCTACAGAAATTTCACGATTCAAAGAACACTGTCTTGGGTGCACTTCCTACCTTACTTCATCTGGCTTTCAGTCCTTCATCTCTGCCAACAGTTCCTTCAGGAAGCCCAAGGTGCAAGTAGGAACCTTTCCATTGTGTTCCCTGAAAACCTCAACATACTTCTAATCTATCAATCAAAATGTATTTATTGGGTGCCTATTATAACCTAATTAGGCATTATAATATACTATAATTTTAAACAGTATCTTCTCTGCAACTGTTGCCTGGAAATACTTCAAAGACAGGAGTCATATATAATGTCCCTTTGGCCTCCTCTGCACATAGTACAAACGGTTCATAATAGAAGCTAAGTAATTACTGGTTAAACTGAAGTGAAACAGAAATTAAAAGGGAAATCTAAAGTTATTTTCCTGAATACCTTATTTTAGAAGGACAAAGCTAATAGTTGTGATTCACATATGGCTCTCCTAAGGGAGGGGGAGAGCAAATCAACTGGCCATTGCTAGATTCTTTTTAAAAAACTCAAAACCAGGGGTTCCTGGGTTGCTCAGTCAATTAAGCATCTGACTCTTGGTTTTGGCTCATGTCATGAACTCATGATTCCTGAGTTCGAGCCCTACATTGGGCTCTGTGCTGCCAGCACAGAACCTGTTTGGGATTGTCTGTCTCCCTCTCTCTTTGCCCCTCCCCCCACTCACGCTGTCTTTGTCTCTCTTAAAATAAATAAATAAACTTAAAAAAAACCTCAAAACCAATACTTTACACAATCAGGGGAGATCAACTCTAATATAAATTTCTATACAGCATTATTATTATTGCTATTATTATTATTATTTTATTATTTTAGAGAGAGAGAGCATCAGCAGGAGAGGGGCAGAGGGAGAGAGATCTTAAACAGAATCCACACTCAACACAGGGCCTGACACGGGCTGGATCTCACAACCTCAAGATCATGACTGGAGCCGAAATCAAGAATTGGACGCTCAACCAACCGAGCCACCCAGGTGCCCCTGTATGCAACATTATTGAAAACAATTTTTATTTGGACTGGAATAACTTTATAGTATACCGTAATTAGAATAAAATTCAGGAGCAGCAGTTTCTTATTCACAGGTGATTTTCATTAGCAGAACACTAAAATATAGATCTGTCTTCAGTGTCCTCTTGTTGCAATGTTTATCAAAGGTAAATTATATATATACAGTAAGGTTTACAGTCATGTATATCTTCCTCCAAGTTTCACAGTTTATAATTTCCATGATGATTCTTTGGAACAATGTGGACCAGCATAAACCAGAAGTAGAATAAAATTGGTTAAATTAGCAGACCACAGCTGAGCCAGGAAGACAAAATTAAAGGTCAAGTTTGAGGGAGAAGCATTAGATACAAATTTTATTCAGAGTCATGGTGATCTGCACACACCATAAAAGCTTCTTGGACCACTCATTCAGACAGAAATGATCCAACACTTTGTAGACACCAAAAGACAGAGTTGTTCTAACAAATTTTCATGTTGACAGTGAGGGTTTTTTGCTCGTTTTTTTTTTTAATCCGTAACTCTAGGGTTGCCTGTTTGATGAAACACTGATTATTAATATAAAGTCGTGCATCTAGAAAGTTGAGAAATTGGCCTGTGCTCTTAGTGTCTGTTTTATGTGGGAGCATTGCATTTTTTTAATTGACCTGGAAAGCTGGGTATAAATTTTGTCAATATGGTCAAATAGGGAGTGCCTAGACTTTGATCCTTTTGAACCATGAATCCCTTCTTCCCCCTCCAGTTACCTCTCAACTCAATTTAGGGGGTCCAAACCTTCCTTTTCGAGCAATTCTCCTACATTTCTATCATAAAGATCTATTCCTCTCTATCAAAGGTTACTCCCAGGAATATTCGCAGTTCATCATCATCTTTTCTACTAATAGTTTTTCTTTTCAGTATCAAATTAATATATAGAATCATTCTTAACCAAATTTCACCCAAATCATTGGATTAACTAATGCCTCTGTAAAATCAGATTGCTCTTACTGCACACTGAATTTATGGCTAGTAGCTTATTCTCCCCTAAGTATAAACACATCTGCTTATACCAGGTAAGCTGGATGCTTACCACAACTCAGGTGTTTCTGCCTCTAAATCTGTTCATGCCAGTTTCCTTTGCAGTGGTAGCTTCCAAAGTTTGCTGTCATCATTTTCCCCCACCCTGTGTGAACATGCCACTCCTCCCTCTCAGAAGAGGGTCTGATTCTGCTCCCCTTGAATCTGGGCTGGCTCTGTGACTTGCTTTGACCAACAAAATGTGGCAGAAGTGTTGCTGTGCTAGTTCCAGGTTTGGGCTTTAAGGGAATTGGTCCCTGCTTATTCTGTCTTAAAAATCAGCCATCACATAAGAAGTTTGATTACTGTGAGACCACCATGCTATAAGGAAACCCAACATAGCCCTGTGGAGAAGCCACATGGAAAGAGATGTCCAGTCACCTCCTAGCTATTTTAGCTACCCAGCTGAGGCAGTAGACATGCCAATCCTAGAAAATACCACATAGGATGGAAGAACCATCCACCTGAGCCCTGTTCAGATTGCAGAATTGTAAAAAATAAAAAATCACATTGTTGTTTTAAGTCTCTAAGTTTTTGTTATACGCCATAGATAGCTTAAGCACTTGTAGTAATCACGTAATTTAGTCAAATAAGTAAACCCATGAGGCTTGAATGTTGGATGAATGAGAATTGTTTCTATTAAAAATAAAATGAAAGCTTTGGAAAGTCTTAAAAAAGCTTTCAAAAAATAGCTGAAAGAAGAGAAATGTTGCTATCAAAATAAGGATTGGGGGAGAAAACAAAAACCTAGGAATATTCTGCATTCAGATTGCTTTAAAACATCTTGATGTATATTTTTTATAGTTCTCATTTGCTTTGCTTTGTTCTTGCTTGCTTATCCTTGAGTGTGAAATGTTCTACTAGCCAGAATTACCTGCAACCACAGTGGCTATGTTAATTGAATTGGCCCCCACTGTCCACTTCATTGCAGTAGAATATCTTTCTCTGATCTGTTAGCTAAGGAAGCAGGCTTAAGAGTCCAATATGCTAACCACTTTTCTGCACTTATTAGCTACCCAACTAATAGAACTCCAATATAGTGTGATAAAATTTGCATCTTTGCTGCCAACCTGTATTTTATACATAGAAGAGAGTGTCTGAGGCAATCTCTAGTGCTTGGTCCAGATGAACACACATAAATGATACACGCTAAAGAGGGGATCCTAAAAAACAAGGTTCCCATCTGTCTATTTATGTGTTAGCTGAGTTTAAGATTTGTAACCATAGAGAAAATAGAGGGAGAAAATAGGACATAATTACGACTGCCTAATGAAATAATACCTATAAAATAATGGGAAAAAAAAACCCTTCTGGTTAGTGAAATCTCATCATCCTTGAGCTAGGGACATATGTGGAAGTTGAGCAAGTATCACCTCCCAGATCCCTCTGCTGACACAGAACCAAGGCATACAAAAACTGTGCTTCTCTGCCGAAACCTTTTGACTTCTCGAGTGTTATAAATTTCTTCCAGTCTCTAGCATATAGCTAGATAACATCCTTAGCTTCTAAGTGCTATTGTATAGTTTTTATTGTTATAGATATTTAACAGGAAGTTGGAAAGGCAGAGTCATTTTAATTTGAAAATCATTTGAATGTCTTTGAAAGAATTGTTTCCCAAACAGAGCAATTTGATTCTTCTCTTTCTCAACTCTACACCAGCTATTGAATTCAGGCATTTTTCTCACTTGGAAGGTGGTAGAGAAATGTGATTATATTACTTACCAATATTATATTTCCCATATTTGAACATTTTATATTCCATTATGAGAATATTGTCTTCAACCATGTGGCAGAAACAGTAATGCACACCTAGTAGCCCATTTGTTTCTCCATATTTCCCACCCCTCTGCAGTTATGGGGCCATGTGATTAGTTCTGGCCAATGAAAATAAAATACAAGTAGAAGTGTGATAGTTCATTTCTAGACTGAAGAATTAAAAAGCCATGTGTGATGCTCTGGTTTCTTATTCCTCTGCCAGGATAACTGACAAAGCCTTAAGTTACAGATGATTCACCTATAAGACAGAACCTTAGATCAGCCTGTGTCCCTAGTTGAGTAGATGAAAGAGAGCTCCTCATCTATGCATGTAGAAGATATAGCATGAGAAATTCATAAACTTATGCTGAACTTATCCAAAATTTTGGAACTGTTTTGTCACTGCAGCACAACGTAGTGTACCGTAATAATACAATATTGTACGGTAACAAAAATAAATAATCAGTTAATAAATTCATCCAATGTGTAGTGGGCATCCACTAGTGCCAAGTACTATTACAAGACACTAGGGTTAGGTTTGTGCAAAAATACACAGTGTATGTCCTCCGTGAGCTTATAGTCTAATGAGGAAAATGGAAAATAAACCTTCAACAAGGAGCATTGGCAAGCCCACATTATATGCTGCAACTATACCAGGCACTTGGCAGAAAAATATGAATGAGGAATTTTTTAGTGTGATACAGTATAGTTCAGTGTAATAGCATCATGATTATAGATTATTAAAATATAATATGGCAAGCATTTCAAGAAAGCCTGTATAAAATATTGGACAGTAGAGATAAAAAAGCAAATAATTATCCTGAGATGTCATGGAAGGCTTCTCAGAGGAGGTGACATTTGTTTGGATCGTGAAAAGTGAGTAAAACGTCACCTACTGGAGAAGTTGATGAGGTAGTCATTAACACTGTTCAACAAAATTACCTCACTTTCTTTCTTCCATTGGTAGGATTGCACTTCTAATCCCCTTTCAATTTAAAAATAGCCAAGTGCTTTCCTTTGGCCAGCGAAATGTCAATAGAATGGGTGATTGACACTTTGAGGCAAAAAAAAATTTAAGAGCCAATGCGTTATTTGCCATGGTCCATTCTCACTTCTGATCATGGGAGTGCAGTCTGAGATTAAGTTTCCAGCAGCCTTGTGTCAGAGGGACTATGATAAGATGAGCCCCCAGCAATCCACATTGCATAAGTAAAAATAAATTTTTATTGTGTTGAGACACTGATAAGTGAAGAGGCATATGTTATTGCAGCATAACTACTTCTGACTGATAACAGTATATTCCAGTTAAGAGAATAGCTAGCGCAAAAAGATCTAGAGATATGAAAGATTATTGTGCGTTTCTGAAACAATGAATTCAGCAAGGCTTAAGTTCAAGGTATGCGGTGAAAAAAGGTTGAAATAAAATGAGGTAAGACAGATATGTAAGTGATGAATCCCTAAATTCTACTGAAACCAATATTATGCTATATGTTAACTAACTAGAATTTAAATAAAAACTTGAAAGAAAACAAACACGCAAAAAAGATGAGGTAAGAAAGGGTAAGGTGTGAGTGGTCTTCTATTGCTGTTAAAGGACTACTTTATTCTTGAAGCAAGAAAAATAATTCTGGAATAGAATAGTGATAGTGATAGTCAAGGTATGAGCACATGTCTACCTTCACTCATGTCTATCTAACACTGTGCTAGAGAATCCTTTGTAAAAAGCCCTTAGAGAAAGATTTTAAATAATAAGTTGTCCTGTTGAGGCAATTAGGTGTGCTGATGAAGTCACGCTGACAACTTCTTGTTTCATATCATGTAAAGCAGGATGTTGTCAAAGCCTTGAATCTATTGTCTGTCATTGCTACCGTATTTTATTTGGAGAATGTTAATATCTCCTAAAAAGTAAAGCTGAGAATCTTTTTTTGTTGTTGTTAGATTTGCTTGAGAGATGGAGTAACATGCCGATTGTCTGTGGCGGTGGGGAAATGAAACTGTCACATCAATTACAAAAGCTGCTAAGTTGCCAGCAGGAAAAGCATTGATTCTCAGTGAGCTCAGATCTGTAATTTCAGATACCTTTGTCATCTCATTGAATGGAAAACTTTGAAAAGAAAATCACTTCTTCCATTCATAACAATACCCATCATTGGAGTCTTTGAAAGAACTGATAAGATGAAAATTTATTTTTGAAATGCCCTCAGTTGTTGTTAATTTTTACTTATAATTTAATTTTCATTTTTCCTTTCTTTGAGGTATCAGTTTATCAGCTCTCTAGATTCCTAGCAGGACTCAATACGACCACACAGTAGTTTGCAAGTTTATTTCAATATGTAACTAAATAAGAGTGATTCAGAATTGTGTACATTAGTATCTCAAAAAAAATTTTTTTTAAAGCATTTATTTCTATTAGCAGTTTAAATTCTGGCCATAGTTTGTTTCTTCCCTCCTGTTGCCTCCATGTCTGGTCTCTTCACAAAATAGAAATCAAGATATTTAGAAAATTTAGAAAGTCTTTGCTCTCTACGAACCAGATCAAATTGTTCTAAAGTAGTCCAAGGAGACTTTTGGGGAGGGATGGCTGGTGGGGATGACAGAAGGAAAAATGAGAGACACTATGGCAGGCAGGGATTGGCTGCTGTTATTTATCAAACATCTTTATGTGTCCTGCCTGATACATTTATCCATTCCCAGCATCTCCCCCTTCTACCACTAATGACCAGGTTTCAAGGGTTCTGATGACAATCTGAAAAGTTTAGGAGTTGCATATTTTGTTTAGGGATTGTGACAGAATCATCATTTTCTTCTCCTTCTCCTTCTCCTTCTCCTTCTCCTTCTCCTTCTCCTCCTTCTTCTTCCTGAACACAGAGGGAAGGCTGTATTTCTGAGTCTCCCTTGAAGTTAGATTATGGCAACATGACTGGATTCTGGGTAATGAGTTGTGGGTAGAGCTGTTGTATTGATTTTGAAGCCTGCCCTAAAAATCTCCTGTGTGCTTTTCCATACTCTTCCTTCTGTGGTTACCATGGAGGCCATGTTTTTAAGATGGCAGTGTTATGCAATGGAAGGAGCATAGATTCCTGAGACATTCTTGAAGGAGTACTAGCTAACGTGTAGCCAATGGCAACTTGAGAAAAATTTTTATCAAGCCACTGAGATTTGGTAGTTGCTTTTCACAGTGGCTGGTATACTTCTTGTTCTAATACAAGATACTTTTGGAAATGAAAAAAGGTATCCTAATATGTTCAAAGTTTAGAATAATATGGGAGAAACAGTAGAGATCCCTTCAAGTAGGGCTTCTAGACTCCAAAATGATACTTAAAAATGTTAATACTGACATCATGACTTGTGTAAACTATAACTCTCACATGGGTTGAACCAATATTTAAGAATCCTTTCTAGAGAACTGTGGTCATCACTTTCCATCTTAGCTTAGGAATAGAGGCAAAGTTGTAGCATGTTTATTACATAAAAGTCATATACAAATCCTACGAGTCAAAGAATAAGTTATAGCAAGTGAAAGAAAAACTCCATAAAAGGAATCGTGACTTTTACTGACTCATACTAAAGAAATATTTTTGCAGAGTTGACTTAATTCAAGGAATGAAATGAAGAAATCAGTTCTGCTTTTAAATTCATTACAACGAAGTAGCAATTTTGCATCACTAAATGTAGGTTCATTGAAATGGAAATGGTTTGTAGTATTTTACTTCTCAGTTTCAGATAGATTTTCATGCATTCCCAACATCTCATATATTTACTCACCTAGGAAGTCTGTCTTTTAGCCTTTTGTGTATAACTTAGGTGCCGAGGGGCTTGACAGTTGATTTGAGCAGCATGTTGGTATGACACATGCACAATTTTGAGCTGGTTGCATTGGTTTGTGTGTAGCCTTTTGATGAAAAGAAAAACAACCTCCTCATAATGCTGTATCAGTTCAATAAAAAAAAATCCCATTAGGCTGCTAAACATCACTTTTTTGACCTTTTTGCTTCTGTAAGCTATAATTAGAGTTTTAAAATTTTCTTCCTTAAAAGCCAAGTTTTAGCACAGAGACGAATGGGTAGTGATTCATTATTGGAAAATGTAGTATTTTTGGCATTTCATTTCCCAAACTATTTCACGTGTGGCCCACATGACAGACATATTTTAAAAGCCATTAGTTACTTTCTTTAACTTTAAAATCTTAAGTGGGTCTACGTATTCGCACATTGAGTCACTCTTATAGAATGGAAATGAACAATTTTTAAAATTAAGTTACCAAGCTAAGAAAGCTTATCAATTGTGGCTCTTGCATCTTTCAGTCTCATATACTTATAAGTAAGGGCTGTGCCATAGAAAAAGCCCTAGTCTACAAAACTGAAGCCTGACTTTTCTTCTAGCTCCCCACTTAGTGTGACCTTGACAAGGTCTTTCATAATGATAAGTAACATTTGGATGATACTTGAAAAGCCTCATAGTATTTGTGCATATATTTCACCCTATTTATGAATCAGTTAGAATCATAATTTTAGTTTACTAGAGATTCATCAGAACCATCTAATTTTAGAGGAGAGCAGGTACTATCCCTACTCAGGTAAAATGTCATGTCACCATGAACTTATGTGACAGATCATGCTCATAAGCTATAGTATCTTTCTATAAACAGGATAATACTACCCGTAATATAAGGAACCACCTAGATATAAAGTCAAAGATCTCTTTTATTAAATTTTGCTACATTCACTTGTTATGTTAAATGAGAACTCTGGCTAATTTCATAATTTGTTGTATCAGATTTTTTTCTTATTATTATTTATGAGTAATTTATTAAGCCAAACCATGAAAGCCAAGCTTGTCTCACAGAAATTTATGGCAATAAATTCAACCCTTGGAAATATTTGATTACCAAAGAGATAAAACCTGGTCATACCTTTCTTAAAGTTCAATTTCACAAATAAAATCTAGAGAAATACACTGAAGAAGATTCAGACTTGATTGCCTTATGGTCTTTAGAATATAAATTCCATAAGAATAAAGACCTTTCTGTCTTTTTTTTTTTACTACTTTATCCTTAGTGCTTAAAATATAATAGATGCTCAGTAAATATTTGTTGAATGAAACAAATTATCTTTCTTCTGTTGGGTTCCTATCACTGATTTCAAAGAAATAGAAAATTGGGTGAGTATAGGATGTGAAGGGAGATGAATGAGGAAAATGAGCATATTATAGTGCAGCATGGGAGAGGGTGGGAGACGAATGACCATGTATCCATGTCTTTCCTCCAATATTTTGCTTTAAAATTTCTTAATGTTTATTCATTTTTGAGAGAAAGCGACAGACAGAGTATGAGCAGGGGAGGGGCAGAGAAAGAGGGAGACAGAATCTAAAGCAGGCTCCAGGCTCCCAGCTGTCAACACAGAGGCCGACACCACAAATCATGAGATTATGACCTGAGTCGAAGTGGGACATTTAACTGACTGAGCCACCCAGACTCCCCACTGAGCCACCCAGCTGCCTATTTTAACTACCTGTCAGTGAAGATGTTAACCAATGAAGTTTAGTCTCGCTCACCATGACTTTGATATAAATAAGGGACAATTGCAAATCTGAAATTCTTTACATCCTGACAGTGATAGGATGGATGGACATTTTGATCCAATTTTGCTCGTTTGTAAAAGTGAAAATTATTTATTTGAAAATATACAAAACATCAAAGATGGAACATTCTGCTTGTTGCTATAATCTTATTTCTTTCCTATGATTGGAAGAGGAATTCATTTGAATTTCCTCTCCCTTCCCCCTTTGCCCTCTTCCTAGAGAAACCTCTAATCCATAGCATGAAACAACTAATGAAACAATAGAAGGGGTGGTTAGGAAGAATCTGAATTTAGAAATTAAGAGAACAGGCTCAGGAACTCTGGTTTTGAATATAACCTTTGTCTTATAAGAGCTGTAAGATTTCTAGAAAAATGAATTCACTTTTGTAAGCCTGAATTTCATCTGTAAAAGTAGATAATAATGGTCCACAACTCACAGGATTAAATGACCTAGGAAAAGAAATGCTCTTAGCCCAGCAAGAATAAATAATAGTTATCATTATTTTAACAGTAAAGAGAATTCTCAAATCTTGAATTATAAGAGAAGGCTTTATATTAATTGCAAGTGCTAACTAACTAAAATGCATTCAGTACTATCTGTAGGTTGAGATGGTTACTATTGGGGTCTGTTTTATACAAATACCCAAGTGTCAGCAGAGTAATGAGCCTAAAGTAGGATTTAGTCCTCTGCACAAACTGTAAAATGGCAGGCTAGGGAGTGATGCAACAGTTTGCAGAAGAAGAGCAAGAATATCTTCACTACCAATTGAGCAATTAATGTTTCTATATGAATGTCAGTCTGAGGGCAAATGTTTGTGCTGTTGACATAGCTGGAAAACAAGGGTAACAGCACAGCAGGACACTGAAGTAGCAATAGGAGGTAGTTCTCCTTTAAGTTCAGACACATTACAGTTAATTGATTGGCAAAAGCAGATTCCTTCTATCCAAAATAAAAGAAGAAATTAAGCCAAAATGACTGTATGTAAACTTTTTGAGGTTCACACAATCCATCCAATCAACTCCAGCTCCGTAAAGAAGGGACCAAATTGTTTTCTGTGTTTTATCGTATGTCTGAAGAGTAAAATTTCTTCTCTAGAAAACAGTTGTATCTTTTTTTGTTGTTATCAATACTTCATAAATACTTCAGTATACTTTTACCCATCACAAATTGTGCTAATTCATTTCATACTTGAAATAATGCCTACATATCTTAAAACCAATCCCAAATGGAGAAATAATAAATCTTGCAGGTAATTTTTAGAAATCATATGATTTAAATTATTCTAATTCAGTTTGTATTTTGGCATTGGCTACATCTAAGTTGACTTGGACATTTAGGTTTGTTTTTTGTTTTTGTTTTTGTTTTTTGGTTTGATTTGGTTTGGTTTTGGTTTCTCTTTTACTTTTTGCTAGCCACCATCTGAACCCCTTCCTGGGTTTGCAAACTCCCAAAATGAAAATTCCAGATACTTACTTTTTCAGAATCTCAGCAGCTGGTAGCCTCAGCTCAGGCACATGAAATGATAGTGAGGTAGAAAATACATATTTATCTTCTAAGATCATGAAAGACCATTGATGCAATCCAGACATTTCCTTAACGAGATAGTATATAAAATACCAATATTATTTGACCTATGTCTATATGTCTCTGTTACCTTGAGTCAGATTTTAAAACTCATGGTGAAATAATTCCCATTATAGTCAAGAATAAGAAGTTTATATTCTGTGACTGCTATTACTCATCAATGTTTAAGAGAAATTTACAGCTGTGATATAGGTATAAAAATTTTCTATATTAAAAAATAAGAAAGTTGTTAAATTAGTGATCTAACTTACACTTCAAGAAACTGAAAGAAGGGGCACCTGGGTGGCTCAATCAGTTAAGTGCCCGACTTTGGCTCAGCTCATGATCTCACAGTTCATGTGTTTGGGCCCCACATCTGGCTTTGTGCAGACAGTGTGGAGCCTGCTTTAGATTCTCTGTCTCCCTCTCTGTCTCTCTGCCCTCCCTCACTCCTACTGTCTCTCAAAAATAAACATTAAAAAAAATTTAACAACAACAACAAAAAACTAAAGGAAAAAAGAAAAAAAAGCAAACTGAATCCAAAGCAAACAAAAGGAAGAAAATAATAAAAATCAGAGTGGAATTGAATGACATAAAAAATACAAAAGCAATAGAGAAAAATCAATGAAGCCATAAGTTAGTTCTTTGAAAAGATCAACAGAATTGACAAAACCCTAGCTAACAAATTTGTATGCTAACAAATTATATAACTCAAATGAAATAGAAAAATTTCTAGAGATTCCTAGAAAGAAAAATGAAATGGAAAAATCAAATAAGACAAACTATGGAGGAGCACCTGGCTGGCTCAGTCTATGGAGCATATGACTCTTGATCTCAGGGTTGTAAGTTCGAGTCCCATATTGGGTGTAGAGATTACCTAAAAACAAAATCTTAAAAAAAGAGAGAGAAAATATGGAAACTGACTGGAGAAGAAATAGAGTATCTGAAAAGACCTATAACAAGTGAAGTGACTGAATTAGTAATTTAAAAACTTCACTTAAAGAAAAGCCTGGATATACAAGACTTTACTGGAGAATTCCACTGAACAGTTAAAGAAAATTTAATACCATTCTTTCATAATTATTCAAAAAAAAATGAAAGAGAAAGGAAAACTTACCAACTCTTTCTTTGAAGCCAGTATTATTCTGATACCAAAACCGGACAAAGTCAGTATGAAAAAAAAAAAACTCTAAACTAATGTGTCTTAAGAATCTTGATGCAAAAATCAACAACAAATTCAACAGCACATAAAAAGAATTATACACCATGTCCAGGTGAGATTTACATATGAAAATCAATTAATGCAATTCACCACATTAATAAAATAAAGGACAGAAATCACATGGCAATAATCCGAATATATGCAGAAAAAGCATTTAGTAAAACTATCTCATAGTAAAATCACTCAACACATTAGGAATAGAAGGGGTATGAGAGGGACTGTTAATGAGCATTGGATTTCTTTATGGGGTGATGAAAATGTTCTAAAATTAGGGTGTGGTGATGGTTTCACAATTTTGAAAATATACTAAAAACTACTGAATTATGTACTTAAATGGGTGAATTTTATGGCATGTAAATTATATTTCAATAAAGCTGTTAAATATCCATGTCTAAGTAGCAATCTATGTCTAAATAGCAATCATTATGTAAATATAAGGTAATAAAAAGGTTTCCATATACAAAAGATGTAAGAATAAGCTGTAGCAAAAATGGACAAAATCTATATGAAGAAAGATTTAAATGGCTACTGAGAGACATAAAAAAGATAATCCTTTTGTATAATAAAATCCAGTATTATGAATTTGTTATTTTGCCCAAATTAACATTTGAGGCTACCAATAGAAAATACTAACATGGCATGTAGGCAAGAAGTTAATTTGATTCTCAGATTTATTTTAAAATTTAAAATGTGGCCAAAATATCAGAAAAAAAGTATAAGACAGAATTAACCTACTAGCTCTCAAACGATATCATAGAACTATAACAGTACCATTGTTTATATGGAACATATTAGGTTCCAAATAGCCTCAAAAGCCTCAAAAACATATGGAACTTTGGTTTCTACATTGGTTTACTGAGCAAGCTGAAATTAGAATGAGAAAGCAGGAGGGAAATTTATTTTTATCCTATTACTGTCTTTAACTCATTCCATCAGATTTTTCTCCCACTCCTGAATTCATTTATTCAGTATTTTATAAATATATACTGTGGCTCCACCATGAGCCAAACACATTCCTAAGTTCTGGGTGATAGCACTGAACAAAACAGGCAAAATAACCTCCATTCCTAAGATTTATATTCTACTTTAGGGACACAGACACTAAACAAAACAAATAAGAAAGTTTATAGAAGGTTAAACGTGATAAGTATAGTGGAATAAGATAAAAGAAATGAAGAGGATAGGGAGAGCTAAAATAGAAAGGTTTTAAATTTGTGGTCTAAAAGAGGATATTTAAACAGAGACTTGAAGAAAGTATAAAGATAAGCCCTGTGGATATCTGGGGAAGCTTCTCCCAGGCACAGAAACCAGCAAGTGCAGAGCCTGAGATGGATGTTTGCCGGAGGCATTTGAAACTAGAACAAACTGGGGGAAGAGGGATTGATAGGAGATGAGGTCAGAGAAACAACAATAATCCACTGAAGCATAAGGGCTCCAGCTCACACAAACACCCCTCATCTCCTATATCCTACCTTATATAGCACATAGCTGCTTTCTCTTGGGGTCACCTGGCCCCGACAAATAGATGTCTTTCAAAAGAGCTCTAGCCCAGTTGCCTTCTATGGCATGCACTTGGTTCATGAGAAAACTCAGGACCTCCACCCTGTCAAACTCAGGTAATACAGACTGCACCTACTCTTGCCACCTACTGTCTTGTCACCTAGTTTTGCTCCTACTCTCTTGTTACCACCAGCTGCAGCCAGCTTTTCATGTGTGCTGTGTTCAAGTCAAGAGTCCGGCACCTTTACCATTCCTCACACTCTCCATGGACTTAGGTCAAAATCTCCCAAGAGCCATCACACCACACTTTATTCTGCTCTCCTGACAACACAAAGGTCCATGAAATTCTGTAACTTGGCAAGTAGCCGAACAGGTATAAGATTTCCATTTCCCCTGCTGGCTGACATTCTGCTCTTTATGAGTGGCTCTCTTTCTCAAAGAGGACACTAGAAACCCAAACAATTTTGACAGTTCAGTTCAAAGAAACCCTTGTTGAACAAGTCCCTGATCACTCATTACCTTACTCTTATTATGATCTTGGGATGATGATGAGCTAAGGATTGCAGAGTTGGTCTGAGAACAACTATTACAAAGACTTGCATAGGTGGCTTAACATGGGTGGCCGTTATTTGAATATGGAGATATGTGCCTTGTACCATTTGCAGATATAACTTCTCAGCTGAGACTGGGTAGAATTTTATGTAATGTCCTATTACAGTTAGCAAAGGCAGCAATTTAAATCAGTGGTTAAAAGATAGGTTATTTAATAAATGGTATAAAGACATCTGGCTAGTTCTCTCTCTCTCCCTTTCTCTCCTGCTCCCCCCAAACACACACACACACACACACACACACACACACACACACACGTACACACACACGCATTTCTAAGATACCCAAAGATTTACATGTTAAAAAATGAAACAGCAAAGTACTAGAAAATAGATACATGTTACAACATGGAGGAACCTCAAAAACAGTGTACTAAGCAAAAGGAACCAACCACAAAATATCACATGTTGCTGGATTCCATTTATATGAAAAATCCAGACAAGGAAAATCTGTGGAGACAGAAAGGTGAGTAGTGGTTGACAGAACTACAGGGAGTAGTGTCTACAAATAGGCATAAGGTTTCTTTTTGGGGTGATACAAATGTTCCAAAATTAGGTTGTAAGGATGGTTGTCCAACTCTGTAAATTTGTAAAAAGTCATTGAATTATACACATAAAATAAATATATTTTTGGTATGTACTTCCATAAAGCAGTTTTTTAAAAGTATTAGAAAAAAAACTTGAAGAAGTATGCCTTCCTAAGTATGACACAGCACCAGAAGTTATTTTTAAAAGTTACAAATTTAACTACACAATAATCTTGGGGTGCCTGGGTGGCGCAGTCGGTTAAGCGTCCGACTTCAGCCAGGTCACGATCTCGCGGTCCCTGAGTTCGAGCCCCGCGTCAGGCTCTGGGCTGATGGCTCAGAGCCTGGAGCCTGTTTCCGATTCTGTGTCTCCCTCTCTCTCTGCCCCTCCCCCGTTCATGCTCTGTCTCTCTCTGTCCCAAAAATAAATAAAAACGTTGAGAAAAAAAAAAATTTAACTACACAATAATCTAAAATTCTTCTTTGACAAAAATTATAAAATGTCAAAAGATAAATGAAAAACTGGAAAAGAGAATCCAGTCAGGATTCAGGGCAAGAAACAGAAACTGTTTGAGGAATATTAAGAAGAAAGCAATTTGGTGAAGTAAAGTATGTATTTACAATGGCATTAGAAGGTGAAGGAATGACGGGGCGCCTGGGTGGCTCAGTCAGTTAAGCTTTCGGCTCTTGATTTCGGCTCTAGGTCATGATCTCTCAGTGTGAAAGTGAAATAGAGCCCCATGTTGGGCTCTACACTAACAGCATGGAGCCTTCTTGGGATTCTCTGTCTCCACCCCCACCCTTGTCCCTTCTGTGCTATCTCTCTCTCTCACTCTCACTCAAAAATAAATAAATAAAAATTTAAAAAAAGAAGGTGGAGGAATGAGCCAGAGGCTGGAATCATCAGCAGTCATCCCAAGAACACTGTTTCATTGTCCCACCAGAGATAGTTTTACCTCCAAACTACCACTGTGAACAACCAAGAGCACACCACTGTAGCTGGAACTCAGGGATCAGGGAGATAGGGTCAGGAAGCTGCAACAACTATTTCTTAAAGAAACAAAGCTGGCACACTGACACTGGAACATGAAGTTTACCTGTTAATCCTAGCACAAGTGCCTCTCACCACCCACAAAATTGGCAAATAGGCCTGGAAATAGGGGATTCCACTGTGTCTGCCACCAAAACAGCCCCTTTTCATTGAGAAGATAAGGAATAGCCAATACTGTGTATAAACATCACATTTCCATAATTTTACTTAAAAGCAAAATCCAGTCAAAATGTCAGGAGAATGAACACAGATTCACTGTTAGCTGTTTCCCCCAAATCTCATCAAACACACCTAACTGCAATACCAATTTACTATAGAAGCACAGCTATAAGGCGCTCTGGAAACATAGCTATTAGTTTTCTAATAGTTGCAGAAAAGAAGGCATCCTAGAGAGAGGGGGAATAGAAGTAAACCAGTCCACATTATCACTTGTAAACACGTATAACAACCAGTGGCTCAGGCTTCAGTGTGTAAGAGATCTTATGAGTCAATAAACAAAAGATGAAAATAAATACAAAGTTCCCAAGAAAACAGATAGAGATCTTTTATAAACATGTAAAACAGCACTCAGGATCACTCATAATAAATAAATGCAAATTAAAAATATAGCATTCTACCTCTCAGATTTTAAAATATCAACATAATTGAATTGAGGAGAGGTTATGGAAAAAACTATCTCTGGAGGGCAATTGGTGATATCTATTAGAATTCAAAGTGCACTTATGCCATGGTTATCAATTCTAGGAATTATTACTGGGTACATATAAGTGTGTTTGCAAAGATGTATGTGCAAGGCTATTTACTGAAGTACTATTTATAATATCAAATACTGAAAACAAACCTAACATCCATAAAATGAAGTATAGTAAGTCCTAACATGGAATGCCTGGAAAATATATTGTTAAATTAAAGAGGCAAGAAAGCAGGATGGTATGTGTAGCTAGTCATCATTCACACACATAGAAAATGGACAGATAATTATATATATGATTGTATAGGAAGAAAACATTTTTTAATAATAGTTATTGCCTCTACGTAAAGCAACTATAGGCCTGTATATAAGGGGTGGGACAGAACTTATTAATTGTATCATATGATATTTGAATTGTTTCCATGTGCATTTATTATCTGTGCAAAAATACAGAAAGTTTAAAATATAAGACACAGGTACCCATAAAATTAGTGCAAAAAAGGAAAGCTATAGCACATTATAAATTTCTCATTATATGTTTTTTTTAGTAAACTCCTGTCAGCCACGCCAAAATATTATGAGATTGACAGTTACTTTTGCTTATGCCTCCTGGTACTGATACACAGTTTGTAGAAGTATTGTCTGTTAAATAAAACACTAAGATAAAAGATTGTATTCTTGGGATCATTTGGGATCACTTAACAATTTTTTTAAACTACAAAGGTAATTCATAGGCTCATTTGCTAAAAACTGTAGAGGTACTGCTAGATTCACCTGAGTTTGATCAGAACTCTGTTTCCTTTCTCTGCTGTTTTCTTGACTCTTCTAGTTTTCTATTACCTTCTCTATTATCTTTATTCTCAAGTCTCCATTGGTTAAATTAGCTAACAGGCTTCATTCAGCTCCAGGTAATACCATCCAGAAGACAAAAGAATTTGCTGTGCTCAACCTGTAGGCACAAGTCCTGGACTTTAAGATGAGTGGGCTAACATAAGTCATACATCCCTCCTTGAGCCAATCACTGTAGCAAAAAGATGACATTCTACTGATTAACTTCAGGCAATCAGTGCTCATCCATAGATTTTCAAAATGGTGTCAACCTAACCAAAAGCACATTCCTGTTTTTATAATCCAAATACACAATAAATACTAAGTAAATACTTTGTTGTTGTGACGGAAGGGTAGGAAAGGAGCCACGATATTCACTAATGTATTATTTATTTTTAGGTTGCTTCCAGTGAAACACTTTTTTTGGAAAATGTAGGATTTTAATACAGGTGGTGTGCTTATTTTCCATTAGTGGAAATCTATGTAGTCACCTTCTTTCTTTCCAACCCAGGGCAGAACACCAAGTCAAAGCCTGAGAGTTAGAGGGTTTTCTCACCTGGACTATAATAATGGTAATAATACCTACCTCACAGATCTGCTCTAGGAATAAACCAATACATATAAAATGTTAGACTAGTTTCTAGTATATTACAACTACTGAAAAATAGCTACCAATATCTTTTTATTTTTATTTATTTATTTTTTTAATGTTTATTTTTGAGAGAGACAGAGACAGAATGCAAGTGGGTTAGCGGAAGAGAGAGAGGGAGACACAGAATCCAAAGCAGGCTCCAGGCTCTGAGCTGTCAGCACAGATCGCGATGCGGGACTTGTACTCACAAACTGCAAGATCATGACCTGAGCCGAAGTCAGAAGCTCAACCGACTGAGCCACCCAGGTGCCCCAGCTACCAATATCTTTTTAAACATGATTATTCATCCACAAACATGGCAGAAATGTTAGGCTTGTCTGACTTACCTAACAAAGATTTTCAAGTAGCCTTGACAAAGATGCTTCAACAAGCAATTACAAACACACTTGAAACAAATGAAAGAATTAGAAACTTTCAGCAAAAAAGCCTAAGATATAAAAAATACCCAAATAAATATTTTCGAACTAAAAAAAAAAATACAAAAGCTGAAGTAAAAATTTAATGGATGTATTTAACAGCAGAATTGGTAGAGACAAAGGAAAGAATCAGTTAACTGGAAGATGAAAGAATACAAATCAATCAATGTTAACAACAGAGAGACAATAAATTGAAAAATAAAAGTGAACACAGCCTGTGGGATTATAAGAAAAACTGTAACATGTCATCAGAGTGTAGGAAGGAGAGAAGAGAGAGGTCAAGATTTAAAAAGTACAGGAGAGATAATGGCTGAAAACTTCCCAAATTCAGCAAGAGAAATAAATCTACAGAATTAAGAATCTGAGAATATTACCAACAGGATAAATTCAAGGAATTCCATGCCAAGATACATTACAATTATACATCTGAAAACTAAAGACAAAGAAAAAATGTTGAAAGCAGCAAGAAAAACATTTCCCATAGGGGAAAGACAGTTGGAATAGCAGCAAATTTCTCACCAGAAAATGGAAGCCAGAAAAAAGTGGCACAGTATTTTTCAAGTGCTAAAAGGAAAAGACAATAAATTTATAATCCTATACCCAGTGAAAATATCCTTCAATAGTGGAGGGGAAATCAGGACATGTTTAATTTTTTTTTAATTGTTTAATGTTTGTTCATTTTTGAGAGACAGAGGGTGTGTGGGGGAGGGACAGAGAGAGAGGGAGACACAGAATGTGAAGCAGGCTCCAGGCTCTGAGCTGCCAGCACAAAGCCCTACTCGGGGCTCGAATTCACCAACCCTGAGATCATAACCTGTGCCAAAGTTGGACGCTTAACCAACTGAGCCACCCAAGTGCCCCTAATTTTTTTTAATGTTTATTTATTTTTGAGAGAGAGAGAGAGAGAGACAGAGTGCAAGCAGGGGAGGAGCACAGAGAGGGGGAGACACAGAATCCGAAGCAGCTCCAGGCTCTGAGCTGTCAGCACAGAGCCTGATACAGGGCTCAAATTCACCGACCATGAGATCATGACCTGAGCTGAAGAAGGGCGCTTAATTGACTGAGCCACCCTGGCACCCGCAGTACATCTTTAGATGAGGTTAAAGTACAAAAATTTGTTACAAGTAAATCTACCCTAAATTAATGGCTAAAGGAAGTGATCTATACAGAAATAGAATAATAAATGAGGGAAGCTTATAAAATCAGAAAGGAAGAAACAAATGATAAGCAATATGAATAAATGCAATAGGCTTTTCCTCTCCTCTTGAATTTCTTAAAGTATGTTTGATATGAACCAAAATTATAACACTGCACAATGTGGTTCTAAATGTATGTAAAATAAATTTTTTTTAACATTTATTTATTTTTGAGACAGAGAGAGACAGAGCATGAATGGGGGAGGGTCAGAGAGAGAGGGAGACACAGAATCCGAAGCAGGCTCCAGGCTCTGAGCAGTCAGCACAGAGCCCGATGCGGGGCTCGAACTCACGGACCGCGAGATCGTGACCTGAGCCGAAGTCGGACGCTTAACTGACTGAGCCACCCAGGCGCCCCTGAATTTTTAAGATCGTTATATTATAAATGAGTGAAGGTCAAGGTATAAAAAGGTTTTTTGTACTTCAATCAAACTGGTAAAATGATGACACCATTATACTGGGATAAATCATATATACATAATGTAATATCCAGAGCAACCACTCAACACCATACAAAGAGAGAATTTCAAAAATACTCTCTTCAAAGGAGATTCTAAAAAATGTTAAAGTAACTCTTAAAGAAGCATTAAAAAAACAAAAAATAGAACAAACAAAACAAAAATTTAAATGGCAGACTGAAGCCCTAATATATAAATACATGACATTTTAAAAGTTGAAATACACCAGTTAAAAGACAGATTGTCAGAGTGGATTATACACCTTGCTAGTTGGAATGTAAAATGGTCACTCCACCAAAATAGTTTGACAATTCCTTTATAAACTAAGTATGTAATTTTCAAAAGACCAAGAATATTCACTCTTGGGCTATGAATGCTTATAGTAGTTTTATTTAGAACAGCCCAAAATTGGTGACTTTCTAGAAACCATCAAGATGTCCTTGAATGGGTGAATGGTTAAACAGTGGTACATCAATAACGTGGAATACTACAGGGCAATAAAAAAGGGAGAAAGCTATTGATACGTTCAAAACCCCGAATGAATCCTCAGAAAAAATATGCTGAGATTATAAAATCCAGTTCCAAAAGGTACATATGACATGATTTCATATATGTATAACATTCTTAAAATGAGGAAGATAGAGAATATTAGTGGTTGCCAATGGTTGAAGGAGTAGGGGTGGAGCTTTAACAAGACAACATGTAAGTGGTACCCTGGTTGTAATATAGTACTATAGTTTTACAAAATATTACCACTTTTGGATTTTTGCAAATCTGATAGATGAGAAGTGGGTATCTCAGAACAATTTAAATTCTTATTTCTTTTATTATATATAGAGCTGGCAAGTTTATCATATGCCTGAGAATTAAAAAATATTTTTTTCTTATATGCTCTACTCATATTCCTTGCCCATGTTCTTAGAGAGGTTCTGGTCTTTTTCCCCTTTGATTTGTGGATTTCATGGTATATGATATAAATGGAAACATCTTTTAAAAAATTTTTTATGTGTCCTTTGATTTTTCTTTCTTTTTTTGTTGTTTACAATGAGAAAAATTTTGAGTGTAGTCAAATTTATTAATCATTTCTTGTTCTATATATTGAGTAATTATTAGAAAATATTTTCTATACTCGTTACAAAAGAATTAATCTACGCTTTCTTCTAGTTTATGTGTGGTCTTCATTTTATTATAGTTAGAACTGATCTATTGTGGAATTTATTGTAGTGTGAAAGTGAGGTACCAATATGATTTTATCTTTTCTTAAATGGCCAACCAGTTATACCAACAACAATTGCAGGCAGTCTCATTATTCATGGTTCAAATATGTATGGATTTCACCACAGTTCAGTTAAATAACACTTTTCCTCAATAACATAGTTCAAATTTCATTTATCACATTATATTAGCGGTGGATGATTATATACAGTACAAACTTTGCTGCAAACTCTTCATTTTGCAAATGACTATGTAAATAACAGATGCACATCGTGATTACTGACAAATCACGCTCCTTCTTTCAGAGGCTATTGGTAATAAGGTCACTGTATATCTATTATTCTGCTTATGGACAGACAGTAAAGCATGTAGTTGTGTTGCCTTCTCATCTCCCAGTGATAAATCCATGTGGCACTTTACAAAAATAGACAATCAAGAGAGAGTTGCTCAACAAGGATAAAAGTATGCTAAAGAAATAAAAATGATAATGCTACAAATAAATTTGAATCAAACATAAATGCATTTATAGAAAAAACAGTTGACTGGGAATGGTAACACTTCTGCTCTCTGAGAGACTGTATATGCAGCCACATGTTCCTGGTGATGGACATGAGGAACGAAGTTGTGATGAAAACATGAAGATGTCTCTGAGGAAGTCATGCTAGCGAAAGAAGACAAAATATCATACTAGAACTCTCAAGGATTTCTCATAACATAGAAAGTGCAAAGGATAAAATTGTGGAAGCTGATCCAAGCTTAGAAAGGAGTAGCTCAAGTTTCCAAGACCTAAAAAAGTCACAATCTCTGTTTCATAAATCATATGACAACAAGAAGAAGACAAACACTGTTAAAACTACTCTTGGGGAGCCTGGGTGGCTCAGTTGGTTAAGTGTCCGGCTTTGACTCAGGTCACAGTTTGTGGGTTCAAGCCCCACTTCGGGGTCTGTTCTGACAGCTCAGAGCCTGGAGCCTGTTTCAGATTCTGTGTCTCCCCCCACCCCCCTCTGCCATTCTCCTGCTTGTGCTGTCTCTCAAAAATAAACAAATAAACATTTTTTTAGAAGTTCTTGATAAATTTTTATAAAGAAATAAAAAATTTTCATTCTTTTTAAAAGAAATATTTATTTATTTGGGGTGAGAGGGAGAGGGCAGAGAAAGGGAGAGAGAGAATCCCAAATAGGCTTCAGGCTGTCAGTGTGGAGCCCAGTGGGGGCTCAGTCTCATGACGCTGAGATCATAACCTGAGCTGAAATCAGGAGTCAGGCACTTAACTGACTGAGCCACCCAGGTGCCCTAAAATACTTTCATTCTCAATGTCTCTAATGTATTTTTAATTTTATTTATTTATTTTGAGAGAGAGAGAGAGAGAAGGGGAGGGGCAGAGAGAGAGGGGGACAGAGGATCTGAAGTGGGCTGTGTGCAGTCAGCAGAAAGCCTGATCTGGGCCTCAAACTCAGGAACTGTGAAATCATGACCTGAGCAGAAGTAGATCGCTTAACTGACCGAGCTACCCAGGCGTGCCCCTAAATGTCTCTAATGTTTTTTTTTTAATGTTTATTTATTATTGAGAGAGAGACAGAGCATGAGCATGGGAGGGGCAGAAAGAGGGGGAGATACAGAATTGAAGCAGGTTCCAGGCTCTGAGCTGTCAGCACAGAGCTTGACGCGGAGCTCGAACTCACAAACCGCGAGATCATGACCAGAGCCGAAGTTGGATGCTTTATGGACTGAGCCACCCAAACGCCCCTCTAATGTTTTAAATTAGAGTGTACTAATAAACATTACTCTTACCATTTCTAAATTTTCCTATACATTTATAATCTACATTGAAGGAAGTTATGGTGCTTTGACAAGAATGTTAAAAGACTATAGAACAATTATAGTTTTCTCATTAACTATTAAGATTGTTTTACATGATGTCAGCTTGCATAGTCATTTTCTATGTTCTTATACCATCATGCAAAGTGAGATCCACCTGTAATTTCCCCGTATTTTCCCCAGGGATTTGGGAATCCCCCTTATATCATACACTACATTTCTGCATGTACTTGGGTCTATTATTGGAATTCCTATTCTATTCCATTTGATCTGTCTCTTCATGCATCAACACACATTTTAAATTATAGAGGCAAGCTCATTGGTGTTGTTAATTTCTTTCCCAAGGTTTTCTGGCTTTTATAAGCAATCCTGCTTCAGAATATAGAAACATTTTTACTTCTTCCTTTCAGTCCACATGTCTTTTAATTCCTCTCCTTGCCTTATTATAATGGCTAGGACTTTCAGTACAATTTTTCATCATCAAATTGATGAGAGTAAGCATTATTGCCTGTTCAGTATTAGAGAGAAGAAATTCAGTATTTGAATGTTAAGTATGATGTTAGCTGTAGGGCTCTCCTCCACCCTTCATGCGTGCTCTTTATCAGATTAAGGAAGTTTCCATCTTTACTGAGGTTGCTGATAATTTGTATTATGAATTTCTATTTTCTTGACTATTCTTGCTGGGTTTTTTTTCCATATCAATTTAATCTATCTAGTTCAAAACATTTTTGGAATTTTATTATAATCGTGTTACTTTATAAATTAACTGAGAACTGATACTTTTATGATGTTAAGTCTTTCTGTTCAAAAACTTAATGATTCAGTCTTTATTCAAGTACAGTTTGTAATTTTAGTAATGTTTTAAAAGTTTTGTTAAGGTATTTTTATATTATGGCTTTGCCTAGATATTTTAACTATTTTTATTCCTATTCTGAGTGGGGCCTTTCTTATATTTCTAACAGATTATTTTTTATATACATGAGACCCTATTAATTTCTTCATGCTAATTTTAAACTCTTCTACTTTGCTAAATTCTTGTACATTTTAACACTTTTTTTCTCATAGACTTCTGGATTTTCCAAAAATCCAATCCTATCTTATTACCTACTAATAATACTAGTTTTACCTTTTGCTTTTTGCTTTTTGCCCTGTAATTGTTTTTTTTCTTTTCTTTTTTTTCCCCCTAACTGCACTAACTAATATTTTCAATATGGTGTCTACTAGTGGTCCTGATAGTAGATGTCCTTGTATTATTCTTTAATTTTGTTGGGAGGTCTCTAGTGTCTCCCCATAAAGTAAAATGCTGGATTTTGGATTGTGATACAAAATTTGTTGAAAATGTCATCTGATGCAGCTGCATTTGAAAACAGTGTGGAGGTTCCTAAAAAAATTAAAACTAGATCTACCCTATGACCCAGCAATAGCACTGCTAGGAATTTACCCAAGGGATACAGGAGTGCTGATGCATAGGAGCACTTGTACCCCAATGTTTATAGCAGCACTCTCAACAATAGACAAATTATGGAAAGAGCCTAAATGTCCATCAACTGATGAATGGATAAAGAAGTTGTGGTTTATATACGCAATGGAATACTACTTGGCAATGAGAAAGAATGAAATATGGCCTTTTGTAGCAACATGGATGGAACTGGAGAGTGTGATGCTAAGTGAAATAAGTCATACAGAGAAAGACAGATATCATATGTTTTCACTCTTATGTGGATCCTGAGACACTTAACAGAAGTCCGTGGGGGAGGGAAAGAAAAAAAAAGAGGTTAGAGAGGGAGGGAGCCAAAACATAAGAGACTCTTAAAAACTGAGAACAAACTGAGGGTTGATGGGGTGTGGGAAGGAGGGGAAGGGTGGATAATGGGTACTGAGGAGAGCGCCTGTTGGGATGAGCACTGGGTGTTGTATGGAAACCAATTTGACAATAAATTTCATATTAAAAAAAACACTTCTGGTGGTGTTAAGTATCATCTGATAGTTAAAACAAATCAATAAAAAAATGTCATCTGAGTTCTTTTTTCTTTTATGATTAATCAGTTTGGTTTAAGGTGAGTTTCAGGGAGACTTTTTAAACCACTGCTACCATGATGATATCACAGAAAGTTCCTCAACGTTTACATTTTATTTAGTAAGAGAACAGAGAAAGAAAAACAGAGAGCGGGAGAGACCAGACAGAGATGTATTTCCTCTGTGACTAGAGACAAATGACTCTAGTGAGGAGATTGCTTGCCTGAAGGAGACAGAAATCTTGTTCAATCTATTAATAGAAGATAAACCACTAGAGTGCTGTTAATGTGTGCAGCAAGTTAGCTCTGGAAGATGCAACATGACAGGAAAATCCCTATAAGCAAATATGAAGTACATCACTGGGAAATTGACCAAGAGCTAATATTAAAAATTCTGTCTGTAGATCACTCTAAGAGCTCATTTGATGCACTAGGTAGCCTCGGGATTAAATTGACCACATGTGAAAGAATTCGAGTCCTTTATCTTTGGAGTCATACTCCAGGCTCAGTTGAGGCTCAGTGATAAGTAAGTAAGTTATTTTAAATCAACTAAAAAGCATTCAGTGAGATTAATTTTTCATTTCTTCAAACTCTGTACCTGTTCACTCCAGACAATTTTGACTTCTTACATGTTAGTACTTCAACCTAGTGGAAATACTTTCTTATCAGAACTAAAATTCCTAGTTCTAATGCTCTTTCGTTGGGAACATTTTCAGAGGATACATAACTTATGCAATACTATACTAACCATCAAAACTCCAACTTTTAAAAGGATGGCAAATATCTCAAAGGCAAGTGTAAGAAATAAACCTCCAGAAAATACTATAGTTAGTGGGAAGAAGAGATTGAGGAAGAAATACATTTGTTTTCAAAACAAAAGGGTTACTTACTATTCAGATAGACATTTGCATTTTTTCATTAATTCCTACTGAGTTAATAAACCCAAAAAACCAAGATGTTGAATCACAGAAAAAATTTATTTTGGCTTCAGCACCCACCCAGGTCATTCTGAGATTCCAACTGCACCATACCTCATGCAGGCAGATTGCTGTTCATCCACTTAGATAAAGGGATGTACCCACAAAGGAGAAAAACATATCTCTTCTGCATCACACGATAACAAATGTATTTTCAGTGCCTTCTGTATTTACCTAAATTCAAAGTTGAATTATAGTTCCTGTTAACCTGTTGAAGTTCAATCAATTTATAATTTTCAGATAAGTTTTAGAAATGCTGATTTTGAGAATTGAGTTTTTATTTTTATGTATGTTTTTATTTTTTATTTTATATTTATATCTTAAATTTTTATATATGTTTATTTTTATTTTATATTTTATATATGTTTTTATTTTATATTTTTATTGAGTTTTTATTTTTTATATATAAGCATGGTATTGATTCAACCATCCAATTAATTTTCTTTTCTTGAGGAAAATAATAGTATAAGTCTATAAAGTTCTAATAACAATTTCAACACTAGGAATTTTTCTCTGAATATTGTACAGCCCAGTTTATCAGACATGAAAATACCTAAGAACTAAAATGTATGGTTATCTTTATTGCTTGGATATTAAATAAAGCCTCTGACAATTAGAATGAAGATTGATTGAGGGGTGACTACTAGATATTTGGAAAGGTCCAAGGAAGTATGCAGGGAAACTCCATTTTGACCTGGTAAGCCATGCAAACAAGGAAAATGGCTCCTTCCAGGATTGTCATCTCAGGGACCACTTTGCAAATGCAAGAGAGTTTGCCAGACAGCTGTTCCTGAAAGCTAAGTTTTTATTTTACTGTTTACTATTTTTGTTTTGTGGAAAAATCTCCTAGACAATCAAATATTTGTGCTGGAATTTTTTCTTGTTCTGGCTCTGCCAGACACAAAAGCCGAGAAAACATTTTATTTGTTTGCTCCACAGGAGCCATTATAGATGGCTAAATGGCAACACTGAACTATATGAAAAAACAAAAGCAGAAAGCATAATTAGTTTATGAGATAAAGGAAAGGGGGAAGGAGAGAAAGAAAGTGAGAAAGAAAAAAATGAAAATAAATAAATCTTTGTTTCATGTAGTTCATCATTATGTAACTTGAGGACAGTCACATATTCAAAAAAATTTATCTAGCTAGTTATTCTTTTTCAAGTTTTTATTAAATTCCAGTTAATTAACATACAGTAGTATATTAGTTTCAGGTGTACAATACAGTGAGTCAAAATTCCATACATCACCCAGTACTTATCACAACAAACGCCCTCCTTAATACCCATCACCCATTTAACACCCACCCCCTGTCTACCTCCCCTCCAGCAACCCTCAGTTTGTTCTCTATAGTTAAAAGTCTGTTTTACGGTTTTCAGATCTTTTTTTTCCCTATGTATCCATATGGTTTCTTTCTTAAATTCTCCGTATGAGTGAAATTACCTGGTATTTGTCTTTACAAAAGACAAGATTTCATTCTTTTCTCTTTTTTTTTTGGCTGAATACTATTAATACTATTCATATATATATGTGAATATACATGTATCACATCTTCTTTGTCCATTCATCAATTAATGGACACTTGGACTGCTTCCATAATTTGGGTATTGTAAATAATGCTGCTATAAACATAGAGGTGTATGTTTTGTATTATTTGGGTAAATAGCCAGTGATGCAATTGCTTCATCATAGGGTAGATCTATTGTTAACTTTTTGAGGAACCTCCATGCTGTTTTCCAGAGTGGTTGCGCCTGTTTGCATTCCTACCAACAGTGCAGTAGTGCACATCCTTACCAACAACCTGTTGTTTCTTGTGTTTTTGATTTTAGCCATTCTGACAGGTGTGAAGGGATATCTTATTGTAGTTTTGATTTGCGTTTCCCTGATCATAAGTGATGATGAACATCTCTTCATGTATCTGTTGACCAACTGTAGGTCTTCCTTGGAAAAATGTCTGTTCATGTCTGCTGCTCAGTTTTAAATTGGATTATTTGGGTTTTGGGTGTTGAGTTTTACAAGTTCCTCATATATTTTGGCTACTAACCCTCTGTCAGATATGTCATTTGCAAATATCTTCTCCCATTCGTAGGTTGCCCTTTAGTTTTGTTGATTGTTTTCTTTTCTGTTGTATTTTTATTTGTTGTAGTCCCAATAGTTTATTTTTGCTTTTGTTTCCCTTGCCCCAGGAGACATATCTAGAAAAAAGTTGCTACAGCCAATGTCAAAGAGGTTACTGCCTGTGTTCTCTTCTGGAATTTTTATGGTTTAGGATTTCACATTTAGGTTTTTAATCCCTTTTGAATTTACTTTAGTGTATGGTTAAGAAAGTGGTCCAGTGTCATTTTCTTTGTATGTTGCTGTCCAGTTTTCCCAAAAGAAAGAAATATAAACGTATCACTAAAGGAAATCAGCAAACCATAAAAGCAAGAAGGACAAAAAAGGATCAGAGAAAATCTTTAGAAACAACCACAAACAAATAACAAAATGACAATAAATACATATCTATCAATGATTCCTTTGAATGTAAATGGACTAAACATTTCAATCAAAAGGTATAGGGTGTCAGAATGGATTAAAAAAAAAAAAGACCTATCTATAGGCTGCCTACAAGAGACTCATTTTAAACCCAAAGACACCTGTAGATTGCAAGTGAGGGGATGGAAAAATATCATGCAAATGGATATCAAAAGAAAGCTGGAGTAACAATACTTATATCAGACAAAATAGACTTACTACAAAAACTACAACAGAAGACAGAGGGGTGCTATGTAATAATAAAGGGCACAAGCCAACAAGAAGATACAATTGTAAATACTTGTACGCCCAACATGGAAGGACTAAAATACACAAAGCAGGTAAAAACAAACATAAAAGAAGTAATTTATAATAATACAATAATAGGGGCCTTTAACACCCCACTTACATCAGTGGACAGATCATCCAAACAGAAAATCAACAAGGAAACAGTGTGAAGGAAACTGATCACACTGGATCAGATGGATCTAACAGATATATTCACAATATTCCATCCTAAAACAGAAGAATACACATTCTTTTTCAAGTGCACACAGAACATCCTCCAGAATAGATCACATATTAGGTCACAAAACAAGTCTCAACATAAGAAGATCAAAGTGATACCATGCATTTTTTCTGACCACAATGCTATGAAACTAGATGTTAACCACAAGAAAAAATCTGCAAAGACTCCATGGTCTCCAAGACTACATGGAGGTTAAATAACATGCTACTAAACAATGAATGGGTCAACCAAGAAATAAAAGAAGAGATTAAAAAGTACATAGAAACAAATATTCAAAAATTTAAAATCGTATTAAGTAGTCACCTTTGCAAGAAAATGGTTTTTTTCTCATTGTGCTCTTATTTTTTTTTTATTTTTAAAAATTTTTTAAATTTTATTTAATTCCAGTATGGTTAACATATATTGTGCCTATATATAGTAGATTCCTACTTTGGATTGAGACAGTAGAAAATATAACCATGTGTTAGTAAAACATATACACACACAACGGCAACAACAAAGAAACAGTCTCTTCTTTGAGCCTGAGTGGCTCAGTCAGTTAAGCATCTGATTTCAGCTCAGAACATGATCTCACAGTTCGTGGGTTCAAGCCCTGCATCGGGCTCTGTGCTGACACCTCAGAGCTTGGAGCCTGCTTCAGATTCTGTGTCTCCCTCTCTCCCTGCTCCTCTCCTGCTTATGCTCTCTCTCTCAAAAATAAATAAGTAAACCTTAAAAAAAACAGTCTCTCATATACACAGTTCTCAAAATTGTTAGATAAATATTCTGAGGCTCTAAGTATATGATGTTATTATCATCTGGTATAGAAAATTAATATTTTTCTAAACTGTATTATTTCAAGAAGAGTACAGTTTTGTGTCTACATCATTCTACACTATTTGATAGGAAGAAAAATAGTTTGTGTTAGGATTTTTAAAAATCTATATATCAAGTTTGGAGCCTTTTTTTTTGGAAGTATTCCATTAAATAAAATAGAAACCCCTGAGATCTGGGGAATAATGCATGTGGGAGTGGGGAAGGAGGCTCCTAGGAGTTGCCAATGAGTATTACTCATCAAGAGTGCTCTCCTAATTTGGAAGTTGCCAAAAGAAATCTATTGGAAGAATATCTCCACCCATGTGCTTAGAATTTTAAACAGAGGGTTAGTGTGAGGAAATGTGAAAGGGGTCTCCCAGATAAAAATGGAAAATAGAGGAACACCTTTAGGAAAATCATGGAAAGATAGTGCAATGAAAGATGGAACATAAAAGAAATCTCTTCCTTTCTCTACAGACCTATGGGATTATGACAAAGGAGTTCCATGTAGGATTTCATTTGAGAAAAAGGAATATCAGCTACTATGATTGAGAAAACATTGGATTAGATAGAATTCATGGTCTCTTTCAATTATAAAATATGTAAGAGTAGAATGTTTATTGTAATAATATTCATTGTACTGAAAAATGTTGTGCCCTGGGCAAAACTTCATGAGGGAGAGAGAGAGAGAGAGAGAGAGAGAGAGAGAGAGAGAGAGATCAGGAAAATGGGAACACATCAATACTTATCTCCTAGGCTTTTCAAAAAGTTAGACACACATGTCCTCTTCAGCAGCCCTTGTCAAGCCTCAGTTTCTCTGCCTGGTGGGTATCTGGCTTTGTGTATGGCTCATCAGTTGGCCAATGGGAAACTACCCTCTGAGACTAGCTGCTCCCCTATTCATATAATCAAGTCTGTATCATTGTGCAAATCTTTCAGGAACATTGTTTCAGCAACAAATCTGCAGGAAGTTGAGAAGTTAGGGAAACAAATAGAGTAATAATACCATAATTTTTTAAAGCCCACAGAAAAAGGAAAAGACTAACCAAGAAAATACTATGATGGTTTTCTTGGAGACTGAAGGGAAGTCTGACATTCTGATGTTCTAACCCAGATACAGCAACAAGTAGTTAATAGTTGTCAGTTGAAGGGAAAAACCCAACAACAGTGTTATCTATTTTAATGGACACCTTCCGTTTCCTTTTTTCACCCAGGCATGGTTCCTGTCTTTTAAAGGAGGAAGTTTGGTCATCCATGGACTAATACATCATGAAATTCTGCCTGTCAGACTTCACGTGTAAATAGGGTCTGCCAAGTTGGCTTGTGGTTTTATGCTTACATAGAATCTTCTGCAGAAACTCATTCTTTGCTCTATCAAAGACAAATTCTAACAGGCATTGTTGTCCTGTCAAACCTTTTATTCCCCTCATGACTGTTTAACAGATACCTCTAAACTCAAATTTGAAGACTCAAAATTTATCATCTATTTTTTCTACTCTCTTGTATCCCTGCCCCACAGGTATTCAGGTTCCTTTATGAGGGAGGTATTCTGATTCTAGATTTTCTAGGATCCTATGTCTAAGATCCTATGTCTTTCTATTGATTCACCTTCTCATAGGCATTTTAAAGTTGCTGTGCTTTCTATCTCTGTGTTCAAACATCTTTTGTTGCCCTTTTCTTTTACAACCCTGAATATGATATCCTAAGTGGCATCCTTCTAATAGTAGTTAATTCTTTATAAAATATTAATGTCTTCATCCTTCCAGATTGTGAACTCCTTCTGTCCTAGAATATTGACACTAACTATGTGAATGATAGTGCATTCAGGTAGGAAAATATCTTTAAAATATACAACTCTCAAAAAGTCACTCAAAGTATTCACCAAATGCTATGATGGATCTTACCAAGATTATACCTGAGTTTTACTGATAGGAATCCATTGTGGTGGATTAACTTTCTTCTAAGTTATCTCTAATAACTTAGTGTTTCTGACCAAACTAAAGGAGTTATCTGGCAAATATTCAGCTTATATAGAGACTATAAAATTTTAATTTGAGTGACTTCCTTCCCCAAATGCACTCTTGTCCAAAATTAGCCAATTTAGTTGTCCTCATAATTTAATTTTTCATTCAAAGTGCAGGAGTTTTATTTACTTTACTAGTATAAAAATCTAGTTGATGTATTTTTGTTTTATTTTTTCTGGAATTTAGGCTTCTATATATTTGCTAAGGTACCATTATAGGAATGGCATCAGGAAAGGTATTCAGCCAAGTGAAAGATTTCCAGATTGCCATGGACAAGATATATTACCTATGTATATACACAGGCAGATGGGCTTGGCCTAATCTCCCCAATCCACTCTAGAAAGAATGGTTATTGCATTACTTAGTCGCCCTCAATTCTCATCAAAGACTCACTAGTAACAGTTGTTGGCATAAGAAATCACCCAAAGCAAAAAGTCCATCCTGTAAGTGTGACTTCATCAGGGATTTACATATATAGCAACAAAGTCAGAACTTATTTCTTATTTACTCACATTCATTTAGTTCATTTCATCCAAGTAGTTCAAAGTGATTAAACAGTTAAAAAATTGCTAGAAGTCAAATCTCCTTTAAGAAATTAATTTTGAAATATAAGGATAAGTTTGATGTTTGCTAGGAAACTAATTTATAGTATTTACAAGTTAATTGATCTTAAATGTGTTGTATATATTATCACTTCAAAGGTAAATTGAGAATAAATAAAACTTGATACCTAACTACTTCAACTGTTCATCTTCGGATAATTTCTTCTCTAGTCTCTGACTGAAAAATAATTTATTTGCATATTTCCTCACAGTCTGTTGATTAAGGGACCTAATACTCCCACAAAGTAATTTACTTAACATGAGCAATTATGTACATCTCAAGCATTCCCATTCACAATATGTGTTCTGGGACTTCCAAAAAGATGACTTAATTTCATGTTAATTAGATTGAAATTAAAAATCCCACCAGAAACATAAGGTCGTGTTCCCAAGATTTACCTCATTTCCCTTCTCTGAGTAAATATATGGGAAGATTTACCATTCTTCTACATGCAGCAAGGAAACTTTTAAACAAACTAATCTTTGGTAGCTAGGATTTTGTGTGAAAAATATTAGACTGTTTTGGTGGACTCAGTAACGTTTTAATCATTCCTGAGGCTTAATGTGGATATAACTCTGTTGTGTGTGTGTGTGTGTGTGTGTGTGTGTACACTTGTGATTTATTGCTTCATCAAAAAATACAAAAGAACATTATGTTGCTTTGTAGGAAGATAGGTGAGAAGCAGCTGTGCTGGCTTCCAGCAGAGGATAATGATCCCTGGAGATTTTTAAAATGGACTCCCTTCTGATATTATGTAACAATTTGTGTCTCTTTTCTTGGTATGCCATGTCATTTACACTGTAATTATGCCTTACAGGTTATTTAGTTGGACTGTTTGGTTTGTATACAATAGGCTGTTGTATGGTTTTCTTACTGACGTTTTGTTTTGGGTGTTTGGTAATTTTTTTGTAGGATTTGTATTATGTTGATCTAAGTTGACTCATACTTATCAAAATTCCTTAGGATAACATAATGACCTCCTTGATGCATTTTGTATTATTCTTATTTTATTTGGAGTCAGTGGCCCTTGAGAATAAATGAACACAATGCTTTTAGGTTTTCTCCATTTCTTTGCATTATCCTTAGCCTTGAGTTCATCCCAAATTTTACATTTGACTTGGTCTTTAAAATATTTTGCATTTTTGGTTAGGAAGACTGTGAAGGCTGGATGATGAACCACTTCTTATATCCAGATTCACGGAATTCCAACTGACCTGGACTTTGGTACCAAAAGGGTGCCTAACAGGATGATTTTTAGATCTCCAGATATTTTTTTAACCACTGGATTGACTCACCATAACCATCTATGAACTAATTGGCCAGAATCAATTATAGTTACTGGATTAAACACAGAGGCTTTGGGAGATATGATATAAAGGCATAACTCTATGGGTATATCTTAGGGTCATGAGTAAATTTACCAGATTTGCCATTATGGCCATTACAGAAATCCCAACATTAGATCTCTGATGAGTTCTCTGTGCTCTGAATATATTCAAAGAAAAGTTATTTACTCCTTTGAGATGTTCTGGAGACTTTCTTGCACTTTACCAAAAGGTAACCATAATAGTTATTACAATTTTGTTGTTTCATTTCTGTGACTGCCATACTTTGCTTTCCTAATACTGCCAGAAAAGCAGTTGGACTTATATTTCTTGCCTTTATGAGCTTGGTTTTAAAGCAGAACCAAGGAAGGAAATACAGGAAAAATTTCCTCCTGTCCAGTAAGTCCTTCTCATCCAAAAATAAATAAATAATGCTGCTACTCTCTCTTTGACATGCTGTATAAATCAACTCTAGGAAATTATATTTTCATCTTGTACATGAAGTTATGAAGCAAAAACCGGGCCTCTTTTAAGGAAAAGGAGCCAATTATATGCAAGGATGTGCTTGAAAATAAGCAGCAATCATGGCGAGTTTTTTGTTTGCATGTTGCAATCTAATCCTTCTTGCTTTCAATAAACTTAGAGAGTTTATTGGCATCCACATAATTTACTCTGGAGATAATGATATAACAAGCAAACCATTTTATTTTCTCTAGCTTAGCCAAGAGAACATAATCAACAAAAAGATTTTATGTAACCGTGGAGTCTGAGGATACGATTTCTTTTTTTTCCCAAAGATGTTCCAAATCCAAGGTGTCAAGAGAGAAAAACTCCATTACTTCAAATTAGTTATTTCCCCAAAGTTAAATCAGTGGTGACGGTTGATCTAAGAATATACAAGACGGTGTATTCCAAAGATTAATCATTTTTGTCAGTTTAGCTATTTTTAGAAATGAAGATATCAGATTTGTTTGTTAGAAATGACTGGCACAATATTAAAGACCAGTTAATTTTATTAAATCTTATTATAATAATTCTTAATTTCACCAGAGACTCTCATGGACTCATTAAGAAATTATCTCGCATGTATTATTAAACACAATAATTATTCATCATAAAGTCCCTAACCATTAGCTGTAAATGCATTTTTTCTTCCTGGAATGTTGAAAACTGGATGGTATTAACAAGTGAAAAATATACACTGTATTTTATTTCTGAGAAGTAGTCTCTCCTTTGGTATTTCTTTCTTAGTTTCTAGTCATATTAAATTTGCAGCCAAATGAATTCAAATAGTTGAAAATGCTTGAACATCACACAAGCAAAGTATAAGTAAAGATAGTATATATGATATGGACACGATGGTTTGTCAGTGGAACCTTTTTAAAGGCTATTAGAAAATGTGAGGAATAAAAGAAATACTTTATTTTCTAAGTTCACATGGATTTATATACTGTGGAAGCAGATATGATGGCATGATTTTAAAGTCAAACGTACCATTTACTTACATGCATCTGGGACTAGACCTTTCCAATACTTTACTGCTACTGTAGCTGTGTAAACTGGCTTCAGTGACTAAAACAGTCTGAATCAATACAGTTAAATATCCTTCACTTTGTTTACTTATCTATCCATAAGCTCCCTCATTCATTTGGCATACACTTATTTTTTTAATGTTAATTTATTTTGAGAAAGAGAGAGAGAGAGAGAGAGAGAGAGAGAGAGAGAGATTGCGCGTGCACACATGAGCAGGGGAAGGGCAGAGACAGGGAGAGAATCACAAGCAGGCTCCACACTGTCAGCACAGAGCCTGAGAAGGGGCTCAATCTCACCACCGTGAAATCATGACCTGAGCCCAAATCAAGAGCAGGATGCTCAAGCAACTGAGCCACCCAGGTGCCCCAATACACCTATTGAATATGCACCATATACCATATATGGTATTAGGCACTGGAGATACAAAGATAAATAAGACACAAACCTTGCCCTTCAGAAGCTCATAGAGTCCCAGAAGAAAAGTGATACGTTAATAGTATAACAAAAGCAACAATGGAAGCATGTATATAAATGAGCAATTTTATAGGATAGAGGTTGATTTGCTCTATATAGAAAAACCAGCAAATAATTCCTGGAAGAAGCAATACCTGAGTTGGACTTTGAAGCACCATTAAGGGGCACTGAGACCCAAATGGGTCTTGAAAGACTTATAAGAGTTTAGACACACAAAAAAGCAAGATGAATTATTTATGAAAAATACACAGAGTCATGGAAATAAATTGGTTTATTCAAGGAGCAAGGAAAAACTAAGACGAAAATGGTGGTAAGTATAGAACGCTGGGAAACACCACTATTTCAGGAAAGAGGACAGAGCTAAGCGGATGAAGTCAGAGAGATAGCAGGAAACCTGGATAGAGCTGTGTTTCCAAATTCAAGGGAAGAGAAAATTTCAGAAAGAAGTAGACAGTCTATCAATGCTGAGGAAATGGCAAATAAGATAAAAGCTTTAAAAATGTATGGCAATTAGATCAGTGGCACTTTACCAAAAGCAGTTTCAGGAGAGTGAAGAGGGTAAAATTACCAACTATTTTTCCTGTTCTTGAGGAAAGCTGAAGATAAAGATAAAACTTTCACCAATAGAAACCTCCCATTGTCCTTAGGGATGTAAAATATAAATGCATTTGTCGTAAGAGTTAGCCCTGTGCTACTGTGGAGTGAGCATGATGTGGTGCTAATTAGGGAAAGGATAAGTTTTGATGGAGGCTGGAAGAGGAATAAGGAAAGAAATCAAGCCTGGGGCTCTCTACAGATAAGGAACCCCAAGCCAGGGGAAGTGGTATCTGAAAACCCACAGGGACTCTGGGAATTGCATGAAGGAGTAAAGATATAAACTTTATAATTTCACTTGACAGGAATGAAGTATAAGTACAAGCTTCATAAATGAAAGTACTTGGGGATTACCAATTTAGAGAGTGGCATCCTATCACCTCTAAATAGGGAGAATCATTTTCTACCAAGGCAGATCCATGAAAGCTGTAATAGCTGACATGACAGGAAGGGAAAAATTTGGGAAAACAATGCTGAGGATATTTAGATGCATGGAAATAATTAATACTCTGTGTGATTTACTTTTACCTCAATGCCTTACGAATTAAATACATTTGGTAAAATGTCACCATATGATATCATTTGTAACTCTGTCACGCCATCAATTCTCTTCTCTAGATATTGGCAGGAATTAGTGACCTTATTAGTGATGTGTCTTTACTTAAACTTCTAAAAGTGTTTCTGAGAAGATAGATATTATTAAGGAAACCTGATATTCTTGTATTCTTATTCTTGTATTCTAACTCATCCTTACTGAAGCCCTTGCATTATTTGACTTACCCCCGAAAATAAGTGTGTGCTTACAGGTTCTTTTCCATGATTTAAAATTCCCAACAAAAATTATATATTTATCTATTACAAGGCCACATGAGGTACTGTACATCAAATGTGAGCTTTGGATTAAAAATATTTCTTAAAACACAAGTTCATGGGAAGAAAAACTAATGGGGAAAAGGGTGCTTCCTTGGTGGAAAGTTTAAGAAAACACCATTTGGTGCTGTTTAAAATTCATGCTGACAAAAATCAATAGCTAAATAGACTCAAAAGTTCAAACCAACAGGAAAGATGATTTAAGCCACATCTATCTAGATTTAGGACATTTGGCAATTTAGCATCTGTGTTCCCAATAAAGGTCAATAAAATTCCTTTTCCAAACTGAAAAGCAGGATAAAGAAAGAGAATCTTAACTAAACTATGGTCTCAGGCTAATGTTTCCAAGAAATAAGGAAGTATAATGATTAAAATTCCTTAAAGTCAAATGAAATATATTTGACAAGGGAAAATGCAGTGGCTCAAACACTTTTCCTCAATCTGCAAATGGAAATGAAATAATGTGGAGTATATAAATTGAAAAAAAGTAGGCTGAAATACTTTGAGAAGGTCATAGATTTAATTGTCTGAAGTATGCATTTCTCAAATTATTCGTCATTATTCCTTGCTCTTCCACTGACAAGTGGGACAGAGAGATACAAATATAACGATATATTAATATGTTCTAACCATTATCAGTGCAAGTAACTAATAAATATCTGTTCTTGGACAAAAATAAATCTGGTTATACATCAAAGATAAGATTTGTTGATCCAAGAGTGAGTCACTCAATCATTTGTATTCCGTCCCATAACCAAGAGTGGGAAATTGTTAGATGGAAATAACTTTGTACAAGCTGAATTGGCTTATTCTTTTGTTCTTCCTTTAACATATTCTGCAAGTTATATCACTCACCACTGGAATGGCATAAGAAGATGCAAGTCAAGTTCAAAGGCAAATGAAAACAAAATCAGTAGTTCAGAAATGTATATAAACTGCCCTGTTTCCACTTTGTAATATTATTCATTGTTTCCACCTTTCCCCCATATCATTTGGTCTTCTGTTCTGGCTTCAAGTCTTCATCCACTTCCTATAAAAAGGTGACATAATTTAAAAATGTTTATCTTGCCTCTTATGATACATTCCTTGGAGATACTGCATTGGCTCTTTGCTTGTGGAAAATGGGTGTCTCAATTCTGAGGAATTCAGATGTGAAAGAAGATTGTTGACTAGGTGATTTACAGTCCTATGAGTACCCACCCATAATTAGGATGGGTTTCATTTATAAGAAGCAAATATCAAACTGGCTGTAACTCTTCCTTATTCAGTTTCAGAGACTCACAGGCATCAATCTAAGTCAACTTGCATCATTTGACAGCTAGTTTAGCATGAACTGCTCAATCTTAAAAGTCATGTAGTATTCTGTTTATGGTAAAGGAGAAGTAGCTTGTACCATCATAACCATTCTGCAGGTATCAGTGATAAACTCTCAATAAGATATAAAAAAACAACTAATTTTGACTCTTCCTCTGAAGCCATTAAATGTTATGGGAGTGAGATAATATAGCCGGTGGCAGCCATAACAGCTGGAAAGTGGGAGCAAAAACCTCAAAGTAAAGGAGCCACAAAGGAGAAAACACAAAAATATAGGTATAACTCAAACACCTAAACCATGTATGCACAGGGGAGACTGTACCGAGCCCTCTTGTAAACATCGGTTGGAATTCTAAAAGAACAGAGTGGAGATGTCAACTGCTGCCCCCTAAGGGGAACACAGAATCCAACACTAATATCAGTCAAGATGTCTGCCTGCAAGAATAAAAGGCAACACTCTTCAGAGGAAGATAACAGAAACTAGAGTCTCTGTACCACATCATGCATATGGCTAACATAAAAAAGACTGACCATACCAAAGGTTGGTGAGGATGTGGCACAACTAGAACTCTCATTAGCTGATAACAGGATTGCAAAATGGAGCAGCCACTTTGGGAAACAGTTTTTCAGTTTCCTAAAAAGTTAAACATACACCTAACATAGATATAATCCAGGCCCTCCTTCACTATGTATTCACACAAGAGAAAAAGATATGTATGTGTATACAAAATGTTTACATGCTTGTCCATAGCAATTTTATTTGCAATGAAAAAAAGCTAGAATTGCCTCAAATGTTTATCAGTAGATGAATGGATAAACAAACTGTGGTATATTCATACAGTGTAACAAAAAGGAATCAGCTGTATTTAAACAATGTCAAAATAATTATACTGAGTGAAAGAAGACAGGCAAAAAGAGTATGTACTGTATGATTCTATCTATACATATTCCATATATTTATACATATATTCCATATACTGCATATATTTATAGACAATACAGACTAATCTATAGTGATAGAAAGTAGATTAGTAGTAGCTTGGGAAAGAAAAATAGTGGATGGATGGATGAATGGATGGATGGATGGATGACAAAAGGCCACAAGGAAAGGAAACTTTTGAAGATAGAGAATTTTTTCATTTCTTGACTGTGGTGATCGTTTCAAAGGTGTGTGTGTGTGTGTGTGTGTGTGTGTAAATAAAGATTTACACATTGCATAAAGATTGCAGTTTATTACATGTCAATTTCTCCTTGATAAAGTCCTGAAAAAATTCTTAGATAAGTAAAAATATAAGATATTAAAAAAGGATATAAAAATGGACTATTGATAGAAACAAACCCTGAGATATGGGAATTAACAGACCATGGTTATATGATCATCTTGAATGAACTTATCACAGATGGATAATACCAGTGGAGAAATGCAAACTATAAAAAAGAACTAATTCTAGAACTGAAAAGTATAACATCTGAAGTGAAGATTTCACTGGATAGACTTAACAACAGATTGGACATATCAGAAGACTTGGTCAGTGAGCTTGAAAGTAGATAAGTAGAAATTATATAATCTGAAAAAGAGAAAAAGGGCTAAAATTTTTTTAATGTTTATTTATTTTGAGAGACAGCAATCAGGGAAGGGACAGAGAGAGAGGGAGGGGACAACTCCAAGCAGGCCCCCCCAGTGTGGGGCTCAAACTCACGAACCATGTGATCATGACCTGAGCCTATATCAAGAGTCAGGTGCTTAGCTGACTGAGTCACCCAGGCACTCCAGAAGGCTAAAATATTAACCTAGCCTCAGAGACCTTTGGGAACATATCAGCCAGTCTAACATGTATGTAATTGGAGTTACAGAAAGAGAGGAAAGAGAAAAGAAGACAAAATTTTTTTTAAGAACTAATGGCCCAAATTTTGCCAAATTTGGTTAAAAAATTAGAACAAGAAGTCTCCATAAATCTTAAAGATAACTACAAAGAAAACTACAGCGAAGCACATTTTAGTCAAACTTCTGAAAATCAAAGATTAGGAGAAAAGCTTTTTTTTTTTTTCAGAGAGAGAGAGAGAAAGACTGAGCGTGAGCAGGGGAGTGGCAGAGCGAGAGGGAGAGAATCTCTAGCAGGCTCTGTGTGGGGCTCAATCTCATGAATCTGTGAAATCATGATGTGAGCTGAAGTCAAGAGTCAGATGCTCAACCGACTAAGCCAACCAGGTGCCCCTAATAAAAATCTTAAAAGCAGTCAGAGTAAAATGAACATTATATACTGGAAAACAACAGCACAAAAGAGAGCTAACTTCTCATCAGACACAATGTATTCCAGAAGACAAATAACCACATCTTTAAATTGTCAAAAGAAAAAGAAATCTGTAAGCAGAGTTCTCCTTATCTAAAATAGAAATGAAAAAGATGTTTTCAGAGAGCCAAAAACTGAGGGAATTCATCACCAAAACACTCGCATTATAATTAAGTAAAACGCAGTTCTCCAAGTGGAAGAGATCTGCCATCATATGGAAAAACCAGTCTGACAGAAATGATTGAAGAGAAATTCAGAAATTATAAATATGTGGGTTAATATAGAAGAGATTTTTTTCTTCTCTCACTCAAAAAATATATAAACTATTGTGGAATTCAAAATATAAACAGATGTAATATATGACAACAATAACATAAAGAATATAGGTTGCATACATGAAAAATATTTTTGCAAGATTCTTATATGAAGTAGTACAAAATTAACCCTGAGTAGGCAGTAATAAACTAAAGACACATAAATGCACCCCCTAAAGCAACCACTAGAAAAATAACCCAAGAATAACAGCTATAAAAGCTGATAGAAAAATAAAGTGAAATGCTAATGTCTATTTATTTAACCCAGAATTAAGGTAGGAAAGAAGCAAAGGAGGAAAAATAAAGATAGGAGACAGAAAACAAATAGCAAAGGGTAGACTTCAAGATAATCATATCAATAATTGCATCAAGGTGGAGATTTTTAGATTGGATAAAATAGTAAAATCCCATTATGTGGATTCTGCAGAAGATGCACTTTAAAAGAAAGACACAGATAGATGGAAATAAAAGAATGGGAAAAGATAATTAAAGCAATCAGTATGCATAAGAAAGCTGGAGTGGTTATATTGATATCAGGCAAAAAATTCAAGGTTAAAGATACATTTTACAATGAAAAAGGATTTTGACCAAGAAGACAATCAGAAGCAATCAGAAATTTATATGCATCTAATAAGAGAGTTTCAAAGTGCATGTAGCAAAAACAGACAAAATTAAAGAGAGAAATAGGCAAGTCCACAATCATAGTCTTTAGGGGCCTGTCCCACACAGTGACAAACTGGAAGAGTGGGAAATTTTTCTCTCCAGCCTTCCTTCAGTCCCTGTCATCTCCAGTCATGCTGGCACGATAGCCCTTCTACCTGTGATAGATCTGCAATGGAAAGGGATCCATAGATTGATTACCTGTGTCCAAGTTATTCTGTGAAGGCTTGTCTCTTCCCCATCTCTAGTCTATTCTCTCTTCCAATAGTCAGAAGTGATGTTCAGCATGTTTTACATTTAAGTCCCTGTGCATTGTGGAACTGTCAGAGAATTCTGTGGTTCAAGAGGTAAGCAATGGCCAGTCTGAACTGAGAAAAGCATGCCCTCCTGCTCTAGCTTGAGACTCACAAGGGGTCCCTCCTGACAGATACACTTCTTACATTTACCATTGCTCCCAGGGCAGTTTTCTTTTTGGTATTACTCTGCTTTGTGCTACCATAGACTCGTCTACATAAATACCTACAGCCCTCCGTCACCACTGGTTAACTGTTCTCACCATATTCACTCCACACTGTGGCTGCATCTAACCAAAAGTGGGGTCTGCATCTGTCCTTTGCCTCTGGAGAAGCAAGAGGATGCCCCAGAGGGGATGCATTCCAGACTCTCATTTTATCAGATGATTCCTGTGCTGTCTATGGTGGACTCACCCAAGTAGTGGAGCAAGATAAAAGGCAATTCCTTCCCCTTACATGAGGACACAAGTTGATCCCTTCACCAGGAACTGGCTGAGAAAAAATTAATTCATGTTTATTCACACACATGTCATCAGCTTTAGTTGTCCCTGACTCTGAGCCATCACATCTCAAAGAAGCTTCTGCATTTATTTCTGAAGTACTGTCTTTAGCAGGAGGACATCTAGCCATTCCTATAAGAAAGTACTCAATCGACCACCCCAGAACACTGGCAAGTCTTATTACCAGGGCTTTTTAAAACAGAACTGCTCACTCTGCCTTAAAATGCTCTTTGCTATGCTCCCCGGAAGCATGGCACATCAGCCACTCACCTTCAGCCCTACCCATCTCAGCTTACTGTTTTGCAGCTGGGTAAAGCTTACTTACTGTCCCAGGGACCCTTGACCTTGTAAGCTAAGCAAACTGATCCAAGGTGATTATGCTACCACACCTCACTTAAATAGTGCACAACTCATTCTCTACAAAACGCAATTTATGCACTAGGGAGTATAAATCTCAGCATTGAGCTATCCACATCTCTCTGTTTAATTATGCTTTGTATTACAAAGAACAAAAAGTTACTTTTTTCCTTCTCTTTTTAACATAGGAAGAAATGTGAAATGATTCTGAAGGGACAAAGTTGATTTTTTTCTCCCATAACAAATGTAGTTTTGCAATTTCTATAGAAAATCAAAGTATCTATTTGTAATCATCTACTATTCATAGTCTAGGAAAAGCTTTAATAAGAAAAGGCAAAAAGTAACCACTATTGCATGCAATTTGTACTTCTTAACGTCCTTGATCCTTTACACCTTCATTCTGAAAGTAATAGACCTGAAGCCCCATAGAACTTAGACTGATCTGTTCTTTCATTCTACGTGGTTGAAAGGCATGTTGCTTTCCATGAAGTTAGCATTTCCTGCTCTAGACTTCTCTAAGAAAGAAAAAAACGTTTGTAATATTTGATTTATAAGTTCCGCGGGGGAACAAGTGCTGTCTGTACAAGCCTCTGTGGTCCAGGTAGTGATTAATCTCCACGTAAGAATGGAAACATGGCAGGTAGAGGAAGCCACACTAGTCACTTCTTGCTCAAAATAGGTATCTAGGGCTATTAAGCAAGAAGCAACACAGTCTGACACAAAGTAACTTCTGCTTTTTATTACAGGGAAGGAAAAATTGGCCATTTATATCATCAGATAATTGCCCCCTACCCCAATGTGGTTTTAAAGTCCTTTTTACAAACCAGTGATTCCAACCTGAAGTGGAGGGGGGGGGGGCATAATACAAGCATATGATGAAGCTTTGAAATGTGATTGTTTCCTGGAAATTCATTTATTCATTCATTCAAAGAACAGTTGTTGATTGCCAATAATTTGCAAGGCATTACGATAAACATTTGAACCTACAGGAGGAAAAAAAGAAACAAAAAACCTTACACTGAATATATCCGAAATTACTAAAACCCTCAGAAAAGATGACTGGGCTGTGGAACATAAAATCTGGGCACTGCTGGCCTGACCTTTATAGATTATTGAAGGTCATTTCCTTCATTTCTTTCACCATAAAATAGTTACATGATTTATTTAAGAGAGGCCTTCTAGGAATTCATTTTTAAAAATAATTTACAAATTAGCAGTCTGTTTGGTGAAGTGGCTTTCAGGATATCAAGTACAGACAAAACAACTGAGCACCTGGCCCTCCTATGCTGCTAGTGTGCATGCATTTCGTTGCCAGCTCTTACAAAACAAATTGCAATTCTCTTCCAAAAGTGAACGTAAGCACACTTCACAACGTAGCTGTAGCAGAACTTAAGAACAGAACCACTGCAGATTTATGCTCCCTTTCCACAGTGTACGAGTAGTGCCACTGCTGCTCGCCTGGGACAGGGACGAGAAGCCCCTAGAGTCCTGGTACCTAGTGTTGATCATATGCTTAGTTTTGGCCGACAGAATGTGAACAGAATCTGTGAGTGGCATTCCCAAACCAGAATGGTGATCTGTTGTCTTTCCCATGATCCTTTCTGAGGCCACTGTAGGGCCAAGGGTAGAAGACTGCAGCAGTACCACGCATAGCAATCTGCCCGTGAGAACCAACCAGCACTATTCACATGTAACTTGGAGTGAGTGAAAAGTAATGTTGATAGTGTTCAGTCATTGAGATTTTGGAATGGTTTCTATCAGCAGCTGATCCACCCTTATGAATACCAAGTAATTCCATTCTTAGGTTTGCTTTTGGGAACCTCTTTCATATGTGCATGAGGAGACATGTTAAGAAAGTTAATAGTAATATCATTTATAATGGCTAAAATCTGAAAATGATTCACATGCTCTCTGGAAAGAAAACGGATGAATAATTGCCATGTAGTCATATAATAGAATACTATACAGCAGTGAAAATGAATGAACTCAAGTGCCTCACCTTGGATGAAATGCAGAAACATAAATGTTGAACAAAAAACTTTACTGAAGAATAGATACAGTATGCTTACATTTATGTAAAATTCAAAAATATGAAAAACTAAAAATTTATTTAGGGATATATATATATGTGGTAAAATTAAAAAGGAAAACAGTCAAATAATGAACACAGCCTTATAAAAGTAGTTACAGCTGAGGGAAGAGGCACATGGAGACTTCAAAGTTAATGGCAACATTTTCTTTTAACTTTCTCTCCAACCATGCCATAAAAATGTAATCTCAGCAAATGAGATTTCCTTAAATTTCCCTGGGGTTATATCTAAGATTCTGAGGGCTCATGTAGTTCCAGAGCATCAGGAGGGGCACATCTGACTTCCATGTTTATCAACAACCGTGTATATGCCTTCTGACACTTTCTTATTCTGGTCTCCAACTGCCAGCCACACAGATCCCTTTGAATCATCCTTCAGTCCTATCTGTAAGGTGTTGCCAGATTTTGCTCTGTTCCTGACATTTCAGTCTCATTCTTGGATGTACTGGAATCACCAAGCTGCTCCCATGATATAGGAGACCATCTAAAGCCTTGTGTTTCTTCTAGGAGTAGGCAATCTAATGCTGCTTTACCACATCCTTTTTCTATGTTCCAAGTTATCTCAAGGCCCAGGCTTTTGAAATTACAAAACCTTTTCCCAATTTTCTGTTGTAAACTCCCATTCCTGAGGATTGCCACACAGTCTAGTTCCCTGAATGGAGAGAAAGATCAAGAAAAAAGAATAGCTTATATTTCCAAATAACATCCCATTAGAAGTTTTGGGTATTGTGCATTATTTTGGTAGTCTGATATATAAATGAGAGTCTTCTCTTTGTGAGGGACAAACACTTATCCAAGCCACATTCTGGAGATGGAGGTTACAGAGGATGGGTGCTTAGTCTATGAACACATCAGTGGTAACTGGAAAGAAAAGATAATTAGTTTTCTAGGTAACTCTGCAAATGAACTTTTCCCAATCTCTGTCTCTCCCTGTATCTCTTTTCCTCTCTCCTCTCTTTCCATTTCTTTTCCCCTCCCTTCTACCCTCCCTTCCTCCTTCTCTCTCTCTCTCTGTCTCCTCATGATCTCCCTCATTGACTTTTCTTACTGCTATTTGTACAGTTTTATACAAATAAATTGTTCAGAATTTTTGGATAAAAGCTAGTCTGATTGATTTAGGAAATTTCCATCACTGAGCAGTGCCCTTTCTTTTGGACCAATAAATAGTCAATCAATAGCATATAACTAGGCTGTTCTTTCTTATATAATATGCTTTGGTCTAACCAGTGGCCACCTCTACACAAGGAATCACCCAGCACTGCACATTTTCTAAATAAATAGGTAGTAGAGTTTCAACTATACTCAGGACTGATTATGTCAAGTACCATGTCAAGGGAAGTCTGTCAAGAAATCAAGAATAGATGAATGAGACTAATAAAATGGCATAGACTCATTTCTCCCTGCTCCTCTTTGATGAGGCACAAATACAATCCCTGGAAATAACGTAAGCAATAACCAAACGAAAATTCTGAAAGGCGGTGAGAAGGAAAGTGGTTTGGGAATCCAGCACTAGTGGAATGATACAGCAACAGGGAATCTTATGTCCCTTCCATCAAACAAAAGACAAAGCAGACTCATTATTCTCTGACCTCTAACCTAGCGACAGAAGGCAGCCACATAGGCTCATTCCCCTGTGGAGCTTAATGGAAACCCCTTTGACATTAGGTGAGCCTGACACCACCACCAAGGAGAATTGATCAGCCAACTTTAAGTGACTTCTAGGGAAATTATATAACTGAAACGTATAACAAACACACACACAAAAATGATGCATGGACTCAGTGGTACAGTGGACATGACAGAACATATAATCAGTGAACTTGAGACAGATTAATAGAATTTGCCCAATCTGCAAAACATAGAGAAAATAGATGAAAGAAAGAAAGAAAGAAAGAAAGAAAAAAGAAAAGAAAGAATAAAGGAAGGAAGGAAGAAAATGAACAGAGCCTGAGACCTATAGGCCCATAACAAAAGATAACAACACTCATATCATAAGAATTCCAGAAAGAGAGGAGGAGTAGGAGTCTGAAAGAGTATTTGAAGAAATAATAGATGGAAACTTCCCAAATGTGGAAAAAGAATAAAGCCACAATTCAAAAAACTAAGCAAACTTCAAACAGGATAAATTAAAGAAATCCACACATCATAATTAAACTTCTGAAAACTAAAGACAAAGAAAACATCTTGAATGCAGCCAGAGAAAAAGGACATATTGCCCACAGGGAATATCAATTTGCATGATCTCTTATCTGAAATCATGGAGATCAGAAGGAATTGGGACATTTTTCGAGTGCTGAAATAAAATAACTTTCAGCTGCAAATTCTACATCCAGTGAAATTATCATGTAGAAATTGACGAGAATTAAAGACATCTCAGATAAAGGAACACTAAAAGGTTTGTTTTTTTGTTTGTTTGTTTGTTTTTGCTAGCAGGCCTACCTTTAAAGGCTGGCTAAAGCAAGTACTTCAGATAGAAAGGAAATTATAAAATAAAGAATCTTAGGTACCAGGAAAAAAGAAGGAATAGCACAAAGAGAAGAAATAAGGATACATATAATAGCCTATTCTTTCTCTCACCACTTTTTTTTCTTTTTGAGAGAGAGCACAAGTGGAGCCAGAGGGCAGAGAGAGAAAGAATCCCAAGCAGGCTCCATACTGCCAGCAAAGAGCCTGATGCGGAACTTGAACCCACAAACCATGAGGTCATGACCTGATCCAAAACCAAGAGTTCAACACTTAACTGACTGAGCCACCCAGGTGCCCCTTCTCTCATCAGTTTTGTAAATTATATTTGATGATAGAAATAAAACCTATAATACTACCTGATACTCAGGACAATTATATTTTAAAGTGGAAAAAGTCAAGGGACTCAATTGGAAATGAACTTTCCACACTTTGGTTCAAGTGGTAAAATGTTGGTATCAGTAGACTATGTATATTGTAATACTCAAAGCAACCACTGTGTTAACTATGCAAAGAGATGTACTCAAAATACCTTAAATAAATCAATGTGGAATCTTAAAACAATATTGAAATACTCCATAGGAAGGCAAGAAAAGAGAAATTGATAAACAGAAACAAGAAACAGAAAAACAAATGATAAATGGCAGATTGGTTGTAGCATGTTAATAATTATGTTAAGTGTAAATGACTTAAATACACTGAGTAAAAAACAGGATGGATTTTAAAAAATGACCCAACCATACACTGTTTACAAGAAACACTTCAAAAAAAAAAACCCACTTCAAATTCAATGATGTGGATAGGTTAAAAGTTAAAAATGTGGGAAACTTAATGTTAAAAACTTAAACATTATTTTTATTTTTTAATCTATTTTTTTATCGAAGGATAGTTGACACAGTTTTAGGTATATAACACCAAGATTCAACAAGGCTAAACATGATGCTATGCTCATCACAAGTGTAACTACCATTTGTTATTATAAACATTAATTTTTTAAAAGGAAGAGTTATATTAATGTCTGATCACATAGATTTCAGAGAAAAGAAAATTACTAGAAAGAAAGAGGGACATTACATAATGATAAAAGGACCAATCTACCAGAAACATGTAATGATGCTAAATGTGTGCACCAAACAAAAGAGTCTCGAAATAAATGAAGCAAAAATTGGTGGAGCTGAAAAAAGAAACAGAAAAATTGACAATCATAGTTGGGGAACGTTTACCAAGATACCAGAACCTGACCCATGAAATGAACATTAATAAATAAAATAATTGAAATCATATGTAATTAATTTTATAGGTTCAAGATTCTGGTTCAAAATTGAGTTGGCTTAATAATTCTATTATATATTTTACCAAATGATCACAAAATATGTGATCACAAAATATGAAGATACAGAAAAATAAACTCATAATGATGGTGAAAACTAAAATTGCTAGGAAATCTGTTACCAGGGTCTGAAAGACATTTGCACTAACTGCAAAACTAAAGGAATTAAATTAAAACAAACTCCTGCCCATTTGTGCAGCCATGCTAGAAAAAAGAGAAATTTTCCTTTTCTGAATGAAAGATCCTTTACTGTCTGTTTCATATTTTAGGGGGAAAAATTTTTTTTTGGCTAAACCACCACAGAACTCATCAACAATCCGTACACTTTGTGAGTACTAATGTTTGACAAACATACAAATTATATCAAAATTGAGCAGCTTAAAACAACAACCATTTCTTATCTCACATAATTTCTGAGTGTCAGAAATCTGAAAGCAACTCATCCGGGTGATTTTGGGTCAGCAGCTCTCATAAGATTACAGTAAAGATGTCAGCCAGGGCGCCAGTCATCTCGACGCTTGACTGGTTCTGGAGAATTCTGTTCCTCACCAAATGGTTTTTTCCATGGGCTACCTCCGTGTCTGGAAGATGTAGAAACTGGCCTTACCCAGAAGGAATAACCCAGAAAAGAGAAAGAAAGAGAGTAAGAAAATGCTCAAGATGGAAGCTTTTGGAATCCCAGAAGTTACATGCTATCACCTCTGCTGTATGCTGTTGGTTTCACAGACCAATCCTGATCCAGTGTGGGAAGGAGCTGCACAACAGGGAGAAATACCAGAAAGCAGGAGAGTATTATTAGGGCTATCTTGGAAGCAGAATATCATAATCTCTCATCAGTAGCATTCTTTTTATATGTAGCCAATTAGAGAGTGTGACTCCCAGTAAACAATGCAGAAGGAAATGGAGAAGGGAGAAGAGGGATGATCACAGAATATTGGATCATAGGAATTATGGTTTTACAAACAACTGCTATTGACTAGCCTGAGAGGAGAAGAGCCACCGTCTGAGGTTTTCTGTTTTGTCTTTATTGCTTTATTCCAGTTCAGAGTGTCAGGAAGCCTTTTAGAGTGGAACATAAGAATACAATAAATCAATCTAGCAAATCTGTGTTAGTTTATTATCTGCTGAACTCTGATCACTGTTCTCTGCATGTCAGTCCATCTCTAGCTGCAGCTCTGAGGTAGAGATCTGGACACTAGACAGAGTGTCAGTGAATAAGAACAAGGGAAGCCTATACACACTATTTTAATGGGCTGGAGTGATTTCTTCTCATACCAAAAGGCATAGAGTGTACAACCAGCATAGGATCTATGAAACCACACTATAAACTCACGGTAAAGGAAGATAGCTTTAAAGACTTAAAGTAAAACAAACAGCAAAAAATGCTATACCATAGGAATATACCACTGATAAGACAGGTATGTTTGAGTTCTTTTATAGTGTGTTACATTGTTTCGTCTTTTTAATTAATTAATTGACTTTATTTTTTTAAAACAGCTTTAGGTTTATAGGAATATTGAGCAGACAATATGGAGAGTTCCCACATATCCCCTCTTCTCCCACACACAATTTCCACCATTATCAACATCTTGCATTAGTGTGGTATATTTGTTGCAATTGATTAATATTGATCCATTATTATTAACTAAAGTCCAAAGTTTGTATTAGGTTTCACTCTTTGTGTTGTACATTCTGTGAGTTTTGACAAGTATATAATGTTATGTATCCACCAAGAGAACATCAGAAAAAATAGTTCCGCTGCCCCAAAAATCCACTGTGCTCCACCTATTTATCCCTCCCTCTCACCCCTCAAATTCCTGGCAACCACCGAATCTTTTACCATCTCTACAGTTTTGTCTTTTCCAGAATGTCATATAGTTGGAATCATACAGGATGTAGCCTTTTCTAGGAGGCTTCTTTCACTTAGCAATATGCATTTAATAAATGTTCCTCTGTGTCTTTTAGTGGTTCGATAGCTCATTTCTTTTTATTGCTAATAATATTCCATTCTGTGGAATGGAACCACAGTTTGTTTATCCATTCACCTGTTGAAGGACATCTTCCAACATGTAGCAAATATAAATAAAGCTGCTATAAAGATTCGCGTGCAGGTTTTTGTTTTGACATAACTTTTCTTTTTTAACATTTATTTATTATTGAGAGACACAGGGCGTGAGCAGGGGAGGGGTAGAGAGAAGAGAAGACACAGAATCTGAAGTAGGCTCCAGGCTCTGAGCTGTCAACACAGAGCCTGACACAGGGCTCGAACTCACAGACTGTTAGATCATGACCTGAGCTGGTCAGTCTCCTAACCAACTGAGCCACCCAGGCATCCCTTGGCATAACTTTTCAACTCATTGGGTAAACTTCTAGGAGCATGAATGCCGGGTTGTATGGTAAAATTACATTTACCTTTGCAAAGCTGGGTCCCCAGGAGTTTTTAATCTCTCAAAGTAGCCCATGCTCAGTTTCCAGCAATTAAGTTGATTTACATTTCCGTGTTCCTACCAGTTCCTGGCTCCTGTTGTAAGCTGCTCCTGGGGCTCTGCTCCTGGTAAGCTGTGATTCTCTGTTATTTACCTGTTTAGTTTTCAGGCTGGCAGTTTACCCTGTGACATCAGTTATCTGATGGATCTAAGAAGAGTTGTTGGTTTTGTTTGTTTGTTTTTGTTGTTGGGAGGACAGAATGACAACTTTCAAGCTTTTATAAGAGTCAGACTGGAAACCAGAAGTCTCTTCTGTTTTTTAAATATATATATTTCACTAGGTGTTCTAGGTTTTTTGCTTTTTATTCCAGCTTTCTGATATTTCTTTTCTTTTATTGGGTACTTTGCAATTTTACTTTTATAAAATGCCCTCAGTTCTCTCTTTCTTTAGCCCTTAACTATTTGTTCCCTACTATGAACTACAATAAAATTAACTCAATCTCCTACCCTCCCCTGGTAATTTAATTGCATAATTTTACTCAACAGAGTGACGTTAGTGTTTATATTTATGAATATGCTATTATTCCAGCTACTTGATGTCTCAGCTATAAGTGGTTTCCTCTGAGTCCTACCACAGCTGATTCCATTTTCCACCTTCTCTTTCCTCTGCCTCCTGATTTTTGTTAGGTGTTTCATTTCTACATTGACTGAGCATATAACAAAAATCATTCCATTCTGTTACCCTTGTTCTCACTTCTTTTCAGTCCTAAATTCTACCGTTAATGACATTCAGAGCTCCAATCAATCCTTTTCCTGTTTCTCTTTATTACTTGCATGGTTGAAGATTCTCCTCTAGGGTTATGTTCATTCAATTTAAGATTTGATATATTGGCATAAAAATAGGCTCTTTTTTGTAGCAAATAGAGTATTATCCTTGTAACCTGTATTCATATCTGTACTGATGTCTTCTGATAGTGATTATTTTTGCCTTGTTTCCTTGTTTTTGTTCTGTTAATCTTGCCTGAAGTTTGTCGATTTTATTGATATTTTCAATTAACAAAGGTTTCTTTGTTTGGCATTGTGTATTTTGTCCATTTACCTTTGTTTCTACACCATTAATCCTTCTATGGCTTTCCACTTTTTGAGTTTTGGGGGTTTGGTTTGTTTTTAAATTTATTCCATTGTTCTGACTGGTTTCTTGGGAAATAAATGATTAAAACAGCAGGTCTGCAATGCATTTGCTCTCCTGACCAGAGGAGGAGTTGCTCTGGAAAAGAAAGAAGGCAAATGCTCTAGTTTAATCTCCTTGTAAACAAACCAATGACAGACCTCATAGCAAATAGACTAAATGGTTTGTAGAAGGAAAGGCTTTATTATGAAAGGCTTTTAGCAGGATGTGCCTGGCCATTTAGAATTGCTTAAAATAAAGAACCTGGAATCTATAGATTTATGGGACATGATTGCCTGAAATACATCATGTAAGCTACAACTATCTGAGTATAAAGCAGAGATGGGTTATGACCTAAATAGCTCCTCCAACATGGGTGCTCTGGGCCAGAGAATTTCCAATACGGTTTTAAAAAAAGACCTGAGAATGCCCACCTAAAAGTACTAGACTTTTCTATGGGTTAACTATGCTCTTTGATTATTTGCATCCTTGATACCATTAATAAGGTTTGGTCTCTTACTTGTGTCAGTCTTGTTATGACAATCCAATCCTTTTAAAAATTATTTTGTATTGAAGCATATTTAACATACAGTGCTATATTAGTTTCAGGTGCATAATACAGGGATTCAAAAACTCCATATGTTAAGTTATGCTCACTGTAGTAAGTGCAGTCACCATCTGTTGCCATACAAAGCCATTATTGACTGTATTCCCCATACTGCACCTTCATCTCCGTGACTTCCCCATTCTGTAACTGGAAGTTTGCACCTGTGACTCCCTTGCACCTGTTTCCTCCATCCTCCTAGCCTCCTCCCCTGTCACAAACACCAGTTCTGTTTTTGTTTGTTTGTCTTGTTTTTTAGAGTCCTCATATAAGTGAAATCATATGGCATTTTTCTCTCTCTGACTTCTTTTACTTACCATAATACCTTCTAAGTCCATCTGTATTGTCACAATTGGAAAGATCTCATTCTTTTTTATGGTTGAGTAATATTACATTGTATGTATATCCTACATTTTCTTTATCATCTATCAGTGGACCCTTAGGTTGCTTTTATATCTTGGCCATTGTAAATAATGCTGCAGTAAACATAGGGATGTGTGTATCTTTTTAAATCAGTGACTTTGTTTTGTGTGTGTAAAAACCTAGTAGTGAAGTTGCTGGATCAGATGGTATTTTATTTTGAAGTTTTTGAGGATTCTCCATGCTCTTCCTCAGTGGTTGCACCAGTTTATATTCCCACCAACAGTGCACAAGGGGCTCCGTTTGCCCCCACATTCTCATCAACACTTACTTTTTGATTTTAGCCATACTGACAGGTAAGAGATGATATTTCATTGTGGTTTTGATTTGTATTTCCCTTATGATTAATGATGTTGAGCATTTTTTAATGTGTTTGTTGGCCATCTACATTTTTTCTTTGGAAAATGTTTGTTCAGGTCCTCTGCCTATTTTTAATTGGATTGTTTTTGTGTGTTGAGTTGTGTAAGTTCTTTATATATTTTAGATATTAACCCCTCAGTATATATTCCATTTGCAAGTAGATTCTTTTACTCAATAAATTGTTTGCTTTGTTGATGGTTCCCTTTGCTGTTCAAAAGCTTTTTATTTTGGTATAGTCCCAGTAGTTTATTTTTGCTTTTGTTTCCCTTGCCTGAGGAGACATATACAGAAAAATGTTTTTAAGGCCAATATCCAAGAGACTATGCTTTCTTTAAGGAGTTTTATGGTTTCAAGTCTTACATTTAGGTCCTTAATCCATTTTGAGTTTATTTTTGTGTATGGTGTAAGAAACAGTCTAGTTTCATTCTTTTGCATGTAGCTGTCCAGTTTTCCCAGCACCATTTATTGAAGACTGTCTTTTCCCCATTGTATATTCTTGCCTCCTCTGCCATAGATTAATTAACTATATAAGTATGGGCTTTTTACTGTGCTCTCTGTCCTGTTCTCTTGATCTTTGTTTTTGTGCTAGTATCATACTATTTTGATTACTTTATCTTTGTAGTATATCTTGAAGTCTGGGATTGTCATATATCCAGCTTTGTTTTTCTTTCTTAAGATTACTTTGGCACCAATTCTTTTATTTTTGTTAATTTTGATTCTTAACTTGGATGCTCAACTTATTAAGTTAAAACTTTCATATTTTCTAATATATGCATTAAATGCAAACCTTTTTTTCTGAGTATTTCTTAGCTGCCTTCTACAAGTGTTGATAGGTATGTTTTCATTATTATTCAGGTCAAAATATTTTCTAATTTACAATTATTTCTTTTTGACCCATGAGGGTTTTTCTAAATTTCCAAACAGAAGTAATTTTCTAGTTAACTTTTTATTGCTGATAACTAACCTAACTGTATTGTTTTCAAAGAATGTTACCTATATGATATCCATACCTTAAAAATGGTTGAGTTTTGCTTTATGATTAGGTGGTAATATTCATTGATATTATATGTATGCTTTAGAACAGGAATCAGCAAACTATGGCCCAAAGGCTGAAGCCAGCCAGACATTTGTTTCTGCAAATCAAATTTTATTTGCAGTCAAACTTATCTAGATGTTGTCTGTGGCTGTTTTTATACTACAGTGGTAGAGTTGAGCAATTGTGGTAGAAACTGTATTGTGGATGGAACTAGAATACATCATGCTAAGCGAAATAAGTCAGTCAGAGAAAGGCAAATACCATGATTTCACTCATGTGGAATTTAAGAAACACAACAGAAGAACATAGGGGAAGGGAGGGGAAAATAAGATAAAAACAGAGAAGGAGCAAACCATAAGAGACTCTTAAATACAGAGAACAAACTGGGGTATACTAGAGGGGAGGCGGGTGGGGTATGGGCCAAATGGGTGATGGGCATTAAGGAGGGCACTTGTTCAGATTGAGTACTGGGTGTTATATGGAAGAGGTGAATCACTGGGTTCTACTCCTGAAACCAATACTACACTGTATGTTAACTAACTTGAATTTAAATTAAAAGAAAGAAAGAAACAAAAAAACAAACTGTATGTCCTGCAAAGCCTAAAATATTTACCATCTGGCCCTTTGCAAAGAAAGTTTGGTTACCCCTACTTTAAATTTTTTTTTTTACATTTATTTATTTTTGAGAGACAGAGACAGCATGAGCAGGGGAGGGGCAGAGAGAGAGGGAGACACAGAATCTGAAGCAGGCTCCAGGCTCTGAGCTGTCAGCACAGAGCTCAATGTGGGGCTTGAACCCACAAACCATGAGATCATGACCCGAGCCGAAGTTGGACACTTAACTGACTGAGCCACCCAGGTGCCCCTGGTCACTGCTACTTTAAAAGTATGTGTTTTCTGTAGTTTTGGGGCAGTGTGTCATGTGTCCATTGGATACAAACTGTATTAATTTTGAGTTTTTTAAACAGTCTGCATATCCTTAGTGATTTCTTTTTTTGTATCTTGATCTACCAATTATTGAGATACGTCTGTCAACATTTTCACCTATGTTGGTATATTTATTTATCCTTATAATTCTGTTAAATTTTTGTTTTGCTATGCATAGATAAACATAGATAATCTGTTCTTAGGTACACAGAAACTTAGAATAGTTATATTTTCCTACTGAATTTATTTTTAAAATATGAATAGTAGATGAAATTTTGGCCTTACATAATAGAGATATACTAACGTTTTTTGGTTGGTATCTTCCTGGGATGTATTCCAATACTTTTTAGTCAGACTTTCTATTTATCTATGTTTTAGATTTGTCTCTGTTGAGCAGCAAAGAACTAAATTTATTATTTATTTCAGGAAGATAATCTTTGTCTTTAAAATATTTTCCAAGTGCATTTAATGTAATCATCATTGTATTTGTTTCTATCAGCTTTTATTATGCTATTTGTCCTAGCTTTTGTATCTTTTGATTCTTTTTTGCTCTTTTCTTGTCCTCATGTGAATTGTTTCTAATTTCATTTTTTTCTCTTTGATAATTTGAAAACCACACACTATATTTTATAGTAATTTTACTTAACCTAAAAAAATAAAATATTAGTAAATACCTTTACTTTCCTAGAATACTCTTATCGCAGTTTCTTTTCCACTTACATAAAATATTTCAATCTAATTCTATTATTTTAACTCCTCCTAAAATTAGTATTATTGGGTTTTTTTGCATGAGTTTATTTAAATTTAACCACAGATTTATGCTGTTTCATTTCATTTCTTATTACTTTTCAAATCTTTCATATAAAGCCCTTTCAACTAAGGAAAGAAAACTATGTACTTATAAAATCAAGATGGTGAAATTAATAAATATAAACCAAAAATTGATTTATTAGCATATTACAAATGACAGAATCATGTTTCATTGAAAATTTGTTCATTTAAAAGTGTAATAGGGATATCTGAGTGGCTCAGTCAGTTAAACATCTGACTTCAGCTCAGGTCATGATTTCACAGCTTGTGAGTTGGAGCCCCATGTAAGGCTCAGTGCTGACAGCTCAGAGCCTGGAGCTTGTTTCCAATTCTCTCTCTGTCTCTTTCTGCCCCTCCCCCATGCTAGTGTGTACACTCTCTCTCACTCTCTCAAATATAAATAAACTTTAAAAAACAAAACAAAGTGTAATAAAGTAGGGAAAGCCATAATTAAGGATAAAATAATGAATTTTTTTCCTTAAAAAGATGTGATATAAAATTTAATGTTAAAAACTTCAAAAGCCTAAATCAAATTACTTTAAAGGAAGATTTTAAATACCAAAAGCAACCCAAGTAGATAGAGAAAGCCTGAATAAATTAAAAGTCATAAATAAGATAGAAAAATTTTTTTTCAACGTTTATTTATTTTGGGGACAGAGAGACAGAGCATGAACGGGGGAGGGGCAGAGAGAGAGGGAGACACAGAATCGGAAACAGGCTCCAGGCTCTGAGCCATCAGCCCAGAGCCTGATGCGGGGCTCGAACTCACGGACCGCGAGATCGTGACCTGGCTGAAGTCGGACGCTTAACCGACTGCGCCACCCAGGCGCCCCAAGATAGAAAATTTTATATAACTTTCTTTAACAGAGTGCTAGGCTCACACAATTTAAGGTATGAGTTATTAAAATCCTCCAAAAACCAAATAAATAAACCTGATAATATGATTAAAAAAAAACAGGGCATAGAGAAATGATAGAATATTTTAGAATATACTTTTTTTCTGACATACCATTAATTCCAACATTTTAGAGAGCATTAGAGAAAAACTACAGAATTTAGACTGAATTTTTATAAAAATTATCAAATTAAGTTTAGCACTGTTAAAATTTTTAATATTAATATAAGTGTTATATTTTAGGATTTATTGATAAACCTATGTTGATATATCTATTATATAATTTATCATATCAAAGTATCAAAGGACAAAAATACCATATTTATATGCTGAATATATGTCAAGCTAGATCCATGATGTATTCTTGATATAAGGAAAAACCTCCTAGTGAATTAGGAAGAAGATTATCCTTCATTAATCTGATAAATATTAATTTCAAACCTACAGTCAATGTCATAGTTAACTAAAAAACACAAAAAGTATATTGATAAAAGTCAGAAATAAACAGAAGTACTTTCCTCACTATTATGTATCACTGTTTCTGAAAATTTCAGCCAATGCAACAAGACAAGAAAAAGAACCAGTTGTTTAGATATTGGCAACAAGAAATATAATTATTACTCGCAAATTTTGTGGTTTACTCTGTGGGAAAACTTTAAAAGTCATGTTAAAATATTTTTTCAGTTAAGAAATATTTATTATTTGATTAATCAGAAAATAACTAGTCCCAAAATAATAGCTTTTCAACTTAACAGTAATTACCAGTTAGAATATGTAATTTATAACACAGTTCCTCTGACACAAACAACAAAACTTTTTAAAAATGAAAAACAAAATTTAAATAGAAAAGATTTAAATGAATCATGATGTACTAAGGAGTATTTTTTTTGTTATTCTAATATAATTCCCAACAAGTCCATGTGTGTTTTACCCCTGTATTCGTCTTTAAGATAGTCAAGGTAGCTCATCTTTAAAAGAAGCAGGTCTCAGGTGCCTGGGTAGCTCAGTCAGTTAAACATCTGACTCTTGATCTCAGCTCAAGGTTGTGAGTTCAAGCCCCACATTGGGCTCTGTACTGGGCATGGAACTTACCAACAAAAAAAGAAAGAAGCAGTTTGATATTTAGGATTGTCATCACTAAAAAGAAGTGAGATGCATGGATTTATGGTAGCTGTCCTTGCAATGTTGGCTCTACCTCCATTACAGGAAAGAGAGTTTTGTCAGCCTTTTATTTCCATAGAGTGTAATAAATAAAGCATGTAATTCTGACGAATTACTGGCACAGGCAAAAGGGCAAGTGTTACACACATACTAATTGAAACATGTCTGATTCCATTCAGACAACACCTCCAGGGAACATCTTCAGAAGAAGGTGACTATGCATGAGTCAGTAAGGGCAGGGTGTGCCTGAGTGAGGAGTATCCTTGACTTCAACATTAGTAAACAGGATATGGATTCAATGTGGGCCTACTCTCCTTTGTAGGACCAGTTGATTTGGTCAAGTGGCTGAGTAAAACAACTCCTTCATAGGAGTTGCGTCACAGAGAAGCAAAGCGTAGGTGCAGATGTTTGCTGACAGTGCATCCTGTTCCATAAAAGGACATATAGGGACCATGGACAGAAAGGCGACTTCTCCCTGACTCTAAATATCATTTGTGACTGAAGAAGCCTCTTAGCTCCCAATAGTCTTAAAATATCACAAGTTAGGGAAAGAATTTTCATAGATTGGCACTGGACCTTCCATCTGTCTTGATAGTAGGATCTAGAAAAACATCATAATATAATTTGATAAAATAAAGAAGATGAAAATATGACCCTAATTCTATCCTTTGTGTTATATATGCATACATATTATGCAAATGCACTTACTGGTATGGGATTGTTTTTAACATGAAAAACAGATTCTAAAACTAACTTGAATAAATATATTCAAATAGTGAAGAAATTACTTTTTAATTTTTTTGTTTTTTTAGATTGTAATTTGCTTAGATCTAAGTTAGTTAATATATAGTATAATGATGATTTCAGGACTAGAATTTAGTGATTCATCACTTATATATAACACCAGTGCTCATCCCAACAAGTGCCCTCCTTAATGCCCATCATGCATTTAGCCCATCTCCCTGCCCAACACCCCACCAGAAACCCTCAGTTTGTTCTTTGTATTTAAGAGTCTCTTATGGTTTGTCTCCCTCTCTGTTTTTATCTTATTTTTGCTTCTCTTCCCTTATGTTCTTCTGTTGTGTTTCTTAAAATCTATGTATGAGTGAAATGTGCTATTTATCTTTCTCTGACTGACTTATTTCTCTTAGCATAATACATTCTAATTCTGTCCATGTTGTTGCAAATGGAAAGATTTCATTCTTTTTGATCTCCAAGTAATATTCCATTGTGTGTGTATATGTATGTGTGTGTGTATGTATATATATATATACCACATCTCGTTTATCCATTCACTGGTCAGTACATTTGGGCTCTTTCCATACTTTGGCTATTGTTGATAGTGCTGCTATAAACATTGATGTGCAAGTACCCCTTCAAAACAGCACACCTCTATCCTTTCGATAAATACCTAGGAGTACAATTGCTGGATAATAGGGTAGTTCTATTTTTGGTTTTTAGAGGAAGCTCCATACTGTTTTCCAGAGTGGCTGCACCAGCTTGCATTTCCACCAGCAGTGCAAAAGGGTTCCTCTTTCTCTGCATCCTCATCAACATCTGTTGTTGCCTGAGTTGTTGATTTTAGCCATTCTGATAGATGTGAGGTGGTATCTCATTGTGGTTTTGATTTGTATTTCCCTGATGATGAGTGATGTTGAGTATCTTTTCATATGTCTGTTAGCCATCTGGATGTCTTCCTTGGAAAAGTGTCTATTCGTGTCTTTCGCTCATTTCTTCACTGGATTATTTGGTTTTTGGGTGTTGAGTTTGATAAGTTCTTTATAGATTTTGGATGCTAACCCTTCATCTGATATATCATTTGCAAATATCTTCTACCATTCCATCGGTTGCCTTTTAGTTTTTCTAATTGTTTCCTTCACCGTACAGAAGCTGTTTATTTTGATGAGGTCCCAGTAGTTCATTTTTGCTATTGATTCCCTTGCCTCCAGAGACATGTCTAGTAAGAACTTGCTATAGCCAAGGTCAAAGAGGTTGCTACCTGTGTTCTCCTCTAGGATTTTGATGGCTTCCTGTCTTACACTGAGGTCTTTCATCCATTTTGAGTTTATTTTTGTGTATGGTTTAAGAAAATGGTCCAGGTTCATTCTTCTGCATGTCGCTGTCCAGTCTTCCCAACACCATTTGCTGAAGAAACTGTCTTTTTTCCATTGGATATTCTTTCCTGCTTTGTCAAAGTTCAGTTGGCCATATGTTTGTGGGTCCATTTCTGGGTTCTCTGTTCTGTTCCATTGATATATGTGTCTGTTTTTGTTCCAGTACCATACTCTTGATGATTATAGCTTTGTAATACAGCTTAAAGTCTGGAATTGTGATGCCTCCAGGTTTGGTTTTCTTTTTCAACATTACTTTGGCTATTCATGGTCTTTTCTGGTTCCATACAAATTACAGAGTTGTTTGTCCTAGCTCTGTGAAAGAATGCTGGTGTGATTTTGATAGGGATTGCATTGAATATGTAGATTACTTTGGGTAGTATCGACTTTTTAACAGTATCTGTTCTTCCAATCCATGAGCATGGAATGTTTTTCCACTTTGAGGAAATTACTTTTAAAAAGAAATAAAACACTGTTACATTATTATAAAAATTGACACAAATCCTTAGAAAGAAAGTCAAGAAATAACCATTTGTCTGTTTTTTAAAAGGGCAAATACCTGGCCTTTAGCAGTTAAATGCTTTGATACACTTTATGACTATTGACCTAACATAGAAATATCCTGATTTTAAAGATAATTGTCTCCTTGAAGCATAATGCGTAATATTAAGCCACCCTTGATTATTAGTTATGAGAAGTGACATTTACATACAAAGTTTGATTTAAAAAATAACATTTTACCACATTTTATTACAGACAGCAATATTTGTTAGAAAGTTGTAAATAGCTTTGGTTGTTCATTTAAAATTGTAGACTATATTTGCAACAAAAGTTTGTTTTTAGCAGGTAATAATTAAACTGATGATATACCATCATTCATGTAGCTCCAGTAAACTCAAGAAATATAAAAGGACTAAGAATATATTAAAATTATAGCTGAACAACTCTATTTTTTTATTCCTGTAAAAAACAATGTTTTATAAGTTATCTGAAAAGATTACAGCACAATGCAGAATATCAATTTGTCATGAGAATTATAGCACTGTGATTCAGATGAAAAATTTCCAGGGGAGGATGGCTAAGAACAAAGGGCAGACCTCTTCAGTATCAAATATCAAAAGAATCATCTAAGTAAAACATGCAAGATTAATATAAGCTTAACCTCCATTTTAGTCTCAGAGGGGAACTGCTGGCCTCTGATGCAAAACTCTAGTCTAGGACTATATCAATTTGCGTCTTTGCTAAAGAATCTATTAGCATCAAATACTAAATAAGCTAAAGTTACAAATTCATTCATGGGTTAAGGAGCTTAGGCTTTGAAGGTAATGTCAACATATAATTTATATTCTGTATGCAGTAAGAGATGTGAATGTAAGAATCAAAGCAGGTTTAAAAAAGAGGAAAGGAAAATTACGGTTTTTAAAACAAAATATTATTTTAGTTTTAACATTATTTTGGACTTCAGATTTCCCTTGGATAATTGTGGATACTTCAATAGTAATCTCTCCACACACCCTCCAAAGACTGTACAAATTCGTAAAGAGATCTAATAAAATCACCCACAACTTATATGTAGAGTGAAACTAAGAGAAAGGGAACACACAAACGTTTATTTGCATGTAACTGGGGAAAAATGTGAAGATTATGCATGAAAGCAGAGTGTAGTAGGATCCTGCAGTTGGTGAAGTGTGATGATGTAACCCCCCCAAAAAGAGGGTTTTACCTCAGTGAGAGTGTGAAGCCTAGTGGATCAAAGCCACAGCCTTTGAAGGAGTTGGAGGAGAGAAGGGATAGTGAGTTGTAGAACCAGAGGTGGCAGTGCACCAGCCCTAAAGAAGTAAATATCCTTTGAAGATCTGATAGTGAATGGACAAAGAAAGAAATAGACAGCAAGAATCTCAGAGAAAGTAAAAGAATCACAGAAAGTAGAAGACACACCAACATGCAACAATGGACTCACTTCCTAAAGACCTCTGAGTACCAACAGAAGAGTATGTTCTTGAACTAAGAAACCTAGTAATCACCCAAACCTTTCATCCTTCTCCATAGGGATGCTGGCTGTTGCTGATGTACAAAAATCCAAGACATTTAAAAATGGTCAGAAAATCAAACAACATCCTTATGAAGCTATAATAAAGAGAAAAGACTCAATTTTTTCACGGGATAAAAATATCCCTAAAAATGTAGCAGAGAAAAATTATAAAATTATAACCCAGTGCTCAAATACAAAATCCATAATATTAAACCAGCAATGGTAGATAAGAGAACACACCATAAAATAAAGGCTAAGAAATAAGAATAAAAAATGACTTGAATAACAATAAATAATAAAGATGACAAAATATAGAAAGACGGAAAAAATTAGAATTGACTAAGCTCAGGAAAGAAATGGAAAACAATCATTTTGGAACTCAAGATAATTACAAACTGTTCAATAGAAAGCAGCTTTGGCATTAAAATAAGGAACATTTGAATAAGGAATTAAAAGAGCCAAGAGAACATACACAAAATGGGAGAGAGGGAGAGAGAGAAAGGTATTCAAAAGAAAAATTCTAGATACAGAAAATAAGCAAAACATGTAGTGTGTGTGTATAAATTAAATATATGTGGCAAGAAGAAAAACAACTATGAAATCAGATCTTTAAATTCTGATCAATTATGATATATTACCTAGTAAAATTAATAGAGTCTAAAATGAAAGAAAACCCTTTGGGGCTTCAGGCGAAAAGACTGTCACAAAGGGGAAAAAATGCCAGCAATGCATTTCTTTTGTTGTTGCTGTTTTTTGTTTTTATTATAATTCCAGTTAACATACAGTGTTATGTTAGTTTCAGGTATACTATATAGTAATTCAACACTTCCATACATCACCCTGTGCCCATCATGACAAGTACACTCCTTAATCCCCATCACCTGTTTAACCCAACCTCCCCCCCCCCCCACACCCCACCTCCCCTCTGGTAACCACCAGTTTGTTATTTATAATTAATAGTCAGTTTCTTGATTTGTCTCTCTCTCTTTTTTCTCCTTTTCTCGTTTGTTTTGTTTCTTAAATTCCACATATGAGTGAAATCATATGGTATTTGTCTTTCTCTGACTTATTTTGTTAGCATTATACTCCCTACCTCCATCTATGTCATTGCAAATGGCAAGACTTCATTTTTTTATGACTTAATACTATTCCACTGTGTGTGTGTGTGTGTGTATACACACACAATATATATATATGTGTATATATATACACACACATATACATATATACACATACACACACACACACACACACACACACACACACACACCACATTTTCTTTATCCATTCTTCTAGTGATGGGCATTCGGGATGCTTCCATAATTTGGCTATTGTAAGTAATGCTGCTATAAACATAGGGGTGTATGTATCCCTTTGAATTAGTGTTCTTGTATTCTTTGGGTAACTACCCAGTGGTGCAATTGCTGGATCATAAGGTAGTTTTATTTTTAACTTTTTGCGGAAACTCCATATTATTTTCTAGAGTGGCCATACCAGTTTCATTCCCATCAACAGTGCATGAGTGTTCCTTTTTCCTCACCAACACCTATTTCTTATGTTACTGATTTTAGCCTTTCTGACAGGTGTGAGGGGATATCTCATTATAGTTTTGATTTGCCTTTCCCTGATCATAAATAATGAACATTTCTTCATGTATCTGTTGGCCAAATGTATGTCTTCTTTGAGGAAATGTTTGTTCATGTCTTCTTCCCATTTTTAAGTTGGATTTGTTTTTTGAGTGTTGCATTTTAGAAGTTCCTTATTTATTTCAGATACTGTTTATCAGGTATGTCATGTGCAAATATCTTCTCCCATTCCATAGGTTGCCTTTTAGTTTTGCTGATTGTTTCCTTCACTGTGCAGAAGGTTTTTATTTTGATGAAGTTCCTATAGTTTATTTTTTGCTTTTGTTTCCCTTGTCTCAGGAGACATATCTAGAAAGAAGCTGCTAGAGCCAGTGTCAAAGAAGTTATTACCTATGTTCTCCTCTAGTATTTTTATGGTTTCAGGCCTCACATTTAGGTTTTTAATCCATTTTGAATTTATTTTTGTGTATTTATTTTTGTGTAAGAAAGTGGTCCAGTCTCATTCTTCTGCATGTTTCTGTTGAGTTTTCCCAACACCATTTGTTGAAGAGACTGTATTTCTCCCATTGGATATTCTTTCCTGCTTTGTTGAAGATTAATTGACCATATAATTGTGGGTTTATTTCTGGATTTTATATTCTATTGATCTATATGTCTGTTTTTGTGCCAATACCATACTATTTTGATCACTATAGCTTTGTAATATAACTTGAAGTCCAAAGTTGTGTTGTCTCTAGCTTTGCTTTTGTTTTTCAAGGTTGCTTTGGCTGTTTGAGTTCTTTTCTGGTTCCATAAAAATTTTAGGATTGTTTGTTCCAGTTCTGTGAAACATGATGTTGGTATTTTGATAGGAATTGCATTAAATGTGTAGATTGCTTTGGGTCATATAGACATTTTAACAGTATTTGTTATTCCAATCCATGAACATGGAATATCTTTCCATTTCTTTGTGTGGTCTGCAGTTTCTTTTATCAGTGTTCTGTAGGGGCGCCTGGGTGGCGCAGTCGGTTAAGCGTCCGACTTCAGCCAGGTCACGATCTCGCGGTCCGTGAGTTCCAGCCCCGCGTCAGGCTCTGGGCTGATGGCTCGGAGCCTGGAGCCTGTTTCCGGTTCTGTGTCTCCCTCTCTCTCTGCCCCTCCCCCATTCATGCTCTGTCTCTCTCTGTCTCAAAAATAAATAAAACGTTATCAGTGTTCTGTAGTTTCAAAGTATAGGTCATTTACCTCTTTGGTTAGGCTATTCCTAGGTATCTTATTAATTTGGGTATAATTGTAAATGGGATTGTTTCTTAATTTATCCTAATTCTGCTTCATTGTTTGGTGTATGTAGAAAAGCAAAAGATTTCTATACACTGATTTTGTATCCTGTGACTGTACTCAATTTGTTTATCAGTTCTAGCAGTTTTTTTTTTTAATTTTTTTTTTCAACATTTATTTATTTTTGGGACAGAGAGAGACAGAGCATGAACGGGGGAGGGGCAGAGAGAGAGGGAGACACAGAATCGGAAACAGGCTCCAGGCTCCGAGCCATCAGCCCAGAGCCTGACGCGGGGCTCGAACTCACGGGCTGCGAGATCGTGACCTGGCTGAAGTCGGACACTTAACCGACTGCGCCACCCAGGCGCCCCAGTTCTAGCAGTTTTTTAGTGGAGTCTTTGGGTTTTCTATATACAGTATCAGGTCATCTGTAAATAGTGAAAGTTTTATTTCTTCCTTACTGATTTGGTTGCCTTTTGTTTATTTTTGTTGTCTGATTTCTGTGGCTAGGACTTCCAATACCATGTTGGATTAAAGTGGTGAGAGTAGATATCCTTGTCTTATTCCTGACCTTATGGGAAAAACTCTCAGTTTTTCCCATTAAGGATGATGCTAACTGTGGGTTTTTCTTAGATGGCCTTTATTATTTTGAGGTATGTTCCCTCTAAACTTACTTTATTGATAGTTTTATCATGAATGGATGTTGTGCTTTGTCAAATGCCTTTTCCTGTGTCTATTGAAATAATCATATAGTTCTTATCCTTTCTCATATTGATGTGATGTATCACAATGATTTGCAAATATTGAACCATGCTTACAACCCAGGAATAAATCCCACTTGATTGTGATGAATGATTACTTAAATGCATTGCTGAATTCAGTTTGCTAGTATTTTATTGAGATTTTTTGCATCTATGTTCATGAGGGATATTGACCCTAGTTCTCTTTTTTAGTGTTGTCTTTGTCTGGCTTTGGTATCAGGGTAAATACTGTCCTCATAGAATGAATTGGGAAGTTTTCCTTTTTTTCCTTATTTTTGGAATAGAGAAGAATAAGTATTAACTCTTCTTTAAATGTTTGGTAGAATTCATCTGTAAAGCCATCTGGTCCTGGATTTTTGTTTGTTGGGAGTTTCTTGATTACTGACTCAATTTCTTTGGTGGTTATTGGTTCTGTTCAAATTTTCTAGGGGCGCCTGAGTGGCTCACTCGGTTAAGTGTCCAACTTTAGCTCAGGTCATGATCTCACGGTTTGTGAGTTCAAGCCCTGCTCTGTGCTGTCAGTTCAGAGCCTGTATGAATAATATGAATAATAATAATGAATACATGTTAAATTTTTTTTTAATTTTCTATTTCTTCCTGTTTCAGTTTTGATAGTTTATATGTTTGCAGGAATTTATCCATTTCTTCTAAGTTGTCCAATTTGTTGGCATATAGTTTTTCATAATATTCTCTTATAATTGTTTGTATTTATGTGGTGTTGTTATTTCTTCTCTCTCATTTGTGATTTTATTTATTTGAGTCCTTTCTCTTTATGTCTTGATAAGTCTGGCTAGAGGATATCAATTTTATTGACTTTTTTCAAAGTACCAGCTCCTGATTTCATTGATCTGTTCTATTGTTATTTTAGTCTCTATATCACTTAATTCTTCTCTAATCTTTATTATTACCTTTATTATTACCTTCTTTCTCAGCAATATATTTCAACAGCAATATACAATAGACTGAAAGTCTGTTGATCCTACCACTTTTTATGCTATCCCCTGATGCTTTCTCTTCTCTCTTCATCTAGCTTACATTTCATAGATAATAATTGTAGTCATATCCTTCCATTTATCCTGCATCTGTTCTCTCAATTCCATAACTCCATTCTGTGCATTCCTCAGTATTGTGCTAACATCACAAAAATTACAACCCTGGTTAAATTAATCTCTCCACTTGCTTTATGTCAGCCCATGAGCTGTTACTAACTGTAGAAAAATTCAAAACCGTATTCGTGAAAACACACTTCAAGCCAGCCAGCTAGGCTGTCAGACCATCAAAGTGTATGCCATAAGGCCATTCATCTTTACCTTCTCCTGAAAGTCTATTTCATATATTATCTTCTGTCCTCGAACCACCTCAACCTCCTCTCCCTTCCTCACTTTCGACTGATAACTGGCTTCCTTAGTGAGAAAATCAAACAATTGGAAGATAACTTCCACAGACGCCTGCCACCATATCTTCTCACTTCCGAGTATCTACATAACATACCTTGCCCTCCCATGTGTTGCCACAGATCAACCACCCATGAGCCAATCCAAGGCAAATCTCCTCACTTGTGCTCTAGATCCCATCTCCTGTTGCCTATACAAAAATATAGCTCCAAATTTTTTCTTTCCCATATTAGCTCTTTACTAGATCATTGCCCTCAGCATATAAATATCTGTTATTTCTCCTAACCTATATAAAAAAAAGCAAAATGCTTGATCCTACTTCTACGTGACATAACTTCTCCTTTCCTCTCCTTTGCATCAAAACTTCTTAAAAGAGATGTCTATAGGAATGTCTCCAACTCCACCTTTCTCTTTCTTTCTTTTTTTTTTTTCTTTATTTATTTTTGAGAGAACGCAAGCTGGGGAGAGGTAGAGAGAGGAGGATGGAGGATCCAAAGTGAGCTCTGTGCTGATAGCAGTGAGCCCGATGTGGGGCTTGAACTCACGAACCATGAGATCATTACCAGAGCCAAAGTTGGACTGAGCCCCCACTCAGGTGCCCCTCTTTCTCTTTCAAATTCAGTCCATCCAGATTTGCATTCCCTCTATGTCCCCTAAACTGCTTTTCCCAAGGTCCTCGATGATATCCTCATTGCTAAACTAATATTCAATTCTCATTCCTCATCTTACTTATCGATGGCATCTGATGCAGTCAGTTATGCTCCTCTCCTTGATATACTTTCATTATTCAGTTTCTAGGACATAACCCTCCTCTTTAGTTGCTCCTTCTCAGTTTGCATTGCATTGCATTGCATTGCATTGCATTGCATTGCATTGCATTGCATTGCATTCCACTCCACTCCACTCCACTCCACTCCACTCCAATCCACTCCACTCCACTTCCCTTCTTCCCCCTCTTTGACATGACAGCACGCCAGAGATCCATCCTTGCTTATATTCTCTGTCTATCCTTATTCCTTTGGTGATGGCATCCAGTCTTAAAGCTAAAAATGTCATCTATATGCCAGTGGACAGTTTGCTCCTGAACTCCAGATCCCTATTACCAATTACACATTGAATTGGAGATCTAATAGGTATCTCCACATGCAGCATGTCCAACACTGAGCTTTCAGTCTAACCCATAACATATGGGTTAACATATGGTTAACCCTTCCCCATCTCAGTTAATGATAATGCTATTCTTCCGGATTCTAGCCTAAAAAACAAAACAATAAAAAAATCTTGGCATCAATTCTAACTTCTCATCTTAAAAGTCTCACCCTTCTTTTTTTAAAATTATTTTTGGGGGCAGCTGGGTGGCTCTGTTGGTTAAGCATCTGACTTTGGCTCAAGTCATGATCTCATGATTTTTGGGTTCAAGCCCCATGTCAGGTTCTGTGCTAATAGCTCAGAGCCTGAAGCCTGCTTCAGATTCTGTGTCTGCCTCTCTCTCTCTGCCCCTTCTTCATTCGTACTCTGTCTCTCTCTCTCAAAAATAAATAAAAACATTTTAAAAAATTTAAAAATATTTTTTCATAATGCTTTTTGAAAGTGAGTTATAACTTACATACAGTAAAGTACAAAAAGTGATTTTTTTTTTTTACTAATTTATGTCCCTATATAACAACCATCCAGATTGAGATATGGACTGTTATCACCACCCCAGAAGCCTACCTCATTTCCTTTTAAGGTTAATATACTCACTTCTGACCTTTATCAAAATAAAGAGTAACTTATCTTCTGACCTTTATCACAATAGATTAGTTTTGCCTATTCTTGACCATCATATAAATGAAACTATACAATATGTATGGGTTTTTTTGTCTTAGTATTACTTCTGCTAAATTTATCTGTGCCGTTGTGTTCAGTAGTGGATTTTTCTTTCCACTACTGTGTATTATTTCATTTATTCACTCTCAAGTTGGTGGATAGTTGAAATGTTTCCAGATTTTTACTATTATGAATAAAGCTAAAATAACCATTTTTACATGTCTTTTGATAGACATATGCATCATATTTCTGTTGGACATGTACTTGGAAGTATAATTGCTGGGTAATATGGTACCTGTATGGTCAGTTTTAGCAGATTCTGCCAAAGAATTGACTAAAATGGTTGTATCGATTTACACTCTTTTGAACAATGTGTGATAGCCAGAGTTCCTGTGCATACTTGCCAACACTAGATATTGTTAGCTCTTTTTAGTCATGCTTATGGGTAGATAGTAGTATTTTATTATGGCTTTCAAATGTATTCCTGATGGCTAATTCTGTTGATCACCTTCTCATATGCTTATCTGCAATTTGCACATTCTGTTTTGTAAAGTTCCTGTTCATATTTGTGTCCCATTATTTTTTTATTGATTTTTTTCCTATTGATTTGTTGGAAATTTTTTATAGTCCGGATATGGGTTCTTTGTCCAATATATGCACTGAAATTAACTTTTTCCAGTGTTTGATTTACTTTTAAAATCTCTTTTGAAGAAAAGAACATCTTAATTTTTATGAAGTACAATTCACCAATGTCTTTTATAGTGTGTTTTTCGGTCCTATGTCCCTTGACTACTCCAAGGTCATAAAGATATTCTCCTACATTTTCTCCTTGAGAGCTTTATAATTTACCTTTCACATTTCAATTTATGCCCTATTTCCAGTTAATTTCTGTTTATTGTGTGAAGTAGACATTAAGGTTCACTTTTTTTTTCACATGGATATCCAATTGATTGATCACCATTTATTTAGATCTTTAATTTCTCTCAGCAATGACTTTGATCTTCATGGTAGAGTTCTTGTACATATTTTGCTACATTTATTCCTAGGCATTTGATTTTTTGGACACTTGTATATTATATCTCATTTTCAATTGCTTGTTTCTGGTATATAGAAATACAATTTATTTTTATATTGATCTTGTATCCAGTGACCTTGCCGAACTCACTTATAAATGATATAATTTGTAGATTCCTTTATATTTTCTAGCTATTCAAATATGTTACTGAAAATTATGATAATTTTACTTTTTTCTGTCCAATATTTATAGATTTTATGTCCTTTTCTTGAAATTTTACAGTGTTGAGGAGTTCCAGTAAAATTTGAATAGAAATGATAGTATTGGACCAATTTGTTTTATTCCAAATCACTGGGAAAGTATTCAATATTTCATTTTTAGTTACAATATTAACCATAGGTTTTTGTGGACTTCCATTTTCAGATGAAAGAGGATCTCTTATATTGCTATTTGTTGAGATTATTTTTTTATCATGAATTGCTGTTCAATTTTATCAGATATCTTTTCTGCATCTATTAAGATGATGGTATGGTATTTGTCATTTAATGCTTTTGCGAATTATTACCCTATTAGAGACTCGAAAAATAGGAAATGTTATTATTTGCTGAAAGTGATTTTGCAAATTGGGATTATTTCATGTTAAATCTCTGGAAAGTTGAAAATTGTGGCTTCATTTTCTTTAATGGATATATAAGTGATCAGAATTTTCATTTGTATGTCAGTTTTAGAAGCAAGGCCAGCCCATGGTCATATAATCTGGGAAATGACATGCACTTATAAATGTCTTGCACTAATTTAATGCTTTACTGTCACCATATTTAAATTTTTTATCAATGTTTGAACAAAGAAACTCTCATTTTGCACTGGACCTCTCAAATGATATAGTTATTCTTATTTTGTCATGTGTGGTTTTAAAGGTATTTGCTTATTTAAGTTATCAAATTTATTGGTATTAATTTGTTAATATCCATTCTATTTTCAAGATCTTTAGGATTTATAATGTCTGTTTTTCCACTTATGATATTGATAATTTATATTCTTTATCTTTCTTTAATATCTTTCTATTAACAAAATATTTGATTTTTTGAGAAATAATTTTTGATGTATTCATTTTCTTTACAATGATGTCTGCTTTTTTATTTTATTTTATTTTTTTATTTTTAAAATTTTATTTATTTTTTTATTTTATTTTATTTTTAATTTATATCCAAATTAGTTAGCATATAGTGCAACAATGATTTCAGGAGTAGATTCCTTACTGCCCCTTATCCATTTAGCCTATCCCCCCTCTCACAACCCCTCCAACAACCCTCTGTTTGTTCTCCATGAGTCTCTCCTGTTTTGTCCCCCTCCCTGTTTTTATATTATTTTTGCTTCCCTTTCCTTATGTTCATCTGTTTTGTCTCTTAAAGTCCTCATATGAGTGAAGTTACAGGATTTTTGTCTTTCTCTGACTAATTTCACTTAGCATAATACCTTCCAGTTCCATCCATGTAGTTGCAAATGGCAAGATTTCATCCTTTTTCATTGCCAAGCAATACTCCATTGTGTGTGTGTGTGTGTGTGTGTGTGTGTGTGTGTATAATATATACATATGTACATACATACATACCACATCTTCTTTATCCATTCATCCATCGATGGACATTTGGGCTCTTTCCATACTTTGGCTATTGTTGATAGTGCTGCTATAAATATGGGGGTGCATGTGTCCCTTGGAAACAGCACACCTGTATCCCTTGGATAAATGCCTAGTAGTGCCATTGCTGCATGTAGGGTAGTTCTATTTTTAGTTTTTTGAGGAACCTCCATACTGTTTTCCAGAGTGGCTGCACCAGCTTGCATTCCCACCAACAATGCAAAAGAGATCCTTTTTCTCCACATCCTCGCCAACATCTGTTGTTGCCTGAGTTGTTCATGTTAGCCATTCTGACAGGTGTCAGGTGGTATCTCATTGTGGTTTTGATTTGTATTTCCCTGATGATGAGTGATGTGGAACATTTTTTCATGTGTCAGTTGGCCATCTGGATGTCTTCTTTGGAGAAGTGTCTATTCATGTCTTTTGCTCATTTCTTCACTGGATTATTTGGTTTTGGGTGTTGAGTTTGATAAGTTCTTTATATATTTTGGATACTAACCCTTTATCGGATATCATTCGCAAATATCTTCTCCCATTCTGTCGGTTGCCTTTTAGTTTTGCTGATTGTTTCCTTCACTCTGCAGAAGCTTTTTATTTTGATGAGGTCCCAGTAGTTCATTTTTGCCTTTGTTTCCCTTGCCTCCAGAGACGTGTTGAGTAAGAAGTTGCTGCGGCCAAAATCAAAGAGGTTTTTGCCTGCTTTCTTCTCGAGGATTTTGATGGCTTCCTGTCTTACATTTAGGTCTTTCATACAATGATGTCTGCTTTTAAAACATTTTCTTCTATTCCTTAGGGAGTACTTAAATATGTTCAATTTGTAGTTAATTTTCTAGTTCTTTGAGATGGTAGATTGGAAGATTGATTCTCAACTTCTTTTTCAGTATACTAATTTAGAGCTAAGAATTTCCCTTTGGCCACCACTTTAACTGCTTCTTGGAATTTTTGTCATGTCACATTTTTTTCATTCAATTTAAAACATAATTCATTGTGATTTCTTTTTTGACACATGTGCTATATAACTGTGTATTTAATTTCTAAACACTTAGAGATTTTCCAATAATCTTATATTAATTTCTAGTTACCTACTATTACCTATTATATTACTGAGATGGTTGAGTTTAAGTCAACCATCTTGCCATTGTTTTCTAATTGTTTCATCCTTGTTTCTTCATTTATCTTTTCTGGTCTTTTATTTATTTATTTATTTATTTCTGGTCATTGTTTTATTTTTTTATTATTCCATTCATTATTAGCTTTTTAGCTATATATATTTTGTTATTATTTCATTGATTATTCTTAAAGTCACTGTATGAGTTCTACACGGTAAGTTGTAATACTTCCCAAAGCATACAAGAAACAAAAATAGTTTAATTCCATTAATCAAAACACCTTTGATGCCATCAATTTCATATATTTTAAATGTAAGCTTTTATATGCATAAGATATAATACTCAATGCTTGTAAACAGAATGTTCATTTATAGTTTTTTTCCTTTACTGGAAACCACAAACTTTATAGGAAACTGAAAAAAGGAGCAGAGTGAGAATTACTTATGAAAGACAAAAAGCACATATACAATTGTAGCTTCAAGAATTTTAACAGGGGGGTGCCTGGGTGGCTCACTCGGTTGACGTTGGACTTCAGCTCAGGCCATGATCACACAGTTCATGGGTTCTAGCCCCGTGTCTGGCTCTGTGCTGACAGCTCAGAGCCTGGAGCCTGCTTCCGGTTCTGTGTCTCCTTCTCTCTCTGCCCCTCCCCACTCATGTTCTGTCTCTGTTTCTCTCTCAAAAATAAATAAACATAAAAAAATTTTTTAAGAATTTTAATGGAAAATGATACCCATCAAATTGAGATATCCACATTCTCTAACAAAAATAAACTAATCTGGGAAAGGGCAGCATGAAAATATTCTGATGCAGTGCTGCCCAAGAGAATTTTCTGTGATGATAATACTAGCCACATGAATACTCACAACATAACTAATGTAATTGAGGAACTGAATTTTTAATATAAACAGTCACATGTGGCTAACAGTTACCAACAGAGCAGCACCATTCTAATGCTTCATGGGTCAAAACCAATGGTTTCTCTGGAGCCCTTCTCTAATCACTGCTGAAAAGTGTAGAGGGTTGGGAGTGGAGAGAAAGGAAAGCTCTTTACAGATCTGTTTAGCTACTTAAACAAGTTCTGAAACTCCACAGCTCTCCAAAGCTGAGGGTAAGGAAAGGACTCTGGGGGAGACCTGAGTATGCCCTTGAACTCTTGGCTAATGCTGACAGGAGTCAAAGGCCTAGGATTTGGCTCACTCAGATGGGAAGAGGCTTGGGCCATCTGTGCATGGAAATCATCGCTGTGGGACTGGCAGGGAGGTGGGGATGCTCATTTCCAACAGGGTTTCCAGGGCTACAAGAGAATTTAGAGGTGAAGGAAGGAACTGAGGGCCCTTTCTGGCCACCTGCAGGCTGGTTGGGCTCTTTCTTTTGGGGGATTAAGGTCTTGTTCTTGCTCTTGAACACTTTGCTGCGATACAGCTTGTTCATGAAGGAGTTGGTTTCTTCTGTGAGCTGGTTTGTGTTGTAGGTGATGGGTTTATAAATGTTGAACCATTGCTTGACTTGTGGGATGCCATAGTTGGTGAAGTCATACTGCCACTGTGGCAGGCCCAGATACATGAGGAGCAGGACATAGTAAGTGGTAAAGGTATCTGTGAGAAAATGCGAGTATAGGGGTGCCTGGGTGGCTCAGTCAGTTGGGCATCCACCTCTGGGTCAGGTCATGATCCAGCAGTTCTTAGGTTCAAGCCCCCCCGTTGGGCTACAGCTTGGAGCCTAGAGACTGTTTCAGTTCTGTGTCTCCCTCTCACGCTCTGCCCCTCCCCAACTCTCTCTCTCTCTCAATAATACACATTAAAAAAAATTAAAAGAAAAAAGAAAATGCCTGTATAACTCTCTATCTAGTAGCCAAATTTCAGCATCTTGTGCTATTGCTGGCTTCCCTCTTTTGTAGGCAAGGCAAACCTTCCCTTCCCATTGCAAGGATCCAACTCAATATCACACTGTAAGAATCAAAGTGAGGCTTCTCTGGACATTCTCACTGGCTTCAAGTGCATCAATCCTCCAGGCCTGCCAAGTTGGTGCATTAGGGAGTGAATGCATGGAAGACTGGTTGAGTCAAGTTGGCTTGGAGATGCTGTTAGGTGTCATGCTGCCCACTGGAATGGTGTGCTCGTCCAGCTTCACACTCATGTCATGTGGCAGCCACTGGTCATCAGGAAAAAATTTCTTCACATCCTCAGGTAGCATGCAGTTATTATTTTGTTCCCATGGAGAAACCCATATGATGTTCAGCAGGTGACTTTCCTATGATAGTAACGTCTGTCACACCTGGGGGTGACTCTAGGCTTCAAGTGATCCCCCACAGCAGCTTCTCCAGGTGTGGCTTCCTGCGGCCTGAGGGCGGCGTCTCCAACACAGCTATGTGTCCCAGCTCCGCACTGTGAGAGCAGCAGCAGAGATGGGCTCATTTATAGTTTTTGATGTTTACATCTTCTAGTGTTCTCATTCCATTTTGCAGTTATGTGCTTCCATCTGGAATCATTTTCCTTCAGAATTCCCAATAATGTTACTTGTAGTGCAAATCTGCTGGCAGCAAATCCTCTCAGCTGTGTTTAACTGTAAACATCTTTACTTATCCTTCGATTCTGAAGGATTTTTTGCTGGATATAGAATATTGGTTTGTAGGGTTTGTTTGTTTTTCTTTAGCACTTTAAAATGTTAATCTGTCATTTTCTGACTTCCATAATTTCTGTGGAAATGTCAATCATCAGCCTTTTTGATGCTCGTTTGGAGGTATTATCTCTGTTTTTCTAGGTATATGAAGATTGTCAGTTTGTTTTTAGCATTCAGAAGTTGGACTGTGATGTGCTTAGTTGGTTTTGTTTGTTTTGTTTTATTTTCTATGTGGGGTACACAGAGCTTCTTGAATGTATAGTCATGTCTTTAATTAGTTTGGGGAAATTCCTAGCCAATATTTCTTCCAATATTTCTTTTTATATACAATATAATACTTCTTATAATACATAAAACCTTTCTTATCTCTTTGTTCAAGTGTTACTGTTTTACTAAGGAAGTAGCACATGATCTGGGCTTTGGCACAAACATCATACTTCCTGCTTTCTTGTAATGAGGCTACATAATCAATTTAAAAGTTGAGAAAGTGCTAAATTAACCCAGATTTCTGACATTTTATGCAATAATGTAACATCATAATCCAACAGGCAAAGGGAAAATAAAACAACATCACTGTTTACACAAATTGGAAGAAGGTATCTCTATATTATATAACTAACAAGGAATTCTTACCCAGAATGCATAAAAATATGTTAATTATAAAAGACACGAAGTCAAATGGAAAAATGGGAAAAGAGTATAAAGAGGCAATTTATAGAAGAATAGCCAATAAAATGTGAAAAAATAATTTTCAATCCCATTACTAATCAGAAAATAAAAATGAAAACAGTAATGAGGTATAACTTCTCACTTATATGAATGTCAATAAAGGCATCACTGATGCACAATGTTGCAAAAAACTTGAAGAAATATAAATTTGTATACATTGCTGGCTACAAGTATTTGGAGAGCAATTTGGCAAAATCTAGTAGGTTGAATGAACTTGTCTTTGACAATTTCACTTTTATGCACATATATGTGTGTAATGAGATATGTATATAAATATTCATTATTGTTTATAATAACCAAAATTTGGGAATAAAGTAAATATCCATTAACAGGGAAATGAACACACCGTGCTATATTTATGTAATGGAATACTATAGAGTGATAAAAATAAATGAAGCAGATCTTCATGAAACAAAATGGATTTAGAGGGTATATCCAAAACAATAGTAAAAATGCATGATGACAATGGATATATATGGTGTGACACCATGAGTAATTTTAAAGCACATAGAACAATAATTCATGTTGCTATGAATTATTATATTTATAATACAAGCATTAAAATATGCAGACAATTGTGGTACCTTAATGGCTCAGGTGGTTAAGTATCTGACTTTGGCTCTGGTCATGATCTCGTGGTTCATGAGTTTGAGCCCAGCGTTGGGCTCTGTGCTGACACCTCAGAGCCTGGAACCTGCTTCAGATTCTGTGTCTCCCTCTCTCTGCCCCTCCCCCACTCGTGCTCTGTCTCTCAAAAAATAACTAAACATTAAAAAATTTAAAAAGAAATATGCAGAGAATGTATACACTCCAGTATCAGGAGAGCAGTTACTTCTCATGAGAGAGGAAAATAGGATGAGGTGCATATTGAATCTTGAGCTCCATTAAAATAGAAAAAGCTCCTGAAACAAATCTGACATCTTTTCTAAACTGGGTCAATTATACTAGTTTTCTGTAATTTTCTGTACAGTTGAAACCTTTCATGATTAAAATTAAATTGTAAAATTTAAGCTCTATTTTTATGTTAAAAATTTTGAGCTGAGTTTAAAGGAAGTATTAACCTTTAATGAAAGAAAATGTATAAAATTTGTAAAGGTTCAACCTTAGTAATAATCCTGGAAATACCAATTAAAATAATGATGAGATATAATTTTATTATGACAAAGAAGTGAATTTATTTTTCTGCTCGTTTAAAACCCAGTGTGTTGGGCATTTGCATACATTCTTAGATTCTTAGATGGAGATAAACTGATAGAACTTTGTAATGTAATTTGTCAGCATATACTGAGAGCATTAACATGTTCATACCTCTTGACTAAGTTACTTCCACTTCAAGGGAACAGAAGAGTGGTTGTTAATTACTTAGTGATGAAATTTTGGACTATTTTTATTCTTACCTTTATAGATACTTTTAATTTTCTATATAGTATACAGTGAGTATAATAACATATTTCAAAATCAAAATATAACCTATTAGTTTTGCATGAAAAACTTGAACACCCTAACAACAAAAATCCTAGGAAAATAACTAAATGCTATCTTAGTGCAACTAGGAAGTTGTATTAGATATAGTGAAGCCACAGGACAAATGATTAAACCTGGTTGAGGTAACTCAAGGAATGCCGCCAATAAGAAGATTCAGCTTACCAAGTGGTTAGTAAAGAGGGAAGGCTATTCATTTCAAAGAAAACAAAAACTTACACTGAGGCATAAAATAGTGTTCCTCAAAGTGTGGCACAAGTGTACCTTCTTATCATCTGGAGTCATTGTCTGTCATGTACATCTTTGCTAACTCAAACCCACTAAATCAAAACCCCCAGTCATTGGGCATAGGAGCCTGCCGTGTAACTGGTTCCCTGGATGGTTCTCATGTGCAAAATTCGTTAATTACATTACCAAAAAAGCCAAAGCAGTATCACATTCTTTGGAAACTGAACATAATTTAGTGCAACTGAATTGTAGCTTACTGGTGATGTTGGAATGGGGGAGATACATCTGGAGAGGAATGTCATGGCCCACTTTTAAGAAGGCTTAAATGACACACTAGGGGCTTGGGCAGTTAACATGAAGATTCAACAGCAAACATCTGAAGAGCTTAAGAGGAGTAAATCTTGATAAGATTTTTTTTCAAAAAGATTACCCTGGCATCAGTGTGGATGATTGGATAGGGAACAGACAGGCAGGGAGGAAATTTGGGAAAATGTTTTAGTTTTCCTGGAATAAGATAAGCAGCACTAGAATAGACTTGAACAGATATACTTGGTTACCAATTGAATACTGAGTGAAGACAAAATAATTTTGGATGGTTCCAATGCCCACATTTGCTTGCCTTCATTCTAGGCTTAAAATACCTAGACGAAGAATCTCTTAAAACTACAAACTCCACTTTTCCACCTTTCCTTATTTTTATCACAAGACTCATATTTTACTGGAGCCACTATTACAATACAGGAACAGATACTCCAAAGAACATTACGGAGTTACATCATTAGCTAAATGTCCACGAGACTGTTGGCAGAGATAGCATGTGTATCTAGAGATGCTGTGATCCAGGCAGTTTTAAAGGCTCCACTGCAGTTTGTATGGTTAAACATGTGACAGTGTGTGTGCATAGAGCAGGAATGAGTGGCGGTCCAGAGTAATTTTTTTTTCAATAAAAGACTATGTTATTTAAAGCCAGCCTGTTCTATTTTGTGTCTTTTTGTACCTAGAACGAGACATTCCTTTTAATCAGGCTGTCTGGTGAAACCACAGCAGTGACTTGTCTTCAGGCTGTGGCCAGAAGGAATTTCACTTAGACTGCAGGATGACCTACAACAGCTTTATATACTTCTTCATTAAAATAAAATGGCAGAGGTTTTGGCGTATTAGAAAATTGTTTTCAAAATTCCTACCCAAGCTGGACAGAAAGCTGCAGCTGTAGCTGAATGTAGGCTGAGCCATCTCCTGAGGGCTTTGGCTGCAGGGGACGTAAAGGCAGCAAATACCAAATCAAGCTTCCCTGTAGCACTTGGAATCCCCAGAATTCCCAAAGGTTCTGTACATAAGATCCTCAGAGTACATAAGACCCTTTTGCTCTGATCATTCTCAAAAACCACCAAGAGTAGTCACAAATACAGGTCTTATTCCACCAAAAACCTTTTAATGACATGCTGCATCCCATATAAAAGCTATAAAAGCATTGGCTCCTGCTCTCACTCCTTTTAAAATTTCATTGGTTTGTTGGAAAACGTAAGGTATTTTTCCTGTAGGGTGGCCAACATTATGGATTTGGCTGGTTGACTTCCCCTGGTTTCTTCCAACTTGTTCCTTTATCCCCAATATTGCCTCATGAATGATAGATCTAGAGGTTTGATTAACTTCGGGTTCAATTTTTTTTCTTTCTTCAAGATTTCTTCATGGGGAGGAGGTGTGTGCTACTTCATCATATCAAGAAGCAAAGAATGTCTGTTGCCACTGAAATTATCCATGGATTCAGAGACATAAGCCTAATTCCTCCATCAACCTTTTGAGCCACGACTTTGGCATCCACAGATGATCATTACCCAGATGCATACTTTCATTAGAGGTATCTTCTAACATCTTCATGCATGTATAAGGTGAGATTCTTCTATGAATAACTTTTATACACTATTTAGTTTCCCAGTGGTATAAATTTAAGGATAAATAAAAAAGGATAAATACTTTATTCTTTCTGTTAACTTATCAGTTTTCAAAGTAATGGGAGAGTGCCCTAGCAGTCTCCAAATGTGACCGAGGAGGCGTGCATGTGTGTGTAATTATTAATTCATTTTTATATATTTACATATATTGTGGTCATTATTTGTTTTGATGTTCATATTGCCTTATTTTAGATCATTGAAAGGCCCTTGTTGTTACCCTCCTGTTTTTATGATATGATTCATTAGTCTTCTTTTTAAATGGTTTTTAATGTTTCTTTTATTTTGGGGAGAGAGAGAGACAGAGTGTGAGTGAGGGAGGAATAGAGAGAGAGGGATTCACAGAATCCAACGCAGGCTCTAGTCTCTGAGCTGTCAGCACAGAGCCCCATGTGGGGCTCAAACCCACACACTGTGAGATCATGACCTGAGCCAAAGTTGGATGCTTAACCAACTGAGCCACCGAGGTGCCCCTGATTCATTAGTCTTTGATAGCTTCCTCACTATCTGGAATAAGATGGCCTAAATTCATCTTACATATTTCCAGTTCTAGACCTGGAGTTGGTGATTTCTCCTCAGAACCCTGGTAGGTGTACTTACTGCCACTGGATTATCATTGCTTCAAGGACTTTTAAATGGAAAACGCTTTTATTTATTTAAAAGAGAAAATATACTTTCAATTCATACTAATGTTTGTAATTCCAATTTAAAAGTTAAAGGCTTTTTCTTAATTTCTTAATTTCATACTTCTGTCTTTTTCTCTTAACACTGAAAATCTTGACTTCTAAAGAAATATATTTTCTATATATGATAGGTTCAAAATAACAGTATCAATATTACTAATGACTACTAATCTGCATTTTCAGATTTCTTCAGAATTTATATGACCCTTAGATCATAGCCTTTAAAAGACATATAGTCAAAATACTGGCTTTGAAAGTCACCGGAAACAATTACATATTCTTTGTATAGTTATGCCACCATCTGATATTCATTTGGGTTCAATTGTTTTAGTTTATTTCTAATTGCAGAAGGAATGCTTTCTATTCTTTTTAATTTTGGTTTTAAATTATGCAGTGTTTGCGTGGTATAAGATCAAAACTATATAATATCTCCATACCTGTCCCATCCTCTGTTTCCTCCTTCCTGGTATAGGCAACTATTTTTAATATCCTTATGTCCTCTGTGATGTGTATATTTTATTCATATTGTTCTAGACCCTGTTTTTTAAATGTATTCTGAGGATAAGATGATACCCATATATAGATATTTTGCTCATTTTTCATCCATAATTTCTTCAACCAATCCCTTATTGATGATTATCTGGTTTGTTTCCAGTTTTCAGTTGTTCCGAATAATACATCAATGAATGTCCTCAGGCTTATACCATTTTGTACTGTTCTCACAATACCTTTGGGATAGATTTGTTTGTTTTGATTTTATTTGAGAGAGAGAGAGAGGCAGAGGGAGAGAGAGAAAGAAAGAGAAGAGACAGAGAGGGAGAGAGAGAAAGAGAGAGAGAGAATCTTAAGCAGGCCCCATGCTCAGCGCAGAGCCTGATAAGGGGTTTGATCCCATGACCCTGGGATCATGACCTGAGCTGAAATCAAGAGTGTGATGATCAACTGTGACCCCTGGGTCACCCAGGTGCCCCTGGGCTAGAATTTTAAAAGAGGAATTGTTCAAGCAAAGGGCAAATGCATTTATAATTTTGTTAGATTAGGGGAGTACTTTTAAACATATTAATCTTGCCATGAAAATGTAGGAATTAAAAAGTCATTACAGAAAAAAAAAACTGTTTAACTGGAATGATCATATTTATCAAGAATATTTCATTAGTGGAACTTAAATTATTAAATTCATGCATGCTCTCTGGTTTAATATAAACACCTTGAACAGTTAAAAATTTTAACAATTTTAGTGGTCTCCAGTTTATTATGTCTTAGGAAGTAAGGTAACGATAGAATATTAAAAGCCATCTATTCTATATGTATAAACATATATATACATGTGAATGGGGATGATGGATGGAAACACAGTTAAAGAGAGAGAGAATTTTATCCCCAGAAGAAAACATTTCTGATTTTAATAAATTTGCAAACTTTTTTTTCAGTCAAAAAAGTTACTTTATTATCTTTTAAATGACACAATAGAAATAGAAGTTAATCATGTCTACCTAACAGCACTTGTAATATTTTTCTCAAGTGTTGATAAATCCGCAGGTTTGTTTCCTTGGACTTAAAATATAATTCAACTTTTAAATGCAAAATGAAATGTATTTGCTGGTCCTTTTTATGATCATATGTATTAAGACAACATGATTATACTGTCTTCTGCTTTTCAATTGCTATCACCTTCTGATTTCAGGAAGAACAACCCCAAGAACTGGGTGAGTCATATTTGCTTTTATATCTTACGCACAGTAAGAATTCAACCTCATATAGGTGAACAGTAAATTAAAAATAATAGATTCACATTTGAATAGCAGCTGGTTATGTATAAAAATATACAAAAAAGTAACCTGTAGCAATAAAAACTGGCAAGTAAATCATTAATGATTCATTTACCCATGTTATATTATTATTCAGATATAACCGTAAAGGCAGTAGCATTCACAAAATGAAATATAGAAAAAAAAAGTTAAAATTGCCTCTTCCAAATCTTCAGCCGTCTGTTAGCAAAGAAAAGTTTTGGCATCTTCTTATTCTTTTCCTTCTTCAAAGCTAAAGTCAACAAAGTAAAAATAAGTATCATATATCTCCAGCCCATACACTCACTTTAAATCAACAGTGCCGACATGCTTACCAGCTCACCTCAAGTGTTTTTAATGATTATAAAGTCAGCTTTACTCACTCTCCACTCAAGTTAGTAACTTTCTACCTTTAAAATGCAAGGATACAGCTACTGTCTATTGTAGCTAGACAGCATTAGCATTTGACAAAACTGACCAGTACTAAAATGCTATTTATGTAGAAGTAGTCTTGAAATGTCAATATGCTATTAGGAAAATGGATACATAAAAATATAAATTTGCTTATAAATTATTTATAAAATTAGTTTAAAAATGGAATGAAGAAAAAAATCATTACCTTTTACACAAACATGTTTGCAATCCTTCATGTTAATAAAGTTATTCTCATTCCCTCCACAGCCAGTATAGGTGAAGGCCTCACAAGCTTTGTGTCTCGGATTAAAATAATAGCGAGTCACGTTAGCCGAGCATAGTCCTTCATCTTTTGGACTATAGCAATATGATGGACCTTTATAAAAAAAGAAAATAAAATTAGAAATGCAGTAATACCAGAATTAATAAGTTGTGATTACTGAAGTAACTGAAGAAAATCTAATCCCATAGAAGCTTCATTCTGAATCCAAAATATCATACTAAACCATTTAAAAAGCGTGTCTCAATTTTCAAGAAAGCTTACATGCTATACTTTGCTAAATCTAAAATTTTCATAAACTGGAGAGAATTTCTTCCGAAGCTATGTCGTTGTATCATTTGAACGTGTAAAAAAATTGAACCCAAAGAACAGATATGGTCTGGTAGAAATGGGCTATGTTTCAAGGGCTGATATATGTCATGCTTTAGTAAAGTTTCTTGTGTTGGTAGGTTTATTTTAAATGTTTTTATCAGCTCTCCTTCCACTATTAATCAAGAATGCATGTATCTATTTCCCAAGTAGCCACTGGAACATTTACATTTACACAAAAAATTTAAGGAAACACCAGCAACCACCATCTGTCCATTAACTCAAGATTTTACATTTTGAACACAGCAAATAGCTATAGAGCTCCCTCAAATCTCTGCCAAAGCAAGTTTTCCTTGTTTGTTAAGTTTGTATATATTTGTGTATGTCTGCTATGCCGAGGGAAAATGCCTGTATTGTCTCTCTCTACAAAAATGCTGCCCTAGTAACACATCATTTTTAGGGAGTGAGGGGGTGAGGATGTAGGTAAGAACAAAGAAGGGTAACAAAGAAGGATAGAAATCTCTTTGTCCTGCAATTTGCAGTTACTAAAGGATACAGAAATCTAGCCAAAAACTTTAGATAGAAATTTTGAGTTTCACCATCTTAAGTCTGTATATATTCCACTGTCTCCTATAATAAGTGATTCCAAACCTGAGGTCATGACATTCAGAATACTGTAATTTTTATGTGTAAATTAAGTAGATAAGAAATAGTTCTAAAGAAACAATCCAGAAGAGGAAGCAAAAACTAAAATCATGCATGGCTTTGTGACTTTCCAGCCCTGAGAACTTGGCAAGTCATGAACTTCTGGTAGCCTGTCCTCTCATATGTAAAAATGGGAATAATTCTACTTCCTCACAGGGCAATTGTGTGAAGATCGACATCATACTATATGTGAAATCACCAGAACACAAGCCATGTAAATTCCACATCAAATTGTTGATTTTTTTACTCCTAAAGTCTTAATAAAGAAACAAAATAGAAACACCATAAAAGTAGTATTTACTTTTTTTTGGTGCACAGAAGCCCATACAGGTAGCCTCATCTGGGAACCTGTTCTCATTGCTGTGACACCCGCCAGATAGGAATTTTTCACATGTCATGGAACTGAGATTGAAGAAATACTCTTCTCTGGGCTCTCCACACTGCCCCTCACTGACTTCCAACCTGCAAATTTTGGGAACTTCTAGGAAAAGGAGGGCATAAAACAGTGTTAGTCAAAAATTATCTTAGTATTACATCAAAACTTTACTATATTTTCAGAAACAACTGGGGAGAAAACAGCATCACGTTTAGTACTGGGATAGTAAATCCCCAAGAGACTTTTCATTAATCCAGTTATTTTAGCTTTTTTTTTTTTTTTTTTTTTTTGTAACAGTGGCTCCAGACCTGAGTCAGCCAAATGTAGTGGGAATTCTCTGTTCTCACAGGGTGTTCTGATTTTTCTACACATGAAGTTAATTAAACTTATTCACACGGATGGGTATTTTCCTTTGGCTTACTTCCCTGAATTGCAAAGTCCCATGTTCTGTTACTGGCCTTAACAGATACAATAAATATAATTAAAGTAAAATAGAAAACATTATCATGAATCTCCACTATATCCCTGTACTAAGCCAAAACATGTTTGGGCATCCAGGGACAAAAGGAAAATTTATAGTTAGCTAAATCATACTTTAATAATAAAATCCAGTGAAAGTATTTCAGATTGATGGATGATCGACATGAGGAAACAGTGTCTTCAAGGAGGCATAAAATTAAATTACCACCAGCCCTTCCCTGCAAGGAGCGCGCAAGAGTTCTGAGCTTGCGTGCAACAACTTACTCTCTATCCTCCAGCAAGCTTCATCGCAGGCCTCCCAAGTTTCGAAATTGTTGTCGTTGCCCTCGCAGCCCCCGTACATGAACTTGCGGCAGCTCTGTGTGTACCTGTCGTAGTAGTAACTGGGGATCCGGGCCCGGCAGGGCCCTTCGTCCGGGGGCAGGAGGCAGATCTCCGCATTGTTTCCTACAGGAGGGTCAAAAGGAGAGCCTGAGAGAGGGAAGGAGGTCAGCCACGTCTCCCGTCTCCCGGGAAGGTAGAGGCTTCCCGGGGGAGTTCTGTTCCGAGCAGAGGTGGGGGGGGGGGGGGGGTTGCAGGAGAGAAAGTACAAACTTCGGCGGGAGTGCCTCTTCCCACGGCTTTAGACTCCCTGTGCGGCAGGGGCCCGGGGAAATCCGGGTGGAGAGGGCGGGTGCTGGGGGCCCCACTGCCACAGCACCCTCCCTGCCTACCTCAGCGGAAGCCCGGCGCAAAGAGGGGGGTCCCAGACCAGCCCATACCTGGTGCCTCCTGAACACCATCTCCCAGCACGGTCCCCATCAGGAGCAACGGCAGAAGTAACAGCCCGAGAGGTCCAGTAGGGTCCATGGTGTCCGGTTCAATTGGCCCTCGGGGTGAGGCGTTCCTTGAAAGTCCCGTTGGAAAAGGGTGCACAGAGTCCAGCCTCTAGGCGGCCTGGGTGCCGACGTGCTGGGTGCTTGCTTTATGTAGTAGGGTGAGCCGCCTCCGACCCCGGACGGGGCGGAGCGTGCCTATGCGGAGCCTGGAAGGGAGGCTGATTCATGCCCTACTGGGCTGTGTGACCCGCCACAGCAGGGCGCTGGAAAGTGTTCGGGGGAGAGGAATTCCCCACCAGGTTGAACCTGCCTCTCCCAAACTTTCTCTCGCGGCCTGGCGGGGGTGGCCAGATGTGGCATTGTGTCAGTGATGGGAAGTCGGCAAGCTAGAGGGAAATGACCTGGGGGTGATTGCACAAGGTTCCAACTTGCAGCATCACCCTGAAGCCTGAGTCCATGTTCTGAAAGCTCGAAATCCAAGTACTGCAAGGGCAGAAAGAGAGTGCGAAATTCTTTGGGCTGAGGGGAGCTTGGCTCATTGCAATAGATTCCTTCATTAGATTAGAAATTTGAGTATGTATATTTATTTACATTTATATGTACGTACCCATTTCAATCAAGATCTAATCTCCATTTAATAAAAGGCTCATAATATCTCAAGTGTACAGCACTATTCCAAATCAAGAATTTGAACATTTACAGCACCCCAGAGCATTCTCTCATACCCTTTCCCAGTCAGTCCTTCCCATCCCAGGCAGGGGCAACCACTTCTGATCCCCAGACGTCTGTTTTGCCTGTTCTTGAATCATATGCAAATGGAATCCTAAAGTATGTACGTTATAAAGTTTTGTACTTCTTTGGCTCCACTACTGTTTTTTTTCAATATATGAAATTTATTGTCAAATTGGTTTCCATACAACACCCAGTGCTCATCCCAAAAGGTGCCCTCCTCAATACCCATCACCCACCCCCCATCAACCCTCAGTTTGTTCTCAGTTTTTAAAGTCTCTTATGCTTTGGCTCCCTCCCTCTCTAACCTCTTTTTTTTTTCCTTCCCCTCCGCCATGGGTTTCTGTTAAGTTTCTCAGGATCCACTTAAGAGTGAAAACATATGGTATCTGTCTTTTTCTGTATGGCTTATTTCACTTAGCATCACACTCTCCACTTCCATCCACGTTGCTACAAAGGGCCATATTTCATTCTTTCTCATTGCCACATAGTATTCCATTGTGTATATAAACTACAATTTCTTTATCCATTCATCAGTTGATGGACATTTAGGCTCTTTCCATAATTTGGCTATTGTTGAGAGTGCTGCTATAAACATTGGGGTACAAGTGCCCCTATGCATCAGTACTCCTGTATCCCTTGGGTAAATTCCTAGCAGTGCTATTGCTGGGTCATAGGGTAGGTCTATTTTTAATTTTCTGAGGAACCTCCACACTGTTTTCCAGAGTGGCTGCACCAATTTGCATTCCCACCAAGAGTGCAGGAGGGGTCCCGTTTCTCCACCCCCTCTCCAGCATCTATAGTCTCCTGATTTGTCCATTTTAGCCACTCTGACTGGCGTGAAGTGGTCTCTGAGTGTGGTTTTGATCTGTATTTCCCTGATAAGGAGCGACGTTGAGCATCTTTTCATGTGCCTGTTGGCCATCCGGATTCCACTACTGTTTTTAAGACACACCATGTTATTGATAGTTCATTCCTTTTAAATGCTGAGTCCATTCTTCCAATGTTTGAATATATTACAGATGTCCTGTTAGTGGACATTTGTGTTGTTTCTAGTTTGGGACTGTTAGGAATAAAGCTACTTTGTGTGCACACACAGCTTTTATTACTCTTTGGTAAAATATTTATGAATGTTAAAAACTGCCACTTTTCCAAATTGATTATACCATTTTATACACCCCCCCCCCCCGAGCCACGTGTAAGTATTGTAGCTATGTTTTTTGAGCTGGAACATCAAAGTCCAAAGAGAAGTGGGCTTAGGGGATCACAGATTCGCCCCTTCCTGCACATTTCCTAATTGTCAGTGCATCTTTATTAAAGTTCACTGCTCCTTTAACATGTTAGCCCCAGTCTAACCTTTTATTTACACAAAACAAATTATTCACATTTGGTTTTCACATAAAACGTTAAAGATATTTTTAGAGAATATTTTAATGGGTTCTCTTGATGAATGTGTCTTCCCTTCCTCCCCTTTTTCCTCTTGTTGTATTTAATATTTTCGAGAGAATAATTATTCCTGGCTTCTCCTGAGGGTCTGGATGGAGTTTACGGGAGTTCTCTTCCAAGTTTCTGAGAAACACTATGCTCACACTTAACAGTCTGGGACATTTTGCACACTATATCCCTCGTGCCAGTTTTCATTTATCCTGATGTCACAGCATAGGATCATATTCTTAAGAAAACTAGACTCTTCTGGAAATATTCAGTGTTACTGATGCTGTCAGATTACCAAATATCTGTGATTAAGACTGACACTCCAAGATATAGAGATAAATGTTTAACAACCAGCTCTCAGGAAGGGGAATACTGGGAGGGGGTGGGCGGGGGTGGTGTTTTTGGTGTGTATAGTTTACTGATTTCCATGGTATAAATGCTCCCATCATGGCCAGTTTCAGGCTACCAGAGTTGGAAATAGATAGGTACAGTCAACCCACCAGAGCCAGCGTGAGCTGGCTTTAGCACACCAACTACTGAAATAGCCAGCTGGTTTGGGAAAGACACATTCCTAGGAGAAGCAGATTAGACCCTCTCTGTACCTCTCAAATGTTAATAGGAGAGGGAAATTTTACCAAACGGCCAGTATCACATTCAGGGGAAAATTCAACTTCAAATCTATCTATTTTCATTCTTCTGAGTATGATTACATATATCTCACACGTGGACTAAACTAAACTAAAGGACTGATTCAAACTTGTCATTCAGCAATGGCTGTTGTCACATCTGTTCTTTGTTCTCAGGTGCTGGTACTTTTTGATCATCTTTTGCTTCATATAAAATGAGGAATCTTTTGGATTAGGGCAGATTGTTTTGGGAAATTGCATGCTGCAATGGGAAAATGAATTTTATTCCTTGCTCCTTCAGACAAGTCACATAAACTCTCTGAGCCTCAGTTTCCTTATCTGTAAAATGGGTAAAATGACTCTTCTTGTTTACATGTGTGTTATAAGGATTAAAAGGCAAGTGTGTAGGCACGCAAAGAGATGTGCTTCAGCTTCTCACACACAGGCCCAGAATCCCATTGAGAACCTTGGCACAAAACTTTAAGATCGAGTATCAACCATAATCAGGAAACAGCAACATGATCAGACAAACAGCAATACAGTCAGAAAACTGGCCTTGTAAGACTGAAACCTGTGACATTGTTCCCACCAGCTCTCCTCTTGGCTGAGCTCAGAGGCTACCCCTCTGCCTGGGAAGGTGTCACACAATCAGATACCTATCCATGATGGTTTCTTCTGGGGAAATGAGCCTCAGGATTCTTTCAGCCAGAGCAGTGTACTTAGTCCTGCTAAGTACTCAGATATGCTGTGTTACAAACACATGGAGGGGAAGGGGAAAGGGCCAAAACCAGGCTTTTCACCCCTCTGTGGTGTAGAGTTTGTGGACACAGGTCAAAATTCGAGTTCAGAGATATTCTAGAAATGTTAATTTCCTTCCTTTATTCTGTGTGCTGTAGGGTGCATCTCTTTTTTATAAGTTTATTTATTTATTTTGAGAGAGAGAGAGAGAGCAAGCAACAAGCAGAGAAGGGGCAGAGTGAGAGGGAGAGAAAGAATCCCAAGCAGGCTTCATGCTATCAGCAAGGCCCTACTCAGGGCAGGGCTCAATCTCACAACCTTGAGATCATGACCTGAGCCACAATTAAGAGTCAGATGTTTAACTGAATGAGCCACTCAGGCGCCCCATAGGATGCATCTTTAACACCCCTGTGACCACTGAGCAGAGACAGGGAAGGAGAATTGAACAAGTGAAGACAGGTAGAAGTTTGAGATTTTCAAGCCAGGTTATCAGGAAGGAAATTACTCCCCTTAATTGCAAAACACTTCAGTATTTTTATATCCATGAAAAAGATACCTTCCAATATAAGGGGAATCTAAATTTCCTGGGACTACTTTAAATTAATGAATTTATACTTAGGACCATGTGGAAGGGCCAAATGACTACTACAATCAGCCTCCATAGGGACGTCATATTACTTCTATATCCTTAAACTAGTATCTAGGCCAAGGGTTACCACATAGCAAAGGAAAAGAATTCCTTTATCCAAAGTCAACAGGAAGTGCAAGGCTGGAGGGAACTGGGAAGAACAGTCACCCAAATTGATTTGTCATTGTTATACCAAGTAATAGCTTTAGTAGCTGTGGCCAGAAAGTAGAGGTTCAAAATAGTTTGGAGTTCTGTAAAATAAGGCATGGAATTCTCATCATTTGAATGCTAAAGGAACTATCAATATCATCTATTCCACTATTTTCACTTCACAGAATTATAAATTGAGACCTGGAGAGAGAAAATGGCTGGTCATGTTTATTTACCTTAGTTGTTGGCAGAGACTAGAATCCAAGTTCTGATACGCAGGCCTGTATTCTTTCTAAGCCCATACATGGGCTCTTTCTACTGTACAAGGCATTGGAGGAAAACACTAAAAACCAGAATTGAAGCACACAGAAGCTACAGTGACTTCAGGAGCACCTGTGCATGTGTCAGATCCTTGCTTCTGTTCTTTCTCACCACCACCACCACCCCCGACCCAGTAAAAAATGGATATGAGGTTGATTTGGAACACATTAGCTCCTAGAATTCCCAGTCCTGAAGTATGATGTTCTGTCTTTTGAGAGCCACACATGCTTGGACTGTCATCATGAATTTTAGGAAAGGATTGAGGCAGATGGTCCTCCTCTCTGTCAGACACCTTAGAGAGAGGTGGCATGGTTAGCTCATGAAGGAATGAGGAGAATTAATTGAGGCCAGTGATTTGGGGGATATGTATTATATAACATAGTCACTTAAGGAATTACACCGATAACTCCTTAGTAAACAAAATTCTTGCTGCCTTTTAGGTTAAGCCCTCACAAAATAAAATCTGAAATGAATCCAGCTGGCTCTAACAAGAAGTTTACACATTTGATAAGAAAGGCAGTTAATCTTTTCTGAGAGATTAGGGATCACGAGGATTTTGTTAAAGTTTAGGCAACTCCTTCACCAAGAAGGCGTTTTTCTCGCGAGTTGGACCACATACGAAATGTTTACTCTATTGCGCCCTCTGTCGGACATAGAGTGCATCTGTGAGTCTTCTATAATAAGATGGAGCCACATAAGCGGATGAAACCTTCCCTATGCCTAATTTTATTATTCTTGTTCTCCTTAGGGAGAACGAGATAATGGAGTATTTAATATGTCTTGTACCATGGTCATTTTTTCATTCACCTGTTTTTAAAATAAGCAGAATTAATATTTAACATGTGCCAAACCTTGTGCTAGGTGTTTGGGATACAAAGACGAACACATTAGGGATCTCATAGCATAATAGGGTAGACAGATGAATATCACATAACCAAATTGCAATATAGTGTTTTTGGTACAATATTGAATTATGTACTAGGTTTTATGGGATCATAGAGGAGGAAATAACATTTTAGCAAGAGCTCAATTCAAAATAATAGGCAATCCATATAAACATATCTAACATTGTATCTTCTATGCCTATGGGACACAGAGACTCATTCTTTCAACAGCTAGCTTTTTTGGTTGGTTTTTAAAGATGCTGTGGCTCTAGCAAAGCGTTGCCTTCTGTAGGAAGGTAGAATCTCAGAAACCCCCTTTCTCTTCTACCCAGATGTATGTTCCCTCAGCTATCATGCCTATCTAGGAGGCCGACCATCTTTTCTCTTGCTCAGGGTGCTACATATTTAACTATGTAGGGCATCTAGAAGGTTGGGACAAATTTGGGACTATTTCATCCAAGATGTTTCAGGCACAGTACAGTCTCACCATCTGTCCAAAACTCTAGCCTGGGCTACCAATCCATCAGAGAGTGGCATGTCAGGAAGTGGGGAAGACAGAGAAAATTGTCTCTAACTCCTGAATATCATGTGGGAACCTCAATAGCAATAACTATAATGATGAATGTGATGTTTATTGAGAGTATACATTGTATTTTGCATACATTAGCTCGTTAAATCTCCCACAGTAACCACTGAGGGAAATACTTTATTCTCCTCACTCTGCAAATGAGCACTGAAACTTCAGGTGAATATGTGTGTTGGCCAAAGCGATACAGCTAGCTCAGGCAGTCTGAATCCCGATCCCGTGTTCTTACTCACTGTGTGCACTTTTCTTTTTCTTACATAGTAGTGGGGACCCATGTCAGGCTTCTCATATATAACACTTCCTCATGACCTTAGTTCAGTACCTGGGCAATTTTATCTCAGATTTCCTTTTTACTCAAACATAAAGTTTATCACTGAAAACAAATAGATTACTTTAAATACAAATAGATACAATTTAAATACATTGCTGTAATGCTCCAAGAGAAACATCTGCCAAAGTTAGTAATCAGATTAGAGGATTGAGAGAGTTAATCACTAAAGTCCTTATTTTAAGGGTTATATTTAGCAGAAAGTAATGGACCTTGACCTTTCTAGTCTAAAGACACTCTTTCTTACAAAAATATTGTCATTTTTATGCTCTAACCCAAATCTCATGTTAGTTACACATTACTTACTAAAATGCCATAAACCCTTCAAATGTTCATTTGTTCTGGTTTTGTGTGGAAAAGCTTTTGTATCTTAAATCACACAGGAAGGACAACCTGCCATTTGGGGGTGGGGGGAGGCGGTAGTTGCAGCTTGAAAGGGCAATACATCTCCTAAGACTCTTACTAATTTTTTTTTCTTTCTTGACTATTAGCCAAGGAAAACACTGAGTGAAACTGAAAGGTCTGTATTAGGAGGGAGTTGAGTAGAGTGGCACGGACCAGGTCTACTGAAGGAGCCAGAGAAGTGTGAGTTGTTCCTACAGGTCAATGGGATCTCCGGCATTCTCTGTCTTCCTGTCTCTTACAATAGAAGTTATGCCCTGGTCCAATCAGACACCAGCCCCTTAGCAACTGCTCTGGGTCTTTTCCCCTCTTGCCTTCTCAAGGACTTGACTCCTGTCACTTTTCTGTAACAACAGTGCTTCATCCCAGACTGTTTTCATCCCAAACTTAAAGTTCATATTTAACTCTCTATCCCTTTTCAGTTAGAGCCTTATTTCACTGCTCCCTTTTCCAGCAAAACTTACCAGAAATGTTTTCTTCACTATCTGCTACAATTCCTTATCTTCCTTTCTTTCCACATTGCACTCCAATTAAACTTCCATTTCGGGAAGAAGAACAGGAAGTACTCCTGTCAAGGGCACCTCATTATGTTTCCACATCTTACTAGACCTCTCAAGTCATATGACAACCAAAACAGCTGCCCCTAAGGTCACCAAGGACCACATTTTTTCCATTTACCTTTTGTCTCAACAATGTTTAACAATTTCAAATCTTTCCTCATCCTTGAAATGCTTTTCTTTTAGTTTTTATGACACCACATTCTCTGGTTTTCCCCTATTTACTTGGTATTCCTTCTCAATCTGTCCTTCTCCTCTGCCTGCCCGTTAAAGGTTGGGGTGACTCAAAGCTCAACCTTGAGAACTCTTCTCTAACTGTACTGTTTTTCAAATGTATATTCATACACACACACACACACACACACACACATACGTATATTTGTGTATAGTCTTGATCTCACCTCTGAATTCCAAACACTTACCTCTACTTAATATCTGTATTTGGATGTCTAATAGACATCTCAAATATTATGTGTCTTAAACTGAAGTCTTAGTCATAAACCTTGATCTTCCTTCTTTCTGTCAATGACACTTCTATGTAGACTTTCAAGCCCAAAACTGGAATTACTCTTGACATGCCCGTGTCTTCATCACCCAACCCATCAATAGTCCTGTCGGTTCTACCTGTAAGTCACATTTTTAATCTGCCCATATTTCTTTATGTCCATGGCCACCAATATAGTTCAAATCTATTTGTTCTTAAGGGACCATTGTGTTAAGTTCTTACATAAATTCCCAGTTTCCACTTTTGTTCCCCACTCAGCCCCACACAGCAGGGTATTTTTAACATATCAGAGCATGTCACAATACCTCACTTCAAGATAAAATCTAAAAGCCCTTCATTAGCTTCTCATTTTATTCCTCACCATTCCTCTGAGTGACTGTATGTGATCTGACTGCTATCTCCCTTACTGACCTCACCCCCTCACTCTCCATCGAATCTCCCTCAAGTTACACCGTGTTCTCTATTCTCCTAGTACAACAAATTTGTTTCCACCTCAGGTCCTTTGCATGAGATCTTCCTTCTGCTTAGCCCTTCTCCTTGCATGAAATGCTCATCTCCTTATCTTTACTGGCTCCTTCTTGACAGTCTTGGTCCCACTGACACTACCTCTAACCATTCTATATGATGTTGCTTCACATAGCGGTCACTCTTTATCATAACCTATAGCCTTTATTATCTGATATCACTATGTTGCTTCCTTTTGTTTTACTTGTCTTTTCATTATATCTAAGCTCTGCAGCAGCAGGGAACTTACCTGTTGTATGCACCATTGCATCCCAGTGCTAAGAGCAAGAGTTAGAAAGTAGGAGCTTATAAATGTCTGTGAAATAAACAAATTACTTATTATACCTCCCCTAGCACTTATCACAATCTAATATATGGTACATTTTATCTTGTTTATCGTCTTTCTCCCTCATTAGAATGCACATTCCTCATGGGCAGTGTCTTCTATATTTTTCTCTGCTCTACCCTCAAGCATCTGGCACATAATAGCACTCAGTAAATATTTGCTGAATGAATGAATAAAATGTTAGCTATTTTTATAGTCCCAAGTATAATTACAGGACAAAAAAGAATAGTACAAGATAAGAAAATTTATAGCCATATGATTACAAATTTGTTGTACATAATACAGTGGATTTGTTTCTGAAAAAGTGTCAAATTCAATGTTTATAAGTCAAAATATTTAAAGTGTGCTAGCAATATTTCTGTTTCAAAGAATGTGCGATTGGTCCTCTATCAAATGGGGGACTTCTATAAGTAATTTCAATAATTCCCCCTAATATAGCCCTTATAAGTTAAATATTTTATTTTATTTTTTTACTTTTTAAGTTTTTTTTTGAGAGAGAGAGAGAGAGAGTGTGTGTGTGTGTGTGTGTGTGAGAGAGAGAGAGAGAGAGAGAGAGAGAGAGAGAGGAGAGGGAGAGAGAGCAGGAATGGGGCAGAGAGAGAGAGAGAGAGAGAATCCCAAGCAGGCTCCGCACTGTCAGTGCAGAGCCAGTTGTGGGGCTCAAACTCACGAATTGTGAGATCGTGACCTGAGCCGAAACCCGAGAGTGGGATGCTTAACTGACTTACCCACCCAGGCTCCCCATAAGTAAAATATTTTATCAGGTTCCCTTACTTCAAAATATGCTTATCTATAATGTGTAAAAACAAACAGAAAACAGGTAGATTTTAAACTTTATACTAGCCCACTTTAATCCTAGAATAAATCAGCAAGAATCCTAATGGAAACGCTGAAGATATTAAGCGTGAGACACTTAAGTTACTCTACACAGATTTATCCTCCCTACATCCCTCCCCCACACCCACAAAACCAACTAAAACCATTAACAACCTAACATATTTTCAAAAGGCCCTGGAGGGGGCAGTATTGCCCCCACTGAGAACACTGCTGTATTGATGGGGCACAACTCTGAGATACTTCCTCCCTCTTCTCTTCCCTTTGCCGGTTTGGACCTTATTTCTTCTGATGGTAGTGAAGGATGGAAGAAGAAGTAAAAAGGCAAATATCTTCTACTAGGGTATGTTTCTCCCCTGAGTTAGCCATAAATTGCTACCTTAGCTTGTTGGTTTGTGTCTTCTGTCCTTCCCTTTTATATTCTGGTAAAGATAGGGTGAGTAATAGGTGAGCTTGGTAATAGGGGCAGGGGCAGTTATAAGATCTAGCCCCTCTTAGGACTTTCCATAGACAGGTGAGTCAGCTTGGAAGCTTTGAATATAAGTGACCCAGGTATGGGCGGGGGGGGGGGGGGGGGGCGGGGAGGGGGGGTAGAGGGGGGGGGATATGGCAGAGTGGGCTTAATGCCCTTTGTTTTCAATTTTGTGCTTTCTTTCTGTGTAATTCTAGAGTATGAAAAAGCAAACTATTCTTTTACACTAATTTGAAGAAGGGTAACAGTGTGCTGAAAACAAAAACAAAAACAAAGATAAGTATGCTGGAGTCGAAAATACCCCAGACCAGAAAACAAACACTTGTGTTATAACCCCAGCTCGTTTGCCACCCATTGTATGATTTGGGGCACTTCAATCTCTGGACTGCATTTGCTTCATCTGTAAAATGGGATAAGGCATGATTAGATGATGCCACATCTAAATTCATTCTAACCTCTCAGTGCAACTCTGAGCCTTTGGTCTCCATGCAGACAATATACACTGCCCTTCTCTGTGTGTTGGGGTGTCCTTGAGGGAGGTTAGAGTTTTGATATTCGCTCTTTGAGTTTTCTCATGCAAGTCCTGTGGCATCAAATTTGGCAAGCATTCTCACATCTTCTAAGATTCACCTCCATCAAAGGAAATGTGTTTTACTTAAAATATTATTAAATATCGTGAATCACAGCGTTTTAGAGTTGGGAGATCATTTGTTAATAATGTTAGAACTTTGCACTTTCCTCTGTGTCTAGGTGAATTTTTATGACGTAGGTTGCAAGTGACTTTTTCAACTTCAAGATCCTCTTTTATGTATTGAACAATTCAGGAGAAAGGACATAAAAGTTATGAAAGATATGAATGCTCTTATAAAGGTCCTTACAACCCATTGTGCCTTAGATTTTTTAGAAGCAGAGCCTAAGGCTTTCCTTGTTCAAGTGACTTATCAAGGGTGGGCTCTCAGGAGAAACCTCTGAAGGAGGGTGGAAAGCATGATGAAGCAGAAGTTAAGCAAAGTTGTAGTTTCAGATGTCTAGCTGATCCTGATCCCATGGGGAGCTCTGGAAGGTTCTCAATCATAAGGTTGTTCTGCCCAGAGGCAAGTGGTCTGAGCTATTAGAACCCCACTTCAGCCAGCCATGTGCTACCCGGGCCAGCTGAAAGCATAATCTCCCAGACATCACCAGCTGAAGTGTTTTCCATCAGCCAAGAACAAACTTACGCGGAAGGCTTACCCTTGGCAGTCAACACCTGCAGGTGTTGGGGAGATGAATACCCCACCCTGGAAAGGGAGATCTAGGCAGGGTACCAACAGTGTCTGCTATGCATGATATTAAATGAATGAAATTATGTCCACATGATATCCTTTAAGAGCACTTATAAAGCTACCTATCAGCAAATGACATGTAGGATAACACAGTCTGAAAACCTGGAGGTACCCAGCTAACATGTACTGAGCACTAGCTCTGTACTACATACTCTATGTAATCTTTATTCCTCTCAAGAAATCTACAATGTAAGTAATAATATTGCTTCTATTTCCTAGTAAACTGGGGCACAGAGAAGTTAAGTAACATGATCAGGGCCACACACCTATCAAGAGCCAATGAGTGACTATTTCATTGGCAAAAATGGTAGGGATTCTCTAGAACAGAGAAAATTCAATTCTAAACCCTGTTCCAAATCAAAACCTCTTAGATTGGATTCATATTTTAACAGGTCCTAAAGTGATTTTTACACACATTGAAGTGTCAGAGCCATTACCAAATGGAATTAGTTTTCCAAAATGGAGAAAAGTTGTGCAAAGGCCAATGTCAACAGCTGAAAATGATCAGCAGAGATAGATACACTTGTGAATGGTTATAGATAGTCTAAAGGTAGTGAGAAGAAAGGGGAGAATAAACTTGAGCATGGGCTCTTGAATACGAGGCAATAATTACATAGGAAGGAACAAACTTTTTGTTGTCATTGTTTCTTAAAATAGGAACAAAATAGCAAAAAAAAAAAGTATAGGAAACATTAACTTTGGGTACTGATAGAGTGTTTTTTTCTATATTTGTGCTGGCATTTATTCCTAAAAACATACTAAAATGTCTATTTCTGGGGTGCCTGTGTGGCTCCCTCAGTTAAGCATTGGACTCTTGGTTTTGAATCAGGTCATGATCTCGTGGTTTCATGAGTTTGAGCCCCACGTTTGGCTCTGTGCTGGCAGTGCAGAGCCTGCTTAGGATTCTCTCTCCCTCTCTCTGACCCAACCCCACTCATGCTGTTTCTCTCTCAAATAAATAAAAACTGAAACTTAAAAAATAAATAAATAAAATGTCAATTTCCCAGAGAACAACAGTCTATTATAAGACTGAGAAAGGAAATAATGTTTCCTCAAAGGGTTTAGAAATGATAACACTGTGTAAGCACAGGGAAATAAGTTAATTTCTGATAAATTATTAGCAGAATATTTTTATGTAGATGTACAATGTTTGCTGAAATAGCATGTGACCTGAATGTGTCTACTTTAATAAAAATATATCATTATAAAAATTGGACCAGGGAGACAAAGGAGAAAAAAGAGAGGACCAAAAAAGGAGAGATTGTAAGTGATGCCACTTGTCTACAATGAAATATTTTCCAGACAGTTGCATATGGAACTGGACAGTTCCAGCAACTGGACAGTTGCTTATCTTCCCCTTTTCCCACTGATAAAATCAAGGAGAAGAGATGTCTGAGAGTGCAAAAGATCCTTCTTCTATGATGACCATCAGTAGATCAGACCCACTATGCTACCTTTAACCTGCTCCATTTGCTCATCGTTGTTATCCAACGCATTGACAGTTATTACACACTTCCAAGTATTGTTTAGAGTAACATGCTAGTTTATTTTTGATTAATAATATTGTTTGCTGTATTTCTACTCTATTGGTTCATAGTTCAATCTATTATTTGTAAAGAACTCATAATAACAGTTTTTGTATGGTTCTCTGTTAATACCAGATTAAGTACTCTAGTGATTTAGGGGATTAATGGGCAGTCCTCAAAATGACCTCAAACTAATTTAAATGACATAAATCATATGATGGAGGGCTTTGGTGTTGGAGAAGAAGGTTGGAGACCCAAATTTTTTAATTGTGTCAAAAAAAAAAAAAACAGGGAAAAAGAGAGGCTTTTGGTGTTGCAGATTACATATGATTAAACTGACCTCTCCCCACAAACCTACTAGCAGGTGTTTAGAGTCCAATGCTTGGTTTAATCATATTAGTGAAGATTATAAAGGAGCTTTAAAATTGCAAGGCTAGCGTGTAGTGCTAGAATTGTTCAGAGAGCGTTCATAAGAAATCCATTATCACAGAAAACTAAAACAAAGAAAGAATTCACGTGGTAAGTTAAGAGTGGAGGGAAGTGTTGGCTAACATTGGCTTTAAACAAAGGCCAGCAATTCAGGTGCACGAACTATCTATTTTTTCAGCAGGCAAAAGATGCCAGTGATCAATATTGAGGACCTGACGGAAAAGGACAAATTGAAGATGGAAGTCGACCAGCTCAAGAAAGAAGTAACACTGGAAAGAATGCTGGTAAACTGCTGTTCTCTTTTGAATTTTATTTTAAACTGTAGATATAGTAGGAATACTGGGTCAGAAACCATTGCAGGGGAGCAGAATTTGCCACCCCAAAATATGTTCCTTTGGCATAAGCATTATTTTAGGCTGATTATTTTTAAGAAACAGCAGATAGTAGAGAAGCTCTGGAAACCATGTAAAAGCTGCCCTTTTGTAAGAGACGTTTACAGTTATAAGAGAACTCTCCATTTGTAAGGGTGTCTTCTTCTGAGAAGGCATTTAGAGACTTAGGATTTAGAGAAGACTCTAAATCTCTAGAAACTCATATCAGTAGAGAAGGCAAGGACTTAAGTCCACTTGATTTAAGTGGGTTTTTGATGACTGCTTTTCCTGGAAACCTCCCATAACTGGCCTGCTCCCCATATCCCCCAACATCTTTTGTCTTCAGCTGGAGGTGGTATTTAAGGGGGTATCTTAGGTCATTTTGGAGAGGTTATTCATTCTCCTGGGTCTCTCCCATATATGCAGGAGGTACACGTTATTAAATTTCTGTGCGTTTTTCTCCTGTCAATCTGCCTTTTTTTATTATAGGGGTGTCTCAGCCAAGAACCTAAAAGAGTAGAGGGGAAATTATTTGTCCTCCCCCACACCATTTACTGGAGAAGCTCAATGTAGTTAAAAATAAATTGTTCGGGTAAAAATTCATCAGAGATTAAGGAAGTTAGTAATCATAATTATCTCTTGATTAGACTATAAATCAAAGATTTGGCAAACTATTTTTCATAGACCAAATCCAGCCTTTAGCCTGTTTTAGTATGACCACTAAGCTAAAAATGTTTTTTTACATTTTTATAGAGTTGTTTTAAAAAAGAAAGAAAGAAAGAAAGAAAGAAAGATGAGACAGAGGCCATATTTCAGTTAAGCAGTAAAGTGAAGCAATACATATAGGCATTTTATTTTTACTTTTCTAAATTGATAAGCTTCTCTTTATTTAATGCAATAGTTTGATGTTTAAATACTTTTAGCCAAAACCTCATCCCCTCCAGCACTGTCATGGCTAGTAATGAAGGAGTACATTCTATTCCTTCTTTGCAAACAAAAATGAGTTCAAGCACAAGAACTCACTCGTTCCTCCTAAAAACGTCTGACAGATCTTAGAAATGGTTACCAAGAGTTCTCTGCTGTTAAAAGAACCAGAAATGGCAAAGGAATAAAAGTTTCCTCCAAACAAACAGTGACTGAAGCTTGGAAGATGTAGATATGTATTTTAGATCTCTTCATTTTAGGAAAGTAAGTAGAACAAAAACTCCTCCATGAGTAATAAGAGTATGTTTTATATTTTTTCAAACATTTGTTTTATCAAGCCAGAGCAAAAAAAGGGGGAGTAGTTTGCATTATCTGTACTTTGCTCAAAACTCTTACTCCCAATAAATATGGGAATTTTGGGGTTTTTTCCCCTTTATAATTGTCTCAAACTTCCCTGTTGCCCTTTCCATACAGGCAAGACATATTTTGTTGTAAAAAAAATTAAATTTATAATATCATGAAAAGCTTGGAACTCACAACAAAAAAGTTAAAATCTTTATAATTTAGGAAACATAAACTTTTGGCATAAAGGAAAGTTCTTTTTTCTTACTTGAAACATCCAAAAGCTGTTTGATTACTTATATCTTCAGGATTATTGTTTTGAAGGCAATTTGGTTGTGTTCATGTTTATTATTCACTTATGGCAAGCTCACCTGGGAATTTTTATTTTTTTTTAATTTTGGGTAAACATCACATACATCTTACCATCTGTCAGGTTTGGGGGTTCCTTTTCCCTACTACTCAATGTCTCCTCGCTCTTGGAAGTCAAACTAATTTAATACCACCCTGCCCAAACCACACACACCTACACACAACCTACACACACACACACACACACACACACACACACACACACACACACACACAGAAATTTTAGGTCCTGAACCGACATTTCTGATACAGGATGGTATAGCATCCTTCTAGTATGGTCCAGTGGATAGATATTGGAACCATATCCCTGGCTCAGATTCTGGCTCCACAGCTTTCTCTCTGTGGAACACTCACCTGAGATATTTTCTGTAAAATGGGAATAGTAACAAAATCTAATTCAGAGGACAATTGGGAGGAATAAATGGGATAATATATAAAAAGCTCTGAAAACAATACCCAGGACATAGCAAGTTTTTTCTGCTATTATTACTACTTTTTAAATTATTATTGAAGTCTGAGACCCAGACTAGTTCATAATATGCCTCAACCTCTTTTGCTATCAAGGCACTATTGTCAGAATAAGACAACTGCTTGCATCCCACTTTTAGAGGACAGATTTGCAATGACTATATGTCGATTCAATGGGCAAAGATTGAAGATACTCTTTGTGGTAATAGCTAAAAATAGCTGCCATTTGATTGAGAATCTGTTGTATGCTGGGAACTGAATGGAACTAGTGTTGCTGTTCCTATTTCGTAGATGAAGTAACTAAACCTTGGGTGAACTCTCCGAACTAAGGGTCTATTGTGGGTAAGTGGGTAGAGCCAAAATTTAGACCTGGAGTGGCCCGAATCGAGTCCATGCTTTCCACAATGCCATATAATCCTATATTAAACTATCTATACTTATAATAAGCTTCACTGAAATACATTTTGAACAACACACTCACATGGGTTTTGGGTAATTTATTGCTCCTTGTAGCCCCAGATCCTAGTTAGACATTGTCAAAACCAACCCCTCACTGACTCCAGAATTAGAACAGCAGTTAAACCTCTATTCCTGACATCTGATTGGGGCCCAAAAAGCTGGTGTTCAGAGAAGTATAAAAAAAAGTGAATCTACATGCACCCCCATGTTTATAGCAGCACTATCAACAATAGCCAAAGTATGGAAAGAGCCCAAAGGTCCATCGATGGATGAATGGATAAAGATGTGGTGTATATATATATACATATATATATATATATATATATATATACATATATATATATATGTATATATATATACACACATTATATATATATACACATAATATATATATATATATATATATATATACACACATACATACAATGGAGTATTACTTGGCAATCAAAAAGAATGAAACCTTGCCATTTGCAACTACGTGGATGAAACTGGAGGGTATTATGCTAAGTGAAATTAGAGAAAGACAAAAATCATATGACTTCACTCATATGAGGACTTTAAGAGACAAACTAGATGAACATAAGGGAAGGGAAACAAAAATAATATAAAAACAGGAAGGGGGACCAAACAGAAGAGACTCAAATATGGAGAACAAACTGAGGGTTACTGGAAGGGTTGTGGGAGGGGGGATGGGCTAAATGGGTAAGGGACACTAAGGAATCTATTCCTGAAATCATTGTTGCACTATATGCTAACTAACTTGGATATAAATTTTAAAAAATAAAAAAATAATAAAATAAAAAAAAATATATATATATAGTGAATCTAAATCTTAGTTTTGAGAAAGAACAAATGTGAATCTGAATTACTGCATATTTTAAAATTGTATATAAACTCCAATTGAAGGAGCCATCTGACCAAGGTCTTGCCTCAGTTAGGAATGATGTTTTCTAATATGTACATAATGAGTTTACAGAGTTAAAAAGTAATCTTAAGTCTTATATCTAATGTTGCTGGAAATTTTCATATAAAAATAGCATAAATATTTTATTAAAAAAACACAATACCTAGATAGCTTATGGAATGGCCACCTAATGGGCTGCCGGAAATGAAGTAGTTTCATGTTAATTTCATGAATGATGTATTAAGTGAAAAGGAAACAAGCTGAAAGTTAAAAGGAATGACAACTTGATCCTGTGTATATATGCATGCATATGCACGTGCGCACACACACACACACACACATTTGTATTTATATATGTTATAGAACATTGACTCTTTCTAAAAAGTGGGTTAAATGTTACATGGATCATTCAGGCTCTGGCTGAGCCCATTAAAGTACTAAAGACTGATTTTTCATGAACTCATTATTATAATAGTGCATATGAGGGAAGATCAATCTCATAAAAAAAAAAAACTCAGTTCAACAAATACTTATTTATGGAGCAGCAACTAAATGCAGTCTGTGTTCTCGATACATGTGAACAAATCAGCCAAAGGTCCCTGACCTTTTGGAGGTCACCTTCTAATGCACTGTCATCATCAATCATTGTAAATGAGTTTAAAATAACATTACATGTGTATACTTCTGAGAATCCAGGAGCAGTGATAAGCCTGGAATTTAACAATTATTCATTCCCTTCCACCTTTACAGGTCACATTTTTGGAAAGAGGAAAAATATTCAATCAATGTTCACTCTGGTGAACAGCTATTCCTTCTTCTCTCCTAGAAAGTACATACGCATTGGCGGAAAGCAGAACCACATTTAAAAGAACACAAAAATTATAATAAATACATTCTTGGATTCTGCAGCATTTGTATTGAACCAAATGTGTCATTTCTTTCTCTTTTCCTTTAAGGTCTCCAAATGTTGTGAAGAAGTAAGGGATTATGTTGAAGAAAGATCTGGCGAAGATCCACTAGTAAAGGGTATCCCAGAGGACAAAAATCCCTTCAAGGAGCTCAAAGGAGGCTGTGTGATTTCATAAGAAAAAAAAATCCTTGGAATATCTTGAGCTTTAATGACAGTACTAGTTTTTGGTCATATATAAGAATTCTATTAAGCATGTACGTAAAGCTTTAAATTTGTAAATATAAACTTTAAATAAAAACTGGGATGTGATAATGTATAAATCTGTTTTTCTTCAACTGTTTAGTACAGTGAATTTTGATTGACCTTTTTCTTTTAGCGATACGTACTGTTTCATGGGGCGCCTGGGTGGTTCAGTCGGGTAAGTGACGGTCTCAGATCATGATCTCGCAGCGCAGTTCCTGAGGAAAGGTCATAAGAAGCCAGAAAGTTCTGGCCCTGGCACTTCACTGCCTCTCTGACTTTGGATAAGTTACTTAATCTTTTTAAATCTCAGTTTCTTCTGCTGTAGGAAAGAAAGAATAATGGTTCTATCCCCTTTTACTTGGGGTTAAATATTACACTAGAGTGATTACGGCATTTAGTGTACCACCTGACACACAGTAAGACCCAATAAGTGTTAACTAGTGTTACTGAGAAAGGAACTAGATGCATATCCAGAATCCTTTAAGATACGTGCTATTCCATCCCATCTCTAAGAAGACTGTCACCAATACGGTCCTTTTTCCTATAGCAGCGTAAGAGCAAAATGGTAGAAAAATAGCTTTGTTCTGCATCATCTTCCTAATCAGTTTCCTCCTGGCATCTTATTGAGTTGACATAAGCCAAATCTCACTACCTTTGTGCTAATGACTAAGATAATTTGCCTCTGTTTCTGTAACAAATGATGAGTGTTAATTACCCCAACTTGGAAACTACTTTTGTTGTTACTGTTTCCTTATCCTATCTCACACGTACAGTGCTATTTTTGGATACGTCAGTGATCAGAATACAAGGAAATGCTAATTGATGTTCTTTTTGTTTTATTTTAATTACTTATGGGAGAGGGAGAGCGGCAGGGAGAGAGAGAAAGAGAGAGAATCTTAAGCGGGCTCCACGCACAGCATAGAGCCTGACATGAGGCTTGATCCAAGGACCCTGGGATCACGACCTGAGACGAAATCAAGATTTGGACACTCAACTGACTGAGCCACCCAGGCACACTGATTGTCATCCATTTTTTGAAAATTTTTTAAAAAATACTCATTTATTTTTGAGTTACAGAGAGAGAGCACAAGCAGGGGAAGGGCAGAGAGAAAGGGAGACATAGAATCTGAAGCAGGCTCTAGGCTCTGAGCTGTCGGCACAGAGCCCAACGCGAGGCTTGAACTCACGGACACTGAGATCATGACCTGAGCCAAAATCAGACACGCAACTGAATGAGCCACCCAAGCACCCCTGTCATCCATTTTAAAAACAAGGTAAGAATTATCTTTATTTGGTCTGGAAGGGAATGTCAATGTGGTCCCAAGTTTGTCTCCTAGCACGGTGCTTTCCTACTCTGGTGGTAGTAAATGCTCAGCAAAGATCTGCTGACTCCTGCTCAACCCTTTCATTTTGAAATAGAGGAAATCCAGGCTCAGAGAAGTGAATTGGCAAGTTTCTCAGGTCCAGACTCCAGATCTCTGGCTGCATGGTTAACAACACACTCTATCACATATAGACATGCTTTCGGTATTAAGGGATTCCAGGATAAACTATTGGATAAACTACCCTTTCCTCAGCAGAAGCTCTTTTCCCCTGTTTAAAATTATAAAACTCCTTTCCAAGCACCCCTTCAGCACTGCCTGTCTTTGTGTTCCACTCTATTTTCTTCCATAGCTCCCACCACCATCTAGCATACTATATATTTTACTTGTTCTACTTGTTGAATTGTGGTCCATCTCAAGGGTTTTTCCATGTGCAGTTTGATGCAAATTAATGTTTATTAAGTGTTCCATTTATTTCCCCCCCCCCGATTAAAAAAATACAGAGTCCTTGCTATGGCACTTAGTAACACGCATGATCCTAACCAACATCTCTACATGCATGGTCCTAACTAACATCTCTAACAACTGGAAATAGATCTGAGAGCCAGATAATTCTAAGTTAAAGCTTTGGTTTGTCCACTTTCTACTTCAACTCTTTGAACATCATGAGTTTTTTTCATGTATAAAATGAGAGCATAGGATGGATTCTTATATGAAAATTTAAAATCACTTAGAATAGAGATGAGCAAATGAGCAAATGTCCTCTATTACAATAAACCTTGGAGACTTCCTGTAGCCAACAAACTTAACTATTAAATGACCACTGACATGACACCCCATTTCCCCACCTTCTGCAGTTTTAGTCTTATTGATCTCTCCACCTGAAATGTCCTCTTCTCTAACTCACTTCAGCCTTTTGAATCCTACTCATTTCTGAGACTCACTATAAACTATCTTCTCTGTCCCTCACTCCATCCCAAGAGTATTCTGTAAATCTTTTAACTCATTTAACATCGCTTTGCTTTCTCTTATTACAGTTGGTATGGTTGTCTTGATCTCAATTCTGTATTGTAAATTCCCCAAGCCAGATGCTCTGTTTATTATTGAAACTGCCATACCAACTAATAAATTGTCTCTACAATTTAATTGACTAAGTGTTCAATTAAAAGCAGGAAAGGGTAATACTTTTTATATTGGATAATTCAGAATTCTTATTAGCTTAATTGAGGAATAAATCGACAGTAGGGTAACATTCGTGTTGCTTAAAAATACAGATTGTCAGCACACCTGGGTGGCTCAGTTGGTTAAGTGTCCGACTCTTGGTTTTGGCTCAGGTCATCATCTCATGGTTTCATGAGTTCAAGCCCCACGTCAGGCTTGGTGCTGACAGTGCAGACCTGCTTGAGATTCTCTATCTCCTTCTCTCTCTGCCCCTTCCCCCACTTGCACTCTTCCTCTCTGAAAATAAATAAATAAACTTAAAAAAAATACAGATTATCTGCAGAAGTTGGAATAAGATAAAAATCATAGAAAGCAGTGACAGAGAAAGATGGTTTAGGAAGAAGGATGTGATAATCATGACTGTTCCACAGGCTATTCAGCTACAACAGTGAGTGACCTTTTTTTTTTTTCCTTCCAGAAGTTGTTATTTCAGGACCATGGATTACTAGGTAAAAAGGAATGAGGTAAGATTACAGGGAAACAAAAGAGACTCCTGGCATAGCCTTAGCATTTGGCTCTTCAACAAAACTTCCTGGTACCAGTAGTGAGAATGAGTTAAGTATACATACTGCAGTATATACCATTTGAGATACTTGCACGTTGAGGGTATTTTGTACACATAAATGAGGTTAAGCTTTAGCAAGAAAAAAAAAAGTTATTCTAATTTGGATTGATTTGATTTGAGCCAGATTTGAAAACAAGGCTAATATCAAACTTCCTAAATTCTTAAAACAATATTAACATGAAGAAAACAGTAAAATGAGTAATAAGAATGACCAGTTAAATGGAAATTAAAGTCTTGTATTAGCACAATTGATAAATCATATTTGATATGAATTATAAGTAGTTATTAAGATAGTTGGAGCATTAGGGGCACCTGGGTGGCTCAGTCGATTAAGCATCTGATTCTTTTTTTTTTTTTAATTTTAATTTTTGAGAGAGAGAGCATGAACAGGGCAGGGGTAAAGAAGGAGGGAGAGAATCCCAAGCAGGCTGTGAGCTATCAGCACAGAGCCCAAGGTGGGGCTTGATCTCACAAACCATGAGATCATGACCCGAACTGAAATCAAGAGTCTGAGGCTCAATGAACTGAGCCACCAGGGCACCCCTAGATTTTGACTCAGGTCGTGATCTCAGATCATGAGATCGAGGCCCATGACTGGCTCCAAGCTAGGTATGAAGCCTGCTTAAGATTCTCTGTCCCTTTGTCCCTCCCCAGTGCACTCAAGTGTGCTCACTCTCTGTCTCTCAGAAAAATAAAAAATAAAAAGGATAATTGGAGCATGAGACACAGGTCATCCTCTTCATATTATCTCCATCTAGAAAAGGAAGCTTATACACACAGTTGAATGGGTCAGTTGTGAAATTTTCCATGGGATTGTTATAATAAGTTGAAGTAAAATAAAATGAACCAAGTGCATCAAATATTTGTTAAATATGTTCCTTAAAGAAACCATCATTTTAATGGCCTAAACAGTCATCATGAACTTTATAAATTCCAGAAGAGCAGAATTTGGGAAATAACCTAGTTTATTTACACTAACAAAACAGAGGCAGAGAGAATATATGTCCTGTAAAAACAAACAAAACAAAACAAAACATAAGATAAAATAAGACCAGAATCCTGGTCTTTTTGAGTTCAACCTAGCATTAAATCAACTCCAATATAACACTCTTGATATTTTCTTATATAGTTTCCTTTATATGCATTTTTAACAACATACTTAATACATTCAGAAACATAGCCAAAGAATTTTTTCTTTTTTTTTCTTTCCTTTTTTTCCTTTTTTTTTCTTTCTTTTTTTTTTTTTTTGCATGTCAAGGTAAATATTTCATGGTCTTTGCTCTTTTATACTTTAAAAGTAGAAATAGGGGCATCTGGCTGGCTCAGTTGGTGGAGCTTGTGACTCTTGAACTCCGGGTCATGGGTTCGAGCCCCATGTTGGGTGTAAAGGTTTGATAGATGATATATAGGTAGGTAGGTAGGTAGGTAGATAGATAGATAGATAGATAGATAGATAGATAGGAAATAAACACATGGTTAATTTTCTTAAGTAGTTTTCTTTAAAACATTTGTCAGAAGATAATGGGCTAATAAAAGTTACTTTCTGGTTATACTTGTTATTTTCATTGCAGAATGGTTTGTACACATACTATTTTGTAAAAAAAAAACAACAATCATAACTTCTATTACTTATATGTAAAATATAAGTAAAAAGCTAACATTACGTTTGGATATAACTGATATGGATTTTAAAATCTGTTTATCCAAACGGTTTTGTTGGTAGAACATTTCTGTGAGAATACACAAGAAATTGCCTACCATGGTTGCTGTCTGGGAGGTACATTCCATGCTAGGGATGGGGGCTACATGCTCTTCTAAAAAGTGTTCCCAGCATCTTACCATGTAAAACCAAATAAGACAGTTTTCAGAATGTTGTGTGGTCATGGATTTCAGCATTTCTCAATTCATTTTAGTTTAATCAATTAACTAAATATGATATTAGGACCCTGCATTATTTGATAAGAATAAAAACAAAAAATAATAATATGTATTTCATCTCTAATTTAAGTTTCATAATACTGTGGAATAAGTGAAAGAACCACTGTGGTTTTATAAATATTTATCACTGCATGCAAGTTGATGATTTCATAGAGAAAAAATTTCCAGGCTAAAATAATTCGGCTTTTATGATTTGGACCAGAAAGAAATACATTAAGTTACTTAAGCAACTTATTTAATTTGGGTGCTGAGTTTATTTAATTTGGGTCACGTTAACTACTTTCACTAACTTGTTTAAGTTATTTTTAACCAACGTTTTAAATCTGAGCAATGGGGAATCAGAAAATACAAATTGCTTTTGGAGACAGATGTTAGTTTTTTGTCTTGGCTCACAGCTTACTAACAGGGGAAAACTTTGGCAGCTGATTTGACTTCTTTGAGCCTGGGAGATCCTGGAATGTGTGGTATTTCAAATATAGAAAAAGAAACTCCTAAACAGTTTGCTTTGTGAAAGTGATTTATCAGATGTAGATACATACATACAATTAGAAACAAAACATACCTTGGCTCATCCACCTCTCCCCTTCCCCGTCATATATTGTATAAATTAGAAAGCCAAAATCCAGAAAAAATAAATAAATAAAGGACTTTTCCAGCGCTAGCCAGGGACAGAGCTGGGACTAGACCCAGAGTAATCACCAAGTGGTTTGTTGTCCTTCTTGTTCCAAAATATTCATTGAAGATAAGTGGGTGGAACATAGAAATTGTGAGCAAACAAAACCTCTGCTCACAAGACAGGGAGTGACAATGGGTGTCTCAGGTCAAGTGCCCTGAAAAACTCAGTTCATGCCACCACTCTTGAATCTGGCTCTGTAGGCAGGAGGTAATATCTCCAAAAAGAGAAATATCTGACTGCTTGGGAAGGTTTCCTACCCTTAATGCTTTATTTTTCTTCTAGTCTGTTGACCATCATTAAGAAGGCTTTAGTTTATAGTCAAGGGAAACCTTACATTGCAGGTAAGCATTTGTCATAGCAGACACTTTTCCTGGCAGCAAGATGAATACTGCTTTGCAGATAGTGGAGAAACCAATACTTAGTGAATCTGCTGCCTATGTCCAGAAAGGTGCTGGAGCCAGGAATTCAAGACCCATGGTGTCAACAGTCACCCAATCCTTGGTTGATAGGGAGTGGAGAAATACTTTCTGGTAAGAACTTTAAGACTGCTGCTTCTGTCTTCTCTAGTATCATCCGTGTGTCCACTAAATCATTACAAAACATTCCGCTAAAGAAAGAACAAAAACTCTGCTGTGGAGGATGCAGACGATTGCCAGAAAATGGTCCTGCAAGTTGTAAACAATATTCACATCCCAATGACTCCTTGATCCCCCAATATGTAAAAATGTATCAGGCATGCAACCCACTGGGTCCATCAACAGACGTGGTGGGTGTTTCTGAGATTACAGGTCAGTTTCACTTTCCTCTTGGGCCTTTTCTTAAGAGTTCACATTTCCCACAGTACACATGTAGATTAACTGGGGAAAAGGAACATGCTGTATATTTTTGAAACTCTTGGAGAGGTGAAGGGTCGTTATTTCCTGCAGGGTAGTGTCCTCCTTTTCTTGCTTCACAAACAAAACCCGGATGTGACTTGGAAACGGAAAACAAAACAAAACAAAACAAAACAAAAAAGGAACAAAAAGTAAAACTTTACAGTTGTTTCTCCAGGAAAGTGGGTTAGTGCAGCCCCAACCCTCGGGCGGCAGCCCTGGCCGGTCCCGCGCGGGCGTGGCCGATTCGGGAGCCGGCAGAGGGCCAGCATCCCGCCCGCCCAGAGATCTCGCAGCACCGAGCTTCTCAGGCTCCCTCCCAACTCTACCGTCCCCGGGCTCGCAGGGCCCGGCCACCCGGGGTCGTGGGAGCCCTAGAGAGATCCTAGGGCGCTGGGCAGGGCCAGCACGTGGAGAAGACCCGGGGACAGCTGAGCTCTCAGGGCTCTGGGGGCCACATCGGGGAGGCGGTCCCGTCCTGAGCCGGAGGGCGGGGTGCGAGGGCACCACAGTTACTTGGGGACGCGCCCTGGTTCGCCGCACTTCCAGCCACTCCACTTCCAGAGCAGTCCTCGGCCCCAGCTCTGGGCTGAAAATGCCAGCCCTTCACATCGAAGATTTGCCAGAAAAGGAAAAGCTGAAGATGGAAGTTGAGCAACTGCGCAAAGAAGTGAAATTGCAGAGGCAACAGGTAAATTGTCCCAGAATATTATTCCCTTCTCTGAAATGAACCAAGGGTGGTTTTGCCTGGTTTGTTACAGTAAAACACTACAGCTTTTTTGTTCTTTGGTTTCTCACTCCTCCCCGCCCCCCCCCCACCAGCGTCTCTTGAAGTGGGGCTTTGGTTGTACCTGGCAACTGCCACTTGGTGTGGGGAAATCACAAGAGGGAAAGGAGAGCGCAAGGATCCCATGAGTTAATTCAAAGCCAACTGGCACAGCATCTGAGCTAGAATGGGGGACCATGGACAAAACAATTCTGCCCGCTGTTAGACGGTTTTAAAAACTCAAATTATAGGAAGAAGGCAGATGGCTATTTCATTCCTTGATCTTTTTCATTAAGGGAAAGACTGGTATTTAAAGGTGTTTTTGTTTTATCACTATTTAATTCATCACAATTTAGGTAATTTGAATTACATAGTTTTGAATTTCAGGAGGCCTCTCCAGAGGTATGCAATGAACAGTTCACTGGGGCTTGGAAACAAAACCTTACAATTCCTATTTTTATTTGTTTGTAACTCTCATCCCTTTATATTTCCACTTTGTTTTAGAAGTACGCACAATGAACAAATACAGCATTTTTACACTTATATATAAGTAAGTAATAATACATATACTGATGTGCATTTGAAAACTCTTTTTAGTGATCATGATTAAAAATCTTAGAGACCACTAAAGTGGATTACAAATTCAGTGAGAACATATGCCTCGGTGTTCAGAAGCCTCCACTGAAATTTGTTGGGGATTTTGTAAATTTTACTTCAATTTCTTACTGGTATTATGAGCATGCATTTCTTCCTTTTTTCCTCAATCAGGCAACCTGTAGTCCGGGAATAGGTTTTAGGATAAATATTTTTTAAAGGAAATGCTCTAATCCTTTCTCCCCAGCAAAAAATAAAAATAAAAATAAAAATAAAAATAAAAATAAATTAATTTCATTTTTCTATGGTTTAATACTAGAAAAAATTAAGGAAAAAATGGAAATTAAGCAGGTATGGTAAATATGCTCACTTGCTTTCCTGCTCTACTTATAGTAAATCTATTCATGACACAGTCCTGTTACTCAGGATGAACATTTTGAGTGATAATTGGAAGATGCAGGTGTTTTTGAGTTTTACTCTTTGTGCATTTCTTTTTTCAAATTTAACCTTTCACCTCCAAATCCCTATGCTTCCTAGATTTTGGAGTTCAAAGTTATTTCTATCCTTGTTCAAAGTTTTTGTAGCTTTAAAAATACTGCTGTGTTTAAAGGAAAAAAACAAAGTTATAAGACCCAAACAATAGGGTAATTTCTTGAAACTTTAAGGGACCCATTTTGTGGATGGCACAGTGCAGTATGTGTTGGCCGCTTAGATTTTTTTCACACATTGCTTCGTGAAGTAAAGCATTGTACAAAGTTGTAATATCCTAGTAACAGAGTGTGCAGAACTTACAGGAGAAAAAGAGACAAATGTCTTCTAGGTATTTTAAGCTTCAAATTAGAAATCGGGCAGGAGCCTGGGTGCAGCTGACTGTGTGGAAATTAAAGGTATCATTCATTACCCTGTTCCTCCCTGGCAGCTCCCCACCTCCACTCTTGAGGACACACCCTGCTGGATCTGTTTTCCAACTCCAAGTGTATGCCGAGGGCGAAGAAAACATGAGGGATAGCCTTAGGGGATACAAGGAGAGGTGTCTAAATCCTAATAATAATACTCAAACATATGTTATCAGACACTTTGAATTATAGAGTGTTAGTGCTATACAAACATTATGGTTCTTAGAGATCCTTCTGTGCTTTCATTTTTAAGGATAAAAAACTGAATCCCAAGGAGGCTAACCACCTTCTTATTTAAGACCTCGGAGATAATAATAGAGCACTTACTGAAACACATGTGTTCTGATGCCCAGTTCATTATTCTGTCAGTAAATTGTTCATGTCTGAGCTGTGTGCTCTGCTCAGGCCAAGGACACAAAATTCACAGGCTGAATTCTGGCTCCAGCTAATTGTTCAAACCTATCTTCTTGATCGTGGAAGGAAATGCTCAGAGGAGTAATTATTCACTTTCAGAGGCTGCAGACCTCTTCGGAAACTTAATGAAGAAGCCTCTGTAAGAAAGACACAATTTGGGGGAACTCTAATCTTATCCACAAATAGCTCTGGGGAGACAGACCCCAGGTTATGGATACTTGTATCTGTACTTCTGACAATTCACATAAAATGCATGCACTATAAATGTCAACAACAAATAAAAGCAATTGTCACCTGAGAGGGTGGCACTTGAATAGATGGTTATTTCTCCACATTTTAAGTCATATAACTACATCAGCTGGTTTTAATTTTTTAGAACAGTGGTCTTTACACTGTGTGCAAAGAATCTTTGGGGTATGGGAGTAAGATATTACAATTTCTACTTTTGGTTAGATTTTAAGCCTCATCATTTGACAGTTTCCAGTTTATGTTTTATAATTATGCATTATGTATTAACACAGTAGCATCTGTGCTTATTTATAAGTAAATAATTACATATTATTTATAATTATATGCATTTGGGGATAATTATGCAAACGTGTTTTAGTGATTACCATTGAAACAATTTGAAGATTGCTAATCTAGATTATAAACTTAATGGGAACAGTTTCTTAGGGTTAAGAAGTCTATATTAGAATTTGCTAGAGCTTCTGTAATTTTTACTTCCAATTTCTTACTCATAATGCAGACCTTCACTAAGACACTAGTCCTTCTTTTCCTTGCCTTTTTATTCCTTTTTCTTTTTTAAACTCATTCATGCAACCTATTTCTAAAGGATAGAGTTTCTGAGGAAAGTATTCAATCCTTTCTCCTTTGTAGGAAAAGTTTCAACTAATTACATAAACACAAGAGTCTCAAATAAGCCTAATAAACCTCAGATAAATCTGTTGCTATGATCATTGCCCTCCAGCAGTGGGAAAGGATTCTGAACAGAGACACAAATGGTATGAATAGGCAACCTCAACCTTCCCAGCATCAGGCCTTCTCCAGTGTTTCCATCATTTTTTAAAATTGCAGAACATGGCACACGCCCATAATAAGTGAGAATTTTGGCAGGATGCAGCCCAAAACATTTGGGGATTATCTATTACTGCACCTGTTCATTAGCATGGGAAATTGAAAACGGGGTATGTTTCAGTTCTTAAAATATTATGGATACACCATAATTGTATTTTAGCAGTGGCAGGAAGTCATATGAGGCACAATGGATAGAAATTGCTGGGGATGATCTGTTTAATATGGTGACTTTCAAACTTTTTGGCCCTCACCATAGTAAGAAAGGTATTTTAGATTGTGTCATTCATATGTAGCATATGTATTACACATGCTTTGTGCTAATATTTTCGTATTATTTCATTTTTTAAAGTGCTGGCTGTACTCAATTAAATTAATTTCACTAAAGTGTAGATGATCTTGACCTAATTCATTCTTTTTTTTTTTCTTCTTAAGGTGTCTAAATGTTCTGAAGAAATAAAGAACTATATTGAAGAACGTTCTGGAGAGGATCCTCTTGTGAAAGGAATTCCAGAAGACAAGAATCCTTTTAAAGAGAAAGGCAGCTGTATTATTTCATAAATAACTGGAGAGAAATTTCATCCTGAGTAGAAGAACTAGCTTGTTTTGGTTTTCTGAAATAAAACCAAAATTCTTTTCAAAGAAAGAAAAACAAAATTTAAAGACTTTCTTAAACACTTCTATTGATATGATTATGTATAAAAACTGTTTCTCATCTTTGCTAACTACACACCCTTTTCAAGAGGGCAGAGAGTATCAAACATACAATTATGGAAATAAGGACATTACTTGTGCGTGACTCACCTCTTTTCAGTGTATTGCTTGATGCCTTAAATAAAGTTTTTTTATCTCTGGAAAATGCCTGTTGGTGATTTAAAAAGTGTTTTAGTTTTCTTTGTTTTGTTTTTGTGTTTGTTTTTTGCATTTACTTTTATGTTTTTCCCCTTAACCTGTCACGTGCTTGGGACATGTATCAAAAGTTTAGATGATTTGATCAGGTCTCCAATCCAGCTCTCTCTACTTCAAATCTCGGTTGGTTTACAGTGCTGAATTCTGACTTCTGGGATGTTTTTTACCTAACTGTAACTCTTAGGAGTGAGTAGAATTCCTAACATTGACAGGAGCTGGAGTCTCTGAGTCAGGAGCCACTTTAGTGCTTCCCAGGTTTATCATCAGGCAGATCTTGTTCAAAGTGTTGCTGCAATAGTGGCCTTGGGAAAGGGCCAGGTTTGGGGTGCTGGAGAAATACCCAGAAGGTCAGCACTGGTATGTCCCTCCTCGGGGAGCTGCATCTCCCACAAGATCTGCAGGTCCTGGGTATGGCGACACTCCAGCTCTGTGGCATTGGCATGGACACTTGGCTCTGCACCTACTCTAACCAGCCTTTTCCAGCAAGCCCAGGCCAACCATACCACCTTTTCTTCTCCTCCAAAGGGACCCGTTAGTCTTTTTCCCTTTCTAAAATTAGCTTTGACTTCTCATCAATCTGTAGGCATTCTTCACATAGTTTGACCATTCAGCCTTTGTCAGTGATAGGTGTTGCAAATAACCTTCTCTGGTCCATGGCTTAACATTTCATGGAAGGATGGTAGCTGCTATAGTTTTAACCCATGGGTGCAATGCACCAAGGTACATGACCCACTCAAGTACTTTATGAAGGTACCCGTAGCACTGACCTCAAAGAAAGGGACCTTTCTTCTTTGAGCATTTCCCCCCACCTCCATTCTGTTGAATGGAAATTGCTCAAGGTTTCGGCCAAAAGAAAGACCAGCAAAACCCTTACAGGTTAGTTCCATTCAAATGGGCTTAGTTATTACCTTGCCTTGCAATTTTAAATGTGACACCAGAAGCCCAGGTTTCTCCTTGACTAGGTTTTTTCTCTTGCCTAGACCCATACCTTATCAAACCAGAGAGGCATTTGTGACCTCTAGCAGCTTCCTAAAGCATAGCAACCTCCTTGCTCTAAAATTACTTTTTTTTCCCCTCTCTGAGAGGGAACAGGATGCTCCAGGCTTTTGAAAGAGCAGGTTACAGCAAACCAAGAGCAGGGACTATTTCCTTCAGTTTCCTTCTGTTTTCCAAGTGTTGACGCCATTTGGGATTACTGAGAACCCAGGGATAATTTTAGCCCAAAGCATGATCTACTCCAAGATGAGATTTAAGAACAGTAAAGGCATAATTTTTCCAACAGCCAAAGAACAATTAGTATTGGAATGTCATTTCACATTTAAAGTGGCCTGAGATTTTAATGGTTTCGGGCTTAGGAAGTCTGACTTTAATGAGCCATTCATTTCTCTCAAGTCATGGGGTTTTCTTGTGTTGCATGAGGAAACAAGCATCTATTCTTGTTCTTGGTCGGATCAGATCGCCTGCTTCCTTCATGGAGGGTCAGATCAACACATTCATCCTGTAACTTCTTGAGAGTTGTGCATTAGAAGGCTATCCATTTATGTACACCTCCAAGTCCTAGCCTTGACTTTTCATGTACTATCAGCCAGATGACAGCTTAGCCCACTTTTGGTTTTTCCTTAATAAATCTCCAATCTTATAGATGTTTCCACTAAACCTAATTCTGTTTTTTTTCTTACTGTTTCATCACAGTAATTCAGCAAACATGTAGAAGTATAATAAAATCCTCTTGATTTTCAAGTGTTCAACTGCTAAAAACTTATTAGCTTGTATTAGGAAGAAAATGAAAAATATAGCAACTATATATTTGGGTTTATTATAAAAGTAACCTTTAGTGAGTGGGAATTTGTTAAGTAGAATTTAAATCATGGGTTCAATTTCTTCCAAGTATATAGTTGTGTTAATCATTTGGTATCTGATTAAATAGTGACTATGCTTTGTGTATTGAGACTCAGGTTCTATGAACTCATTAAATTAGCAAAATTGGTTTTCCTATTTCTAGGCAGAATCTACATTACAAGCTCACTAGTACATGATATTTTAAGATGGATTATTTTACATGTTGGATGCAAACTGGTGTCCCGATATTTTCTAAATTTGCATTTCCTTGATTTCCTGTATTTTTATAGTTGATTTCACATGCCTTTTGACCATCTTCACCCATTTCAATGACCCCAGCCCCCGCCTCTTACAACTACCTCTGTATCTATAAGCTTGGGTGTTGTTTTTAGTCCATAAAAAAGTAAGATTATATATAGTATTTGTCTTTCTCTGTCTGACTGACTTCACTTAGCATAATGCCCTCAACGTCCATCCATGTTGTTGCAATGGCAAGATTTCCTTCTTTTGTTATAGCTGAATAATACTCCATTTTGTATAGATATTCCATCTAATTATAATACATTTTTATCCATTTGTCCATCAATGGACACTTAGATTGTTTCCATATCTTGGCTATTGTAAATAATGCTTCAATGTGCATGGGGGTACAGACGTCTTTTCAAATTAGTGTTTCTTCAGATAAACAGCAGTGGAATTGTTGGATCATATGGTAGTTCTAGTTTCAGTTTTTTGAGTTTTTGAGTTATTGTTTTTCGTAGTGGCTGCACCGATTTGCATTCCCACCAACAGTGCACAAGTGTTCCCTACTCCACATCCTCACCAGCACTTGTTATTTCTTGTCTTTCTGATGAAAGCCGTTTTCACAGGTACAAGGTGATATCTCATTATAGTTTTCACTTGTATTTCCTTGATGGTTAGTGATGTTGAGCATCTTTTCATGTACCCATTTTTATCTGCTTTTATTTGTTTGAAGGAACATTTTAAGGTTATACAGGAAACCAATAGTAATTTTATAAAGTTTTGATTTTTGTACCCTGTAAATGTGTTATCTACTTTAAAAAGTAAAATTAATTTAAAAATAACAAATGGAAGCAAGTTTTATACTTACTATGTTTAGGATTTGGTGAGTAAGTGTATTTTGATATTAATGTCCTATGAATCAGAAATAAGTTTGTATAGTTAACATGATCTAATAGTATATTTTGATCTATTCAGCTTATCCTGATAAGACAAAAATAATAATAATAATAATAATAATAATAGTTATTATAGTCTGTTATATTCATTATAAATGAGTCTTAGAAGGATGATAATCAATGAAAAATAAGCCCCTACTTGTAACAGTCTAGGAGAGCAGGGACTAATCAGAAGGTATTTCTCATTTAATAGGGAGGAGAGGGATGGTCATGGAAGGAAAGTGCTGTGGGATATCTCCTGTTAGAATGAACCCTGATACCCTGCTCTGTGTATCAGGCTGTCCTGACCAGGGAAGACCAGGGCATCATCAGCACCTTTTCCATCTGGGCTACATTCAGTCTGAGGAGATGAATCCACAGACCATAAAAAACCATCCACTGGCACTAGGAGAATGTAGAGACTCATTAATGTCATTTCTTCCTTTTCCTTTGAGTTCACACATAGATTAAGTGATGACCTCCTTTTTAAACCTGACATTAAAGAGTGCCTAACTTCATTGGACAGGAAAATAGGAAAGGGGGATTAAAACAGGTGGTTTATAAATTTCAGAAATTGACCTTAAAGTAATTGTGCAAAAATTACACTTAAAATGGAAGGAAAGATCTTTGTAAAACTAGCAGTCATGAAAAATAATTCACGTTGGCATATATATAAATGTATGCATTTATCTATTAAAAACCCAAAATATTTGGAGCTCTATGTGCCAGGTATTGGTTTAGGCCCAAGGGATATAGTGGTGAATTAGACAAAGTCCTTAACATCATGGGATTTACAGAAATTATAATTAATCAGATATAGGCAGAAATTACAGAGTATATTATGATGTATAGGTTAGGATAACAGGAAAGTGTTTTTTTCTACTTTTTACTGATGACGCTGATGATGGCATAACGATGATGATAGCTTACACAAATGAAATGCTTAATATTTTTTGGACACTGGAGTAAGCCTTTTTACATAGATTATGTCTTTTGATCCTCACAAGTACCTTATTATAGGGAAAATGATTTACACAAAGTCATAGAGCTATTGTAACTGGTAACTGGCAACACAGACCGTGCCTTAAACAATATGCAGTACTGCCTCTCTTACACAAGCCAATATATATGAGAAGAACTATTCGCTCAGCCATTTTCTGAAGTGGTTTTTGGCACGTGTAGAGCCAGCTCCTATCACCTCAGAAATATTTAGCCCTGATGTATGACATAGCATTTTACAGTAGCTTATTTCAGTTGCTTTTACTGGTTGGCTGGTTGGTGGGTGGGTGGGTTGGTTGGTTTCCTGTAATCACAGCCTAACATAAAAATTTTAACCTGTACCAAGTGGGTGAATTTTGCTTTCTTAGTAAAAATCGTATCACACCCTAAATTTTTATAACAGTGATAAACTCAAATTATATACCAAATAACATTTGCTCATTTGCTGATTAATGTAATCTCTCAGTTTAGTACTGGAATCTATCTGATAGAGGCTATATAAATTATGGAAGAGTATCTAGAAGAAAGAAATCAGACTCTGTAAGGACTTACTTTCAGTAAGGACCAAAATTATTGAATCACAGCCCTAGAGAATTGCGTACAGGTACTGAAGAATATTTTCTTTTTTTTTTTTTAATTTTTTTTAATGTTTATTTATTTTTGAGACAGAGAGAGACAGAGCATGAATGGGGGAGGGTCAGAGAGAGAGGGAGACACAGAATTTGAAACAGGCTCCAGGCTCTGAGCTGTCAGCACAGAGCCCGACACGGGGCTCGAACTCACTGACCGCGAGATCATGACCTGAGCTGAAGTCGGACGTTTAACCAACTGAGCCACCCAAGCATCCCGGTGAAGAATATTTTCTAAGAAGTGATCAAACTCATTCTCTGAAAAAACTTGGATGTTTTCTTTAATAAAGTTAGCTACAGGCTTTAGCTTATGTCATCTCATCCTCTTCTTCCTGCCAGCCTGAGACACCATGTTAATGACCCAGTTAACCAGAGTTGGTTTGGGAATTGTTAGGCTGGATTCTCTATGCTATGAGTAGAGCTGTTTGAATCCATAAAAGGTTCTCATGTTTTCATATTGATCAGCATTTATCAGTAAATATCTTCAAATCCCATGTGGAAGCATTCAGATGAACTATAAATATGTAAAAAAAATATTTATTCTGCAGAAGTAGTGTATTCATTCAAGCTTTTATAGCTCTGTTTGGTGTAGCATATGGAAGGAGAGAAAGGGAGTTGGTCTTGGCTTATTGAGTGTTTTGAAATAGTATTGAAACCTGTATGTGTCCCAATCTAAAAGTGAAAAATGAAGAGGAGAGGAGAGAAACATTTAAACATACATTAAATACTTTGAAAACATAGTCTAAAAATGACAGTAAATATTAACATAGGTCACTGATTACTTAAGAACAGTTCAAAGGCCGTTGGTGGTAAATGTTTCATCTTTATAACTGAATTTATGTGTTAGCAAGGAACACCACAACATGGATGTGGGTGCTCTTTAACTGAATACTGAGACTTGCCTTTTTTTCTTTTTTTGTTTTAATTCATCTTTCAAAGATCACAAGCAATTGGGGTTTCAGCTGAGTCTTATTTACATACGTTAATATAAAAGATATAAGGTAGAATAAATTAATATTTATTAACGTTTGGATTTTTCAATTGGGACAGTGAATAATTTAGACATTTAAAAATAGTTTGTTTTAATTTGATTCAACAAATGGGTTAAGGGCCTATAAACATGACACTCTTGGACAAGTTCAGCCAATATTTTTTCTGCATTCTAGGAATTGGCAGTCGAAACAAGTGGTAGTGACATTTATCAAGTCCAATTAATTAAATCAATTTATGTACAAAGTGTAAGTGGATTAAGTGAGAAAAAAGGGATAATAAGTGAATGATTACAGTAAGACTAGGACATTTTCTACCTTTTGGGGGGAACATTTCATGGATGAGGCACAATACCTTAAATGAAGGAAAATAATTTGTAAAGTATTAAACTAAGAGAAATTTCACTTATTGAGTGTAATTTAGCAGATTAAAAGCATTTGTCAAATGTATAAATCAAAAGCAGAAGGAATCTATAGTTAATTGGACATACTATCTTCGGTAAAAAAGAAAAAAAATCTTTGAAATGCTTTTTCCGTTATTGTGGGTAATAGATTACCCAAATTCAATGCCTGAAAACAATATATTAACGGGGTGCCTGGGTAGTTCAGTCAGTTGAATGTCTGACTCTTGATTTTGGCTCAGGTCATGATGCCAGGGTTGTGGGATCGAGTGCCTCATCAGGCCTGCTTGAGATTCTCTCTATCTCTCCCTCTGTCCCTATCCCCTATTCATGCTCTCTCTAAAATAAAATAAATAAAATAAAATAAAATAAAATAAAATAAAATAAAATAAAATGTAAATAAATAATAAATGAGACAATATATTTATTATTGCTTATGAGTCTATCAGTCAGTTTATAAGGGCCTTGTTCTCTTGATCACAGCTAGCTTGATTGATTCATCTGTAGTCACCCAACGGATGAGCTGAGAGCTAACTGGTTAGCTGGGAGTTGGCTAGGGCAAAGTTGGTGACTGGGTTATATGCCTTTCATCCTTTAACAGACTTTCCTGGACTTGCTCTCATAGCGTGACAGAGTTCTGAGAAAAGTGGAAGTATAAAAGGTATCTTAAGGCCTAGAAAAAGAACTAGCACACCATCACTTCCCTGCATTCAGTGAAGGAAGACACAAGGCCAAACCAGAATCAAAGGGAAGAAAAATTGAAGCTCCCTCTTGAGTGTAAGAGCTGCAAAATCATATGGCAAAGGGTGTAGATACAAGGAAGGGTAGAAAGTTAGGGGCAGTTTACAATCTATCCAACACATTGAGTGAGGATCTTGGCCTTGACCTGGGGCAACAGGAAGCCAAAAGGAATAACCTAGGGATACATGGGAAAAGACACTTTGTTAGAATAAAAGCTAGAAGGTTCCGATGATAAGGCAAAACGTGGGATAGTCATGGCACACACTTAGTAATTCAAAAAATTAGGAAGGGGTGGATTAGAAATCTATTGTGAGAGGAGAAGTAGCAAAATGAATTTGAGAGAGTGTCAGTAACTTGACAAATCCTCATAGCTACTGTGGCAAATCCAAACTTCATGAGAAAATGAGCAGCCTCTTGAAAATTAATTTAACTAACTCAGTTTATAAAAACAACAATTTCTAGGAAGTGGAAGACTGAGGTTCTGATTATGCCCTTTTCATCTTATGTTACAGAATAGAAAAGCCTCCTGCAATCTGATGACCTCTTCATGCAGAAGGACTCATTTTCAATGGAGCCAACCTCTGAGAAGTCACAAGATTTATTCCCAGCAACTGACCAGCCAGTCTGGTTGAGGGTAAGGGCTATTATAACCCAATCCTGCCAATATTTCAGAAACTAAAAATATCATGCCACTCCTTGCTCATCCTCTGGCAGCCTGCGTTTCTTTCTAGTCTTTTCCTAATATTCTATCTTAGATGGCTGTGATCAGAGAGAAATCCAGAGAATTCGGTTTGCTGTTTAATTTACAGTCACCTCCCAGATTTGCACTTGTTTTAATTCTTCTGAACATTCTGCTTGAATCTGGACTTTAGAGGGTTCTACTGATACTTCTTTGGGTATTTGTCTGTGTTGGAATTTTTTTCTTGGCATAAGACTTCTCTTACTAAAGTTGAACTCCTTCTCTTTAATCCTGACCAGTGTTTCTGAGGCTTCTGATTCCTTTTATTATGCCTAAAGTTTCTCACATAATTCCTCATACTTTGTTGTAGTTGAAAGAGTGCGATTTATCTGGAAGGAAAAGAGTTTGCAAATACTTTTTTTTTAAATTTTTTTTTTCAACATGTATTTATTTTTGGGACAGAGAGAGACAGAGCATGAACGGGGGAGGGGCAGAGAGAGAGGGAGACACAGAATCGGAAACAGGCTCCAGGCTCTGAGCCATCAGCCCAGAGCCTCACGCGGGGCTCGAACTCACGGGCCGCGAGATCGTGACGTGGCTGAAGTCGGACGCTTAACCGACTGCGCCACCCAGGCGCCCCTGCAAATACTTTTTGATTAGTGTGTAACACAATCACAAGTTTGAGGGCACACAAATCATGAGCTTACAGTCTTCGTGCATCCATTGTGTTGGTAGCTAACTCTGAAAATACGTGATAATTTTATCCTATTTAGAAGGACATTTTCAAAGCAATGGTTAGAGACTTTCCTTCACAAAATTTACTTGACAGCCTGTACTCTAAACTTTGTGTCATTATCATGTATTTGTATAAACTAAAAACTGGATGCAAGGTTATGTATTTGTCACATATTAAAAGGGCCATAAGGCAATAGTATAAATGCCTTTTCCTGAGGTCATAAGTCATATTGGTACACTAGATGGAAGGTTGTCAACCTTTTTCTTTTATGGGCCGCATGGTAACTATACTAGCCTTTACAAGCTATACTATCTCTGTGGCAACTGCTCCAATATGGAAGCAGCCACACACAATAAAGTAGATAACCAAAAGAGTGTGGCTATGTTTCAATAAAACTATTTTTATACAAATAAGCAGTGGCTGGATTTGGCCCACAGGACTCTGCTCTAGTTCAGTGTTTCATGTCATGATCAATTTATTGGAATGTTACCAATAATTTAATAAAAAATAAAGTAAAATAAAATAAAACAAATAACATACCAGCCTACGTTCTATATTGTGAAAGGGTAAGTATTTATCTTTTGAAACATATGTGTTCAGGTCGACATGCAAAAATTCATTTCTTTTTGTAGGTTCCAGTTGATAAAAGTTTGAAAACTGTTAGTCTAGGTTGTTAGAGCTGAAAGTTCAGTTTTTGATAGTATATAGTAAAGACTTTAACCTTGACCAAATTGAGGCGTGGGTTTCCCCTACCTCTCATGTCCTCCCTCCTCCCCACCCCCCAGGTGATCTCTAAGCCCTTTGAATGTCCTAGCCGATAGGAGTGTCTTTGTTTACTTGGGGACTTTGGACCATGCCAGGAAATATAATAATGTGACTTATAGTGAGTCTTGGAGTCTTGTGGTATCAGCTTGATCTCTAAGGAGGCTGGAGACTCAGACCAAGCATGTGGATAGTTGACTGTGGGGCCCCAGTAAAAACTCTGGATACCAAGGCTTTGGTGAGTTTCCCTGCTGGGCAATATCCTGTGCATATTGTTGCACATTGTTTCTGAGAGAGAAAGGTGTTGTCCATGATTCCGTTGGGAGAGGGCAACTGGAAACTCCATCTTTGGAACTTTCCTGGATTCTGCTCCATGCATCACCTCCCTTGGCTGATTTTAATTTGACTCTTTCAGCTGTGATGAACTGCAGCTATGAATATAACAGCTCTCAATGAGTTCTGTCAGTCCTTCTAGCAAATTACTGACTCTAAGAGTTGTCTGGGGTACCCCTGAACTTGTAATTGGTATCAGAAATGAAGGGGGTCCTGAGGACTATGTCCTTCTAGTTTACAAGCTGTGGAAGCCATAGGTCAGTGAAATTTATAAGTGTTGTGCTGCAAATTAGTGCAGCAAAACCACAATGAAAGTATCCGGTCTGTAGTCTCCTTATTCAGAGGCTTCTTCCTATTTGTGTGCCTATCCCTGATATTTGTTGACATTTATTGAGTTTATCTGACTTTGTGCCAGGGGCCTTGTTCACATTAACCTGTTTTATCCTCACAAGGACCCTATAAGATTTGTACTAGTGATGCAGGCCCGCCAGGTCCAAAGACCCAGAGGGGATCTCGCAGGACAAGCCAAGAGGGTCCTTGGCTTCATGCAGGATAGAAATCAAACATGAGCAGTGACGAAGTGGGAGCAGAGTTTATTGAAATTTATTGAAAAGAGAGAGCAGGTACAGGGTGTCTGAGAGACTCAGAAAGGAAAGGAGAGAGTGTCTCATCTTTGCTTGGGGATCAAGGGTATATGTCTGCATCACACACATCTTCTGTATTCCCCTTAGTACCTGGCACAGTCAACCCTTAATAAACAGAGGGTGAAAATGAATGAGGATAAAAGATAGAAGGTATTGGGTTAGAATCTCGTGTATCAGGCACTGTATAATTCCTGTTGGTATAATTTATAATGCACTGAAATCTAGGGGCTCGTGGGTGGCTTGGTCAGTTAAGCTTCTGACTTCAGATCAGGTCATGATCTCATGATTTGTGGGTTCAAGCCCCACATCAGCCCCACATGAGTACAAAGGCTACTTCAGATCCTCTGTCCCACTCTCTCTCTCTCTGCCCCTCCTCTATTCATTCTGTCTCTCTCTCAAAAATAAATAAACGTAATTTAAAAAATCATAATGCACTGGAATCTAAAGTCAAAAAGACTATTCTAACCATCTAATTAATAATTTGGGCCACTTAAAGAATCTAGAAGAAATCTCCCTTTTGAAATTTATTTCCTCCATTTGAAATATATTTAATTGAATTTCTTTTTCCAGTCCTGATTTCAGGGCATGGATGAGGAGATTCACCCATTTACTCACCAGTGGGAGGAAGAAAGATGTTTTCCTGCTCCTCATGTAGTTGATTTTCTAGGAAAAGCTAGATTCTTGGGATGAATAGGCCAACAAGTAATAAATAAGTGTACCACTAATAGTGACTTCCATTTGTATGGTCTTTTGATCTGTTTCGTGCATCATCACATTATTTCATTTGATCCTGAGAGGTACACAGTGTAAGTATTAAACCTGGCGGGATATTGTGATTTATGAATAAATATATATTTGGTCTTCCTCCTGTTTCACAGAGCTCTTAACCCTTCAAATTTCCTGTGTGATGAGAGCAACAAAGGTGTCTATTGCTATGTTAATGAGGTGACTTTTAGAAAACACCTAAGGATGGGACTGGTTGCCAGGAGAACCAGCCAGGTGATCAGAGGGTTGGAACTTTTAGTCCTACCCCCTGCCATCAGGAGAGGGGAGAAGGGAGGGGCCAGAGGTTGGATCAATTGCCAAAAGCCAATGATTCAATAGTGCCTATATAATGAAACCTTCGTAAAAAAAAAAAAAAAAAAAAATTAAAAGGACAGGGTTTGGAGAGCTTCTAGATTGGGTGTCTAAGTGGAGATTTAGGGAATGAGAGAGAACATGGAAGCTGTATGTATCTCTTCCACCTGGCTGTACCTGAGTTGTATCCTTTTATAATAAGCCAGTTATCTATTAAGTAATGCTTCTCTGAATTCTGTGAGCCTCTGTAGCAGATTAGTTAAACCCAAGGAGGAGGACATAGGAACCTCTAATTTATAGCCAGTCAGAAGTATAGGTAACAATCTGGACTTGTAGCTAGTGCCTGAAGTGGGAGGGGGCCAGTCTTATAGCACTGAACCCTTAACCTGTGGCATCTGATGATGTCTTAGGTAGACAGTGTCAGAATTGAGTTGAATTCCAACACTCCCAGATGATGTCCAAGAATTGCTAGGTGTTGTGTGGGAAACACCCCACACTCCCCTCCAACACTGAAATTGGTAGTCTCAGAACACCTAAAGACCCTATGATTTATTTTCATCCTAGAGATGACAAAATTAAGCCCCAGAGGTCAAGGGGTTTCCAAAGATTATACATCTAAATCAGGACTTTGACTTTCCTTTGTTTAAATAAATATCCTCAGTTGATGAGCTATTTCTTCAAACATACTTTTTCTTAAACCAAAAGCTCTTAACCTATAGTATGCATGAATATATGTGAAATGAGTTTCAGGAGTCAGCCTTCTGAAATTAATTTAATATATTGTGTATATATCCTCAACATATCTCCTTACTGATGGTAAGTCAGTCTTATTTTATTTTATTTTATTTTATTTTATTTTATTTTATTTTATTTTATTTTTTTAGTCTATTTTAATCTCAAAAGTGTTAATAAAAAAAACAAAAACTAAAACAGGATCCTTCCTTATGAAGGAGATTGCCTATATAACCCACATGAAAGAGGTTATATGGACCCTTTAGTTGAGAACAGATACTGTCTCACTATATTGAGAACTTCCAGGAGACTTGGAACACAAGCCCTGTGTACCCTCCTCTGTGCCCCATCTACCTCCCATTCCATAGTCATCAGACTGACCCATGTTCCCAATTATCTCCTTCCATTAGCTTTTCCTATTATCGCAATTAGTCCAAGAGACTGCTCCTTCTTCTATTTGTTTCCCTTCATGACTTGGGGGCCTCCATTGCCATATCCTCACCCTAACCACCACCTCATGGCCTTCATCTATTGATGTTTGAAGTTCAGACTGCCTGATTTCACCATCCTCTCTTCTTGAATGCAGTTAGTTACCTACCATCCTTGCTTCTTCCTTGATCACATCAGAGAGTTTGACTCCATCCTTCTCCCTAATCTGTCAACTCCTAAAATGAGGTCCCTTTTAACACTTCAAACTTAGAGGTTCTCATTTCCTTAACCCAAGTGATTACAATACTAGTTTTGCACATCCCACTATTCCATTGTACTGCGTTACTTTAACGTATTAAAATACTAATATTTTTGTTGGCATATCACCAATTTGAGATATTCATAATTTCTGTCTTGAGCTATGCCCAGAGAATATGAAAAATGTGAACAAAATGACAGTGAACTTTTTACTTTTTTGTGTGTGTAGTTGTTTTGATTTGTGTTTCTTTAATGATGAGAAATTTGCATGTCTTCTCCTTTCTGCTTTTTGGCAGTGAATTTTTCTAAGGTAAAACTAACCTGTGGTATAAGAAACCAAGATTGTGGTTGCTCTTAGGTGTATGTGTGACTGAAAGGTGATGGAAGGGAGTTTCTGGGATGCTGGTAGTGTTTTTGATGTTGGGTGAGTGAGGTCCTTAATCACACAGTTATGCTAATTTTGTGAAATATTTCTTTGTGCTACATTCTCTCATGATATATACGCTTTTCGCTACCACAGAAAATATTCTGAGCTCCCTTCTCCCCTTTGAAACTATCTAAAAGATAATGTTCTTATTTTAATTCTGATTTCCCAGGTTACCAATGCATTGTGAATCTTATGTTTTAATCATTTGTAGTTCTCCCAGAGCCAGTTTCTTCTGCACTTTCTGGGATCCATAACAGGATCTTGAAAATTGTGGGTGGAGGGGAGGGACAACAGGGAGATCAGGGGAGTGTGTGGCAGGGGGCTATGGGAGTAGAAGAGAGTAATGGAGGGTGGGGGGTCACCACCTCATGTAATTCCCAGGCCGTCACTGCAGGCTGATTACTGATGCACTTCACTCTCTTCCTCTTCTTATTCTAAGCCTGGTAAATTGTCAGGGGCCTGACCCCTGGTGCTCTTAGATGATTTATTTAAACCAGGATTTTTTTCATCAATCATCTGAGCCAGAAGGTCAAAGGCACCTCAGGCCTGGACCCTGACCCTCTTTCAGGGGAAGCAGCACCTCGGGCAGAATATACAATATGATGACAACCACATCCTGCTTTATGATAAATCACCAGCTTAAATATCAAAATACCAGCATTGTCCTTGTGCTTCAGTATTGCAGCCACCACTTCGTTTCTATTATCTTCTGTTCCCCTTTACCTCTGCGAGCACTGGTGTCACTGAAAATTCTTTCACCTTCAATCCCAACCTTGTGAGTTTTCTAGGTCTTCATTCCTCCCTTTCCTTTATATAAATCTGGGTGCTTGTCCACATTCCCCTCTAATAGCCCCCCAAATTTCCCCAATTTTCTCCACATTCTGAGTCTTTTTGCTTCCATCCAGCCTGGCCTGGGGAGTCAGCCATTTTAACACCATACTTGGATCACCCCAATGTCAGGTAATTTCACACCATCCTTTAAAAGCTTGATAAAACTCACTCAGCTCTCCTGTGGCAAGTCTTGTGGGAAGCCAAGGCCCATGGATGTAAATTCCTGAGACTTACTTTCTCAAGGACACCTCTGGTTCTGAATTCTACCCCGCCTACCCCCCGCCCCTGCCCACTGGCATTTTATTTCCTGCTGCCATGCTGTTCTCTGAGTATTCTCTTTATTTCCCCACAACTCTTCTTACAAGGCATTTTTGTATGTAGCAAATACTATTCACTACTTAAAGTGAAGAGGAAGTTACAAGATAAAAAAGGAAACAACCTCAAGTTGAATGTCTGCTGTCTCTGGTACTGTCTTCCTGCTGTCCTTTCTCCAAGCCTTGCTATTCCGTCCTCCAACATATCTCCTACACATCCTCGATTCACTGCTTTGTTTCACTTCCAAATTCCAGTTAATTTCTAATGAAGATCAGTCTCTCCACCATCATAGTCTGGAGTTTCTTCAGCTTCCAGGGTATTGACTAGGTATAGAGAAAACCTGACTAACCTTGGCTAGGCCCTTTGCTGCACTGGGATTCTTTTACTTGCTATTTGAATTCTCCACCGCATCAGTTACCAACTTTCTCTCTTTTCTTCAAGAGTCCAGCCTTGCTTCAGCCCGCCATCTTGCTGGCAGGTGCCCTACCCTCTTACTCAGTAGAAAATGTATCACATGTACACTCTTCCTACTTTTTCTCCTTCCTACAGGAGAATGGTCATCTTTTTTTATTGGTCCCTCTCTTTTCTGATAGGGAAGCAAGCATTTTCCTTTTTTTTTTTTTTAAACTAAGACTATCTTTTTGAGCTCTTAAATCCCTGGATCTCCTGGGATATAAGACCACAAGTTATGCTGTCTCCTTTATATTTTCTAATTCTCACCCTTGATTGGTTTCCTCTTTTCTGCCTAAAAATGTAACTTGCCCCAAATCAATGATAAAAACAACAATTGTAATACTAAAACAAAAAGAGAAACTTTCCCTCGTTCCTGCTTCCTGTGTGAGCAATACCCTCCATGCTGTCATTCAATTTCCACTGTTGAGAGCATTGCCTATATTGTTTCCCTCATTCCACCCCTTACTAACTTCTCATTCTTTGAAATCTTGCAATCCCACCTCCATTCTCACTACCCACTTTCTTCACATGACTCTCTGTCAAATCCAGTGCATTTAAGTTTTCCTTCACTCATGACCTTCTGTATCATGGGAAGCTGCTTTCTACTCAAAGCCCTTTCTTCCTTTGACTTCAAAACTTCATCCACCATGCTCCTCTGCCTGCTTCTGCCTCTTGGAGCTTCTCCATCCTGTATGATAACCACTCTTTCCAGCCTCTTATACACAAATATGCCATGACCTCTGCCCTTCACACTTTTCTCTTTATCCCTCTCCATGAAGAGTGTCCCCAGAAATCCTATAATATGCTTCTTCTTTCAGAAACCTCCCATAACCTTATTTTGCCTGCTTAATGATGTAGGTACAAACTACTCAGCCTGGCTTCAAGGTTCCACACCAAACATTTTTAATTGATTATGTCCTTCCATTGTTCTTCTGTATATACCTATCCAGGGGACTGCTGGCTAATAGCTAAGCAAGCCTTAAGCTTTTCTGTATCCCAATTGTTGCAGATGCCATTTACTCAGTCTGAAAACCTGTCTTCCCTCCCCCCCTCACCCCTGTGCAGGTGGCCTCAGCATTAGAATGCAGGCTCAGCAAGGGCACTACAACTAGCTCTGGGTTATTCAGATAAGAAACTTGCTTGGCCATTAGCCTTTCTTAATATATTATTCTTAACATGTTAACTTTTTCTCTGTCTAATCTCTTTAGTAATTTTCCACTTTCAGGAGAGAAAAAAATATAAATTCTATTTATGGAAGTGTTACATGATATTAGAAAGCAAGTCTATTCCTTTTTTGGATTAAGAATTCAAATATGACCCGTGCATCTTCTTTTATAAGGTAAAATAATAATATTAGAGGGATAGTCCTCATATTCCTTTTTTGGATTAAGAATTCAAATATGACTCCTGCATTTTCTTTTGTATGAAAGGTAAAATAATAATACTAGAATGATGTTCCTCATTTTTGTTTGGTTTTATTTATTTTTCTAACTTTTTAAATTGTACATTTTGCTGGGTGCTAAAGCAGTGGACTCTTATTAGAGAGGCGCTGTGGGTGGTATATAGTTCACAATTATGTCAGTGAAAGCATGATCATACTGTTGACTGGCTTGGCTTAGACAGTAGGAAACATCTGGTAGTTTCCTGATATTTATCAAGACAGAGCTGTGTTTCCTTTAAAAACAGCTTCACATGAACAATGCACTACATAATAGCAGAGGAATTTTATAACACAAGTATAGAAACAAGGATGCAACTATTAAATATAGAAATTAGTTTCAACAACATTAATCAAAAAGTTAATTATACTCAAGAAATACATCAATATTTGTATCTTAGTAAAACATCTTTACTGAAATTATGGACCTTCTGATTTTTCTTTTCTAGAACTAATTTCTATATCCAGTTTAAATTAAGGCATTGAAGCAAATGAAGAGGACTACAGGCCCCCAACCACACCCTTCTTCCGAGGTCCACTGATGGACATTTGCATCTTTGATAGGGACTGACACTATAGAACATGTTTTACCATGGCGACCCCACCTACCCTGCCTCATCTGTAGAGACTTCTCTATGTATAGAGATGCTATTGCTCTCCACCCTCCCTGCCATTCTCTCTCTCTCTCTCTCTCTCTCTCTCTCTCTCTCTCTCTCTCTCTCTTCATCCTACTAAAAAGAGTACATTTTGGAAACTATTTCAATCTAGAACACTGTTTATTTTTATTGGGGGAAAAAAGCAGACAACCAATCCTGGATAGTGCTGCAAACTTTGGTCATACTTTTCGAAATGTAAAGTCCAAATGTGTTTCTGCACCAGTCCCACATGAACTTGGAAGGAAGGAGCAAACGTGAAATCTGAAAACAGCTTAGAGAAATGAGTGGGGTCTGAAATTTCTGCTTGGACTCTGCACGTTTCAAAACTTGGGTTCCAAAGTCCAAATCTTTCAGCTAAGAAATCTTAAAGTAGGATGGCTTTGCCTGATATTTCCACTTTTAAAATGTTTTTTTAATATTTATTTATTTTTGAGACACAAAGCATGAGCAGGGAAGGGTCAGAGACAGAGACAGACAGACAGACAGACAGACAGACAGAATCTGAAGGAGGCTCCAGGCTCTGAGCTGTCAGCACAGAGCCTGATGCAGGGCTCAACCCCACAAACTGTGAGATCATGACCTGAGCTGAAGTTTAACACTTAACCAACTGAACCACCCAGGTGCCCCTGACATTTCCACTTTGATATAAGCCTGTGCTGAATATCTAAATGCTGTCTTGCTTCTGATCTGTATATCAGAAAATTGTGCTAAATAGCTTATAGTTATGGTTCCAGAGTTAGCAAATACATCAACCCTCCATGCTTGGCCCAAAGTAGACATGGCTGATCAATCACAGGGTACCCTCCCACTGAACTAGAACAGGCCTCATAGTCCTTTTCAATGGCATCGCCGGCCTGCTGATCAATTGGAGTTGACATGACAGATTAAACCTATTTGCTTTCTCAGGTTTAGACTTTTCTAAATATAACAGATGCAACAATTATTTGGGCAAAACTTATCATTAATCACTTTTCAAAAGGAATGCTGGACAACTATCTTGGCAGCCCCTCTCTTCTATTTGGTACATAGCCATTTTAGGAGATGAATAACTGCGGACGACCCGATTCCTCCCTTATCTTCCTTTTCCAACAGTGCCTTAAAACTTTATCTCATCCATTTTGAATAGACTTCTGAGCACATCATTCTCAGGTCCTCACAACTGATCTATTTGCAGCAATGGTTGGAAGGACAAGGCGTCCTTCCTTTTTTCTGGAACTTATCTTTCCCTGTTTCTTACATTCCTTTTGTTTCTTCCACCCTCCAAACTGTTTTTCACTTCATTGTTTCTTTATTATGTCTCCTCTCTCCAATAATTGTCTTTCCACACTGTATAAACGTGCTGTCAGATTTTCCTTAGCCTAAAATAGGCAAGAATATCAACTTTTCAGCAATTCTACTTCCTCCTTAAACTAACGGAACTTTTTTTTTTCCTTTTAACCACAACGTTTCTTCAAAGACTGAGCTGTTTTCATCAAACTCTTCTTAATCCTTTGCAAGGATTAAAAACACTCAGAACTTGCCAAGTGCTTTTCTCTCCCCCTCGGTGTCTCAGAACATTCTTGACATGCTTCCTTTCCTTCGCTTCTCTGGCCCTGCACAAATTAAATTTCTTCTTTGCTTATTCTTCCTCATTTCCTTCCTTAACATTTTATATGCCTTCTAAGGTCTTCTCCTCTACCTTCTTCACTTTCCTTTTTCTACCTCTACCTTTGGAAAACTCAACTTAGAAAAGTCAGCTATCACCTCTTTGAGTGTGACTTTTAAATGAATATGAACACCCCAGGCTTCTTTCCTAGATGCTAGTTTCACATATTCAAATCCCCTTCTGAACATTAAAGAGTGAGTCTCTTTTTCCAATGACTTTCAACCTTCACAAGACTTTTTAGCCTGGATTTTCATCCGCTGCATATCCTGCACATCAAATTTAGTTGCCATCTTTCACGGTGTTTTCTGGCCCATTCTTTCTTCCAGTTCTCATTGCCATCTTGAATCAGGTCTTTATCCCCCCAAAAACAGAAAGTCTCAAATAGTTATATTCCAACTTTGTGTTCTAGTTTTTATTGTCTCTTTCCATAGAGCCACCTCGCATGAGGGCCTAAGGTTTGTCACCTTAAAGCACTGTTTTGATACCATTTATCCCTTGTTGAAACCCTTCATGGGATTGCTGTTATTTTTTGGGTGGGGCCTGGGTGCCTCTCTGCCTCCATGACCAGGATCAACCTATTTGTAAAGCTTGTGTTCATTCAAGCAGGTTACTTCCTGATTCCAAAATTCACCTTGATCTTTTATTCTTATGAATTTTGCCCTTGTTTTGCCATTTTCAATATCTGGGATAATTTTCTCTACTGCTGTGCTCTGCCTTGTAAACGTCTACTCAACCTGTAACACCCAAATTAAACAACCCTGCAGGAGAGCTATGCCCAGGTCTAGGTGGGGTGCTGAGAAAAAAGAATAAGGAAGCAGTTGAGGGACATCTTAGGAGGTACACAAGATTTATGTCCCATAGAGACATGGACACTAATTAAAACCATGGAATTGCTTAGAGAAATAAGTAAAAGCAGAAGGGAGCCTGAGCCTGGCCTGGAGAACAGCCAAATATTACCTCCTGGGTAGAAGAGAAAGAGCATACAGGAAATAAAGAATTAGAAACAGTAAAATATGCACAGTGTTTTTGAGAAGTTTGTTGTAGTTGAAGGGGAATGAAGGATCAGGTAAATATTTTTATTTTTTCTTTAGGAGAGGCTTGAGAGAACTTAAAAGCGATTGAAAATATTCAGGTTTAAAGATAAAACTAGAAAATCTTGCAGAGAGCGAAAAAAGTATTTGATTGACTGAAGTTTCTAAGCAGGTGCGAGATGATAGGCTACAAATCACAGCTGGGAGATTTGGATTTTACAGGGAACTGGACCAAGTCCTCTCCTGCAAAAAAGAGAGAGAGTGCAAATGGATGAAGAGGGAAGGAATGTGTTGGGAAGAAATGACTGACTGATCACATCTATTTTCCCTCTGAGATAGTAGGTGATGTCACATGCTGACACCAAGGAAGAAGTGGGAAGTGGCAGAGATGAAAGTTTCAGGAGAATAGAAAAAGTTTAAAAGAGTCACCCCTGAGTAAAGTGACGGCAGAGTAATATGAAAAAAAAAGTTATTGGAATGCCAACAAAGAATACAAGAAAGAGGCCATCAGTAGGTGGGTTTATCTAGGACTGGTATTTTGCAAAGCTGATGAGATCAAAATGGAAGAAAATACAGACATTTAGAGTGAGACCAAGAGTGTTACTGAAATGTTGGATGATGGAATACACAAATTCTGGTTAAGAGGAAGGTAAAGAAAAACAGAAGGCTAGTGTATTTTTTAAAAAGGAGTTCTCATTGGATTGGCTAGGGTCTCAGAGAGGTCTCAGAAACCTTATCTCATCACCTCAGCTAGAAGTTCTGGATGAAGATCCAGCCTCACTTACCATGGTTGTTTGGATGTTATCTACCATACCCTGCTGCATTTCCATGTGATGTCCTTCTTTCTGAAGTGTGCTGGCGGCGTAGAACACATGGCCACACTCGGCGTTGCTCATGATAGGTGCTCCAAAGATATTTGCTGAATGAATGAATGAGGGAAGTGAGGAAGGAAAGAGGGCATACAAGTAAGGGCAATACGCTTTAGTTTGTTTTTTATTTGCAGGTTGTTGTCAACACATATCTTACTGATACCATTTCCTTTTCTTGCTACTTTAAGAGTTAGTGGAAGGTGTTAGTCTTTTATCAATCAAAAGATTGAAGCATTAGATCAGGTCACTCAAGCCAACAAAACAAATGTTTTATTTGGTCATTAAACATACATTTGTGCTTTCTTATTATTCACATCATGAGGCAGAAAATTGTGAAATTTTCCAGTAATTACGATTGTATCCAGAGGGCAAGTCTGAGAATGACTCACCAGCTTGTCTGGACAGCAACAGACCATTATTTACGGGGACAGACCCTGTGGCTATGCCTGCAGCTGACCCTGAATGGTAGCAAACTGCTGCTCTTCCAGTTACTTTTTAGTTTCCTTCTTTAAGAAAACAATTGTATGTAGCAGGCTAGAACTACACTGAGCATCACTGTTAAGACAATGGCTTTCTGACTTTGTTGCTATTGGTAAGAAGGCTGCTGTGATTAACACTAATAATTACTTATCTGCTAAAATGTGAATTTTTCCATTTTTCCCTCTGAATCTGTAGAGAATACAGGCAAATCTGATTTATCTCTTTTATATTTTTTATTGTGATTGTATTGATATCTTTCAGTCCAGTCTACCTTAACTTACATTTATTTTGCCATTTTCCTGTTTTTTTGTTTTGTTTTGTTTTTTAATGTTTATTTATTTTTAAGACACAGAGAGAGAGACAGCGTGAGCAGGGAAGGGGCAGAGGAAAGGAGACACAGAATCCGAAGCAGGCTCCAGGCTCTACACTGTCAGCACAGAGCCTGATGCAGGGCTCGAACTCATGAACTGTGAGATCATGACCTGAACCAAAGTCTGATGCTCAGCTGACTGGGCCACCCAGGGAACCCTACCATTTTCCTGCTGAAACACATTTTATATAGTGTCAAATATGCAGTTAGAAAAGTAAAACGCTTAAAAAAAAATTTTTTTAATAAACAACTGTGACCTAGATTGTGCAGTGTTATCTTAATGACAGTACTGAATCAATATCTGATGTTTTATTACCAAATTGCGTGAATTTTTTACTTGCCCAGATAATGTCTGACCATTAAATAGCACAACTATTTTACAGAACACATCAAAGTGTGCATATTTTATGCCTGAAAAACAATATTATGTCCCAGGAGTAGAACGTTGGATTCTTGATGAAGACTAATTCTTCATCATAGGAATCCTCCTCCTCCTCCTCCTCATCACCATCATCATCAGGTACCTCAAGGCCATTGTCATCACCAGTAGGTGATGTTGAGTACTTCCTTTTATAAAGGCCTCATGACCAAAGTGATTTCATATATTATCTCTCACAAGGCCAAATTCTCTCTAGTGTTTTTTTGCTGTCTATTAATTTTCTGGAGATGCCAGATATCTAAAGAAGAGTTAGTATGGTGTCCTTTAAGACTAATGAGAAAAATATTCAGAGCCAGTGATCCAGGTTCAATTCTGGATGTACTATTTGCTTAATTCTGAGTAGATAATTTTGCTTTCTTTAATCTCTGTTTCCTCATTTATAAGTCAGGGATAAGAATAGCTACCTGAAAGTGTTCATTCATTCAACATCTAATTCTTAGAAATCTATGTGCTAAGCCCTGTGAGCAAGGTAATTAGTTGGCTGGCTTTATGAATCCTATAGTTTAATGACGGCATTAAGCAAATGACTAATATGAGTTGCAGTATATACATTGTTTAAGAGCTGGGAATCCAGGGGCGCCTGGGTGACTCAGTTCAGCGTCTGACATTGGTTCAGGTAATGATCTCATGGTTTAGGGGTTCCAGCCCGCATCAGGCTCTGTGCTGACAGCTCAGAGCCTGGAGCCAGCTTCGGATTCTGGGTCTCCCTCACTCTCTGCCCCTCCCCCGCTTATGTGCGCATGCTCTCTCTCTCTCTCTCTCTCTCTCTCTCTCTCAAAAAAGTAAATAAACATTAAAAAATTAAAAAAACAAAAAGAAAAAAACCAAAGAGCTGGGAGTCCAGAGCTGGTCTACCTGGGTTCAAAACTTAGCTCTTCCATTTAACTAGTTATAGCACTTTAAATTGCAAGATCTCACTTTGACTCAATGTCCTTATCTATAAAATGAGGATAATATTAGTATCATATCACAGGGCTGTACTGAGGATATGAATTATTATAGATAAAGGTGGGTGCTTTTCTTTCTGACGAGAGAATAGGAGTCCAGAGAGCTTGAATTAAGGACTTAGTAGTTCATATCTCTTAAAGCAGATTTTTAAGGAAGAACACCTCTTATCCTTCCAAAACCTGAAGAGAGGTAGAGAAATATTGTACTTCTCTAAATGAATTTTTGATTTTTAGGGCCTGTATTGGGAAATATTACGGGAACACAGAGGTCCAGTTGGGAGCACTGAACCACATCAGAATGTATGTGCTTTGGTGATATGTGGTGCTGTAAGCAAAGCCCAGGTCTCATTCAGATGGACACATAACATTAAAAAAGATAAAAAGGGATCCCGATGTGCAGACAGGTCAAATACATACACCCTTACTCTCTCTCAGAAACACACACATGCACACCATCAAAAACTTGTATTTTTGCTGCAAAGATTTTTAGTCTGAAAATACGAAAGCATTATCCATTTTTTAGAGAGAAAGACTATTTAAAATTAAAAGTACTTAAAATTAATTTTATGACTCAAAATCTCTCATTTCCTGTACTGAAGTATTCATAACATCATTAAATTTCAAAACTAAGTGCAAATAAAATTTCTTTAAAAATGTAGAGATCCATGGGAAAATATAAAAGAACATCTGTTGAACATGTACTTTCTGCCAGGATAAAAGTTAATATTATATCATAAATTTTCACATGTGGTTACTTGTATCATATCTGTAAAGACAAATTAAAAATTTGTGCAGTTTTTTTTTTTTCAAATCCTTTTTAGTGCTTACTTTGTACCAGGCACTGTTCTGAAAACTGTATGCATAATGTTCCACATTTAAGTAGAAATTAGCTGTTGGTTTTTGTAGACTCCTTTGATCAGATTTAGGACTTTTTCTTCTACTCCCACCGTGATGGGAAATTCTTACCATTAATGGGTGTTGAGTTTTGTCAAATGCTTTCTCTGCATCTATTAAATGGATCGTATACTATTTCTCTTTTATTTTGTTAGTATGAACTGCATGGTTGATTTTCTATTGTCAATCCAACTTGGCATTCCTGGAATAAATCTCATTGGTCATGATGTGTTATCTTTTTTTAAATGTATTGTTAGATTAATTTATCTAATATTTTGTTAAAATTTAAATATATGAGTTCATGAGGGTTATTGGTCTAGAGTTTTCTATCCCGGTGATATCAAGGTTATGCTGGCCTCCCAAAATGAGTCAAAATCGTTCCACCTTCCTTTATTTTCTGAAAATGTTTGTGTGGCACAGCTCTTTTCAGTCTTGTGTTTACTTATGGTAGTGAATTCAATGTCTTTAGTAGAGTGGTTCATAAGTTTTAGAACACATAACAGCCACCTGGCAGGCTTGTGAAAACACAGATTTCTGAGCCGCCTTCCAAGGTTCTGTAGGTACAGGGTGAGCCCCAAATATGTATTTCCAAATCAGCTCCCAGGAGATGCTTGCCGCTGGTGGTCTCCCAGGTGTTCTTTGAGAAGCAGTGTTGGAGTAGCTAGGGAGCTATTGATGGGATACTGCTGGGGGTGGTCCAAAGTAATAGTTATTTTAAAGTCCCAGTCTGATCAGTTTTACATCTGTGCCGTGCCTGGGTTTTTGTTTATTGACTGTTTATCCTGCTGATGTATTTTCTTGTTTTTTTCATGTCTGTTTATCTTTTTTAATTGAATGCTGGTCATTGTGTGTAAAGGACATATTTAGTGTAAGATAGGGAGTGCTGGAGAATCATCGCAGGTTCTCTTCCACCCCCAGACACACAAAAAAGGCCTTAATTTATTGCACCTTATTGAGGGTCTCTATCTGCAAGGCCAATAGAGGTTTGCCAGCTATCCCCGTGAGGTAAGCCATCACTGCCTTGTATTTAAAGCAAGACGTTCCTAAGTTCTCCTGCTCTGCCTCAGTCTTAGGCAAAGCCTGGGGTGAGGGTGAGGGTGTCTCACTCAGAAATTCCTCATGCCCTAAATGATGCTTTGAGTTGGTCATGGCAGTGATTTGTGTGGGGACTGATGTGCCTAGCTTTTTTCACAGGAAGGATCTAAGGCAATGCAAAAAATCCTATGCATAGGATTCTTTTTAAATGTATATGATATTGCAATACTGGGAAATGACACTCATTTAACAAGAACATCCCCTTACAGGAAGAATGGGAGAAGGGCAAGGAAGAGATTTTCAGTTATGTATAGAACTGAAAAACTTAAACCAGAGAGGCAGTGGCTTCGGTGGATTACGTATGAGTCTGATAACAGCGCTATCCAAATGAAGTAAACACTAAAGTCTCACCTAGGAGAGAAATTCAAAATTGGACAGAGAGGGTAGGGGCAAGATCTTGGGGTGGAGCGTGCCTGTAGAAGGTACAAGGCTGCTGGACCAGGTAAAATTTTTTTGTTTTTTTAATTTATTACATGTGGGTCATGGTCAGGTTCTCAGACACAAAGCAACACTCACTGGAGAGGTCACAGAGAGTAGTATGATTGAATCTACTTGGGAGTTCTAAACTAACAATAAAGAAGCTGTACGTCCCTGAAGGGCAGCACCAACTGTAATTGTGTATAGCATGGTTTTCCTAATCAAAACTGCTTCAAGAGGATAAAAAATGCCTTACATTTGATCACAGTTACGAGTTGACAGAAAAGTTAGCATCCATAGTGTTAATTCTATAACAGCCCTATAAAGTCAGAGTTACTAATCGCATTTTACACATTAAAACAAGTAAATTGAAACAAAAATTGAGGGTGCACAGATTACACATCAGAGCCAATCACACACATCCAGTATAAGGCAAAACTAACTCGAAATCAAGACGGGTTAAGCTTACATCTCATGCCTTTGCTGCAACTGCTTCTTTGTAGTCTTTAGATATCCTAGACTGGACTCTGCCGCTTTCCAATGTATTTTAATTGTATGGTTTTGCATTTTCTTTGTTTACTTTTCTGTTATTTCTTAGAACAGTTCCTTTTGGAAGTTGCATCCTGGCTTGACAGCATTGCAGAGAAACAGGAAAAGGAGCAGACTTGGTCATGTTGCGCCCACAGGGACCCCTAGTTCACAAGGCTGCATCCAAGCCGAGGTGGGAAAACCCGGGGCCGGGGCATTTATTATTAAGTTCTCCCCAGAGAATGGATGGGACGAAAAATACTGTTCTTTTCTCACCTACCTGGGGCAGTTTTCTTGCAAAAGCACAGGTGAAAATGGTTGAAAAGGACAAAGTGCTATTTAAGTGTGCCAGATATGACATCTTTAGTGCAGGTGACTGTGGGTAGATTGAGTCTAAAAGAGCATAATGGTGGTTTATACACAACACAGAGTCCCCTAAAAACAACACAAAATTGGAACTATAGCAGAGAATACCTAAATGCTATGCATTCAATGCAGTTTAGTTTCTGAATGATGTACTTTTAGGCTCTCAGTAATGGAAATAATTTTATTTTTTAAAATTCTTTTATTTGGGCATGGTTGACACACTAGAAAAACATTTTTATAGTTATAATACCTAAGTATATAGTTCTCTAAAAGAAAAGTAGAATATTTTAATCCATTTCAAGTACATCTACATCCCCCACAAGCCATTCTTACTCCTAAACTTACAGTACATTTTTAACCCTTTGTATAGTTACAAACTTCCATTCCCCCGGAAATTAAATATACCTCTTAAAAGACTGTTAGTGTTCATCTCAATTTTACTGATTGCTTGACACCTTATAATTTCCTTGAGACTTACATTTTTGGTTCTTAATTCAAATGAGTTTTGCCATTGCTCTCAGCTTACTGATAAGATGATTATGTATTCTGCATCTAAGTGTGCTTTCTGGTGATAAATTATATTATAATTGTCCCTGCCAGAGCTGCTTTAGTTAAGTGCCTGGTAGCATTTTCATTATACAACTCATTTTCCTCCCGAAGGGTTTGTAACTTTACCCTTCCAAAATATGTTTTTGTTATTCAGTTACTAATAGAATATGCATATTGGAGCAGGGCAAAAAACCAGATATCCCTAATATTTAGACCTACTCTCAAAGGGGAACTTCTATGATAAGAACTTTTACAATGGAAAGGAAGAAGTCCTCCTTCTCCTTATTAAAGAAACAAGGATGAAGGTTTAAATGTGTAGTTGGCTTGAAAAACATGGAGAGAGGCAGAGTTTATTCTAAGCCTGAAAGTTCTCTCCCTCTTACACACATACAAATATGTAACCAGGAACCTGCTATTGGTTGTTTTCACAATGGTTTGACAGAGTTACATAAAAGATAAAGAGAACTGCTGAGATGCTAGAAGATGGGCTGCTTAGCAACACAAGTTATTTTATGGACTGTCAGCATTGCATGGTTAGGACATGGCACTTTTGTTGAAAACAAAATTGTGTGCACCCAGTGGGACACAGAGGAAGAGACAGAGTTTCTGGCATGCTGTAATAGTGGGAAATCACAGATATATATTTGCACGAATTTCTATGAATTTTATGTAATGTTGTAGCAAATACTTAAAAAGAGTTGCAGGTGAAGAATTTACAGAGACATACATGTGCTAGCATTTAAATATAATGTATATTTTCTTGTTCAAACTATTTGATCTAGAAAAATAGCAACATAAGTTGAAATGTATATATTTACATATGTATGTAGGTGTATTTGTTTGTATGTATATTATAGATCCATTATAAATGGCCTGCAAATTCCTTCCTTCCTCCTTTCTCTCCTTCCTTCCTTCCCTTCCTCTCCCTGTCTATCTACCTAATCTAGCTCTTTTCTTAGACATGGATTACACAATCATACCTTTTGTGGACAGAGATACTTTTAGTCTCAGAATAAGTAAATCATTCCTTCTTAAATCTTTACCCTTTAGAGGCTTATTTAAAAAACAGCACGAGATCCTTTACATGATAAACAAACAAACTAAATAATAAGCAGGTTGTACAAAAATCTATTCCCTTCCAGTTCTTATTGCTATTTACCCACATTATATAATTATTCCTTGGTGACAAATACCACAGTGCATCGGAACGACCATAGAATCTGGAATTAGGCAAACTTGTATTTGAATCCTCATTTTCTATGTAACACTGAACAAAACTTCTCTCCTTGGAGTTTTAGTTTTCTCATCCGTAAAATGAGTGTAATAATTTCTGCCACGCAGGGTTGCTATAACAATTAAATGTCATGTAAAGTACCTAGCCCATTTTTACCACATCATAGGTGTATAATAAATACTAGATCCCTTCCCTGTATCACCTAAGAAGAATTTTAAATGGAGGGGGGAGTTGGATTAAACTAATTACTTACCATTCCAAGATATATGAAAAATATGATTTAAAAAGGGCAAGGGCAAATGTGTTTTAGGTAATGTTTGTAACAGTTCTTGGAATGTAGGTATAGAATGTGCTAACTGAATGCCTAAGTTTCCTTGGATCAAGATTACAAAAGTTTGGTTTTATCTTTGTGCTACTGCAAGTTTTCAATAGGCTTATTTTTATTAAAATATTTAGTACAAAGATATATTTCAGGGGCACCTGGGTGGCTCAGTCGGTTAAGTGACCGACTCTTGGTTTCTGCTCAGGTCATGAATTCATGGTGTGTGAGTTTAAGCCCTGCATTAGGCTCCATGTATCAGTCTGGAGCCTGCTTGGAATTGTCTCTCTCCCTTTCTCTGCCTCTCCCCTGTTCATAGTCTCTCTTTCTCTCTCTTTCTGTCTCTCTCTCAAAATATAAAAAAAGATACATTTCAAAGATATATGTAATAATTGGGAGACTGCTAATGCTATAATCAAGGAATTCACAAGCTAGTAAGAAGACAAACGTGTTAGCAAACAATACATTGTGAAAAGTGTGGTATTAGATATTTGGTAGACATCCTGCTCTCTGGAGCTCCTGGGTGGCTCAGTCAGTTAAGTGTCCGACTTTGGCTCAGGTCCTGATCTCACAGTTGGTGAGTTCAAGCCCTACATTGGGCTCTGTGCTGACTGCTCAGAGCCTGGAGCCTGCTTTGAATTCTATGTCTCCCTCTCTCTTTGCCCTCCCCCATTCATGCTGTGTCTCTCTCAAAAATGAATAAGAGTTAAAAATAAAAAAAAAAAATAAATTAAAAAAAGTCCTGCTCTCTGATGTAAAAGGACCAGCAGTTGGTCAGGTAATCAAAACAGTTGTTTAAACTGTAAGTCACACACATTCACACACATACACACACACATACACACAAAGGTACATATAGTCTCTGAATATTATATGTAAATTTAAAACTTACAAAGGTATGTTCATTTGATGTAGTGCCAAGATACTTTCTTTGAATGTGTTTCTACTGAATGGCATGCCTACTTTTTTTTCCTCATAAACCACAACCATATGCAATGCTTAGTGCGCCATTCTGGCTTTTATGAAAAACGAAGCAAGTGTTTGTGTTTACAGACTTGCAAAGCAATTTGAATGTTGAATGAACTTTTAGAAATTTTATAACATCTTACCCATTCCTAATTTAATAGAAGTATTAAACAATTCATATTCATCCTTTTTTAAACAATTCATCTTCTTCAAAATCATTTGTAAATGTTTTCGGCTTTGTTTTCATTAAACAGCAACTTCCTTTCTTTAACCCTTCTATACCACTGATTTATGTAATGTTAAATTAAGTCACAGAATTAAAATGAAATGTAAAAATGGCATAAGCAGGTATGAAAATAAACACAAACTGCGTCTGGGTGAGTGCACGGGTTCACCTGCTGGAGCAGAAGTGCAGGGACATCCTGGTCATGTGCAGCATGCGTAGGGTATCAGCTTGTGCTGTTAAGGAAATGGGGAGTATCAATTCGTCCACTTGTTAGGTGGAGGTTGGTTAAGACAGCTTTTAGTAAGTCTCAAGTTCTGGTGGTAGCACAAGAGGGGATGTTACAGTAGTTGTGATGATGGAGCTCTTGGGTTACATTTACACGTGATGGTAATCATCAACATTTAATAATTATGTGATCTGGGGCGCCTGGGTGGTTCAGATGGTTAAGCATCAACTCCTTTTGGTTTTGGCTCAGGTCATGATCTCATGGTTTGTGGATTCGAGCCCCGCATCAGGCTCCATGCTGACAGCATACAGCCTGGTTGGGATTCTTTCTCTCTCCCTCTCTCTCTGCCCCTCCTCCCCGTCATGGTCTCAGTCTCTCTCTGTCTCTGTCTCTCTCTCTGTCTCTCTCTCTCTCTCTCTTTCACAGAATAAATAAATAAACTAAAAAATACCCCACAATTCTTTAAAAAAATGTGACCTTGGGCAATTTGTCCTAACCCTCAGTTTCTGCTTTTTAAGATGATCATAACTGAGTTGTTAGAAGGAGTAAAGGCACTTAGCACACATGATGTTCCAAAATGTTAGGGATGAGGCTGATTATGGTAACAAAATATCAAAGAAGTCTTTAAAACTAAGAAGATGCAATCATATTTGATCAGATGCGTTATTTGATGCTTCACTTGGTCTCTTCTTACATGTTTTTCTGTAACAGTTGCTGTAGTTGTTAGCTTGTAAAAATCATCTAGCAAACTTGTGACCACATTTTCAGTGGGTACTTTAGGGTCCAGGCACTTGCCATCACTAGGTGTTTCTGGGGACAAGAGCTGTTCTAACAGACAAGACCACATACTCTGGAAACACTAGCATCTGTTGCAAGACACAGAAAACTTGAAGTGTCACAGGCAGAACCACAAGCAAAGATTTGGTGGGGGTGGAAGGGTATGTGGGAGGGGGGGGGAGTGATTAAAAACTAGAATGAGTTCATGGAGACACAGTTCCTGCTAGACTGATTTACTTTCCTTTTATGGTGCAGTACCTTGTTTTGTGTACAGGATAAATACGCTGAAAGTTGTAATGTACCTACTTGGTATCAAATATTTCAAAGTATTTGATTATATCCATTCTATGAGTATTACTTAAACAGGAAGCTGGAATCTCTTCCCTTGTTTGATTCTCAAATATTTGTATCTGCAGGCTTCTGTCTTTGACCCCTTCTTACTCTAAATGCTTTTAATAGAGAAATAGAGTTACTTCCATAGCCCCAGCTCCAACAAAAATGTGTGTCTTTGACCTACTTATGAGTCTGTACCAGCAGCCCACAGACATCTTGCATACAGCATGCTCTGCTCTATAATGTAATAGTTTTTGTCCTTCACTCCTTTTTTTTTTAACGTTTATTTATTTTTGAGACAGAGAGAGACAGAGCATGAACGGGGGAGGGGCAGAGAGAGAGGGAGACACAGAATCTGAAACAGGCTCCAGGCTCTGAGCCATCAGCCCAGAGCCCGACGCGGGGCTCGAACTCACGGACCGTGAGATCGTGACCTGAGCTGAAGTCGGACGCCTAACCGACTGAGCCACCCAGGTGCCCCTGTCCTTCACTCCTTTAACATGTTCTTTATCAGAGGTCATTTGCTCAAGTCAGATACCTGGAAACCAACCTTGGCCCTTAGGCCTTCTTTACTCCGCACATCCAAATAGTACCCCCCCTTAGACTTGTTGGTACTTCTTTGAGAAAAAATTTTAAAGTTTTATTGCCAAAAAATAGATATGTTTTGTTAAGGGTAGCATTTAAAAACCTGAAATGAGGGGCTTCTGGATGGCTCAGTCGGTTAAGCATCCAATTCTTGATGTCGGTTCAGGTCATGATCTCCTGATCTGTGATTTCAAGCCCCATCTAGGGCTCTATGCTGACAGCTCAGAGCCTGGAGCCTCTTCGGATTCTGTGTCTCTGTCTCTCTCTGCCCCTCCCTGGCTCATGCGCACATTCTCTCTCTCTCTCTCTCTCTCTCTCTCTCTCTCTCTCTCTCTCTCAAAAGTAAATAAACATTAACAATTTTTTTAATTTAAAAAATTAAAAGATTAAAAAAACACCAAAAATGATTAATTATAATGGGAAGGATTCCTGTTAACAGTGGTAGAGCATAATTCTATGATGTAAGAATTCAATGACATAAAATCTTTATGGATGGAGGAAAGTTTGAAATGAGGTTTAAAGGTGGAAACTCTCCCTCTCTCTCTCTGCCCCTCCCCCACTTGCGCGCGCACTCTCTCTCTCTCTCTCTCTCTCTCTCTCTCTCTCTCTTAAAATAATAAACTTTAAGGGGTGCCTGGGTGGCTCAGTCAGTTGGGTGTCCAACTTCGGCTCAGGTCATGATCTCACGGTCCGTGATTTTGAGCCCCGCGTCAGGCTCTGTGCTGACAGCTCAGATCCTGGAGCCTGTTTCGGATTCTGTGTCTCCCTCTCTTTCTGGCCCTCCCCCGTTCGTGCTCTGTCTCTCTCTGTCTCAAAAATAAATAAACGTTAAAAAAAATTTTTAAAAAATAATAAACTTTAAGAAAAATTAGGAAAAAAAAACTGCCTGGGTGGCTCAGTCAGTAATGCATCCAACTCTTGGTTTCAGCTCAGATCATGTTTCATGAGTTGAAGCCCTGCATCAGGCTCCACACTGATGGTGCAGAGCTTGCTTGGGATTCTCTCTCTCCCTCTCTCTCTGCCCCTCCCCTGCTTGCTCTCTCCCTCTCTCCCTCTCTCAAAATATATAAATAAACTTAAAAAATTTAAAGGTGCGTGAGATTTTGGGGGACTGATATAGGGAGGCAGATGGAACATCTTAACCAAAAGCAGGAGAGATAGGTCAGAGCATCGGGAGGACTTGAGGAACAAGCACTCTCAAATGGGGCATGGAGATGGGGCTGAATGAGGACTGAAAAAAGGCACAGGATCTGGGCACCAGGGAGTCACCAGTGGCCTTTGAATGGTGCCACTGGAGTTGTTACATGAAACCTAACTGAAACACGAAACATAAAAACACTATTTAAGAATCTGGAAAGATGGTGGGGCGCCTGGGTGGCTCAGTTGGTTAAGTGTCTGACTTCGGCTCAGGTCACGATCTCACGGTCCGTGAGTTTGAGCCCCGTGTCTTGCTCTGTGCTGACAGCTCAGAGCCTGGAGCCTGTTTCAGATTCTGTGTCTCCCTCTCTCTCTGACCCTCCCCCGTTCATGCTCTGTCTCTCTCTGTCTCAAAAATAAATAAACATTAAAAAATAAAAAAAAAAAAGAATCTGGAAAGATGGTGAAGATAATGAGCTGATACCAGAAGAGGAAGTAGGGGAAAGGGAAGATTCCTTAACAAAAAGTTGTTTGAGGCAGTTTTTAGGTTCAGAAAAGATAGAAGTTGTAATGAGAAAGAGAAGTAACAATAGCAAATTAGTGTAGCAAAGAGCAGATGATGGAATCAGGAGTACAAATAGAGGAGTTATCTGGGAAAGGATATGTGATAATTTACTTGTAAGATCTTAGAGAAGAAGGGAAGTGACATACTATAGCTATGAAGAAATTTGAGGCATAATAAAAGAGCTTTTATCATAAGCTCTGATCAGAGGAAGTAGAAAGTGAGCAGACTTCAACTCCACTGGGCAGCTCTTTAAAATATCAATGCTGGGGGCACCTGGGTGGCTCAGTCTGTTAAGAGGCCAACTTCAGCTCAGGTCATGATCTCACAGTCTGTGAGTTTGAGCCCCGCATCAGGCTCTGTGCTGACAGCTCAGAACCTGGAATCTGCTTTGGATTCTGTCTCCCTCTTTCTTTGCCCCTCCCCCTCTCAAAAATAAATAAATATTAAAAAATAAATAATAAATTATAAGATATCAATGCTGAGTTATACTATCAGAGATTCTGATATATGTGGTCTGATGTGGAGCCCAGGCATCAGTATTTTTAAATATTTCCCAATGATCAACCCGGGCTGAGAATCATAACCTAGAGAGCAAGTCTAGGGTGGCCATATTTACAGGAGGTACAGAAGGTACAGGAGGTTTGAACACCTGCTGAGATTAAAGAACTATTAAGAAATAACATCTTTTCACTGAAAATCAGGAAAAAGTGGGACTGGAAGAAGATAGAACAACAAAAATGCCATTACCATTTACTAATGCAGTCTTTTGCGTTATTCTCTCCTTTTGTTGATTTCACTCCCCTTTCTTATCATGTCCACCTATTTTCCCTTATTTCTGACCAAGCCCCCTGTCTCTGGCTGTTTGGCTTTCCTTTTCTTTTATCATTTGTTTTCCTTACATCTCCCATTCTCCACACTTTTCAACTTTTCCTAATTTTCTGCCCATTAGGTCCTTTCCACCTTCCTCTAGCCAATGTAGCAAGAATAACTTTGGCCAGGCAGGGAACAGAAAACCAGACAGTTTTGATAAATGAGCCAAGCCTGAGCTGACTGCAGAACAGAGCAGGCCCAAAGGACCTAGTACTGCCACAGAGACTCCTAAGAAAGTTGAAGCAGTAGGCAAATGACAGAGCCTCCGTTTTGTTCATTTACTCACAGAGATATCGTCTGGAGTTCTCTGGGGACACTACAGTTATGTATACCAGTCTTTGAGTATGAGCAAAATACTGGCAACCAGTCCATGTTATCTTGTGCCAGTGGGTATGAGTGGGAGATTGTACTAATTGGGACTGTTTTAATTACAAGTGAGAGAAAGAAACTTGAAATAGCTTGAGCTAAAAAGAAAATCATTAAACAGAAATGTCCTAAGAATGCCAAAGACAGATAAGGACTAAAACCGAGCGCTAAGATGTCCTCCAGACTGTCTCTCTCACATTTTCCCCCATTCTGCTGGTTTTTTTTTGTTTTTCACCCTCCCTGCTGCTTTTCCATCTGAGGGGTGGAAATTGTTCTGTGGATCATGGTTCCAGCTAGAGAAAAAGTGTGTGTGTGTGTGTGTGTGTGTGTGTGTGTGTGTAGGGGAGGAGGGGGGAGGAAGGGAGGGAAGAGATGAGGGAGGAGGAAGAGGGGGGAAGGAGAGACTGCCCTCATTGTAGCACACTGAGAAATAATCCAATTGATTTAACTGGGGTTACTCGTTGACTTTAGTCCTGGTCATCAACAGCTAAGACACTCAGTTCTTCAGTATCAACATGGCTGCCAGGTTTGCACCCCTCTAAATGAAGGGGGGAGGGGGCATGAATCTGCGCCACCAAATTAAGAATAAATATATCTTAACATCCCTTAGGTAGTTCAACGCATACAATTTCTCTGTTTTGAAACAAAACAAATCCTGTCTTTCACAAATCAAGTCAGGACTCACCCTAGAAAAATGCTCTAAGTTTCCTTAAGTGTAAAGAAAACTTCTCTGAAAAATTACACAGGTTGTAAATGTGGACTGGTACCTGATTTCATGTATGCTGTCTGGATGTGAAGTGATGGAAGGCAAAGTGGGTCCTCCAGAAGTGTACTGCACCTTGCAACTGATGCAGAAGTGAAAAGGAGGGCTATTTAGGGGGCAGTCACGGGTGTGCAAGTTGAACCTTCATGTCACTCTTTCCTTTCCATCTACTATTAGCTTTCAGCTTCATGGGGTTTCGCTTACATTTAAAACATGTATGTGCAAAAGTATTGGTAATGGTGGTAGGAGCAGGAGCGATGACATGGGAAGCTTTTCTTATCTGGAAATTATATTTCTAAATCGTATTTAGGAGAAACTGAAACTAGACTTTACATCTTTTTTTAAAAACAGAATTGAATTTTGCATTAGAAAGTCTTTTCATAACTCAAAATTTCTGTTTTGTTTACAGACCTTTAACAATCTCTAACGAGTTCTTTTGCATTTGAGTACCAAAAATGCTATTATTCATAGATGGTTAAGAGCTGTATTGTTTAGCTTAGTATATTTCATTCCACAGAATTTATCACATAAACCACCAGAAAGAATAGAATCTAGTCCTACTTGTGAAACCTCCCTAAAATTACCTCAGGATTCCATGAATATTTGAAAAACCAAACTACTGGGGTGCCTGGGTGGCTCACTCAGTTAAGCGTCAGAATTCAGCTCAGATCATGATCTCACAGTTCAAAAGTTTGAGCCCATGGCGGGGACTCTGTGCTGACAGCTCAGAGCCTGGAGACTGTTTCAGATTCTGTGTCTCCCTCTCTCCCCAGCCCTCCCCTGCTCATTCATATTCTCTCTCTCTCTCTCTCTCTCTCTCTCTCTCTCTCTCTCTCTCTTTCTCTCTTTCTCTCTCTCAAAAATAAATAAACATTAAAAAAAAGAAAAGAAAACTGCTAACGAGCATTTCCACTGAACATTTCTTGGCCCATGAAGGATAAACAAATTTACTCCTGGGAGAAACTTATTTGACACATACTGACCAGAGCATATAAATAGAAGGTTGTTTGCTTTACATGAGACAGTAAAATGACATTTCATTTGATCTTCCTGTTTTCTTGACCTAATATTGAACACATTAAATTTGTATACATTTCAGTTTAGTTATAATCTATTTCCTCCATACAACTCCCACCACCTCCACTTCAAATTAAATGTAGCATAACTCTCTTGGTGGTTCACCAAATCTATAAATATTGGTGAACATAATTAAATATAATTTTTTAGCCTTATTGAGTTACAACTGATGAAAATTGCATATACTGAATGTGTACTGCTTTATGTTTTGATAAACATTTATGTTGTGAAATGCTTACCACAAAGAAGCTAATGTATCCATAGTTACGGTGTGTGTGTGTGTGTGTGTGTGTGTGTGTGTGTGTGTGTGATGAGAGCACTTAAGATCTACCCTCTTAGCAAATTTCAAGTATACAGTACAATATTGTTAACTATAGTCACCATGTTCTACGTTGTATTCATCTTGAATATATTCATCTTATATACTGAAACGTTGTACCCTTTGTAACAAGCCTTCAATTGTTCTTAGAAACAATTCACTGCAAATGTGCTGGCATAGTTTTACAAAATACATCTAAATGGAAAAGCAGATTATTTCTAATTTACCAGACTAGAATATTCAAGCACTAAAAATCTACAAGTATTCTAAAACCATACATACGAAAGTAGTATCTGCTCAGTAGTGGCTCCCAAGGCAGGGCAGTGGGAGCTTAATAGCCATTAAATCATTTGCCACTTTGGACAATGTGCAGAATTCAAAAGAGATAACAAATGCCTTCTGTGGGAGAAAAATACAAGTGTCAGCATGACTAAAGCACATTCAGTCAATGTTTTATATGCATTATTGTTTGTATGCTCCATAGCAGTCCTAGGAGTTAGGTGCATTTAATAGACAAGATTTTGCCTCTGAAGAGTTAAGCAACTCATCCAAGATCATATGCCAAGCAAATTGCAGAACTGGAATTTGCACCCGATTCTTGGGGAACCTAAGGCCCGTGTGCTTTTGCTGCATGACTCTATCTTCCTTTTGGAATTTATAATCTGTAGTTGGGGAAAGAAGACACACATGTGAAACATTTAAGTAATAATGAGAAGCCAGATATGATTTTGTATCAGAATAAGTGGTTGAGAGAGAGAGGGAGAGAGAGTGTGTGTAGTCAGAGTATGTATATATAGAGAGAAAGAGAGTCAGAGAAAGTAAGTACAACCCAGACAAATGTAATTGAAGAGGTTTTTGTTTCTTATTGCATTTGGTTTAGAGGATCGGCATTTTTTTTCTCAACCTGTATAAAGTTTCCCATCTTTTCTTCTCACATTCTTCCTTATCCATTCACCAGTGACTTCAGCTTTCTGTGAAGGATAAGATAGAAATAGCTCCTTTTTTCTAAGAAGGTGATTTATCTAATGAGTGGTTCATGTTAGGAAAGTTAAGGTGCAAAATACCCAGCTCATGGGTCACCTATTTTTCTGTCATTTTGTCCCTCTATTCCTCTCCTCAGCTCACCTTAGGAACCTCACGTGTCCCTCTTTCCTGGTGAGAGGAAAGCCTGCCCTTCTGTCCAATTTCATTGCCCCTGACAGGGTGAATAGCTAGGAGTGCAGAGGAGAAAGAATTAGAGGCATATTTTTGTTCTTGGGTCCAAGGGAATGCTCTAATCCAGCTTTAATGAAATTTCAGTAGATAGTTTGATCACTATCTGACTCTTGAGCCCACTTCTCAATTTGTTCAGAACTCAGACAGGAGAAGTGTGTGATTATTTGGTAACAAGGGACTCCAACATTGAATGGCTGTAGGAAGGCTCTGTCTTCCCTGAAGTCCTCGCTCTGCCATAGAATGCACCCTCCCTTGTAAATTACCGTAACTTGGTAGTGACTTTCCAACTGTCAATGTAACAAGTAAGCTCATGAATTTGTCTGTTATAATGTGGATGGATAGGAGTGCCCAGGAAGGAGACATAGATGCTAGGCCACTTTGCTCCTTGGATCAAGATGTGTTTATGACCTGTCTTTGTCTGGGAAGCAGAAAAAACCCAACCCATGACATTCAAGACAATCACCTGAGGATATGCTAACTTCATGGAGGTATTTTTCTGCTTCCTTCAGTTTATATCAGTTACTGGAATCTCACACAACATATCTTCCTATATTTTATTTTTGTGGTTATTTTACTTCTTTACATGCTTATTTTTCATATTGCTTCTCTCTGATCTTGACGCTTTATAATTTTGGAAATGACAGTTGGTTCTATTCGTACTTGGTTTATGATGATTTTAAATGTCTAGTCAACTTCTCTGAATTTAGCTTTGACTTTCAACGTCGACCTGTAGGAAATTTAATATATTTTATTTTAAATCAACCTTGGATAAGTCATCATTACCCAAATATTTATTAATTTGATGAATTTTGACAGTTTTTTTGTGTGTTCATAGAGGAAAGTATAAATTACTAACCACGCTCAGTCATTGGCTCTTTGTTAATAAAATAACTAAATTCATAATCAATCTCTTATACAAAATTGGTGTTATACAAGACCATTTGCATTAAAGATGTTTTGCTCTGAAATGCAGTTTTGTATAATCTAGCATTCACGAAGGGGGTAAATAGGTAGCTTTTGCAAAGACCATTTATCAAGACCTTTGTTTAACAGAGAAAAAAAGAAAGGACATAATTAAATATCAGTGGAAAATGGGACTTCCCCTTTGGGAAATGCACTCATTCAGCCTGACAGCCCCCAGAATGTTCAGTAAGGGTCTCCTCTTGTCTGAATGGCAGCGTGTGGAGAAGCTAACGAACACATGATCAAGTTGAAGCTCTTTGCTTGGCAGATGTCCCTCGTCCCTATTAGCACTTGAGAAGAAAACACTTTTTTTGACCTTTTAAATAGCTAGACTTTGAGAGAAGTTTAGAATTTACATATTCTGCACATTTTTTTCTGAACCCTAAGCCCATATAATACAAATATACAGTTATAATCCTTACCCTGTCACCTTATTCTAAAATAACAAAAATTGGTTAGTGAGCCCCTTGAGAGAGTGCACATGTCTTAGTCACTTTGTCATCTTCCCGAGGATGATAGTGCTCAGCACATAGGGCAGAGCTCACAACACTACTTGCATTAGGAAATGCATGAATCCTATAAAAAAGAAGAGTAAAAGGAATTTACGAATGTAACTGGGGATGAACGTGTTAAATATTATATAGTATCTGGCTTTTGACAAAAAAAATGTATTAATGAGGGTTTTAAACTGCAATCATTCCTTTTTTTTCTTTAAATATTTTGGTGTCTCCAGTTTTATACTAACTAGAAGATAGAGCTAAGTGGTGAATTTTCAAAGGGAACATAAAAAGCTTGAAAAAGGCAGGACATAGATAGAATAGAATAAATAGGCCTTGTCGGATTCCTGGAAAAGGGGAGATGCCATTAGCAAAACATTTTAAATAACTGTGAGTTACATATCATAACAATTACTGAGGATGTTTGTGTTATTATGTTATTAAGCAGATTATTTGGCAGAAAGAATATTGCATAATATCAAGACAACTCCCACTGTACCTAACTAATAAACCTAATAGACTCAAGTATATACTGTGTATAGTGCAATATTTAAACAGAAATATCTAAGAATATAATATATACATAGGCACTCCTGTTTCCCTTCACACATTATTTAAAAGCCCACATTTGTCTTATAACCATGTATTATTCTCAGATCTGTTGAAAATAATGTGTCCCTTCACATGGGAGGAGGGTGCCATATGATAGGTTCAAATCTAATAATCACAAAAGTGGCATACTGTCTCTAATGCATTAACAGTAAATCAAAGTCCAGGCCATCAATATAAGAAATCTACTCCTGCTTTGAAATCTGGGGACAATTTAGGTATAGAGCATTTTTCTTAGAATAACAGTTAATGCTAAAATGACAATTATGTGCCAATCTTCCAATTCAAGGAGAAAAAGAATCATAGAATGTTTCTGCTGAATCCAAGCAGCATCACTTGCATCCACAGCACACGTGTGTGCATCAGTCCTCTTAGATATTGGTGATCAGGCTAGTTAACCTTTCTGGAAAATTAGAGTAACCCTCTGTCCAGATTTTCCCAAAACCATCTCTAAATATGCTTTATGGACCCAGAATAGTTCCACTTTTATTCCCAAAAGCGTTTCAGTCTAGATAATAAATTAAATAGTTACTCTAGTTCAGTTAAGGCAACAAATAGGAAATTTTATTAATGATGTGGGTTTGTTGCTAATGAGATTTAACTGAGAAAGTTTTAATTAAACAGTAACTTTCCAGGAAGTCAGCTAACATTTTTTTAAATGTTTACTTATATATTTTGAGAGAGAGAGAGAAAGAGAGAACCTGGGAGAGGCAGAGAGAGGGGAGAGAGAGAATCTCAAGCAGGTTCTGCCCTGTCAGCACAGAGCCTGATGCGGGGCTTGATCTCACCAACCCTGAGATCATGACCTGAGCAGAAACCAAGAGTCAGACGCTTAACCAACCGAGTCACTCAGGTGCCCCACAAGTCAGCTTACTTTTAAAGGGGCATAAAAATGCTTTTTTATATTTTGCAGCTCTTTTCAGCAGTTGCAATTAAAAAGAAAAGTCCAATTGGGATTAAAAAAAAAAAAAAGGTAATCTTGAGAAAGTTCCTGAAGGAGGCTTTGTTTTCTTAAAATAGAGCATGCATCTGCGGCATCAGGCTCCTGTTGTATTCTTTCCTACCCAGAGAATGACACTCTACATCAAGTCTTTGGTCATAATTCTGCCATAGACTTTAGCGTATTTTCTATTCATATGTGATTGACTGTTAAGTGTCAGCTATAGAGTGCAAGCTGCCATCCGCGACGAAGTTTGTTTCTCCTGAGTTATAATGTCCACCACAGTGCCAGGAAGCCAGGGAACAAAACCATTATGCATGTGAAATGCTGTCACTGGAGTTGCCTTACAGGTAAAGTATGTTGAACCACATATAACCAGTTGTTTTCTGGTTCAATTAACATTTCTAGAAAACCTATTATGTGCCAGGCATTTTGGCACAAAATTTTTGTTTGATAGTAGTAACGACCTGTGAGGTAGGTGTTGCTTTTCAGATAGGAAAATAGAGAGACAGAGGGATTAAGTGACTTCCTTAAAGTCACTTAGCTGGTGATTGAGGAAAGGCTGATTCAAACCCTGGCTGATTGATTCAGCGTGTGTGCTTTTTCTGTCCCAGCCCTGCTTGCACCTCCAGCTCCAATCTGATGTCTGGCTGAGAAGAGAGTTTTCAGATGGGTAGAAAACCATTTCGTACTAGACTAAAATAAGAATCCCTACATGGAGGTAAAATTGAATATTCCTATTTTACTTGAAAAATCTTCAGCCCTTGCCTTAGAAAAAAAAGTGGGCAGACAGAATCATCCTTATCTTTTTTTCTTCTCCCATCTGCCCTTAACAATTTTTTAAAGGCAATTGTACATTTCAGTGGGAAGGCTCTCTATTATTGTACTGCCTCTAGACAGCCTTACTACCTTCTCCATTTCATTTATTTCTTGAAGCTGTAAACTGGCTAAGTTCTTCAGCCTTTTCAACTTCAAAACAGAAAAGTTGGCTCTGAAATTAAAGAGTACCAGGAATCCAAAGGAGAGCAGGAAAATTGGAGATTGTCTTCATTTAGCTCTCAAGGATGAACCATTTGTTTGTGGAGATACCTGAAGTATAGTTCACAAATATCCCAAAAGTTCTGGGCTGCTTGTAGTCACAGCTGCCACAGATTTCCAAACTTCTTCACGTGCGAGCGGAAAGACTATCCATACCAGGAACAAGAGCATCCAGGGTTCTTAGAGACTCCACAGTCTCTCTGCTGTCCCGAAGCCTGCCATTTCAGAAGGCCTCCCGTGCTGGTCAGCAGGCTTGAGCAAGTCCTTCTTGGATCCTGTCCACTGATGGTCCCTGCAACGCTGCCTGATGACTAAAGCTCAAACTTCCCATTGTCTCTAGTGAGGTTCTGGGGACTTCAGCACCCTGTAGCTCTCTGAACTACAAAGGAGCACCTCGTTCCCATCATACCAGAACTAGCTCAGGGTAAGCCATTTTAGCAAAATAGATTTTCAGTCTTGATTACTGGACCTGGCCTGTGAGGGAAGTGGGCGCAGCAAGAGAGTGATTTCCTATGCGTATAAAACCACCCATTGTAAACAGCTGGTGACATGACTGTGAGGAATTCAGCAGTAAGAGTAAGGACACAGAGAGATGAAGGCAGTCTTCAGACTTCCCAGGCACACCTCAGTACCTGGCATTTGAGCCCTGTGATGGGGAGACTGAAAAGCAAGAGCAGTGAACTGGGAGATGCTATTTGTTTGCTTACTTGTTTGTTTTCAGCAAGACTGCTCTGGTGATTGCCACAAACTTCTCAATTGTTTCTGGAGGCTGAGGATTGAGGGTACCTGTGTATTCTGTATCGTGACTATGGTGGTAGATACAAGACTCTAAGCATTTGTCAAAAGTCACAGAGTTCTGCACCACAAAGAATGACAATTTGTATTCCATAAACATTCTTGAGCTTTGTTCTAAGATACATTAAAGCTACTTGAAAACAAAACAGAAGGGGCTCCTGGGTGGCTCAGTCAGTTAAGCGGCCGACTTCGGCTCAGGTCATGATTTCGCGGTCCGTGAGTTCGAGCCCCGCGTGGGGCTCTGTGCTGACAGCTCAGAGCCTGGAGCCTGTTTCAGATTCTGTGTCTCCCTCTCTCTGACCTCCCCCATTCATGCTCTGTCTCTCTCTGTCTCAAAAATAAATAAACGCTAAAAAAAATTAAAAAAAAAAAGAAAACAAAACAGAAGAATGGATTGTACAGTATGTAAAATGTTTTTTTAAGTCAATCAGGATGTGGGAAGAACCCCAAATGTGTGTGTGTGTGTGTGTGTGTGTGTGTGTGTGTGTGTGGAGAGAGAGAGAGAGAGAGACCTCTTCCTTAGAAAAGTAGACCAATTAAGAAATGAGAAAGTAATGAAGGAAACAGAGAATCACCTTTAGAATACCAGCAAATTATTGCAGGCAGGATCCACTGATGGTTACTAAAATTAGTGGGTGAAAGTTTGAGGAGAAAGGCAACATTTGCATTTGAAAGTACCTCTTCCAAAATATGTATTAACTACAAAGTGGAAAATAATATCTTTAGACTGGAGAAACCTGGCAGGCACAACTTTTACAAAGTGATCAAAGTTAACGTAATCCATGATGGGATACGTCGACATCACATACTCCCTAATATGATGTACTGAGAGACACATCGTATCTGTTGTATTCTTGCCAAAAATACATAACCTCAATCTGATCACGAGAAAACATCAAACAAAACCAAACTGATAGACATTCTACAGAATCACTGATGAGTACTCTTCAGAAGTGTCAATTTCTGCACATGACACAAGTCAAAGGAGATTATAGAAATAGGACAACTAAATGCAACATGAAATCCTAAAGAGGATCCTGGAACAGAAAAAGGACACTACTAGGAAAATTGGAATAGTATTGTACCAATGTCGATCTCTTAGTTTAGATCATTGTACTATGGTTATTAACCATATTAAGAGCAAGGTATTAACATGAAGCCAAGCTATGTGAAGCATTTAAGGTAGTCCTCTGTGCTATTTCTTCTACTTTTCTGTAAGTCTAAAACTCTTTCAAACCAAAAACTTGAAACAACTAAAACAAAATGTACCAGAATATTAAGAGCAGTTGTCTTTGGAAGGTGAAAATATAGGTGATTTTTATTTTTTCCTTGACACTTTTCTGTTTTCTAAAATCTCTATACAGGGGCATGTATATTCAGAAAAGGCAGGTTATCATTTTTATTTTTGGTCAGGAAATTATGTGTGGCTTTGTGAAAAAATTAACATTTTTATTTGAAAAAGGGAATGCAAACATTTTTTTAAAAATTTTTCAATGTTTATTTTTTGAGAGAGAGATGGAGCGTGAATTGAGGAGAGGCAAAGAGAGAGGGAGACACAGAATTCTGAGCAGTCAGCACAGAGCTGGACGTGGGGCTCCAACTCATGAACTACGAGATAATGACCTGGGCCGAAGTCAGACACTTAATGGACTGAGCCACCCAGGCGCCCCAGGAATGCAAGCATTTTTGTGTCACGTGTTAGAAAGTATCTGCAGGCTTTAATAGCAAAGGTGACCCAGCTTTCGATAGGAGAGATTACATGCCAATTAATGCTGTCTTTGTATAGACACTTAAATTGTCATTCAGTCGTCTTTTTGTTCTGATTATGAGCAGGCTCTTACCATACTGGAAAGCTGAAATGATCCCAGATAGAAGGAACAAGGGTGGAAAATGCCATTGTCTTTTGAATAGTTGAAGAATGTCCTGATACTATCTTTTAATATTATGCTCAACCATAGCACCATATATTGATTTTCAATTTTCAAAGTATTATGAGTCTACAAAATATACTTGTTAAAAAAAACAACTTACATCTTTCTTGGATGATTTGTAAGTCACTGTAGGATTTCACAGTGCCTCCGAGTCATTGTTTTGACATGTGATTATATAATTCTGTGGCTGTGCTAGATGGAACTGAAAGGAAGCCTGTTCCTTCTGGACAAATGCCAAGGAATAGCTGAAATGAGCAGAAACAGGCTTCTGCTAGTATCAGTACTTGGAACCTGAAGGGTCCATGTGAAAAATCTACATGGTAGTTTCTAAGCTATTCAAAAAATTTGTTTAAAGTTTAAGTAAAATACAGTTTTAGAAGAGCTGCAGAAAAACTGAGCAGAGAATTAGTGAATTAATGGAAGGCTTATATTATTTGATAGAAAACCCAAATCACTCTTTTGTCCTTGCTCTTTCCTACCCCCTCCCATCCAGATCATCTTTCACATTGTGAAGAAAGGATGTTAAGCCTTCACTTTCACAAGTGGAGCAAAGAAGGTATGACAGGATTATTTTGAGAGCTTTACTAAGCACGATACATTTGAAAGGTATCTACTCATGGTACATGTACATATATATGTGTATATGTATACATACAGAAATATATCTACTCATGGTACGTGTACATATATATGTATATATTATACATACAGAAATATATATATATATAAAGATATATAATATTCACATTAAGTGGTAGAATGACAATTCAAACATAAGAATGTTTTGATGCTATCAGCTTTATTTCTTTACTAGTCAAGCTGAGTGTAGGCAAGATCTCTGAACTATGGTTTTCTGGGTAACTGTAAAAGAAGAATTTTCATTTTTATTGTATTTAAAGCAATAGGAATTAGCTTAGCACTGCAATGCTTTTTTTGTTTCCCGTTTTATCTCATTTCAATAATTTGTGGTTAATAAAAGTGGGCACTTGGATACTTCAGTCTGGTTTCCTGCAGATCTTTGTTAAAGGGTCATAACATGGGATAAGTCCACTGTTCCCAAAGTTTTTGGCATCAAAGTCAATAAAGCATTTCTCCTTGACAGTGACTTAGAATCTGCTTTAATGTGTAAAGTAGGATAGTGTCTGGGATATTTCTGGTCTTCAATACATGTTTGTCTTCATACATTTGAATTTTGTGTATGTTGAATCAGGAGACTATTGCCTGGTCCTTGACAGGAGTACTTGATAAAAATGTTGTGTGGACTTAGTGATGGAGCTGTGTTATTGCATTGTTGAAAGATGATTTTATTTGGATGGTCTGTGATTGTCTATTTTCCTCAGAGCAATTTTTCAGTAAAGTTAATAAGACGTGTAAAATATACAAACCCCTCAAGGGGCATTAAGCTGAAAACTTTTATTTTTTTTTTAATTTTTTAAATGTTTATTTATTTTTGATAGAAAGAGAGAGAGAGAGAGAGAGAGAGAGAGAGAGCACGCACAAGTGGGTGAGGGGCAGAGAGAGAGGGAGACACAGAATCTGAAGCAGGCTCCAGGCTCTGAGCTGTCAGCACAGATGCTGGACTCAAACTCACGAACTGCGAGATCATAACCTGAGCTGAAGTCAGACACTTAACCCACTGAGCTCCCCAGGCGCCTCTAGGCTGAAAGATATAAGCAATATATTTGTTCGGTTCATACTGGGTAATTTAGCAACCTTGGCTACTACTCTCTGAGATCCAGTAACTGAACTTGAATGTTACTTGGACTAAAAAAAATATATCATTAGAATATTTATTTTGGTGGAAAGTCAATACAGACAATTAACCTACTAATTAAATTGTAGAAAGGCAAGTGCCAGTCTCATTTTTATTCAAATGTTATAGAATTGATGACCTGTTCCAAGATTACATATTCTTAGGTAACTGTATTCAAGATTACTTTTTTCCTCCTCTTGGAAAATGTCTCAGGCACTTAGGCTTAAATGATTGTATTCACACTAACAGTGAAGTTCCCCAAAGGCTCTCATTGGTTTCTATTTTACTTATTATATTTGCTTCCTTTGAAACTCATTACAACTGTTAGCACATGTTCCAGTGAAGTGTTAGTCTGCAAAGCAGAAGGACAGAGTAGTGATAAGAGTGTGCGTAGGCTGGGGCGGGGGTGGCTGGTGAGGCTTAAGTGCTGCATTTTCTGTATGTGCTTTTTATTGAGTCAGCCTCTACACCATTGCACTTGATATTTCCTCTGCTCAGCTGGTCTTTCCTCCAAGCTCATCCGCATCCTCCCAATCACAGGGTTTCAGAGAAGCCTCTCTGACCACCCCATCTAAAGTGGCCTCCTCGGTAACTCTCACTCTTATTTATTTCTTTATCAAAATATGTTTGTTTTGTTTATCTGTGGATTTAGCTTCTCTCTTGCCTGCTTTGTGCTTCGTTGTAACCTTAATGCCTAGCAAAGCACATGGCATATGGAGAGGCTTATTAAATATTTCATAGGAGGAGTGAAGGAATGATTCCTGCAACAGTTCTGTGATATAGATATAAGTGTCCCCAGTTCAGAGGAAAGGAAATGGGGCCACAAAGAAAACATGACTAGCCACACAGCTAAAAATAGAAAAGCTAAAATGTAAACCTAAGTATTTCTGACTCAAACTTTTCTTGCCTCATCAAAACTTCAGTTGGTTGGCTTTTTAAGACCTCTGAGTAAATTACATTCTTAAATGTGTCATATCGTTGGTCTTTGTGAAGGCAATTATTCTTGTATATTAACTTTATATAAGCTGCACAGCCCCTGAAAAATAATGAATGCTTAAATGGGCTAACATAGCACGTATATTCTAAACAATAAAGGTGTAATTAAATTGGCTTCTAGCATTTTTCCCCCTAAGAACATTTAGTGTTTTTAGTGGCAATCTTGATATTCCCATTCAGACATTTAGGGCCCCTCTACAGCTAGGGTATTTTATCCTTTCTCTAGTTACTTCCTTCAAACCACAATGGTTTTTCAATCAAACAGAAAAAAAATACCTATAGCATAGTTTTTCTGCACTGACTTCATTACTAAATTGGGTAAACCTGAATGAGGGAAAAAGCAGCATTACCTAATGAATAAACAAGTGTATTTTGAAGAAATTACACATTCCAATCAATATGGGGTTTTAAAATCTGGTTTTAAATTCTAGGTTTTTGCATGTTATCCACTTAAAAATCTGCTTAGTAATATATTTCATGAAGCAGATAGGTATAATCAGATATCAAATTTCATTAGCCTTCTGTCTTCTGGTAGCATTTTCACAGATATGTGAATATTCATTATTCAGTGAATGTGTAATGAAGTGAATATTTTCCTTGCAAAGCTCAAAGGAATAGCTGATATATATATATATATATATATATATATATATATGTATATATATATATATGTAATTAATGCTGCTCACCAAATATTTCCCTTTACTTCTAGGCACATAGGAAGATTTCTCTTCTGCCTTCCGTGGTTTGGGTGGTCATGAGATGAGCTTTGCCAGTGAAATATGAACAGAATGCTACATGTCCCTTTAGATAATTTAAAACAAACAAACTTGCTGTTAACTCTATTTCTTTTCAGTAACGTTCTCATGACAAAAGTGATTGACAAGCAAACATGGCTGAGTTGGAGTCTAGGTAGTGATGTGAGCAAACACACTTGATTTAAAGGGAACCTGGCCTACTTTCCACTTTGCCCCCACCTACTACTGTGATCTTAGGCAGTTCAATTCTTATGATGATCTCTTAGTTTTATCATTTTTATAAAAATATACACATTTAAAGTTCCATTTTTAAATGGACCACATTGCCACTAAAATCTCTTTCACAACATTTTTTTAAAAAGTATTATTTTGCTATTTCTTGTGATAATAGAAGGAAATAGGTATTAGAAATAATAATTTTAAATTAACTACTTTAATTCTTGTGGAATAGAAATTTATCATGGCTTTAATTTTTCTTAATGTCATATATTTTTATGCAGTTTATGTGGCTATAATAGACTTACAAAGTTTTTTTTGTTTTGTTTTGTGTGTTTTTTTTTGAGAGAGAGAGAGTGAGAGAGAGCATATACAGGGGAGGGGCAGAGAGAGGAGACAGGATCCAAGGCAGGCTCTGGGCTGACAGCAGAGAGCCCTATGCGGGGCTCTCCAACTCATGAACCACAAGATCATGACCAGAGCCGAAGTCAGATGCTTAACTGACTGAGCCACCCAGGCGCCCCAGACTTATGAATTTTTAATGTCGATATTCTACTTATTAAGTAGTTGTTAATATTTATCATATGTGTTAAAAAGTTACATCAGTCTCCTATATATTTTATAGCTCTCAACTTTAAGAAGCCATTTATCAGATAATGAGCTTCACCGGATACTATTGAATTTGAAAACATTCACCTACGCATTCAAAACATTTTGATACAAGCCATAGTCCCCTTCTCTCCTAAACAGATATGTACTAGTTATTTTTGGTTGCAAATTATTATTTATTTTAATTCTGATTATAGGGGTTCCTGGATGGCTCAGTCGGTTAAGCTTCTGACTTCGCCCCAGGTTATGATTTTGCAGTCCGTGATTTCTAGCCTAAGATGGGCTCTGTGCTGACAGCTCAGAGCCTGGAGCCTGCTTCGGATTCTGTGTCTCCCTCTCTCTCTGCCCCTCCTCCTGCTTGCTCTCTGTCACTCTCGCTCTCAAGAATAAATAAACATAAGAAAAATAAAATAAAAATTGTGATTGTAAAATAGTTACACATAAGTAACTTAAAATAGTTCCAAATAACTAGATAAGGCAGTTGCATGAATAGAAATTGTGTAGAAGTTTAGTAACTGCTGAATGGCACGTAGGGAGAAGTCAAAGGAAAGAGCCCATTTGTTCTTTAGATAGAGTATTAGGGCCAATGAACAATAAATTCTTCCTTAATTAAGAAAATGACATATCCCCTTCTTTTTTAGTAACCAGAATCACAAATTTGTAAAGATGGACTGAGAATCCACAAGTAGTAAAACTTTTCTTTCTTTCTTTCTTCCTTTCTTTCTTTCTTTCTTTCTTTCTTTCTTTCTTTCTTTCTTTCTTCCTCCCTTTCTCTCTCTCTCTCTCTCTCTCTCTTCCCCTCCCCCTCTCTCCCTCTCTTTCTCTCTCTCTTTCTGTCTTTCTTTGAAAAACAGTAGAAGTCATCATTTTACATTATCCCGGTTAGTAGAAGACTATTGAGGGATAGCACTTTCCCATGTTCCCTCCCCTCAAAAATAAACTATTGGACTTAATAGTTTGTGGTACAGAATATCTTCTTTATCATAAGAATCCCATTGTGTTGCCATTAGGAATCATGACCAATATTTTTACATTTATTTTACTGCATCTTCTTCCCATTTAAGATTGGGAATGTTTTTTATTCTTTTTTCATTATTAAAGTTTAAATTTCTCTTAACAGAAAAAGTCCCCGAATTAATGAGTGAAGGGAAATTTAAGTGCAATTGTGGATATAGGTAGAATTAGATTTTCTGCAGTAGAATACATACATCTATGTATATAATTCCTTTTTCTTTTTTTGTCTCCTCCAGAAAAGAGAGACTATTTAGAATAGCATCTAGTTTTCTTCCTCTAAAGCTATGACGATGTGATGAAGCCCTTGAAATTACTTTAGTGTATACAAGTTAGTCTGTTTTATGTTTATGTATGACCCAGAAGGATGTTTAGATGATGAATTAGCATCAACGTGTCCCTGATCAGCTGCTACCTATGAGTCATAGGAAAGTTACATCAGTGTATAGACAAAAACATCATCAATATCACATTCCCGAGAGGTAAGTTACCTAGTTAAAAATGAAGCATGTCTTTGTAATAAGGATGCATTGTCTGAAAGACAAAGTGTGTGATGCAGCATAGTCAGATTTTGAGCCAAATATAAAAAGTCATCTGCGGCTATTATGGTCTGCATTGCCGTCTGCATAGATAGCAGTTTATGTAATGCCAAGACAGATTAGAAATACTTCTTCTTAACAAATTAATTAATTCAGCCCACAATTCATAGAACTTTTTCTTCTCCAAATTCAGGTGCAGATGTGTAAAGTAAGGGACGATGGACTCATTTTGTGTGTTTTCTCTTAGTAATATTACACATTACTATCTCACATGAAGTTGTGTCACGAATGGCAAGGTGTATCAGTCAGAGTTTTATGTCAAGAAAATGGTTTTGGCTAACTTGAAGGGAAAATGAAGCTGTTTTCAAGTTGTCCACATAATCATTCCGGAAGTTGGGGGATCAAGAACAGAAAACTGACACGGGGAAACGAAGGTTGGCCAAAGAGCAGGAAGCCTAACTAGTCATGACTGATGAGCACTCCTGGTGGTTGTCACTGGTACTGCCGCTAGTGGACAACAAGGCTCTTGTTTCGGTGTCTCTGCCAGACTGTTCAACGTGGGACACTCGAGGCTGCTGCCACTGGACTCTGCGTCTAGCTGTGCTGCATAGCTGATGCTGCTGGCTTCTGTCATTAGTGGTTTTTCAGGTCCCTGCATCTTTGGAAGCCCTGGTTGGAAATACCCAATGAGCCTACACCCAGACTACCAGGAGAGCAGGAAGAGAGTCCCCAGCCCCTTTGGCTTCCGGGGTGGGAAGCAACACTCATACAGAGATTGCCCCATAATAGGCAGGGGTGCCCGGGAGCTGGGTACGTAAAAACAACCAACATCCACCACACAAGCCTTGCTCTGTCATTTTTCTATGTAATGGCAAGGATATACAACCAACTGAAAAGTGCTTTATAAATATTTTCATTTAAAAATATGTTTGTGTGGCCTGAAAATAGTAGAATTTTCCCTTACGTGTCAAGTCATAAATTAGTAAACTCAATTTACCATGATCTAAAATTTTTATAACCCTGTCCTCTTTTAAATATGATTGCACAGAAAACCAGTAGCTAGATTCTGTTTATTTTTTAAATTTACCTTCAGAGAGTATGATATATTTCAGAGGGGTTTAAGTTGCATATTAAAGTTATACCTTCCTTTGTGTTCCAGATTACTTCAATTCATTCACTCGGTAAATATTTATTGAGCACCCGGACACTGGGAATTGGCCAGGGCTGACAACAAACAGCTCCGATTCTGATAGAACTGATCATTTACTTTGCCAATAAGTATGGCCAGTTTTAAGCCAGTGCTCCTTTGACCTCTTAACCTCAGGCATGGGAGCCAAGAGCTTACACAGCAGTGACTTTTTCCCTCTGTTGCCAGAGGGTTTCACCACTTCTCTTGGTCTTAGTGAAGCTGGTATATGATCTGATGTTACAAGTGAGTGGAATAAGTCTTCTTAAACTACCATCATCCTATGTGTTTTCCCAGATTTGACTCTCCGGCTGTGTTTATCACTGTCTGTAAGGATACTCTTTCTTATACCAGTGGGCACAAGGCTTTGAAAAGGAACAGCACATTTGAGGCCATACCATCTCCTCATGCAATAGCAGGTGTGACATAATTATATGAGTTTGGGGAATAAATTTAAGTTCCTCTCTGACCACTCCCCTCACTCCCATTAGTCCTAACCTTTAAGTCTGGAGTGCTGCTACTTTAGGCTCTATTATGGAGTTCTGTCGATTAGAGTGGTTTCATTTCATAAGCCATTGTTCCCCCATTTTTATTGGTCTCAAAGCCCTGAAAATAAGGCAAGGGACAGTTCACATTTGAAAGAATATGACCAAATAAATCGGGTACTCTTGTTACCTTTCAAGTGTCACTCTTATGTTCATCTCCTTGCTTCTATGTTCATTATTCCTCTTATTGAAGAAATACATTTAAGATGGCTTTTCCTCATCTTTAGTGTTTTGCATTTTAATTTCTTAAAAATATTTTTATTTATTTTTGAGCTGGAGACAGAGTGCGAGAGGGGGAGGGGCAGAGAGAGAGGGAGACACCGAATCCAAAGCAGGCTCCAGGCTCCCAGCTGTCAGCACAGAGCCTGAGGCAGGGCTCGAACTCATGAACCTCGACCTCATGACCTGAGCTAAAGTCTGCAGCAGCTCAACCCATTGAGCCACCCAGGTGCCCCATGTTTTGCATTTTTAATGTGGTACACATAGCTGTGGGATTTCTTGTTCTTCTCTTTCCTTTATGAGTCTGCTTGCATCATAGGGTGGCATATCAGAGAATTTCATTCATTATCTCTTAAAACTTTTCCCCATTTCCTTTTCTTCCATTTTTTCCCTTGGGAATATTCGATACAAGCTGGAGTTCTCATTTTGCGTATCTTTATTTCACTTTCAGTTTCTACTTGTTGTCTTTCTGTGCTGCATTCTAAATAGTCTGTTCAATCACGTTCGGCCATCTGCAGATTTCCCTTTTTTTTCTCTTTTCTCCTTATATATCCAGGACCTAGAATGTTTTAGAGCTGGTGATCGTGCTGTTTGTGATGAACCACAGTGGTACTCCTGTGATGTGTGAATTTAATGATTTTATCTTTCTTCTGTTCCCCTAACACCAATCTTCTTACCAATTCTGCTATTTTGTTGCCTAAGCTAATGATCAGAAATTTGATAATGAGAAATAAGGTAGCCAGACCAGCAAGACAAATCTGTTTGTCTTTGTTATTCTACCTACATGTACACTCTTGTCTCAATCGATCCTCAGTTTTCTTTCAGTTTTACCTATGAAAATGTGCTGACCAGAACCTTGCATTTATGAAATGATGTGTTGGAATTAGATAGTGTCTCATTTCCAGTTCAAAATTACATAGTACTGTGAACCTGCCAGAAAATTATAGGTCTGAAAATCCATGGTAGACCTAAAGAGCTGAGTTTCTAAGTTGCTAATATTTATCACTTGCCTTTCATGAATGAGAATGGACTGTCTGATCTGAAAGATATAAAATAAAACTTGTATTTCCTCTGATTCCCCTTTTCAGTAGGTATCAAGGTGACATGTAAAGAAAGGTGATGACTAGCAATGCCTAAGTGGCTCAGTAGGTTAAGTGTCCAGCTGTTGATCTCAGCTTAGGCATTGATCTCAAGGTCATGAGTTGGAGCCCCACGTTGGGCTCTGCATTGGACATGAAGCCTACTTAAAAAAAAATGTGATGACTATACAGTGTATCATTCATGGCAGCAAAATGTGGACCACCAGGAATGTTAGGCTGACTGGATGGGCCTATCTGCCTGCGGTGGTGATGTACTGCCCCACTCCTTGACCTGAATAAGTCCTTGGTCTTTGTGCCAATGACAACTCCTAGTGAGAAACTGCCACTTACATTGCTGACTAAATGGGTTACACATCTTGTTAGGACTTTGTACAAAATGCAGACTTTTTCACTAAGGACAGGAGTCAGTTCCAATTACTTAGGAATAGAAACAGAAGGAAAAAAAGTCTAGGTTATGGGGTACCTGAGTGGCTTAGTCAGTTAAGTCTCCATCTCTTGATTTCAGCTCAGGTCATGGTCTCATGGTTCATGGGATTGAGCCCCACACTGGGCTCTGAGCTGACAACGTGAGGGCTGCTTGGGATTCTCTCTCTCTCTCTCTCTCTCTCTCTCTCTCTCTCTCCCCCTCCCTCTCTCTCCCCCCCCCCCCCCCTCTCTCTCTGCCCCTTCCCTACTCATGCATGCCTGCATGCATGCTTGTTCTCTCTCTCTCTCTCTCTCTCTCTCTCTCTCTCAAAATAAACATTTTTTTTACTCTAGGTTTTTTTTGGGAATGGAAGGCCCTGCTAACCTGATCAACTTGGGTCCAATATGCTCATAAACCTCTTATGTTTTAAAGTATGAATAGTTATAGGAGAGGAGGAATATGAAATAGCTTTCCTCCACTCTTGTGCCACTTGTGCCTGATGAAGTGGCATCTGTTATTGACCCTGTAGGGGAACATCTGATTTTAACTCATGCTCCCTCAACTTTATAAAAGGGAAAGCCATGAGAAAAATGTGAAATTAGCAACATTTTTTGGCCCCTAATTAACTTAATGGGTATACTTTTGTGCCTCCAATATTCAATGAAGCTCAGCTAGTAACTGAACTTTGCATAGTATTAATCAAGCCACAAAAATTTTTTGTTTATTTATTTATTTTGAGAGAAAGAGTGTGAGAAGAGGAAGGGCAGAGAGAGGGGGGAGACAGAATCCCAAGCAGGCTCTGTGCTCTCAGTGTACAGCCCATCACAGAGCTGGATCCCACAAACCATGAGATCACGACATGAGCCAGAGCCAAGAGGCGGTTGCTCAACTGACCGAACCACCCAGGTGTCCCAAGTCACACATTTTTATTAAGGATTTTCTATGGTATCGGCACTGGAATTTTAGTGAGAGATGATAAGAAAGATATGTTCTCTGGTTAATTTATTCATCAAATGCTTCTTGGAATTTACTCTTGTGTCATGGGCTCTAGGGAAGGCACAGGTGTTTACCATAAGATCTCTTATATTGGTAGATACCAAATATTTCTTAATACAACAAAAATACCTTAGTTTTGATAGTTAAAATGTCCTTTTCCATGAATAATTTTCATGTTCTTTTATTATGAGAAATTCATATCTCTAAAAAATGTAGTAAAACTGGGTATATGGGATATATAGTCACCAGATGCCACAGATAGTTTTTGAAGAGGTAACAGTTGTTAAAAAGTTTCTCATTGGTAAGGAAGAAATGAGTTTTAAATACTAGGTGGTACCAGAGCAATGTATTTACAATAGCTCTAAGTAAGTACGAGAACAAAAATTGACAGTCATGCATAAATATGTATATAAAATAAATAAATATATATAGAATAAATTTTATGTAGAGAGAGAAAATATATATTCTTCTTTCCTTCTCACTTGTTTACAAATATTTAGCTTATATTAAGCTCTATTACATGAGAATTTCCTAGTGGTTAATCTTGGATGTATGAAAGTACAAAGGACTTAAGCGACTCCCTCGAAGGCAGTTGGCTAACCATTAGCCCAACAGGCAGGTGCAGATATACTACACGTACGAAAGCAGATAAATTAAACTTTGCATTAAACAATTTTGTGTTAAGCAAGTTGTCTTATCTCACCTGCAAAGAAGTTCACAGTAAGGAGTCTGGTGTTGCCACTTGCTCTGTGTGACCCTGATTGGGAGTGCAAAGAAAATTTTTGTGCTTTTCTAGTTTTCTGCCAGAGTCTTAAATATGCCAATGCCCTCATGCTGTTTCTGCTGGGCCTTCAAAAGTAATTTTGTGGAAGTTTTGAAGATGAAACAGTGTGTAATCAATAAGAATGTTCTCTATCCGCATTGATCCCACTTAAATAGCTCTCTCTATGAATTCTAGAAACTATTTGAGAAATAGCTTAAAATTAAGTTTAAATTATTTAATCGTGAGAAGTAAATCCAGAAAAAGTAAAGAGAATCCAAGGGAGCCGACTAGCACACACCATTCAGAAATTTTCTTGTCTTTAAAATTATTTTTAATGTTTAATTATTTGAGAGAGAGAGCAGGGAAGAGGCAGAGAGAGAGAGGGAGACACAGAATCTGAAGCAGGCTCCAGACTCTGAACTGTCAGCACAGAACCTGAGCCAGGGTTCGAACCCACAAACTGTGAGATTTTGACCAAAGTTGGCCGCTTAACTGACTAAGTCAGCCAAGTAACCCCAGAAATTTTCTTGTCTTAAAGATAAAAAAAAAGAAATTTTCTTGTCTTTTGAGCAATAACCTGGAAGATAATCCATTAATCACTGAAGGAATTTTAATCTGGTAGTATGGACATCTTTAACAAAAATCACTGGAACATATTTATTCTCCCTGGAAAACTGGTGTGTGTGTGTGTGTGTGTGTGTGTGTGTGTGTGTGTGCGCGCGTACGTGCGCGCGCGCGCACGCGCATGCACAAACAAAAGAAACCCAACTTTTAATTTTGTTTAAATAATGTTTAAGTAATATATTAAATAAATATACATAAATGTGAAATTACAATACTTTAAAAGGAGGCTTTAAAATGCTTAACATTAAATCTGTCTATAAGCAGACTAAAGCATTTTATTCCAATAACTTTTCTGCGTACAGTTTATCTCACATAACACTTATGCTCCAGTTTCCTTGAAAGTAAAGAATATACGTTTAAAGCCAATGAATTATTGAATAATGCAGAAAGCTTAATAAGTTATTGGTTTTGGGGCGCCTGGGTGGCGCAGTCGGTTAAGCGTCCGACTTCAGCCAGGTCACGATCTCGCGGTCCGTGAGTTCGAGCCCCACGTCGGGCTCTGGGCTGATGGCTCGGAGCCTGGAGCCTGTTTCCGATTCTGTGTCTCCCTCTCTCTCTGCCCCTCCCCCGTTCATGCTCTGTCTCTCTCTGTCCCAAAAATAAATAAACGTTGAAAAAAAAAAATAAGTTATTGGTTTTTAGGACTATTCATTAATAAGAAAGTTGAGGAGAAAGGAATAATTATAAATATTCTTTTAAAATATAAATTGATGGCCTAACAAAGTTTTTCACTGTTTATTAAAATCTGTTTTATGTGGACCTTTTTTTTTTTCCAGGTATGGGTTTTTTTTATTTCCAAATTCACTCTGGTCATGAGAGAAGCTATTAAGTACTGAGAAAGTCAGATTCAGCTGTCTGCTTTAATGTGAATCACACCATGATTGTGGATCTTTGAAAAAGCATGGTAGGAACAATTTTTTATAGAATTACATAATATTATACCCTTGTTGAAGTTAGCAAAGTTGACTTAATTACTAAAAAGAAAACAATAAACATTTTTCTTTATAAACATCATAGAAACTTTGTAGAATACTTACATTTACAATGGATAATATGGTTATATTTGTAGCTATTAAAGTTATAAATTATTAAGCTTATGTGAATTTTAGAATCTCACATGTAGTTTGTGGATAATGTTTTTATTAAAACATATTGTGTTTTTCTATCTTTCTGTTCATTTTGAAAAGTAAGGAAAGATTATTTTAAGACCTGGTCCTGGCACTTTGCAAGTCTCTTCAGTTTATATGGTAGTCCTTCAAAGGCTTGTGAAAAATTCTTCTAAAAAGGCGAGACCCAGTGAGTTGAACTCTTCAGCTAAGATAAACTTTAGAAGCCAATACTTTTCTTTTTTTTTTATTTAAAGAAAATTTTGTTTAACGTTTATTTATTATTGAGAGACAGAGAGACACAGAGTGTGAGCAGGGGAGGGGTAGAGAGAGGGGGAGACATAGAATCTGAAGTTGGCTCCAGGCTCTGAGCTGTCAGCACAGAGCCTGACACAGGGCTTGAACTCACAAACTGCGAGATCATGATCTAAGCCGAAGTTGGTCGCTCAACCAACTGAGCCACCCAAGCGCCCCAGAAGCCAATACTTTTCTAAAGAGAAAAAAGCTTTTTTAAATATACAGAGCGACCCTTGCACTCTGTTTGACCATCCAATTGCAGGGAAAAGCATGGAGAATGACAATAATCACCTACCCTTTTTGTATACGATTCATATACAGAACTTGAACTATCAAAGGATGGAAGGTCCATAAATGTAGCATGAATTTACGTATACCAATTAAGAAAAGGTTGACATGCAAAATGCACAAATGATCTTCTAAGAGTCCACTGTCTTTGAAAAATACTATTCTCAAGTTAATTTATCAATTAAACTTCATGTTGCCTAATTTTGTTTTCTATTAAAATTTAAGTGAGATGTCCTCATCTAAAAAACAAGTAACTTATACATCTTTTAAAAGAATATTTGTCATCAATATAGCCAGTGGTATGCTACAGTACCTTGTACCAGCTCATGAGAGCCAGTTGTGCAGATATTTTCACAACTGTGTTCAGCGATGTCACATTGGTAGACTGAAATCAAGTGTGGTGGGAATATTTACACCAAAGAAATAAAAAATTACTATAAATCACCCTCCTACCCTTCCCAGCCCCAGAAAGCTGGTTTCTGGGGCTATACCATTAAATATTAATATGTAATGAAATGAAATGAGAAATTTGCTTGGAGTCAGAATCCAACTTTCCAGTTAGGGAAACATTTTGGAGATTTTCTTCAGAGAATATTATAAAAGATTAACGTGGTTCTCATAAAAATCCACTCTGCTTTATTAAAATATCATCAAAGTATAATGAAGTTCATCAGAAAGATTGAATAGGTATCTATTAACTATGAAAATACTACGAAAGTCCAATAATTAAAATAGTGTGTTACTGGTACAAGAATAGAAAACTGAATAGAACAAAATAAATACCCCAGCAAAAGACCCTATATGTAAGAGCAAGAAAATGTTATCCAATATTTACTGTGAGAATAACTAGTTGGCACTTTGTAAATGAAAAAGAAAATCATTTGTGGGGCTCAGTCTGTTAAGTGTGTGACTTTGGCCCAGGTCATGATCTTGAGGTTTGTGAGTTCGAGCCCCACATCAGGCTCTCTGCTGAGGCTTCGGATTCTGTGTCTCCCTCTCTCTGCCCCTCCCCTGCTCACACTCTGTCTCTCTCAAAAATAAACATTTAAAAAAAAAATTAAAAAAAAAAAATCATTTGTGCCCTGTACCTCATACAGTTAGGTAAGTTTCAAAATAGAATTAAAAAATACAACTGTAGAGAAAGTAAAAGGAAATAGAATGTTTATCAACTGTTTCATCAAACCTCTACAAGTAGACAACTTTCTAAGTTTCTCTCTTCAGACTTCTGCTTCCAAAGCTGAACCCTGTTGCTTTCATTCTAATAATGTAAATAAGATAGATACATTAAAATATCATAGATTTTTTTTTTTAATTCCATCAGGGGTGTCTGGGTGGCTCAGTCGGCTAAGCGTCCAACTTTGGCTCAGGTCATGATCTCATGGTCCGTGGGTTCGAGCCCTGCGTGGGGCTCTGTGCTGATAGTTCAGAGCCTGGAGCCTTCTTCAGATAATGCATCTCCCTCTCTCTGTCCCTCCCCTACTCATGCTCTGTCTCTATCAAAAAATGAATGAATGTTAAATTTTTTAATTCCATCAGATTGCTGAGGCTGCAAAGAAACCTAATTGAACTAACTTCCAGAAAGTGGGGACCCCTCACTAGAAGAGGAAAGGCAGCAGCTTCCTTCTGTAGCAGGATGGTGGGGCGGGGAGGCCAGGCAGCGGGGAGAAATTTTTTCAGCAACATGTGGGTGAGTGTGACCGATTAGATTTCTAAGCGTTCGACCACAAAGGCAACATCTACCGCTGAGTCCCAGGAACCCATTCTAATTTTTTTTTTTTTAATGTTTATTTTTAACAGAGAGAGAGCAGAGCATGAGCGGGGGAGGGGCAGAGAGAGAGGGAGACACAGAATCCAAAGCAGGCTCCAGGCTCTGAGCCGTCAGCACAGAGCCCGATGCGGGGCTCGAACTCACACTGTGAGATCATGACCTGAGCTGAGGTCGGACACTCAACCGACTGAGCCACCCAGGTGCCCCCATTCTAATTTATTTACAAGTAATATCACTTAATTAGCACAGTAATGCTGTGTTACCACTACCTATATACAATTTTTCTTCCTGTTTTACAAAGAGAGTACCTGAGGTGGAGAGGTCATCCACCCAAACTTATGAGTGGGAACCAGGATTTATGTTCAGCCAGTGTGACCTCATAGCTCTCAGTCTTAGCTCTGGTGCTATTCTGCTTCCCAGTAAATATTTAGTCAAAGGTTATTCATCAGTATAGCCTGATGAAGTTATTTACTAACTGAATGAACCTAAATTATCAAGCGCCTTTCCCACTTTCTCTACAAGGAAGCAAATTCAATACATATAATTTGAAATTTAAGAGCATTGAAAAAATAGGACTAGTTTATTTTATAGAACCAGCTTTCTATGGATGCAGGTGCTGGGTTTTCTGCTCCAGAATTCTGATGTTTAAGATGGTGCATATTTGTTTTAGATTTAACGACTATTCTCTGTTCCAGTAGTATCCAAGAATTAATTTGCATGCCAATTTAAATTCTATCAATAATATGTGTAATTCTCCCTCTCCTCATTGTAGAGACCTACACCTTGTATCCAAAGGGGATGGTGCAGGTAAGTAGTACTTTCTTTTCTGTGCAAATGTGTTAGCATACTTCCAAGGACCAACTCATACTGAAATGAAGTGACTAGATACTTGGCAGAAAGATGTGGACATTTGGGATTTTTATAAATTGCTTCCTCAATTTTCTCCACCCTTTAAAATATAGAATATACAGTGTGTCACCCACCACCCAAATATCTGAAAGTCTTACACTGAATAAAAACTATGTGAATATTTTGCCTGAATTGTTATAATCAACTTCTCAGACACCTATAGCAATAAAGTACTATAGAGTTAGCAATGGGCTTGTGAAGGATTATGAAGGGCTAAAACTTTTCCATATTTGAGGTGTTCCCCCAATTTTATTTCTGGGAGTACTTTTTGCTAGGGGTTTCCAAACAAAAGGAAGAGATGGTGCTGCCAGAAGAATCTCTGAGGGGGCAGGGACAGGCCCTTCCAGAGAAGTCTGCTGCCTGCCAGGAATCTCAGCCAACCTGTTTTAGGCAGTTTTTAGAATTGTAAAATAAGAAATGGACAGTGCAGTGATGAGAATCACTTTTACATCGCCCCCAAACCCCATTTCCTGAAATCCCCACCTCCTTGATAATATCTAACATTTAAATAGTGTTTTAATACTTTACAAAGACTGTCATATAACAGCCAAACCTTAATCTTGAAATCCATCCCCCACTTGCCATCACTGGTTTTCCCAAGGCTTTGATATTTCATTTATTTGCATTGTTGGTTCTCTTGTTTCCATCTTCTAGTCATTTTTCTTTGGCCTTCTGTTCTTCCTTTTGCAATTTTAATTATTGACAATGATTTTTTAGTCTTCCCTGAGCTCTGATGTCACACAGTTGGCACAGAGTACACAGTTAAATAATTCTTCAAAACTGAATCTCTGATAGGGATGTCCACTTGGAAGTCACAGCATCATCTCAAAGCCTGACACCAACATGTTGTCTTGTAAAATATCTGATGTGTCTGTTAACAATAGGGAGAACTAACATTTATTATGTGTCATGTATTTTCAATAAATTACCTCTCACAACAATCCTAGGAAATAGGTGAATGAAGAATGAAGAAACAGTCCCAAACAGGGACTGAGCAAGTTAAGGAATGGTGATCTGAACTCAGGTCATCTAACTCAAACCAGAGTCCCTTATATATCACATCATAAGTCTCCAGCCTCTTATATGAAAAGTCACTTAACCCCTCTCAGTTCTGGTGTTTCCACCTGTCCAGTAGAGGCCTGATGATAAACACAGCCGAAGACAGGACCTGAATTGATAGGTAATTAAGGATGAGCAAAAAGGATTGCACACTCAGCAAAATCAAAGATAATAGACTTACAACTGAAAATACAAAGAAAGAGATTTTTCAAACCGAAGTCATGACTTATGTCATTTGTTTGAAGCAAATTCTGAAATAATACAAGTATATTAACTTTTCCTGATTTTGTTTGGGATATGTTTTCAGGACCATGTCTCAGATTCTATGTAAAAACAACAACAACAAAAAACCAAAAACACTTGAACGAAGAGGCAACAAAGACAATATATTTCATTAAAAATTTTATTTTTAGAGCCCATCAATGGGCAAATCCCAAACAGTAGCAATACAGAGTATTTAAGAACATTTTAATATTTCTATCCATCTTTGTTTTCCTTTCCACAAACAAACATACTGGATTAAAGCAACAATACTCTTAACCCCAAATTCAATGCCTGAGTACTTTCAATATCTATTTTGAACACATAATAAAGCAGAGGCAGTTAATTTTATTTCCACTCGGAGCTTAGCAATTACTTTAGCTTCACATTATTCTATCACAAATTATAACCAAATGGCCTACCTAAGCAGCTAAAATCATAAAATTATTATAAGCCAAGTCAATGGTATGTATAAAGTTAACAAAAAACAACTAGACTAGTATACATTTGTTTTGGGCCCTACAAGAAATATGCCAAAATAACAAGCTTTAGTAAAAGATGAGGTCCTTGGGCAGAGAACAAGAAGTCATATCATCAAAAATTCTGAGGAAAACTTAGGTAAGAGGAAATCAGCCTATAATTTTAACCAAATGAAGGAAGAAAGGGGAATACATTATCAGGGTTGATGACAACTTGGGAAAAGACATATAGCATTCAATCACAAACTTGTTCACTACCTCAAGAGCTCAACATCAGGCTCTCCAGGCATTCTGTTATTCTCCCAGTAAGTTTTTTCACGGGAACATAAACCCACATTTATGCTAACAACAGAGTGTTATACGGCTATTTAATCTGATGGCAAACAACAGGAAAAAAAATTCTTAGGGCCAGACTGACTTCAGCCCATCTCAGTACCCCTGAAAATAGGGGCAAAAAATTAATCATTAAGAAACAGTATTCAAAGAGTACTGTATTACCTAATGTGATTTATAAAACAAGCACAATTCTGTAATCGTCAATGGAAAAAGTCTTAATATTTGAAAATTAGGAATGTTTTGATGCTGATTTTTTACCAAAATGGTACTCCAAACAGTTAAGTTGGAACAAATCCCAAACTCACACTTACTTGCATCACCTCAGTTTAATAATCCAATAAATGACAAAAAAGACAAACAATGAAAACAGCATCATATAGCACAACAGCTTTGTCTGGCTCCCTCTAGATAAAATCTTCAGTTTTCCCATAGTTTTACCTAGAAATCCAGTTGTAGAATCAAACTGTGAATCCTATGAGGAGAAAGGGAAAACAAAATAGTTAGATTCTAATATTGTACATATGCACATTTAAGTAATTGAATATACTGTCCTTAGAATACATTTTTAATGAAATTTTTAGTGTTTAATCAATTCAGGAGCCTGTTTATAACTTGGGTAATCAAGCCTGATTACTCTGTGCAAAATAGAGTAATTCTCTCAATGAATAAAAAGCTCTTTCATTGAATAAACATTTCTTTCAGCATCAGAGTAATTCAAAATCCCAAAGTATTTAGGTCTTTTTCCAATTGTGTGAATTAAGACACTAATAATAAAGGTAAGTAGTTTGTCTACTATCATACAGGTGTTTGATTCTCAGTTTTTGTTGGGGCATTGCTCTCAAAGGGCAAATGGTTGGTTGCTTTCAGTAATTCAGTATGATAATTCATCTAAAGTTTAATATGGTTAGCAGTTAAAGGTACTTTACTTTTAAGATTCTTTAATTCAGATAGCTGACTTTGAAGTACAGCAGAGTTTATTAAAAGTTAAGAGAATATCATGTAAAGGCAGTAAAATGTGGTTAGACTCCAAATATGGATGGGGAAAACTACCATATTAAAACATAGTTGGAAACTGGAAAAGTCCTGAAGATGAGAGGACTAGGTGTAGATTAGAAATACTGCACTTTCACAGAAATCTCAGTATCCTAAGATGTAAAGGCCCCAGCTGAATGACAGCATTTGCACAGCTCGCGCTCTATGTAGTTCAAGCACTTTAGATCTATAGCTCTTCACCAGGGTTATGTATCACAATCACCTGGGACACTTTTCTTTTTCCAAAATACATATATGTAGGTCCCTCCCCCTAAAATTCTATTTAGGTTGAGAACTAGCATAAACACTTACAGAAAGTTCCCCAGTGATTTGAATGTACAACCTCCATAAGAACATTGCTTTCAATGACCTATTCATTTCTGAATAACACAATTTTAAAAGCAAGTGGAGAAACTAGGGAACGTCTAGAGAAATTTGACATTCGAAATAAATATTAAAGAATGGAAAGAGGTTCTACAAAGAAAGGTATATGTTGCTGAGCTCCCTTAGACTGGAGAGATAAAAGGCTCTGGGATGTTATTATGTTCAAATCTTATTGATTTGTTCAGAAGTGATCCTTAGGAGATCAAATAGAAATAGGCTCACATTACATGAAAGACAATCAATTGGATGGATATGAAGTGCTTTTTGATTACTTGGTAGTCAGTATCCATTGAGATCTCCAAGAACACTCAAAACAGTCATTTTTCCTGAGTCTTTAACAGTGTTTTAAACATAAGATTAAAAATACAATGGCTTCCACCTCCTCCTCCTACTCACAGTGTGTTAGGGAAGATGAAAAATGCAAGAATGAATAAACCTATTAGTTATTTCAAAGCAATAAGATACAAATAGGCCGGAATCCAGAACTTATGATCTCTAGATTAATTTCAAAATGGATAAGAGTTAAAATGATATTATTCCTGATTAAAAGACTAAATTTGAGAATATTAGATCAACTTTCTTAAATTTAAAGTCACAATCACTTACCATTTCAGCTAATAATTTATTTTGATGTTTAACCTCATGGCCTATTTCAATGGAAAGCTATTAAAAAAAAAAGACACATGCATTATTACTCACATAATGGCATTTAAGTGTTATAGAGTAAAATGCCATTCTAAGCATACACATTTTCTCAAAACTGTCTTCTAAAACTATAAACTACATATAGTTTTTTCTGATAATTTTTCCACTGACATTAAAGGAAAATAAATTTAGAATTTCTACTGTTTCCCAACTATGGATATTGTCTCCCTGCTCTTCATTTTGATTTCATTTTAATATTCAATTCCATCTTTTAATTTTGGTACACACTTCTCTCTGGTTCTCTTATCCTTGCATGCTTTTTTCTTCCTCTCTTTATATTATTCATACAACAGCATTTATATGTATATTTTCTTCTTTACATTTTAAGAGATATATATAAGTACCTATATTATCAATTAAAATCTACATGGGACATTACCTTGAATATATGCCTAAACTAGTTATTTATTCAGATTCTTTTTTAAAAATATTTGAGAGAAAGAGAGAATGAGCAGGGGAGGGACAGAGAGAGAGAGAGAGAGAGACAGAGAGAGAGAGAGAGAGAGAGAAAGAGAATCCTAAGCAGGTTCTGCGCTGTCAGCATAAAGCCCAATGCAGGGCTCGGTCTCATGAACCATGACATCATACTTGAGCCAAAATCAAGAATAGGAGGCTTAACTAAGTCATGGGGTGCCCTATTTAGATTCTAAAAGTTTTCCTTTAAAGTATGACAATAAACTGGAAAAAGATTGACAAGTTATTGTTAAGGCTCAGCCGAGCCTTAAAAAAATACAATTTAAGTGATTATGGCTGTTATTCAGACCAAAGCCTATTCGATACTTTATATGACAAATTCATTAAAGGCTTCACTTCCAAGATATTTGGATAAATTACAAGCAACAAATGAAAATCTTGGCAAACCATTGCAAATATTGTTCTCAACTTCTCTTGTGTGGAAAGTATATGGGGTGATACACAAAATCACACTAGAATTCTATAGATCAGAACATGAGCTTTTTCCCCAAATTTAACAATCCAGAGATAATAAAGCAACTATAAAGCCAAATAGCCCAAATCACCTAACTACTTTCTACAACTGTCATTCATGACAAGGAAAGAAATTTCCCGGGGGGCAGGGGGGTAAACCTTTATTCCAATAAGGAGCTAAATTATCAATGTCAGAGTTAAAAATAAATAATTCTTCATTCTCTATCAATGTTGATTTTCTAAACTGTTAACATTATACAGTATTACTTAGTTCGTAGATCAACTCTTTTTGATCTAATATGACTTTGAAAACAACACTCTTTTCAGAATGTTATTAGTATCCAGGCTGAACACAATTGTATTTTCCAAAGACTAATGAAATACCAATTAAGTTTTAGCAACATGAGTTTCTACTGAAGGCTCTATGAGTTTATAGCATGTTTACTGTAATACAGAATCAATTACATACACTGTTAAAATCATATTTTTGTAATTCTTTTACTTAACACATGTTAAACTCAATACCACTGATAACGAATTATGCTTAGGTGCTGTGATAAAGATAAAAATAAAAACAGAAAACTCTACATTCTGGTAAATTTCTTTTACATACAAATAATCCCAATGCAGATTCCTATGCAATACATGCTGTAGAAATGGTGCAAACTGTCTTATGTTCACAAGGAAAAGAGTTACTTCTGATGTGGTAATTAGGTAAAGCTTGCAGGAAGGAAGGAGTGCAGAGAAGTGGAGCCTTTACTATTAAAGGCTTTGGCCAATGTAAGGAGGGAAAGGACACCTCCCCAGTAAAGGGAGAGTATGATCAAAGATGTGGGAGTGCAAGTGACACCATGCACAGGACGAGAGATTCTCTAATTTGTCTGGCAGAAAACATATACACATTCCAGAAGTGTAGGAGATAAGGTCTGATAAGCTGTGGATAATCTCTAAAGGACCCATTTAACCAAGCTACAGAGTATGGATTTTATTCTTACATCATGGGAAGGCACTGAAGACTTCTGGGAGCAAAGGATGCAATTTTACAAACACTCCAAAAAGATGGCGGAACATGCAAAAAATGAGGAACAAATAGGTTACGAGGCTCTCTCCATACTTTGCCTAGGAAAACCAAGGGATAGTATCAGGAAGAGAAAAGTAGAAACAGAAAGAAGGAAGCACAAAACTCAGTGACTAACGTGATGTACAAAGATAGAAACACTGAGATGTGTAGCTTAGTATACTAGAAGAACTGCTTGGGGGTGGAAGATGTACCGCTCTGAGACATTACTACAGACAACATATAGTACTATAGATTTACACACACACACACACACACACACAGCTAAAAAAAATAAATGTACCATTATGTTTTGATTTGGCCACACTTTTAATCTTCTATTCAAATCATGTTTAAATTTTGAGTGTACTTTGACCTCACTGAACTATACACAACTTGGGTAACTGAATTCCTCCATATGATACCAACAAATAGTTTATAAGTACATATGTATACATAAATACACAAATTGGAAAGTATATCATCTGTTACGTACTTACAGATTTTATAGCAGTTACTTTGCTTCTCAGACTTTCAGTGAGTCTCTCATTTTCTTCTTCACAGGCACTGTACCCACTGTTAGCATACCCATAGTTCCCATAGTTGCCTGGAGGTACTCCTTCACCTGCAAGGATCAGAGTCACAGTATAGTTGTAGCAAAAACAAGCCACCTTTGAAGCCTTGATAGAAAAGAACCAAAAAAGACCCCTGGAGGGCGTTGCAGACCACATATGTCTATAACATTCACACTTCAAAGGAATTTTAAAAATTAATAACCAAATGGAGATCAGAACAATTCTTTTCTAATGCCCTCTTTTAAGCAAAGAATATTCAATTTGTTTTATACTTATTTACTGATTGCTTATTAATTGCCCACAAGACACTAAAGTAGGCACTGATCTAAAAGGATATTCAGGATACATTCCCTCTCCATAAAACTACAACTTTTAAAAAGGATCTAAAAGTAAGTCTCAACTATCCATTGAAGAAGCTTGGCTACGAAGGGAAAGGGAGCAAGAGGATAAATGTAGCAGGAAAGAGCTCATGGCAGAGGGAGGGTCCTTTATTTGCATTTCTTTCTTTTAAATAGAAGAGAGAACTTATGGAAAATAACTTATGGAGAACATTACCTGAGAATTAAGAGGGGAATTCATTCAACAAATATTTCAGAAACTTCCATGTGTCAGATCCATTGTTCTTTCTAGGTACTACTTTTTGGAGCTTATCGTCTGTGGAATTGCACTTCAGAATCCACAGTCCCAGCTACTGCCTAATAAAGTACTTGATATTCACCAGGCAATCAAATGGGTGGAGTGAGCCTGAAGAGTGAATCTATATATAAATATGCTAAAGGATTGAGAGAGGAAAGCATAGTTGAGGGTCTTATTTAACCACGTTTTCAAAAGACAGTTGATACAATCAGTTTTCTCAGTAAAGGAAGAGATAAGGCTGTCTTTAAGGAACGGTATCATTTGGAAAAAGCAGTAAGGAGAATAATGAGGGAAAGTGACTAGGACTACACGGATCCTAGGGTGAGAAAATAATCCTGGCCGAGGCAACACACTGTGGTGGTTTCAATCCTCCTGAATGTGTGATTTTTCTGAAGAAGGACTCATCAGCCTGAGTTAGCCCGTGAGAACCTGCATCGTTGGATTGATCAAGAATTTCATCAAGAGATTTACAGCACTGGGGCTGAAGAACAGAGCTCCAAAAGGCCGAGACTGCTTGACAAAAGAGAGGTTTAAGATATGGAATATGGGGTCTATACTGGACAGGAATTGAAGTAGTTACAATGGAGAAATGAGGAAGGGATGATACAGAGACTAGGTCTCTATAAACTCAAAGAGTAGATGGGGCAACAGGGACAGTAAAAGATGGAAGGGTAGGAAGCAGCAGTCAGTGCTCGTAGTTGAAGGATGGCTGAAGTGTAAAGTGGAAGCTCTTTCAAGACACAGCAGGAACCTCACTTTCTCTAAAAGGTAAAACTCCCTCTGAATTCTTACAGCTCTTGCTGTACATAACAGTAATATCACACTCTAGATAGTTCTACAAGGGCAAAAACTAAATTTGTTTCACTTATGGCTATATATCCCCCACAAATGTGTACACACACAAAGGCACACTCAATGAATACTTGTAAATGAATTAAATAGAATCTGAATTCACTGTTATTCAACTTTGAATGAGCCTGCCTTTCTCAAGAATGGAATCATAAACTTCTTTGAGGGCAGAGACAGTGTATCATACTTCTATGTCCCCTGTACCTAATGAGTACTTTATATGCAGCAGACACACAATTTCCACCACCACAGAAACCACAACAAAATGTTAAACAAGTGTGTTCCAGGGTAGAAAGATTTGCATTTCCCAAATTTTCCCTCAACTGCTGACACACCATCCATAAAATTCTCCAAATATAGTATGAAAAGTTGTAGGAAAGCTAGTGAATGCCAAAGGTCATCCTTAGCCTTTGTCCATTTACATATATGCTACTTCTTTTGGGTAGTTTCTATCAATAACTGAGCCAAATCATTTAGAGATTCATGTGAAGTGTTCCACATGAATATCTATCAGCTTCAATATTTATCCCAAGTTTAAAATTCCAGGCCAATACACACTGATACAAAACAAAACAACACACAGAATTTAAAAAAATTACAATCACAGCACACCAGTGTAAATGATAACAATAGACAAGTAAACGTCTTGTCTTTCCACTCAACTACAAGGGAGCTTCAAAAACAAAACAAAACAAAAGCTCTATCCATATCCATCCTAGAGATTCTAATGTAATTAGTCTGGGCTGCAGTCCAGGTATCAATGCCTTAAAAGCTCTCCAGGTGATTATAATGTACAGTCAGGGCTAAGAACCACAACTTCTCAAGTCACTCTGTTTCCTGCAATTTAAATGATGGCACACTGCTGCAAAACAAAACAAAACAAAACAAAACAAAACAAAACAAAACAAAACACCATTCAAAGGGCCCAAAGGACCTATTGCTGAGATCCAAACTCCTTGGCCGGCACTCAAAAGATCTCCTCAATGTGGTTCTGGTTCCATGTCTCCTACTTCAATCAAACTGGCTTAATGATAACCCTTAAACACACTATTCATAATTCTAGTCCTACAACTTTGGGGGGGGGGTAGGAATAGGGGAGGGGGGAGTCTGGTTTCCAACTGGAACTTGCCTGTCTCACCCTCCATTATTCAAGCTCTAGTGCCAAGTTCTGATATCTCCACAAAGTATGCAGTGCTCTATCTCTGAAACCTCTGAGACACTAGCTGTAGAACTTATTCAGTATTTGGATGCATAGTTATCACTTATACCATAATTTATCTTTGTACATGTTCCTACTCACCATCTAGACTGGAAGCTCTGGGAGCACAAACAGGGCCACAATTAACTGTACACTTAGAGCTTACTCAAGTACACAATAAATGTCATTAATAATGATAAAAAGAAAAAATTAAGCATATAAAACTATTCAAAATTAGTTATTTTTCCCCTACAAGTTACTTGGCCAACTTTCTATGATCCAAGTATTCATAAAAGCTGTACTTTTCAAAAGCTCTTCCTCATACAATTTTTTAATCAATGTATACGTCTAAAGTTACTGGAAAATTTCACTAATTTTAAATACCTGGCACTTTTGAAAAACTTTTTTTCCCTCTAATTGTAACAACTGAAAAAAGCAACATTCCCTTTTTTCAAGTATTCCATGTATTTTCTCAGGTATACTGTACCCCGATTTAGCAGGTTTTTTTAAAAAGTATCTCTTACTAGAGAGCTTCAAAAACCAGAAAATGCTGTTTTATTAGCTGTGCGTTATAATGGCCCCCTTAAAAGTCCTTGTGCTTGGTGAACCTGTTTCCTAAGTTTTCACAGTGGAGCAAAACTCAGATAAGAAATGTTCTGGATAAAATGGCCTTTGCCCCCAATGTTACACACTACAGTCTTTAACAGTAACGACATGTACGTTTACCTTTGTAACTCACTGTTACCAGTTTAATATTATTGTTAGTGTGCTTCGCGTGCAACATTCATTCTTCAAATTTCGCTTCTGAAAAAACTAACACCCAGGACGAGTACAGTACGAGAAGCCGAAGCCGGAATTCGGGAAACCCAGCGGTTTTCATCATCACTCTGACAGTCATTAACAATTAAAAAAACCAACCTTGACTATTGAGTTGGCACCTGGACATACCCCACCCCCATTCCTCCGCTACTCTATAAACCTACCATTCAAACTTAGGACTGAACCAAACTAAAGAAAAGCTTTTGGATCTGGGACAAATGGTGTGTTTCCACTCGGCACCGCCTCCAAAGACCCTTCCAATACATCCTGTTTTCTGGCCCAGATTCCAGTGACATAAGACCGGTCCGGTTTCCTTCCACATCCCCGCACCCAGTACGGCCAGTTCTAGGGCCCCCGAACTTCGAACCTCAGCCCTCTTCTTACCCAGGCCTGCACGCCTCATCCTGCCACAGTAGGGAAAAAAAGCAGAAGGAGGGGTGGGTAGAAAGGAGCCACGGGCCCCCCAGACGGCGTCTTCAGAACCAGGGCCCGAAGAAACACCAAGTTCTTTCTCCAAAGCGCCACGACATCAGTGGACGCTAAACAGCGCGCCGGCTGATGGCGTCACCCAGGCACTTATCACTGCCCTGCGAGGCGGCTTGAATGGCATTCTGGGAAATGTAGTTCACCGTCGACACAGGTAGTAAAACAGCCTGGCGTGAACCGGGCTCCTAGAGTGGGCGTGGCTTCCGGAAGAGGCGCGAGCGCTGGGGCGGCTCTGACTCAGGTTCTCAACATCTGGGTTTTTGCTGCTGGCCTCGCGGCTTCCTGGACGTTACTCTCAGCTTGTTGCCTACCGAGTTGAACCCCGTTGATCTGCCCTTCTCAGACCTTGAGAGGATGGTTGACTCATCTTTCCTGATTCCTCCTCTTACTTCCTCTGACCTCTAGAGTCAGTTCAGGGAAAGTCCAGGAAAACTTTATTCAAGATAATGATCTCATAAGTAATCTGAGACCCACAGAAGGAAAGGAAGAGGGTAACAAATTTGTGCTGGGTCACACAGTAGTTAGAAAAATCAGGTCACTTGGAATAGGACTCTTGCTTGGAATAAAGTGGTTAATAAAAGGAACCTGGTTTCCGGAGGCACTAATAAGTTAGTTACCTGTTACTGGATTGGTTGCATTTCTAGAAAGAACATTGGCTATTAGTTGTTGAGGACCAAAGGACCCCTAAACTCTCTCCCACTTAGATCTTTCTAACGTACACAAAGGATATTGAGATACATTGCACATTACCATGTGTGAGATAGTAAGGGCTTAAGAGCCTGTTGGCAAGGTTAGGGGGGTACTGGGATCCGGGTTAATGTTGCATCCACACGACTCCTGAAACAGAATGCTATGGGAACCAGTGACAGTCACAACAAAGTTTATTGCAATGAGAGGCAAGGCAAACTGATCGGTCCCGACAGACACTCTTAACCAGAGTGTGGTCCCGAACAGCTGGCGTACAGGGTTTTTATAGCCGACCACATCATCTTATCACCTGGGAACAGAACAAAGGAATAGTGCCCAGGTGGAAACAGTTCAAACAGGCCCTTGCCCCAATCCAAACACTAATCACACCCCCTGATTGATAGGATAAGGCTGTTATCTCTTAACCTATAGTGTTAAAACAAAACTCTTATTTCTTAAGGCTACAGGTTAGCCCTACACTACAATTTAACCCTTACATTTCCCCCTTTTCTTGTCCGTGAATCAATCCCTTGATTCATCATTAGGAACTAAGGGGACATAGTTGGACCTAATCATAATTTTTATTTCACCAACTTGCCTCTTGACATACTGTACTAACCAATTGATAATGCATGGGCCGATAGTTAACCCGAGAAGTAACAACAGTAGTGGCCCAGCTATGGTGGTGAGCAGCGATGTGAGTCAGGGGGACCAAGAGTGATACCAATTATTGCTGGCCTCCCTGGCACGTTCCCTAGCTCTAAGATTGTTCCTTACCAAACTAAGAGTGTCTCGAATTCATCCGGAATTGTTGGCATGACACACTATGCACCAACCCTGCCCTTGGAGGTCCTCTAGGGTTAAAATTGGTCGCGAACCCCAAGGGCACAACGACATCATACATTCGGAGGCCCCAAGTGTGCCCAGTATCTCAGAATGAGGAAAAAATAGATGAGCTGGTGTTGGGTTACATTTTCCCTGGGCCTCACATTGGGGGTTCGGGGTTCTAAGGAGAGTAATTAGGGGGTCAATGTCCCGTCCTGTTAACCAGGGGGCTAGCATCCCACAACCCCATTTGGCACAGTGGTATTGACCCTCTCCTTCACATTCATTTTTTCTGTCTGCATCTTAGCCAAATTTTGCTCTAGTGCCCTATTTCCACATCCAAAATTGTTCTCCCCAATGTTTCCGAGAGCTCTTGCCCAGGTTTGCAACCCCCATTCTTCTCCTACCAGGTCACACAGGTCGAACATGAAACAAGGCATAGTATGAGAGGCGTTAGATGTTACTACCTTCCCTGTGACAGTGTCTGAGTTCCCATTGGTATGGCTAAAAAGACAAGGGGTGCAGTTCCACACAGTCTCCCAAGCTTATTATACAAACCCAGACTATTATTCCTTTTAACCTTCCATTGCTGTTCATTCTCTGGTCCTGTATCAGTCCTGGGTGTTCCCACCTCCGCGCAGTTTTTCTTAACCTGAGAGTGATGAATCCAGGTTCGGACACCGTCTATCTTCATGGCCATTGGTGTAGTCAGGATCACAGTGTGTGGTCCTTTCCAGCATGGCTCCAGGGGTTTAGGCTCGTGCCTCTTGACCCAAACTAAGTCTCCTGGTTGAAAGGGGTGGGGAAGAACAGGAGGATGGGCAAAGGCTTCTTTCAAGGCATTAGTTATTTCCTTTTGTACAAGATGCAGGGCCATGAGTGAACCCAACAAGTGGTCCTGTTCTAGCTGTTCCTTTATGTCATCCCCTAGCCTCGGCAAGATAGGTGGAGGTCTGCCAAATAAAATTTCATAAGGGGACAATCCCTTGATAAATGGAGTACAACGTGCTCGCAGAAGGGCAAAAGGCAGAACATCAACCCAATTTTCGCCAGTCTCAAGGGACAATTTGGTTAAGGTCTCCTTTAGAGTCTGATTCATCCTGTCTACTTGACCCAAGCTCTGGGGTCTATATGAGCAATGTAATTCCCAATCTATTCCCAATGCTCTGGCTAGACCCTGCAATACCTGTGCCGTGAAGGCCGGACCATTGTCCTATCCTATGCTCAAAGGCAGCCCGACTCTAGGAATTAGTTCATTTAATAATTTTTTTAACTGTCACCTGAGCCATTTCTGATTTAGTGGGGAACACCTCAACCCACCTGGAGAAGGTGTCCAAAAAAATCGAGCAGATATTTGTATCTGTATTTCCCTGGTTTAATTTCAGTAAAATCTACTTCCCAAAACCGGCCTGGCTCAGTTCCTCTATCTCTTTTAGCTTCTGAAAACTTATTTGCAGCGCGATTTACTTGGGTGCAACTTACACATCTTTCAACCATCCCCTCAATCTCTTTTCCCAGCTCTTGCGCCCTGAACTTTTTCTGCACCAATTCCGCCATCTTTGTTTTTCCCAGATGAGTCCCTTGGTGGAGGAGATGCACCATGCGTCGCCCAAGTGATGCGGGTAAGCGTATCTTACCTTCAGGATCCTGAAACCACGTTTGTCCTGGTATCATACTTCCTCCTTTTTTTGAAATCCGCTCCACATCTTTAGGAGTGTAATTGGGCTCCGGTGGAAGCAGGGGGGTCTATCAAGATCGGTAGTGCCAAAGCACTTTTACTTTCAGTTAGGGCAGCTTTCCCAGACTGCCCATGTCAGCCAGGCGGTTTCCGAATGCCTCTAGGGAGTTGCCTTTTTGATGTCCCGGGCAGTGAATGATCGCGAGACTTGCAGGTTAGATGGCTGTTAGAAGGTCTAGAATTTTGGCTTTATTTTTGATGTCCTTGCCCTTCGCTGTGAGGAGGCCACGCTCTTGATAGATGGACCCGTGCACATGTACAGTTGCAAAGGCATAACAGCCGTGTGTATAAATATTAACTGGCTTGTTTTTACCAAGTTTCAAGGGCTTTAGTTAGTGCGATGAGCTCTGCGCACGGGGCTGAGGTTCCTGAGGGAAGGGTCTGTTGCCATAGAACCTCGCGGTTTGTCGTAACTGCAGCACCGGCATGCCTTTGCCCTTGAAACACAAAACTACTGCCGTCTGAAAACATGTTGATATCAGGATCCTGTAGGGGAATGTCTGTGAGATCGGAGCAGAGGGACGAAACTGTCGCTAAGGTCTCTGGACAAGAATGTAGAGGGGGACCTAGTCCTTTGGGCAGCAAAGTAGCTGGGTTTAAGGCTGTGGGGGCACAGAAACGTATTGGGGCTGGTCGAGCAGCAATGCCTGATACTGGGTAATCCGAGCATTTGATAGCCACCATTCTGGGGGAGCCCGCAGTAAGGCCTCCTTCATGGGGCACCGTAACAGGCAACATCTGTCCCAGGGTTAGTTTATCTTGGTCTTTGACTAGTAGCACGGTGACAGCGATCTGTCGAACGCATGTGGGCCACCCGGAAGCAACTGGGTCTAGCCTTTTGGATAAATAGGTCACTGGTCAGCGCCAAGGTCGCAGGTGCTGAGTCAGAACTCCCTGGGCTACACCCCCTTTCTCAGCTACAAACAAATGGAATGGCTTAGTGGGATCTGGCAGGGCCAAGGCCGGTGGGGTCATGAGAGCCTCTCATAAAGCTTGGAAGGCTTTAGTTGGAGTCTCCCCCCATGTGAAGGACTCCAGAGATCCCTTGAGAGTGGCATACAAAGGGGCTGCCAGTTCAGCAAAGCCAGGTATCCATAGTCTGCAGTAGCCTGCTGCCCCCAGGAACTCGCGAACTTGTTTGCGAGTTTTAGGCTGAGGAATATCGAGTATAGCACGAATTCTTTGTTCACTGAGATAGCGCTTACCTTTTTTAATGTTGTAACCTAAAAAAGTGACCGCAGTGTGACAGATCTGCGCTTTTTTGGCTGATACTCGGTATCCCAGTTTTTGCAGAAGACTCAAGAGTTCCTTGGTGGCACTCGGGCATTCTGAACGAGAGGGGGCCACCAGCAAGATATCATCAACATACTGCAACAGAGTTCCCTGCGGCTTGGAGATTCGAAATGGTTCTAAATCCTGGTTCAGGGCTTCATTAAGAAAAGAGTAAGAGTTTTTGAATCCATGGGGGAGTTGTGTCCAGGTGAGCTGTCCAGCTTTTCCCTCTTCAGGATCGGTCCATTCAAATGCAAACAGTGGCTGGCTCTGTGGGGCCAGCGGGATGGCAAAGAAGGCGTCTTTTAAGTCCAGAACTGTCTAATACACCTGAGAAGGGGGAAGCAGACTAAGGTGAGTATACAGGTTGGGTACAGTGGGATGAATATCCATTACTCTGGTGTTTACTGCTCTCAGGTCTTGAACTGGCTGGAAATCGGATGAGTTAGACTTTCGGACAAGAAGTGGAGTATTCCATGGTGACTTGCAGGGGGTCAGAATGCCCGAGCCATGCAAACGCTTGATGTGAACAGCAATTCCCTGCCTAGCCTCCTGGGACATAGGATATTGTTTGTCTTACTGGAAGCGCAGACACCTTAAGTCCCACAATTACTGGGGCTTGATGAATCACTAGTCCAGGTGGATTGGTCTCGGCCCATACCTGGGGAAAGTCCGCCTGGAGACTTTTAAGGAGGGGATCGACTGTGTGAACATTTTCATTGGGCACCGGGGTAAGTAGGCCCTCTTCCCCAAGTGGCACAGTCACCATTACTATTGTTGGGCCATCCTGGCCGACTTTAACATGCATACCCCCTTCAGTGAATCTCAAAGAAGCAGTTTATGTAATAGGTCTCTACCCAGTAATCCATGGTAGGGACATTCAGGCATGATTAGGAAAGAATGTGTAACAGTTTTACGGCCTAAATCTACTTGTTCAGTGGTCCATTTACAAGTTTGGGACCCAGTCACTCCTTGCGCCAGGGTTGCTCCTCGCCTGGTGGGGCCAGGATCTTGTTTTAGAACTGAAAAGGTTGCCCCAGTGTCCACCAAGAAAGTCTTAGGCTGGCCCGCTATATTAACAGTAACCAACGGCTCAGAAGGGGCCACCGAGCCGCAGCACCATCAGTCGGAATCAGCTTTCATTATCAACTCCTGGGGTGGCCGAATTTTATGCTCGGCTAAGTTGGGACAATCTTTTGTCCAGTGTCCCTCTTGCTGGCAATATGCACATTGGTTTTTTCCTAGTGGCGCTCTAACCCTTTGTCCTTTCTCTTTTTCCCAGGCCAGAATTCTTTGGGTGTTTGGGGTCCCCTTCCCTCGCTACGACCCTAGTCAATTTTTTTGTGTCTCTTCCTGAGAATCCCTATTGTTAAAATTTTTTGGGCTATTTCAACTAACTCAGATAAATTTTTCCCTTCGAACCCATCTAATCTTTGCAATTTCTTCCAAATGTCTGGGGCTGCATGTGAGACAAAGGCCAGGTTTAATGCCCTTCTATTTTCAGGTGCCTCAGGGTCAATAGGGGTAAAGTACGGTACACTTCCATGAGCCTTTCTAAGAAGGCTGAGGGGGGGTCTCCTCGGTCCCCTGAACAACTTACTTCAGTTACCTTAGACATGTTTGTGGGCCGGAAGGCGGCTGCTCAGAGACCTCCCAGTAGAGTCTGGCGAAATAGGGTCAGTGATCACCTACTGTGAGGAGTGTTTGGATTCCAATCTTCAGGGTACGAGGAAAGAAAGACTTCCTTGAGTAAGGCGGGATCCTCGGTGGGATGCCCGTTTGGCCCCGTCACCAATTTCCGGGCCTCGTGACAGATATTATCCCGTTCCTCAGCAGTGAAGAGAACCTGTAAGAGCTGCTGGCAGTCATCCCAGGTTGGCTGATGAGTCACAAATATAGTTTCAGGAAAGAAATTAATGCTTGGGGTTTTTCTGAGAACGGGGGGTCTTGAAACTTCCAATTATAAAAGTGGCTAGTGGAAAAGGGTACATAAATCATAAAGGGTCGGACATCACCCTGCAGGGGTGGCTCTGGCCAAAGGGGTAAGGCAGCGGGAGGGGGATGGAAGGAGGTTCCTGACTGGGTGTGAGACGGGCTCAGGGGAGTGTCCCGACTCAGGCTTGTCTCCTGGTCTGAAGCATCCTGACCCGTATTCTCCAGGTGGGAACTATAGGGCCATTTACAAGTTTCTTCTTCTTCCTCCGGTGCAGATGGTAAAGGGGACGGCTTCTTAGTCCTGTCAATATTCTTATCAAGTGGATGGACTTTAAGCAGCAAAACCTGTGCTTTAGGGAGGTGAGGGGGAAAGAAAGGTTTTAGCCAATCTGGAGGGTTTTCAGTGAGGGTTCTCCATGCCTCAATGTATGGGATTTGATTTTTATGCCTAGAATAGACAATAGCATGAACCTTATGTACCAGAGTAAGGTCAAAGGACCCCTGCAGAGGCCATTCAACCTGAAAGCTGGTCCCTTCCACCTCGCAGAGAGTTCGAAGGACTGGCTTCTTGACATGGAAGTCGAGAATTGAAGCAGCTTTCCCATAGTCCTGGAAATGGGTTAGGCAAAACTGAGAAGGATGCATAATCAACAGAAACAAAACAATTAGGCAAAACCAAGTAGGATACACAAGACAATCAACAGAAAAAATAATTAAGACATGAAGAAAACACTAGTTTGAGATCTCGAGGCCAGTAGGCCGCAGCAGCCACATGAAAATAGGATCCTTTCTAACAAAAACCAAACCAAGTGGGATCCACCGGCATCCCGGTAGGAACCCTGACTCTCGGTCTATAGCCACGTCCAGCAGACCCTTCTTGAGTCATTTAAATGGCGCGCCCCAATCCTTACCTCTCCCAATCCCGAGCCTCCTTCCAGGGGTCGGTGGAGCAATCCGAGGAAACGGCCCTGTTTCAGACCTTTAACTTTCCCGGCCAACGCACCAAATGTTGCATCCACACGATTCCTGAAACAGAATGCTATGGGCACCAGTGACAGTCACAACAAAGTTTACTGCAATGAGAGGCAACGCAAACCGATCGATCAGGACCGACGCTCTTGACCAGAGTGCGATCCCGGACAGCCGAACAGCCGGGGTACAGAGTTTTTATAGCCAACCACATTGTCTTATTATCACCTGGGAACAGAACAAAGCAATAGTTCCCAGGTGGAAACAGTTCAAACAGGCCCTTGCCCCAATCCAATCAAACACTAATCACATCCCTTGATTGATAGAATAAGGCTGTTATCTCTTAACCTACAGTGTTAAAACAAAGCTGTTATTTCTTAAGGCTACAGGTTAGTCCTAGAATTTCATTTTATCTCACAAGATTATCATGAAGATTAAATGAAATAACAGTTTTTAAAAAATCTGATACACAGTAGATGCTTAAAAAACCACCAGGTGGTTGGGATGAGCAATGGGTGTTGTATGGAAACCAATTTGAGAATAAATTTCATATATTGAAAAAAAAAAAACCAGGTGTTTGTGGTTTTGTTGTTTGCTGCTGTATGACAGTGGAATAATCTGCATACTAGAGATTTCTGAGAATGCAAAATCTGGTCATAGTTTCTCAATACGAACATTGAAGTCTCTGTCTTAAGGTTACTTTTGTAAAATACACACAAAAACAATTTTTAATGAAAGTAATTAAGTTGAGAAATAAACTCATTCCAAGAGTGTCATGACAGAAATACAGTCTTCATAAAAATAAAATAAACCACCATTCTTTAAAATCTATGGAATTAAATGAAGGTCGCATCAGGGACAAATATTTCAAATAACCACGAAGGTTCAGTAAGAGAAACGATGGTCAGGCTTCCCTTTTTAAGTTACAAGCTGTGACAGTCCCTTCTTTTGTAAAAAAGTACACACGTTCTATAAACAAAACATGTCAGAAAAATTATCTTAAAGAAGGCTTTCTCATATAAATGTAATTTTTAAAAATCTAATGTTAAGTTTACCTAAACAGACTATTTAAATTACCTATGTACTTGTCCTCTTATAAATGACTTCCCTTACATGGTAGGGAGATCTGAGAATAAAATATAGCTTTTAAAGGGCGGGGGGAGAATGAAATATACCAAGAATATAACTCAAGGAAGGCAAAACTGGTTTATGTTGAGCTTGTGACCTAAAAATCCAAATATAGGCACTTGGTTATCACTACTGTTGCCAGTCTCAAATTAGGATGGTTACTGGTTGAGAAGATTATGCATTCAAAAGATGAACTGGAAGTGATGTGTTTAATACCCAGAAGAATAATTATTAAATGTGACCACAATTGACATACAGACTACAGGGAATATCATTTAATTTTTATTATTTTATTTTTCTCTTCAAGTTAGAATTCCCACTCTTCTTACTGATTAAAGACAAATACAATTCTTGGAGATAAATAGCATTTTGAAATTTTTCTATATTCTTACAGGATATTTTCATAGAAAACATTCAATCTCTGAGGGTTTGAATGACTAAAGAAATGAGTGACTAAAAATGACTTAAAATAAGTATTCCTCGTAGTCATTACAGAAGCAAGAAAATGAGTGGGAAATGTCTGAATCTTGGTAAAAATTTGAAACTCTGGTTTTCCTGTTTGTCTGCTTCCTGTCCATATGTCCTGTCTCTTCTTGACCAGGTCTAATCCAAAGAAAAATAACATACCAAGGTCTTAAATAAACATTAACACATTTCCCAATCATTAAGCATCAGTATATATCAAGCATCATATTTGAACCACAAGAAAATGTAAAACAAAAGGAGATAGCACTTGATTTACAAACAGGCTATGGAATGAAAGTTGGCTTGTAAGTTAGTTATTTGGCACTGAAAACACTTTTCTCTCAGAGATTGAAATGGTGGTAAGTTTCCCAACCCAGCCCTAGAAAACATATGGTTATTGTGGTTCCTATGCTGGCCAATCAAAGTTCATGTAGCCCATAGTACAGCTGAAATGCTACCTCGTTTTCAGCAAAAACAATAGAAAAAATAATTTTGTAATCCTCATAATAAAATAAGCAATATAATTAAAGAAAAAAATAATTTTAAAAATTATCTTGGTTATTCTGTTTGAGAGGACATTAGTTTTACTCAAAACCACTTGAGAATGCAAAGGAAATTTTCAAGGAGTTTTCAAAGAGCAAGAAATTTGATCTTCCCTTTCTATAATTCAGGAATATTGCTAGTATTGCTGTAATGCTCTCAGCCACAATTAGTAAAATTGAGGCACACGACTCCCAACTGAAAAGTCTTCAGTAGAACCAGCTGCATATCTGTGGGACCCAGTGACAAATGAAAATGCAATACCCCTCATTCAAAGAGCAGGAAAAAAGTGCAGTTAAGGTACTAAAAAATAAAGCTTTTTCTCTACAACTCATCAAGTTGTCACCATGTTTTGTTATTTAATGCCATTCTAATTAAAAAATGAAATTTTAAGTTATTGGCATGATTTTTACCCTTCATCTTTATATTGTGCAATGATACAGTTTTAGGTTCAAACATAAGAGCATTTAACTCATATGTGAAATCACCAAAATTATATAATTCATATTTCATAGCTAATACATGAATATGTATCTTGTCGAAGTCCTGTACAAAATTAATTCAACTGTTTTATTCCATGTCTTGATATGCACTGTGTCTTGGTATTCTACCCACCCTTTACCTTCAGCTTACTGATGAGTTAGGAGGGATTGAAAAGAAAAGCAATTGTGGGTTGCTCTACCTTTTCCTTTCCATTTATGTCATCATTTTCAATACAACTGGCTAATACAAGGAAGCAAGATGAATAAGGAAAAATATGACAGTTCCTTGGATGTTTTTTTTCTTTCTACAGAAGAAGTTCTGGTTGAAGAAGAACATGTGGCTTTTTGTGGCTCTCAGTACCCACACTTAGTCACAGACTTGACATACTTATATTCACCAAGTTTTTTTGAACTCCCATGTGTTATGGGTCCACTGGAATTCTACATTCATGGGGCATGGCAAATGTTACATGTGAATGGGGTGGTAAGAAAAAATTAATATGTATATTGCACCTATCTCTTGCTCATATGCATGCCCCATTGTTCCATTAGACTTCATTTTCAAAACACAAGTTCGAAGACAAAATTAAAAATTTCAAGACAGTACCTACAGGGCTTTAAGCCAAGTGTGATGCTTTTCTAGCAAATGGGTCCTGTGCCACAGCAAAAGTTGCACACCTGACCCTAGTCTTCAGAGAGAAATCTTCCAAGGCAATGGGAGCCATAAGTGGTAGCGAAAAAGGGAGAGAGTGAATATAGAATGTATATCCACAGTGAGAGATTGATCAAGGTGAAATAACTATGCAGTGAAATTCATGTAATTCTTGAAACAAAGGGAAAGAGGAAGGGAAGAGGTTGCAAGTTGTGTAGTTCTGCCCAACCACCCACCAAGTGGTTTCTATCTCCAGTAAGTGGTTAATGAGCCAGAGATGAGTGAAATACTTGTGACATGGCGTATGTGTACAGACAGTAGAAAAAATTTCCTCAAGTTGGGCACAATCCCAACAAACTTGAGTGATGAGGTGTGATCACAGGGATGAGGCTCTATCTTATGTTTCACTCCAAGAAGTTTCATTCTTCCAGCAACTCTATTGTGTTACTAAGACCTCATTCTGGGAAATGATTCCTTCCTGAATGTCAGTTAATCAGTAACTTCAATTTTTTTTTTCCTGAATATTTGGGCCTACAGCAGAGCTAAATTTCAAAATGGGCACTTTGCACAGGCTGCCCTTTTAATATTCCAATTTCAGAGACATCTTTGACATTTCTAAAACATTTTAGATTAAAGATGATAGGTTTAATTTCCATTGCCTAGAAAATATTGGTGTTGTACATTTTAAAATATGGGTGTTGTGCATTACTTATATTCAAGACTAATTTAGTCAAGTTGATTTTCATTTTATATTAATAGCATGTATTCCTCAAGAACTATATTGAATTATCATATTGATACATCCAAAATACAAAAGGAAAAACAAAGTCCACAATGTAGTTTTATTTGTGCAACAACACTATCAGACACTTTGACAAACATGTTATTTAATTACTCCACTCGCTGACTTGTTTTTTCCCAATAGACCAGATTAGTTATGTATATGTGAGAGACAAAACATTTTCAATAAGTTGTTCAGTGCTAGAAAATGCTATCAGTTGTTATGTAGGAGACATTCACCTAAATTTTTGTTTTATTGCACAAATGGCCTCACTACTCTTGATTTCTAAAAGTGTGCCAAGACTATGTCACAGGTGTACCCAAGTTGTCTCATTTCAGTTTGCCTCAGTCTTGACACAGGAGTACTCTGTAGCCAGAGTTTAAAAGAACAAGTTTGTCACTTTGTCCGTTATTAACCATAATCCCATAGTCATATTCAATATTTGGTTCTTTTTATTCTTACAGACTGAATGTAATGGTTTCAGAGCACTACAAAACATTAAATGATTGAATCATATTCTAAGAATCACTGTTGTTTGACACCCACATTCTAGGACAATCAAGTGTGGTGTTTCCTTTAAAATTTATCTGTGCTTTCAGTAATTTTTTCTTGCAACTGATTCCTGACTTCTTGATTTGTTTTATGATACTTCTATATCAACATATTTCAACTTTGTATATATCATCACTTGACTTATGCAAAGGTGACACTATAGTACAATGGAGGAAAGTTCATTTTTTTCAATAAATGGTACTCAATTTATATTCATATGATAAAAAGAATTATTACCTCTTTCTTATCCAAATTATTATTACCTTTTTCTTATCCAAAATCAATTTGAGATGGATTACAGGCCTAAAATGAAAGGTGAAATAAAATCTTAAGAAAAATATATGTATCTTTGGGATAGAAAGGATTTCCTAAACAAGACACAAAAAAAGCCATTAACCAAAAAGGGAAAAACTTATAAATTTCACTACATTAAAAATAAGAATTCCTGTTCATCAAACATCATTAGTGAAGTGTAAAGATATGAAGAATACAGAAAGAACTCCTGCAAATTAAAAAGGAAAGCACAGTCAATTAAAAAAAAAAAATGGACAAAAACCTCTTCACAGAAGAGGATATCCAAATGGCCAATACACATTTGAAATGTTGCTCAACATCATTTGATATCAGAAATATGCAAATAAAAACCATAGTGAGATCACATTATACCTCCTTCAAAATGGCTATATATACGCACATACAATACCACGTGTTGATAGAGGTGTGGATGTGGAGCAACCACATGCTCCTGATGCTACTGATGGATGTGTAAATTGGTATAGCCACCTTGGGTAATGGTTTGACAATATCTACTAAGGCTGAAATACCTACTTATATGCCCATGAATCACCACTTCTGTTCCTAGGCATATAGTAACAATAGGTGAACATACATACAACAAGTGTTGTTGAACACAACAAGTGTTGAAACAGTGTACTTGCCCATCCACAGAACGGATAAACTGTAGTAAATGCATACATTAGCATATAATGGAATGAGAATGGAAAACCTTACACAATATACAACAGCATAGATGAAGTGCACAAATATAATACTGAATGAAAGACACTAGATAGAAACAAGAGCATTTTTGTGTTAAAAGTGAGAAAGCACATTACTTTTAAATGAGAGGAGGTGGTAGAGGGAGCCAATTTTGTTCCTCTGGGCCTATGTGGTGTCTCTTCTCCACATTTCTCATCTACTTTATTCTTCTCTCTGAAAATTAGATTTCCAGCTATCCCAACATGAAAACTTTAGCTCCATGTCTCTCTGACCCTTCAGTTTGATCCCTGTAGCAATCTCTCAGGCAGTTTCCCAAACCCAGTTTCCTGGAAGAGAAAATCTAATAGGTCAAAGATGACTAAGGTGTCTACCCCTGATTAGTAGAATCAGTTGATGCTGAGTGATAGGGTTTGCAGAAGTTTGGGCAGAGAAGATTCTATAGAAAATGGTTGCTGGGGTAGGGGAAAATATTATTTATTAGTACATTAAAGCATGTGTGCATTTGAGCATTTGCATAAAAGTTCTTAGTCTCTGTTCTCTGAGCAATAAACAGATTTCATGGAATAGCTTAGAAAAGTAAAGGCTTTGTGCTCATTCACATCATTAGGGCCTTTATCACAATCATAAACTGGCCATAAAAGTTATGGTTTGTTAGTAATGGCAATGATTTGTATTCCTAACCCAGGTGAATTTGGTTGTATGCTTTCACTACTATTTATTTTATTGAATTTTCTTTATTGGGGTTAGAAGAACATCTTCTCTACAGAGACAAGATAAAGACCTGATCTTATTTGAAGCACACTGGGTTCTCTGATACTCCCTGAAGTGGAGGTTAAGTCTCAAGTTGTGGCTTCCACACATACTGTCTACAGAGAGGCAATCTGAATTCCCTCATATCTTCTTAGAACCCATTTGTTATTGACAGGGATTCTGAAATCAAACCCAACCCCCACATTGTAATGAAATAGAGCAATTCATTAATCTCAAATTCTTCTATAGCAAGCTTTTTTTTCTTTTTCTTATCTATAAGAAGACCATTTCTGGCATTAAAATGGAGCCAAAATATGTATTGTTGGGGAGTGAAGAAATTTTCTTCTGTCCAAGCTTCTTCTAGCTGGACTAAGAATTACATCTACATGACAGAGATTAACAGGAGAAAATCTAATTTAATTTTGTACATAGAGGGAATCCACACAGACATGAAATTCCAAAGACAGGCAACAAGAGGCTTATATGACATTCTGAGCTAAGGAGAGGGTTAGGAGTCCAGGGACACAAAAGGGAAGAAGGCCATTAGTAGGAAGGTGAGAGGAGATGTTTAGAAAACAAGGGTTGCAGGGCGCCTGGGTGGCGCAGTCGGTTAAGCGTCCGACTTCAGCCAGGTCACGATCTCACAGTCCGTGAGTTCGAGCCCCGCGTCAGGCTCTGGGCTGATGGCTCCGAGCCTGGAGCCTGTTTCTGATTCTGTGTCTCCCTCTCTCTCTCTGCCCCTCCCCCGTTCATGCTCTGTTTCTCTCTGTCCCAAAAATAAATAAACGTTGGAAAAAAAAATTAAAAAAAAAAAAAAGAAAACAAGGGTTGCCCTATTATGCAGATAAGTTTCTTAGGTAAAAAGGCATCTGTTAATAGCTCTCTTCCTGGTATAGACTCTCCTTTCCAATGTAAATTTAAGCAGAAGAGGGGGGTAAAGAGCTGTTCCTAAATCTGCTGGGTTTTGATGGCTTATAACTCAAAATAATTTTGATAAAGTGGCCCATCTTGGGGTGGTCTGCCTTTGTCCCCTACAATACTCTTTGCTGTTATAAAGTAAATATCATCTTTGCTTCACTGTTTACCTGCCCATAAAGGCTCCTGATTGTTAAATGGAAACATTATGAATTTGATTTCATTTCTTCTATTCCTAAAGTACTTCCCCCACCTCCCAAAATTCTTTTAAATAGGCCCCAAGGTCAAAAGGCAGTTTGATCAGTGACTATTAGCAAAGAATTATGTGGAAATAAGAATTCTTACAGAAAGAATTAGAAAATTGGTATCATAGGAGTAGGGGAGAGAAAATTTGCCACCTCAGCCCCAGCCCCCAAACTTGATTAAAGTGTTAACATGGCACTTCTGGGCACTTAGCATGGATGCCTAATTCTAGGCTAGCATGAATTTTTATAGCTCAATTAGAAAGCTTTGAAAGGAGAAAAAATGTTTTTAAATGGTAATGTGTTACATAAATATTCATGCTTATGCACTCCTCTGAAATTTGGATCATTCAGAACTTTATTCCATTAAAGAATAACTTTTTTTTTTTTTTTTTTGGATCCAGGTGCCATCCATTAGTGGAATGATGGTCAATGACAACCATCATGCATGGCCATAAATATTTATATATTGCCTTATCCCTATACTAGAGAGAATAGGAAAAGAGTAGTCATGAAGAAGATTTTCTTCCATACCAGATAACTGATGTCCTCCCTAAGCCCACTTGAAGAAGTTAAGTGGATTGTTCCTCAGATGTGGCATCATCCCTTACTAATATTCTACTGGGTGAGTTTAATTGATGAAAGAAGGTGACCGACAGATTCTAATGCTAGTGAAATAATGGAGTGGCTTGCCAGAATCTACTGAAATATCTCTTTATCTAGAATGTCTTAAGCCGAGGCTAGTTTAAAGTTTTATCAATGTTCTGTGTGACTTAAGAGTTATTCAAAGGCAACTCTCAGCAGGAATTGTCCATCTCTGTTAACATCAGCACTTGTCCCTTCCCCTCCATTCCAAAACCAGGCTAGTGATCTGTGAATGCAGATGATACCACAATTGTAACTCAAGAAACAGATGTGAGAGAATTGAGACAGACAGTGAGTAGCCATGTGTCATTTGTCCGCAGACACTGTTGAATATCCTAGGCCTCGCCCCTTGCACCTTTACTGCCAATAACTTACTTCTTTGGGCATTTTCGTTTGCATATGCCTCTGTCATCTCAAACTCAATAATTTTCTCTCCCAAACCAGACTGCCTTCCTGATTTTCTTTCTTTAAAGTTTATTTATTTATTTCAAGGGGTGGGGGAGGGGCAGAGAGGAGAGAATCCCAAGCAGACTCCTTACAGGCAGTGTGGAGCCCCGTGTGGGGCTCAGACTCACCAACTGTGAGATCATGACTTGAGCCAAAACCAAGAGTTAGATGCTTACTGACTGAGCCACCCAGGCACCACGTCTTCTTGATTTTCTGTCCTTAAGAAAAGGATAAGTCTCAAAACCTTTGGGTCATTTAGACTTTTTCCCATTTTGCCCCCATACCAACACAGCTGCTAAGCCCTATTAAAATATCTTTTTGATTTGCCCCTTTCTTTCCATTCCAAAACTAACAATGTTATTGTAAGCTTCAAACACCTTAAATCTTGCTGGGTTTCTAAACATCCTTGCTTTCAGGTCCACTCCCCTCAAACACACCAGAACTCTAATTTTTTCTCATCAGCATTTAATGGCATTTAATGAATTCTCCATGATTGATTGGGGGTATGGGTGAATAGTTATGTTTTAGCTTCCCTAAATTCATCTGGAGACACTCCAAAGGTGGAGGCTGTGTAAGATCTTTGCTAGTCACACTTTTGAGGAACAATGCTGTAGACATCTGAATATTCTAGCACTCTTAGTTATTCGTAATGTATCAGTAACATTTATATCTATACTTTACTTGTGATTGCTTTTATGAGGTAGGAATCAAGGTGCATTTTTTTCTGTATGAATATCCAATTTTATAATTTTCATTACTGTTGAAAATACTGGTTTTTTTCCTTTCTGTCCCCCAATCCTTCCTCATAAACTAAGTACCTCTGTTCTTATGGCTTTTTTAAACTTTTTTTTAAGTTTATTTATTTTGAGAGAGAGAGAGAGAGAGAGAGAGAAAGGGAGAGACAGAGAAAGCATGCAAGCAGGGGAGGGACAGAAAGAGAGGGAAAGAGAATCTCAGGCAGGATCTGCACTGTCAGTGCAGAGCCAGATGCAGAGCTATATCCCAGGAACTGCTGTGAGATCATAACCTGAGCGGAAACCAAGAGTCTGACACCTGGCTGACTGAGGCCCCTTATGGCCTTTTATTTTTATAAACTCTCTTATTCCATTGGTCTATTCTTATAATCTTTTAAAATAATTTTTAAATTTTCTATTCTGTATCCTTGCATTAGCAACAGCTTGACAACAAGACTCAGTATTCAGTAGAATAAGTCTTCCTACCATGTTCTTATTCAAGAAAGTCTTTACCCTGCTCCCTTTGCAGTTTAAAAAAATTTTTTTTATGTTTATTTATTTTTGAGAGAGAGAGAGAGAGAGTGTGAGTGGGGGAGGGGCAGAGAGAGAGAGAGGAGACACAGAATCCGAAGCAGGCTCCAGGCTCTGGGCTATCAGCACAGAGCCTGAGGTGGAGCTCGAACTCAAAAACCGAGTGAGATCATGACCTGAGCTGAAGTCAGACACTTAACTGACTGAGCCACCCAGGTGCCCCATCAATGATATCTTTATGTTTACATTAGGTTTCCTCAGTTTCTCACAGTCTCTCACACTATGTTCTATAGTCTTCCATGTAGAAATCTTACATAATTTCTGTTAACACTATCCCTAAATATTGATATTTTTGATGTTATTATAAATGGTATCTTTGTTAAGAATTTAATTTCTGGGGCACCTGGGTGGTTCAGTCAGTTAAGCATCCAACTCTTGGTTTTGGCTCAGGTCGTGATCTTGAGGTTTCATGGGTTCAAGCTCCACATTGGGCTCTGTCTGGCAGCACAAGGCCTGCTTGGGATTCTCTTTTTCCCTCTCTCTCTGCCCCTCCCCCACTTGCACTGTCTTTGTCTCTCTCTCAAAAAACATAAACTTAAAAAATTAAAAAAAAAGAATTTAATTTCTGTTTCTGGTATATAAAAATGAAATAAAACTAAATTCTAATAAGGGCACCTGGGTGGCTTAGTTGGTTGAGCATCCGACTTTGGCTCAGGTCATGATCCTGCAGTTTGTGGGTTCGAGCCCCGAGTAGGGCTCTGTGCTGACAGCTTGGAGCCTGGAGCCTGCTTCGGATTCTGTGTCTCTCTCTCTCTGCCCCTTCCCCACTCATGCTCTGTCTCTCTGTCTCTCAAAAATGAATGTTAAAAAAACATTAAAAAAACACTTAATTCTTATAGATAATGCACTGATCTAAGACAATTATCTATAAAAAGTAGATTGTTTTATTTCTTCATTATAATGCCTGGTCTATTATCTCTTGTCCTGTTTTTTGTTGTTGTTGTCATTATACTGGCTAGAACTTCCAATCAAATTGTGAACAGTGGCGAACTTATTTCCAAATTCAAGGTGAAAACCTTCAGCATAACATTAAGTAAAATGTTTTCTTAGCTACTTCTCATAGTTTTCAGATTAAATACATTTATATTCCTAGTTTGCCAAAAAAGTTTTTTTAAAAATCATTAATGGTTGTAGAATTTTATCATATTCTTTTTCTGAGCCAACTGAGCTGATCAACTTAAAAAAAAATTTTTTTTTTAATTTTTATTTATTTTTGAGAGACAGAGTGTGAGTGGGGGAGTGACAGAGCGACAGGGAGACAAAGAATCTGAAGCAGGCTCCAGGCTCTGAGCTGTCAGCACAGAGCCCAATGTGGGGCTTGAACTCATGAACTGCCGAGTTAATGACCTGAGCCAAAGTCAGACGCTCAACCAACCGAACCACCCAGATGCCCCTAATCAACTTTTAATATCTTTAAATGTGGTGAATTGGGGCGCCTGGGTGGCTCAGTCGGTTAAGCGGCCAACTTCAGCTCAGGTCACGATCTCACACTCCATGAGTTCGAGCCCCGCGTCGGGCTCTGTGCTGACCGCTCAGAGCCTGGAGCCTGTTTCAGATTCTGTGTGTCCCTCTCTCTCTGACTCTCCCCCGTTCATGCTCTGTCTCTCTCTGTCTCAAAAATAAATAAACGTTAAAAAAAAAATTAAAAAAAAAATGTGATGAATTAAACTGGTTTTCCAATGTTAAACCAATTCTATATTCTCAGAGTAAACTCAATTTAGCCATGATTTGGAACTATTTTTTTAAATACTATTTACTTTGATTTGATAATATTTGTTAAAAATTTATGTATTTTTATTCATAAGAGAAATTTGCCTGTAATTTTCCTTTCCTGTAATGATTTCTCAGGTTTTAAAATCAAGGTTATTCTGGCTTAATTCCTTACATATTTGGAAGAATTATTTGGTGAAGCCATTGGGTTCTGATGATTTTTTTCCTATTTTCTTGAAAATATTCATTACAGGTTCTTAATGTATGGGTTTAACATCTGAATCACCTGTGGATCTGTTTATATTATCTTTTAACTCCTTGGCTTAACTTATTGTTATTGTTTCTTAGCATCTCTACTAACTCTTAATTGAAATGTAGAGTATATGTAATGCTAAAACTTGAAAGGTTTGCCTTAAAAAGAAGGAATTTCAGCATTTTCCATCTCAGTGTATAGTATGCTGCATTTTCTGTTTTGTTCAATGCTTTTAAAACAAAATGAGTTCTGTTTTTAAATATACATGGGCCTGAAGCATCAAAGATTTAAGCAAACAGACGAGAGAGTCTCAGTAAAAATTAAAATAGAACAAGTTAGTATAAAGGCAAAGCATATCTATTATACATTTGAAAAGTACAGTACTCATAAAACTGAAATTTCTACAGGTAAAATGAAACTACTCTGGAACTGATCCATTGCAAGATTCTGAACTTGTTCTATTAAAAGGAAAATGGAGGGAAATTAGCAAACTAGACTTGAACTTTTAAAATCTAAATATAACAGAAATCCAGAGCTTAAAAGTGTATTTATTTTCTCTTCTTTATGGTGAATCTAACATTTCTTTTTGGAACCAATTATGAAATGTTTCAAATAGCTATAAAATAAAAATCTCTTTCATGAATACTGTAAGAACCATAGGGAGGCAGTCCCAAAATGTGCCACTTTAGCATTATTATTTTAAATAAAAGTTATAGAAGAGATGGCCTGTGCAAGGACACTCAGATGCTCCTCTGTCCCCCTGAAAGCAGAAAATAAATCTCCCCTGTGAAAGACACCCTCCCAGTACCAGGAAGTAAAGAGACATCCTTTATCACCAGAGATAGGACATTTAATGCCAAGAAGGCTATATGAAGAAACTTGGTTACTTTAAAAAAAATGTTTGCAATTATATTGTTTTTTTTTTTTAATGCTTATTTATTTTAGAGAGAGACAGAGTGTGAGCGCGGGAGTGGCAGAGAGAGAAGGAGACACAGAATCTGAAGCATGCTCCAGGCTCCGAGCTGTCAGCACAGAGCCCAATGAGGGGCTTGAACTCAGGAGGGACTTGAACTTGAGACCATGACCTGAGCCAAAGTTGGAGGCTTAACTGATTGAGCCACCCAGGGGCTCCAACCCTGGTAACTTTTTTTTTTTACTAATTTACTATCCCAGCCCAAATTCTGTTTAGCATTCCTTACTAAATGAAGCTCCCAAAGTTGAGTTTTCTTTGTCCTGTCAACTCCTTACAGATTTATCATCTCTTTGCCCACAAAAGCATGAAACTATTTGCCTTGGTCACTTCTCTAGGTCTCAATTTCATAACTGGGTCTCTATTCACGTTTAATAAAACTTTGATTTTTTTCCTTCTGTTTATCTATCTCATGTAAATTTAATTCTTAGTCCAGCTAGAAGACCTTGAAAGGTAGGAAAGAATTTTCCCTTTCCTTCAGTATCCTTAAGGCAAAAGTATAGAACTAAAGTAATTTTCTCCCCACATACTCCACAGGATTTAGTCCACTTTTATAAAACATATTTTTTATGTTTATATAAATTCCTAGCTATCTTAAGCTGCAGTTGACATTGTGTGTGTGTGTGTGTGTGTGTGTGTGTGTGTGTGTGTGTGTGCATGCATGCATGTGCGATAGGGGAGATGGGATTCTATTTCAGACCCAAGTACTTGCTTTGATGGCACTAATGAACCTAAACTTTATTTTTTTTTTTTTTTTTTTTTTTTTTTTTTTTTTAACGTTTATTTATTTTTGGGACAGAGAGAGACAGAGCATGAATGGGGGAGGGGCAGAGAGAGAGGGAGACACAGAATTGGAAACAGGCTCCAGGCTCTGAGCCATCAGCCCAGAGCCTGACGCGGGGCTCGAACTCACGGACCGCGAGATCGTGACCTGGCTGAAGTCGGACGCTTAACCGACTGCGCCACCCAGGCGCCCCGAACCTAAACTTTAAACTGGACCCTTACTTTCTGCACACACACTAACACACACACATGCAGTTTAATTAGAATATGCTGCACACAAGCTGAAATACAATATGACAGCAATATAATGGTAGACAAGGCTTATGCTCTTTTTGCTTCATCCTTCATTTCCAGACTCTCACATTATATTTCTTAAAAACCCATTTTGCTTAAGAAATGAAGTATATTCACTAAGATATAATTAGATATTATTTGCCCCCCAAAACACCTTCAACACACAGGCTGATTCTCTTCTTATTTGTTAGAAGCATACAATGTTTAGTTTCCATTGTTTTTTTTCCTTTAGATTTTTCCTTAAAAAATTCAAATGGGAGGTATTTGCACAAAGTAACAAAAATAAGGGTTTTTTCCCCATTAAAAATGTGATTTAATAACAGAGAAACAAGCACATTCAGTGTTAATGAAGAGAGCAAGTATGGAGCATGTATAGTCAACAGTAGAATGAATTTTTGCCCCTGGTTATACAGTCACATTAAAATAAAGGAATGAGACTATATTTTCATATTAAACACATAAACCAATTGCTTGTTCTACAATTTGTTTTTAAATGGCAATAATAAATTCTTAAGTTATAAAAAGTCCAATTTGTAACTGAAGCCAAGTCAAACATGAACCACCTACTCCAGAATTATAGGATTTCTATGGCCCACAAAAGATAAAAAGAAAGAAAAATATTTTTCTGACATTCAGCAGACGCTGCTTACCTCATGGCAGTACAAGCAAATCATATTCTCTGGGAAAAAAAATGTATTGATTAATTAAAAACAAACTTATGACCCCAAGGCACTTAACCAGTATTCTTTTAGTGTTCCAAGTAAAACCCAAAGATGACGGGAAGAGAGGGGAAAATGTTGAATCATTCTGGGTTGCCTGTAACTAGTTTATCACTCTAGTCATAACAGATATAGAGAGCTTTTAAGTGGAATTGCTAGATAGGATTTTTTTCAAGAGATTCAATTTTATTCTGGTAGGTAGTTATATCCAGTTGAACTATTCTATTTTTTATCTGCCCTTAGTCCTACAGCATAGCCCCTTCAGGCTCTCATTCTTTCTGGGCCTTGGCCATTTCTCTTGGGTGAATTCAAAATTTTTTCCTAATCCCTGTGTTCTCTGCTTAAAGGTTTAGCCCTTTAAAAACTTTTTAAAAAAATATTTATTTTTGAGAGAGAGAGAGAGAGAGAGAGCGAGAGAGAGAGCAAACAGGGGAGTGGCAGAGAGAGAGAGAGGGAGACACAGAATCCGAAGCGGACTCCAGGCTCTGAGCTGCCAGCACAGAGTCGGACACAGCGTTCAAACTCATGGAACTCCAGAACCATGAGTTCATGAGCTGAGCTGAAGTCGGAGGCTTAACCAACTGAGCCACCCAGGCACCCCAAGGTTTAGCCCTTTAGAAGCTGCTTTCTGCCTGATTTCTCAGAGCCTCTCACCACATTTGCATTGGTTAGGGCCAGCAAATGTACTGAGGGCAGATTATATACAAAGGATTGGGCTCACTTTTCTGCAGGTCCTTTTTTCTAGGATCTTGGTCCTTCAAGTCCTGGTTGTCTTGGAATCTCTGAACTCCAATTTCTGTTTCCACATCCCAATGAGAAGACTGTCCTAAGTTCTAGGCCACCCATTTCTGCTCAGTCTCCATGCCCCCAGGCAGTGAATCAGAAAACAATTTGCAAGAAAAAAGAAAGGTTGATTTAACTTTATGAAACTAAAAAACATACACACACACACACACACACACACACACACACACCTCTGCTTGTCAAAACGTCTCAAATAAGTTATATCATAAAGTGTAACTGTCCTCTAAGTCTTGTTCATCCTTTCTATAGTATACATTTATAGATGAGAAGTAACAGCCTAGCCAGAGACTAAATTTCCCCATTCCACTTGCCATTACATGTAGCCAATGAACAGGAGTGAAAGTAATACATGCTCGCTTCTGGGTCAAAAAATAAACTGAAAATGTATATTACCAAAATATATACATAAATTATTATAATATGGCATAAGTTTTAAAATCCAGTAAATAAAAGAGAAATATTTCAATAGGTACTAGGGTAGAGGCAATTCTGTACAGAAGGTATTAAGTTTACAGTTAAATTAATTGTTTACAATCAAATTAATTACTGGTGTTCCAACTAACCACTGATGTTAATATCATGTATTAACAACAGGGTAGGGCATGGAGCCTATGAGGTTAGCAAAAAAAAATTTTTTTGAATTAAAGTGTCTCATGCTGAGAGAAATGTGCTGTCGATAAAAATGTAAATCAATAAAACCTGTATAACTATTTGTCAATATGTATCAAAAGTATTAAATGATACATTTAAAAGTATTAAAAGTTACATGCTTCAAAGCAGAAACAACACCAACACCTTTCCCAAGACAATGAGTGTAAAAGCATGTAACACCATAGTGTTCATCATTACAAAAAACTACCAAAAGACAAGCACCTGGATGGCTCAGTCAGTTAAGCATCTGTCTCTTGATTTGGGCTCATGTCATGATCTGGATCTCTATCAAGCCCCGCCTTGCACTCCATGCTGAGTGTGGAGCCTCCTTGGGATTCCTTCTCTCCTTCTCTCTCTGCTTCTGCCCCTCCAAAATAAATAAACATTAAAAACAAACAAACAAAACTACCAAAAGAAAAAGAACTTCAGTGAAATAACCATTAGGAAAATTGTGCTAGTATCATAAATTTATATTTATGACATATTTTAAGTATCATTCCTTTCATGGAAATTATTTATTCAAATGTAAATGCATACATTTAATTTATATGTACTTGTATTATGTGTGTGTGTGTATGTGTCCATTCATGTGCACCTGTGTGTTTAGAAACAGAAAACAATCTGGAAAGATATTTACCAAAATGTGAACAATGATTATCAGTTGTGATGGTATTGATGCTTTCATGTTTATACCTCTTTGAACCTACACTGACACAACATTATCACCAAAGTCTATACCTTACAATAGAGTTCAGTCTCGGTGGTATACATTCTATGGGTTGAACAAATGTATAACGATATATATCTACCTGTGTAATGTCACACAGATTGCTCTATATAAATCTTACACTTTTTAAAGTCAGATAACTCTTTGTTTAAAGCCACAATCTCTTTTTCTCTCTAAAAACGGACATGGAACATGGACCTACCTGGATAACTTTACAGGTAATGTCAGGAGTTTCAGGGTCTGCCTAAGAGTCCCAACTCCAGCACAGACAGTTGCATTTTTTTTTAATGTTTATTTTAGTTTTGAGAGAGAGAGCAAGAGTGAGCGAGTGAGCTCGAGTGGGGGAGGGGCAGAGAGAGAGGGAGGGAGACATAGAATCTAAAACAAGCTCCAGGCTTTAAGCTGTCAGTACAGAGGCCGATGCAGAGCTCCAACTCATGAACTGTGAGATCATGACTTGAGCCAAAGTCAGATGCTTAACCATCTTAACTGACTGAGCCACCTAGGCACCCCAGAGAATTGCATTTAGACTCAAAGCAATAGTCCCTTTGAGGGTCCTCCCATGGGCAAAATAGACTAATTATCTTATGTACTAATCATCTTCCTGTCTCTCAGGACATTTTAGATACCAGAAAGAAAACAGAATTTCTGCATTGCAATTTCCAAGTAATGTTTGCTGATAATGATAAATTATTCTTTATGAATTATCATATCAAATAGATAAAAACTGGTTTGCCTGGGTAAGAAAAATAACATGGAAACCTTCCCTTCTCCTACTAGAAGCTCTTCATCTATTATGTAGCTTTCAAGAGCAGTGGCCTTTCTCTTATTGACATTTCTGGCACAAATCTAGGAAACTTAAATATAACTTTAAGCATTCCCAGAAATACATGTATCATTGTTACAAAGCAAAATATTCACTTTAAAACTGAGGGTTGTATACCTCTGCACATTACTTGGATAAAAGTTTTGGGGTATATTTGCTTTAACAGGAGTCCATCATATTCCAGTGACTTCTTTTTTATTTGCTTCATGTCTTTTGCCAGAATTATAACTTTAATTGAGTTGTTTGCAAATTTCTCTGGAGATCCTACCTCCTCATCACCATCTTCCTCTTTTACCTTATTCCCCCTCACTTTGTTACTCAGGTCACACTGGAGTTTGTTCACCTTTTTATTTATGTATTTATTATTTTTTAAAGTTTATTTACTTATTTTGAGGGGAGAGGAAGGGGCAGAGAGAGAGAGAGAGAGAGAGAGAGAGAGAGAGAGAGAACCCCAAGCAGGCTCCACACTGTCAGTGTAGAGCCCAACATGGAGCTTGAACTAACTGTGTGATCATATCCTGAGAAATCGAGTCAACAGACTAAACCACTCAGTCACCCCATTCACCTTTTAAAATGTCATGCTCCTCTCATAGCCTGGGTGTTGACATATGTTATTGATGGGACAATATGTGTTCAGAATGTTCTTTCCCTTTTTTTTAACCCTGATACACTCATATCATCTATAGTAAGAAGAATGCAATCATCAACACTGTCATTGTCCTAATCTCCAGAACCTGTGAATGTGCATATGCTACAGGGAAATTAAGTTGCAGATAGAATTACAGTTGCTAACCAGCTGACTTTAATTAGTCTGGAATATTCAGGTAAGCCCAGTGTAATCAGAAGGGTCCTTACAAATGGAAGAGGGAGGAGGAAGTGGAAAGTCGGTTAGAGGACAAGTAAGCTTTGAAGAGAGGCATAGAGAGGTAAAGTGTTGCTGGTGTTGATAGGAAAAAGGAGATCATGAGGGGAAGATGAGAACAGCCTCTAGAAGCTGGAAAGGACAAGAAAACAGATTCTCTTTTAGAGAATAGAGGAAAGAATAGAGACCTGCTGAGGTTTTGATTTTATTCAGGGAGATCCATTCTATCCTACAGAGTAGTAAGATAAAACATTTGGGTTATTTAAGCCTCTGTGTTTGCATAATTCATTATAGTAGCAACAGATAACTAATACATTTTCCTTCAGACTGCAAGCTGAAAACTTGATTTCCCCAGATAGTCAGGTTCCCCTCTTAGACACTTTGATAGTATAGCGCTTACTCCTTTTTGCATTTTGAAGCGTGTAAAATAACCATAACCATAATTTGTTTTTTTGTTTATTTTTTTTCCCCTTGCTGGTATGTAGACTCCAGGGGTATAGGGGTATGTATGGTCCTTGTCTTTCTCGTGCCCGCCACAGAGTAGGTGTCAATGCGTGTGTGTTCAGGGACTGACTTTCCCCTTCCCTTCCTTGCATACGTGTGCATCCAGGGGAGGACATCAGATAAATTCCCTAAACAAAATCATAGAACAAAGACAGTCACATCCCATTTAGTAACCCCTTAACATACTTGATATATTATTTTATTTTCCTAGGTCAGTAGTTGTCCAAAATCCCCTGACCAGCAGCATCAGCATCGCTTGGGAACTGCTGGGTTACAGTTGATCCCAACAATGGGTGTCCAGGTGGTTCTCAGGCACACTAACGTTTGAGAACTACTGCTATAAGCAAGATTGCGTTAGTCCCCACTCATAGAATTTCTTGACTTAGTAGGTCTGGGGTACAGCCTAAGAATTTGCATTTCTAACGGTGCTTAAGTTATTCTGATGCTGCTGGAGCTGGGACCTCATTTTGGGTCTAATGACCTAGCCAATGGGTAGGCCAGTGGAATTTGACCAGCAGAGATCTTAAAACTTACAGGGTCTTTATCACTTAATGCTTTGTGGTCTATGTGCCATCCTTAACCAGAGGCTGTCATTGTCTGAAGAGCAAGATAATACGGTCCTTTATAAAATTCAGCTTAGAACTATATTACAGTAAGTACCAATTAAGTTGAACAAGACAATTAATATATTTAAGAGTATCTAGTTCACAACTGTACATATTTAGCATTGCTTGATTTTTCTAAAACAGCAGTAGTCCTTGCAAAAATAAATGAATAGTGACTATAAACCAGTTTGTTTTGCTCTACAACCTACTGTATAATTACTTTCCTAGGAATAAATGTATAATTCCCTGATGTTATTATATTTCTGACATAGTGACACCAATTGCTTATAAAATATTTAGAAATGTGCTTTAACAACTAGGGAAAACTACTTACTAAACATAAATTACATTTTAAGGAATGATTTGTTTTAATGCAAAATTAATAATGTATAGTTTATAGATTGTTTTGAAATCAACCTTCACTTAGATGTTTCTGTAACTAAGAATGATCATGGCACCAGTCTGTGGAGGGAGGGTCCTCATGGAAAGTTCAGTTACTGTCTTAATTGAACCGTGCCTGTGAAACTGAGGAAGCAACATTACAACACCTGCAGTGACACATGGTGGCCTGTTAGGCTGATTTCAGAGTGCAGATAGGATCCCTCTGTCCTCTGTTCACCTGCCTTCTGCAGGGAACCAGTCCTTCCATTTCACAGTTGTGGGGATCTAACACTCAAAGTGTCCTGGAACAGGCATCAGGTTGTTTTCCATCCTCTAAAACTAGATTCCATTGCGAGGAGGGTAGGATAAGAACATAAGAGAAAAGCACACTTCCAGGGGAATCCAGAAGAAAGAGTGGATGGAGGGAGAATAAAAACATAACTAGGCACAAAAATGCGAGGACACAAATGTGAGCAATTTGAAACAACTAGTGATTGGCTTATAGTGACTCCAGGAAAGTAATTAAGGTGGAAAATCAAGAATAGGTTTACACCATTATGTGCCTGAGACTTTGTGACCCTGCTTTTAACTATGACACAAATCATAATGGAAGAACAGATAAGGTCAATGTCATTCCTGCCCTCAAAGAGGTTGCCATTTATTTTTTATTAATTTATTTATTATTTGTTTGAGAGTGAGAGAGTATGTGAGCACTCATCAGGGAGAGGAGCAAAGGGAGAGAGAGAATCTTAAGCAGTGTCCATGCCCAGTGGTAGCCCTATGTGGGACTAGATCTCATGACCTTGAGATGGTGAACTGAGCCAAAATCAAGAGTCAGATGTTCAACTGATTGTGCCACCCAGGTTCCCCGGAGCTTGTCTTTTAATTGCTAGGACAATATAAAATATACAAAATGTTTTTTACTGGTGATGGAATAAATAAAACCAGGAAGAACAACTACTGACTAGTGTACTGTATGTCCTAGGTATAAGGTGTAATTATGACATACTTAAATCAATTTTATGTGGCTTATGGAAATTAAAAAAAAGAATAGGTTTTTAAAAAGCATGCAAGTTAAAAAGAGGCAATTATTAACTCAAAGGAAAATCCACACATGATGCAACACCTGTCTCTAATGAACAATATATACAAAGTTACATTAACATATGACATAATTTTCTATAACTAAAATCATGATATAATTATATTCGCTAGGAAGAGAAGGAGGAGTGGGCCATGTGTAATTGGGCTATTTCTACTCTAACAGGAAGTGCACAGTTAATATAAAAAAATTATTAACTCAGAAACAGTAGTATAAACTCATTGTTTAGAAATAGAAAAAAATAAGGGGCGCCTGGGTGGTTCAGTTGGTTAAGTGTCTGACTTCCACTCAGGTCATGATCTCATGGGCAGTAAGTCCTAGTCCCTGAGTTCGAGCCCCGTGTCGGGCTCTGTGCTGACAGCTCAGAGCCTGGAACCTGCTTCAGATTCTGTGTTTCCCTCTCTCTCTGCTCCTCCCCTACTCACGCTCTGTCTCTGTCTCTCTCTCTCTCTCTCAAAAATAAATAAACATTAAAAAAAGAAATAGAAAAAATAAGTACAACATAACCAAGAACAACTACACAGCTGAAAAGATTCAAAGTGATTGCTCTACAGGGTAGACACAAGGTGAGGACAGAGCAGGGTACAGGTGCTCTTACAATAACCCTTTTCAAATCTGTTCACGTATTGATAAAATGAAACAGAACACATTAAAATAAAGACTATGGTGCTTTATTCCTCTGTTTTGAATATTTCAAAAGTGACTTGCAAATTTATTCTACTCTCACTTTTTAAAAGAAGTATTTCATCTTTAATTAAAAAAAAGCCTTAGTGATGAAATTCAATCAGGGATCTTTGATATTGGGTATTGAGGTCTTGCTCTGCTGCCTCCCAGAACTGCATGAGCTTGGGTAGGCCATATTGCTTTACTTCTCTGAACTTGGAGGTTCATCATCTGTAAGAGTTACTGTAATAGAGGATTAGATAAGGCTATGCATGTAAAGCACTTGGAAGCTGCCTGCCACACTCTTCACTCCACACTCAGCCACTCCACTCTTCATCTGTCTTTTCTAGTCTTCTGAAACTTATGTCACCAAAAACCAGCTTTGAAGTCCATGTCCATAAATGCAAAAAGCTCTTATGTGACTTCTCAGGATTGTTAGCCACATATTCATTCTTTCTTTTATATTTACAGCATCTGTTTTATTATCTGTTTTACTGCAATCTCCCTGGATGCTTCTAGCTCTATGGTCACATTTTTTGTCTCCTTTGATCGTCTCTTCTTCTGGAAGCACTTTCTGAGGGACTCTTTTCATTCTCCAGCTTCACACCAGATGATCACACTTGTTTTCATGCTCTTAACAGCCATTCATTGACAACTGCCATGTTTGCATTTCCAGCACAGACTATTCCTCTGACTTCCAGACCTGTATATCTAACTGCCTTTCCCATATCTCCTTTGGAATAATTCAGGCATACCTCAAAACTCACACTGTCCACAACCAAACTGATAGATCTACTTCCTCTAAATGTTCTCTCCCACTGTCTCCAAATCTCATGAATAGTACCTTCATCCATTCAATTAACACATCCAGAAACCTTAGGAATTCCTTGACACCTCACACTTTGGAAATTATATCCTGCCCAGACCCCCAATCCAGTCCATCAACATATTGATTTTACATCCTAAATATCTCTCCCCCATTCCTGAACCACCACTACCAATACCGCTCTAGCCCACACCACAGTCACTTCACACCTACACTATGCCAGCTTTTTAACTATTCTGCTTGCATCTTGTAATCCGTTTTCCAAGGATCATGCCAGAGTGTTGGCTGTTGCTGTCCTTTCTCTGGCATGTCAGTTTTCAATACCTATTTTGTTGAATACATGAATATTTATCTGGGGTCTACTTAAGTGGTAATGAATACCAAGTTAAATAATGTACATAAACCACAAAGCAGGATTTACAATGTTGGTAATATTGACTTTAATACCTTAGAAGTAAATCCCCCTAAGTGTGAAAAGCTCTCTCACATTTTAAGGCAAAACAAATTAGATTCAAATAGACGGTGAAGATAGAGAGAAAGATGAGCTATTTGAATAGGAGAGGGTCAACCCTTTCATACTTGCATTGCTATCTGTGACAGTGTTCCTTTGTTTTGTTTTGCTTAGCCTTTTGCCTCTATCCTGTTGGGTTTCTGAAGTAGCTATTGATTTAAGACTTTTGATGTAAACGCAAAAATAATTTATCTTCTCTGATAAAAGAGAGACCATGTTCATCATTTCCACTCTGGTGAGAATTAGAATTCAACTGAGCATGATAAGCTGGCACATGATCAGAATATACAGCATAAGGAACCGTTGAAATGTACAAAGAAAGAGAAAGAGGAACCCTACACGGTGGGGGTCAGGGGGTTGGGTACCTTGTGAAAGGGAGGACAAGAAGAATCTCAGAGTCTGCCTGGACCACAGCAGACCACAAAGTACTACACTGTTGAGGAGCAAAGTCTGGAGGACACACTTGAAAGAAGAGTTTATGGGAACCGTGAAACAATTCCATTATGCTCCACACTGAGCAGGCCTAGAATTTTCTACTTTTCAAGAAAAGCAGGATGTGGGAGATGTGTGTGGGAGTTGGGAGGAAATCCACAGGCATGAATAAATGCTGAGGATATTAAATCTGTATGGATTATTTCCACATGAAAAAGCTGAGAAATTTACAAAAAGACAAAGTCTTTTAGAACTAAACCTTCCTGTTTTCAGAAGAAACCTCTCCTCAAATCACTTGTAGTGAATCTCTAAAGAAGCATTTCTTTGAAGTCCTAGTCTGGTAGGGGTGCCTGGGTGGCTCCGTCGGTTAAGCATGCAACCTCGTCTCAGGTCGTGATCTCATGGTTTGTGGGTTTGAGCCCCACATCGGGCTCTGGGCTGACAGCTCAGAACGTGGAGCCTGCTTTGGATTCTGTGTCTCCCTCTCTCTCTGTCTCTCTCTCAAAAATAAATGTTAAAAAAAATATGTAAAATATCTGTATGCTGAAAACTATAGAAAGCTTATGAAGGAAATTGAAGAAGATATAAAGAAATGGAAAATCCATTCCATGCTCACGGATTGGAAGAATAAATATTGTCAAAATGTCAATACTACCCAAAGCTATCTACACATTCAATGCAATCCCAATCAAAATTGCACCAGCATTCTTCTCGAAGCTAGAACAAGCAATCCTAAAATTCATATGGAACCACAAAAGGCCCCGAATAGCCAAAGGAATTTTGAAGAAGAAGACCAAAGCAGGAGGCATCACAATCGCAGACTTTAGCCTCTACTACAAAGCTGTAATCATCAAGACAGCATGGTATTGGCACAAAAACAGACACATAGACCAATGGAATAGAATAGAAACCCCAGAACTAGACCCACAAATGTATGGCCAACTAATCTTTGACAAAGCAGGAAAGAACATCCAGTGGAAAAAAGACAGTCTCTTTAACAAATGGTGCTGGGAGAACTGGACAGCAACATGCAGAAGATTGAAACTAGACCACTTTCTCACACCATTCACAAAAATAAACTCAAAATGGATAAAGGATCTGAACGTGAGACAGGAAACCATCAAAACCCTAGAGGAGAAAGCAGGAAAAGAACTCTCTGACCTCAGTCGTAGCAATTTCTTACTTGACACATCCCCAAAGGCAAGGGAATTAAAAGCAAAAATGAACTACTGGGACCTTATGAAGATAAAAAACTTCTGCACAGCAAAGGAAACAACCAACAAAACTAAAAGTCAACCAACGGAATGGGAAAAGATATTTGCAAATGACATATTGGACAAAGGGCTAGTATCCAAAATCTATAAAGAGCTCACCAAACTCCACACCTGAAAAACAAATAACCCAGTGAAGAAATGGGCAGAAAACATGAATAGACACTTCTCTAAAGAAGACATCTGGATGGCCAACAGGCACATGAAAAGATGTTCAACGTTGCTCCTCATCAGGGAAGTACAAATCAAAACCACACTCAGATATCACCTCATGCCAGTCAGAGTAGCCAAAATGAACAAATCAGGAGACTGTAGATGCTGGAGAGGATGTGGAGAAACTGGAACCCTCTTGCACTGTTGGTGGGAATGCAAACTGGTGCAGCCACTCTGGAAAACAGTGTGGAGGTTTCTCAAAAAATTAAAAATAGACCTACCCTATGACCGAGCAGTAGCACTGCTAGGAATTTACCCAAGGGATACAGGAGTACTGATGCATAGGGGCACTTGTACCCCAATGTTTATAGCAGCACTCTCAACAATAGCCAAATTATGGAAAGAGCCTAAAAGTCCATCAACTGATGAATGGATAAAGAAATTGTGGTTTATATACACAATGGAGTACTACGTGGCAATGAGAAAGAATGAAATATGGCCCTTTGTAGCAACGTGGATGGAACTAGAAAGTGTGATGCTAAGTGAAATAAGCCATACAGAGAAAGATACCATATGTTTTCACTCTTATGTGGATCCTGAGAAACTTAACAGAAACCCCTGGGGGAGGTGTAGGAAAAAAAAAAGAGGTTAGAGTGGGAGAGAGCCAAAGCATAAGAGACTTTAAAAACTGAGAACAAACTGAGGGTTGATGGGGGGGTGGGAGGGAGGGGGGGGTGGGTGATGGGTATTGAGGAGGGCACCTTTTGGGATGAGCACTGGGTGTTGTATGGAAACCAATTTGACAATAAATTTCATATGTTGAAAAAAAATTTTTTTGAAGTCCTCGTCTGGTAGATGATATGTGTTGGTAGGGACCTGTAGTTTCTTTCACTGGGGGATCTCAATGGAATGAGTGAATGGGATAGCTCTGCCCTGTGTATGAAGAGTGGCTGGGATAAGGTGGTTGTTCCATGTGACATCTATCCATACACAGGAGATTGGGCGGTAATGAACATATACAGAGGGTGGCATTATTATTTCTCATTTTGCTAGTACTGCTTGAAAGATACGTCTGAAAAACATAGTGTTTTGGTTAGTTATATGTGGATCCGGAAGATCTAAGAGAATATGAGTCACAGAAAAAAAAAATAATTTGGGGCCATAATGTTTTTTTTTTCTCTTTACCTTTTTTTAAATTTAAATTTTATTTTTTTAATTTACATCCATATTAGTTAGCATATAGTGCAAGGGCTATAATCTGTTAATGAATCTGTTTTTTATGTTAGTGTATTATAATGACTAGGATTGGCTAAAGGATGGAAAAGCTTTGATATCCTTAGTATGGTTGCACATCAACCTTCTGGGCAGAGACCTACAATAACCTGAAAAGTGTGAGAGAGGGCACACTCTATAACAAAGGGTTGGTCACTCCATGAGATGAGGCTCCTCATTTTCCTTTCTTTAAATTTCTATTTTGATAATATTTTCAAGTTTTTATACTGCTAGAATATCAGTATATCAGAATATGATCCTTCCCTCCCCCGTGTTATACACATATTTCTATGTCTTTTCTGGTTTACTGTTTTAATAAATTTCTGACAAGTGTAGACCAACCCATCCCTCGTCTGCAGGACACTGTATTGTGTGATGTCATATTAAGACACTGAGAAAAATGTGCTATAATGGAAGGCCATGCTATGATGCAGGGTATGTGGCATAGAGGGCAAGAGGCAATAATGTATCCCTGGGCCCCGGATGCCATTCTATGCCTTTTAGAATCTCTATTTTTTTTCTTAATTAACAATAACAAAACAAAACACCCTATCATAAAGTTTTGCTTACAAAACACGCAGCCTCAGCCCTCAGGTAGTATGTATCTGTGAAATCAGACATTGTCTGATTTCTCAGAGGTTGACAGAGGTATAAGTTCATAGGGGATTTTAACAGAGCTCTAGGGTGTGTTTGCTCCTGATGATGTTTTGCATTTTGGCTTTCATTACACTTTGAAGAGGATCTGTGTTGTTCTTTCACCTCTTGTAGGAGTGGGCTTTAGTGGAAATCTAGTTAGTATTCTGTGTACTAGAGCTGCTACTTGGTATGGAGTGATCCTGGAGTATCTCTCTTAGTTTGAATGTAGTATTCCATTGACTTATGGCTTTTAAATGACTGTAATTGTGGCAGCATTAGTTACAGACTTAATTTTCCTATGATCTCATTGAGTTACTCTCAGCAGGGTCATCCAGCTAGAATGCTGCCATGCCACTGTTCTCCAGGACTTGTTCAGCTGGAAGATCAAGAATCCTAGTCCTGTCCATGGCTCTAAGTAACCCCCATCAAAACTGTAACTTTGGTCAACAAGGACAATCTATCCATATGACATTCTCCCATATTTTATATATGTATATATATATTATATATTTAACATAGGAGCATAGTTAGCATTAGCCAGGGCTCTCTTGGTTACAATCAAATGAACTGAAACAATAACAAAAAAACTGTTAGCTCACTTAACCAAAAAACTGTTAGCTCACTTAACCAGAAAGTCTCGGAATGATGGCTTCAGATACAACTGGATCTAGAGTTTCAAATATTCTCCTTAATAGTCTCTCTTACTTTCCATTCATACTTCTGTTTGTCTCTACTTCTCTGTGCATGATGGTCACCTTACTTTTTGTTACAGACTGCCTCCTTCACGTGGGCAGGGAAGATGACTACCTACAACCACAACTTCACACCATCCTAGTTTGACAACCACTAGAAAGAAAGCAATACTCTTCTCTACAGCTGCTTATCAATCCTAGGCAACTCTCACTGGGGAATGTAATACTGGGATTGACCATTTCTGAAGCATAACTGATATTCCATCAGAAGCATATAGAATGAAGGAAGTATTTTCCAAGTAATCAGAGGATGCGAGGCAAGAAGTATGCTGCACAATAGAAATTACAGATGCTACAGTTTGACACATAAGTTATGTCCCTTAGAACTCTTCTGAAGCTAAATACCAACACAGCTTATAAGGTATCTGATGTCCAACATCCTACCATGATTTGATTGGTTTGGTGGTTAATTGCATATGTCAACTTTACTGGGCCATGAAGCACCCAGATATTTGGTTAAACATTATTCTGGGCCTCTCTGTGAGGGTATTTCTGGATGAGATTAACATGTGAATCCCTAGACTGAGTGAAGAAGATTGCCTTGCCCAATGAGAGTGGGCCCCATCCAATCTGTTGAAAGCCTTAGAAGAAACTACAGAATAAGGGAGAATTCATTCTTCCTGCTTGACTCTCTTTGACCTGGGACCATCCACTTCTGCCTTCAGCTCTGATTCACTGGATTCCTGGGTCTCTAGCTTGCCAACTACAGATCTTAGGACTCCCTAGACTCCATAATCATGTGAGCCGTTTCCTTATTATCAATCAACCTCTTTCTGTCTCTCTCCATCCACACATGTGTATAATGCTCTGTGTTTTATGGAGAATCCTGACTAATACAATTGGGGATATTTTGGTGGCAGACAGGAGAAGGGATATCTAGACTATAATATCTGGATGATGTCTAAAATGGCTTAGCTTAAATTTTCTTTTTTTTTTTTTAATTTTTTTTCAATGTTTATTTTTGGGACAGAGAGAGACAGAGCATGAATGGGAGAGGGGCAGAGAGAGAGGGAGACACAGAATCGGAAACAGGCTCCAGGCTCTGAGCCATCAGCCCAGAGCCTGACGCGGGGCTCGAACTCACGGACCGCGAGATCGTGACCTGGCTGAAGTCGAACGCTTAACCGACTGCGCCACCCAGGCGCCCCTCAATTTTCAGTTACTGGAATATTTCTTTTCTCATCTTAAAATTCCAAAAAGTATTGTTGCCTTTTATGGGGTGACTATTAAAAATTAAAGTAAGAGATTTTTGTTTTGAGTTTATGCCTTCTAAATGTATAATTTTAGATATTGTACCATGCGAAAAAATAAACTCTACCAAATAGCATAAAATGTTGAAAATTTTTTATACCTTCTATATGATGTGGTCTGATTAAAACTCCCATTGCTTTTTCTAAGAACTCAAGAGAAACACAGAAGAAAATCCAATACATTAATATTCCATGAATATAGGGGATGAGTAAATCTAGCAATTTCCTTTCAACTATGTGCTAGGATTAGAGTAATATCATGTAGAAAAGACAAATCTGGTTTAAACTTATAACCCATAAAAATGAGTAAGTCATAAACCTGGCAAACACATCTTCCAATTTCTAAAAGACATTTAGAAATAAACTCAAAATAGCATCAATGGATAATAGAGGAAACACACTTACCTTGTTACAAAACAGGAGATAAATGGCAATTTTTTTAAAGAATTTTTTAACATTTATTTTTGAGAGAGAGAGACACAGACAGAGACAGAGACAGTGACAGAGCCTAAGTAGGGGAGGTGCAGAGAGAGAGAGAGAGAGAGAGAGAGAGAGAGAGAGAGAGAGAATCTGAAGCAGGCTCCAGGCTCTGAGCTGTCAGCACAGAGCCTGATGCAGGGCTTGGACCCACGAACCGTGAGACCACGACCTAAGCCGAAGTTGGATGCCTGACTGATGGAGCCACCCAGGCACCCTGATAAATGACAATTTTTAAATGTTATTGTGCTACATTACCAACACCTCTTACATGACTCTTATTAACCAGCCCCTAAGGAATGCATCTATGTAAAGTTTCTCAGAAGCTTGACATCTGAGGATTTGATGTCATTCCTAGAATTATTCAGAAGCTAGTTAGAGTTGACTAAAGTTCTTAGGATTTTTCTCCCCCAATCAGGCTGATTTTCTTTTTCTTTCCTAATAAGAAAAGAAAAAACAATAACATGCTTTTTGGAGGTGTGGTTATAAAATTAACCATGCCAGAAACACAGGATGTGGTATTTCCTGTTCCAATATGTAGAACAAATATGCAATTTAATACTTATGATTTTTAGCTCATCAGACTAATTACTACTTATATCAGTGTGCATTATATTGCAATTCTAATTAATTGATAGAATATAAAGTAGAACAATTTTTACCGTAGTAATCTTGGCCATCGATTGGAGTTAAACAGAAAAACAGGCAAATCTTGAACTTGAAACGACTGCAGAAATAGTATCTGAGTAATAAATGTCAGGTGAAACCGTTAAACCAACCCAATCCATAAATTGTGGGATTATCTAAATAAGTCAAACAGGCCTGTCTTTAATTCTATAAATAAGATTTGGGGTGGTATTTCTCAAATCAGAGCTGCACTCTGATCTTTACTGCCTGAAGTGGGCTAATAGAATCACTTCACCCTGTGCTCTGTAGAACTGACAGAAGTGGGCCCCTGGAGGGCACATATTCTCATGCAGTTTTTAGAGTCCATTACAATGGGCTTATCAGTGTAACAAACTGAAAGAAAAGGCATTTAAAAATGTATGTCAGGAGCACCTGGGTGGCTCAGTCGGTTAAGCGTCAGACTTCAGCTCGGGTCATCTCACGGTCCGGTCCCTGAGTTCGAGCACCGCGTTGGGCTCTGTGCTGACAGCTCAGAGGCTGGAGCCTGATTCGGATTCTGTGTCTCCCTCTCTCTCTGACCATCCCCTGTTCATGCTCTGTCTCTCTCTGTCTCAAAAATAAATAAACATTAAAAAAAAATGTATGTCAGCCTCCTGGATTCCTAAATTGACTGAGTTTGATATATTGAAAAAGGTTCTTCCCATCCCCATATGGGGAAAAGACAGGGGATGACAAAACAAAGACAGGGAACATAAAATGGGAAAGTTCCCCAGGAACTTTCTGGGTTGAAAGCTTCCCTGAGTCTAAAGTGAGAGTGTGCACTTCCATATGCTCAAGACCACTCCCCTTCCCGCCCCATCCAGCAGGAATGGTTGGTCTTAATTCAGTTGACAGAGTTGATGCAGTTTGCTCAAGATGTCTATTAGGCCAAGAACTCTGTCATTCTCAAATTACAGCCCACCCCTTCTCCCTGCTCCCACCCCTCACCAAATTTCATAGTGTTGTGCCAAAGATGAACTCATACCCTTAGATCAACATGGCAAAATCAGCTAATACTTTTTAAGTAATAAGAGCAGAAATTTTTGTTTTTGTTTTGAGCATCAATTTTATAAGAACTTTGGAAACACAATTATAGAAGCAAATAATATGAAACATAATTTATTGTGAGAAGTTTTGAAGTTAAACCTGACACTGTGAAGATAGTTTCTATCTGTAACTGTGTCACTTCTGGCAAACCTCCATACCCTCTGGAGGCCCATTAACAGTCTGTCCATAAGGGAGTTATTGATGGATAAATTGAGAAGAGCTGGAATAAACCTAAGGATCCCTCTGACTCTACTTTCATAGAGTTATATACTTTGGCCTCTAAATCTCCTAGCAAAGAGGTACATTTCACATTTGAAAGATCCACTAGAAGCCTATATTTCTGTGCTCTTATTTAGATAAGGTATTATCAGGACTTACTTTTTTCCTATCTGGCCAATTTCAAATGCTCCTGTCTGAATTCTCTCACGTCTATACCAAGATACGAGGAAAGCTAAATAACTTTGAACAATGACTTGGGATATGCATTATTCTTTAATAGTTTTGTTTTAAAATAATTTTAGGTTTACAGAGGAGACGCAAAAATATAGAGTTCCCATATACAATATCACCCAGTTTCCCCTAATGTTAACATTTTATTTAATCTTGGTACATTTATCAAACCTAAGAAATTAACATTGCTACAATACAATTAATTAAAGTACAGACTTTATTCAGATTTCCCTAGTTATTTCACTAATAACCTTTTTCTGTTCTAGCATCCAATTGCATGTAGGGGCTATTGTTTGCTTTTACCTTTCTATCTTTAAATAACACAATAGGCACAATATTATTATTTTTAAAAGCTTTGGTCTTTCATGATTATCAAAGGTTATTAATAGCTTCATATTCTTTTTTTAAAAAGTGTTAAATTCTTGTATTATATATGATGAACTGCTTTAAATCAGTAAGAAATTTATTGTGCGAAATTTTAAAACTTGAGTATAACAGATAAGTTAAAAAAAACTACAACCATTTCAAAACAGCATATAATCTCTTTCCTTCTAGCAAAATCCTTTTTACTTAGGAAACAATTTTCTGATAGGCTAGATTTGGTTTATTACAGAAAAGCTCAAATAATTTTTGTCAGGGATTTTCTAGCCCACTTACGCCTCAAACTAGCACTCTCTTATGACACAGATATATTTTGAGATGCTTGAAGGCAAGAACCTGTTCTTGCTCATTTTTGTAACCTTAACATTGCCTTAAACTTGATAAATATTTGTTGAATTAATGAACATATTGAAATTTCCTAGAATCTTTAGGCTGGAGTGAATTTGAAAACTTGACACTTCCAGGTTAATTAGACTCCAGAGCCTTCACCTCTGACTGCCTTTGGGATGTTTTGGTGTAGATAGTGTCAAAGAGGTTGATAGGTGATGTGTTATAGACAGCTTCATGGAAATGTCACGAACCCTTGTAGAATACTTACTGCCAGAAATCTTGCCAAGTTTTAAATGTCTGTTTCTTTTTTTCTGAGAAAACTAACAAGAGGACTTATCTTCTCATAAACGTGCAATCAACATATTATTGAGAAATGTAGTCACAGCACATTGACACACATTAAATGAAGCAGTGGTCATGTCCTGCTTAGGTGTAACGAGTTTCCTAGTACTAAAGGTATCATTCAAAGAGCAATCATTCTAGGGCTTTATTATATACTGATGTGTGCAATGCTCTAGGGCAGAAATGTGCCCAGTGATCACTCTATTGATCTCAACGTGCCTGGGTTTTCTGTCATCTTCCCCTCTCATTTCTGGGGCTTTTACTGATAGATTGATGCAAACATGTTTGTATGATCTCTTGATGCTACATACAATTAATTGTTTACATGTTTCTTTATATTTTTATTAATAACTTACAGTATTAAAAAGATTTAAGTAGGAATGCCTTCATATAACTGTAAACAAAGTATCCCTGCCAAGCCAGAATAATTAATAGTTTTTGTTTTTGTTTTTAAGCCTAAGGGACTTGAAAGTCTGAATAGGTTGTCAAGGCTAACTGCAAAATTTAAATCTTGCAGGCATTAGTTTCTTATAAATCTAGTCTACGTTTTATCCAGGCAGAATGTCAGCTCTGTCATAGCATGATCTGGGCTTCCTATGTCTTATATTACCCAAAACACCGAGAAGAGAGCCATGGGAGAGGGCCATGAGTCCATATCTGCTGCTTGAAAAAGATTGTGGCATTGGCCATGACCCTGGAACTCTGGACTATGCAAGCAGCCAGACACATTATTTCTAACCCTGATAATGGATGTTCCTGGGGAAGATTTTGACTGGGATTACTCAGTAAGAGGTGAATATGCCAGTTTACACATAACAGGAACTTAATAAACATTGTTGATTTGATTTGGTTTATGTGATAGGACCTAAAGAATTGGGCATAGTTTAGAGCAAGAGTGGAGAAACTTTTTTTTGTAAAGCACTGTATAGCACACATGTTCGGCGTTGCAAGTGTCTCTTAAACTACTCAACTCTGCTCTTACAGCTTGAAAGCAGACATAAGTACTTTGTAAACAAATGGATGTCATTGTGATACAACAAAACTTTATAAAAAACAGGTGAAGGAGGCTGCATGTGGCCCTTAGGCCATAGTTTGCCAACCTGGTTTAAAATCACAAAATGTTATGAATCTCTCCTAAGGCAAACCCACATTTGGAGCAAACTTAAATGTATTTAGACTCCTTAAAACAACACCTATGCTAATCAGAACTTGCCACTTTGTTCCATACTAACTGCCTGCAGGATCTTATTGTCTCAGAATGAGATTCAGGTCAGATATTTACAGATGGTCTCCTGACATACAACTAGCATATTTAATATGAAGGAAGAGTTTATTTTGACTTATGATAGAAGTAACTGTGCCAATCATTTTAATTACAGGGAGATGATTTATAGCAATGGCTAATTCAAAAATTATTTGATTCACATAGGAACAGCGTGAAAATTCAAACTCAATCTAGAGAGGAATATTTGCAGAATAGGTTTCTACCTTACCAAATTTTTGGTGAATGTTAGGTTAATCAGACACCGATTTATGTCTCCTTTTACGCTTTACTGGTGAAAACGTTTCTCTCCTGTCTTAGTGAAAAGGGCTTCAGTTTGCCTTGCGAAGTGGAATAGGATTGAACCTGTTGCATTCTTTGCTTACTTACATTTCATTCTTTCCTTGCTTCAGTATTTATTGTGTAGCTATTGTGTGAGGAGGAGGAGGGAAAGACTAAGAAGCATATGTAAACTAACCACCTTTAAGTCAAGTAATTAAAAATAGTAATTATATACTTAATATAGTCACAAACTCTGTTCTTTGTTTTCAGGTTCTATTAAATGCTTGGGCTGGGTGGAATTGAGACTTCCTTACAAACATTCCAGTGCCTTTCAGGCAGCTGTTATTACAGGCAATTACTTGGTGGTTTCTATTAATCAATTTGGTCAGGTTTAACTTGAAGTCACTTGCTCTTGTGCTCAGTCTCGTAACAGTCAGTATTTGGTATCAGTCGCTGAAATAAATGTCTTTTTTTTCCTCTGGCAGCAATTGAAATTAATTTAGTTTTCTTCCTGCTGTGCCTACCCTTGTGGAACATTATTTCTTCTCGGTTCTTGACATACTGGTTGCTTGATGCATAACTTGTGTTCCAAGTTGTCCTCCAGCAGGGCAGCCAACCTAATCCCCAAAGAAGAGACTGGCCCAGCTGGTAACCCAGCACGACACAACAGCAGACACTGAACTCTAACCCAGGTCGGCTGGCCCTGTGCCCCCTTGGCACTACTCCGCCTGCCTAGTTTAGGATGAGACTCTCAAAGGGGCGTTTGTTAAAATTGCATTTATGTTAAGAGGCTGTATACACTTTGGTAGGGAAAAGGCAGGCTCGGAGATTAGAAAGTCCTGGTTTTGCACGTAAAAAAATTTTGACTCCACCCCTTACTTGTATGAGCTGGAGTAAGCCACGAAGTCATTGCGACACGCAGAGATTAGCCTACCAAGCAAGAAACTCACCTCATAAACTACAATTGCTGTTAGACTATCCGCGCACTCCAGACCGCGTACGCCGCCCCCAGCACGCTCCACGGCTTACCCCACCTACCAAACACACGATGGCGCACCACCACGCCCCTGCACGCACAACAGCGCAGGCGTACCCTCCCCCGCAGTGCGACGATGTACTCCCCCACGCCCCTGCACGCGCAACAGCGCAGGCGTGCCCTCCCCCGCACGTGCGACAAGCGCAGGCGTGCCCTCCCACTCTCCCCTCACAAGTTCGACAGCTTACTCCCCCCACACCCCGGCGTAGGCATACTCTCCCCCCCCCCCCCCGCACGTGTGGCAGTGTATCCGCTCACCACGCACACAATGGTGTACGTCCACTCCCTGCACGCACAACTGCGTAGGCATACCCTCTCCCCCTTCCCCGCATGTGCGACAGTGTACCCCCCTACACCCCCGCATGCGCAACGGCGTACGCTTGCCTGTGCGATGGCGTATTCACGTCATCTCTCCTTCTGGACTTACAGTAAGTAGGTGCTTCACAATTTTTTAGTTTCAAGGGACTGTCTTTCCTGCAGCCTCAACCCAGATGAGTGCCTGTGACTTCTGGGAAGGGTGTCGCCTTAAAGGTTCCCTGATTCAAATAACCTGGGGTGAGTGAAAGGGCAGACTTCTTAGGGCCCTGTGGGCCCGTCACTAGCAATGACTTACGCCTTGTGACAAGTGTTCACATTTGGAACCACAGCTTGCTGAGGCCAGCGTAAATTTCTGAGGCTTTGTGTAATGCTAATAAACAACGAAGGCCTCTTTTCTATCAACATGTTCCTTGTGGACCCCTGAGGCTATAGTGCTGATGAGCTTATTTTTTTTAATGAGAAGTAAGATGAACTGCAAGCACCCCATTAGAGAGGCTCAGTCAGATCACCAGAAGCTTTCAGGCCTGGACACAACAGAAGAGGTTTTAAGGAGCTCAAGCAAGAGAAACCGTAATGAGAGAAACACTGAACTTGCTTTAATTCTTAGCAGCAGCATTGTTTGTCCTCTCTAGGCTCAGAGCTGTGCTTCTGGTACTGAACTTCTTTCCCAGCAAACCATTCTCCTTTCTTACTTGCACTGTGCTCTGAATGGACTCTCTGAAATGCAGATGTCTTATTCCCCGTGAGTGCAAAGTGTTTGACAACACAACCTCTTCCTGTCCAGAAGACAGCCCCAAACCTAGAACAGTTCTAATCCAGGAGCCTCATCCTTGGTGTGTTAACAAAGAGAATGAGACTGCGAAAGTGATACTTTTTAGATAGTGCTTTTGCCCATGGGTGACAGCCCCTAGAGACTGCCATATGTGCATCTTTTAACATGCACATTAGTGTGTAGGTGATGGAGTTGCAGGCTGATGATGGGACAAAACATCAGAATAAAAGTTCTTAGGGCTCAAAGCTACCTTGATGAGCAGATATATTTTACAATTTCAGAGCCAAGTCTATTCCACTTTAGTACAATTTAAGATTAGGATTTTATCTCTTTAATATTTTAAATAGATCAGAGACTCAGTAGGAGTTCTGATTACATGTATCCCTTCCTTGTCTTTCTCTAATTGTATTTCCCCTCTTCGTGTCCCAATCATCAGTGTATCCCATTTTATGCACATTTATGGTATGTTTTTCTTTTTGTCTTTATTTAGCATTAGAGATATATTGGCTTACCTCTTTTTTTCTTTTAATTTTTAATGCTTATTTATTTTTTTGAGAATGAGAGAGAGTGAGGGGCAAAGGGTAGAGAGAAAGGGAGACACAGAATCCGAAGCAGGCTACAGGCTGTGAGCTGTCAGCACAGAGCCTGATGTGGAGCTTAAACCCACGAGATCATGAGCAATCATGACCTGAGCTGAAGTCGGACACTTAACCGACTGAGCCACCAAGACACCCCTGGCTTACCTCTTTTTAATTTGAGTCTTCTCGAAGCAGAAGAAATATTGTTGACCCTTGAGCAATGTGGGGGTTGGGGCACTGCCCCTGTGCAATAGAAAATTTGTGTATAATGTTTTTTTCAATATATGAAGTTTATTGTTAAATTGGTTTCCATACAACACCCAGTGCTCATCCCAAAATGTGCCCGCCTCAATACCCATCACCCACCCTCCCCTCCTTCCCACCCCCCATCAACCCTCAGTTTGTTCTCAGTTTTTAAGAGTCTCTTATGCTTTGGCTCTCTTCCACTCTAACCTCTTTTTTTTTTTTTCCTTCCCCTCCCCCATGGGTTTCTGTTAAGTTTCTCAGGATCCACATAAGAGTGAAACCATATGGTATCTGTCTTTTTCTGTATGGCTTATTTCACTTAGCATAGTGTATAATTTAACTACTCATAGCCTACCATCGAACTGGAAGCCTTACCAATTATAGTCAATTAGCACATATTTTGTATGTCATATGTGTTATATACTGTATTCTTACAATAAAGCTAGAGAAAAGAAAATGTTAGTAAGAAAATCATAAGAAAAGAAAATATATTTATAGCACTGTAGTACTGTACTATATACAGTACTAGAGTACTGTGTTTATTGAAAGAAATCTACATGTAAGTGGACCAGTACAGTTCAAGCCCATGTTGTTAAAGGGTTAGCTTTATCTGTTCTATGAATTCATCTTACTTTCCTAGTAACCTATTCAATACAGGTATATTTACTGTACTAACACCAGCCAAATTCTTTATCATGCACTAGGATTCAATGTTAAAATGGACCCTATAACTATAATCAATATAATTAGATAAGTAAGTAATCATAAACTGGTTAGCCCTACAGATGAAGAGTTCAGGGTATACCAAGAACTTGTAGCTGAGGAGTTGATGAAGGCTAATGAGTCAGAAAAGCTCATGATGAATGATGAATAAATGAGAGCAAGAGGAAGATGATTCTGGTTACAGGAACAACATAAGCAAAGATCCTGAGCCAAGAGGAATTTGGCTGAACTGAAATTGGAGGAACTGAAAGCAAGAGAGTGTGGCCAGAGGACAGAAAGCTAGGGAGAAATGGGAGATGACATTAGAGGGTGGTGGGCACTGGCCACATCAAGTAGGACCAAAGATGTTGGGTTTTATCTTCAAATTGATGAGATACCATTGAAGGATTAATAAAAATAGAGATGTAAATAGAGATGTAAAAAGAGAGATCTTTATAAAAGATAATGACTGCATATATAGAATCTATTAAAGAGGAGAGTGTGGCAGTTTTAAAGTATGTTTACAAACTCTTTCATATTCCTTGCTTCAGGAAATGGAGTTTAATTTTCCTTCCCTTGAATGTGGGAAGGGCTTAGTGACACTACTTTTTAAAAAATATATATATTTTTTTAATTTTTTAAAAATGTTTATTTATTTATTTATTTATTTATTTTTTTATTTATTTTTGGGACAGAGAGAGACAGAGCATGAACGGGGGAGGGACAGAGAGAGAGGGAGACACAGAATCGGAAACAGGCTCCAGGCTCCGAGCCATCAGCCCAGAGCCTGACGCGGGGCTCGAACTCACGGACTGCGAGATCGTGACCTGGCTGAAGTCGGACGCTTAACCGACTGCGCCACCCAGGCGCCCCTGTTTATTTATTTTTGAGAGAGAAAAAGAGCATGAGCAGGGGAGGAGCAGAGAGAGAGGGAGACACAGAATCTGAAGGAGGCTCCAGGATTTGAGCTGTCACCACAGAGCCCAACATGGGGCTCGAACTCACGAACCATGAGATCATGACCTGAGCTGAAGTTGGAAACTTAAGCGACTAAGCCACCCAGGCGCCCCGACACTCCTTTTAAATAGGACATGATAGGTTTGATGGTATAAAACTTCTAAGGCTAGGTCAAAAAAGACAATGTGACCTTTACCACCCCTCTTTAATCACTTGCTCTGGAGGAAGCCAGCTGCGATATTGTGGGGAACTAAGACCTTTTGGTAAGAAACTGAGCACTTTGTGCCATGAGTTGTGTGAGGGGGCCAAATTGGGAGCATGTTCTCCAGCCCCATGCAAGCTTTCAGATGATTATAGCTCCTGCCAATATTCTGACAACTTAAAGTCAGAACAAGCCAGTTTGATGGCTCCTGGACTCCTGATTCTTGGAAACTTAGGTAATATTTGTCATTTTAAGCAGCCAAAGTTGGGATTATTTGTTATGTGGCCATACCTAGCTGATATAGCAGGTAAAAACAGAAACAGTAGCAGAAAGTTCCTGTAGTAGTCAAGGCAGATGATGATAGTGCCTTGACTTAAAGTGGTTGCTACTCAGTGCCAGCTTCCCTTCCGCTTCCCTGGAATACACCATGGAGATTAGAGCGTGACCACTAGAAAGCCAGAGATGTGGCTTTGAACCCAGGTTTTGTTACTTAGTTACAGGTGATTTTGCAAAGCCTTTCTCTTCCAATGATATTTTTTTTTATATGCTGGAGCTAATAATATCACTTCTCTTTTAGCTTACATGGAGGCTCTACAAGTAAGGTCCATAGTGGAGGTTTTGAAACATAGTAACTGCTCAAACAGTTTTACTTGCCAGTTTGTTGTTATTGTTGTTTATATACATTGTAGTTTCTCCCTGCCAATCTTGTTCTTTTCTATAGAACTAATCCCCATTAAACACTGCCAAGTCGCTTTCCTCCTCAAAGTGCCTTCCCATTACTTTCAAAATAAACTTTCAGTTCTTTAGATCTGCATTGAAGGTCCTCTAATTTCTAACTTGAAAGGCCATCTTGCTACCTATGTGAAACCCTGCATCATGAAAATTCATTATCTTTTCAATTAGTTTCTTTTCTTCTTTCTTTCTATGTTTCTTTTTTGTGGCTTGTGATATTTGGTGAGTCACTTAATTTCACTTACCCTCAGTTTTCTTATCTGTATGTTCTACATAATAGTAGATACCTGCCCCTCCTCACTGTTCAGAGAAACCATAATAAAGTTGTTATATTGTGACATCATTTGCAAACTCATTCTAAGCCCTAGCATGCATATTATACTTCCTGCATGCACATACAGAAAATGAAAGAGCCACCAAAGGACATCTCCCTGGACCTTTCACTAGCCATGAGGAGACACTTTAGACTTCAAGTCTGTATGGTATTAACTCACTTTCAGGACATCAAGCCCATTGGTTTCACCTCTTGTTTCCCATAACAAGTTTGAGTTGTGATGAACCACTGTTGCATGGTCAGTCATGTTTTTTTTTTTTGTTTTTTTTTTTTTTGCCTGATTAACCTCAGGCAGTCTCTTGCCATTCACAGAACTATCTAAAGCAGCTGCTTCTCTATACTTAGTCACAGAGAGGATGAAGATTTCCTTCACTGGCTGGGACAACAGCGCCCCTGCAGAGATGACCTCAAGTCCCCAAACTGATCTGGACCTCATGGGCCAAAGGAACCTAAGAAATGGGTATGTTGGGCACACAATGAATGTATCCTACATCTGCAATTTTAAGTAGTGTGTGTTTACAGTAACTTCCAACTTATGTATTCTACCGCCCCTCCACTTGGCTCAAAAGTACGCGGGCATGATTTTCCACTGTCCATATTCTCTACAGACAATAATAGGAGTCATTACTTCTGGTGGAATGCTCTCCAGAGTCCAGAAGCAGTGCTTGAGACATACTTATGGGTCCCTTCCCTTTCTCCAAGCCTTCTTTAAAAGAGAAACTCCCAACAGAAATGTTCTGTAATTTGCCAGGGGCCCAGCCCAAAGTGTTTTAAACTTTACATTTTTTCTTGCTTGAGTTAGCGCCGAAATACAATCATTTTCATTACGATAAAGTATGGCAGTAACTGCAATAGAATCTATGATGAGGATTTTTTTGTGGAAGTCTTTGCAACTTTTTAATGTTCATGTTTCCAAAGAGACACCCTAAGCTTCTCAGCATAATTTTGCATATGAAACCTAATTACCAGTAGCAAGTGAGTGATTTCATTGCTCTATTGCATTATCTATAGCCTTCTCACAACTATCCAAATATGAATGTCATGGGTTCTTTATATAATACGATTTTGTGATGTAGTTGATATTTCAATGGGCTATGAACAGAAATCTTATTATTGATCGATGTAATTGAGATGCAGCACGAATTCCAGCATTTAAAAAATGTTTAAACTTTATATTGAAATAGATAATTGGAAAGTACATAAATCCTAAGTATATATCTCATCAGATTTTAATAGACACATCCCCAGCCAACTTTTACTTTTAATTGGTTATTTCTTTGTGAATCATCAAAAAACCCTAATAATTTTATTTTATTTTTTAACTTAAAAAATTTTTTTAATATATGAAATTTATTGTCAAATTGGTTTCCATACAACACCCAGTGCTCATCCCAAAAGATGCCCTCTTCAATGCCCATCACATCCCCTCCCCTCCCTCCCACTCCCCATCAACCCTCAGTTTGTTCTCAGTTTTTAAGAGTCTCTTATGTTTTGGTTCCCTCCTTCTCTAACCTTTCTTTCTTTTTTTTTCTTCCTTCCCCTCTCCCATGGTCTTCTGTAAGTTTCTCAGGATCCACATAAGAGTGAAAACATATAGTATCTGTCTTTCTCTGTATGGCTTATTTCACTTAGCATCACACTCTCCAGTTCCATCCACGTTGCTACAAAGGGCCATAGTTCATTCTTTCTCATTGCCATGTAGTACTCCATTGTGTATATAAACCACAATTTCTTTATCCATTCATCAGCTGATGGACATTTAGGCTTTTTCCACAATTTGGCTAAAAACCCCCAATAATTTTAGCTTTCCCTTAGAAGTGTAGGTACCTAATCTGAAGAATGCTCATTGTGCTATTGTGTTCTGATTTTCTTCTTAGTCACGTTTTTAAACTGCTTATACATTGGGACACCTTAATATTAGTGTGTTATAATCTAGTCATGGTTATTACTGATACAGATGTTACATCTTATTGTGTACATGTGCATATTTGAGTGAGTGTGTGTACATGCATGCACACATGTGTTTTGGGTATAGAGATGGGACTGATCTGGCCAAGTATGAAGTGAGATAACTTTACATATTTATGCTAAAAAAAGCAAGCCATTATTCTTAGTCTTTCACATAATATCTGAAAAATGAATTCACCTCAGAATATGTATATTGAGTACATAGATTCAAGTTTTGAATGTGAAAAGTTACAGTGGAAGGGACCTCAGAGACCTCATTTGAGGTGAAGAAACCAAGCCTTTTTCTTTGAGTGAGTGGCCCAAGGTCACACACTGATTTGTGGTTCACATACTGGCTTAGTATTTACTATCCAAAATATTCAACCCAAGTGTCCTATTATGATTGTTTTCTCTGTAGCAAACATTGAGAACCAGAACTCTTGCTGGCCAACACAGAGAGAGAACTCACTTCCACTTTGGAAAATGTCTCAGAAATTTCCCCTCTTCTAACAACTCAACACTCATTCTACTTACAGGGTCCTAGCTGGAGCTGCCTTATAGATAGATAGATGCTTCAGGGAAAATGTAAAAAACAAACAAACAAACAAACAAAAACCCTGTAAAAACAAGATTTAAAAAAACTATTGTTTTAAATATATTTTAGATATAGCCTATAAGCTGTTTTGATCTGACCCTCAAAATGGCAATTTGGGATTCATATTGAAACAGAAAATTGGGGGGCGCCTGGGTGGCGCAGTCGGTTAAGCGTCCGACTTCAGCCAGGTCACGATCTCGCGGTTCTTGAGTTCGAGCCCCGCGTCGGGCTCTGGGCTGATGGCTCAGAGCCTGGAGCCTGTTTCCGATTCTGTGTCTCCCTCTCTCTCTGCCCCTCCCCCGTTCATGCTCTGTCTCTCTCTGTCCCAAAAATAAATAAAAAAAAAAAAAAAAAAAAAACGTTGAAACAGAAAATTGGTTTTCTATCTTGGTTATCAATGAGATCATAGAACTCTGGCTATAGATATTGCTTCTGCACTGGACATGCTAATGTAACATGTGTCCACATAGTATTTCCAACCCGTTTAGGTACTCCAAGGCTGGGACACCACAAGGGAAAAATATCATAACTATCATCTTCTGCCCCACTCCATATGACCTTCTACCCACCCATAAAGATGTGCTATTTGCCTAGATATAGACACACACAAAAAGCTTCCTGAAAGGGACAGGAAAGTTAATGGATTCTTTCAGATCACAAGCACACACCCAACTGGGGAGGATTTAAAATTAAGGAATAGATAGGGGCTGAAGCTTATGGCTCTTGAAACATCTAAGTTCAAGTCAATATCAGTATAATGGAAGTGCTACCTATTATCATATTTCTGAGCAATTTCCTCATCTAAATGCTTCAACAGTGCAAGACAGGGTCATTTGCTAAAAAGATGCTTGTATTTTTTACAAATATTTTCTATTGGTGATGTTTCTTAAAAGTAATTATTGTTTGATTCATATCTAAATGATTATCTTGCATTTTTTACTTTATTTCAAGATGCCTAAGATTGTTTTAGGAAGTAAGAAAGATATACAAGGGAGGATTTCTCTATAAATCACCAGGGTAAAGGGGATAATTTCTCTGTTATTGGGTGGATAAGAAAGTATATGAATTAGGCAGTGGGAGGATTCTGTCCCACAAATAGAATCTAATTGGAGGGTAGTGAATAGAAAAATTTTAGGTTTATTTATTTATTTTGAGAGAGAGAGAGAGGGAGAGTGCAAATGGGGGAGAGGCAGAGAGAGAATCTCAAGCAGGCTCCGTGCTGTCAGCACAGAAGCTGATGTGGGGCTTGAACTCATGAACCTGGAGATCATGACCTGAGTCGAAATCAAGAGTCAGGCACTTAACCAGCTGAGCCACCCCAGTGCCCCTATGGAAGCCCCGGTGTTTTATGAAGTTTTTAACTTCTGGTTGGCACATTGGACATTAGTGTCTCAAAGAAATTATTATAATATATCCTAACAGTGGCCTATTAAATCTAAATTAACTTTTGGTAAAATAAACTTGCCAAGCTCAACATCATTTATGTAGGACAATAGACTCTGAATTTTTAAAAACTCAATTATATGGAAGCCTTTGGGAATAATGATCACTTAGGCTTATTTTGCTCTATTAGTCTTTTTTTTTTTAATGTTTATTTACTTTTGAGAGAGAGAGATAGTGAGAATGAGTGCAAGTTGGAGAGGGGCAGAGAGAAAGGGAGAGAGAGAATCCTAAGCAGACCCCATGCTGAGCATGGAGCTCAATCCCATGCCTGTGAAATCATGACCTGAGCTGAAATCAACAGTTGGATGCTTAAGCAACTGAGCCATCCATGAATCCCTATTAGTCTTTATTTTATAACAATTATTCACTGTAGTGATTGAAGTCATTTGCTTGTTCTCTAATAAGATTTTAATTAAACTGATAAGTCCTCAGAAGAATCTATGAAATATTTATAAACTTACCCCTTAAGTTTTACTTTGTCAAAGTCTAGCAATAAATGGTAATTTAAAAATAACTCAAGTTTTTACTTGTGTTGGTCCAAGATCATATAAACAAATTTATGGTTTCAGCCACAATGAGTAGCTGGTATTTGACCTATCCTCCCATTTTATATAACTGTAAAGCCGGAGAACACTTCTAAAATATTATATAAAAGGCCAAGCACTTTTAAAACATATTTTATAAAAATATATGTCCTTCAACTTTTACAGCTAAATATTAAAGATATATATATATATATGATTTAAAAATGGAGTATCTGAATATTTTTTCAAAGATGACATATAGATGGCCAACAGGTACATGACAATGTGCTCTACAGCATTAATCATCAGGGAAATGTAAATCAAAACCCCAGTGAAATATTCCATCATACCTGTTAGAATGGCTATTATCAAAAAGACTGGAAATAACAAGTATTTGGTGAGGATATGGAGAAAAGGGAACCCAAACACACTGTTGGTGGGAATGTAAATTGTTGTGGCCCATATGGAAAACAATATGGAAGTTGCCTCAAAAAATGAAAAATAAAATTACCAAATGATTCAACAATTCCACTTCTGGGTATTTATCTGAAGGAAATAAAAATACTAACTCAAAAAGATATCTGCATCCTCATGTTCATTGCAGGAAAAAAAAATACAAAAAAAATGTCCTTTATTTAAAAATAATGTTCTACTTAGAACAGACAGCTCACAAGCAATGGAGACATTTGGTTTCTCTGTTGTGGTATTCTATCTTACAAGCATTTCATAAACTAATTTTTTCTGTTTCTCCTTTCCACCTTTGACTTCAGGAAGTCTAGAGCTGATGAGTGGGTGGAAACATTGTAGTGTATACCTTTCATTATCTAATAAAATCAACTGTTTTCTTAATTTCAGTCTCTAAGAATTTATTCCATTGAACTTTGAGTCAAGGAGTAACTTAGTAGACAACATCTGTGTAACAGTAGACAAAGCACATCCAGAGATAGCTGAATGCATTGGCCTCTTGAATTGGATGTTGAGCATGTCTACCAAAGTGAGGGGTTTATGTTGACTTGCTGAGGTGGAATAATTTAGGGTAGCAAAGCTAAAGCAGCAGCCCTAGAGGCAGGCTTCATTCTTGAGTGACACACACCCCTAATTTGCTAGAGGCATTAAAACCAAGGAGTAAGTGAGGTTCATCTTCCTGGAGTGTCACTTAAGTTGGAATTTTGAGGAAATAATGATTTGTTTACATTTCAACCTCACACAGACATACTGTGAAAATGCAAAATAGACATGAACTTAAAACACAAGACTTAAGAAAGGGAGCTTCTTTGGTGCATATCCTCGACATTTCTACAGTGATCAGTGTTTATTCTAGGAAAGAAATATATGAAAATGGAGAGTACATCCTGTCCTGTCAGGCTGGGATTCAAATTTACCTCATCCCCTCACTAAAGTGTTATTTTGGGGAAGTTGTATAAATGCTCAGATTTATTTTCTCATATTTAAAAAGAAGACACTAATATTTACCTCAAGAGTTGCCACAAATTGGAGAGGGAGTAGTGAGAACCTTGTACATACCTGGCTGGATGGTACCCTCTCCTCTCTACTCCGGCCCCCTAAAATTATGTGAAATCATTTAGGCATAAGTTGAAATGGAGGAAGAATGGGAGATCACCGTGTTTTATCACAGACTTGCATTCAAGTTTGCATCTCAAGGGTTAATTCCTTCACTACTTCTCTTGTCACGATGCTGTCGTAAAGGCTGGGAAAGAGTCTACCCTGAGAACACAATGTTTGTCCCATATATGGCTCCTGCCTAGGGAATCAGGCCTGGAGAGAGTCTTTGGTTGCTTCTGCTTTCTCAACAGTGAAGCTGAGTAAAAACAATGTTAAATTGGAAGGCTATCCTGAAGTGCTAACTTAAGTAACTCCACAAGGAGTAGGACAAGAGGGTGCATGAGGGAACCAGCCAGGGACTCCCAGTTCTGGTGGAATAAAGGGCAGGAGGTTAGGGGACAAGTAGAAGGACTGCAGGAGACTCTCTGGAAATGTATGGGGGGAGAATTTGGGGTCAGAGGATTAGCTTTTGTTCTAGGGCTTGCTGGTTTCTGAGGGTAGCTTCAGTGTGGGAGAGAGGTGGAACTAAATAGTGGTAATAGGGAAGCCATCTCTAAGCAATGATGATGGGCTGTCTTCCACCCGGGGGATTCATATATAGGTGTTTACAAGCTGGGAGTTTGTAATTTGGGGACTATTTCAAAGTTAGTATGTTCTATGGTACCTCCATTTATGCTAATTGTATACATATGGAATCTTTCTATTAATGATTATTTACTGAATGCAAAGCACACCAAGGACAGCAAAATGAGGCAAGACCCTACTATTAACTTCATTCATTTAGCAATATTTAGCACCCACCACATACCAGGCATTGGGAATATAAAATGAAAAGTCCTGTGTTTGCCCCTCAGGATATACATTCTACCTAAGGCTGTATATATCATAGTCATTCACTTCAAAAAAGTCTAAATGAAATGCATATTCTAAGTATTCATTTTTATTAATGTAAAAGCGTATGTCAACCATGTTTTTTTCATCTCCTGATTTCTTAAAGGCCTAGGGACACCTCTGGCACTATTTTTAAAAAACAAAAAATACTTAAAAATTGTTTATATATATGTATACATAATCTTACATACAATTAATATATAAAATCCATATATCTATATATGATATAGATGTAATATTGGCTTGATTATATACATATATGTAAATTGTTTATATATATATATATATATAATCTTGGCTTGATTCTAAATCTTTTGAATCAGAATTTCTCTCTTGAGGCCCAGGAAGCTGATTTTTAGCAGACTCCCAGTGTGATCTTTTGTAATTAAAAATTGAGAACTATATAGTCCACTTTCTTTCTTAACATTCTCCCTTATCGTAAGATAGATGACACCAAGGACTTTAAAAGCAAAAGCAGAAGAGATCGCATCTGCCATGAAATTTCCAAATACAATCTTTCTAAGTATGTGTTGGTGCATAAACTGATTTGTTTTGACTGATTTTATCAGTGGGGCCAATCCACAAAACAGCCATGTCAATCAAAAAGTCATTTCCTTTTGTTTGTGTTTTAACATTCACCAGCCTGGGGATTGTCACAGACAAAGGTCACCTGATTACATTACGGTAGCAGGGAGTTGGGTGGCTTCTGTAGGAGCCACACTGGAGACATCCATCAAAGAACTTTTCAGTGGGCCGGTCAGTGCTTAATGATAGTGTCAGTGGCTTTCACAGAAAAGTTTATCTTGATCCCTGTTAACACTCTTGATAATAAACTTCACACTTTCTTAGATAAATGATCTTTCTAAATTTTTAAGTAGGCAAAGGTAATCAAGTCTAAGAGGACCAAGTACACTTTTGGGGAACGGAGGGGGGAATCCAGAGGCCTTGTTCCCTGGCTTTGGAAAGAAAGTAAAGTAAAGCTGGAGTGTGCTGGGGCTTGAGACATGGCTTCCAGAATCAGAGAGGCTCAAATCCTGCTCTTGATCTTACCATGCTATCTTCAGCAACTTTTTCAGTGTAGTGAAGCCATAGTTTTCTCATTTGTGTAAGGAAGGAAATAATAATAACTAACATTTATTGCATATTTGTTATGTAGTGAGAATTTGACATGTACTAACTCACTGAAGCCTGACTGTAATGGAGATGATAATATGACCCCTATATTCCAGAGAACTGTAAGTTAGAACTGTAACTGGGGAATAGAAAACAACTTCATAGAGTTTTGGAGAACATTAATTCATAATATTTGGAATGCTTAGCACAGGGCCTGATGCTCATAAGTGCTAAATAAAGACTACCATTAATATAAATTTATTACACCCACTTTGTTTTTTTTCTTTTTAAGCCTTCTCCAATAGTTATTTGAAAATTCATAGCCTCTTTGATCTGGACCCTTGGGCCAGCAAGTTAATTAGGATGTATTATCTGAATGTATATATAGTGCATTCCTCTTCATACTTCAAGAGTCCAATGGATTTCTTTTATTTTAAATTATTTTAATGTTTATTTGTTTTTGAGAGAGACAGAGAGAGAGAGAGAGAGACAGAGAGACAGAGCACAAGCAGGGGAGAGGCATAGAGAGAAGGAGACACAGAATCTGAAGCAGGCTCCAGGCTCTGAGCCATCAACAGAGAGCTCAGTGTAGGGCTTGAACTCATGAACTGCGAGATCATGACCTGAGCTGAAGTCAGTCGCTTAACCAGCTGAGCCACCCAGGCACCCCAAGTCCATTGGGTTTCTAAAGTTGGTTCCAGGAGGTAATACTCTTTATTTCCCCAGTATGTGATTCTGACTCATTACTCTGGGCAGGACCAGAAAGTATCCACCACCAAGGAGAGGTTTTATCCAAAATATTACTAGTCAGTCATTTTAATTACTTCCAAGGGGCACCTAGTAGATGCTTTGGCTGGATTGATGCTGCACTTTGGATAATTGATTCAAATGTGAGTTCCATTGTTTTGTTGCCCTCAGAAAGGCAGGGTAAGAGGCAGTGTGTCGTAGGGAAGAAACCAAATTTCTGTCAGGTACTGGGGAGAGGAGACAGAGCTGGAGCTGAAACTGATGTCTTTCCTTCCAACTAAGAGTTGTATGATCTTGGGCAAGCTACATCAAGTACTTAAATTGGAAGTACCCCATAGGGCTACTTTGAGAAAGTAAACAAAAGAAGCTATAGAAGGCTCCTAGTATGCTGTTGGTCACATAGCAGGTACTCAATAAATTACACTGAAGTATCAAGATTATTTTTATTATAAATACCAATGTTTTAGATACACTGGGTTGGATAAATAGCCAGTCTTATGACTGAGCAGCCAGCACAGATAGAGATTATAAAGTTATAAAATCTAGTCAAGCTGGTATAGGACTAAATAGCATACAGAAACAATTACTTTGAGAGGCCATACTCATTTATTTTTTCTTTGATTGAACCAATAAATGTTGAGGCTTTTGGAAATTAGAAAGAAGGGGTTGTATCTAAAGACAACTCCTTCCTGGGGTGCCTGGGTGGCTCGGTCAGTTGAGCGTCCAACTTCGGCTTACACCGTGATCTCAAGGTTTGTGAGTTTGGTTCCTGCATCGGGCCCTCGGCTATCAGCGTGGAGTCTGCTTTGGGTCCTCTGTTCTCCTCTCTCTCTGCCCCATACCCCTTTCTCAAAAATAAATAAACATTTAAAAAATCTTCTACAAAAAAAAAGACAACTCCTTTCCTATTTTTCTTTGAGAGCTTGGGATCGCTGATGCAAGACTGCTGGGTCTTGGTAGAGAGTGTTTTGAGAGTACCTACATAAAAAAATTCCTTCAGAATGGGAAGGGAATGGAAGCTGTGGTCCCAAAAGTTGTGGGAGCTTGTTCTCAGACTCTTGAAATCTCTTATGGGTGTTGACAGAACCTCAAACGGCATGCCTACATGGTATTCCTATGGGGACTAGGCTCTTGAGCAAAGGTTCCCAGACTCAGCAGCAGTGCCAGGCCCCAAGCCTGTCATCAAATGGAAGAATTGTCAAATGAGCTTCCTGTCTTATATGGTGGATTTCTCAGTGCTAACCCTTGTGGACTGAAAACCTAAGATGACTCCTTCAGGCTTTGTAGACTTGATCCCCTCCTGTGATGCCATCAACCACTCTTAAAACATTGGGGAGAGGAGGCCCTAAGATGGTCTCTGATGGTATTCCCTGCCAGCTTGGAGACTTGTGGAATAAACAAAAGATATATAATATTACTTGCACACCCAAGTGTAGAGTAAGATTCATGTTTTCTACATATGTTAATCAGACGGTTGTTGAGATCCATGTTGAAATCAGAGGGAGATATTGAAGATAGAATAAAAGCTGAACTATTTATTCCTTCTACCTTCTGCCTTCAGGAACAGCTCCATTGGGTCTCATCTGACAGCAGAGACCTATATGCTTCTGCCTGAAATCCAGGTTGTAGAACCCATTCTGTACCTCTAGCACAATGGTTCTCAAACTTGAGCGTGCATCAGAATTACCTGGAGGGTTTGTTAAAACAAAGGTTGCTGGGCTTCACTCACAGTTTCTAATCTAGTAAGTCTAATGTTGCCAGAGAATTTTCATTTATAACAGGTTCCTAGGTGATGCTGATCCTGCCGGTTCAGGGACTCCACTCTGAAAACCAGACATGTGGAAGAAAACCTGACAGAGGCTGGGTTTGAATTTTTATTCATCCTAATTTTTAGAGGAAATTCTTTTCTTATGTAGGATGAATTTAGCGTATATTTACAATTTTGCTTCATAACACTGTCCCTTACACCCACCCACCATGTTCCCCACTAAGCATAATTTTACAAGTTTGTTTACAGAGTTTTTAAAATTTTTAATGCCCAGTTTTCACATCAGGGTTTGTGACAGCACTAGATAAAATTATGGCACTTTTTAATGCTATTTATTTTAATGCTAAGAGTTTTTGAAACGGCCCCCATAGACTTAAAAGATTTTATAGACCAATTTTCACTTCAGGACTATGGTGTTATTGGGGGAAAGACATAGATTAATACTTCTTCCATTACTTCGCACCTTTCCGTAAGGTTAGCAACGTTAGGAACTCTGAACTTGTCTCTTTAGTAGAACTTGGGAGTTCTAAATTCTGAACAGGACAAGAAAGCGGAGATTGGAAGTTGTAAGATACACACACGCACACACATATATGACTTTTACAAAGCCATCATCTTACTTTTTTTCAAATACAACCTACCCAAGACTCTTATCTGAGTTGGTTTTAAAAAGCTATTTTGTGTGAAAAATTGTATCCAATTTTTTTCTTGCACCCTGTAGATATTCTTTCATGGACTGATGAACAGAGTATAAAATCTGTTATAGAAATTAAATAGTGTAGTGGGTAAAAGCATGGGCTTTGCTGACAGATATACCTCAGTTCGAATTTCAGTTTCTGTCCCTTCGTAAATAAGGGTGACCTCAGGCAAGTCAATTTTTCCTCTTTGAACCTCAGTTTTTTCATCAAGTAACAGAGAATGCTTCCTCTTTGGCTTGTTGTGAGGGCTGATTTAGATGATGTGAGTAATAAGCATTCTAAATAGAAGCTATTATTTCTTAAAGATGATCCTTTTCTCAAACCATTTAGCCCCCCTCTACAACCCCCAAATTTTAGAGTTTAAAAAGAAAAAGCCCTGTGGAAAATTAGGGAAAGGATATTCCCATACACTGGATATTAGGAGAAGGTACTATTATGAAACCACGTGGTTTTCACTTGATATGATAGAATAAGTGTATTTGCTTAGTGTTTTCTCTGTCTTCAGTGGTGGTTGCCTGAATCAACATTAGCTAAGAGAATTCACACAGTTCAAATAAATATCAGAGGGCTGGAGAGGACTTTTCTCTAGCCAAGTAGATCATGTTGGAATGCTGAGTTAACAACTATATACATGTAAATATTTGGATAATATCTCTTGCTACCAACATAGGATATTCATGGTGTAAAAGTATTTGTAGCTTAGATGAGACAAACTTGGAGAGAATGAATGAATGAATGAATGAATGAATGAATTCATATATATGTATGAATACAGTGAAAAAATATACTATATATATTAGAATACAGTGAAATCATTGGTGCCAATTTTTATCAGCTTTTATCTTTTAAATGCAGTTCATAATATTGACTTCTCAGGCTTTATTTAATTCCATGTCATGTCCTAAATGAATCTGTTCAGATAGGGTATAGCAAATGAAAGAAAATGATGCTGGTTAATTTATGACAAAGTCAGATGTGTGTGTTAGAAAGAGCAAAGATAAAATCAATTAGCAGGCTATAGACTAGCTCACAAAATTAAAGAAGGTTTTTGACCAGGCCAGGAGGGAGCAAAAAAGCAGGAAAGCTCAGACATCCTGATGAGCAGGCTGCCTCTCTCCTGAGCAACAGCTTCTTCTTCTGTGAGTCATTCTACTTGAGAGATAAGGGTCCACCTATCTTGTCTAGCTCAGGTCAGGTACTCACCTATTGTTAGGGGAGGGCAGGGAGCCTTGATTGACGGTTCCATCTATGCTGTGGCATGATTTCTGGTGGAGAGGGGGACTACCCTCCACCCTGACTCAAAATAGCCTACTCTTACCATACATAAAGGAATGAATGCAAAAAGAAGTGTAGGTTACTGTACAAAAAGCACATAAATATGCTTGTGTGCATTGCTTATATCACATGTTCATTTAACCTGAAAGGAAAGATGCCATTGGCTTAGAGTAACAGCCAAAAGCATCTTAAAAATATACCTTTAATCCTCAGCTTATCCAAACTCATAAACCACCATACTATGCACATTGAATTATCTAAAAGTTAATATTTAATGTAAATATCCAACATGGCAAGATAAAACTCATTAAATGGAATAATGTTTATTTGAAAGGTTAATTTATTCATACCCGATGCAATGGCTATTTTGGTGTTCACTTCTAATAGCAGCAGCAATAAAAACTTTGGCAATGCTGTTAATTTATTAAAGGCTATAGCTAGTAAATATTTAATACAGCCCCAAACATTTTAATCTCTTTTCCATTAATATTTTACCTAACAGTTTCTCTCTCACATAATCAATTTAATATTTTTAATGCTTAATATTTTAATTGGTCTTCAATTTGGAAAGATGGAATAGGAATTTAAACTTAAGATATGAAATTGTATCTACAAGCTAAAGAAAAAGTTAAAAATATGTAAACCCCTTAGGAAATGGAAAATTACTCTATTCTAAAATGTATGCCATAAATTTTATATTAAATGAACACTGAATCATAAATGTTTCTTCTTTCACATCTTTAATATTCAACAATTATGTCTCTTCTTAATATCCTTTGGCATTAAATTTAATTGACCCTGGTTGTGTCAATTAGAAGTACTTGTATTATTTATGGATTTTTTATGAATTGTCTTTATCAGGTCTGTAGAGCTTTAGGTCACTTGCTTATTTATCACCTTGTTCATCAAATCCTCATCTTAAAATATGGGATTTTTGAAATAGCTTTTAATACCATAAAACATCTACTCTTACTCCTGTATCCTAATGTAGGATTTTCTGTAAAGGACCAGATAGTAAATATCTTAGGCTTTGTAGGCAACATACTATCTCTGTCACCTCTTCTTCTTAGCAACCTTTTAAAAATTTAAAAGCTATTCTTAGTTGAATGGCTGTACAAAAACAAGCTGCAAGCTACATTTGACCCAGAGTCTTGGTTTGCCTACTCCTGTAATGCAGCATTTTATAAAAAGATGATACATACAAAAGGCTGTAAGATTCATAAGTTTAAGTAGTAATTTTAAATGAACTACTATAATAACCACCATTTAATTCAAGAAGTGGAATATTATAACCAACGCCTCAAAATCTTCCCTTGTGCCATTTCCAGAGTTAATAATATCTTTGGACATTGTTCTGAATCAATGTAGTTTTATCTTTTTCCTTTTCACTGAATTCCTTTGTAATTTGGTCAGCTTGTCAAAAAACACATATTAAGGCTCTCTTGTGTTCCAAGCACCTTACTAGGCTCCCAAGGAGCTAGTGATGAAGATACATTATGCATACATAAGGGAATAATACAAATTCAATACTAGCTGATGGTGGCTTGAAGATGATATGGCAAGAATTGGGATATATTTTTTATTTTTTTTATTTTTTTATTTTTAAAAAATTTTTTTTTCAACGTTTATTTATTTTTGGGACAGAGAGAGACAGAGCATGAACGGGGGAGGGGCAGAGAGAGAGGGAGACACAGAATCGGAAACAGGCTCCAGGCTTTGAGCCATCAGCCCAGAGCCCGATGCGGGGCTCGAACTCACGGACCGCGAGATCGTGACCTGGCTGAAGTCGGACGCTTAACCGACTGTGCCACCCAGGCGCCCCTGGGATATATTTTTTAAATAGTGCCATCGGACTTACTGATGGATTAAATGTGAAGTGTACATGAAAGAGAGAAATCAAGGATGACTACAGTTTTGACCTAAGCAGTTGAATAGATGGTGATGCTATGTAATAGGATGAATTTGAGAGAGGCAGATTTTATAGCAAAGCTTAATAGTTATATTTGGGATATGTTAAGTTGTATGTTTATTAGAGACCTCATTGAAAATTTTAGTAGACATTTGGATATTCAAGTCTGGAGCCACAGGACTGGATGAAATTACTGAGGGAAAGAATAGATAATGAAACTAGATAAAGAAAGGATGAGGAATGAGGAACAAGCCCTGGAGTGAAACAACTAGAAGCTTACTGAAGATGAAGAGTCAAAGGAAGATAGGCAAAACATGCCTCATCATGTTAGGGAAAACCCTGAGCGGTGTGGAAGGGATCTTTGAGACTTACGGAAGAAAAGAAACAGTGGTCCACCCAGATTTAAACAAAACAAAACAAAACAAAACAAAAATTCTGAGACACTGAGAAAGCTGAACCCATTCACTTTGGCAGGATAACTTTATGACCTTGATAAAAGCCATTGTGGAAGAGTGGTGAGGATAAAACAAAAACAAATATAAAAACAAAAACCTTGGTTGTATTGAGCCAAGCTGGAATGGCAGATGCACCCTTCAAAGGAGTTTGCAGTGAAGGGCATAAGGAAACAAGGTGATAGCTAAAGGAGACATGAGTTAAAGGGAATTTTAGAAAAATCAGTAATATTAAATGAGCTTATGTATAATTTAAAAACAAAAGTACTTTAAGAAATATTTTAGTGATTATCACCATAAATCGGTACCGGTTACTTCATGCTACATAACCAATTACTCCAACTGGTGTAAAACAAGCATTTATTATGCGCCAATATTTTGTGGGTTGGTTTTGGATTGGTCTATACTCTACAACAGGGATTGGCAAACATTTTCTGTGAAAGGCCAAATAGCAAATATTCTAAGCTTTGCAAGCCCAGTGGTTACCGTCACAACTATGCAACCTAGTCATTACAACAGGAAAATAGCCACAGACAGTACATGAAATGAAGAAAGTGATTGTTCCATCAAGACTTTCCTTACAAAAATAGGTAGGTAGTGGGCTGGATTCGGCCCGCAAGTCCTAGTTTGCTGACTGCTGGCCCAGAAAGTCTGAGGCTTCATCTGGAAGATGAAGATTCAATGGGGGGGAACTTGACAGCTGGCCTGGAATGCTGCAGCTCCTCAAGCATCTCTTTCTGCCTTGGTGTGATCTATGTGATCATTCAAGCATGGCGGCGTTGAGTTAGTTACACTTTTATTTATTTATTTAAACAATTTTTGTAATGTTTATTTATTTTTGAGAAAGAGAGAGAGACCCAGGGCGAGAGGGGGAGCGGCAGAGAGAGAGGGGGACAGAGAATCTGAAGCAGACTCCAGGCTCTGAGCTGTCAGCACAGAGCCCAAAGCAGGGCTCAAACTCACAAGCTGTGAGATCAGGACCTGAGCTGAAGTTGGACAGTTAACTGACTGAGCCACCCAAGTGCCCTGCATTCGTTACACCTTTAAAATGGAGGCTCAGGGCTTGAAGGTGACTGTCCCAGGAAAAACTGGGAGAATCTTCCTGGCTATTTTGAACCTAGGCTCAGAACTCATGCAGTGTCACTTCTGCCATGTGCTATTTGTTGATGTAGTGACAAAGGTCCACCCAGGTATAAGGAGAGGGAAAGGAAGGAAATGTTTGCCTCTTCCTGGGAGGAGAAAGAATTTATAGACGTGTTTAAAACCTCCATACTTTCTGAGGAATAAACAAAAGGTCAAGATCCTTTTTTTTTGTTTGCTTTTCTAGAAGGAAAATTTGAAATTTCATAATGGCTCAGGTGATTTCAAAATACTGGTTGAAAATGGAGAATTGTGATCATACTGTAATTTTTTAAAATTTTCTTTGGAATAGTACTTAAGAAAGAAAAGTCTCCTTGCATAATTAAGCTATGATGGTGCTTAATTGCAAGCAGACTTGGGCTGTTTTACTAAAAAGAGGACACATATAATTGGCCTCCTTATCTTTTGAATGTGTAGACTTAAAATCAGTTGATATTTTGTGGATTTGGTTGGGCCACTAAGCATAAAAATGGATATTTTACTGTTAGAAATTGTAAATAAGTTTATTTGGGCATTTTAGGCCTAATAATGGCCCCAAAGATGTCAGTGTCCTGGAATCTGCAAATGATACTTTCTATGGCCAAAGGAACTTTGCAGATGCAATTTAGGATATTGAGATAGAGAAATTATCTTGGATTATTCAGATGGGCCTAAAGCATAATCACAAGTGTCCTTACATGAAAGAGGCAGAGGGAGATTTGACTAGAAGAAGGTGTAGGAGATGTGATGATGGAAGCAGGAAGTTGGAGGAATGCAAGGAAGAAGCCACAAGCCAAGGGCTGCAAGTAACCCCTCAAAGAGGGAAAAGCCAAGGGAAGGGATTTTCCCTGAGAACCTCTGGAAGGAAACTGCCCTGCCTACACCCTGATTTTAACCTAGTGAAACTGACTTCAGACTTCTGGCCTCTAGAACTGTAAGAGAATAAATTTGTGTTATTTTAAGTCACTGAGTTGCTGGTAATATATTTTGGCAGCCTTAGGAAATGAATGCCACTTTCTACAGAAGTTCATGAAACATTTGGCTGACACAGTTAATTGCACATGACATAAGTTATAGCGAGTTAGGAGTTTTCTGTAAGTCTGTGAGGGTTAAAATAAAACTGTAAATGGAGTGCTTGCTTATAGCAGTTGCTCCAAAAAATGTAAGTTAAACAAGATATATGTTAAATAAATGATTAGAAAATAGGGAACAAAAAAAAGAAAAAAGAAAAGAAAAGAAAAAGAAAAAGTAGGGGACATGGCATGGTGTGGCGTGGTGAAACCAGACAGTGAAACTTGTAAAAGCCATAAGAAAGAAAAGGCACAATGAAACAGGGTTGAAATTGAAAAGGCCCAAGGGAACAGAGGATGGAATTTCTACAGGGAGACTAAAGTACAAATCTCAGGGGCCCTTGGAGGCAGGATGAAGTTGTCATACCCCAACACTCCAGCCAAGCCCCCACTGTGGGGCAGAAGGATAAGGTGGAGCATTTATTCATTCCATCCTAATGGCTCACTGTATCCCAAGCATGGACTTTGTTTCATTCCCCAGAGGACAAAACGAGGCAGGGTTGACTCAAATACACAGGGAGGTCACAAGTCTTTTTAAGTATCCTCACTAATTGAAAATTGTTTCAGTTCTTTTTAATTTTTTTTTCAACGTTTTTATTTATTTTTGGGACAGAGAGAGACAGAGCATGAACGGGGGAGGGGCAGAGAGAGAGGGAGACACAGAATCGGAAACAGGCTCCAGGCTCTGAGCCATCAGCCCAGAGCCTGACGCGGGGCTCGAACTCACGGACCGCGAGATCGTGACCTGGCTGAAGTCGGACGCTTAACCGACTGCGCCACCCAGGCGCCCCGAAAATTGTTTCAGTTCTTTTTAAATGGCAAAATATTAAATGCCAAACTTCTAACTTTAATGATTTAGGGATACTTTTGCATGATAGCTAATACAAAGCTAAAGATTAAAGGGGAAAACACATTCGGGTTCATAATGCTCAGGCACCTCACCGTATCTTTGTTTACGTCTACATCACCTGTCTCCTAGAAGCAGCAAAACAGAAGGCCCAACAGCATGGATTCTGGAGTAGGAATGCCTGGGTTTGAATCCCAGATTTGCCATTAATTAGATTGGTGACTTTGGACAACTATCACTCAACTCCCTTATCTGCAAAACAGAGAAAATAATAATATCTATCACAACTTCTCATAAGAATTGAAAGGGTTAATAAATGTAAAACATGAGCAGGATCAGCGCATAGTAAGGGCTACATATTTGTTGAATAATGGTATTAAAAACTTCATGAGTGGAGGTCACAAGAAAGCACATTCATTTGCACTCTGTAAATTGACAAATTTTTCCAAAGGTTAGCCATTTTCCTGCTTGATATTTTCCATGCTTTCTTTCTAAGAGTCCCCATGATGAATTTCCACTTACCATTCAACAAATGCCCATAGAGCTCAGGCCTGTGAAAGCCAGTGAACCCATACGTTGCAAAGGAGTGTCAGTAATGGCGACAGTTAGGGTTTCACAATCTGTGAGAATAAAGTTCACAAATGCAATCGGAAATGAGGCACTTCTTATGCCACTTCTAAATCACTTCAAACTCTTTCAGACTATAATAAAGTGCTGGGGGTGTGAATCATAGTTTTTGCCTCAAGGTGGAGAAGCAAAAATCTTACTGGCTTTGTCAGTCTGGCAGAACTGCATTCAAATCCTGACCCAGTCCTTACTAACTACATAATAGGCAGCTTAGTTAAACTTTCTTAATCTAAAAGGGGCACTTTGGCTGAGTTCTAAAATATACATATATATGCAACCCAATAATTCAGCAAATGATAACTATCCTTGGCTAAGTTATGATAACTTATCCTTGGCTAAGCAGCAATAGACTGTATATAGTTTGGGTGTTCAGAAGTTGGAATATCTAGGAATCAGGTAACACATTTGTACATATGTATTTTTCAGTGAGGAAACGAAAGGAGTGCTACTTCAAGCCTGTCTTTTGGAAGCTTTTATTGGCCAAAGTTTTCTGTCTTTAGTTTTGTTTAGCCTTTTAGAAGTTTATAGCATTCAGGCATTTCCTTTGGCAAATCTGGCACAGGCTAAAGAGAAAGGACATAAATATTTTTCAGTCTCTCTAGTAAAAGTGGATGTGCAACATATGTGGCTAGTCAGATACCACTTTCCAGTAACAAGGTCCCAGGCACCGGTTTCAGAAGACTTTATTCCCTGCTTCCCCCACGACTAACCCCAGAGGAGGAACTGACTCTGCAAATAGCTGGAATCATAGTTATTCTCTTCATTTCCTGTATGACCCTCCAAGCCCCCACCCCCACGCACACGCACACACACAAATAATCCCACAGCCACATCAGTGTCAGGGTCCTGGATTTATTTTGTTCTCAAGGAAACTGATGCCTGAGAGAAAGAGTTTTTTGTCTTTCAAAATTTGGCTGCTTCTTCCTAAATGAGACCGCTTTTTAGAAAGATTTTCATGGTATCAGGTTAGTTATCTAAAAATACTGTGATTTCACTCTAGATATAAAAGAAATGGGAAAAGGGCTAAATTAAGATGACGTACTATTGAACATCTCATTTTTATTACTTTATTTATTCCGTGATAAGAACTGTCTGTAAGCTGGTGGTACAAATCACTGTAGGGCAAGCATTATTACCCGTATTTCACACAAAAAAACAGAAAAGACCCAGAGAGGTTAAAGGATTTGTCTGTGGTCACAAAGCTTTTTAGTAGCCAACCCAAAATAAGAACCGAGGACTTGGGATTGCAAGTTCTGTACTGTTTTTCTTTGCCATGTGCTCTTGGTAATTAACATGATCAAAATCTACTTAGAGGTTAGTGGGTACAACAAAATAAATAATTGTTCCTTTTGTTTGGTGAGTTTGTTTTGACCTAGATATTAAATTTCCTCAAGTCCCACTATCTTTAGTTATGTCTATTTTAACTTTTTGTTTTTGTTTTTGACAATATTTATGGCTTTTAGACTGTTGATTTGTATTTAGGAAGATAGCTTTGGTAACTACCAAACAGGAAGTCATCCAGGTCAGTCTGGGACATTTGTGGAAGCAAGGCTAGCTAATGACTTCAGATATGCAAAGAATAAAGGGAGACCAAATGATTTGGTTTACTCTTTGGTTTTTCCCACTCTTTTTAGACCCAATATAGATCCCATCTGTAAAGGTCAGAGATACATCCTGCCTGCCTCTTTCAGCCTGTTTCTTTCCAACAGCATAGTCTCCTCACCATAATTCACTCTTCTTCATTCTTGTCTTGTTCTATTGAATAAGGGATATTTCCTTTAGTCTTGTTCTAATATCTCAAGATCAAAACTGATATAAACTGGCAAATGACCTGGGTCCAAAGTTCTGGTGAGTCATTCCCTAAGACTGAAGAAAGGATAACATAGATATAGCTGTTAATCTCCTTTACAGTCCAGGTAAGAGGCTACTGACACCTCAGAATGGTAGGTAAATAGGAAAGCAAATGAGGAATCTTGAAGAATTCTAAATTCCCAAAGCAATGTCACTGTATTCTTCTATCTCTTCCCTTAAGTCTGTCCCGGGGGGAAAATGTATCCTTGTCAGCATTACAACATTACAATAAAAATTACGGTAATTTCCATCCCATGAAAGAAAGACTTGGGAGACAGAACATTGCCACACTATCTGGGAAGACTTTGTTTAGTAGTTGGTTGTTTATTGTTTTGCTTGGAAGTCTTTGATGGGTGGTAAGGGGGTGAATGAATGAACGGCAACGTCATAAATTATCCTGTGATTGTAACTGATTATGATAAACCTTCTCAAGGGGTCTGAATTCCCCAGGGAACTTTGCCCAGGATTTCTCAATTTTTTGGTGATACCATTGAAAAATGGTGACTTGGATAAAAGAACTCAAGAGCTACATGCAACTCTGTATGCTCTTCTGGATGCAGCTATATTCTTATTTTGCTAAACGTGGTTGATATTTAAGAAACCCCAGCCCCATGACAAGGGTTTTGAATTTGTTTTCACTATTTGTACCTCATGATATGGTATGGAGATTGGGGAAATAATCCTTTAATAATGAGCCAGAGCTGGACTGATAGAAACATACTCTAGACCCTGATTGGTGAAGCCAGAGAGAGATGTCATTTCCTAAGAAACAGATAATAAGAGAGATTTAGAAAGCAGTTGCAGAATGAAGAGCAGAGAAGTGATGATGATTATTCAGAAAAAAGAGGGACATTGGGACTAGAGACATAGAGGAAGACCTGGATAGTGATTATAGACATCTACTAATAAGGAAAGAGGGTCCAGTGGCTAAAAAGGAAGAAATAGTTTGGATTTCATCTGTTTGTACCTACAGACTAATTAGCAAGGACCCAACTGTCCCAGGGACCAGACTAAAAGAAGTAAAGTTGGCATGGTAGAAAATAAATCTGAGTTATTAGTTAAAGTATATCCAGGTAAATTATGCACCTGAGCTATTTGTAACTCATTTACTTGAGTATATATTTTATAGATAACATATTCATATGTAGTAAAAAAAGATCTTGTACTATAAACTGTAGTTGTGATTTGAATGACTTGCCTGAGCAGGATGTGGAAGAGGATCCTGTGTCTCTTGATGGCAGCCCCCAGGTCAGTCTAAAAAGAAATAAAATGTCTTGAATTTTGGTTTGCATTAATAGAAGGGATTCAAAGTAAACACAGGGTCTCCTCTCTGAGGGGAGTATTGTTAATTTATTGTTAATTTAGTATGAATGCCTTCTTCTAAAGATGCTATAAATTGAGGACCCTCTAATGTTTTTTTTAACCCATGGGTATTAAAGAGTAAACTGTTACAAATCAAACTCAGTCCTGCGCTTGATAACATTGTGTTTATAAGACTAATTTTTGCATAGAGAGTGGTATAAAACTCACATTTTCTTCCTCACAAGTTGGATTGATTCTTTAAAACGATAGCAAGAAAAATCATGAAAAGTAGCCCAAATACTCATTCCTTTATCTAATGTCTCATTGCTTAGCAATTTTCTTCACTGTCATTTTTCAGTGGGAAAATACCTAAAATTTATCTACTGAAATTCAACTGAACAGAGTAATTTAAAACAAATCAATAGGCATACTAATAATAAGGTAAACATTCAAATGCAATACAGCATTTGTTTCTAATTACCACTTCATCAAGTCCCAGTTACAAATTAAGTCTCTTTATTTCAATTAACAATTTAATGGTGCTTTAGAGAGATAAAGAATGTTTTAAAAAGAAACCAAACCTCTGATAAAGCACACCCAATTTTCTCCCAAAAGAAAACATGGCAAAAGCATCAAGCTATGAGAAAAAGCCTGGGATAGATGATTTGTGGAATGTACTGTCCACCACAGCTAGGAGATGTAGATAATGTTCATTTTGTGTGTTTTATGTTTATTTATTTTTGAGAGAGAGGGAGAGACAGAGCATGAGCAGGGGAGGAGCAGAGAGAGAGAGGGAGACACAGAATCTGAAACAGGCTCCAGGCTCTGAGCTGTCAGCACAGAGACCGATGTGGGGCTCGAACTCACGAGCTATGAGATCATGACCTGAGCCGAAGTCAGACGCTCAGCCAACTGAGCGACCCAGGCGCACTCATTTTGTTTGTTTTATTTGCCAGGACCTTCTCTCCTATTCTGTACACGTCTCTTCTGATATCCTATATGGGGGAAAGGCCAGCTAACTAGGTATGCATCTACCTAACAAATATTATTGAGCACCTGTTTTGTGCCAGGCACTTAAGTGCCAGGTCATGAGGATTCAGTGATGAACAAGACCTAGTTCCTTCTCTTAGGAACTTCTCTTGTTTAATGGTAGAGACAGATATAATAGTCATAGTGTAATGTGTCTAAGACAGTAACTGAATAAGAAGAACTATAATGAAGATTGATAAATTCATTTAAAGTGTTATATCATTTCATCCAGAGGTTTTTAAATGGACAGAGGAATATTTCTTCTCTCTCTCTCTCTCTCTCTCTCTCTCACACACACACACACACACACACACACACACACACACACACTGCTTCTATGGGTGAAATTCCAGGTGTATGTAGTAAAGTTGGTGATATATTGATACTCATGTAGGGACCCACAAACTCTGTCTATAACAGTGAGCTTATTACAAATGTTAATTCCAATTCTTGGCTGGATAAAGCCATAGAATGTTAGAGCTTCAAGGAATTACTGAGTATATTTAATTGACTCATTTTATGGAGAGGAAACTGAGACCTAGAACTAAGTCATTTGCTCAAGAAGACAAAGATAATCATTGGAAGTCAACATTAGAGATCAGCTCTCCTAATCCTTAGTACAACATGTTGGAGATACTTTGTTTTTACTCACAATGCTGGCATTTGCTTATCATTATCTAACTTGACCTTTCTACAAACTCAGTATCCATAACTCTTACTCTGTCTGCTATGATGATGATTAAACCTTCCATGTCAGTAGCCACATCTGCTAAATGAAGTTATTACTTTTCATTAAAAACTTTTTTAACATTTATTTATTTTTGAGAGAGAGAGAGAGAGAGAGAGCAAGCAAACACAGGGGCATGGAGCAAGGGCAGAGAGAGAGGGAGAGAAAGAGAATCCCAAGCAGGCTCCACATTGTTAGCTCAATACGGGGTTCAAACTCATGAACTGTGTATCATGACCTGAACTGAAGTCAGATGCTTAACTGACCTAGCCATAGAATGTTAGAGCCACCCAGTTGCCCCGGTACTTTGCATTTTTAAAATAAGATTTAGAAGGAACAGAGAAACTCAAGATAGAAAGCCATTCTGAAAATTCTTAAGTAACGTCTTGTAGCTTTTTTTGAAGGATATCATCAACCTAAAATAACTGTCTGCTGGGCTTGTATTGGTTAATACATATTTTGTCTGATTCATGGATAGTGTATTAGTTTCCTGTGATCACTATAGCAAATTATCACAAACTTGGTGGCTTAAAACAATAGAGATTTATTCTCTCATAGTTCTAGAGGCCACAAATTTGAAGTCAATATTGCCGGGCTACAATCAAAATACTGGCAGTGCCCACCACTGACTATCGGGGACAATAGGGTACTTGACACTTCCAGCTTTTGGTAACTTTTACTATTCCTTGGCTTGTGGCTAAATCACTCCAGTCTCTTTCTCTGCGTAATACTGCTTTCTCCTCTTCTCTGTCTCCCTCTTGTTAGGACATATGTGAATGCCCTTAGGACCCACCTAGGTAATGCAGGATTATCTCCCCATTTCAAGATCTTCTGCTTAACCACATCTTCAAAGCCCTTGTTTGCCAATAAGATAACATTCACAGGTTCCATGTTTTAGGATGTGGGTGTTGGTGAGGGGCCGTTATTCAGCCCAGCACAGGTAGGGAACTGGATATCCATTCTTCAGTCAGAGACCATGACACAGAATTTCTTCTTGCTTTTGTTCCATTAATTTTGCACATAATTACTTTACTTGGATCTTTTGGGGACTTTTTACTAGATTTTTTTTTTGCTACATCTCTCAAAAATACCTTACAATTTTTCTCATGGCCTGTCATATATGATTTTTTTTTCCTAAACATTTGGCCATCTATCTTGGTCAGTGCTCTGAAGTAAACAAAATCACTTTGGAACTGAATAAAAAATCAGGAAGAAGAATCAAGAGATCTTTGTTTTACATGTTAAAACTTCGTTGTTATTTGTGTCTATTTTTAGAGTCAGAGGTAATCTGACCATGACTGCTGTATTCAAGGAATCAGTGTTCTTACTCCCAACCACACAGGCAGATAAGATGGCTGGGTGCTTTCATAATCACCATTGATTCACTGTCAGGTGGATCCATTCTCTATGACAACTTTTCAGTATTACAGACTTTACCAACTAAAAAAGGCATCCCCTCATCCTGTGTACAGAAAAAAACATTGGTGAATAGGGATGACAGCCAGAAGCCTGTGGCCAGAAAATAAATATAAACGTGTCCTTTCATGCTGTGTAAGAACTCCTGGGCTAGAGGTGGACTCTTCAGTGTGTCTTGTCTGGTTTTCTGATTCCAGTTGATATCTAGGCATACAATGCAGCTTTATGGTGGGCCCAGAGGGCACCACAAATTGTTATGCATGAAGCATGGAGTTCAGCAGACAGGCCATTCAGGAATAAGACTTAGTATTGGTCAAGGACATTGGACTGAGCCACTGTGAGATGAGAGATGAGACTACTTCTGAGACGGGTTTCCTAAGCAGAGTGACTGGGTTCCATCCTCACAGGTGACTTCTGGCCCAGGTCGGAACAGAGCTTGCTGGTGGTGGCAGCTGCAGAGAGGAGTTAGTGGGAAGGACTGAGAACCAGACCTTTATTGACTGCATTAATCCCTATGGCTGTATTTGCCAACTTCCTGCTGACTTTTTTTGTGAAACACAAGTTGCACTCCTCCCAAAGAGAGCACCTATAGTAAATTCATCTTCATTCACAGCAACTCAATTCATATGGTAAAAACTTAGTGCTGTTTGAACTTTTTGATTCCTTGTCAAATGTCAAATGTAGCATGCAACTTTTCCTATATAAATTCCTTTCCTATGTAAATGGTACTTAATCTTTTCTTGAAGGGTGAAGATGTGATCATATATTTTTTTTCCTCCAGTCCAAAGAGAACCAGATTTCTCAGATTGTAAGTAATTTACTTTCAATATTCTTTCAAGAAAATTTCAAGAATTACAAATGGTAAGGTAATACTATTTAAAAATTTTTTTTAAATTTTACTTATTTTTGAGAGAGAGAGATACACAGAGCATGAACAGAGGAAGGGCAGAGACAGAGGGAGACATAGAATCCAAAGCAGGCTCCAGGCTCCAAGCTGTCAGCACAGAGACTGATTCAGGGCTCGAGCCCATGAACTGTGAGATCTTGACCGGAGCTGAAGTCAGACGCTTAACCGACTGAAGCCACCCAGGCATCCCTGCTATTTTTACTTTGGAACATGACAAACTATAAAATCAAGGGAAAAGAAAGGTTGAATGTGATCTCTGAAAAGATAGCTTTAGTGTATTGCAACAAAACAGGTTAGAATGACTAGAAGTCTTGGGGCACCTGGCTTGCTCAGTTGGGTAAACATCTGACTCTTGATTTCAGCTCAGGTCATGATCTGAAATGAGTTTGAACCCGTGCCAGACTCTGTGCTGACAGCTCAGAGCCTGCTTGGGATTCTCTCTCTCCCTGTCTCTTTGCCTCTCCCCCACTCATGATCACTCTTTCTGAAAATAAAGTGAATAAAAAAAAAAAAAAAGAATGATGAGAAGCCTTGGTTAACTGCATGACCACAGGCTTATCAGAGAGAGCATCTGTGTCCTAATAGGTTAAATGTAAAATAATATTGAACTTGCTGTGTTGTAAGGAGGCCATCTGTTTGTAAACAGGAAAATCCATGTTAGATGTTGTTGTCCACGTGGCTTAGTTATAATGGAGAAATGGTCTTCAGCTGTGTGATGATCCTCTTATAAATGAGTAGACTAGATCAACATTTACATTCACGTTCTAGCTTGCCCATAATTTTCTTGGCTCCTTTTCCAGATCAAATGTGGCAGCAGTTGTGCCTGAAATAAGTCTAACTGCTCAGACACCTGCACTTCTGTTTGGTCACCCTAGTCTCTTTTCCAAAGCTGAGTGCTGTGATCATTCATTCTCATCAGCATTGGCTGCTGTTATTGATCACTCATAGGTGAGCATCAGCAGGTCCCTCAGAGAGCAGCTCCAAAGTCAGCAACCTATCATAAACCTACCAAGTCAAGAACACCTTCCAAGCCTTCTTCTCTCAGAGGCTGGAAGGAGAACACAAGATGATCAGGACTGGGAATGAGGGACTTCAGTCCTGCACATTCTCTATGTTTTGCTTGATCTCTCCAAGGGATAAGGAATGTTGTTATTGCTGCTATGGCCACTCCTCTCTTACCTCAGTCTGAGGGCAGACTGGACACAGTGCATATGGCCTTATTGGTTTTGAAACAATGACATTCTTCTGTAATAGTTTGTAAATAATTGTTGCCTAGGGCTCTGAATAACTCACATTGCCCAGGTGTCAGTCTCAGACTTCTCAAGTCCCTCCTTCATCTCCAGCAATGAAAAGGTCAGCCTGGCACAGTAGGAGGTCTGCAGATCTTTCTGGTGGCCTTTTCTGATTATGAATGGTGATTTGTTGTTTCTTTTTTCTTTTTTTAATTTTTCCTAATGTTATTTATTTATTTATTTATTTTGAGGGGGAGAGAGAGAGAGAGTGCACACACATGGGTGGGTGAGGGGTGGAGAGAGAGATTGAGAGAGAGAATCCCAAGCAGGCTCCATGCTGTCAGCCCAGAGACTGATGTGGAGCTCAAACCCATGAACCATGGGATCATGACCTGAAAGAGACACTCAACCAACTGAGCCACTCAGGGGGCCCAGATTGTGAATGGTGATTTAAATACCTCTTCCAGCTGTGTCCCTTTTGGCTTTCATGATAATGCAGAAGTTTTCAGTATAATGTCGAGAATATATTGCTCTCTATTTGCAAATGTTTAACTTCCATTCAAAAATAAGTACTGATCAAGAGCTTACCATGACCTAGGCATTATTCCAGGTATTAGTGATTTTTCAGATGTACATCTTATAGATATCACAGGAGATGATTTTGGCTCATTCTACCTTGAGCCAAAGGGGGGAAAAACTTTCACAGATATTTATAAATCTACTATTTTCTACTGATTATGATAACCTCCTGTCACCATGACAAACCACATCCTTTAACAGGTGAGGTCAGCTCATTTGAAGACAGCTTCTCTTGGACCTTTAACTTCTTCATCCCTGAAATCATACTTCATGCAAATTTATGCTTTGAAAAGTCCAGGTAGTTAAATATTTACATATCATGTAGAAGTGAAGAGACATGATCTTAAGACCCTGTTTTCCTGGGAAAATGTAGAATATAGCACATATATTCCAAAGCAATTGTGGGGAACATAAAGATAAACATTGTGCATCAATTGGTCAATGCAACATTAATTGCTTCCTTCAGAAAACAAGTCATATCCTTTTCAACCTCGGAAAACCAGAAGTATAGTGATAAACACATTTAATAAGTTTCCTGCCTGTCCTCATATTTTCCCCTCTATTTTTCTTATAGAGTTAGATTTCTGCAAAAGTAATACTCCTTAACACTCTGTCACACTTGGGCAGACACTTTGTGAATTTAGATGCCACACAAATTCCAAGTATATTGTGAGGTCTCTGAGTTGCTTGATAAGATTTGTATACAGTTCACACCTAGTTAATATATGATTAAATGAATATCCAGTAAAATACAAATTAAATTGGCTTTCTATCTACAAACAGGGTTGCAAGAATGACTTATTAAAACCTGCACATAGAGAAGAAGAGCTTTGTCACAGTGAGTGTGTTTGTCAACCTTATAATGAGTCAAACATTTTCTTTTTGCTTTAAGATTGGAAATATCCCAGTAAAAGAAACAGTTTGGAAAGCTGTAGAAAATAACTGGACTGTCTCAAGTCCTCAGAAGTAACATTGTGATCAAAACTTTCCCATTGTCATAAAGGTGTGTGCTTTGGGGCAGGGGTGAGGGAGAAGGAGAGAGAGAGAGAATGGAGAGATAAAGAGAAACAGAAACAGAAAGAAAGCATGCACACTTCAGCAGGTCTCCTACAGATAAGCCTGACTTCCTGAGTGGCTGTGGGGGCACTAGTCATGGATACCAAACACTATGTGATATCCATTACATTTCAGTCAAGAAGTTACAAAACAGCTCTGAATATTCTCTGAATATTTCTTTCCATGTGCCTGTTCAGGATGTGTCTTTATGACACAAACAATTTTTAGCCACGTTTATCCAGCATTTTTCTTTTTCTCACAGAGACTACCATTCTTTTGCTCTACAGTTTACACAGTGTTCCTATCCCCAATTGCATACAATCCTTACCTCACAGTTACTGGTAGGTCTATTTGGGCTAGTCATAAAGCCACCAGTAAGCATGGGAGCTTTTTGGCTCCAGATGTAAGGTAACAGTTGTGCTCATCTGGGAGCTCAAGGCTGGAGGAGGACAAAGCAGGGTAGCTAATTCTCTGGGGTTTTGCTAACCACAGCATCCTTGGCCGATTGGATTGCTATTGGGAATCTTCTGATTCATACATAGAACATCATTGTCCAAAGCATCACAAAAATCAAATGTGGTATAAAGTTTTTGCTTTAGAGCTACAGGATGGCTGTTTGTAGTAGGGTTGAGGAATAGATACATTTATTGTCTCAAAGAGCCATTCTTGTGGGACCCAGAAAATGGTTGTGGTAAACCGTTCCAAATACTCTATGCAGTCAAGGCTTAGTTACCTCAGTTATAACCAGTATGATGGCTCTCCTTAGAGTACTATAAAAATTAAATAATCATCAAGAATTTGCAAACATAAGCTCATGGAAATGTCTAGCAAATATGTCAAACATAAATGTTCTTTTTCTGGTAGAAGAATGAGAAAGAAGCATATTTTATTGGATTCTTATGAGTGCTGAGAGCCTGACCAGACTGTGATTGACTGGCTTCCATTCACTGAATCACAAAATCTCACAACTGGCATTGGGTACCTTGAGAGCATCTGGTTCAAATAACTTACATTGCAGATGAGAAAACAGAGGTTCTGATATATTAAATTACTTGCCTAGGGTCATACAGCTTGTTTATGGCAGTGTCAACACTAGAAGCCCAAATTTTATGATGCCATAACTAGTTTCTTTCCCGGAAGTCCAGATGGACCTATAACCTGGAATTAGTACCTAGGAGAAAGATGGTAAAGATGTCACCCTGAGTCCTGACAGATTGGTAGGAAACCCTGACTGAGTGACAGGGAATCCTGGAGTTTGTATTAAGCAGGATTTTGGAGCTATATTCAGGATGATCATTAAAAAGCTCCCAAGGTTAAATACCATTTCTGTCATGGAGGAAAAAAAGGAAGAAAGGCCAGATGCCACACATTTCTGATGTAGGAGCACCCCATTTTCTTATGGTCATTTTCAGCTGTGTTTAAACTAGAGATGATAATTGTAGGAATTGATTTTATAAGATTTCAATGAGAGAAGACTTTAAAGAATAAGTCTGGACTTAAAATTGGTGATAAAATATTGTCAAGTCAACAAGTGCCTACTGTTTGCTCCAGCCTGTGCTGGGAAAGATGAGAGCTACAAAGAGAGTAGGAAAAAACCCATATATTCTGGTAACCTATACCACAGCAGAGGGAAAATCATTTAGTCCTCCTAATGGTATCATGGCAATTTTATATCAACACAGTATTTTACATTTTCAAAGTGCTTTCAATGCATTGTCTTATTTCATATAGAGAGGGCAAAGGCATATGTGATTGTGTGCTTAAATTTCATGGCACTCTAAATTTTGTGGCATTTTGTAGATGTTTTAGGGAAGGAAATCTTTGAAGGGGAGAGAAGAAGGAAGGGAAGTTTGATTAATAAAAAACCAGCTAAAAATAAAAGCAATATGTAGTACTTTAAATGATCAGTTGATGAATATTTTATTCAGGTATTCAAGTGAGAGCTTCTTTGTCAATAAAAAGTGACTAAATGGAATCAATAAATTTATTGTAGGGGTTTCTGGGCAGCTTGGTCAGTTGAGCAACTGACGCTTGATTTCGGCTCAGGTCATGATCCTCAAGGTTCATGGGATTAAGCCTTGAGTCTGGTTCCGTGCTGATAGCATAGAGCCTGGTTGGGATTCTCTCTCTCTCCCTCTCTCTGCCCCTCCCCTACTCACATATGTGCGCATGCTTTCTCTCTCTCAAAATAAATAAAATAAACTTAAAATAAATAAATTTATTGTACACATTTCATTTTTCAAAATATTGCTTTAAAATTATTGTCATATCTCATGGTCAGTTACTTGGCAGTCTAAGCTATGGAGAGACAAGATGCCTTTAGAATTCTCAGCATTCCTAAACGAGAAGCCAAAGTTTAAATCAAGCCATTCAAGCATTATTTGAATCATTTCAAATGTTCTCAAACAATTCTCTGGCTGCTGATGTCTGTCTTTCATTCAGTGAACAGAGAAAAAGTAAACTCAATTGGATCTACATTTCATTTATTTTCCATTGGAGGAGAAAACTTCCTACTGCCTGAAAAGTGTGTCAATACTAAAATATACCACAAAATGCATTTCACCAAGAGTTATTATGACTGTGATCTTCTCAATGGCCAAAATGTTATAGGGAATGGAACTATAGTTGGTCAGTTCCTCCTCAAGTGGGTCCAGTAGATTCATGTTTCTCAAAATGTCGTTCCCAAGCACCTTTAGCAGAATCACATGGGGTGCTTTTCCTGCTGAAATGCCAAAATTCAATTCACTGGATTATAACCTCTGAAGATGGTTTCTAGGAATTTAATATACTCTTAAGGGATTCATATATCCACTGAAGTCTGAGAACCATTATCCAAATTTCTCCTGATATAGTTTGAGAGATCCCAAAGATGCTAGCCAGGATCTTGTCTTCCCTAACAATATGTCAGTCAGAAGAATGGTCAGTTTTCAGTGTGTTCTAAAGCCTATAGATGTGAGACTGGACATCAGTCAACTAACAGAGAACCACAGGTGTCATATTATGTTTCCTAAAATCACCACTTCTGATGAGAAAAAATGCACCCTTACCCTGAAGCAGGTCATGATTAGCAAATCATAGTCTCTTACAACACCCAGTCACAAATTTGTCTCTTTTCTTTGAATACTGGCCTCTAAACTTCCTTGATGTGATAGACATATAGATAGTAGATAAATAGGTAAATACATAGACAGACGGATGAACATCCCTCACATCCACCACCAGTGACAAAACTTACTTTGCAATACAGAAGCCACTCAGTTTGGTTTTGTGAGGGTTCATTTGAATTGCCCACAGCTTTTAAAGGGAAGCTGTCATACACTCAATGTCCTGAATTGTAGGGCTGCTGCTTTTTTACTTCTTTCTTCATTTTTCTTTTTCTTCTCTATTACTTTATTTCTGTTTTACTTTTTATAAGGTCATATGTTTCTGGATATAATGGATATCTCTAAAATCTCTCAGTGATTGGTTTATTAGAAAATACCTTCTTCCCCTTTCATAAAAAGTCAAAAGTTGAGAATATTGCTGTGAAAAAAAAAAAAAGCAGATGCTGACTCTTGCTGATTCTATCAGCCACGGGTTGTGACAATCTGCTAGAGGTGGCTATTATCAGATGCATCAAATCATAATGTCAAGCAAGCCCAGCAGAAAACCATTGTAAGATAGAAGTGGTACATCCTGAATTAGGCAAAAGAAGGGCCAGAGGACACAAGTAAACTTGACAGGAAGGTAGCCCAGAGCACCTAGATCCACCACCGTTGTCCCATACTTTCCCCCTCAGTTCACCTCTGCAGCCACATAACCGGTTGATGGAGGAGGAAAATGGTTGAGTTTTGTTCACAGATGAATCTGCTCATTATATGATATGTGTGAAAGATTATAATGAATTGCTGTTATACTATAGCTCTGTTTGGAGATGACTCTTAACAGTGGTGAGAGTTTTACCAGTAGGCAAAACTTTGGGAGGTGCACCTGGTTATCTATTTTATGTGGAAAGAAAAATGGAGCAAGATAATATATAGAGACTGAGAAGCAGTGGCAAGTGGCTTGGCTGGTTGGTCAGGGCCTAGGAGAGAAATGGGAAGATTGGGGACAAAGCAGAAGGTTGGAGAATAGGCCTGAAGGCATACATATAGAGGTGGGCACAAAGTATTAATTTCTTTGTACTGCATGATAATGCCTACTAGAGGGCATTCTGCATGGGAGCAATACTAAAAAAAATGTAGGGTACCTCAGCAAGTTGACATGGCCAGCCTCTGCCATTGGCTGCCCTAGTGCTGACACAATGGGCACATGAACAGAGTAGCCATGTTGGCAGAGGTGGAAGCATGAGCCTACATTAACCAAAGCTTATCTAGCAATTACTGAAGGCCCAACCTGCCAACAACAGAAACCAATAGTGAGTTCCTAATATAGCACCATTCTTTGGGTAGAATTAGTAGCCATTGATAGCACGTGATTATCTTGGATTCATTCCCCCTGGGAAGGGGCAGTGATTGACGGATATTTTGGGTGTGAGATTGCCTTTCCTGCTTGTACAGCCTCAGGTAGTACTGCTATCATATAGAATTCTGAATAATACTGTATTGAACCAAGGAACTCAGTTTGTAGCAAACAGTGTATAGTTAGCGTTCTCCTGAGAAACGGAACCAATAGGGTGTGTGTATGAGTTTTATTTATATATTTGTTTGTTTATTTATTATAAGGAATTGGCTCACATGATTATGGAGGCTATGTAGTCCAAAGTCTGCAGAGCTAATGTCCCAGTTCAAGTATGAAAGCCAGCAGGCTGCTGTAGAGTCAGGAAGAGCTGAATGCCCCAGTTTGAACAACTTCAGGCAAGATGAAACAATGTTTCAGTTTGAAGACAATCAGTTAGGGGAGCTATCTCTTACTCAGGGAAGAGTCACCCCTTTGTTCTATTCTTTTCACCCTTCAACTGATTGGATGAGGCCCACCCACATTAGGAAAGATAATTTGCTTTACTGAGTCTACTGATTCAAATGTTAATCTCACCTAAAACACCCTCCAAACAGAACACAGAAACACCCAGAGCAATGTTTGACCAACTCTCTGGGCACCCTGTGCCCAGTCATATCGATACATAAAGTTAACCATCATAGAGAGTGTAGCAGTGGATGTATAACCATAGGATCTACAGACACACTGAAGCTGCTAGTCGTATAGAGGGATAGATGACCTTTTGAATGAATAGATGAGTCACCAGGTGGAAGATGATACTTTGCAAAGACAGTACAACCTTAAATCAATGATCTTTATATGGTGCTATGTTCCCAATAGATAGACTGCCTGGGTGCAGAGACAGGTGCTATTTTCAGGGACCAACCTCAAGAATCTGTGCTTTCTATTAAACTTAAGGAATTTTGGTTTAGAAGTCCTGATTGCTATAGGAGTAATGTATTTTTCAGGGAGGCTAAACGACTCCTATTAAACTTTAAACATGGCTGCCTTTTGGTCACTTCAGATTCCTCGTACCAAAAGACCAGAAGGCTAGGAAAGATGTCACCTGTAAGAAATAATTGATCCTAGTAATCAGGGATAGACAGGTCTCTTACTGGGACAAGAAGCCCTACATGGAGGAAAGGAAGAATGCATTGACAACTGGGTGATCCCCTGGAACATATCTCATTACTACCCTGTATGATTTTTTATGGCAAATGGATAAGTGCAGCAGTCACAATATGAAAAGACACAGTGACCAGGGGCTCAGACCCTTTAAGAATGAGTGTCTGGATTGCCTCAACAAATAAATTGATGTAATAAATAAAACAGCTCTGTTCATATCTGTAATTCATAGAATTCTTGATGCAAATGTCACATATTAGGCAGAATATAGTAGTAGTCATGCCCTAAGTAGATCCCACATGATTCATATAGTACTCCAGCCTTTTCCTCTAGGCCATTCTGAACTAAGAATTTTCTTAGGTTGTACAAAAGATGGATTTTGGAGCTATTGCTGGGTTCAATTTATGTGTCCAAAATAGAGCAAACTCTCTTGCCAGAAGCATTTAGAAATATGGATATGGTTTGCTTCTTTCCTAGGGGCCAATTTATTGGCTCTTTATCAAAATATACAGGATTATTTTGTAGTCTCAAAAAGGGAGATGGGTAAATCTCACTGTGTTCAAAGTTTAACAGATATCTCAAACTGTTTTTCAAATTGACTGCAAACGTAAAGTCACAAAGCCTTAAGGCAAATGTAAGCTGAACCTCGCTGGCTCTTCTTAAAATACAATACATCCAAATACTGCTATTTTTTAAAATGTCTGGGACAGCTGGAGATATTTCAAGAGGAAAATTGGAAAGATATTTTTTTATACCTTTAAGCAAGAGTGAATTATTTCAAACACCAAGTGGTTCAAAATCCCATTGAGCTCAAGAGGCTGGGCTTTCTTGGATTTCTAGTGGGCACTGCATTTGGCATAATAAACTTCCTCTCCTGCTTCATTTCCTCTGCCTCAGATAGCCACATGCCCTCTAACCAGCCCTTGAGACAGACCTCAGTGCTGAATGATGGATAATCGTCATTTTCACCAATTCGCTTTAAGAACTATGTTTAGTTTCCAAGTACTAAAACAACATGAACGGCTCCCTTAGGAAAACAGTAAAAATACAATCAAAACAGTTTACATTTCAAAGGTCAAATTCATAATTCTACACCGCAGCCTAGTTTTCTCCCCATAGGCAATGTGGTATTACATACACTATGAAGCACTGCATTCACACGTAAGGATTAGTCATAGGCTGTCAGAGCTGCCAAGGACCTTGGAGATTATCCATTTCTATGCCTTTCTTTTACAGATGAGACAAAAGGCTCCAGGGAAGTGATAGCAGAATGGAGAGGAAAAGAGACATAAAGTCAGATACACAGAGTTCTTAAGTTTGTTCATAGACAGGTTGTGACCAGCCTACTTATTGAGAGCATTCTCATATACAGTGATTTTCCCCAATTCCTTCCCTTGCACACTACCTTTCCGCCACCAATCGCACCTGCCCTGCAAGCCCTCAATCTTGTCGCCTCTCTCAGCAAGCTTACATCTCTGTGAAGCCTTAAGGTGTTAAGTTAGAACAGCTCTTGGGGTAGTTACATTTATTAATGGTCTTTTGCATCAACTTCTTTTACATAAAATGGTTGAGAGCAAAGCCCACAGTTGCTGGCTGGGTCTATGATACGGAAGCAGTGAGCTCATTGTGTCTCCTCTTTGTTAATCACCTTGTATGCAGTTCCCAACAGCCAATGCCCTCCTTCTCTTAGGCAGAACTGAAAAAAGTCTCATCATTGTTTTCTTATCTAAATCCAAGCACTGTGAAGTGTTTGTTTATCCACTCCAACCTGTCCTGTAATACTTTCTGTCCTTCCTAAGGCTTCCTGAGCTTTTAGCCTCTATCCCAATACCTTATTACCTCTGTTCCTCTACCTCATCTATATTCGTTAATTAGTGACAAGGGTCATGTTTCATTTCTTAGTTTAGGGAAGTCTCAGACAAAAATCTTTAACAATCCTGGACCAGGATCTGGGGTCTAGGGGTGGGAGACTGGGATCTCTTCTAAAATGTGGGGGGAGGGGTTGATGGGTCCCTGGAGCACTGAGACTTCTGTGAAAAAAGATTGAACCATGAAAGGCCTTTTATACATATCTTTTTAATGTTGTAAATTTTAAATGCTTTGAAGCTGTGATTTCACCACACAGAAAAATAGTTTTCTATCAGGCATTTTGTATGGGGCAAATAGTGACATGTAGTGAATAATCAAATAAATAGCTTACATATGTTTTCCTTATGATGTAGACTTTGTCATGTGCAAAAGAAAGACAATTTGGCCTAGGTATTTGTTTAACGAAGGAGCTGTTGCAGTGGTCAGCACCATAGCAGATCCATTTAGGAAGCATGGATGAAAAACCTGTGCTTTAAAGGCACCACCAACAGGAAGGGATAATGTAGATAAAAAGCAGGGGCCTTGGAGGCAAAAAGTCCCAGGTACCAAACCTATTTCAGCTTCATATTGCATAACATTACACAAATAGCATAACCTCACTGAGCCAGTTTTCTTATCTACAAAATATTTTAACAAAATCTACTCAATTAGTTTGATATAAGCATTCAATAAGATGATTCTATCTGCAAGAATTTTTTAATTTTATGTATATTTATATCTTACAAAAATATATTTTACATATCTAGGCACATATATTAACATATTTATACAATGGCTACTTTATTACATGATATATAGCCAATAAACGAATTATTTTTAGTAATCAAAATAAATTTTTAGAGACTGAAGTTAGTATACACAGTGGCAATACTTTTGACAATTTATTTTATTTTTTTTAATCTTTATTTTTGAGAAAGGGAGAGACAGAGTGTGAGCAAGGGAGGAGCAGACAGAGAGGGAGACACAGAATCTAAAGCAGGCTCCAGGCCCTGAGCTGTCAGCACAGAGCCCGACGCGGGGTTCAAACCCACGAGCTATGAGATCATGACCTGAGCCGAAGTCGGTTGCTCAATCGACTGAGCCACCCAGGCGCCCCAACACTTTGACAATTTAAAAACTATACTATGACGTAAATTTTAAAGGCATATTCTGTTCTTTTTTTCTATCACTATCAGTGCCACATTAAAAAATAATAATAATTGTTTTTTTCTTTTATCTCCATATCTTTTGCTATGGGTAAACAGTTTGGAAGAGAAGAGATGAAGTCTAGGAAACTCATAGGCTAGATGATTAGGCAGTGAATAACTGAGAGTCAACTGAAACGAATGTGATTTTATTTTAATGACATCACAGGTTTTATTTTAATGACATCTACCCATCAGATCATGTACCCACTACCCAGGTCAAGAAATGGAATATTACTAGCACCCTGGAGATCTTTTGTGCTACTTCCAGTCTCTAGTCCTCAGGGTAATCAAATCCTCACTTCTGTCACCACGAATTAGTTTTACATGTTTTAAGAATGTATATAAGTTGGTATAAGGTGCCTTGTTAGTGCAGTAGGTAGCACTTCATTCTCAGTCTCATCAGTTGGTATAAACGTTCTCTTTTATGTCTGATTTCTTTAGCTTATCATTATGTTTTTGAGATTGACCCATCTTGTTGCTTGTACCAATATTTCCCCCCAAATTTGCTGCTGTGTAATATTCCATTATATAAATATTTTATCCAGATTCTGTAGAAAACATTTGTGTCGTTTATAGTTTTTGGTTGCTGTGAACATTATTGTATATCCACTTGGTGTATATATGTACACCATTTCTGTTCAGTATATAATTTGGGGTGCAGTTGCTGGCTAATAAGGTATGTATAAAAGAAGCCAGATTTTTTGACTTTGGAATGAATCTCAGCGTATAAATATCTCAGCATAACTGGTCTTTCTTCTGATATACACAGCAACAGAATGTCAATGTCTGTTGCTTATTAGATGTACCATCTTCAGTAAGTCTCAGAACCTTCACAGTTGTTCCCTTTGTTCAAATTGCTCATCACCTTCCTTTTGTCTTGAGTAACTCCTACCCATCCTTCAGGACTCAACCTAATTCTCACTTCTTCAGCACAGCTTTTGCCTATTTTCCCGATGTAGATTCAGTTTGCTGTTACTTCTTCCATAGAAACCTGCACTTTTCCTTTTTTAAAAAAAATATGTATTTACCTTAATTGTAAGTGTAAGTGATCATTTTTCTAAATGCTGGTTTGTCATCTACATCATTAGATAGTAAGTTCTTCAAGGGTAGAGACATCATTTTCTTGCACACCACGTGTATTTGGGGTCCCCAACACTGCCCTGAGTTTCAGTAATTTGCTAGGAAGACTCACAGGACTCAGAAGATATTAGTACTCACAGTTATGACTTGTTAGAGTGAAAAGCTACCAAGCATCATCAGCAGAGGGAAAACCAAGCACAAGCTTCCTTGCCCAGTGAATCACACGGACGCACCTAATTTCCCTAGGAATGCACTGATACAGTACATGTGAAATGTTAACAACCAGAGAAACTCATTAAATATCAAATGTCCAGGGTTTTTATTGGGGGCTGGTATTATAGGCAACCTCTGCCTAGCACATGCCTAAATCCCAGACCCCCCAGAAACAGAACAGGTGTTCAGTATAAACCACATGGTTTGTATAAATAGTGGACAGTGAGCTACTCTTATCAGTTCTGGGATGGAAGGAATCGTCCCCAAATTTACATTCCCAGATTCCATGGATGGTGCTCAAAATAAGGGTTTAGTTCAGGAAAGTATCAGTAGATACTGAGTAAAAACTTTACATACTTTTTTTTTTTGCCTTTCCTCAATTGCAGGAATTTCAGAAAGTTGTATAAATCTCCAAGGTGGGATGGGGAGATAGAGTATATAATGTGTCCTAAATTCTTTGACCATGGAATACTTTCTTTCCTCTCTTATTTTTAAAGGATTAGTGTTCTGTGAAGAACATGCTGACAAATGCTGTTCTAATTCCAGCCCTTTCTCTCAGGCCAGTCACCTTCCCACCTTAGCATTCTGCTGACAAGGCTCAGGGTGCAACAGTCCAAAGCACACCTTTCAGGTTTCATAGAACATATTAGAGTTACAGTTGTTTAGCCTATTAATTCTCTTCCTTCCTTCTCAGCCACTTGTAATCATGACCTTAACCCTGTAACACACATCAGTGATTCTGAATCACAGATAATGGAAAATTAAAGGGGTTAAGCATATATATTCACTGATAACAAGACAGTGTTTATTTAGCATCCCACCTTCTATGACCCAATTTCTGTTTCTCAGCCGAATTTTGTAAAGGTAACTTAGTTTTGTGAAGGTAACTTAATTGAAACTCATTAGCATGTTACTGACCATACAGCACAAATAGTGTAGAACAGAAGTAATTAAACACAGTTCCAGTTGAAAACCTACATTCAGGTCCTTTTCTATTTTCTTCACGGCTTCTGGAGTTGAGACTACTGAGGTGAAGACTGTGTCAAAGAGGTCATAAATAAAGCCACTGCTTTGGATAATTAATATATAGTGCTATGATATTTTTCAGGTCGAGACTATTAATTTTTGAAAGAATGCTATGTGTATTCATACAGGAACTCCTTTAGAAAAATGGCTTTCATATGAAAGTTTGAGGAACACCTTACATTTCTTCCCAGGTTTAATTGAATAATTTTAATACAAAGCAAATTAAGTAAAATACGGCCCAGGCTTCTTTGCAAAGCACTAGTTCACTACGTTTAGCTAGATGTATGTTTGATGAAAAACCTTAATTTTTTTCCTAGGTGGAGGAACTGAGCCAATAGTTGTTTGTCAAACAATCCAGACCATACATTTAGACTCCTCAGTCCCTTCTGAATGTATTGGTAAGTTAACTGGTATCAAGTCTCAACCACGAGCAACGAATGTGAACAATGCCCCAAAGACTAACAATTTTTTTTCCGATCCTAAAGATAGGGACCAAGTCTTATATTTTTATAATGAGAACAAAAAAAGAACCGTCTCAAAATGGTATTTGGTTGGAGTCTTTTTTTTTTTATCCACTTGTGTGACCTAATAATCACTTACCAAAGGCCACACCTCCCAACACTGTCACATTGGAGATTAGGTTTCAACATGTAACTTTGGTGGTGGTGGGAGACACAAACATTCAGTCTGTAGCAGGAATGGTCCACCAACTTGGTGCATCAGAATTAACTGGTATTTTTTTTTTAATGGAGGTTATGGAGCCCCATCCCAGATCTGCTTAATCAGAATCATTAGGAATAAAGCCTAGACATCTGCAGTTTTAATATGATTTACATATGATTCTTATCACATAAACTTTGAAAATAACCTTTTCAAATGACCACAGATGGACAAGATCATATCCTATTCTCAGGGCCAGGTTAGATGATTTGCAGCCAGGTTTTGACAGATGGGTATGACTTTAAAGTTAAAATGGAAAGGAAAGGATATGCTAGTTGGAAACAATGGCATGGGTGGACACACAGAGGCATAAAAACAAATTATATTTATTGGAGACAAGGTATAATGTAGAGGAGCAGTAAAGAGAAAAATGAGAAAGCACACAGGAGTCAGACTGTGACTGGTTGTCTCACTGGAAAACATCCCCTTTCCATAACCAAGACGATCCCTTGTGTGTAGTTGACGTAGGCAAATAGAGCAAACTTTATAGGTTCAAAGACAGAGAGAGATTCTGCTTGGGGGTGGGGGAGCGGGGAGGGGAGTGAGGAGAGGAGAGTTTTCTGTAGTGTATGCGTTGCTTTGTTTTAAATTGTCTATTTACTTATTAATATTCAGCTTTGATCTAAAAATTTAGGAACAAGCTCTGATGATCTAATTTTGTTCACAGAATTAATAAATGAGCTTTGTTGATGTGTCTGCATTCTAACATCCTCTGATAAAGCTCTGCTAATCAGCTGCTGTGGTGGATGAAGATAAGCACACAAAGACTGTGATGTAGTTGCCCTCCCTTTTTATAATTAACTTTTGAATTTGTTGTGCTTTTTAGGGTCTAAAATAAAATGGTAGGCAGTGAAAGTTTGATCATCAATTCCATTTAACAGCACCAATGAAGAGTAGGTCTTGCTATTCTACTTAATATTTTATTTTTTAAAATGTAGACTTCTAATCCTATCAGACTTTACTTTTTCATGCTTTTTCACTCTTAAACTACTTTAGCTCCAGATTCAGGAATGTTTGCAGATTACTGTGATTGAGTGCATGGGTTAAACTTTGAATCAGCCATGCATGGTGGGAGGCCTGTCCCCCCATGAGAGCAATTTAGTACAGGGCTGCAAGCCCCTGTGGCTGCCATGCTGGAAGGATCCTGCAGCCACACTCGATGGTTTTCCCTTATTAGGTATTTTTTCCATCAAGTGGTGTCCCCACCACAGTGCTCCCCACTGCCTCCACTAGTCATGCCATACAAGGCTAACCCAGACTGAGACTAGTTGTTTTTGTTCAGATGCCAGCATGAGCATGGGTCCCGGAGAGAGTGTGGAAGAATAATACAGGGCCATGTTGGCACAGAACATGGCTCTCCTGAAGCTCCTCTTGGACTGCTTTGTAAGGGGGTTGTGGTCACGATAGCTTATACTACTGGCCTTTCCACCACCAGATGCTAGATATTCAGCACAGGAATCTTTAGACGCAGGCAACCTAGTGTATAAAAATGGCATACCACATGCTTAAAAAGAGAGACAATTCATCCATGCTCAAATAATGAGGGCTTGATTTTGGAAGCCTGACCATGAGTGACTGAATTCTAATCTGTTGCTGAGAAGTGGCACTTATCTGATATGAAGCATAAATAGTGGTATAGGAAATGATTTCAGGTTTAAATTTTGCAGTATCAAATTCAAATTTATCAGCAAAATATATAAACCCTCCAGGATGATAAATCTGTGTGAAGCTCAACCAGTAGACCATAGAGAGCACAAATTGAATATCCAAGCCTGAATGTAAAAGTGACTCCACAGCTCCAGTGCTTCATCCCCCAAATAAAAACATGGGATTAAGCAAGTCATTATGTAGCTGGAGTGACCAGGTCCTTTTCATCACTTCCAGGGATTCTTAGCTACTCTTTTGCAATGCTGGGTTCTCAGGACCTACTGCTAGTGGAGCCTGGGCACTGGGCCACCGTCGCATCTGTGCACAACCCAGTAATGGCACGGCACAGAGCCCACGCCAGAGCTCACATGGCTTTGTACTCTTTCTGGTTTCCTACCATAGTTTCACCTCAAATTTCAGAGCCTTTGTGACGCTAATGTTGTTGTGACTGAAATAATTGATGAATGATTTGAAGCCATTTTTGAAAAGCATGAAGCAACTTGTCATCCTGGTTTAACACCCAAGCTGTTATTTGTAAAAACTACTTTAACCTCCTAGTTCTCTCCATATTTCCTCTTTGCCCAGAAGCCACAGTCAACGGCAGCAATCGCTCTGTGTCTCCCAGTGTACTCATGTAATATCTCCCCCACCAGGCATGGAACAACTTCATTTCTACCCTCATGACTGAGGCAAGTGTGAGTTTTAGACAGAATAGGCAGAAATTTCTTCAAAAGACTATTTGTTCCTTGGTTCTGGTATATTTTCTTGTTCAGGAGTGCCCCTGCCAGGCAGGTCATTTCTGCTCCTCTTTCCCTATACTAGAGGAAGCCTAAAGTGGCTTGCGGGAAAATCATGCTATTTAAAGCCTGGTGGGTAGGTATTGGTTGTATGACTGTGATCACATTGATAAATTTGGTTGCATTTCAGTTTTCTCCTTTATGAGACTAAGACTGGGTATGAGAAGTATCTCATGCAGCGCATGGCACAGAGCAAGTACTCGTATCGATGGCTGTCAGTGTCCTCATTATTGTTATCTTTACTTATTAATGAGAAGGACTTTTTAGAGCAGGCGGACAGCACCAGGGAGTCACCAAATCCCCATAGCCTGCATCCCACGGATCTATAAAATAAGCCATCTTGGAGCAGTGGCAGGGTAAATGGAGTCACTGAACTTGTTCTGGCCCCTGAAGCCATCCCAGAAATCAAGGTTGGGTTGGAAGAGATAACTGGCCAGTTACCAAATACTCTTCATTTACGTTGGGTTCTAATAGTGGTATACTGGTAAAACCTGCTGTCTGGGGAAAAATGGCTTGTAGCGATTGCCAATTTCTGTGGTGTAAATATTCCCACTGTGGCTTATTTCAAGATTTCAACCTGACATTGCTAACCACGGTATTAGAAAGAGATGAACATCGCTTTTTCTTGTGAATTGATACAAACCCAATCTAATGTAGTAGCAGTTCTAGACCAACTCTGTCACTTCCAAGATGTGTTTTGTGGACCAAAAGTTACTCTCTAGGTTTCTGTTCTCACATCTGTACAATAAACCAGACCAAAGTTTCCCAATCTAGACAATAAAAAACATGTTCTTGGCTCAAAGAAATGGGAAACTGGATTCAACAAAATAGGTCAGTTAGAGAGGTTTCCTTATGCCAGAACTCCTTAGAGACTTTAATATGACTTTAATATTTATACACTATAATTTATTGTGATGCTGTCGGAGGAAGCTATACTATTTAGCCTTTCCCAAGCATTTTTTAAATGGCATAACTATTTACGACAACTAGAACTCTGTGCTAAATGCTATTCTTATAGCTCTAAAATCAAAAGAAAGGAAGAAAGAAAAGAAAGGAAAGGAAAGGAAGAGACTTTAAAGTTACCACCCTCTCCCCCAGTTCTGCCTCTTAACTTAATTCCTCAGTTTTAAGTTAAGGGAGCTAACCTTTGTTGAATACTTACTCAATGCTGAATGTGAAACTCAGCTATACCAAGGTTCTCTAAAGCAAACAACTATTCTAAAAAACAGGCATTGTTTTCTTCTATCCAATTTCCAGATTATAAATCTAAGCCTCACTCAGGGTCACAGTTGGAAGGAGACAACTAATATTGCCAATCAAAATATGCCTTTCCCAAAGACCCTACTTAAAAACAAAATGAAAGCCACGTTTATGTACATAATCACAATTGAGCGCATAGGTAAAGATCTATTTTAGCAATAGTGACACCTTGTGGCTACATCTGCCTCAGCTTAGTGGCCAGAAAGACAACAAGGGATCCTTTCCTAGGCAGGTCACCCCTTGAGAGCAGTGGATCTGTGGCGACAGGCAGAGAGCTCTTGCAAATTTTGTAGGATCGTCATTTTGTCATTTCAGAAATAACCTGAGATGAAAAGAATCAGAGCTGTCTTTTCTCTTCATTCCTTTTCTCTCCACTTCTTTTCTTTCATTCCTAATAAACTCAGAAGCAAGTAAATTTGCATGTAAGTCCTACCCCACCCATAGCCAAAACAAAATAGTACAGTTTTTAAATGCACTGATGACCTCTTTGATGAAAAACGCTAATAGGCCTTAATTTTAATGGGACTTTCAGAATCTGGGAGGCCCTCTGTAGATTCCTTTCATGTGTTTTCAGAGAGATTTCAGATGCTTCTTAATGACATGGAAAAACAGACACATTTTTTTCTAAAGCAGCCAGAGTAATATTATTAGGTTCTTAGAAGATAACAGGGCTGTTGTCAAGTCATTTGAAGAAATGTCTGGAAAGAAATCTTACAGAGATATGAGGAAAGAAAGGACAGCCCAAACTGAACAATACAGTGAAAATGGAAGGAAACAAACAAACAAACAAAAGACGTTCTACTAGCCTTTTATTATAAAACCAAGGCCACCCACTGGATCCTCAATCCAATGGGGAGCCAAACCATTGTGAAAAGTTCCATTTGAGGCCGTTTAAGAGTAGAAAGCTGGAGATGCATATGGACTTGTTGCAAATTTTCAGGAGTTCAGGTGGTGGGGAGAGGAGGTGTTTAATTTTTCAGAAGCACTATGACTCAGAAGGCAAAATAAAGAAGTAGAAAATGAGCATTTGTGACTCACACTTCTGTCATGCTGCATCCATATCAACTCTCAGAACTTCTGTGATGCCAGTCACAGAAAAAAGATGAATACTGGAGGGAGTTAGGAGAGCCACACAAAAGACCAACTCTGAAGCACTTTGTTGTGTGGGAAAGCTTGGATTAGCTTGGTGACCTGGTAATGCACCTGTGCCTTATCCCCTTACATTACATGAGGATGATGTCAGGAGCTCAAACCAAGAGAAAAGAGACACAGGACCCAAAGGAAAAGTGGAAAGATTAGATATGAAAGAATAGGAGTAAGAGAGGGAAGCAACCACACATGGATTCCTGAGCAACCGTTAGAGCTAGGAGATCAATTAAGCTATTTTCACCAGGTAAGGTCTTGTTTTCAACTACCTCTGTGGAAATCCCTCCTCAAAATTCCTGGATAAAGTGGAAGTCAATAAGCACAGGAAGTTGGGCAGGAACTATATGTCTCTGAGCTGTTGCTCATATTCTTTTCTTTGGACTAGAATGTTCTTCCAACCCTCATCTCTCTCCCTAGCAGCACTTCACCTGACTAGTGAGCCCTTTCAGATTCACGCCACTTCATATCCCTTCTTCTAAATAATGGCTTAGCAAACACTATGTGCCAGACCTGCAGGAGGCACTGGGATACGGAGAGCATGAAGTCACACCTTACCTCATTAGGAGCACATGGGTGTGTGCTGGGGGTGGGGGGTCAGTGGGGGGAATTCTCTGATTATCCTTTTTTTTTCATAACACATTGCTGCATTTCTCTTGCTGTGCTTACTATTGTTCTTGAAAATAGTTGCTTTGTCCCCAGGATAGGTCCTAAAGAACCTAAGGGGAGAGACTATGTTTCAATTCTTGCATCTCTCTCTAAACTACCTCAGGGCGGTTGAACACAGTCGATGCCTACTAAATGGTCATTTAATTGAGTTGGATATCCAACTGACAGGGTATAGGACCTATGGCTGTCGCTTCCATTCCTAAAGTGTCACATTCCAGCCTGTTAAGAGAGAGGAAATATTTTTCTGGCTAGCTTTTGGCTAAGGAAAGCCAATGCCCAGCCAGCAGAGATTTAGTAAAAGGGTCAGTTGGGAGTGTGTCTTGGGAAACAGGTCAGTGGGCAGGTAACATAAAGTCTGATTAGGAGGCATACAGAAAGGAAAGTGGACTTAACCAAGGGCCACAATAGGGATCCTGCCTGCCTTTGAGTTTGGTCAGACCATTCCTTTGCTCTTCTTCTTGCCAAGCCCACTCCTCATGCCCAACCCTTCCAGATCAGGCTCTTGGTAGAATCACTCCAGCTGCTACTCCAAGTATTGGGAACTGTCTTCTAAAGAGTAATTTGCCAGTATCAAATGTGTAGGACTAGAAACAAGGCAATACATGATAACTTAATTAACACATTTTCAGATGAGACAGCCCTATTTTAAAACAACAAAAAAAGAGAGAGAAAAAAAAGGCTTAATAATTCATCCTTGGAATATGAAGCTCCTTATAACAAAACAACCAAGCTATTTGTCACAAGCTGCCATTGTACTGCTTCTTAATGAGAGTAGGTGGAAATGGCCAGTGGGGATAAAGAGCACAGCCAGACCAGCCAGTCAGTAGATCCCTGAGGTTACCTCAGAGAGCAGTGTTTACCCATCAATATTTCTCTGATTACACCTTGGCCTCCAAGATTCTCTTCTCTCAAATCAGGAAAAACACAAACTGATAGAGATAATTCTGTGTATTTTAAAAGAATTTCTGGGTTTAGGGGTGGAGAGAGAGGGAATAGCAAGAAATTCGACCTCCCTCCATGCCTGCTGTTGTGCCTAGCAGAGCCATGAAGACTAACCACATTTAGTCCTGTTAAGGGTATATTATTCCCCTGAGGAGGGTGATCCTAGATTAAAGGGATCCAGAAGCTGTGTTTTCAGTTATTTCCAGCTTCCTGAAGAACTTAATCAGCTCTGCCCTGGCACTGACTCATCCAGCAGTTTCTTCCATGACTGAGTACCAATATATTTATTATCCTTCCCTGTTCCAAGACTCTCAGAGGCATTGCCTATAGTTGATGGAACATTTCCTGCTATTTTAATTGGTCCAAATGATGTTTTCAAACTATCATTTATACTTTTCTTTTCAGATGTTCTATAATACTATTTCTATGCCTCTTATTTATTATTTTGTTTATAAATTATTGTTATAATTTAGAAATGTTCATTCTAGGTAAATATGAATCTTGAAGAATAATAGCGTATAGTGGAATATAAAATTTTCCCCAAATCTCACCACCTAGAATGGAGAGCTGAAGCTACTAATGTTTCTGTAATCATACTTTGAAGCATCTATTTTCTTTCACACACACACACACACACACACACACCTGTCTCTGAATTTTCTAGATGGACAAACCTATCCAGTCTCTTTCTCTTCTAGGATTTTCTAAAATGTACCTTATTGAGATAGAGGAACACAGTTTTTGGGCACCAATAAAGGTTTTAGGGCCTTTTTACTCCTGAGATCTCCCCTATGAAGCAGGTTTATGAAGAAGCCACAGCTACCTGCTCAACACAACTACCATTTAGGAATTTCTTTACCTATTTAGTTCAGCTTCTCACTGGCCTCTTAATACAAGTGAACAAGTTGTCAGGAAACAAAACTACTATGACTGAACAGAATGACAGGTGCATAAAGTACCAGAATATCTCAAAGTTCATCAAAAATACTGCCTCGCATATAGAAATGCAATCCATTTTTCCTTCCTAGTGAATATATGGTGGAAGAATTTCCTTATCAAATATTCATGGTGAGATAAGGAGTAGTGAGACAGAGATCTATAAGCATTTGATTTTGGATGGTCTTTTTTTTTTTTTGAAGGTTACTTTGGTGGAATTGCCTACTTTAAAGCTATGACAGTCCTTTATCAGAGCACAATGAATGTAAATGACAAGCAGTCATGGCAGAGAAAAATTTGCAGTCATAGGAAAAGGAAAGAAAATGTACAGAGATACACTGTAAGAGCAGACTGGGTGATACTGGAAATTCTTCTCTTCTAGTTATCTCTTAAAGTGAGGGCAGTATACTTGTTCAGCCTTTTTTATCAGTTTTTCAAATTGTCAAGGAGGGAAATAAAATAAGTCCTCCACAGACAGCTTTCCTATCCTTTGGTTTATTTATTTTTAGCATATATATTTTTACTAATAGCAGCAAAGAATAAAACTTCCATGGAGGAGATAAAAGGAATTAAGTTAAGGAAATAGGTTTTTGTGATATCAGCCTAGGGCTGAATTCAGGTTCCCCATATTCTTGTTTAATTACCTTACCTAGTCGACTGGTCTTTAATTTTTTTTAATGTGTATTCATTTTTGAGAGAGAGAGAGAGAGAGAGAGCGTGCGCTCATGTGCATGCAAGCCAGTGGGGGAGGGGTAGGGAGAGGGGGACAGAGGATCCATGGACAGAGGATCCAAAGCAGGCTGTGTATTGACAACAGAGAGCCTGATACAGATCTCCAAGAACCATGAGATCATGACCTGAGCCAAAGTCGGATGCTCAACCGACTGAGCCACCCAGGCGCCCCCAAGTTGACTGGTCTTGATCTCATCTGTATAATGGAAATAAAATAGTTCTTATTTTATATGATTGCTATGAAGAGAAAATGAGGTAATGTAAGCAAATACCTTGCAGTTAGTGTGTAATAAATGTTAGTTCTATTCTACGAAGCTCTTCCAGTAACTAAAGGTAGGAACCTAGCTAATTCAAACTCACCTCTACACTCTTGAGCCCAAGTATCCATATATCTGTAGCATGTGCAAATTTAGGTCCACAAACTTGACTGTACAGGAACTATTTTCCTTATGTTATCCTTCAGGGCAGTAGAGAATTTTATTCCAGTTGTTTTTTCCCCTCCCTTGGTTGGGCCAGGCTCTCAAAGGTTTATGCGGAGTTAGAAATAGGAGGGGGATGCTGATGTCCAGTATATCCTGGTTGCTACTGACTTCTCATGGTTTTTGCCTGCTATAGTCCCTTGATGTACCCTGACTTACTGTACCCTACTCAAGTAGGTAAGAGAATCTTAGCTAATGTTGGAAACCCTGAGTCCAGGTCCCCTTCCTGAGATGCCCACTCACTCAGTAACAGCTCTGTCCCAGAGCCCTCTGCCCACAGCCCAGAGCCCTCTCCACTTCTCCTCTCATCTTCTAGTGTTCTAGCAGAATAACAATTGATGAAGGTTTTTCAAATATAGACTGCTTTAGGCGTTTTCTGCATTGTGTTCTACTCAGATTCTGACTACAAGGACTACAAGGAACCACAAGGCTTGGTAACTTGTTTCAAAAAAGGGACACAGGAAAAGCTTAGGGAGGGAAGGACAAAATAATATTTCAATTAATTATCCTGTCACATATACAGGCCACCATCAGGTTTTTTAACTCCAGGGTAGTCAAACAGGAAATTTCTTCCTGCTGCATCCAGCCTTGAAAAAACTATCTTCCATGAAATGTAGCATGAGAACTACTCGTGAATGTAATTATTTAGTTACCTCCTGTCCTTGGGCCTGTGGGTCTGCTCTCCTACCCATGGACTCCCGACACACAGGAACACTTACTTCTGTGCTTCTGATCACTCATCCCTCAGATGCAAGTGCTTTTGCCTTCATCTATTCTCTAGATGTAATAACTGTTTCTTACTTCTCAAGCGCTGGAACAAATGCCAGCTGCCTCCTCCCTGCAGTCCTTTGTGATTTTCATACCCTTCTCTTCAGTTATAGTGAATCACTTCTCTCCCCCATGGCTCTGTATTTACACCACTATTGAGCCTTTATGCCTTCTGCACCTTGGACTACTTACTTTTTGTTTCTGCTTCCACAAGGTCTTAAGCACCTTGAAAGCAAAGTCTTTACAAATTTTTATTGAAAAGAATTTGAATCAATTTAAATTAAGCAAAGTAATAATGTGAGAATTGCAATGGAAGTCTGGTAACTTTATTTTGAAAAGGAGAGAACCAGGGTGGGGTGTTTGTTTGGTTTTGTTTTTTATGTTTTTGGTATAGGACAATGATTCTCAATCATGGTTGCATGTTAGAATAATCTACACAATATTCTGAAAATAGCAGTGCCTGGGCCCCACTCTCAAATTCTGATGTAACTGGTCTGAGGTGGAGTGCAGACATTGGTGGGTTGTTTTTTTTTTTTTAATGTTTGTTTTATTTATTTTGAGAGAGAGAGCATGAGCAGGGGAGGGGCAGAGAGAGGAGAGAGAGAATCCCAAACATGCTCTACACCATCAGTGCAGAGCCTGAAGTAGAGCTTGATCTCACGAATGGTAAGATCATGACCTGAGCTGGAATCAAGAGTCGGACACTTAACCAACTGAACCACCCAGGCACCCCAACAGGCATTGGTATTTTTTAGAAGCTTCCCAGTAGCTAAATGCACAAACAGAATTAAGAAGCACTGGTGTAGAGATTAAAGAACTAATAGTATGATCTCTGAATCCCATTTTCTGGCCATTTATTTAGAGTTTTTATTAATGTTTGTCATTTTCCTATCTTCCCAGTTTTCTAATTTATTTATCATCTTTTTATATTGTGTGCATTTTGAGAGCCAACTCAAATTCTTTTGGGAATAGGCAGAAGAAGCTTTCAATCACCAATCAATATGAATCAATAACCACCAATCCGATGCTACTCAGTATACTAAGGTGTTTTTATGGAATCTTAAGGAAAATATAAAATTCTCAAAATAAATTTTATTTAACTGTAAAATGTATTTCTTTACCTCTCTTGCAGTTTTTTTTTTTCTAAAAGAAGCAGTTGAGGTATGGGCTGGGGGATAGGGAGGAGGAGAGGCGATGAATATTCTTTAAAAATAATAGGTATATATCAAAACTTCAGGAAGTTTGGATGTGTTTAAAAATTGCTTAATTTTCTTAATTCTTTGTTCATCTAAAATTCTGAATGCAGAGTTTATTAATTTATGAAGAGAAGGAACCTGCATCAGGATTGGATTATTGAAATAATACAGCTACAGTTCTGTTGTGAGATGGAACTGAATGAAGTTGAATCACACAGTTCACCCTATATATTTGGTCAGAACACCGTTATATAGCCAAGTCTCTTGTTAATAATTAAATATTAAGATAATCTACTATAACTTTATCTTAATGAAATGTGAGCAGTCATATTAAGCAATTAGAGCATGATGGAATCTTTCTAATATAAGTAGAAAAATTACCTAAAATCTTCCTTAATTGATCAGATCTAATTCCATAGCACCAAAACTTACTATTATAATTGAATCAGGACATAGATGTGACTACCTTTTAAGTAATTCAAAACAATCTGAATATAAAAGATCACAGGCTTGAGATAGCAAAAGGAAAAACTGCTCTAACTGAAACTGAAGTGTAGTAATATTACACTTATTCCAGTCAATATATTTAAATCCAGTCTGTTCCCTATTTAGGTTGCACAGAACTTCTAATACCTGATGTTTTGGTTTCCTTTCCAGCTGTGCTTAAACATTGTCCTAAAAAAACAAAACAAAACAAAGCAAACAAACCAAAAAACAAAAAAACCTCCAGAAAATAAATCTTTTGAAAACTTAATAAACTATACTTTTCAGAACAAAACAAAATAAAGAAAAAATGTAACCATTTTCCTGCCAGATATCTCACAGGGATGTAAGAGCTCCAACTTGATCATATTTCAGGCATGCTGGCAAATTATGAAATTGCTGGAGATGTAGCAATGTCTTTGTGCTATGGTCTCTCCATTTGAGAAATAGAGATGAGAGCGACTTCTCCTTCCCTGTAGCTGACATGGAAGTTATGCGACATTGACTCTATTCTTTTTGGAGAAGAAAGAGGAGAAAAGGAAGAGTTTTCTGTAGTCATTAATCTATACAGTAGGAACTTCACAAATATCAAAATTATATACATTAGGAATTAATAGATATTTTTAAAAGCTCATGAAAAGCTTCTTCCAGTATGTGACAGTTTATATATATACACACACATATATATATGTGTATATATATATATATATATATATATGTGTGTGTGTGTGTGTGTGTGTGTGTGTGTATATATATATGTGTGTGTGTGTGTGTGTATATATATATATATATATATATATGACTTTATTTTAAAAATTACAGTAGTACATTCAAAGAAGAATCCATTTTCCCTCATGTGCTCCGTCTTGTAACCTCTGGGATACAATACATTTGTATTTCCCTGAATTGCTTTTTTCTTTCTTTCTTTCTTTCTTTCTTTCTTTCTTTCTTTCCTTCTTTCTTTTTTTTTTTTTTTCTTAATTGGCCTCTCTGGATAATTCCACAGGATAAAGAGGAAAATAGTCTCTGGGATTAGTAACACTGAACAGGTGCAAAATGTACCATTGAAAAGCTAGTTAAACCTCAAAGGTGGAAGCTCCAACTATAAATTAAATGAGAGACACATAGCCTCATCAGTGCCCATATGTTGGTCAACTGGGGATGCTCTTATCAGAACAATCTTTGTAAATGTAACAAGCCTGTTTCAATGCTACCCACAGCGTGAAGCTGATTTCTATTTTGCATTGTAATAGATTATACCGCTTCAATTTTCAATGGACATGCCCTAACATATTGGGTCTCTCAGGAGACACAGCAGTGGCATTGACAAGGAGGAGCAGAGGGCTAAGCAGTATCATGCAATATTTAAAATGTTTTTTCTTGACAACCAGCAAACTATGATTACCAAATAGGATGATTCACCACTGCCAGCCGTCAAAAATAATAGCATCTCCTATTAGAAGCTTGTTACAGAGTGGCCATCTGAATGTCCAGTTTCTAAAAGATGTGTGTATTCACATTGATTGTAAGATAAAATGTTTAGCTTGTTATATATGGGGAAAATGTTGCTATATAGATTTTGTTTTTACAGTGAGAAACAGGGTAAAGGAGAATGTAGCATCAGGAAAACAAACTCAATACTGCACTACAAAAAAAAAACCATGGTAATACTCGCTGCTGTTATGTCACCTTCTCTAGAATCATCTCTAGATAGTCACTGAACTAGGCTGGAAATTAGTTTGCCCAAGATTGAGTGGTTTCCTGGGACTTGGGACTTTCAGTGCTAAGTTAAAGAAAGTTCTAAGCAAACAGGGACAAGTTGGTTAACCTACTGGAAGCTTTTCATTTACCATCAGTGCACACTTTGATCTGAACTAATGTGAAACCATGTAAATACCCAACAGCTGACAGCCCTGCTGGATCACCATTGTGACGGCAGTGAAAGAAAAGACAAGTTAACAGTGGTGTTTCCAAGATTACCTGAGTGCTGCGTTTGGCAAAAAAGTTAAAGAATCTTGTCACTGTTTTCTAAATGTGTGTACTAGAGTTTAGGCACCATGACCTCTGAGGTGAGTGGGAAGACTTAGTATTATTTCATATCAGCCCAAAGGGAACCTGAAAGGGTATTGGGTTGGATTTGACTGAATTCTTGATTAGATTAAATTGTTGCTATGACACCCTTTTAGTAATATAAGACCAGCTCTCATAGACTTGAAAACTGTACTGCATCAGACTAGGATTTTCCAGTAGGATTTTCCTTCTGGAGGCCACGAGGTAAGGTCATATTATGGGTACTGAGCACCCTGGAGGGAGTGGGAATTTCCACAGTCAGTCACCCTGGAAAGTGGCAGCTCCAGGACAAATGAATGAAATTGGAGAGGAGAAATGTGAAATCTAAATCGCAGATGTGTCCAGAACTCCTGGAGAGAAGGTGGTAACACTGATGAGAAGAAAGCTGACCAGGAAGAAGGCAGAGAGGCACGTTTGTAAGGTTTCCTAAGGGAGCTTGTGTTCTGAGTGGGACCATATTTAGCACTTTTCCAAGATGTTCATCTTTTATAACCCCCTAAATGTTTAGTAAATCTTGTAAACACTTGCAGGTTGGTCTCAGTTGGGCTATGAAAAGTTAAGGGCAGGGGCTGTTCTCATACTTGGGATGAAAGGTTAGAACGATGTTTCTCAACCTTGTTTTTGTTTTCATTATCAACTCCCTAAGGAGCCTTGTTAGCCATTTTTCTCCCTAATTGCCTCCCTCTCCATGAAATTTTAATACCAGAAATAGAGTGTATATCTGTTTATGTACTATATGCATATCTGTGCTTTATACGTTAAAAAAGCAAGATGAGTAAGACATTTTCACCCCCAAAGAACCAATTTTCACCCCTGTGGACATGATATCACCCCCATAGGGAATGCATGGAGAAGGGATAATGGCTTGAGAGACATTGCAGTCTCAGACTATCAAGAGGTGACCTGCATGGAGCAAGTAACCGCTCACTGGGCAGAGTAGAGATTAGAAGGGTGATGAGACCCAAGAAGACAGACTGAATGTGTAGAGCACATAAACATCCCAAAGTAAGAGACTGAATTCCCTGCAGGTGAATAGAATTATATGTCATCATTACATGGTTATTAAAGAAGTATAATTTTATTTTGTAGTTATAGGCTGGTAAGGCCAGGGAATATTTGGTTTACAAATGTAAATAAAATATATATTGACAAGAATTGATGAAAAAAAATGGGGCTTAAATATCTCCATGAAGATGGAACATCATATACACCCAACTGTACGTACAAAGAGGCATGTCTGATGAAGTACAGACAGAATGTGATATTTAGGATGATTAGTGTCTCTGAAAACAAAGTTCAAAGTTTAAATTACTAACTGATAACAATGCTGTAGACTGTCTCAATGGCTAAGGCTGGACTGGTGTTATGGTAAAGAATAACTAGAGACTATAAGAATAAAAATGCACAGCAAAGATGTATATAGTATAAATTCTGCTTCAGTTTTTTGCACTCTTTCAGTCTGAAGACTGTGTTGCCTGTTCAGCAGAAAATAGCATGTTGCAGAAGGGAAAAAGGATTTTGGTCAGGAGATCTGAGCTCTGTCTCTAGGTATACTGCCTTAGGCTATCCTAGGTTCTTTATTTGCTGGCATGTCCTATAATCTGTAGAGTGCAGAGGCTGAAGTAGAAGGTGTTTAATATACTCTTCCATCACCTACATTATTTGAAGATAAAAAATTATATGCTTTGCTTTCCTGTGCTTCAAATATTTGAATATCCGATGAGCAATTCAGTGATCAGCCAGTAAGTATTTACTAAGTATCTCTTATTTTCCACATTGTACTGAAGAGTGAGACAGGGCAGGATGAACACAGTTCATTCCATTGAATCTTCTTTTCCTACTAACAAATATCTAAAATTTGTGATATACATAAGTAATGCAGGGAGAAGTAATGCAGTGACTTAAATTCATACCAAGATGTAAATATCAGATCCTTTCCTGGGAGTAAGGTTTGCCAAAGAGAAAGGGGAGAAAAATCAGGAGACTAGAACATCTTAGACCTGGAGGCCTTACATTTGAGTAAAGGAACAACTGGCTGGGAAACAAAGGCTGTTGCTGCTGCTGCCGCCCTTGACTCGATGCATTTAGATATATCCTTAACACCCCAATAGGCTTGGGTTTTATTATATTCATTATACTTATCTAAAGATAGACTGAAACCCTTAGCTACCGTTCCAGTGGGGGAGAAGGGGAAATGACAGGAGTTGGCTTCAATTGATTAAAACATGAAGCACTGAGTCTGTGATTGACAAGATCTTCCATAAAATAGAATATAGCCAACTTGAAGAAGTTTATGATGTACTATTTTTTCCACATATTTTATCACTTCAAGCTTTTGTTTTTATGTAACACTAGTGAAAGTTGCATAGTTACAGCAGAAGAAAGGAGTTTGCATTTGAAACCAAAAGTACTAAATAACTAGAGAAATTATTTTTGAGTTGGAATATTTTATTGATAAATATACCACTGGCCAGACTGCTAAGTTAAAAAAAAAAGCAGCAAAAAAGTACTAACCTAGCTTTTGTTGTAACTCCAGGATGTAACTAGAAGGAAAGCACTTAAAAAAAAAATGTTTGGTTGTTTAACCAACTGAGCCACCCACATGCTCCTAGAAGGAAAATACTTTTACTTCACTTTTTTCTGTGGAGCAAAGTCTGCAGACCACCACGATAGCCCATCTCCTCTTACATCCTCCCACTGTGCACTGTGACCTTCAGCCACACTCCAGAACTGCTTACTGGTCCCTCAGTCCATGTCCTGTGTTTGCCTGGCACAGTATGTATCACTTATCACTTTGTACTACCATTGGTCACGTAACTATCTGTTTCCCCAATGAACTGTGAGCTCCCCAAGGGCAGGAACCATGATTATTCATCTTAGTATTTCCCAGCACCTGGTACAACATCTGCATAATATATATACTCAATTAGTGTTAATTGAATGAAAGTAAACTACTTTTATTTTCAGTGGCCTTCTAATTATGTAAAGCAGTATAGCTATAATGAATACCGGAATCCTACATATAACATAACAGCATATCTCTGTTAGAAAATTTTTAAAAGATGACTTTTAATCAAATACGTATTTTCTAATTTATATAAGCATGAGATATCCTTAAATTACTCTTAAGTTTCTCATGCCTTTTTAATCTGAATTTATAGAAAAATGGAGTTTCCTGTTACTTTTTTATTTGTTTTATTTGGCTTTAATTAGCATTCTTAACATAGAACAAAACATGGAAACTTAGCAGCTAGATGATGATATTTTTCATTTTTTTATCTCCATGTTTGAAGGCCTGTAGATACAGCCACTTGGTGTCTAAATATTTATTTACAAAATGTCAACAGACAGGAAAAAGTGTAAATAGAAATGCTAGTGATTTTAATGAGAACCAGCTCTGAAATCTAAGATTAACTAGGTATCAAATACTGCAAATAAATACTTACTCTTCTGGACCAGTACTTATCTGGCTCCAACATTAAACACAGAGCTAGGACAAAATTTCTTATGATATTTTTCTAAATAGTGGATAAAGAGACAAATCTAATGAAGGACGAATGTTAACTCTGTGGTTCTGTTCATCTCGCCTTTGCTTGCCCAGCTCTGTATAATTTGTTATCTGGTGTAGTGCCCATAGATAGTATCATGCACTAAAGAACTATGATATGTTTTTGAAGAACTGTTGATAATGCTAGCTAAATTGTTAGGGGAAAAACAAGCTCAGTGTGGTAGGTCATTTCACAGATCTCAAAAAGGTCATACTGAAGTGAAGGACCTGTTAAGCTATTTTGGAATCTATTGATAATTATATGAAGACTCAATACATTTGTGAATATTAATATATTAATGGATTTATAATAAAGTTGTAATCTTCTTTGCTTCACATGTGTTTATAATTCACAATTCTTACTTCCAAAAACAATTAAAGTGGTTCATAACTAAAATATTTATGTGAAACTGTTAACTATGAAGGCAGTCAGAAGAGGTAAGCAATCATGCATGTAGTGCAGGGGGCAGTTTGTCCTGCAGGGGACATTTGGCAAAGTCTGAAGACATTTTTGGTTGTCACAGTTGGAGTGGGGGAGCTGGGCAGGTGGGTTGGTGCTGGTATTTAGTAGGAAAGCACTACTTAGTGCTTTAGTAGGTAGAGGCTGGGGATGCTGCTAAATGTCCTGCAGTGCACAGGACAACTACTCTTCCTTCCCCAACAAAGAATTCTCTGCCCCAAAATGTTAGTAGTGGCAAGATTGAGAAACCGTGATGTAGAAAAAGGAACTGTAATTCAACCAGAAATCATGTATAATTAATATAAATAAACATGAAACCTGTCTTTTAGCTATGTGGCTCGTAAGTCACCATCAATAGAATATTGATAGAAAATGATAATTTTTCCCAAGAGTATTGAAGTGTTCTCTGTTTATCTGTTGTTGTTGTTTTTTGTTTTTTTTTTTTTTGAGTTTTGGTTACTGTTTTTGGATCCTCCACAAAGGAAAAAACTCAAGATTAGTCTGTCAGTTATGAGAATACTAGAGAGCCAAAGTAGGATATTTTAAGGGTAGAACTTAGTAAGCATATAGTGATAGTTTTCAAACATTATTGTATACAGGATTCACCCAGGGAACTTGTTTAAGGTATAATTCTAGGACTTCTTGTTGAAAGATTATTATTTGGCATTAGCTCAGTAGGACGTATTTTTAGAAATATTATTTTAGTGGAATGAATCATTAATGTAAACCTTAAACTAGCACTTCCCAAAACTGTACCATCAGAATTATCCAGGGAATGTTTCAAAATATAAAATACAAAGCATATAGGTATTGATGTTATTCCCAGAAATTCTGATCTTGGATTAGGACTCACACGGCTATGTGTATTTTAAAGCCCCCAAGTTGATTCTGTTCATTAACTGGGGATTACATTTGTCACCATAGTCTATTATTATAATATAATTTGGCCTAAATTCATTTTTGACAGAAGCTAGATGAAAGTCTATTCAAAACTGAATTTCTGGATAGTGGTAGGGCTAGGTATAGTACAGGCTTTTATTTATATTTAAACCCCAATAGTCTAGCTTTCTAGCTATGTGGTCCTGAGTACTTCCTTTAAGCTCTTTGAGTTTCCCCTTTGGTAAAATGGGAATAATGATGCCCACTTTGCAATGACTTCTGTGAACTGGTAAAGTGCCTGGAATAGAGTAAGCATGCAAAACTGTAAACTTTAAGCAAAATAGACATCTACATATATATAGATAAAGCTAATATATAGATAATTATATTATAGATATCAGTTATTCTAGTATTAATATTGATACTCTTCATAAACATTAAAGAGTTAATATTGTATCTTGGTCTAGAGAGTTATGCCCCTCTAACAAATAGATTAAGTGTCACAACCACTCCATAGAAAATACTCCAACATATTTACAAGTCAGTTTGTGTACTTCAACTTCAGCATACACTGTGGAAGTATGTATGAAGTAGTAACTAGTTTCTAAAACAGTTCTTAATGATTCCTGTGTTCACAGTCTGTTATTATCCCTTCCCCTTGAATGTGAGCTGGACTCACTTCTAATGAATACAATGTAGCAGAAGTGATTTCTGAGATTACAAAAAGACTTGGCTTCTGTCTTAAGTGCCCTCTCCTCCTTCATTTGTTCTAATGAAAGGCAGCTCCCATGTTGTGAACTGCCCTGTGGAGAGGCCCATGTGGCAAGGAACTGATGATGTATCTGGCCAAAAGGCAGTGAGGGCTTGAGGACTGCTAATAGCCACCTGAGTCAGCTTGAAAGTGTCTCATCTCTCAGTCAAGCTTTGAGATGACTGCAGTCCAGGTTGACCGCTTGATTGCAGCCTTATTAGAGACCCTGAGCCAGAGGCATCCAGTGAACCTGTGCTTGAATTCTTGACCCAAAGAAACTGTGAGATAATAAATGTTTGTTGTTGTTGGGTTTTCTTGCATATAGTAATTTTATTAATTACAAACTTTTCATTGAAGTATAGTTGGCATACAATATGTATTAATTTCAGGTGTATGACATAGTGATTAGACAATTATATACATTATGAAAATGTCATCACAACAAGTATAGTTACTGTCACCATACAAAGTTAATACAATATTATCGACTATATTTGTATGCTGTACTTTTCACTCCTGTAACTTATTTATTTTCTAACTGGAAGTTTATATCTCTTAATTTTTTTCACCTATCCCTCTCCATCTCCCTGCCTTCTGGCAACCACCAATTTATTCTCTGTGTTTATGAGTCTATTCCTGTTTTTATTTGTTTGTTTATTAGCTGTTTTTTATATTCCACATCTAAGTGAAATCATATGGTATTTGTTTTTTTTTTTGTCTGACTTATTTCATTTAGTGTAATATTCTCTAGGTCCTACCATGTTGTCACAAGATTGCATTTATTATTATGGTTGAGTAATATTGCATTGGGTATATATACTCCATCTTTGTTATCTATTCATGTATTGATGGACACTTTGGTTGTCTCCTATCTTGGCTATTGTAAATAATGCTGCAATAAACATGGGCACATATATCTTTTTGAATTAGTGGTTTTGTTTTCTTTAGGTAAATACTCAGAAATGGAATTATTGGATCATATGGTATTTTTATTTTTAGTTTTTTGAGGAACCTCCATACTAGTTTCCATAGTGGCTGCATCAATTTGCATTCCCCCACCCACAGTGCATGAGGGGTCCCTCTTTTCCACATCCTCACCAACAGCTGTTATTTCTTGTCTTTTGTTACTTTTTGATACTTTCTGACTGGTGTGAGGTGATATCTCATTGTGGTTTTGATTTTCATTTCCCTGATTATTGGTGATGTTGACCATCTTTTCATTTTTTTATTGGCTATTTGTATGTCGTCTTCGGAAAAATGTCTATTCAGGTCCTCTGCCCATTTTCTAATTGGATTATTTGCGGGTTTTTTTTGGTTCTGAGTTGTGTGAATTCTTTGTATATTTTGGATAATAACACCTTATAGGTATGTCATTTGCAAATATTTTCCCCTATTCAGTAGGTGGCCTTTTCATTTGGTTGATGGTTTCCTTCACTGTGCAGAAGCTTTTTAGTTTGATGTAGTCCCAACTATTTATTTTTGCTTTTGTTTTCCTTGCCTACAAAGATCCAGAAAAATATTGCTAAAGCCAGTGACCAAGAGATTGCTGTCTATGTTTTTTTCTAAAGAGTTATATGCTTTCATGTCTTTCATTTAGGTCTTTAATCCATTTTGAGTTTATATTTGTGTATGGTAAAAGAAAGTGGTTCAGTTTCATTCTTTTGCATGTAGCTGTCCAGTTTTCCCAGCACCATTTACTGAAGAGACTATCTTTTTCCCATTGTATATTCTTGCCTCCTTTGTGATAGATTAATTGACCGTGTAAGTGTGGGCTTATTTCTGGGCTCTCCATTTTTGTGTCAGTACCATACTGTTTTGATTATTATAGCTTTGTAGCATAGTTCAAAAATATGAGGTTGTGATACCCCCTGTTTTGTTCTTTCTCAAGATTGCTTTGGCTAATCAACGTCTTTTGTGGTTCCATACACATTTTAGGATTGTTTTTCTAGTTCTGTGAAAAATACTATTTGTATTTTGATAGGGATTGTATTGAATCTGTAGATTGTTTAGAGTACTGTGGATATTTTGGCAAACAATATTAATTCTTCCAATCTATGGTCATGGTACATCTTTCCATTTATTTGTGTCATCAACTTCTTTCATCAGTCTCTTTTATAACTGTTTGTTGTTTTAAGCCACTAAGTATTGGGGAAATTTGTTATACAGCAATATATAACCAATACAAATGACATTGGTGTTCTGCTTACAGATTCAAGGATGTGAGTTTAACCTTTGAAAGAAGAAAGGTTACCATGAAAGATAATTTATTTAAAATATTCTTGGATGCAACCAAAGAACCATTATGTTATTTTCATATCATTTGATATGATGTAAACTTTATTATTCACAAATGTGAAACATAAAGGCTATAACATAGTAATCAGGTCCAGGCCCAGTGGCAGACATATCAAATATGAAAGTTAATGCAGTAGTGCTCATAAGTGGTCACAACACAATAAAATAGTCATTGTAAAAATGGCACGTAATTGGTAAAGATTACAGTGATTGCTCACGAAGTTGATAGCCAAATTGTTTGAAATTAACAAGGATGTTTTGAGATATTGGTTATTACAGAAATTCTAAGGTCATTTAGTGTCATTTAGTTTCAATGTAATCCTAAAGTAATCCCAGAGGAATCAGCTTAAATAGGAAACTAGTTCACAGCATTAAGAAATGCCTGATATGAGATCTTAGACTAGAATTTCTTTCCATTGTCTTAGAATTGGTTTGTTGAGGGCATAAAGGAATGTACTACTTACCAGGCCACTTAACACACTCTTTCAAGTTGTCCCCTCCCTGTGGGAAATTAAAATTCTGTAGTGATACTTTGAATCATATGGTCTGCCATTCCAGAGAGTAAATCTTCCATTACTTAGAGGAATTTAAACTATCTTTGAGAATGCCTTATTACCTTTATACATATAGTCAACTGAAAGGATAATGGAGATTGACCAGCAAGATCTGGCTGATTTCCTTGTATAATTTCATATTCAGCCAGAGGGGCCAGTGTCAGTATTTCAGCAGCCATTTTATATTAGATAAGATCTTAAGACATCAGGCATATACTCTGGATACAGTGTGCATACACCTATAATGTTACTCAATTCTAGCATAAGATATAGTCTTGTTTGGAAAGTATGATATTGAACTACAGATAGATAGTTTCTTTTAGTGATTAGGAGTAGAGGTGTTTTTTTAAATATTTTTTTTAAGTTTATTTATTTATTTTGAGAGAGAGAGTGAGCAGGGGAAGGTTAGAGAGAGAGGGAGGGAGAGAATCCCAAGCAGGCTCTGCACTTTCAGTGGGGCTTGATCCCACAAACTATTGAGATTATGACCTGAGCCAAAATCAAGAGTCGGATCCTTAACTGACTAAACCAGCCAGGCATCCGAGGAGTAGAGGTTTTGAGGTCAACTAGTCCAATTACCTTTCTGTGTTTCCCAACTCTACTATTTAATCCCTATGTGAGTTTTGATATTTCCTTACTTCTCCAAGCTTTAGTTTTTTCACCTGTAAAATAGGGTGACTAATAGAACCTACTTCATGTAATCATAAAGAATAAAATCCAAGTAATGTATTTATTATAATGTCTCTAAGTAACTGTTTTATAAGTTCAAGTTATCATAATAAAGGTAATAATTATTGTGTCATCTCAGATCAGGTGTATACATGAATTAGTGTACTTTCCTTTTTGAGCAACTATGAGTTGTTTTCAGAGTGCTGACGGAAAATCACGTGGAACCTAGAACTTCATGCAGCCAAAGGATTATTCAGTTGATAGAGAGATGAGAGTCACAGAATTTATTACACATACAAAGACACACAAAGTTAAAACTGAAAGTCTCTTTCTAAAAGATTTACTGGAGAATATGCTACAACTCCAGAAGAAGTAGATGTAGTAAGCAATGGTATGTAAAGACTAATAGAACTTATTTTTAGTTTTAAATAAGTGTTGAGTTTTAATCAGTGTACCTAACAGTATATTTAATAAGTAGATTCTCTGTCTCATCCAATATAATTTGGCTCTCTCATGTGGATAGAGGAAAAGATATGAGCCACTATAATTTATGAAGAACAATTGAATATTGATGTTTGTTTTTTTATGGTATAAAAATATAAAAAGGAAAGTTAATAAGTACTCTTGCCAGTCCTTGAGATGACTACCTGTAATACTTGTAACCATTTTTTTCTTGTTCCATGTGTAATTTTAAATAACTGAGATGTATATTATACATGAAATATTAATGTAAATTTCAGTTACTATTTGGGCAAACAAAATCCAAAGACTATCAGCATGTGATGTAGGAGGGAGAGGTGAGGGAAAGAAGAAGGAAATAAAAGCATGTTAAGTCTCATTTTCAGAAAGACAGTATGAGGGCTGGTGAAATGTTGATGTTGATTGTAAAGTACCAATTAAATTATGTATTTTTAATAGTTAATAATAACTACTAGAATAATAGTAACATTCTAGGATATAACTACACAAAAGAAGTTTAAAAGGTAAAAGTTATATGTGTAATATTATACCAACAAGTATGCAATGAAATGCATAATTTACTAAGAAAATTTAAATTATAAAACTGGCACAACATAAATAGAATACCTGATTAGACCATCATGCATTGAATATATTAAAATCAAAATGAGGGGCACCTGGCTGGCTCAGTCAGTAGAGCATGCAACTTTTGATCTCTGAGTGGTAAGTTTGAGCCCTGACCCTCAAAAGATACTAAGTCCTAATTCCTTTATAGGTAATATCTACCAAAGTTTTAAGGTATGTGGAATTTCCAATTTATGCAAATTGTTTCAGAGAATAAGAAAAGATGAAAAGCTACTAAATATATTTTATGATTCACATAAAACACTAGATTCACATATGACTAATGTTAGCAAATTATAGCAAATTATAAGACACTCATTTATGTACAAAAATTGATAGCTTCTCTAGAGACTTGCATAACACATTATAAAGGATAACAATAAAAAAAGATGCCATCTTTCATAGGCACAAAAACAACAAAATAGCTAGGAATAAAACCAATTAATATTTTTAAATCCATGGGAAAATATGAAATACTGAAGGACCTAAAAAATGCTTTAGTATATGGAAAGATAACATTTATAGATGCATTAGCTTAATATTTCTGACTATAGAGTCTTACAATACTAATTTTATAATTTCAATTAATCCCCAATAAAATCCCAGTACACTTTTTCACAGTAGTTGAAAATTTAATTCTAAAATTCATGTGCAAAAGTTAATGTAAATTGGTAGCCAAGATAATATTTAAAAATAAAAGATGGATTTTCCCTATGTGATATTAAAACATATCATAAAATATAGTAATTAAAACTATGGAATTGGCTAAAGAAAGACAAATACATCAGTGAAATGAAATAAATAGAGATTAAATAGAAATTAAAGCGACTGGTCCATGCATAGTTGGGAAATTAGGCTGTGGTAGATGCAGCATTTCATATCAATGGAGAAAAGACAGATTATTCAATATGTACTTTTCAGACAATTGTATAATCATTTAAAAAATAATTATGTTCTTATGGCAATTGTAATATCAAACTATGGATGAATTAAATAACTAAAAATAAAGGCCAAAGTAATGAAAATAATAGAAAAATGTATAAATGATTATGTTTACATCCTTGAAACAGAGAAGATCTTGTGACAAGACACCAAAAATTGATAAGATTGGCTGTATCAAATGTTAGGACTTTCATTGATGAAATATATCACTAATAGAATAGAAAGATGAGGACATTCATGAGGAGAAAATATTTGCAATGTAATAATAAAGGGTTTTCATCAAGTGTATACAAAGAATTTCTACAAATAATAAGAAAAAGACATGCAGTACAATACAAACTAGCAAAAGAAAGGTACAATTTATAGAAGAGAAAATATAAATGGTTAATGCAGGTATAAAAGCTAATACTATCTTCCAGAGAAGCAAATAATAAGGAAGTCTGCTACAAATTCTACCTATGTAATTAAATTCTTATTCTTTAAAAAAGGAAAAAAAGCACATGTTTGAGCTTTAGATTTCAATCTTGTCACTTACTAATGATGTTTTCTTGGACAAATTCTTCTTTTCTTTCCCCCCAAATAAGTTGTACATCATAGGGTCATTTTAAAGTTTAAATAAGATTAGTACTTGGTATATTAACAAGTGTTTGGTAATTGTTATGTAGTGTTACTTGTTACAGTGCTAGGCATATGGCATAAAGCCGAAAACACCCCAAAACACTGGCGATTATCGCTGGTATTAAGGACAGAGTCATGAATAGCAGGTTGTTCTGTGATTCATTGCAAACTTTTCTCTTCTTTTTTTCCCAGCTTCTACTATTTGATAGGGCAAGGGTGATGATGTTGCTAGTCTGTAGTAATTTGTCTACAATAAAGTCTGGTTTCCCAAAGGCTACTTAATCTCTTGCAAGAGAGATTGATTGCACTGATGGTTCAAATACTGGTCTCCCTACATCCATACCTTTATGATGTGAATTTGAAACTCCTCCCACTAAGAAGTAGAGTCTGTTTCCCTACCCCTTGAATATGAGTTGACCGGCTGACTTGTTGGGCCAATAGAATGTAGGAGAAGTGACAGTGTACCAATTCCAAACTTACATTTTCAAGAGATCTCATGTATTTCCACTTTCTCAAAACCTGGCTTCCACCATTAAGAACAAGCCTGGACTACCCTACTCTGAGGGACCATGTGGAGAAGAGCTGAGGCACTTCAGTTCCTAGCCAACTGATGCTTGATTTTGCAAGAGAGTCCCATGTAGACGAGCAGAGCTGTGCACTCAACATGCAGCTGACTGACCAAAGATTTATGAGTGAGTCCAGAGACTAGAAGAATCACCTTGCTGCCATAGGTGCTTGAGCAATACTAAACAGTTTAGCTATGTAGTGATAACAAATTAATTCACCTTGTCTATAATACGTACTATATTTTCACATGTTTGCTTTTTCTTGAAAACATGTTCAGTTTCCCCATTTCTCTCTTGTAATTCTTTTATTAACAACAAATATTTGATTTAAGTGAGCACTTAAAATTCTAACAAAGTAGATTAAATGGTATTCTCTAAATTTTGATAAAACTAGAATCATCACTTTGGACTAACTTTTGGTTGGCTTTTTTGAGTTCATGAGAAAAGGTTTGTGCCTTTTTCTCGTGTGTTTTTGTTATTGTTGTTCAAGGGGAGCATAAATGTACAAATAATCAGGCCAAATATGCATGATATCTTAAAAAAGTGTCAACCTTTAAAAAACAAAAAGAAAATAAATAATCCGTTTACTTACTCTCTTTCCTTCTGGGATTGTTTTGTTTTCCACCTGGGATGTTCTGCACAATTTCAGTTGGAATTGGTTTTAGTTGTATTCCCACAACATTTAACTCTTAGACCAGTATGTGACTGAGCATCTTCCACTTTAATTGATCTAATTTGCACACATAATTCTGATGGAATTATTCATTGTAAAGTGCACCTCTGGGCCTTCCAGAATTCTGCCTTTTTTCTGTGAATCCATTGCATTAATTTACCTGCAAATTCTTCCTTTCTCTAGAGGCTTCTCTCGGTTATGTAAATACTTTTGTACAGATTTCCCATTACAAACTGTTCTGAAACACTGTTCTCTCATTTTGTTTTTCCTGCTTAGATTTGGACATAGGCCTTGGAAGCTTCATAGTTGCAGTTCCTAATGATCTTTTTTTTCTCTGATAAATCAGAGATATTTGTCATGTATCTGATTCATTAATAGCATGAATGTTATAATAGGCACTAAAATATTGATAAACGGTTCTAACTCTCAAAGATCCTAATTTCACTTCCAACACAATTAAATCTTTAGTGTTGAAGGTACATTAGTGATAAAGGTAAATGTTTGGTAACTTTACCCTTATTTATTTTACTGTAAACTAGTTAGAGTGACAATTGAAGATTGTGAATATAGGAAAGAGTTGAGGTAGCAACATAATTTCATTATTTTAATTCTGTATGGCATCAGTATCTTGTCACTAATAGCTGTTCCTAAAATGTTTGAACTGTGACCTTACAGCAGCCTTGTAAATAGGCTAAAGTATGTGGAGACCAAGAAATGCATTCAGCCTATCAGTCATTATAGCTCACTTAACTGTTGCATCATCCTGTAATTATTTGTTCCCATGTTTCTGCCCCTCATAGACTGTATGCTCTCAGAGGACAGGGATTTGCCTAAAGTACAATAGATAATTCAATTAATATGTGAGGAAACAGGGAAGAGAGGAAGGGACGAAGGGAGAGGGAAATGCAGCACGAATGCATATATATATAACTGTGACTCTAAGAAAACAATGGAAGAATAATCACATTGCAGATACTGCAGCTGGACTTCAGATCATAAGCTTCTATAGATGAGCAGAGAGGACCAATCTTAGGAATAGCACACTGCAGACGCCACTCTGAGTCTTGTGCTGTGAGTTTTGTAGGCAGGCAGAAAGGAGGGGAGGGGTAAGTTTTGTCACATTTACCTGTGTAATAGCAATTGTACCCATACCCCAGGCTCCTTTTGGCTCTTGATGTAAATTTGAACTCCACCTCTGGCTGGTGGGACAAAAGGGAGAAGACAGTTCAACCCTTGTCCTACCCTTGTCCTGCCTTCCGTCTCACCCTGCTGCCTTTCTTTCCTCCTTCCCTCCTCTTTTCCTTCTTTCTTTCCTGCTTTTTTCTACAAAGATAAATGGTTTGAAAAGTCTCAGATAGATAGTTCTACCTTAAATGTTAAGTATACTAACCATATACTCAAAAAACTGGTGATTTGGTTCATAATACAGAATTACCAAGATTTTTATATACAGCTAATGAGACTTGAATGCTTATGATCAGTTGGTTTTAACAGTTTCTGATACATGAAGAAAACATCATAAGGCATCATTTGCTTAGTAGGATGAACCTGTATTGAATTAATAGGAAATAGTATAAATTGGTGAATTGTCCTCATAGTGCCTTCTGATGTATATTGGATTATATCTTGAAATATTAATATTCTGACTGGCAATGCAGTGTGATGACTCATAGGCTGAATTGAATATGGATGAGTTTTATTAAGGAGCTGAATGATTTGCAACAAATAAACAGCATCATAAATGTTGGTGCTTATTTCTGGGACAGATGTAATCATCAGGAAGAGATAAAGCCAATGTGTGTATTAGGAAGGAGGTAGTTTGAGGTATTGCTGGATAGTGGCTATTTTTAATTTACTTGGTGATATGACATCATACTCTAAAATCAGGACAGATATCTAAAAGAAAATTCTTGTGACCCCAACCTTTACTGTTTTGAACATAAACTGCACGTTAAAATGCATTATCTTACTATCTGTCATGAAGAAAACTCACGATAATTCTTCCCATATGGTGCTGTGCATTTAATTCTCTTTAACAGAGCCACCTGAGTATGTATAAAGTCAGTGATGGAAATGGAAGCTATTTACTTTGATGGCATTACTCCTGAATCATTTATCACTGCCAATACTCCACAAAACTGCTGGGACCAGATCCTGTTGATAAGTTATTACATTCTGAACCTGCTGCCTTATTTCTAGCATGCAATAAAAATGAACTCAATATCTGTAACTTTAATATTAGTTTTCTTCTCTGTTGGTAAATGGTTATCTTTAACATTTACTATGTAGAATGATGATTGTAATAAGCCAGAGGCACTCATCGTCTGCTCCGACCTTCTTATCACCCATACACCTTTGCTGCCCTTCAGCCCTGCTCCCCTACCTGGAGACCTAAAAATGCTCCAAGTGTGCCTTTACTTTCTTAGTTGTTAGCTTCCTTCCAACCTCTGCCTCACCTCAGACTGTCTCCACCACCCCCTCCAGAAATCTGACCAGAGTCTAGGTCTGTCTTGATCACCTTTATCTACAAGGGGACTACTACAACACAGAACTGAAGGGAATAAGAGGGCCAGCAGCCATATTCCAATAGTTTAACATTGTAATGAGTGATTGAGACAGTGCGACCTCAGATTATAATGCCAATTCTAACCAAATGTGTCAGGAAATCTTAGTTTTGTCAAACTGTTTTCTCTCTGCTCTCCTGTCTTCTCTTTTCTATCTTCAGTCTATAAAACTTAGAGAAATTTTCCATAGGGGAAAAAAAGAGTATTTTTTGAGATCCCCTTTCCCTTTAGTCCAGTTGTTTCCGCAGATTTAATAGTCATAATTCTTTTAGCTCCGAATTGTTCCTGCCAATAATGAAAGAGCAGGCAATCGATAAGTTTCAAAATTAAAGTTGCAGAAAATATGCAAAAGGATTCTATCTCTGATAGCTAGAAACTTACAGGGTAGTTAATGTTGCCAATAATTTGGTAATATAAAATGTGTATTCAAATAATTAATTCTGACACAATATTTTCAAATTGAGGGAATGTTTTCTTTTTGTTAAAGGTTAAAAAATGCTACCTAGTGGCATGCCGGGGTCTGTGAACTGTATATTAGATATAAGCTATAATTTATTCCTTTAGGGGATGAAAAAAAAATTAAAAATAGGATTCTCCTGCATCTGTTGCACATTTTAAACACATACTAATTGAACCCAGTGGTTACTGAGTGTCACAGAAATATTTACTGTGTTTACCTGCTTGTGGGATTGCTGGGGGCAGCGAGCTGAGGATAAACCCTTAAGTCTGAGAGACAGAGAAGTAATTACCTGTTTGCCTCAAAAGTATATGGAATAAAAATGTGTGGAGTTATTATACTGTCTCCAAGTAATTTTGTTTTCTGATTGATGGGTGTATGATGAAAGAATTAAAATACAAGGTGGAACAGAAGAAAAGTATGTAGAAAATGCCATTTCCACAGGCTCACTCATTGTGCTGTAAGGAAAGGTGGGTCTGACTGCTAGTAACAGTCTTAAGAAACAAAATAATCAAACAAGTGGGACTGAGGCAGTGGCCTTCTCACAGAGGCTTGTGACTATTCAGTTATATGGGATGATAAAGGTAATGATGATCATGATGATGCCAGCAGCTGCTTTTTAGATGCTTATTCCATGCCAAGCCCTACTAACTCACGTCATCTCGAAAATAACTCTGTTGGTAAGTTAGTATTCACCATTGTTATTTTTTTTTTTTACCATCTCTATTTAATCAATGCAGAAATTGAGAGCTATAGAATTAATCCAGGCCACTGGAGCTAGTATTTGAAATAGCCATTCTGACTTGCAAGTCCATATTTTTCAATGCTGTGATATACTGCTTCTATAGCAAGAAATTGAGAAGAAGTAACAAAAACCAAGAAAACCCTCTTAACTCTATGGGCAAATCAGTTGCCTTCTCTTTCTAGTTAAAAATGGTATTCTTTCTTGAGCTTGATCAGCCACTTCGTCTTGAGTAATTTGCATATGTTTGAAAACTCCAGGTCCCATTTACCAGAATTATGCCTAATCTGAAAGAAGTCCCATAACCAGTAAAGGAAATTCCAAAGGAACAGCTCTGAAGGTGTTCTGAGCATTTATAGACAGGTGGGCACCCCCAAGGTGACAGTCTTGAAGACGAATGTTCTGGGTTTTTTGTTTACATCTAGTGTATTGGTTTAAAAAATCAATAATATTTTCTTATTGGCATTACTTTTAGAGAAACTGTATTTATAAACACCAAGGAAAAGCTACACAATATATTTAAAAGTAAACTAAATGCATTAAGTGTGAAAATTGAAAGCTAAAAGAAGAAAATCTAGGTAACAGCTAGTAGAATAAAGCCTTTGAGGTCTTGTTTTAGAGAGTCAGTGCTTTCAAAAAAGATTTGGAAAAAAAACAGAAGCATATGGAGGTTGAGAATTGATAAGTTGGATTACATTAATATTAATTAAATGTTACACGGACATCCTGGTTAAAGTTAGCAGACAGGTGAGGTGACAGGCTAACAGAAGATATTCTCAATGTCTGAAACTTACAAGATTTCATTTTTAAAATATGTGAGAGATTTCTTCAAATCTGCTAGTAAAAGATAGTCAGTCCAATAGAAATAAAGAGATAAAAGACATAAATATGCACATGAAAGAAGGGGAAATCCAGGTGGTTAATGCGTGTGTGTGTGTGTAAAATGTGTGTGTATACATATGTGTGTATATATGTGTGTGTGTGTGTGTGTGTATATGTATATTTACATACATATATATGAAGAAATTTCCTAACTCTTAACAGAAATTCAAAATGTGGTGATTTACTCTTCCATGACCATTATGTTAAAAAAAAAAACCCTGGAGAGTTTGAAAACATAGGCAATGCTTTAGACCAGGGTATGGGGAAGCAAGGATCCTTATCTGAAGTTGGAAGAATAAACTGGCACAAACATTCTGGGAAGCAATCCAGATATACTAATCTCCATTGATCAACCATTGCTACATTGTAATCCACTTCAAAACCTGGGGACCTACAAGAGCAGGCACTTATTCTTCATGTGATGGAGTGTCTGCTGGAGCTGCTCTGATGATCTCCACTGGGCTCTTGTGAGTCTGCCATTGGGAGTCAACTTACCAAGACTGGGCAGGGTGGGGGGTCTGTTTGAAGCTGAAGGTTCTCTAGTCTGGATTCTCAATATGGGTTGAGCTGAGTTCTCCCCCAGATTTCTTTCATCCTTCTTGGACCATCAGGCTAGCAGAGGCTAGCTGTGGCAGAGGCACAAAAGGGCAAGTGGAAGCTTTGAAGGAGACTTCATGCCTAGGTTTGAACTAGAACTGGCACATTGTTACTTCTGCCCATAGTCTCTTGGCCAAAACAAGCATATAGTAGTAGGTACACTCCACTTTAAGTGGGAGTATCTGTTAAGTTGTAAGAAAATGAGTGTGGATACAGGGAGGAGCAAAGAATTGGGGCCAGTGGGCCAATAATTCCACTAACCACAATGCCTTATGACTTAGCTGCTCTATTTCTTGATATGTATTTCAGAGAAACTCCCCCCTCCCCCACATGTCTACAAGGAAATAAGTGTGAAAAAACAAAAAAACTATTGCAAGATTGTTTAAGATAGTAAAGGTGAGCTTCTTAGGAAACCCTCACTGAAGGAGTGAACAAGTAAAATATGGTATATACCTTCAATGGACTACAATATGACAGTCAGAAGTAATTAATTAGATTTATATATAGCAGCATGGACAGATCTCAGTAACTTAATATTCACTTTAAAAAGCAATAAAAAGTATGAAAGTCGTCATATAATGTCACTTATGTAACCTCCACTGTTACATAATAACACTGTATATTTTATTTTATTTTATTTTATTTTTAAACTTTATTTATTTATTTTGAGAGAAAGAGTGGGAGAGGGGCAGAGAGAGAGGAAGAGAGAGAGAATCCCAAGCAGGCTCCACTCCATCAGCACAGAGCCCAAAGTGGGGCTCAAACTCACAAACTGCGAGATCATGACCTGAGCTGAGATCAAGAGTCAGATACTTAACTGACTGAGCCACCCAGGTGCCCCAACACCTGGTACACATATAACTGTTAAAGGACATGTGTTAAATAAATAAGAGTGTGTACCAAAGAGAAAGCAAGGAATAGAATTGACTATGGGGAATTTAGACAGAAGAAAAAAATAACAAAATGAAACAAAAATGGAGGTTTCGCAATAAACCAAGAATTTAATCCAATCAATTTTGTGCCCCTGTGATTTTTAAACATAAAGGATTTTATAACAAAAGACCCTAAAGGAGAGACTAAAATGAGCGTAGCACATTTGGAATATTCATAAAGAAAAACGTTTTCAGCAGAGTTTTGGAGTTACAGTGGTTTTGGTTTGAGAAGGGATGTTCTAGAGAGGAACATGTCATGGTCAAGGCAGGAACAGGAGAAAGATGTGTGAAAATTGTATGGGGCTTCTGGCAGAAATTTAATGAAAGCTTGACAGGGTGTAACAATAGATGAAAGCATAAGGCAGAGTTTCTTGTAATCTGTCATTGGAGCTTTTGTTTTGATCTTTTCATAGTTTTGGAGGTCTTTGAAAGCACCTGGAAACAATTAAGTGGAGCCTGATAAAAATGAGCCCTTTGGAAGAGAAGTTCTCTGAACACTTGTGTGCTATTCCACTGTCCTTCAGAAATCACAGCTATCAGAGATTCTATAACACTTTTTTTGTTCTGAGACACTGATAATAAGAGAAGTCTTCCAAGAGTATTAGGAATTATTCTCTCCCTGGAATATAAAAAAACAACTAACCAACCAACAACAATGACAAAAACAGAACAAAACAAAACCTTTTGTTGGTGTTGTAGGGAACAATATCAGTTGTTCAGCTCACATCAGAAGAAATATTGAGGGTCAGGGACTAGAAATAGACCCTGTGTGGTTCTCTGTTTTATCATCTCAAGGTCACCTGGCATGGCCTCTAAAATTATTAACACCTTTTCTTTAAAGTAAAGCCTTCCTCTATTGGAAACATATTTTGGGTTAAAAACAAAATGTACTTTTAGTCACTGTTTAATAAACTGTAAATTGGCAGGGAAAATTATGAAGGGTAATTTTACAATTTATATTATTTAAAATGTCAGTATTTTTTAACTCAGTAAATTTAGCCCCAATTTTCTAATTCTGATTTCTAAAGAAATAATTAAATATAAACAAAACATGCATAAAAATTAATCCTAATATGATTATAATAGCAAAAAATTAAAGCTAGCTAAATAAGCAAGAACAAAGTTTAAAGGAGTTGATGGAATGGTACTAAGTCATGAGAAACATCTTCAAAAACATTTAGTAACATGGAAGAAACACTCCAAATACATTGGCATGTGAAAAAGCAAGACATAATTATATACCAAAATTGAGAAAAAATATACTTCAGTATTAACAGTGTTTATCTCTGAATATGGGACTATACATAAAATAATTTCTTGTTTCTTTTCCAAATTCTCTTAAGCAATTATTTGTCGCCCTTATACAACAAAACAAATAACACGTTATTTACAAAATAGTACTGAATAAATAAATACGTTAAATATTGTGTTAAACTGGTAATTTAAATCATTCATAATCATTCTCCTTTTTAAAATGTATGTTTGAGTTCCTCCAGGCAGTCCTTAAAAATGGACATTCTAGATATACATCCAGTCATATTTTGGAAAATTTCCAGGAATATTCAAGGCACATATGCTACCTGGATACAGAGGATTTGATTACAAGGAAATGGCCAAATTAGAAGTAAATTTTACATCCTCAAAGAATTGAAGAAAATTGAAAAGGCAACAAAAGCTATGTTTTTGCAAAGCATAGTCAAGTACCTTTTTCAAAAGGGTATTTATTCTAATTCATACACCATGCCTCAGGATGGATTCATATTCTAATTCACTGCTCACAGTATCCAGGGCACTTCTCAAGCACCAGGCGTGCGTTGTGGTGTTTTTAATAATTGATAGCTAAATGAAGAATAAGCTCATGCCGGAAATTAAGAGGGCAATTTAAAGAAATAAATAAAGGCTATGAAGGCGAGGACCACAACCTGTTAAATGTTGATCATCTCCTGTTTTCTTACCTTTCCCCCAAGGCTTTGTTGTTTTTTTTAAACAAAGTACCCCCAACAACAGTTAATAGTACATTCAGCCATGTAACCACCTGCAGAATTTCTGATTAGCAGGGATCAGAGGACATTTTCATTTGTAGGAACCAATCCGTTTATCCTCAAAATAGAAAAATGAGCCACAAAGTATGACAGACCGCAAACACGGAGTGTTTTTCTTGCTGAAATGATAAATAACAGCAGTCACCTAGTGTGATGTCATCAGATAGGAATGTAAGGCTCAAGACCGCAGTTGGATCATTAAGGTGCTTACGAAGAAGTTAATTTCAATCCCGTATATTCTTTTCCTTGCATGAAGTGTTTCCAAGGCCAAATGTGTGCATCCTTGGGTTCCTTGGAGTATCCCAAAGGAAAAGAATTTAGTCCCGTGGTTTGCTCCATCAACACCATATGCCAAATGCTTCCAAGATTGAGAATGCGCCCAGTGCCCTTCTTACAAAGTTTGCTTCAGGAAGTGATCTCATGTCAAATTACCAATGGATCCAATCTGACAGATACTCCCTGTTCCCAAACAAAAGGAAGAATGTCTCTCCTCACTCTTAGTTGGAAACTACTGGCCAGAAACCATGTGAGGGTGATTGAGTTACTTCATGATCTGTCAGAAGATCTGTCATAAAAGAAGATCTGCTTCATGATCTGTCATAAAATCATTCCTTATGATGGGAATATTTGAGTTGCATTTTCACACAAGTTTCCCAAATTGCAAGTCTTGCTGAAGAAACACCTACTCATTTACCAAGGACTCAGAAGCCTGGAATGCATAGTGACCATTCAAACTGGAAGCCGACATTCAGGCTTTGTTTCAAGTAAGTACCAATTCGGACTAGAAGGCATAAAATATTATATCATAGAGGCCATAAAAAGATCATATGGAAACTTAATAAATAGAAGATGGGGCAGGATCAACTCTGAGGTCTAAAAACTAACTGAGAGTCAGCCATGGCATCTGCAATTTGTTTTTCTTTTTTAGTAAATGGGAATGGAATCACTATATTTGGGGGAGTACAGCAAATATCCCTCTGAAATGCCATCTTCATTTTTTTCCCCAACGTTGCCTTGGCATACATTTAGTGTTTACTTCTAGAGTTAAGCTTGAAGATCATCCAGTGTAGAAAAGCTGAAATGGATTAAGTTTTGACAAATAAGCAGCTGGAGGAGGAAGAGAAGAATTGCCCTGAACAAGAAAAATAAGCAAAGACACAGGGGATGGAATAGGATTTGTTTTCTATTTCTAGTGGAAACAGATAAAAAGAATTTAACTGGCAATCGGAAGGTTTAATTTAGATATCTTGAAGATTTTACAGGTTTGCTAGCTACTAATAATTGCTACTGTTTACTATGAGCTAAATTCTTTAGGTGCATCATAGGTATGAATTTCAACATCACAAATTCAAGCGTGCAGAATATCTGATTTTCTTTATTGCTATAATTGTCAGATCTCTGATCTGAGCATCCAGCCTGCCTCATGTAGGAAACTTAATAGAGTCATTTCTGATTTTTTTTTCTCTTTTCAGTACGGTGATTTTTTTTTTTTTGTCTGTTTATACCTAGAGGGTCAGAAACCCTTCCTTCCAGATTTACTCTCTCTCCTGTCACCCAAAAGCTTACAGAGACAAGACCGGGTACAGACTGCCATGCTCTGGTCCAAACAACTTCTCCCACTTGCCCCAGGGGCTGGCTTTGTCTTCAGCTTCCCAGGATTTCTCCCTGTCCTTAACTGAGCTCTCTACCTCACAGCCTATGGGCAGTGTCCCGATTCAGAAAACTGAGCTGAAACACTCAGCTGGTCCTGGAACACTCCCTGAACTGTTCTGAATTCATGCATTTAATTTTTATTCAAATCCCATCCATTCTTTAGAGCCCCAAATATTTCTTCCTGATTCCCTCACCAGAAGGGATTTTTCTTTTTTGAATTCACAGTGTGCCCCTCTCCTATGGCCTTTATCACCTTCTGTTGACACATTCAGCTGGCAAACACTAGTACAGGTGGAACCCTTGTTGACTGCTGGCATCTGTGCGATTGGGAGGATGTTCTGATTGACTCTTGGCTGTGTCCTACTGGTTTTTTGTTTTGTCTTGTTTTTGCATTTTTAATTCCACCTCTGTCTTCTGCCCTGGATTATAATAAATTATACCCTTCCTTCTCCTACCGTAAACTCCTTGAGGAAAGAAATGTTTCAGTGTGGTAGTTCATTCAATGCCTTGCACATAGTAGGCAATCAAAAATATTTATTAAATGAATCCTTAGATAAAACTAGACTAGGCCACATTTTCTTTGGTGTAAGGATGAAAAAGCCAGAGGCATCCTTCATCATTGGCATATGAATACAGTTTACTTGCCAGCATTACTCTCTTCTGCCTACTCCCTAATGTCTCCTCAAAGTCTCATAATTTTTAATTTGAGAAAAGAACCAGTGGGGTACTTTGGTTTTAATCTGTGGGGAAAAAAATAAAATAAAATAATTCAGACTTTGTTCTTCTACCACTGACAGTTAATAATATCAACTGTCATCACACTGAGCATTTTTAAAAGGCATTTGAGAAATTTATCTTTTCCCTGATTTAACATTACATTTTAATTTCAATTCCCTCTCAGGAGGATTAAAACTCAGCAGCATTTTGTCACTTTTGTGACATTACTTTGAGATAAAAACAGAAATAGTAAATACAGCTTAAGAATGCTTGTAATTCACAAGGACCAGATCCTGAGACTTTCATAAAATGCCAGATTATTATACAGCATCGTTGTGAAAGACTTGGTTTTATTTTCATGACTATTAAGTGAAAATACAATAAAATAAAAATGAGCCTCTCCTGCCCTATTGTAGATACTGAAAGACGATTTTTTTTTAACTTCAGAACACTTAGTTTGTGAGAATAGAGAACAACACAAAACTGTTGAGATGAAGATGTTGGTTGGAGGGTTTGCCCACCTCTATCTAAGAGACTGGTGTTTACACCAGCTTTCTAGAATATAGATTCCATTTCCTGTCTTCACAGAGTTACAGATGAATACGTGAGGTACCCGTGAAATCATCTGCAAATTGTTGAAACTATGAATGTTAAATCCACCAGTCCGGAGGCCTGCTGTTCAGGCATTCACCAACTTAGCACTAACCTGGGAGTCCTCCGTGTTTATATGGTTATAATTCCTACCACCACTACTGTTTCCTTAATGACTCCCAAAACTCATGAAGGAGCTGCCAACTCCTGTGTCATCCTCAGTCTCCTGGAGCCCAGTGTTCAGAGGAGCTTTGAACTCAGAGTTTAGGATTTGATAAACTTCAGACAGCTCAATGTCCGGAAGGGGCTGGGCTCTGGATTCAAGTTTACTGTCATGAATCTCAGAGCCTGGAGCACAGCCAAATGCAGATTTTTATTCCTAACACCTGACCTACTGGACTAGACTCTCTAGTGGGTCAGCCTGGGAATCTGCATCTTAAACTCCCTCCTCCTATGACTTTTTTAATTGAAAAAAATCACGATGTTAGAGCTATCGTGTAAATTTCAGATTGCCCACAGTCCCAGAAAAATGAGTTCCCAACATGAATAGCTTTACTGACAATTTCAGTCAAGAAACCAAGGTTGCCTTCCTGAGTAGTGCCTCACCTGAGTAAAAAGCTCATGAAATTTTAAACCTGCACATAGAACAAAATTAAATTTCTGATCTCAATATAATTCACCAACATTTTTGAGGAATATTTAAATGATTCCTTTGTCTCCCAAGATCCCAAGCAAAGAAACCCATTCAGCTATTGGTTGGACTAGAAAACTCAGGATGACCCAGATGACTATGCATTCATGATGAGGTCTGAGAAGGGGGTGCCTTTGCTCAACTCTGTCAGGTTAAAATTATTCAGACTACTTCTACACAAACAGCACATCTGTAGTGAACATTCCAGTTTTATTTACTGTCAGCAGCCTTGAATGATGATTGCAATAAAAACATATACTCCTGTCTGAAACCAAATAGAAGAAGCTACTGTTTTTCACTTATCGCTGAAAGATTCTATTTTAGAGAGGAACTGAAAGCTTTTGTTTTTCAAATAGCACATTATAAACATCACTTAGAACATTACCTTATTCATTTTTGTGCAACTAATAGTTTCTTCAAGTTAGTTAGGTGATTGCTAGCAATTAATTAGTAAGGTTAACATTGTTTTTATTGATCAGCCTGACAGCAGTGATTGACAACATTAATATAATTGCTTTATTTCTCAGAAAACCTTACCATGAGAACCAAATAGTAGTAGGAAACAGTTGGGAGATAAAGAAAAATAGATTATATGCTTTAGATTGGGCCAATTACTTTAACATGCTGCCAGGGCTTTGATAACTGAATTAAGGGCAAAGGCTTTCTACCCTTAGGCAGCTAAGAGCTTGTTTTCTGTCCTTCCCCAATACCTCCATGACACTGAATCTCCACAGGGGACAGAGAAGAAGTTGGTCTATGATCTGACATAGGACCCTACATTACTCTTTCAATTATAATCACGATGAGCAAATAAAGAAATAGTTTGTGAGCAAAGTTAGAAAATTCAAAGTTCAGTGACTACATTTAACATCTTTTCTTATGAAATAAGAGATCGAAAAGGAAGGGAAGACAAGTTTGCTCCACTTTATACCCCCTCTAAAGTTCTAACACAGTTACATATATTCCCTCCTAGTTGTCATTCAGATATGGAATTAATATTGGTGATGTTACAGAATGATCCTGGACCTGGCTACAATATTTTTGCCTTAAGTTATTCTTGTTCAAAGATTACTAGGAAGAGAAGGTAAAACCTGAGGATCAGTTCCATCTGGTGACTGATCCAGAGTTCCAAGGTTTTCCCTGGGGATTTAATAGAAACCTTCAGTCCTTTGTTTCTTGACCTTCTCCTACAAAAGGACTAGTTCTTTTTTTTTTTTTTCCAAAATGACTAGTTCTTTATTGTACTCGACCTACCCTTCAATATGACTGTGTTAAACCTTTATAATTACTACAGCTGTTGAAAATTTTAAAGATCATTTTTTTTCTCATTTAAATGATTAGGAAAACAAGTATAGGTTTTGTTTGGATATTTGCTCAGGATGTTATAGCTATTCTAAAAGTTGTTCAGATACATGTTTCAAACTACTTATAATAAACATAAAATTGTAGATCCCTTTCATTAGAATTACCACTTACTGAGAACACTTTTTTAAGTTTATTTATTTATTTTGAGAGAGAGAGAGCGCGAGCATGAGTGGGGAAGGGACAGAGAGAGAGAGAGAGAAGGAGAGAGAGAGAATCCCAAGCAGGCTCTGCACTATAAGCTAGAAGCCTGATGAGGGGGTCAAATTCATGAACCGTAAGATCATGACCTGAGCCAAAATCAAGAGTCAGACACTTAACCAACTGAGCCACCCACGCATCCCAAGGCTGTTACTATTTTAATAGGGATTGCATGAAATCTATGGATTTCTTTGGGTAGTATGGACATTTTAACAATATGTGTTCTTCCAATCCATGAGCATGGACTATCTTTCCATTTGTTTGTATGGTCTTCAATTTCTTTCATCAGTGCTTTATAGTTGTCAGAGTATTGATCTTTCACCTCGGTTAAGTTTATTTCTAGGTGTTTTATTATTTTTGGTGAAATTGTAAATGGAATTGTCTTCTTAATTTTCTGCTGCTTCATTATTAGTGTATAGAAATGCAACAGATTTGTGTATATTGATTTTGTATCCTATGACCTTACTGAGTTCATTTATCAGTTCTAGTAGTTTTTTGGTGGAGTCTAGGGTTTTCTATATATAGTATGTCATCTGCAAATAGTGAAATTTTTATACAAGTTTGACTTTTTTAGATTCTACACATAAGTGAGATCATGGAGTATTTGTCTTTCTGTGTCTATTTTTTTCACTTAGCATAATGTTCTCAATATTCGTCCATGTTGTTGCATATGATGGGATTTAATTTTTTAAGGCTGAATAATATTCCTGTGCATGCATGTGTGCGTGCATGTGTGTGTGTGTGTGTGTATCACATTTTCTCCCTTCATCTGTCAGTGAACACTTGGGTTGTTTCCACATCTTGGCTATTGTCAGTAATGCTACAATGAATATGGGCATAAGATCTCTTCAAGATTCTGATTTCATTTATTTTAGATATATACTCAGAAGTGGGATTGCCGGATTGTATGGTAGTGCTCTTTGTAACTTTCTGAGAAAGCTCCATACTGTTTTCCCTAAGGCTGTACTAATTTACATTCCCACCAGTAGCGTACAGAGGTCTCCTTTTCTCCACATCCTTACTAACATTTATTATCTTTTGTCTTTTTGGTAGTAGTGATTCTAACAGGTGTGAGGTAATATCTATTGTGGTTTTGATATGAATTTCCTTGGTGATTAGTGATGTTGAGCACCTTTTCATATAGCTATTAGCCACTTGTATGTCTTTGTTTGAGAAATGTCTATTCATGTCCTTAGCCCATTTTTTAATCAAGTTGGGTTTTTTGTTTTGTTTTTTGCTATTGAGATGTTTGAGTTATATATTTTGGATATTAACCTCTTATCAGATATATGGTTTGCCAGTAGTTTTTATCATTCTGTGGGTTGCCTTTTCACTAGTTGATTGTTTCCATTGCCATGCAAAAGCTTTTTAGTTTGATACAATCCCACTTGTCTGCTTTGGTTTTGTTGCCCTTGCTTTGGGGGCCACATCTTAAAAATCATTGCCAAGACCAATGACAGATGCTCTTCCTTATGTTTTCTTTTCATAGTTTAATGGCTTCAGGTCTTACATTTAAGTCTTTAATATATGTTGAATTTATTTTTATATGTGGTGTGAAATAAAGTTCCAACTTGATTCCTCTGCATATGGATATCCAATTTTCCAACGTCATTTATTAAAGAGACTGTCCTTTCCCTATTGTGTGTTCTTGGCACTTTTGTCAAAGATCAGCTGAGTGTAGATGCCTGAATTTATTTCTGGCCACTCTGTTCTTTTCCATTGGTTTATATGTCTGTTTTTATGCTGGTACCATACAATTTTGATTACTGTAGCTTTGTAACATATTTTGAAACCCAGAAGTGCAGTGCCTCCAGCTTTCTTCTTTTTCCTCAAGGTTGCTTTGGCTACTAAAGGTCATTTGTGGTTCCATAGGAATTTTTGGATTATTTTTTCTATTTCTGTAAAAAATGCCACTAGTATTTTGATAGAGATTGCATTTACTCTTAATTGCATAGTTGTTAATTAAGCCTTTTGAGCAACAGATTCCTTTGAGTATCTGATGAATTTATACATCTTTACCCCAGAAAAATAACCATATCTATATACTTGGAGTTATATATATATATATATATATATATATATATATATATATACACATATGTATGTATAAGTACATATGTATATATATAATACATATATGTGTATATGTTATATATATATTACTACCACCCCTAATATATTAGCAGGAAGTTGCTTTAATTGCTTTGATATATTTAAATGGATCACGATTTAAGTTTCTCTCTATGGAAACAAGAGTACTAGTTGGAATTTCTCTTACATATATATGGAACAGTGAAGTCATTGGAGGAAAACCCTATGTTTTTAGTCTCAAGAGTTTGCTTTATCACTGAAGACCTAAAAGGCTCTCTATGTAAATTAAACTAATTTATAAAGAGTCTGAAGATGATGTTGAATATATCATTCATTGTAATTAATAAAGAATTTTTAACCAAAGAAAAGTTCCTCTTGATTGTGAAAAGTTTTAAACTTCAAATGCAAGTTTGTAACTTTTCCTTAGAAAAAGAAATATACCATAGATATACTTTTGATTCAAATTGCTTTTATCCTAATGCACAAACAAGTTTTACATTGTTGTATTTTCATGTTTTTTTTTATTGGGCCTTAGTGTATGTAGAAAACTCTTATTGCGATACCTTAACCTAATAAGAAATTTTTTTAAGGTAATGACTGTCACAGAGCCTTTTTCTCCAATTCAGAGCCTTCCCTGATAATTCATCTAGTCTGGATTCTCTGTAATTATGTGGCATTTATATTCTCTCTTCAATGTACTCATATTACTTTTATGTCAATTGCCAGAATTCTTTCGGGCAAAATAAGTTGGGCCTACGTTTTCCTTTGCTGCGCCCCTAATAATTGTTTGAAGAGTACCGTGAAGGCTCTTTTTTAATTCCTCTCACTTTGAGGTGAGCCTTTATAAAGGTGGACATAATGCAGAAAGCAGTGACTTGCGCTGAGAATGACATTGTTTCATAAAAATGTCAGTGATTATTAATTCATAGAAGATTTGTGAGGCAAGTGGAAAGACCTGATAAGCCTCATTTCCTTGACCATATTCATTTTTCACCCTGGAAAATAAATTTTGCTAATCACTGTCTAAAATTGCATTTGCCTTTTACCCATGTTCATTTTAATTAGTTCAAGTTTGTGGGATGTAAAAATGTTTTCCTATTCATCAAGATGTTACTAGAATAATGCTGTCCAGAATCCTAGGCATTCCTGAGAAAACGTGCTTCTTTGTAATATTAAAGAACCCTTCTAAGGGCACTTTCCCAAATATGTGTACCAAAAGTCCAAAAATATGTAATTCCAAAGAAAATAACTTATTTTTAAATCTCTCATCCTTGAAAATCCAGGAATTCTAAGGAATAATTACATTAACCTACACTGCACTCTACATTTTCTCAAGTAAACCTCCAAGAACACAGAGTGCTGTTTTAAAACAGTACTGCGCTAACCTGAAAGGCTGTTAAACTGCAAATAATATTACTTTCCAATACCAAATTCTCACAACTTGCTTTCAAATGCTGGGGATATCCTCTGAGGCTCCTCTGTGCATCCAAAGGTCAAGGAACTGACATTTCAGTATCAGCAACATAACTTCGGAACCTAGGAGAAAGATAAACACAGTGAGTCACTTGTCCAATCTTGACAAGTAATATGACTCGTGCAATGTGAGACCTCCCAAATGAAAACAACAGATGTTAGTATCTGCTTTGGGTAAGAGATCCTGGCAGGTCATAGCCAGAATCAGAGTGAGCATCTTGAACTCCCTTAAAAAAAAAAAGAGCTATCAGGTTAAGAGGATCTAAATCCAGGAATTATATATGCCCACAGAATTCATATCACGAACTCTGAGAATGGACAGAATTAAATGCCAGTCTTTGGAGACATTTTTCTGAACCACAGATATATTTGTGCCAGTCAGTGCTGCAATTGACTTTTAAGTGGATTTGAACCAAAAGTGGAGAAGATTTTTTTAATGAAGGCTTTTAGGAGGGTTTACATTTAACTTAATAATAAATAATAAAACTTTCTCCCAAACCTTGCTGAAGTGGTCATTTAAAATACATATCCATTCAAATACTTCTTTCTAAAACAAGACTTTTTAAACAGGCTCTGATAAATTCTAAGCTTTTCTAGATCAAAGAGTTTAACTAACTCATCTTTCCCTCATAGCACCAGGCAAAATAACTTTTCCAAAGTGGTGCTCAATTCCTATTTGTTGAATAAAGAGTGTTTTAACATATTATTCCCTTTGAAAAATCCATAAGAGATCCCAAACCCATACTTGTTCTACTCAAGTCAAAACTGTCCGTCAGTATTATTTTCCACCACACTCCCTTACTGTTGTGGGACTTGTTTCTTCATGGAATTCTTGCTACTGTGGTTGTGCTGTCACTTTCTCTTTGTCTTCTCACTCCTTGCCACCATCAAGCCCTGACACTTCTCCTACTGCTTAGCCTACAAAGCTCTCTGTATGATTGTTTCCCCCTTTTGAGTCTGGTAATTCTCATGTATATCCTCTCTAATTACCGAATGTGTGTTAGACTTGAGTTACAGTCAGAGGGTAAGGACCAGGTCTTCTTGGGTCTCTTTCCCCTCAGGTTCCAGACTAGAGTGAAGAATGAGTGTGAATATTCATATGAATGAATATGAATAAGGATATAATGGTATCCTGAAGACTGGCTTAAGAGATTTTCATGAAGCCAGGATAGCCCAGTTAACTTGAACATTCAGTTCACTTCCATTGACTAATAGATCAGGCTTGGATTTAGGCTCAGTTCATCAGGGATACTCCAGACCCTCTATAAACGGGACAGATATGTAGAAATATTGCTAACTTTCAATAATATATGGCCACAAGCCCACAGAATTCAAGCTTTTGTGTTCATAAAAATTCTACATTAATGCTAATCTCTCTCTCTTTCTCTGATTAAAAATAAATTGTGCCAATCTTTGTATTGTAAGAGTGAGTTCAGATGGATGTGTACAAATATCTTTCAAAAATTATTGGAGAATGTATGCAATTCTTTTCAGAGGATGAGTTTTGCATTGTTGAGATGTCCATATTCTATTTTAAAACTGTCTTGTTTGAAGATCTTCCAAAGAACTTAGGAGGAAGAGAGAAGAATTATACAAAGTTTTCTTTTCCTACTGACTCATTGCATTAAGAGCTCCACATAGCAGGAGAGTGAGCCAGTTTCCCTCAAATCCAGAGGTTTCTGACATTACCATTTGCTAAAGGGAGTCAACTAGACAAAATGGATCACCATCCCTACAGGAGGATAAGGGCTGATAATTTATATGCACTGAATAGATAAGAAAGGCAAAGGAAAACCAGAAAGAAAGAGTGAGGGAGAAAAGGAAAAAGAGATAAAAGATACAAATAACATATGTGAACTAGAAACTAGCTCTAAATTGACACTAATATATAACTCTACATGGAGGCTTTGTATCTCTTCAACTGATACAGAATAGGATCCAGTCCTCACTACAAACCTGCTGTAAACTCAAATTTTCTCAAGTTATTTCAAACCCTGGATTTTTTTTTTTTTTTTTTTTTTTTTTTTTTTTTTTTAACGTTTATTTATTTTTGGGACAGAGAGAGACAGAGCATGAATGGGGGAGGGGCAGAGAGAGAGGGAGACACAGAATTGGAAACAGGCTCCAGGCTCCGAGCCATCAGCCCAGAGCCTGACGCGGGGCTCGAACTCACGGACCGCGAGATCGTGACCTGGCTGAAGTCGGACGCTTAACCGACTGCGCCACCCAGGCGCCCCTCAAACCCTGGATTTTAACATACCATTCCCTTGATGAGAAACCCACAAGAGACCCCAACTCCATGCCTATCCTATTCAAGTCAAAACTCTCTTTCAGTTTTCTTTTTCACCACTCTTCCCTACTATTATAGGATTTGTTCACGTATGGAGTTCTTGCCACTGGGATTGTGCTCTCTCTTTCCCATAATTTGTTCCCATTATTTTTTGAACTACTAAGGTGTTCTAAATGCTGCTATTTCAGCGAATGAAAGAAAGTCTCTATCCTCATGGGATTTATATTCCAGTGAATGACCAGAATCTAAATATCAGTCAATATAGTAATATTCATTAATTGAGTAATTTCTTGGTGTTAGATGATTGTATGTCATTTCTGAGTTAATACTCAAAATAACTCTAAGAAGTAGAGATATCATTGTCCTTATTTTTACAGAGACATAAAAAAGATGAAATTAAGAGAGAGCTAAATAAGTTGTGCAGTGTCACATACCTAAGAAAAAGTGGCACTTGGATTTGAACTCAAATTCCCCTGACTGCTAAGCAGGACAGCCCAGACAGACTTTAAATACCAGAGTGCTAGCCTAAGTGATCAAGATTTTATTGTACTTTATACATGTTGTGTGTTATGAAAAATATAAACTAAGAAAGATATAACTTTATATATGAAATTAATTTTATAACATCAGTTTTATTTCATGTAGAGCCATTGGGATCATAAATGACAAGGTATTAGTTTTCATGTTGAACCCTTTAACTATTAAACTAATGCACCTTTGCAGCTTCCTGCAGTGTTCCCAGTCGTCTATAAGGATAGCATTTTGCTTGCCTACAAAGTATACTTTTAAAACATTTCTAAAAATTTTCAAATGGACAGTATAATAGTGATGGAAAAAGACTGTTCAGTACTCTCTTCCCTCAGAGTTCCCTGCTTTGGCTTCCCTGTTGATTTTTAGCCATCAACTTTCAGAGGTATCTGAGCCTTGGTTCAGGGAACCCACTGACTGTGGCAAATGGAGCTCTCAGCAGTGCTGGGACTTGCTACCAAGCAGGAGGCTGGCAGCTGTAAACACCATCATTTCAGAAGTTTCCAGAAATAAGTGCTGTTCTCCAGAATGCTGGGATTCTTACACATAGACAAGTGTTTAGCTGCCTGAGAAATATTAATGAGAATTTTGCAAGGGAGCAGGGGAGGCCAAACTTCAGGGTCTTTTTAACTCTCAGCTCCCAGGACCCACTTACATTTCCTACAAGCTCTGTGGGGAAATGAAAGACACAGGGAACCAGACAATAAGACCTGCTGAGGACTTGCAGCATACAGAACATTGTACTACAAACATAAGAAAAACAATATGCATTGTCTCTGCCCCTGAGGATTTTATATTCTAAAGGAGGAAGGGAAAATATTTTGAAATACCCAACTCAGTCAACAAGTCATACGCTTAATTAGAGCCTATGTAACCACTGGAGAAATGTTTAACTACAGCATTGTCCCTCCCTGACAGTTTCTCTCCAGAAGCCACATAATATCATAGGTGAAAGTATGAACTCCATAACCAGACTGCCTGGGTTACAGTCCTTACCCTGCAACTTTCCAGTCGTGTGACCTCAGCTTGGTTGTATAATCTGTTGTACCACAGTTTCCTTATAAGATGGGAATAATAATACTATTTGCCTTGTAGCATTGTTGTATTAAGTGAGTTAATGTATAGAAAGTACTTGTAACAGTATTTGACTAAGGTAAGAGCTATAGTAAGTGCTGCTTCTAGCTAGTGTCACATCCTGTTTGTTTTTGTTTTGTTTTTAAATTTTTTTTAATGTTTATTTTTGAGAGAGAGAGAGAGAGCGTGTGCGCGTGGGATGGGGGGGGGAGAGAGAGAGAGAGAGAGAGAGACAGAGACAGAGACAGAGACAGACAGAATCCGAAGCAGGCTCCAGACTCTGAGCTGCCAGCACAGAGCCCGATGTGGGGCTCAAACCCACAAACCATGAGATCATGATCCAAGCTGAAGTCGGACGCTTAACCAACTGAGCCACCCAGGCGCCCCCCCCCCCATCCTGTTTGTTTTTAACACACAGTTGAAGATTGAGTTGTTTCTCTATTCTAATAGTATTAATAATAATTCCTCACCTATAGTGAATGCTTAATGTGAAAATGGGACATGTCCTATCTCATTTAATTCTCATTAACAATTGTCTGAAATAGACACAGTTTGGGGTGTCTGGGTGGCTCAGTTGGTTAAACATCTGACTTGGGCTCAGGTCATGATCTCGCGGCCTGTGAGTTCAAGCTTTGTGTCAGACCCTGTGCTGACAGCTCCGAGCCTGGAGCCTGCTTTGGATTCTGTGTCTCCCTCTCTCTCTGTACTTCCCCCACTCACTGTCTCTCAAAAATGAATAAACGTTAAAAAAAAAACATAAACAAATCATAAAATATTCTTTAAAAAAGATACAATTTTAAACTTCATTTGAATACAAAAAAAACAAGGCTGAGACAAGTTTAATGACTTCTCAGTCTCCAACCTGACCTTTTGGAATGCATTTTCTATTATGACCTCTTGCTTCCTCCCCTCAACCATGAAAGAATGTCAGGGAGAATATTCTTGTGTTTGATATGGGTGATGATACTGAAAGAAATTTGGTAAGTTGGTAGACAAAGGAATTTAACAGCTCTCTAAATCTTACAATTAAAAGCGATCAAAGTACAGATATAGCAGTAGAGTTTTGCTGCCCCTGAATTTCCTTTAAGAATCTGAACCACACGTTGGAAGTCCACTCAGATTATGTTTCCCATTTCTGAATTTCCTTTCACTAATATTTATTATAAGAGGAGAGATTAATTCAAAAGGCAGCATTTCTGAGACCACAGTTACTAGAATTTTAGTGAGGTTTTGATCAGAAAAATATGAAGCCTGATGGAGCTTACAGTTGACGTGAGCAAGAGAGAGAAAAAGGAACCGTGTTCTGGGGATAGACACTCTGGGCTACATTAGAGCAACAGGTGGCCCCTACAATTGATGACTACATCCTCCATGATCAACCCAACCTAGTTTTAAAATATCTAAATTGAGAAAAGAGCTAGTGATGCTCCAGGAGGCATCAAGGTAATGCTGAAGTTTTAGTCCTTTAGGGAAGAAAAAAAAAAGTAATAGGTTTATTAAAATTGCCTGTGTATTATGCTATGAAAACTTGTACAAGGATGCACAGATGGGCTTCAATTTGGACAACTCTGTTGCTGCATATTAAAGGCCTTTGATTTTAATATCCAATAATGAATAAAACTACTGGTGGGTGTCCTCCTGAGTCATAATGTAATCAGAGGAGAATGGCTAAGTCTGGCTCTCATTTCTTTTTTCTATTGAATATTTGCTCTCAGCCAGATGCACCTATACTGAGAACACAACAACAAATCATTGTATATGTAGTGGAGGAAACCAGGGGGATTTTGTCAGAAGGGAAATAAGAACTGATTAGAGTCCAGTAAAAATATGGTTTTGAAATTATTGAGTTTTCTAGAAGAGATCAACTCTAGGTATCCATGATCCTCCAAGTAAGCCAAACTTCACTGCAAAAAAACAAAACAAAAAAACAAAACAGCTTATTTAGAACTGCCACCTCCACTCTCTATCAAGGCCCAGCTCCATGCTGATCATAGGTAACTCTAAATGTAGACCTTAGCACTAGGACTTAGCACTACCTACCTAACTTCTAAAGTGCCTTATCACTGGCTGCTGATTATCTAGACTGGTGATACCTGAGTTAAGGCTTCTCCTTATGATACTGAAAACACTGTTCCCTGAATTGTGGGCAAGATTTCTATGTGCTCTGTATCCTGTACCTTTCTCACTTGGCAAACTGTATTGTCTTGGTTGATTTGGGTTGAAGCCAAATTCTGCTTCTTTTATATTTCTTCCTGTCCTCAAATAAAACCATTGTGTGGCTCCAATTTTTCACTCTTTCTTCTGTGCATATTCTTTTCAACGTGGTTTTACAGTTCCTCCCTTTAGATGTGGAGTTTATATCTCTACCCTTTGACTTGACCTGACTGCCAATAAAATGTGAAAGAAGCAAATGTGTAGAATGCCAGCTCTGAGCCTAGTCCCAAGAGGTCGTGGACACTTTGGCCTTTTCTGTTGCTCCTCTGCCTTCATGATAAGAACAAGAACAGGCTAGCCTACTGCAAAATGAGAGACACCACATGGAGCATAGCCAAGTGAACTCAGTTGTCCCACCCAAGGTTCCAAAAAGGGTCTAACCCAAATCAGCAAAATCGCTTCGCTGACTCAAAGCTGACATAATTGAGTACCACTGATTAGCAGAACCACCCAGCTATCCTGATAACTCTTGGGGAAGGAGGGAATAATAGTTGTTTTAAGCCACTAAGTTTTGGGGTAGTTTGTTACATGGCAATATCTAATATTAATACACCACCATGGCTTATCCCAATTCTGAGTTCTGACATGCAATCTGATGTGCTTGAAGATGAGCTAGTATCTTCAGCTCGTAGCACAATATCTGACACTCAGTGCTTCTCATGGGATAAATAATGAATGATATCTTGCAACTCACATCAGTGAACATTTGGATTGCTCTCTAATTTGCAATCAGATCTAAATTTATCTTTCTTATTAATCAATATCCTCTATTTTGAATGGTGTCTTTTTTGTATTCACAATTTGTTGTCCTTTTGGTTTCTGTTTCATTTTCACTTAGAAATGAATAATAAATTTGAGAGATTAATAACGTTTAGTATTTTTTTTTTGGTAGAGGACTTTAGAAAGTAAAAGGAACCAGGTGAAGAGAAGGACAAATAATCTAAAATCAAATGAGAATGGAAGGTTTGTCTTGATCTTATGAATTTCATGATGAAATTCTGATTCACAAAACAATTATTAGGAGTTTTATTGCATAACAACAAATCCTTATATTTTTGTTGATTTGATTTCAAATAGTTGCTGCCTGTCCTCCATTTTATACATTATATTATCTTCTGATTTTTCTTAAAACTTCATTCAGAAGCCCAGGCATTAAAAGTAACTATAAATCTTTTTCATTTGGTGACTAGGTCTCTCTGCTTAGTAGAATTCAGGATATAGCTATATTTTCTCCCATCTCCTAAAAATCTGAGATCTTCAACAAAGGAACCACTATTTTTTATGATTTCCAACAGTATTCACTCATACAATGTGCATAGACATTGCTTCCTTGGGCATGAAGTCCTCAGAAGAGAATACTCTACAGATGTGATGAATTTAGGACTGGATATATACCCCCATTTTTTTTTTGTATTCCTTCTCCTCTGGGGTAAAATCCATCAAATCCCAATATTAACTTTATGCAGCAAGGCAATGAGCACTTTTGGATTGCTTGCCCCCTCTCTTCACCAAAAGCAGTAATACAATGTTAGCCTTAGAAAGCTGTTGTGCTTAGTAGAGATGAGGATATTGTTCTCGTGGCATGGCTGAGGGCTGGCTGCTTGTTTCCCCTTTCTACAGAGACGAGTGATATTACAAATCAAAATGGGTAACTCAGAAAGGGAAGAAGGAAAAAGAAGTAGCCTATGTTGTTCTTTAATTACCACATTAGACTACAGCCATTTAAGGTTTGGCACTTGATTGCATTCCTGGTCTCTTGAGGTGCAGGAACATTTCCCATCATGGCCTGGCTGTTGATGCAAAGATGCTGTGAAAGCCTTGTTCTTGTCTCATTCTTTCTCTGCCTCATTAACTTGTTCATTTTAATGATTATATCTTTGTAAAATCTAACATTTTATTATCAAATGCTCCATTCTTAAATTAAGCATTAAAAAATGGAAAGGGAAGGTTGATCATCATACAATGATTCCACTTCATTATTTTGGGGGTGTAGAGGGGGTCATGCATCCCTGTGTCCTTACTATCTATTAATATAACTCCATTTGTCCCTGTATTCAAAACACATTTTTTGAGCTCTTTTAGTTTCCAAAGCCCTGGAGAGAGGCTTTGAGGGAAATAAAGAGAAACTTTGATCCTTCCTTAGAAGAGCATGTATCTCTTTCCTTAGAAGGGACTAATTTTGAGGAAATCCTGATGAAGAAAGGTAACACACACGAATATAAGGGAAAAAAGACTTAAGGGCCTGGAAGACTGGGAGTAGACACAGGAAAGGAAAATGATATTAGGGCTATTTACCAGGGCTTACCACCAACAATTTGTTAACTCTGTATTTATGCACTTTTCTCTAGATCTATTATATTTGCAATTAAAAATATCAATAAAATGGAAGCATACTGCTAATACTTCTAAAGGAGAGACATGGGGGATAGTTACCAAAAAATGATTAGATTCTCTTAGGAAACTAAGGACAGTTATTTTTATAAAGACAATTAAATTTGTACTTCATTTCAGTATAAATTAGACCCATGGTGAGATTAGAAGATATTCAGGTTTGAATTTATTATTCTGTATCCAAAATGAAAATATGGCCTGTGTATAGGTGTCATAAATTAGCTTTATCTTATACCCTTACTCTGAATGTATGTGTCATCCAAGTTAACAGATATTTGACCAATTAAAATATTCTGGTTTGCTTTATATGCTTCCCTATCCTATACAATCGATCTTTTTCATCAAAATCCAGGTCTTTACAATATCCATGAAAATTCAATCTGCATAATTCCAATATATCTGGATTATTTTTTAAAATATTTATTTAGTTTTGAGAGAGAGAGAGCACAAGTGGGAGAGAGGCAGAGAGAGAAAGAGGGAGACACAGAATCTGAAGCAGGCTTCAGGCTCCAATCTGTCAGCACAGAACCTGATGTGGGGCTCAAACCCAGAAACTGTGAGATAATGACCTGAGCTGAAGTTGGAAACTTAACCAACTGAGCCACCCAGACTCCCCACTATCTAGATTATTTTAAATTTTTTTATTTGTATCAATCATTCACTCTTCCTATGACTATTTTATCAGCACTTATTAAGTTATTCAATAAATATTCAGTGCTTACTATGTGCTACATTTTACTGTAGGTGTTGAGGATTATAGCAATAAACAAAATACAAAGTTTCCTGTCTTCATGGAATTTAAATTATAGGATAGGAGACATACAATAGAAAGAAGACAGAAAAGTAGATAGTACATCAGATGACAATGTGAACTGTGGAGATATATAAAGTAAAATAGAGGGGATAGGGAATGTAGAAGCTTCTAGGTCCTGGAACCAGCCTTGTGTTTGGGTAGGAATGACAGTGAGTTCAGTGCCCCTAGCAGAGAGAGGAAGAAGTAGGAAATGAATGCAAAGGTATAGAGAGGAACCCTGCCCTCTAGGGCCTTATTGACCATTGAAAGGCTTCAGCTTTTACTCTTCTTAACGTGAGAAACCATTGGAAGAATTTAAGTCAAGTTGTAACATACTTGTTTTTTTAATTGATTACTTCATTTTTTAATTTACATCCAAGTTAGTTAGCATATAGTGCAACAATGATTTCAGGAGTAGATTCCTTAATGTCCCTTACCCATTTAGCCCACCCCCCAGCCACAACCCCTCCAGCAACCCTCTGTTTGTTCTCTATATTTAAGAGTCTCTTCTGTTTTGTCCCCCTCCCTGTTTTTATATTATTTTTGTTTCCCTTCCCTTATGTTCATCTGTTTTGTCTCTTAAAGTCCTCATATGAGTGAAGTCATATGATATTTGTCTTTCTCTGACTTACTAATTTCACTTAGCATAATACCCTCTAGTTCCATCCACGTAGTTGCAAATGGCAAGATTTCATTCTTTTTGATTGCTGAGTAATACTCCATTGTATATATATACCACATTTTCTTTATCCATTCATCCATTGATGGACATTTGGGCTCTTTCCATACTTTGGCTATTGTTGATAGTGCTGCTATAAACATTGGGGTGCATGTGCCCCTTCGAAACAGCACACCTGTATCCCTTGGATAAATACCTAGTAGTGCAATTCCTGGGTTGTAGGGTAGTTCAATTATTAATTTTTTGGGGAACCATACTGTTTTCTAGAGTGGCTGCACCAGTTTTCATTCCCACCAGCAGTGCAAAAGAGATCCTCTTTCTCTGCATCCTCGCCAACATCTAAGTTGTAACCTGCTTAACCTACATTTTAACTGATTTTAATTTTTTAAAGTTTATTTATTTTGAGAGAAAGAGAGAGAGAGAGCATGAGCAGGGAGAGGCAGAGAGAGAAGGAGAGAGAGAGAAAGAATCCCAAGCAAACTCTGCACTGTCAACACAGAGCCCGATTCAGGCTCATTTCATGAAACGTGAGATCATGACCTGACCTGGAATCAAGACCTGACTGAGCTAGCCAGGAACCCGTAGATTTTAAATTTTTAAAAGGTTTCTGTGTTAAGAATAGATTGAAGAGGTCCAATAGTAGAAGTAATCAGAGCTACTATTGCAGTAAGCTAATCAAAAGTCGACATTGGCTTGGACCAGACTGTAACAGTGGAAATGGCCAGATTCTGAATGTATTTTGAAGGTTGAATCATCCATATAACTTGCTGACTGATTGGATATGAGGGACGAGAAAAAGAGAATTCTGAGTGGACTCCATGGTTTGTGGCCTGAGCAACCAGAAGGATGGCGTTGCTTTTTACTGAGATGGGAAAGGCTACAGAAAGCAGGCTTGAGGGTGAGAGCCAGGAGTTGGGTAATGGATGTGTTATATTTGAGATGTCTCACACACATACAAGTAGAGATGGTAACTATACAGTTGAACAATTGAGTCTGGAGCTTAGGGAGATAATTTCTGACCAGAAATATAAATCTAAGAGTCATCAGCATATGGATGGCTTTTAAGTCCAGCAGAAGAACCAGAAGTATATAGGAAACCACTGTAGACAAAGAGAGGATGATATCCCAGGGCAAAACTCTGGAGAATGGAAATGCTGACAGATCCAAGAGTTGAAGAAAAATCAGCAAAAGTGATTAAAAAGGTGTAGTCAGGGTAATTGTAGGAGTTGAGATATGCTGTCTTGTATTTGAGCAGGGTGGCTCACTGTGTAAGTATTTTTAGTGAAAGATTTCGTTAGATTTATTTGAAATAGAATATACAGTGAAAATTATAAACCTTTATGCTTTTTGAATCTTTACTTTTTTTAATGCACTGCAACACCATAGCTAAGGTAGACACCTCTATGTACCCTTCTGCTTCCCTTCCATTATCTATCCCTTCAGAAGTCACCACCACTCCTTTGAAGTTAATGCTTTTAATTATCATGTATATTTTCATATGTAAATATATGTAAATAATTTTTTGCATTATACATGTGTGTATTCTCTAGGAGCCAAGAACAGGCAGGTGGCCCCAAAATGTACCATTTTGGCATATTGATTTATTTTATTTTATTTTATTAATTTTGTTTCAAATTTTTTCAGATTTTGTTTCAAATCTAGTTAGTTAACATGTAATAACATAATAACATATATGGTAAAATTGGTTTCAGTTATAGAATTTAGAGATTCTTCACTTCTGTGTAACATCCAGCACTCAGGACAACAAGTACCCACCGTAATACCCATCACCCATTTAACCCAATCCCACACCCACCTCCCTTCCAGCAACCCTCAGTTTGTTCTCTATAGTTAAGAGTGTCTTATGGTTTGCTTCCCCGTTTTCCCCTTCCTGTATATTCATCTGGTTTGTTTCTTAAATTCTCTATATAAGTGAACTCATATTGTATTTGTTTTTCTAGGACTTACTTCACTTAGCCTAATACTCTCTAGCTCAATCCACATTGTTGCAAATGGCAAGATTTCATTCTTTTTGATGACTGAGTAATATTCCATCGTGTATATGTCCCATATCTTCTTAATCCACTCATCAGTACATGGATGTTTGGGCTTTTTCCATAATCTGGCTATTGTTGATAATGTTGCTGTAAACATCGGGGTGCATGTGCCCCTTAGAATCACTATTTTTGTATCCTTTAGATAAATACATAGTGGAAAAATTGCTGGGTTGTGGGATAGTTCTATTTTTAACTTTTTGAGGAAACTTCATACTGTTTTCTGGAGTGGCTGCACCAGTTTGTATTTCTACCAACAGTATAAGAGGGTTCCCCTTTCTCCACATCCTCGCCAACATCTGTTGTTTCCTGTGTTGTTAATTTTAGCCATTCGGACAGGTATGAGGTGGTATCTCACTATGGTTTTGATTTGTATTTCCCTGATGATGAGTGATGTTGATCACTTTTTCATGTGTCTGTTAGCCATCTGGATGTCTTCTTTGGAAAAATGTCTATTCATGTCTTCTGCCCATTTCTTTACTGGATTGTTTTGGGGGTACTGAGTTTGATAAGTTCTTTATAGATTTGTGATACTAACCTTTTATCTGATAATGTCATTTGCAAATACCTTCTCCCATTCCATAGGCTGTCTTTTAGTTTTGTTGATTATTTCCTTCACAGAAGCTTTTTATCTTGATGAAGTCCCAATAGTTCATTTTTGATGTTGTTTCCCTTGCTTATTGATTATTTTAAATAAAGGTTACCTAAGAGACAACCTGTGTAAGAAGAACACTAAGGTCCTCCTCTGTTTCCCTAAAAGGAGGAAATAGATTTCCTTTGTGAAAGGTACCCTCCCTGTACCAGAAGGTAAAGAGCCATCCTGATCACCAGAGATAGAAAATTTAGAGCTGAAAGGCTGTATAAACAAACCTGGTTACTTTTTACATTTTTTTTAACGTTTATTTACTTTTTGAGAGACAGAGTGTGAGCGGAGGAAGGTCAGAGAGAGAGGGAGTCACAGAATCCAAGCAGGCTCCAGGCTCTGAGCTGTCAGCGCAGAGCCCAATGTAGGGCTCAAACTCATGAACCGTGAGATAATGACCTGAACCGAAGTCAGACAGACACTTAACTGACTGAGACACCTAGGTGCCCCGTAAACTTGGTTACTTTTTACTAATTTACTACCCCAGCCAAGATTCTGTTTAGCATTCCTTACTAGTTGAAGCTCCCAATGTTAAGTTCCTTTTGTCTTGTCAATTCCTCACAGATTTGTTTGTCTCTTTGTATAGAGCATAAATACTACCTGCCTTGGTCACTTCTCTAAGTCTTAATTTTATTATTGAACCTCTTTGTGTACATAACAAAACTTTGATTTCTTTCCTCTTGTTAATGTGTCTCATGTCAATTTAAATCTTAGTCCAGGTGGAAGACCTTGCGAATAGAAGCAGAATTTTCCTTCCCTTCAATACATACTATATATATTATTTAATATTTGTGTGTGTATATATATATATTATTTACATATAAATATTTATATATAAATGAAATATAATATATTTTCCAAGATTTTAAGCTTTTTTGCACAACTTGTACATTGCCTTCTATGACTCTTGATTTGTGTTTGCTTAGGAGCATATTTTAAAAATATTGTTACATGTAGTTTTAGGTCGTTTTAAAAAATGCTGCACCACATTCCATTGTAAGAAGGTATTTCAGCATATTCTTCTAAACATTTTATGCAGGGCATTTAGGGCTATTTGCAGTTTTTGCTATGTTCAACAATGGTACTGCAAATATTCACATACTGTCTTTTTCTTTAATTTTTTTAAATGTTTATCTATTTTTGAGAGAGAGAGAGAGAGAGAGAGAGAGTGTGAGGGCAGAGAGAGAGGGAGACACAGAACTGGAAGTGGGCTCCAGGCTCCAGGCTGTCAGCACAGAGCCCAACATGGGGCTCAAACTCACGAACTGTGAGATCATGACCTCAGCCAAAGTCAGAGGCTTAGCCAACTGAGCCACCCAGGCACCCCTCACAAACTGTCTTTAATATACCAATGTATGTAGTTTTCTCTAGCATATTAATCCAGAGGTGGAATTGCTGGTCATATAGTATGTGCGTTTTCATCCTATTAATATCACTAAATCCTCTTCAAAGTGATTGTGTCAATTTATACTGCTACTAGCAGTGAATGTAAGATCCCTTTGCTGGACTCCTTGGCAATCCTTAAATCTGATAGGACCTAATGACATCTCGTTGTTTTAATGTTTTTTTGTTTTGTTTAGTTTTTAATTCACCTTTTCAAAAGTTTGTTGACCTTATGGGTCTCCTCCTTTGTGAATTGACCTGGTCATATCTTTGCCATGTTGTGATTTTGTTTGTTAATGCTTTACATGTAGGAAAATTCATATTAAATTCTGGTTTTTGTTTTTCTTGAAAAGCAAGATCTGGAAGTAGTCACCAACTTTTTCATAAGGCAAGAGTTGACAAGAAATCTTGAGCTGGAGCCTACAGTGTTTGGTTTACCAGTCTAAAATACTCTAAATCCTATTATAAGTAGTCTGCTTTATTCATGTATTTTATCCGTCTGACTCCTAGAAGCATTAGAATTGAGGATCCTGTCCTAGAAACCACCTGAATCAGGTTAGGAATCCAGGACTCACCTGGGTTTCTTTTGACAATATTGTTGTTTTTTTTTTCTTTTCTCTTAATTTTTTTTTTTATAATTTACATCCAAATTAGTTAGCATATAGTGCAACAATGATTTCAGGAGTGGATTCCTTAGTGCCCCTTACTCGTTTAGCCAATCCCCCTTCCCACAACCCCTCCAGTAATCCTCAGTTTGTTCTCCATATTTATGAGTCTCTTATGTTTTGTTCCCCTCCCTGTTTTGGTATTATTTTTGTTTCCCTTCCCTTATGTTCATCTGTTTTGTCTCTTAAATTCCTCATATGAGTGAAGTCATATGATATCTGTCTTTCTCTGACTAATTTTACTTAGCATAATACCCTCCAGTTCCATCCACGTAGTTGCAAATGGCAAGATTTCATTCTTTTTGATTGCTGAGTAATACTCCATCGTATATATATACCACATCTTCTTTATCAATTCATCCATCGATGGACATTTGGGCTCTTTCCATATTTTGGCTATTGTTGATAGTGCTGCTATAAACATGGGGGTGCAAGTGTCCCTTCGAAATAGCACACCTGTATCCCGTGGATAAATGCCTAGTAGTGTAATGGCTGGGTCGTAGGGTAGTTCTATTTTTAGTTTTTTGAGGAACTTCCATACTGTTTTCCAGAATGGCTGCACCAGCTTGCATTCCCAGAGGATATTGTTTAACAAGATTAAACACTTGTTTAAATGACACACAAATGAATGCTATTCTTAAAAAACAAACCAACAGAAAACCTTAAATTTATTTTATAGACATATCCCTGCTTTAAGTAATTCCAAAACATGAAAGTCCAGACTTAAGAGCAGATTGTGATCATTCTCTCTGTTCTAAATACTTCTATAGGTGGATTTTAAAATTTGCCAAAACTCACTATGGGATTTCTTCTACAAAGCAACCCCATCTAACACACTTACAACATAGTTTATTATCCAGCCAACATATACTTAATAACCTATCATTATAGTCCACTTTCTAAAAACACCTACTATATAAAGGGAGTTACATGTACATTTTGTGACAGCATTTTCAGCTGATTAAAAACATAATAATACATTCATTAGCACCTGCCTTACTCACAGATTAGAGTGATGGCAACCCTGGAAAAAATAATAGAAAACTTGGAAATAAGAGGGAGTGAGGCGTTTTGAGTGGTGATTGACAAGTGAGATATTCTGGGGCATTTCTTCACCGATGAGGATCCGGGATGCAAGGCTGATCCGAAGGAAGTGAATTATTTCCCTGGGGCACCATGTCTGCTCTTGTGGTAGCTGCTACCACATGAATATTAATGTCTGTTTCGGGTAGCATAGCCTCAATGACTTCACTCACTTGAGGCATGGATAATGCAGAAAAACAAGGTTATAATACATTATTATTCCCAATGTTCCTTATACAAACTAAACTTTAAAAGCGAATCTAACTGAACTGATTTTTACTTTGATGTTATGTTGTGATATTATTACGTAGTATTATATTATCAGAGCAAAGTATGAAAACAAGCCAACCTCCTAAGTTCAAATTGAATACTGTTATCATTTATTTCTTCAACAAATATTTATCAAGCACCTACTATGTGCTAGGAGCTAGAAATAAGACCACCAAAAATCTCTGCTTCATAGAGCTTATCCTGTGGTTGTTCAGCTCATATTTCATATAGCCCTGCCCATGCATGTGTATTCAGATATATCCTCAGCTACTGCTTACCAGTGCATTTCCACTCTTCATGGAAGCTTCATGTTCTGTCTGTCTTCTGTACTATTACTTTTTTGTGAACCAGTCCTAGGTGGTGGCAGAATTTGAGGCTTGACAGAAAGGGTGGGGAAACATTCTCTAAAAGTGGTGCCATTTTAAAAGGTACAGAACAAAAGTGATATAGGCCCATTTCCTATATTACTCCAAATATTTATACTTTATATAGACTTCAGAAAGACATGCTATGTTTACATTTTTAATACACTTTTCCTCTGCTGTGGTGCCTGGGTGGCTCAGTCAGTTAAACTTCCGACTCTTGACTTCGGCTCAGGTCATGATCTCACAGTTTGTGGAATCAAGCTCCATGTTATTGGGATTCTCTGTCCCTCTCTCTGCCCTTCTCCCCTGCTGTGCTTGCTTTCTCTCTCTCTGTCTCAAAAGAAGTAAATTAAATTAAAAAATACATTTTTCCTCTGCTGAGCCAAGGCTGTTGTAGGGCAATAGCTTGATCTTCATCTGATCAACAGTTATACTGAAAGTTAGTAGAAGATGTTAGACAAAGAAATCCAAGAGGGGGAAAAACAGTAGAAGGATGCAGAGGTCAATGAACAAACAGCAAACAATGTAAGCAGTTGAGAAGATTAGGAAGACTAGCCAATGGGATACTGAACTGGTATTGAGTTGAGATGTTAGCAGAATCAAGGTGCCTGTGAGCCTGTAACTAACACAGAAACTTAACCATCTGCTTAATGGAGAAGAGTTTGAGGAAATTGAATTAAAGGGGTACTTCAGGATATTAAAGACAAGTTTGAAAATACCTGAATTTTCTGCTTCCTACAACACATTTGATTTGGTTATCTGAAGTAACATTCCCTGTATAGAATACCTGAAATGCTTGATAAAATGTAAATAGCATCTTTTTAAAAGCATGACTGAGCTTTGGGGAAATTTAGGGAAAATCACTAGAGACCACAGCTGTATGGAGTCATGAATTCAAAAAGATAAATAAGAACTGGAGCAAGTGTTTATTGTGGAGATATCTGAAAATTCCTTTGTGGTTGAGAAGCTAGGATTTTGAAAGTCTGCATGCAGGAGACAGAGTCAAAGGCATAGTCTATATTGGAGACCAAAATTGTAAAAAAAAAGTGGCACTCTTATTGGAAATCAGTAAGCAAAAAAGTGGTAAAGCTGAGGGAAAAACTAACCATATTTACCTCATTTTAGGCTTCAGGTGTAGTAGATGATGGATAGATAGGTAGGTAGGTAGGTAGGTAAATATAGATAGATAGATTGATTGATAGGTAGATAATGGATAGACAGATAAAAATCTCTCCATGGACAGTGCCCAACCATTTAACTAGAGACAGTCCCCATACAAATTTGGAGCTGGAACCCAGAGTAATTATATCACCAAAATGCCCAAGGTAAATATGTGTTTTAAATGGTTCCAAACTACTTACAAGAATGACAATTAAACTGACATTGTATGGATAATCGTAAAACTGGAGAAATAAAAAAAATCTTTTAAGTCTTGAGAGAAAATAATTGTTATCCTGGAATTGAATACCCAGAAAAATAATTGTTTTTATTTGGGATCAGGACAAAATAAAGATGCTTTCAAACTTTAGTAGCAGCAACAAAAACTAAATTTACAAGCCTTCATTAAAATAAATTCTAAAATTATACTTCAGGAAGAAGGAAAATGATCCCTGAAGCAAAGTCTCAAATTCAAGAGAGAATGGTAAACCTGCAGAGAAAACACCATTGACTATTTAAAATAATAATAATGATAATAATAATAATAATAATAATAATGACATCCAATGTGGAGTTAAAAATACTGGGGGGAAACTGACTCTCAAGAAGGACGGGACTAGTGCTATGAGGAAATACATACAAAGACCTAATGATTTAGACAGTGCCATTGGTGGCACATGAAATGAAACAAGAGAGTCCAGAAACAGAACAACATGCATGTGAAGCTTGATATTTGTCTTGATAGATCAGTGGAGGGAAGATGGACTGTTTAATTGGTTTTACAGATGGAAAAAAAAATGAACTAGGACCATGACTCACACCATACACAAAATTCAATTCCAGATGGACCTACATGTGGAAAGCAAAATCCTAAAATGTTTATAAGACAATACAGGAGAATATCTTTATGCCCATGCTTCACAGAAAGATTTCATTAAGACCTTTTAAAAAGCATAAAACATAAAAGACTGAAAAATATGTCAAAATTTGTATCTGGAATTGATTATCATCAAAGACCCCATAAGGAGAATAAAAACACAAGCCTCCAACTGGGAGAAAGTTATTTGCAAAATGTATAACTGTCAAAGACTAGGATCAGAACATGGGAAAGACTTCTAGAAATCAACCATGAAAAAGTCAAACCAAGAGAAAAGACAAAAGCAGTTCACGGAAGAGGAACCATTAATGGTTCATAAGCAAATTAAAAGATGCTAAATTATATTAATAATCAAGGAGAAGCAAAATAAAGACACAGTAAAATACCATTTCACCTCCAATAAACAAGGAAAACAGAAAAATATCTCACAATAGCCACTATTGGAAGACACGTGGGGCCACAAGAATACCCTTAAGAGTACCAGTGAGAGTGGAAATCAGCTCACCCTCCTTGGAAACAATTTTGCATTCCTTATTCATGTTTCACAACTCTTTGATGCAGCAATAACTCTTAGGCATATACTCTATAACATATCCAGTTTGATACCATACTTACACTATAAAATAAAAGTAAAGCAAGAAAACAGTATCTTTCGTAAGGGAGGTGGTGGTTACATAGAGTGTTTTATTATTTGTTTGAAATTTGTACCTACGTGTTATATGTAATCTTTTGGAAGAAATGAAATAAATATCAGAAACCATTTTTGTGTTGTTCATTTTTATCATGCATAACTAAATGAGTTGGTAAACTGTAATTCTCATTTTATAGTGTCTTCATAGTGTGGATATAATGATTCTAAATCCTATCTTCATATAGTCCTTTGTCAAAGATTGCCTCCTCCGTATAGATAGATCTTGGAATTGGAAAGACACCTGTATCCACTCCATGTCTGCCTGCCTCATTACCTTCTGGGAAATAGATTCATATTCCTATACTCAGCGTAACAGATGAAAACATGCAGTTTTCCTGGGTACTAGTCTCCATACTGAGGTGTTAACACTTTGTCGATTTTACATATACTCAGCCTCACCTCCAGAACACACATATAGCCAGCATGCCAACGTGTGATCTACTCAAATACAAATAACCTCATAGAACCTGGCACAACTCTCACTTTAGAACCTCAGATACTGCTTCTGGGTCTGGCTTCTTATACTAGACATCTTCTCTTAGGGTGGATTCTTCTATATATAAATCCTCTCCCCACCACCACCATAACCACTGGCCTCTACCAGAAGGTCCCTCAGCTTCCAAGTATTTCAGTCAGTGTGCACATCTCCTAGAGAGAGAGGTTCACTGGTTTCCCATACGCAGTCTTTACAGGGTCCTACAGGAATACCCACAACAAAGATAACCCCTTTTTTTTGTTTAGGGAAATAAGTGAAAGCCTAGCTGTTGATTGTTTGTATCAGATCAGAACTTTTCCAACATCTTCAACTTTATTTCAGTTTTGGAATTGGATTGTTTATTAATTCTTCTAATTTTATCTTTTCACTTTGATGTCTGTCATTTTATAATTCTGAAAGAGTTGTGATACCCATGTCAAGCAGAATTAATCACTACTTACTGGCAGATGGTTGCAGAGAACAGTGAATGGGCAGAAGCTACAAAAAAATTTCCCAAACCTCTTTCCACCTTCTCAAAAATTATTAGTTACACACAAGTTAAAAGCTTTCATTTGAATATGGATGATTCACTGCATCTGTGCCTCTGTAATCCTCTTCACCCTTAAGATTTTCTGTGGTCTGACATCAACATCACTTTGGCCTATAATAACGAGTTGGTCGTGTTGCTTTTCCAATTTATATAAAGACATATTACTTTCTGAATTGATCCCCCTGGACAGTGGTTTCCAGAATTTTTAGCTTGCAACCCTGGATTTGTTTGATACAGACTCATAGCTTTCCAAAAAGTGCTGAATGCTACATAAATATTTAAAGAAGATAAAAAGGAGTTTTGAAAATCTGAGGTTGAGTTGTTGTATAGCTAGAAAATATGGTGGAAAAATCACAGACAAAATATATGGGAAAGCACAAGAGTAGCATGCAGACATGTCCCAAATAGGATGTCACTGTTTCGGTGTAGAATCTTATAAAATGAACATCACTATGCCCAACATTCTCTCCAGTTTTGATTTACAAAGCCTGCAACCCTAGAGTGACATCCTCTATTCCATGCAGTCTAGTCATGGTTTTATTTGTTATGTTATTCATCAATATCACAGTCCTAATCTGATACATATTTCAGTAATGAGAGAGAAACTTAGCTATTGTTCTAAACAAAAATGTGTGTCTTCCCTCAGCTATGTTTTCTGTGTTCTTCATAAAATTTTGGATTTTTCACAGTAAAGAGAAATATCAGTTGTAGCATCCTCATTAGGGAGCTGCATCTGTTTATACTAGTTTTTTTTTTTCAACAAATATAGGAAGTGTATTAAAAATGCAAAATAGGATCTCTGTATTTGCCTCTCATAGAAACTGCTAAATGTTATCATCCATAATGCACAAGAGTTGCACTTTTTGCATATTTCCTTTTTCTCATTACTTCCTTTCTCAAACAAGGAAAATTAAGTTGGCAAACTGAAATTTATCAAAAGCTTCAGGAGGTGGTTTCTTGGTATTTGAGCCATTGGCTTAATTACCAGCAAATAAATTGGAAAGGGAATGTCTTGGTGAGCATGATTTATATACACAAACATATATGTAGGTCCAAATTTCTCCCTTTCCCTCAACTAACCTTTATCAAGGTTCACACAATTACCACATTTTCCATTCTACTTCACTTCATGAGTTGATTTGTTTTAGTTGCTATGAATTATTATTATTTTCTTTTTAATTACAAAATGATTCTTTTTTTAAAACTTTATTTTATTTATTTTTGAGAGAGAGAGAAAGAGAGCATGAGTAAGGGGGGGAAGAGAAAGAGAGGGAGAGAGAATCTCAAGCAGGCTCCATGCTGTCAGCACAGAGCCCGATGTGGGGCTTGAACTCACAAACCATGAGATCATGACCTGAACTGGAATTGAGGGTCTGGTGCTTAAACAACTGAGCCACCCAGGTGCCCCAAATTACAAAATGATTCTTGTTCTTTTCTTAACATTTGAAAAATATAAGAAACTAAAGAAAAATATTAGTATCTTCTGAATAACCAACTTTATAGAGATAATAAAAAGTTTCTGCATAGCAAAGGGAAAAAAGTAACAAAATGTAAAGGCAACCTATGGAATGAAAGAACACATTTGCAAAGCTTATAGCTATTAAGGGTCAGTATCCTAAATACATAAGGAACTCCTTTAATTCAATAGCAGTCAATCAATCAATCAATCAATCAGTGACCTGATTTAAAAATGGGCAAAAGACTTGAATAGACATTTCTCCAAAAAAGATATACAAATGGCTAACAGGTATTTGAAAAGATGCCCAACATCACTAATCACAGGAAAATGAAAATCAAAACCACAATGAGATATCACCTCATTTCTGTTAGATGGCTATCATTAAAAAAAAAAAAAGGAAAAGAAAAAGAAAGGTAAGTGTTGATGAGGATATGAGAAAAAGCAGAACCCATGTGTACTGTTGGTGGGAAGGTAAATTGGTGTAGTTACTCTAAAAAACAGTATGGAGGTTCCATGAAAAACTAAAATTAGAACTACCATAGGACCCAGAAATCCCACTTCTGGGTCTCCAGAAGAATTGAAATCAGGATCTCAAAGAGATATCTGCATTCCCATGTTCATTGTAGCATTATTCACAGTAGCCAAGATGAGGAAACAACCCAAATGTCTGTGAACAAATGAGTAAGTAGATAAAGAAATGTGGTGTATACATACAATGGAATATTATTTAGCCTTTAAAAAGAAGGAAATCCTGCCACTTGGACAACATGGATGAACTAGAGGACATTATGCTAAATGAAATAAACAAGTCATAGAAGGACAAATATTGCATGATCCCATATATATGAGGTACCTAAAATAGACTGGTAGAAGCATAGAGTAGAATGGTTGTTGCCAGAGGCTGGTTGGTGGGGGAAATGGAGAGAAGAGCCTGTTGCTGTTCAACAGGGTTTCAATTGTGATTAAGTCTTAGACGTTGTGCTTTTATAGTGCTTAATAATACCATATGGCACACTTTAAAATTTGTTGAGAGGGTAGATTTCATGTCAAATGTTCTTACCACAATAAAAATGGGAGAGAAATGGATCTCCCTCTCTTTCTTTCTCTCTCTCTGTTGGATTTTGTTTTTGTTTTGTTTTGTTTTCAAAACAGAATTTAAGCTCTTTAATACTGCATTACCACTGAATTACCTTGAAATGTAAAGTTGGTACTTTTTGTGAGCTGGCACATTGTTCTTCCTCTTGAATTTTAAAATTTGACTTTGCTGAGGGGAATTTCATTTTCTCTCATCTGAAATTACAAACAGATCTCTCCTGTGCCAGAGTTAAGCATGAAATTAACGTAATTAAAGATGAGTAAAGCTAAAAGTTCCCTGAGCAAAATCAAAGCAAAGGAAAAAATAAATAAAGACTGTCGTGACTGAGGTAGCATTACTCATAAATCCTCTGGGGGTTGCGCTTTTGCTTTTGTTTTAATTTTTTTCCTGTTTTCTTTTTCAGCATAGGATTAGATCAAAATTTGAGACCAAGAGACTGGTCAGAAAGGATTGTAAGCAGGTGGATTTTTGCATTGGTCTTTTCTTCATTTCTGTAAATGCTTGCTTGTTTCTCTAGCAGATATTTATTATGTGCCCATAGTGTCCCATTTCATAGTATTAAAATGGCAGTGCATCACATTTAGGCAAGGAGTTCACAATTTAAGAATACCTAACTTAACAACTGTCAATGCCTTCAGCCAAAGACCACCAGGAACCACTTTGTACAAGTTAGATTTATAACTCTATTGCAGTGGGAAAGAACATACAACATGGGAAACCGTGGGGCATCTCAATAAGAGGGAATTAGAAAGAATCTGTTATAGGATTTGGACTTGGATAGAGTGATTTGAGAGAAGGCATAAGGAATGAGAGTTTGCCCTATACTGGATGCTATTAGAAAAAGAGGGCATTTCTGTTTGGGTGTTTTGTGGATAACACAACCACATGTTTTATTTATATATTTATTTATTTATTTATTTATTTATTTATTTATTTATTTATTTATTTATTTATCTGTCCTTAGACAAAACTATGAAGTGGTCTTGCTCTGTTTCATTTTATCATTGTCTCAGGGTGACTTCCTCTGAGGTTAGAGATTGTTTATGTTCAACAGGAGAATAAAATGACCTGGCTCTGAATGTGAGAGCAGCTTATAAGAACATTAAGTTCTACCTGTGAAAATCAGTTCCAGATGTGAGGGGCTTGTTTTTCTTTCCTTTCTTTCCCTTTCCTCTCTTTGCTTTCTATTCTGGCATGACCAAGAATTCTTCTTTCTGAGGACAGAACCTCCCAGACTCAGTCTATTCCTTCAGCCTGCTTGCTTACAGCAGCTCACTTTCTACCCTTGCCTCTGCGGTGGCCACTGCCCAGGGACTCCTTTCCTGCCCTGTAGCCAGTGCCTAAACAGGAAAAGATTCAAGCCCTTTTCATACTGCCTGGATCAGGTGAAGACACATATGCTGCAACCATACCTTACTGCAACTTAGAGGGTCCTGGGCATCCCCAGCTCCTCTTTCTCCCTTACTTCTCATAGTTCATCAATCTCAAATCATCATTCATTCTACAATTTGCTGCCATCCTCTTCCAGTCCATCTCCATTGCCAATACCTTCGGCCAGGCTACTGTGCAGTTTCATTGACAGTATTAGCCTCCTATCTCCCTGCTGTCACCTTTGACCCTTACAGCCCCTCCCCTGAACTGCTTCCAGAATAATCTTCTACAAAGGGAAATCTGAGAGTATTACTGCTTGCCTTTAACTCTCCATGACATTTAAGACAAAGACCAATCTCATTACAAAGCTTGCCATGATGTAACCTTTGTGTTTCTCTTCAACATGTAGCTTCCTTTTACTTTCAGGACTCTAGTCCATGTGGCAGGGTTTTTTGCTACTCAGATGGGCTCTATAGGCATATTTCCTCCCATGTCTTGACCTTTACACGTGATCTTCCCTCTGCTTAGAACCAGTCCTTCCTCCTTCCCTCCAAGCTCTAATTTATATCTAACTGGCCCTTAAACCCTCAACCTAAGTCTGCCTTATATAAGAAACCCTAGCCCCTTATTGAGTGCTAGCATAGCATGTTGCAGTCCCCCTTCATAACACTGTCTCCCTTGATTAGGAGTCCTGCTCAGTGTCTCCTTTGCTCAGAAGACTGTGTATTCCATGAGGATAAGGAATGTATCTGAGTTGTTCATAGCGATATCCCAGTGCCTGGCATGTAGTGAATGCTCATCAAAATATTTACTGACTGTATGAACATATTAATATATTAATTGAATTTGACATACAAATAAAAATGCTATAATAAGTGCTAGGACATTATATATCACTGTTAGTACTAAGGCTTATTTTAAATTTAATAAACAGGATTATATAGGCTGTCCAGGGAAATTGATGAATATGTCAAATATTGTTTCATGGGAAGATGTGTCCAGAATTCTGGACAAAAAAACTCATAAATAACTTTTTGTAACATACCCAATTATAGTGGGTGGGCTGTCCACGATTTCTCATGTGTTTTTATATTAAATGCTATTTTATGTTGTACCATTTAATTTCCATATTTTTTGTTTTCTGTCTCTTCGAATAGATCATGGAGACCTTAAAAACAGGGAATATATCTCTCATTTATTTGTTTTTTCCATAAATCCAAACAGTTTCTGACACATATTAGGAGGAGTAAATGTTGTTCTATTAGATCGGATTTCTGCCCTTAATAAATTGGGCATGCTTAATAAGATAATCAGTTTCCATGAAAAGAATAAATGACATCTGCCTCCTCTCTGGTTTTGTGAATTATTGCTCATTCTTTACTCATTTGGTCACTCAGTGTTTATAGGACCTTTGCATAGTTGGCTCTATGTTAAGTATTGGTTGTACAATATAAATGAAGAGCAGCTATCTTTTTTGGAGGAGTTCATAAGTAAGTAGATAATAATAAGTGATGTAAATGCTAATGTTATAAGCACAGAAGAAGCATTAACTCTGACTAAGGGAGGATACGGGATCTTCAAGTGAGGGAAATGGGTGTATCCAGGCTATTGTTTTCAACAGCACAAAAGCATAGAGGAGCAGGGGATCAGAGGTAGCATAATTAGTATAGAAGAAATCTGGAAAGGTAGGTTGGATTTGGCCTGGGATTGTGAGCTATGTGAATGAGTTAAGATCTCATCTTATTGAGTGGTGTGTGGACACTGTAGTGTGCAGCCCAGATGCCCCTTGGAAAATAAATGACTTAACGTCCCCGGCTGCCAAGAGAAAGCCCTAGTAATCCATTGTTGGCCCCCTGGGGGATTGCCTCAGGTAGGGAAAGCCATCTTGTCAAAGGTCATGCCTCCTTCCCACAGTGGCCCACATTCACTGATTGATTAATATGAGTAGATAAAGCCTATTTCCTTGACCCCAACTCAGGACAACTCAGAAGAATTATCTCAACCTCAGAACTCCTCAGCTGAGGTCCCACTGAGACAGCTCTTCAGTTTCACTTCTCCCTGTGCTTAATTCTATTTTTTTCCTTCCTTTCCATTAGCATTGATCCTAAAATCATTCCTTAACAAAACTCCTGCTTAGCAACGTACTTTCCAAGTCTGCTTACAACAGGTGGTAGTAGGGAGTCACCCAGGGATCTTAAGCAAGAAAGCGATACAATCAAATATATATTTCTTCAACATGAGCTTTCCCACACATACAAAAACTAATTAGGCTTTAAACAAAAATGCACATCAATTAATTTATTTCATCAGGGATTATTCCTATAGGGCTGAAAAAGCTGGTATGGCAGCTGCAAAAACATGTAGTATTTATATTTTTCAATAAGGCATCATTTTTCTTCATTATTGACATCATATTCATCTTTTTTAGGATATTTTTTAAACATCAGAATTCATTAAACTTTGTCTCAGTGCAAAAGAACCACAAAGTAAAATCTTTATATTCCGAACATTATAATCAGGAAATTATCCTGGCTAAGAAGTAAATGTATATTCCTGACTTTTGGGAACAGCATCCTAGGTATAAAATGAAAAAACAAGAAAATTTTCACAATATGTACATTGATTTTTAAAACTTTTTTACTTTACTATAGGAAAATTAACATTTAAATTCTACAAAATGGGATAGTTTTGTTCCCCGGTCAGATGACTGAAAATTGCATCCTTTTAATTTTGTCTTTCAAATATTCAAGTCTTTTTTAAAAATGTATATTTTTTAATGTTTATTTTTTGAGGGAGAGAGTGAGAGAGAGAGAGAGCAAGCATGAGTGGCGGAAGGGCAAAGAGAGAGGGAGACACAGAATCGGGAAGCAGCCTCCAGGCTCTGAGCTGTCAGCATAAGAGCCTGATGTGGGGCTCGAACTCAGGAGACAGTGAGATCATGACCTGAGCTTTTTGTCTTCATGTATTATTGGGAGCGCCTCATGTGAGCTCCCATAAATGCAGACACCATGGGGTCAGCTGCCATGTGAGGCTCCTATTTCTTTCCTCTTTTGCTCTGCCTTCCTAAAGTTGAGCACCACTACATTTACTTCTATGGGAGTTTTCCACATCCCGGAAGTACAATAGTCTCCTGCAGGCACCACTGGGGTTCCCTAAGGACTTGAATAGTGAAAATTCTCTCATTCCAATCTCTTCAGATTGTGCTCAGCCCCAAGTTGGGGCACTGGAGCCCTGAAGTTGACAAAACTCTACATTTAGTTCAAAAACAGGAAAGACTCCCTGTTCTGTGTTAAAACTCTATAATGGTAGAATTTTATAATGGTAGAATTACTCCTTCATACATTAGCCTAATGATATAATTATCATTACAGGATATGAGCGGGGACACAGACACCATGAATGCAGGCCTGCCCTTCCCTTCAGTGACTAAGGCTTTGTCAATCTTTTTATGTCCAATTTCTTCTCTTGAAATGACTTTCCTTCCAGGAGTCCTGTTGGTTCCTTATACGGGTATACTTCATAGTTGACTCAGTATTTCTGAACTCTCTGGTGGTCACCATTTGGATTGGGGATACTACGAAACAATAAGTGATTATGCAATATCTGCTTTAAGAGATTCTAGAATTTCTCTAATTGCTAACACATCTCAAGATGAGTTGAAGTCATCAAATATTTGTAAATAGCTAAGAGAAGAGAACAAATTGTTGCTATTTCCAATCTACTCTTTTTTTCTCTTTCAGAGGATCATAAATTCTAGATTTTTATTAATATATTTTTCAAAGAATAACTGATTCAGTGCTGTTTGAAATTTTGAGAATTGTCTTAATATCTCATGTAAACAAGACAACATTTATATGGATGAGGGAGACTTATTTAAAAGATTACTGAGAAATTCATAAAATACAAGAATCTTTCTTGACAAAACATGATGTGTAAAGCATTAAAAGGGCTCTCATCTTAAAAACTGGAAAGAGGATTTGTGACAGCCAGGCAAAAACCTTTAAAATTGTATTTTAAGAAAAAATGGTAATTTCTCAACAAAAAAAAAAATCCTTATTCATCATTCAATATATCATCATTTAATATGAAAGACAGCAGAATGTGCTTATTAAATGCTGAATAAATTTGCATTTTAGAGTAATTTAATTTTCACTAACATAATTTGGATGGCTCAAGTAAAACATAAAGGTGTTTAACTGAACAGATTATTTCAGGTATAGATTTTATAGAAAAAAAATCTATTGTCAGGTACAATAGACACTTTTATTCCTAAGATAAATTTTGAAAACTTTAAAATGATTATCACAAAAATAATATAGTTCCAATATACTGAAATGATTTAATTTCAGTAAGGCTTTCTTTTCTTCCTTTGTAAGCATAAGTTTAACATCTACCTCTAGCACTTTTATTGTTCATAAAACCATTCTATTTCATTCACAATTGTTTTGTCAGACTCTGATGGTTTATTGCAGAGAATTACTCAAGATACTAAGATTTGTTAGAAGCGGGAAAATCATGAAAATTCAATTTGAAAGGACAGCAACACCAAGATTAGCTGTCTGGATTTCCAATTCTAGACATTCGGAGCACTTGATTTTCAGACATATAAGGAAGAAGTCTACAACCTCTCTTTATCACCACTTCCAGCAACTAACAACCCATATTGCAGGAAGTTTGACACAAGTAATTGTTATGATACATGACTTAAACCATGTTTTTCTTTTAAAAAAAAAAAGAAAGAAAAAAAAAAACTCTGATGTTATCACCTTGTGTTTTCTTGAAGGGCTAGGAGTTAAAGGCCTAAGAGAGAAATCAAAGGAGTGGTGATACCTAACAGAAGCTATATTCTTTACAGAAAAAGAGTAGCACTTTAAGAAATATTTTATTTGGCTTGAATTTAGAAGTGGTCTTAAAAGAGATCAGAATATTTAAGGATAGAATCATCCTTTAAAAAAAAATTCACTTTGAACTGTACAACCCTATTTGGAACAATTGGACAAATACTGCCATGACCCAACTGGTTTTTTACAATATGTGGAATTTGCCAAGTCCATGATATTTGTAGATTTCTAGACAAGTCTCCCATTACACCATACCACTTGAATACATGGTCAGAAGACAGCTTATTCTTACTTTTAGCACATACAGAAACAGTTATCAATTGTTATCTATCAACAGTAGACCAATGTAAAAAATTATACATACAAGGTTTGTATCTTTCAGAGACCATGTAGTTTAAAATGTGTGAGACTATTAAGTTGTTACTGGGGCACCTGGGTGGCCCAGTCAGTTAAGTGTCCAACTTCAGCTCAGGTCATGATATCATGGTTTGTGGGTTCGAGCCCTGTGTTGGGCTCTGTGCTGATAGCTCAGAGCCTGGAGCCTGCCTCAGATTCAGCGTCTCCCTCTCTCTCTGCCCCTCCCCAGTTTGCGCTCTGTCTCTCTCTCTCTCTCTCTCTCAAAAATAAGTAAAACATTAAAAAAAAAAGTTGCTACTGGGGGTGGTGGAGGGTATGTATAGATTTATATATAGGACATATGAAACATATGCGTACATTTGCAACATACCTGTCATTTAGCCTGCAGAATTCGAGACTAATTTTAGCATTGTGAACTGTATTGTTTTTGCTTTTTGTCTGCCTGATTTTAACATTAGGTCATGTGTGAAAATTAACTATGATAATATTAAGGTCTCCATGCCATTTTAATTTAGCAACAATATGTCTGAACTTATGAATATTTAGAGGTAAATGAGGCTTCCTCTTTTCTATTTAACTTAAATGTCTCACTCTATCAAAGTCAGCAATTTAATTTATTTTACTATAATAACTATAATAAAAAAGTACAAAATTTAAAAAGTAAAAAAATTAAAAAATCTGCCACATGATATACATGGTCTTTCCTATCTTCTAGTGCTCTTCACCAAAAAATAATAAAGTAAAATAAAATTAAATTAAATCTAACTCAATATTTATTAGTGTACTTGAAGTATATTTTAAAAATTATTGAAAAAACAACTGTTTTATTGGCTAAATATTCTATAAATACTGCACATTTAAAGTCACCTGAACACTTGCTAACAAAGCTGAAATGTATCATAAGTATTACTTAAGAATACTTCTACTTTATCAGGTATTTTAAAAACTGTTTCCGAACCATTCCATGAACTAGCCGAAAGTTTTCAGAATGCAATAAAACTGCTTGTAATCATTGTCCTTTGAAATTCAAAATACAGAAAATGCTAAACTTGGGTAAATGAGCTGTAACAAATGATTATTATAATTATTTTCAATTTTAATATACATTTTATAATTATATATTATAAAATGTTTATTATAAAATAATTATTATAAAATGTTAATCTAGCAATAATATTCCAATTTATTTCTAACTTCTAAGGCTATTTTATTCTATGTATCCTGCAACAATACCATATGACAAAATAGTTCTCTTCATAACAAATCCTGTATATTTTTCAGAGATAGGACATACACCATTTCTGTTCTAGTCATGTTGAACATGTAGCATTATGAGAAATATAAAAATTGTCTACATTAAATTTTTTTTAAATGTTTATTGATTTACTTTTGAGCAAGGGAGAGCACACAAGAAGAGGAAGGACAGAGAGAGAGAGGGAGACACAGAATCTGAAGCAGGCTCCGGGCTCTAAGCTGTCAGTGCAGAGCCCGATGTGGGGCTTGAACCCACAAACTGTGAGATCATGACCTGAGCTGAAGTCAGACACTCAATGGACTGAGCCACCCAGGCACCCCTGTCTAACAGTGTTAGTTGACAGTAAATGAGAAAAAGAAAATCTTTTCAAAGTTTGTTTCATGTTTCCATTGATAAAATACAACTAATATTTTTAACATGCCTGTACTTTTTTTGTCAATTGAAAATATTTTTATAAGGGGCACCTGGGTGGCTCAGTCAGTTAAGTGTCTGACTCTTGATTTCAGCTCAGGTCATGATTTTACAGGTTGGTGGGATTGAGCCTGCATCAGGCTCTGTGTTGACAGCACAGAGCCTATTTGGGATTCTCTCTCTCTCCTTCTCTCTCTGCTCCTGCCCCACTCTCGCACTCTCCCTCTCTCTCAAAATAAATTAAAAAACTTAAAAAGAAAAAGAAAATATTTTTGTAAGAAAATAATTCTTTCTTCATATTTCCATACATTTAATTTATTAGTTGTTTAATAATGTTATGTATCCATTTAGGTAATATTAACATTTAAATTTTAACATGTTATAGTTAAATTCATTTAAATCTCTACAACATTTTTAAAAATTTATTTATTTATAGTGAGAGGGGAGAGAGAGAGGGAGAGAGAAGTGGGGCTCAATCCCATGAACCATGAGATCAAGACCTAAGCTGAGATCAAGAGTCAGATGCTTAACCGACTGAGCCACCCAGATGCCCCTCTGCAACGTCTTAATGCCATCATTTCTGTGGTCTCTTCTGTTGATACATAGTTTACATAGTTTTGAATTTTATAAGGATACTTTATAAGAAACATGTGCTCAGTTTTGTTCTTGTGGCCAGGTCTACCTTTATAGTTCTCATATTTGCATATAATTCTCACAAGTCATTTTTGAAAGTAGAGAGACAATTTTAACATAATTTATATTAAATGTCTTATGCTTTGTACGTGAGCTTAATGTTGGTTTTGAAAATTTTAAACCATTATTTCAATTATTATCTTCAGTTATTATGCCTTTGATTCAGTAAGGATCTCTCATTCTTCAGTTGTTAATTCATTGGTCTGATAGGCCAAGCAACTTAATTGTGCATTTCTAAAATAAATATGAAGTTGAGAATATTTTTTGAGGAAAAATGTACTAATATTTATTGGTAAACTTACTAGTAATTACTAGTATACTGCTATTAATGAATTAGTATGGGTTATATGCAAATGACACAATTCACACATTACATCTTCTTTCAATAAAATTATATATTTCTGATTACTACAAAGATTAATCTTTTGGTTGCAACAAACCCTTAATACACTGTGCCAAGTGATGGCTCATTTCTTCTACCAAATCCCAGCTTTACTGCTGGTGTCCTTGGGTATATTACTTAAGTTCTTTGTGCCTCAGTTTCCTTACATGTAAAATGGAGGTAATAATAGTAACAGTTTGCAAGCTGCTAGGAAAATTTGTTTTCTAAAAAAAAAAAAAAAAGAAAGAAAAAGTTATGGAGGGAGCCAAACCATAAGAGACTCTTAAAATCTGAGAACAATCTGATGGTTGATGGGGGGTGGGAGAGAGGGGAGGGTGGGTGATGGGTACTGAGGAAGGCACCTGTTGGGATGAGCACTGGGTGTTGTATGGAAACCAATTTCACAATAAATTTCATAGTTAAAAAATTTGTTTTCTGTTGCTGCCATATCACATTATCACATAACACATTATTCTTTAAAGAATACCCATTTATTATATCTCATGGTTCTGTAGGTCAGAATTCTGGGTGGAGCATGACTCAATTAATCCTTTGCTTAGAGTCTCATAAGGGTGAAATCAGCAAGACTGTATTCCTTTCTGGAGGTTCTGGGGATGAATCTGTGTCTGAGCTCATTTAGGTTGTTGGCCAACTTCAGTTCTTTGCAGTAATGGGACTGAGGTCTTCATTTACTTGTTGACTATGAGCCAGGGTTCAGTCTTTGATCCTGAAGGCTATCCCATTTCTTCTCACCTCTCCAGCAATAGTGGGTTGAGTCTGTCTCATACTTTGAATCTTTCTTGCTTCTGCTGCATCTCTCTGATCTTGAGCCAGAGCCCTGCTTTTCAGGGCTCATTATGATAAAATTGAGTCCATTCTGATAATTTAAGATAATTTCCCTATTTAAGGTCCATAACCTTACTTACCTCTGCAAAGTTCCTTTTGCCATATATGTAACATATTCACATGGTCTGGAATTTAGGATGTGGACATCTTTGAAGGGCTAATATTTGGCCTATAACATAATATTCAAGAAATTAATTCATGGAAAGTGCATAAAACAATGTTTGATGCAAATGGTTCTTTTAATAATAATTGTAATAACTGAAAATTCATATATACAATGTGCCATGACATCATCTGCACCCAACATTTCGTACAAACCCATTATTAACATTAGTGTGATTGGCTGTGGCTATATTATTAGCCCACAACGTTAAAAAAAATGTTCTGTCTTAATCATTTTTGTGGTATCAAATTAAAGTGATATTTTAGAATATATTTAAAAGCTAAAGTCAAATTAGGATATATCTTTCTTTTTTTAATTTTTTAAAATTTACTTCCAAATTAGTTAGCATATAGTGCAACAATGATTTCAAGAGTAGATTCCTTAGTGCCCCTTACCCATTTAGCCAGTCGCCCCTCCCACAACCCCTCCAGGAACCCTCAGTTTGTTCTCCATATTGAAGAGTCTCTTATGTTTTGTCCCCCTCCCTGTTTTTATATTATTTTTGTTTCTGTTCCCTTATATTCATCTGTTTTGTCTCTTAAAGTCCTCATGTGAGTGAAGTCATATATTTGTCTTTCTCTGACTTACTAATTTCACTTAGCATAATACCCCCCAGTTCCATCCACATAGTTGCAAATGGCAAGATTTCATTCTTTTTGATTGCTGAGTAATACTCCATTGTATGTATATACCACATCTTCTTTATCCATTCATCCATCAATGGACATTGGGGCTCTTTCCATACTTTGGCTATTGTTGATAGTGCTGCTATAAACATGGGGATGCATGTGTCCCTTGGAAACAGCACACCTGCATCCCATGGATAAATGCCTAGTAGTGCAATTGTGGGTCATAGGGTAGTTCTATTTTTAGTTTTTTGAGGAACCTCCATACTGTTTTCCAGAGTGGCTGCACCAGTTTGCATTCCCACCAACAATGCAAAAGAGATAGGATATATCTTTCAGTTGTGAGTTATCACTGTATATGAAAAATTTTGTATTTAACACAGGAGAATAATTCAATCTGAATATTCATCAGATTTTGGGCTATTGCTATCCACTGTTACATTAAGAAGTTAACAGCAACCAGGCAAGCTTATCAATGAATTAAAATAAAAAAAAACTGTCGGTTTAGGGCACCAGCTCGATCAAAACCTCAAACACAGACGTATTTTCAGTCTACAGCAGTTTTCAATTACAGGAAAGTCATTCCCAATGCTCTGAAGTAGTCCTCTATTAATATTACAAATAATTTAAAAATTACAAAATAAAACTTAAAATATAGGGCCGCCTAGGTGGCTCAGTTGGTTAAGTGTCCAATTCTTGGTTTTGATTCAGGTCATGATTTCAAGGGTACATAAGTTGGAATCCTGCCTTGGGCAGAATCTGCTTAGGATTCTGTCTCTCTCCCTCTCTCTCTGCCCCTCCCCTGCTCGTGCATGCACACTCACTTCTCTCTCTCTCAAAATAAATAAACTTCAAAAAAAAGAAAAAGATAATATCATAGGGAATTAGAAGATCCCTAATAACACATAGAGTCCAGCTGGAGAAATATTTAGGCCCGAACTAAGTTTTCTTGTAGAAATATAACATGTTCTAGTTACTTATGTGAATCCTTTTCTCTTGAAGAAGGAAACCACTTTTTTTACATTTTGAAATTCTTCATTCTACAGAGACCTGCAGTATAAAGTTGGTTAAGTTAAATTTAACATGTTGCTTAATAAACATAGCAAAGTGATGAATGGATAAGGAAATTGTGGTTTACATATACAATGGAATACTACTTGGCAATGAGGAAGAATGAAATATGGCCTTTTGTAGCAACTGGAACTGGAAAGTATTATGCTAAGTGAAATAAGTCATACAGAGAAAGACAGATACCATACGTTTTCACTCTTATGTGGATCCTGAGAAACTTAACAGAAGACCATGGAGGAGGGGAAGGGAAAAAAAAAAAGAGAGGGAGGGAGCCAAACCATAAGAGACTCTTAAAAACTGAGAATAAACTAAGGGTTGATGGGGGGTGGGAGGGAGGAGAAAGTGGGTGATGGGCATTTAGGAGGGCACCTGTTGGGATGAGCACTGGGCGTCGTATGGAAACAAATTTGACAATAAATTTCATATTAAAAAGAAAAGAAAATTAGCCAGGCTTCAATATCCATAAATATGGGAGGGTTTTCATTTGGCTTACATATGAAGTATGATTAGTTCTTCAGTTTCACAGAGTAAAAATCAAAATGAAATAAACAGGGAAAGTTTCTAAGGTACTATTTTTCTCTGTGTATAAGAGAAAGGTTAAACTCTGTGTATCTAGAGTGTTATATATTTTCCAGATGCTTTTCAAGCTCTTAATTTTCTGTTTATTGCTGTTAAGAGCCTGTTATTACTTTGATGCAGCAGATTAACAGACCAAAACTCAATTTAACATGTTAAAAGCTAGTGCAGGGCAAGTAGACAAAACAAAACAAAAAAATATACCCGCAAAAAGTCCTCATGACCAATATGGTCCTCACAGACTTTATTTATTTATTTTTTATTTTTATTTTTTTTCAATATATGAAGTTTATTGTCAAATTGGTTTCCATACAACACCCAGTGCTCATCCCAGAAGATGCCCTCCTCAATACCCATCACCCACCCTCTCCTCCCTCCCACCCCTATCAACCCTCAGTTTGTTATGCTAAGTGAAATAAGCCATACACAGAAAGACAGTACCATATGGTTTCACTCTTATGTGGATCCTGAGAAACTCAACAGAAACTCATAGACTTTTAGATGAACATCTCTCAAATCCTGTAAATAACAGGATGGCTGATAAATAAGCATATACTTAGCATTGTTAACTACAATGACAAACTGATTTGTTCTGAGAATAACCTCTAGAGGAAGACTTCCTGGGTTCTGACTCTGAAATCTATATTAAATGGAAAAGTTCAAATAGAAAAATGAAACTTCAGTAAGTGATAGGTTGAGAGAGAACTAAAGAGGAAACATTAAAAAAGAGAAATAAACAAAAAACCAAAACCAAAACTGTTCAGAACATGCCCCTGGAGCCATTTATAATTCCTTGGTATAACTCAGTATTTAAATTACTTGTTTCTTAATTATCTGGGCTGCAACTTATCACCTAGTCTTTAGGAGAACACAGGCTACACAAAAACAAAATAGTGATCGGTGGAAATTAGTTCCATGACATACAATTGATTGCTTATAAAACAAGGAGGATTTAGTGTTATCACATCGTGGAAAAGTGTTTGTTTTCTTCCACAGATGTGCCCATTAGTTAGGAGCATAACATATGGCTGGAGGGTAATTAAGAAGCTGGTGCCTCAAATATGAATAAATAAAACTGGAGGGTGCAACCATGTTACATCCCTCAGTCCCTGCTGATCTTTGTAGCAGAACTTTGACCCATGAGTAGTCGTTCTGTTTAGTGACATATAATGACTTGGGGAACTTCAAGGAAAAAGCAAGTTTAGGGAAGAGAGAAGAGGAAATCCAGAGTGCAGTTTGCACTTGCTAAGTTTAAGGTGTCTATTAGGCCTTTGTGTATACAGATCCAATAGACAAATACTCTAATCAAACTCATGGAAAAGGTTAGGTGGGAGATATAGATTTGGGGGGGGGAAGCATATAAATGATATCTAAAGTCATTGGAAAAGACTGAGATCCCTCTGGCAATAAGTATAGAAAAAATACAATTGAAAATAAAAGACAGTTCTCTAGCATTAGATGTCAGGAAGAAGAGTAAAATGAAACAAGGAGACTGAAAAGAAGCAGCAAATAAGAAAAAAGAATGCCTTGCAACAATAGTTCAGAGGCATTCCAAGAAGGTGGCAGAGAGGAATAATGCCAAATGACAGTGAGAGGCCAAGTTAAATGAAGACTGAGAATGGACCTAAGTGTTTGGTCACATGTAAGTCATTGGTGAATTGAAAAGAACAGTTTTAGTGGGTTGATGGGGACTGGACTGGGATAAGAGTGTGTTAGATAGCCATAAAGAGGAGCAGAGAAATGTGGTAGCAGCTCAAGAGGATCTCCTGTTAAGGGGTAGAATTGTATTTTTTTTTTATTGGAGATGTTACAACATTTGTGTATATTGAATTGGGAAGGAAAGTTAATGAAGAAGAGAAGGGTAATCATTGGAAGAGCAGAGTTCTAGAGCAGGTGAAAATGGTATTTGTGAAAGGATTAATCCTAAATAAAAGCCAGAGAGTTCATTGCCCATTACAAGAAAGCAGTTATTACTAATGACAAGAACAAGAAGACAAAAAGGTCTTGATCACTAGGGTGGGTGACTAAGGCTGAGTGGAGGACGAGATCATCGGAAATGGGAATGTGTAGAAACGGGGTGGGGAGTAAGCTAATGGATGAATCATGTTGGTACAATCCACTCTTTACAGGCAATAATTATTAGAAGTCCCCATGGAGTGTTTAAATATACCCATGAATAAGAACAGAGTGCCTCTTGCCTCTGATCATAGCTACTGTGAACTCTTCTGATGATGGCTACAGATGATCCCCAAAGTAGGAGTGATAGGACAGTTCTTGAGGCTGCTTCAGGACAGGAAAGGAAAAGGCTTTCCTTTCTGCTGTGTTAAGTGTTGGGCCTGAAGGTGCTGTTCTCACTTAAAATCATAAAATGTTTTCTCTCTGGGGGCTTACACTAGAGGAAGGGTTTGGTCCAGGTGCTTTGATTATGTTCCCTCTCCAGTTTCAGACCTTGTCACTGCATACCGCTCATTGTTTCAGACTCTTCTTACAAAAATTTCCTCTCTGGGACCCAGTTATGGAAACGATTTATGTTTTTCCTACTGAAATAGTCCCCAACCCTATGAAAACTAGTCACTGCAAATATATAGTGGGTGATACCTGAAAGCTATATCTAAATATCAATTGCAGCCCTGCCCATCATATGAGACAATACAAATACTAGAAAATATGCAGGTCTTAGAATATAATAGTAGAGCCCAATGATCAACACTGGAAGATGCTCTCATGCAATTTCACAGAGCACTGCTCGGTGTGAAGATTTCAGCTTGCATAGCCTTGATTTTAAAAGTATCCTCTTATATACAGGAAACGTCTCCTGCCTGACCAAGAGCCCAGTTTTGATGGGAAGTACAGTACATGGAATTGTGAGAAAAATGGGAAAGCACTGTGGCCAATAGATAACCTCCTGAATAATGAATGAGTGATAGGTGCTACAACTCGATCAATCTCCCATACAATAAGGCTGAATCCATGCGACTGAGCTTCAGGGGACAGAAAATATGAGAAGGAAAGCAGGAGTTACTGAGAGGAAGGCAGTTTGTTCAGGTCTCCTAAGATTACTTGTCTCGGGGTGCCTGGGTGGCGCAGTCGGTTAAGCATCCGACTTCAGCCAGGTCACGATCTCGCGCTCCGTGAGTTCGAGCCCCGCGTCAGGCTCTGGGCTGATGGCTCGGAGCCTGGACCCTGTTTCCGATTCTGTGTCTCCCTCTCTCTCTGCCCCTCCCCCGTTCATGCTCTGTCTCTCTCTGTCCCAAAAATAAATAAACGTTGAAAAAAAAAATTTAAAAATAAAAAAAAAAAAAAAAAAAAAGAAAAAAAAAGATTACTTGTCTCACTCTGAGCTGGATTACAGGGACAAAGACTGATAATACATGACCTTGACTCATTGTTAGTATTGCTGATAAGTCTCCTAAGGCAATTGATTAGAGGTCAAGAAGGAGAAGATAAACACATTAGCAACTGATCTGAAGTTAGAAATAGCATAATTTATGGATATATTGAAATGTATAATGGATATTGGGATGATTTTCAATATAATCCTCCATAATGAAATTAGAAATCATATAAAACTGAAGTCACAGATTAAAAGGTCAGAATTAACTAATTTCTTTTTCCTTTTTGAGGCAATAATCTTAGGCTTTTATAGTTCATGAAGACACCAAAATCTAGGTATACATTTCAATGAATCTCAATTTATGAGACATTTTGCCTTAAGGGGACAAATGTACCTGTAAGAAAAAAGTGTATCTTTTTTCTTTTCCTTTCAATGGGAAAAATTCAGCTAGCTCGAGAAAGAGAAGATTCAAAAGTCTACACTGGTTCTGTAATTCACATTGTGACATTTAACTGTCAGCTATTATTTCTAAACTATTAACTTTTATGAAAGCTATTTAGACAGTGATGTCAATGGTTAATAATATTGTGGTTTCAAAAATATCAGTGGATAAAGGACATAATTCTCAGGGCAGTTTTTAAAAAATTCTGAACCCTTCCTTCCTTCCTCCCCCCCCCCCCCCCCCCGTCTCTCTCTCTCTCTCTCTCTTGTTTTTTTGAGGAAAAATTTGGGGCAATAGTTTTGGCACCATCATTTTTTCTTTTACATAGAAACATCCTTTTCTTTTCTCAATATTAAATACCTGCAAGGATTGATGATGCCCTGAGAGCATCGTAAGATTTTCAAACTTCAGGTTAGAATGGTTCCTGCAGGTGAACAGTAGGTGTTCAAGAACCAGTTTCTGAAAGAGTTCTAGTAGCTGGAACAAGTGCTTTCTCCCAATTGAGAGTTGATAGTAACGCAAGTATTAAAAAGGAAAAAGCCAACGGCAAAATCGACACAAAATATTCCTCTTATTGCATTATTTTTTTGGCTCTGCAGTTCCTTTCACAGTTTCTGCTTATAATGCTGTGAACAGTTCCAACATTCCTGAGCCAAGCCAGTTATTAATTCCTTGAGAAAATTAAATTGTTTTTAATAAAAAAAAAGCAAAAATTTTTCTAAGTCTTGTTAGTAGAGTTACTTAAATTTCACCAAACTAATCTAACAATATAAACTCAGGGATTTTTTTAAAGGTATTAACTATGGGTACTTTTAAGGATACTTGGGGATTTATGAACCATAAAAAGAAGTTGTTACACTCTAACATTTTTAATTCATTTTTCAAATATTAGTCCATGAAGGCATTTCATTTCTCTGATATGATTTTTCCCTAAGGCAAAAAAATATATATATATATATTTGTTTATGTAAAGGATCAATAGAAAAGTGCTTCTCAGAAGGAAAATCATTAAATTCTCCTCCCCAGAGATAGATAGAGCTCTCCTCAATAAGGCATGAAGTAGTTTTACTTCTTATTAATAACTGCAGATAAATGATTCTTATTTTTGAATGTGCCTGTATCTCCAGGTGTAAGTCAAAATGCTCCCATTCCTGTTGGCAACTCTCAAAGCACAAAATGGAGCCTGGGTTTCTGTGCACCTTCACAGGGAAGCCTTAGGTTATTCACTCAGGAGAGCTAATTCCTCTGACTGTGATGGTAAAACAAGCCCAGATTTCCAGGAGGAGAGTCCTAGATCATCTCTAACACTTTCAGCACAGAGGGAATTTCAAAGCATTGCCAAATAGCATTCAGAAGATGGCCAGGAGTAAACAATCCTCATAAAAAATAAGGTCTGGTAGAGGCTGAGTGAATGGTCTCTGTTTAACCAGGGCATCATTTTCTGTTCCTTATATCAATCTTTAATAATAACTAAAAAAAAAATCAAAGAAATATCACCTATAACTCATATGGCAACTTTAAGTCTTCAAAAATATTTGTACTGATACCATCCTAATGTGATCCTCAGAACATAGCAATAAGATATTTTGTAAGTGGGATCGTGTTATACAGAATAATTAAGTGACTGTTCTAAAATCACATGGAAATTGAGTGTCCAGGTGCCATTCAGGTTTCATAATTCCTAACATCAGGCTCTGTGTATAGTTCAGGACTGCCCTTTTGCAAGGAAAGAATTTAGAATTCTCGTCTGTGCCCCCATGACAGAGACATTTGGAAAACACAGACTCACTAATTATCTACATCCTAAAGCAAAATTTGAGTTAATTGTCACCATTTATTTTCATGGAGGAATTTAGTCAAGTAATTATGAAAATTATTTCAAAGAACAAAATCTGTTGGCAATGATAGACTCTAATGAGCAAATATTAAGCTGCTACATTAGTTCTCCAAAATTAGTGCCCTTTCTATTTCTTCCTTAAATATAACAGTTTCTTTGAGAAGAATTAGATATTATTAGTCCTTGACATCAAAAGCCATGGGGAAATAATTACATAAAGTTGAATGAATATCTTAACTTTGTTGTGTGGCAGGCCATGGCCACAAACGTGGAAAGCCGTGAAGTAGACATAAATGGAAAAACACCTGGACCCAATAGGCACCGAGAAGGAAGTGTATAATTGAGGTTGAAGATGGCCAGCTGTCCACAGAACCAATTTCCTTTTTCTCTGTGCTAGTCACAAAGGCTGCAGGTACCCACGTGACTTAATTCTACTTGATAGAATCTGGAAACAAGTGATGGATGCCAATTTCAGGCCTGGCTCATAAAACCCTTTTTCCCTCCAAGCCCTTTCCCCATTTGCCAGCCTGATGAAACAAGCATAATGGCCTTAGAAGCCACAAAATGGGATAAACCCAAAGCCCTGAATCACCACATGAACAAGAGCTATTTACCAATTAGGAAGACCGATTTTGGAAGTGATGTAAAAAGTAAACTTCTATCGTATTTGAACTATTTCACAGTTGGAGTTTATTTGTGAGAGCAGGTAGAATTTCTTTATCTAATGTGTGCAACGCCCAGCATATGCACAGAAAGGACAACTTTGCATTAGAATGTTAGCAAAAGTTCAAGACTTGTAATGTGGACAGCTTGAGCACCAGTAACAGAATTATTGTCTTACATGGAATCATAATCACATGGGAATTAGTGTGACCCTTTCAGGGTGAGGCTTAAAGTCCAGTGTAGCCCTCTATTTTGGTCCCCTCAAACTAAGAATATACCTTTTCCTTGAGCAGGGCATTCACCTGAATCACTACCACCCCAGGTATAGTCTCATGAGGAATGAAAGGAGGATGGTGAGGCCATCATCACTCAGATGTATCCATGTTGATGTTCTTCTCATGTCCCTTTGGTACTTGATAAAGCTTATGAGTAGGACTACTTAGTGTTGGTGATTTCTGCCATCAAAAAACTGAGCCCCAGCCTTCTTTGATCATTTATATGAGCAACCACTATATACACAAAGCAGAATATATTGTATGGAAATCAAAAAGCAGCTTTATTTTCATTCACATTGTACTTTTAAAAGTATACTGTGAGGGCTCCTTTGTCCTCTGCCCCTGAATGAAATTTAGGGAATGTCTGAATATTACCATATAAAATATAGGCTCAGTTCAGTAATTACTATGGCCAATCCACCATTGAGATTAAAAATTTTAAGATTCATGTTTTGTCTGCTTCATTCTTCTGCAGGATAGCTCTCTACAGTGGGAGAGTGGAACATTTCTTTCCCTTCCCTTTCCTTGTACTTAAAACTAGTTAGAGGTATTTAGACTTAGAGGAATAAAAGGTTTGTTGATATTATTATGTGGAATATAATATCTGATATTAAATAACCCAAAGGTATAAACTTAATATAACAAAAGTGAAAGTGTCTACAAATAGAGGAAAATTAAATTTTTTCCTGTTAATAGTTATAATCATATCTTTACCACTACCCATTAGAAACTGTCGCATATAGCCAAATAATAATTTTAAATTCCAGGCCTTAAATCTTAATTCCATTCAGAACACTGGTGTTTGACTTTAGGAAAAAAAAATAATATATTTTCTTACTGAATTATAATTCAGTGTGTGAATGTGTTACCTCAGGCAACCATATGAGATACTATTAAAAATGCAATTTATTCTACTACATAAAAATAACTAAAAATGCTCCAAATCACAGAATTGATGTAAGCAATGAACTGAAACATATTTCAAATCCATTAAATTTCAGAGTATGTTCATTCTACTTCTACACAGAAAGTAGCACTCAAGAAAGTCAGTATTGTTTATTGAAATCTAAATTTCATTATAAGAAGAAAACATTTTGATAAATGTTTCTAATTGTTGAAGATGGTTAGGAGTGCATGGAGATTCATTATATGTTCTCTCACTTGTTTTGTGTGTTTGAAAATTTACATAATAAAAATTTTTGTTGTGATATTTAAAAAACAAAAAGATTTATATTTGAGCCAATTTATGTACTTGAGCTACTGGTAGGATATCAGTGTGGCTCTTTCTCTGGAAGTCAGTTTACACATTGATCCTTTGTGCCAATATAAATTGAAATGGCCATTCATGTTTCAGCAGCTTGGCAATATATACCCACGTATATAACCACGTATAACCAGAATCCTGAGCTTTATGTTAACCACTCCCTTGTTTCTTGGTAATTTTACCATATATAGATGCATCCCTAAATGACATGTGGCTTGGCTTTGTCTACTTCTGAATTTTATGTAAATGAATAATATATGTATACTTTGTTGACTTGTTTCTTTCACGTAAAAAGACATTTGAGAGCATCACCCAATGTTGATGTGCTCAATTGAAGTTCGTTAATTTTTGTTGTGATTCTTTAGTATGAATATATGACCAATTTATTATTGTTGCTTTTTCACTAAAGATCTGCTTTTGATGAACTTTGAGGATGTGTTCATTTTCTAGTTATCACAAACAATGCCACCTTATTAATTGGATGGATATGAATTAACCTAGGATTAATGTAAGTAGAATTCCTGGGTCAGTGGGTATAGGTTCACGTTTTTTAGGTAGGATCAAACTGGTTTCCAAAATTTTTGTGCCAGTACCCATTAGCATGTAGAAAGTTCCTATGGCTTTACAGCCTTACTGATACTTTCATTTTTTACCATACCAGGCATAATTTCTCTTGTAAATGAAGCAATACCTATGATGATAAATAAGCACCAGGAAAAGAGAAAAAGTGATGCAATCTGAACCCAAGTTTATTATGAGCCTCACGAGTTTCACATGTTTTCCAGACTTTTGCCAATAATAATCTTTAAAAATAAAAGTGAAGAGTACCTGCTGGGTATCACAAAACAATTACTTCTCAAGTAAGTCAGAAATAACTGCTTGGAAAAGCTACAGTTAAGAGAAGAAGACTTTTTAAATGAATACAAATTAATATTGACTTTTAGGATTTATTACTTATATTAGATCTCTTCCATTTGCCCATTTTAGACTAACTTCCCCCTGCTCCCTATCGTGGGAGGTTGACCTATTTGGGACCCATTGCCTTCTGGCTTCTCATTGGATTTAGCCAATGGAGAACTCCAACAGAAAACAGGAAGGAAAAGGCTTTCTGTCATGGGACCTGGTCAATATGCCAGAGGGTTCAGCTCCTCTCAAGGCATCATCTCCAGAAGACCTCCAACTACTCCCTCTACCCCGTCCTTCTTCCTTCTCTTCCTTCCATAATGGCTGACCCTGATAACATTCTCTAATGAATTGTCAGCATGCTAATCTCTACCTCAGCGACTGTTTACCAGAGAACCTAACCTATGAAAAAGATAGACTCTTTTGTTTTTCGAGATTGATGAGACAATAAGGAATGGCTCATAAAATTGTAAATTTCCTTATGTTGTTAGGTGATTTATAATTTGGGTGCTCAAAGCTCCATTAAAAATGTTAATGGTGATTTTACTGAAAAGGTCAATAACTCCTGTGCCCTCTTGAATAAATAAATGAATTTATTATTCATTTATTAAAATGAATTCTTAATTTTTTTCCTTAACGTTTATTTATTTTTGAGTGAGAGAGAGAGAGAGAGAGAGAGAGACAGACAGACAGACAGACTGTGAGTGGGGGAGGGGCAGAGAGAGAGAGGGAGACACAGAATCTGAAGTAGGCTCCAGACTCTGAGCTGTCAGCAGAGTCGGATGCAGGGCTCAAACCATGAGATCATGACCTGAGCCAATGTTGGATATTTAGCTGACTGAGCCACCCAGGCACCCCATTGAATTTCTAACATAACAAACAAAAACAGAAAAATTGAGGAACAAATAGGATCTTTTAAAAAATATGTTTGTTAATTTGTTTTGAGAGACACAGAGAGAGAACAAGAGCAGGAGGAGGGCAGAGAGAGAGAGGAAGAGAGAGAATCCTAAGCAGGCTCTGCGCTATCAGCACAGAGCCCAGTATGGGGCTTTACTTCACAAACTGCGAGATCATGACCTGAGCCAAAATCAAGATCAGATGCTCAGCGCCCCGATATTCTGAATGTGCATTTTATTACCCTCTTTCTTTTTCTTATATTTTCTTGTTCTCATTCTCTCTTTTCCTCTACTCCCTCCCTCTCCCTCTCGGTCTCCTCTCTGTCTCCTTCACTCCCTCCATTACCTTTCCTTCATGTTCTATCTTTCTGTCTCTCTGATCCTTCCTGTCTTTTTTTCTGTAAGCATGTATCTTGCGTTCCAGAGATTTATGTTTCATTATGTTTCTTCTTTTCCAATTTTTGAAAGGAGTCTTAGCATTTACCAAAATCATTTTGATTGAAGTCATCTTATGCCCCTGTTTAGTAAATTCTAAAAATAATTATTTTCTTTATGTTGTGGTGACAGCAATTTTGTTAGCTTTCTGTCCCCTGAGATAGTTAATATTTTCCCCCAACCACCTTAGTTGACCTTACAAATCCCAGGAAGACTTTTATAAATGTCAAAGTTGCTTATTTATGGAATACTGATTTGAACCTAGGTAGGGTAGGTACTTATCTAACATGATTGCAACCAGTAGTTGTTTATTTAATTGGAAAGCCAGTTTGAAATGAGTAGGCATACAAGTAATACATACATACATCTTAAACATTTTAACTTTAAAAATACAATTATATGTTCATTTGCCCATCTTTTCAGCAGAGCTAAGGTCTTTTTATGAAGTATGGATCAGATGAGTTTCACATCATATTTCTTTCCCAAACCAGTAATGTATCATCCTCAAATATTAGTTTCATTTTCTTTAATGTGGAGCAAAAGACTTAAAGATAGTTGTGAAGCAACCTTAAAGAAAACTTCCCTATACACACCCCATCTTTGACAGTGTTCTTATCCACACTTAATATGGCAAGAACTATATAAACAATTCACTTTCATAGAATATTTCCAAAGTATGCAACTTACATTCCACAGGAACCAGAAGTCTTCAAACTTGTGTTTCACTGGTTTGTTTATACTAATTAAGTGTCATAATTTCAATGTCACATTTGGCACTAATGGCACAGGTTGGTAACAATCACAGCTTACTCTTAGTGAGTGTACAACTCACTGTGAAGGAGCAGATCTATGCGGGCTGCCAGAGAGTGGCCTAGTGTCCGTGAGCACCTCATATGCTGTGGACACCAATTCATATGATTTACAAAAGGAATGGAGAGTTGAAGTTAAGTTGGTTAATTCAAAGATGGTTAAAAAAAAAACTTCTGTATTTCCAAACCCAAAGGTTTAACTGAATTATTCTCAGGTTTATCTGTGTTCTCTGAAAATTAATTAATTTACTTTTCTAAAATGTTACTTAATTTTTATCCAATGCCCCATCCCCACCATACTGGCTGGAAATACCTACTGTATCTAAAATATTATGGAAGAATCCTGTTCTAAGAATCCTGTTCACCATATTATGTGTTTTCATAGAATGAATACTTAGGGAATTAGCCAAAGTGTGTGTGTGTGTGTGTGTGTGTGTGTGTGTGTGTGTGTGTGTTGTGTTAGTGGGCCAAACTCCAGAGATATTTCAATCATAATATATTTTTTTAAATCTCTGAATCCTTTTAAGAACTGTTAGTGTTTCCTGGTTTGACATTCTTCTCAGGGATTAGGGATGAATTTACAAACTAGTTGAAGTCAATTTAGGATTATTTTATCACTAAATACAATTTTATGTACCATGGTCAAATACCATCATTTTAGGAAAAGGACCTTTATTTACTCAAAAAATTAGGATGAATATCAGCCTAGGAAAGATTAAATACTAATAAAAATCTTTGACTTGGAATTAAAAATAAAATATTTTAAGTAAGTTTTTGAGGTATGAATATTAATTTTTTCTGAAAGTACAGCTATACAGTAGGAGAAAGCAAAGGCAGAGAGAGGTAAGCACCACCTCAATATTTAGCACATCTCCCTTTCCTCAGTTTCCAAGTTGTTCCAAGATATGGATGAAGTTAAGGCAGAGCTTTCTAAGAATCCCAAGAAGAGAGAGATGAGTTGCAATGCCTCTAAATGCATGACTCTCAAACAGGTCAAACTGACAAGCCACAGTAAAAATAACACCCTTTTCCACAATATAATTCGTAAAAAATCTCTGGATAACACACATGTATTATGTGAAATTACACATTGCTAAAAGAGATAACTAAGCCTGTGAAAGTACAGAAGCTCTGTCTAAAGAATTCTTGTGTGTCTGTTGGCTATCTCAGTAGTTTCATCTGCCACCACAAAGGGAGCATTTTAGTGAGCTGAAAGGGAAGACTCAAAAGGTCCATCTTTGACTGTGGATAGCACTTCTTCTCCTAAAGACTAAAGAATGACATGGCTTTTGGAAGAATGTTCTCACAGTGAGGGGGCACTCATGGACCTCTGCCATGGGTGAAAGAGAGGTTGAGACCATCTCATGACTCAGGTTCTACCACATTGCTTCCAGTCTTGAAAAAACATCCATGGGAGACTGCACCTAGTACGTTTATGAAATCTCATAAGTGCTAGTAAATTATACCAGATGCATTTGAAGAATTATTGATTTTAATTTCTTACTTCTTATTTCTTTAATGTATGGTACATATTTTGAAATTGTCTCCAAGTTCTAGCAGGGCATTTGAGCCCTTAGCCAGGGCTCTGTTAACTCCAGCCCATGAAAAGGACCCCATATTGTGAGAAATACACATATCCTCCTTTTAATACTCACTCAAACTGATTCTTCAAAAAAAAAGTGTTATTTTTTTTAAATGCTTACAAGAGGAAAAAGAGATATATTGGCAAGAAGTAAGCAATACAATAGTCTTTCAAGACCTATAGTATTTATATGATAACTAAACATACCAATCCCAAATCAGTAAATCCATTGTAATAGATACAAATATATTTACGCAGATATGAAGATAACAAGCTGGCTATATGAAATTGGGAATGTGCCTGAACAAATAGATTCATAGGAGACAAAACTATATAATCAAAGGTTAGGACTAACAATGTTCAGACATCTTTTTGAAAATGTATCTTAGCATGTTTATTCAATTTCACATTGATTTCCAAAATTTTTCAGGATCAGCCTTTAAGAAACCTATTTTTGGCATATAATTTCACTTCTCCTCATAATTGCTAGGAGTCAGGCTTATATAATAGTAATAGCTCTAGAATGACAGACCTAATTCCAGATCTATTGATTACTAACTAGCTCCTTTCATGTTGAACGAGCCTATTAGACACTGCCACGGTTCCTTCCATTTGTGAAATAAACAATAATAGTTCCTATCTGTAAAGTTAGAATCAAATAAAATCTACAAATCTATTTGAAAGTGAATTATAGGTACAGATATATATTGCACAAAAGCCATTTGTTGAGGATTAAAAGTTAAAGCCATCTCAAGTCAGGATGTGGTACAGCCAGGATCCTGACTCTATGAATATATCACCCATCACTATTTCCTTGTCTCCGTGTCTCTCCTAATAAAACAAATCTCACCTCCTGGCTTCTTCCATAGCTTCTTTGGTAATCACTATATTTCAAATCTTTTTAGTGACACATTGACATGTCCTTCCCCTAAAATGCTTCTCAGAGACATCCTCATTGATCCTTTAAGTCTTCTTGCACTCTATAGACTCATTCCTGCCTGCTGTCTGACACTGATCCCTCCATAATGATAAGTATGAGGACAAGAACAGCTTCCATGAATTAAAAAAAAATGGCAGGGCTTTCTTTTAAACTGTTTTAATATTGAGAAAAGTTATTGTGATGTTTTTGAACCAGTACAATTTTACCTAAGTATAATAGGGCATCTAGATTTGTAAGCACATTTTTTTTGAACAGGGTAAAGGGCTTATAACAGTGCAGGCTGAGTTCTTTCTTAAATCTTAAGCAATAAATCATCCGTGATGATTTATGGTAAGAACCTTAACTAGCGCAGTGACCACAGGAAGAAAGGGAGATTATGACAGGATCAAAAGTCCTATGGAAAATGGAATCAACAGTACTGATTGTAATAGTGTTTATTGAGGGAGGGAAAAGCCAGATATTTTCTAGGTAAATAATTTAATAAATGGTAGCACTGTTAACCCCAGTACAGAATACCCATCCCTAAGCATTCAAACTAGCAAAGCATAGACTTTCTTGGGTATGCCATTCTCTGTGGAACCTCTGTGCATTTGTATAAACTGGGCCTTTTGCACTAAATGTCTTTTTTTCCCCCTTGTCAACCTAGAATTCTCCTTCGAAGTCATATGAAAAGTGTTCATCTCTTCTGGGAAACTGTCTTTGAGCCATCAGGCAGCTACAGGCTCCCTTCTCTTACTTCTTGATCTACTTCTGATACTTCTGTTAGAATACCTACATTTTATACTCTAATTATTTACAAGTCCATCTCCTGGACCTCAAGGACAAGGCTGTGTTTTACTCATCTGAATGTCCCTAGGGCAGCAACCAATACTGGAAATGTGATACAGATTCTACAGATGTTTACTGAAAACATACCAAAACATTGCTTTGGTATGAATGTGGAGATGTTAATTACACATTGAAAATATGGATCAGGAATACAGAGATGGCAGAAAGATATGGATGCAGGGTTGGTTTAGATCACTTAGAAAAACTGTGTACCCGAGTAGGGAAAGAAAAAGAATGGACAAAGGTAAAGGAGCCAGGAAATGAGAGCAAAAGCAGTCCCCAAACCCCAGGTGGAGAATCAGGAAAGAATAGTTTTATAGAAACTAAGAGAGGATGATAGTCCAGATGGAGGAAATTGTTAAAGGTGTCAAGCAAAGCTGCTTCCTTCTGTATAAAATGTGGAATATAACACCTGATACACAGAATTATGTTGAGGACTAAATGGAATATGTGACAGTGCTTAAAACAATGCCAGGGACAAATTGGTGACAATAATTATTTCAAAATCAAATACAATGAAAACTGAGGTGAGAAAACCAGTCTGGCAATTAGGAAGTCGATGGAGGTGACCATTGTGGGAACAGCATCGTTAGAAAGGAAGGGACAGAAGCTGAATTTCTGTGGAGTAAAAGCAATGAAAATGGGGTGAGAGAATAGAAAGCAAAAAGATACTTTCCATCTAAGAACTATACTGATGAAGGAGAGAAGAGTGTGAAGTTGGTGGCCTCAGGAGGAGGCAGACTTTTGGAAAAAATGTTTGGTTGTAGGACACGAGAATTTTGAGCATGTACATAGCAGAGGAGAAGGACCCAATAAAGAGGGAGAGATATTAGCCCAAAGAAGGACAGAAAAGAGGGTTTGAGATGGCTCTACATTTAATGGAAAATTAAGGAAAATAATGAGAGCCCTCTCTTACCCATGCAATGGGGATTAGGTTTCCTGATAACAGTGAGGGTGGTTTTGGGGTATAAGAGAAGTCATAAATAGGTGAAGTGGCCATGATGAGAATGGGAAAAGAAACCGTTGAAGGGTAAGTAAAAAAAAAATTATTAAACTGCATTAATGTCTGTCATTTCCTGTCTGCTGCTTTGGTCTTGCCCATGTGACCACAAGTATTGCCTGCCCCCATGGGATTAGCCCTTCATCACTGAGAATACCTTTATCCTGTTGAGGAAGGGGATGAGTCCATAGATGATCTCTTATTGACCAGTTTCTTGCCCTCCCTCTACAAAGGGGGAGACCCCCTAAGCACTGAGAGCTGATCCATGCTGCCCACTGGACTGAAACAGGCAGGTGAATTTCCAAACTGTCAAACCAAACTAAGGCTAGCATTACCAGGATTCAAAGCATGGGATACTTTTTTAAAGGTCTTTTTCAGTAAAATGGTATAAATTGATCCTAGTGTCTTGAATATGAAGCTTCTAGCTTCCCAAAGATGATGCAAAGAATCGGACTCAAGCCTTCACAAAATCGTTTCTAACTTTAATTACAGGAAAGTAATTTTCATGTGCTTTGCTGTCACTAAGTCATTTCAGTTTTCAGCAAAAGCTCTGCCATAGGAGTCAAGGGTCCTCAGCTCTTCTGTCTCCTTTCTATAATAACTTCCTTATGGTCCCACTACCCACCCCTCCCAATCAGCTTCAGTCAGGAGCCCTTACAGAAGAGGCTTTAGTCTAATCTTTTTATTTTTTTACTCGTTTTTACAGGTTTTCAATAGCAATAGTATGCAACTGATCAATTGTTCAGGAAATTGTTAAGGATGGATGAATGAAATAAGATAGGCCCATAGGGAGAATATGAGTTGCAAGGAGTAACTTCTCTATTCGAAGTCCAAAAGGTCAAAAGCTCTTTCTCAGATGCATCTAGACTTTGGTTCACTGCCACAAGCCTAGAAGCTCAGCCTGCTTTTCTCTCCTTTAGCTGAGGCCAACAGCCATTCTATCCCTTGGGTATCTAGGCCCTCTCATATAACTGGATATAGAACTGGTCAGATTCTTCTCAGCTCTTTCCACTTAAATCCCTTCTACCGACCCTTTTCATCTTTTCTTTGTTCCCATTATAGACAAAACCCTTGTATTCTTGTATTTAAGGGTGGAACTACTTAACATTAAGAGAAAAGATCAATATAACAAGTGGGTACATTATAAATGTTAAGGTAATTCAAGTTCTTATAGTAAAAGTATCCCCTACTCAAGGGTGAGGTGGTAACTGGAAGCCTTTGGGTTTCAGCTCTCTGCTTTGATTCTCCCAAGGCTATATGGATGCCTAAGGTCGCCCAGCTAGCAGGCAGAGCCGGGCCTTTATCTCAGGACTGTGAGGCTCCAAGGCCCATACTCCAATAGTTATGCTACCAGGGTTCAAGCAGAGCTTAAAATTTGCCACACTATATTATTACCTTTATTTACCTGCCAGGTACTACCTATATCCACCTGACAAGTATTATTCTTGAGGATGGAAAAATTACCATAACTTTCGTGTCTTTCTTCCCCAGTATTACTTGTAAACATGGTTGATAGGAGTTCAACTGGTGTGATGTGAGTCTCCTAAGCACCCTCACATAAATGTGCCTTCTGGCTTTCCAAGATGAATAGGTCTTTCATTGTCAGAGCAGTTCAGCATTATACTAGAAAAACACAGCATATCCCCAGGGGCCCTCACATTCCCTTGGTCCGACTAAGTGACCCATCTCTAAGAAAATGCACAAGTGGGCAGGGGTGGGGACAAGTTGACAGATGTTCTAACTGCCCCACAGTACCCAGAAGAACACTGGTTTGGCTTTACATATTAGTTTTCTAATTGCTACTGTAAGTTATTACACAAGTGTGTAGTTTAAAACAATCCAGACTTACTATCTTGAAGTTCTTAGAAGTCCAACACAACTCTCATTGGTCTAAAATTACGATTTGGCAAGGAAGAGTTTGTTTTTGGCGGCTCTGGGAAAGATTCTGTTTCCTTACCTTTTCCAGCCTCTAAAGGCTGCCCCCATTCCTTGGCTAATGGCCCCTTCCTCCAGCTTCAAAGACAGCAGGGCTGCATCTTTAAATCTCTCCCTGACTCTGACTGTTCTGCTTCGGTCCTCCATTTTCAAGAAACTTTTTGATCACATTTGACCTACCTGGATAATCCAGGATAATCTTACTATTTAAGGCCAGCTGATTAGCAAACTGTATTCTATCTACAACCTTAATTCCCCTTTGCTATATACGCTAAAATATTTACAGGTTCTGAGAAGTAGGACAAATATCTTTGGAGGCCTACCACAGTGTTTTAGGAATCATACATGAAGAGTAAGGTCCACCATTCCTGGAAGGCCAAAGACAAAATCAGGGAGTACATAAGGGAGCATTCTTGAAACAGAAGCTTGAAAACAGAGCATCTCATCAATTTTCCTTTCCCCTCCCCTTTCCCTCCTCTCCTCTCCCATATAGGAGTCTATAAGGTAGTATTCCAGCTGAGAGTATACTTACTTACAGCACATGGAAGTCCAGAGAAGAAAAGAGGTGATTCACTTGGAGATGTGCAGAGTTGTGAATTACCTACTTGAAACCAGGGTAGATAATTTGGAGGGATCATCTTTCTCATATGTAAACTGGAGTTGCTGCCTGCCTCTCAGGTCTGCATGAGGATCCAGTGAGATAAATGCAGTGCACCTTGGAGCATTGTCCTATCACATTCTGGACGCTTCATGAGTCCAAGGATGTTACTGGTATCAGATCTAAAAAAGAAAGAAAGAAAGAAAGAAAGAAAGAAAGAAAGAAAGAAAGAAAGAAAGAAAGAAAGAAAGAAAAAAGATTTTTGCTTCGCTACAGTTTTCCAGAAATTTAGTTCTGAAAAGGAGATAGCAGGATTCAAACTGCTGATTCATAAGTACTGAATTATAAAAGTTATTAATTGGCGATGATGTTGACCCTGGTCTTATTGATTAGCACATCTTTATTGTATTCAAGTGGATTAAAAAAAAAGTTTTCTCTGTACACTTAAGAAAAGTCCCATGGCAAAGGAAATTTGGATAATTTTTAGGAAAGGCTGCATATTGTGAAAATAGGTATTTATCATAATTCTTACTGGCAAGCAACTAAAATTAAATCATGCAGAGTTAGTAATGATGTTAAAACCCATAATATTCCTCAATTATTATAATAATATCTTACCTTTAGTAAGTATGCTGTTTCAAAGCACTTCAGTTTATATTAGTTCATTTTTAATGTGTGCGTAGTTCCTGCCCTAACCTCATTTCCAGTTGGCCCATAAATTGATTTATTTATGCTACTTGGGGATTAATCAACTGTTCCAACTGTTTTTGAATTTACCTAAATAAGTAGGGCTTTCTTGGTACAATTAGTCTAGATATTGTGAAGTAATATGGGATTTAGCATGGCAAATGCATATTTTCCTCAGAAATATCAGACTTTTGATAGTATAGTTGGATCATTTTTTAGCCTCCCTCCCCAGCCATTAGCATTTACATTATATGCATAATAGCACACTATGCTGCAACTTCTAATGAGACCAAAGTTCCACACAGTATCTGTTCTCACAGATTTAGGACTTTTGAAGACAGAATAAGAATTTGCTACTATATTGCCCAAATCCCCTTGCTAAGATAGAATCAGTCCTCAAACAGGAACTTCATATGTAGTGAGCCAGAAAGGATAGTCAATTGTTCTGAACCAGCTTACCACTGACTGTGGCCACCTCTCCTAGTGTGTACCTAATGGAATGGACTCCTCTTTGGGAATCACAGGTCATCATCAGAGCTGATCTGGGTCCTTATGACAACCTGTACCACGTGCTCAGCTTTTGTTTCCTAAACCAAGAATGGTTAGTGTGATGATGCAACTCTCTTGCTCTACATCCCAAATGTTCTACCCATATTCACAAAATAGATATGTGGAACCTTTGGTACAGGCAGTTTTCCTGTAGGATTACCACTCTAGGCTGGAGGTGAGGAGAGGAATTGGGATAGGGATGTAGGGTTAAGGCTGCTTGGTTCCTATTGGATTGAGCTGTACCAGTGAAAGGGGTGTTTTAAATCCATTTTGTCAAAAATTGTTCACTTTATGCTTAGGATTAAAACTGAAAATCGATTCTCTCCACTGTATGGGACATGGGTGCAATGCCATTAGACACTTCCATGGAAGGAGTGTCTCAGAATGCTTCTGTCTAATAGCTTCACACCCAGTGTTACAAGGTTGAAGGCTAGAAAATGGTGCTCATTACAGTGTAAAGCATTTATTTTTAAATGTTTATTTATTCATTTATTTTTATTTTGAGAGAGAGTGTGCAAGCAGGGGAGGGATATACAGAGAGGGAGAGAGAGAATCCCAAGCAGCCTTTACACTGTCAGCGCAGAGCCCTATGTGCACCTTGAACTCCCAGACCATGAGATCATGACCTGAGCCGAAATCAAGAGTTGGACACTTAGCTGACTGAGCCACCCAGGCGCCCTGTGATGTAAAGCATTTAAATAATCACATACAGTAACCTTTGCAAAATGAATATGAGGCTTGTTAGCAAACTATACTGCTTACCCTAAAAATTATCTTCATTTTTAAAATTCTGAATATCCTGTCATCCAAGAGACATTTAGACTACTAGATAATGTTGATAATTTCATTTCCTGCCTTGTTGCAATGACTGAATTGTTACAAGTACTGTGTGTCCAAGTTATGAACACATGTAGTCACATGGATACACACACATGCATGTGCAAACAGATACAGTTTCTTGTGATAGCTTTTCCCTCAGCCATAAGTTTGTCATATGGAGAAAAATATCCAATCTTACATAAAAATAGGATGCATAGGTAATTATTTTGAGATTTCCTTATCAGTTCCTGGCATAATTTTTTTCAAACAGTCTAAATGATTGCAGCTAAAATACATTTATTTTTAATGTAACTGTTTGCTTCTAGACAGTTCAGATTGAATCATTAACAATCTTTTCCCCTATTCTCCCCTATTTAAACTTACCTGATAATGGAATGTCATTTTGTTGTCTTGTTTTTAAAAATTTTTAATAATAACACAGGAAGGTGAGAATCCTGTTGTGAAGAGTTTCAGCAAAACATCTCAGGTCAATAAGCTGATATATCTTTTCCCAGGACCTAATTTGAAAACTTGTAACAAACAGGGAAAGTAGGCCTGAGAGACACATATGAGTCACCAGCATCAGTCAGCAACCCTTGACTGGACCAAGAACGTGACTCCAGTTTCTGTTGTCCAGACCTGCCCCCCACTCAGTGCTGCTGCCCTCTGCCCTTTTGTTTCTGGTGAAATGTAGGAGGCTTCCTGTCCAAACCACATGTGGCTGTAGTTCCCTAATCTCTATAGTAACAATGAAAAAGAAAAGAAAGCCAATTGACTCCACTATAGTTAACCAGGATGTTAGAAATTCTTCTGTGCTGATTAATCATCTTTCTGCTGTTGAACCTTCCTGCCTTTAATTTAAGAGATCCTGTTTGCGTTACCCTGTAAGCAAGATTTCAGACAGTGACGTCTTTTGCAATGAGACAAAAAAAAAAAAAAAAAAAGAGGTGGGACTCATGTGAAAGGCGCTCATGTGAAAGTTTACTCTTTATCAGTGTAAATTTGGAGTGATATTTTGCCAAATTCCCTACTGATAATAGGCAATTTGAGAAAAGCATTTGTTTCATCAAAATACTATTACATACAGGATCTTTTTACAATAAACTTAAAAACTAAGTCTAAGTTTGTTGAATAAAATATTGTTTGAAGTTGATGGAATTTCATCTGGAGACTGATCATCATTTTGCTACATGGAGACTTTTTTGGTAACAGCTTAATTCACATACCATAATTCACCAATAATTCACATACCATACAATTCACTCATTTAAAGCAGACGATTCAATGGTTTTAGCATATTTAGAATTGTGCAACCATCACCACAGTCAATTTTAGAACATTTTCATCATCCAAAGAGAAACTTGCATTTTCTATAGCTGTCGCTCTCACAATTGCCTCACAACATCCCCAACCCCAGTCCCGAGTCCTTGCCAACCAGAACCTTCTATCAGTCTCTATAAATTTTCCTGTTTTGGACATTGTATAGAAAGGAATAATACAATATTTGGTCTTTTGTGACTGTCTTCTTTCATCATAATATTTTCAAAGTTCATCCATGTTGTAGCATGTATTGATTGATATTTCATTTCTTTTTATGGCCAAATAAAATTCCATTGTATGGATGTGCTACATTTTGTTTACTCATTTGTTAGTTGATGGACATTTGGGTTGTTTCCACCTTTTGGCTACTAAAAATAATGACTGCTGTGAACATTCTTGTACACTATTTTCTGTGGACATGTTTTTATTTCTCCTGGGTATATAACTAGGAGTGGAATTGCTGAATCATGTGAATTTTTGTTTAATTTTTTGAGGAATTGCTGGAATGTTTTTCAAAGTGACTATAGCATTGTACATTACATAGAGAATTAATTTATTGGAATCTGACCTTGCAGGTAGTTGCTGCTTCAGTGTTCTGAATTGATACTTACTCTAACACATCTAAGGCTATTTTTCTAGTCATGTCAACTATCAAAACGCCAATGAAATCAGAAGAATAAGGCGGAAAATAAGCCACGAAGGGTCAAAACCAATACCAAGTGGTCCACCCACTAAAATCCCTGTCTATCTCTAGGAAAACCCCATAAGCTCTCACTAGTAGTCAATTTACTCTTTGTGCTATAACAGTTTCTGATTTTCTGAACCCTCGAAGATTAGAAGAAGGAAATTAGAAAATTGTGAGAGTTTCTGGAGACCAGATTATTGATGGCAATAAGAAAAGACAGTCAAATGCCTCATATTGAGAAAAGAAACTGAACACAAAGCCATAAAAGAAAGCATAAGTCCTCTAAAGACTGGGAACTATCTAGTTTCAGGGGATAAGTCCCTGCACACTTCTAATTACTCTGAGATGTCACTGTGTTGTTTCATAGTGCAATTATCGATACTTAAATGTATACTCTTCAGTAATCAAAATAAGATACAATCATATTAAGAAAAGTGTGGAAGTTTTCAATACAGTTTGAAGGATACATCCAAAATGCTGCAGTTTTTGAAAATTCACCTTTTAAAATCATAGACTCTCAAGGCTGGATATATCCTACTTAATGATCATATCCCACTTAATGTGATGTCATAGAAAAGCCTAATAGGGGACGACTGAGAACTGGTTGCAGGTTTGTAGGTTTGTGAACTTGAGCACATAATAGTAACGTTGGGTCTTACTTTCGTCATACATGAAATGCTGGATCTGAAATGGATAATATACAGAGCTTTTTAAAAATTTTTTATTCTCTTCTGTCTCTTCCTCTCAACCCTCCATAAAGAGCTAGGCATAATTTCCCAGAAGAAAATAAGAGAATAAAATACTTTGAGAACTTAGAATCTTTGTGAACTCATAGACTAGAAACAGTCAATCAGGAAGCATTAAATATCTACAAAGTGTCAAGCTTTGTGATAGGATCTTGAGACAGAAAGATGAATGAATGAAGCCTAGTTCTTTCCCTCAAAGGTATGCAAACCATTTCTCACGTACAGATCATTACAAATGACAGAAGTTATACAGAGGTAATAATGCTAACAGATCTCATTTACTGATAACTTATGTGCCAGGAATTGTGCCAAGTGGTTTATACACTTTCATAATTTAATTCTCATAACTCTGGGAGGTAGACATTATTATTATTCTCAGGCACAGAGAGGTCAAGTATGTTGTCAAAGACCAAAGAGGTAATGGTTGTTCTGATTCTAGAGGGAACATGATAGGAAGAGAGCAATTCTATTTGGGGAGGGCTTAGAATTTCAGTTTATTTAGTTCTTTCTTTTCCTAAGCCCTTCTGGCAGCACTATGCTGGAAGTATAGGATAAGGATGTATTCTACTATTGTGTAAAAGTTCAGCTGAGGTAATAAAAAATACCTTAGCTGTTTGAAGCAAAAAAATTAATATAGTAAATTAGAAAATAATTAATAGAGGGAATGAAGTATTTATAAAATTGTTACAGGAGTTGCAGAAGCTGGCTCTAGGCTGAGCCTCCAAGAATGACTCCTAGAACCACACAGGAGAGCTGGCCTGCCAAGAAAATTATGACCTTTGGGAGGGAATTCAAGAGCCAACTCCCAATTCCAGAATCACTCTTGCCTTTGCTGTGAGCTGGGTCCAAGAGCCTACCGCTGCCACTAATGGCTCCAGAGTCATGCATCTCTTGCTAAATCTGCACCCACAAAATGAGTGCCTCACACACTAGACCTCTTCGCTCATAGGTTAAATCAGTTCTGAATGCAAGTGTCATTTGAGAGCATCTGATTGGCAGGATGCAAAGTCACATATGGAATCCTTCAAACACATCTGGAATTTTTGTCCAGCTTCTGTCTCTTAGAAGGAGGTTGAAACGGATGTTTAAGAGCCAATCTAGCATATCCACAATAGCCCAGAAAGAATTCCTGGACAAGCTCAACAGTCTTCACGAGTATTTCATTCTGATATTTTAAAAGTCCTTGTGGTTTGCTCCACTATTCTTGATAGACCATCCCAGGTTTCAAAATGCATTTCTTTTGAAACTTGTGGTCTCGTTACAACTCCAATTATTTTGTTTTATCTTTTCCTAAATATAAACGAACAAGCAAGAAACATTTTAAATAAAAGTATCTATTTGTTGTTTCATCCTCTAAATTCAACTTTCTTTTTGAAAGAGTAAGCATTTTTTTAATGTTCTTTTTTTTTTCTTTCCCCACAAGCTGTCATTTTGTCCATAGAGCTGTTATTCATATCTGAATCTAGTAAGTTGCCTGAATTTTTACGATGTCCTAAGTTTGGGGAAAAACTGATGGGAGAAAGTTTCAGGTTTCTTAGGCTCCTTTTCTGTACAGAAGGACATTCCCATAGTACTGACACTCACCTTTCTAATCCATCCTCAAGACCCTCACTGCGATGCCTGGTGTTCACTGGGGTTACAGATCCCATTATCAGTGCCCCCCAACCTCTAGATATCGTCAAGATCTTTCATTACTCAACCCATATTCCTGTGTTTTATTCCTGTGGTTTTACCCAGACCACAAGCACACATCTCTGATAAGAAAAAAAATTTACTAACATACACAAGGTAGATGCACCACCTAGGGAAGCTTGTCTTTCTGGAGTTCCTGAATTGATGTCTTAATAGTGCATGTGAAATAAGACAAGGGTCCCCCAAATCCAATTAAATATTGATGAAGCACTACAATTTATTTTGGACTTCCAAATTTTTAATGAAGTGCCTTCAAAAATTAAAAAAAGCAAAATATATTCTGTAGGAAGTGTTAATCATAGACTGTGATTAAGCATAAGATAAGCATAAGACTATGCTTATACATAGTCTCGAAAATTTGGAAAGATTATTACATTAAAAGGCAGAAAACCTGAAACTTGTGATAAACAATACACTTTTCAGCAATATCGTCTTTACTTCTTATTTTGTTAATTTCTTTCCTGGTTTTTTAAAACTTGTGTCGTTTGATGACAATACCCTCTCATGCTCCTCATACCCGATCTCTGCTGGTACGCAGGAAGGTAATGAGGCAGCAAATATGCTATTTTTCCATAGCCTATGTCTTGTTTTCTAGCTTTATGGGGCAATTTTAAGTACGTGTGCTTCCAGCCAGAGTCACTATTTGCTTCTGATCTTTTCTAAATGCCAGCTACCAAAAAAGAAAGTAAATTAAAAGACTCCTGTGCCATTTTCATCAGCCTTAAAAAACATGTTTCACTATCTTCCCAGGCTCTGGATGCTGCTAAGAAAATTCGGTGCCTTACGAAACAGACCAAGATTGCATGCTAACCAAATGTTCACGTGATTGAACATATCATTAAAGTACTTACGAACTTGGTTCTAATCCCCATTATGAATGAAATTAAGCTGCATAAATAAAATTACACATGTATGTGTGAATCTGTGTGTGTGTGTGTGTGTGTGTGTGTGTGTGTGTGTGTGTGTTACCTGGCCAATACCATTCAGTAACAAAAAAGATTTGGAATTTCTTCCTAACAGCAAGGAGGCTAACTGGTTGACATGGTGGGTTTCAGTCCTGATCTCACATAACCTGGCTCATGTGACCATGGGAAAACTCCTTATTCCTGTAGGATCTACAATTTTACATGTATAACAAAAGAATTAAACTACATGCTAAGGTTCTATGTGTCTATAACTGAATATGGCAGAACACCTTTAACTCAAAAAGTATTTGAAGGGTCCCTTAGAGGAGTCTACCTGAAATGCAGGTATATCTATAATGCGGTCCCTAACTGCTTGACTTGATGCTGTTTACTTCCAGTCTCTTAAAAAGCTCTTTCCATTCAATAGGGCTACAAATAGTATCCAAAATTCTTATAGTTTGAAATCCATAAAAGAAAACATAATTTTAAGAACACTGAGAAATGTACAATTCTTAACTAAATTCCACCTCGTTGTTGCATTTCTGAAATATCTAAAATAGTCATTCATAATCACAAGGGCTCCTCTACTCATTACATTCATTTGGGATTTTGAGAAACAAAGTAACATACTGAGTTACCTCAGTCATAATTTCCCACCATACGATTTCAGTTTTGTACAGCTAGTTTTCAGTGTTTTTCAGAAACTGTATTTCTTGAAAAATTTAGAAAATGTTTTTAATCTTAAAACCTATTATCATCTTAAAACCTCTTCTAAGTTACGCCATCTTGATAAATTGGAGTAAAGTGCTTCTGACATTAGTTTAATAGTATCAGCTATTTCCTATTTATAGTTCTCCTAGAATTTAATCCTTTCTTTAGGATGATTCAATGATTCTTTTCTTTCACATAATCATGGTGTTAGTAGCAAACAACATACATTGTATACTAAACAGCATCATTTGTTTTTAAGGAACATTTACATAATGGTTGCCATATGGGTATTGAAAACAAGATGGGTAATGTAAGCCTATTATGTTGCTTAAAATATATTATGAGCATAACTAAAGGAAATATTGAGCCAATTTGTCACAGTTGTTTATTCTAAAGTAAAGAAAAAAAAGCCTTTGTTTTATAATAAACAGATGCCCATATCAGCATTGGAATTTCAATTACTTTGCTACTCTTTTTTCAGATAGTCTAATTTATTCATTGGAGTTTTATCAATTAGATATTTTCCAAAGAATGATTTAATTCATAAATTCACTGAGTGACTGTTAAAATGTTCACAATGATGGATGTGAACATAATACAAAGATTTCCCATAGTACATTGCTTATTTCAGAGTTGAGCAGATTCTTTCTCACAAGGGCTACATGTATTTTATATTTATGGCTTACTCGAATTTCTGAGGCATTCTGGACACTTATTCATTCAACACATATTTTCTGAGCATCTACTATGTGCCAGACATTCTTTTTTAAAACTTTTTTTATGTTTATTTATTTTTGAGAGAGAGAGACAGAGTGTGAGTGGGGGAGGGGCAGAGAGAGAGGGAGACACAGAATCCAAAGCAGCTCCAGTCTCTGAGCTGTCAACACAGAGCCCATCACAGGGCTCGAACTCACGAACTGTGAGATCATGACCTGAGCCAAAGTCAGATGCTTAACTGACTGAGCCACCCAGGTGCCCCCAGACATTTTTTGAGGTACTAGAGAATCAATAAATAAAAGGCGGAAAGCCCTTGCTTTCATGGAGGTATAATTCTAATGGGGAATACAAACAATCTACAAAATAAGTAAAATATATTCTATTTTAGAAAGTGACAAGTGTATAGGAAAAAATAAAGATGGGGAATATGGAATGTAAGTAGAGATAGCTATTGTAAAATGAATATTTGTGTCCTCCCAAAATTCAAATGTTGAATCCCTCACCTCCAGTGTGACAGTAGGTAGGGTCTTTGGGAGGTAATTAAGTTTAGATGAGATCATAAGGATGGTACCTTCATGATGGCATTAGTGCCATTATAAAAAGAGGAAGACACAGGAGGGCTCACTCTCTCTCCACATGCACATACCAAGGAAGAGCCATGTGAGTACTCAGCAAAAAGGAAGTTTTCTACAAGCCAGGAAGAGGAGCCTCACACTGATGGCACCTTGATGTTGAACTTCCAATCTCCAGTACTGTGAGGAGTAAATTCCTGGTTTTTAAGCTACCCAGTCTATGGTATCTTGTTATGACAGCCTGAGCTGACTAACACAATGGCAAAATTTGAAGGTTTAGATAGAGTATCCAGGAAAGTAAAGATGTGAAGGAAGTGAGTAAGTAAACAATGCAGATATTGGAGAAATAGCATTTCAGGAAGAGGGAACAGCAAGCGCAAAGGCCTGGAGGGAAAGAGGATGAATTGGAGAAATAATAGAGAAGGCAGTGGGATATGAGGTTAGAAAAGTAGTCATGAAAGGCCTTGTAGCTCATAGTAGCTATTTTGGTTTTTATTTTGAAATGGAAAACCATTAGCACTAATCAGAGAAAGGAGAGAGATAATCTGGATAGTTTTAACTATATACATCTTGCTGCCATGTTGAGAATCAAGAGCAGTAAACCAAAGTCAGAAGCAGGAAGACCAATTTGGAATCTATTAACATCATAGAGGTGTGAAATAATAGCGGCTTAAGCCAAGCTAATGGCATTTGGGAAGGTAAGAACTGCTGGGCATCTTAGTACATTTTGAAGGTAGAGATGACAGGATTGCCTCTGGCTTATGCAAAAAGAAATTGTATAGAGAGCAAAGATTAGAATCGAGTATGTTCAAGAAAGTATGGAAGGAGAGAAATTGTAGGTAGTAAGCATAGATTCCTTTTCCAAAGAGTTCTTCTATAAAAGGGAGCACAATACGGGGTAGTATGTGGAGAGGAAAGGTGATTGTAGAGAGTAAAATAAGTAAAGTAAGTAAAAATAAGTAATCATTTATTTGTAATCTGGTAGGAATAAGCCAATAGAGAGTGAAAAGTTGATGGTCCCTCAGGAAAAGCATGATCAGTGAATTGGCGAAAGAGGATAGACGGTAGAGGCTAGCCACAGCTACAGATAGGGACAGTTCCCTCTATAGCATCTGGAGAGAAGATAATAAGCATAGATGCAGATGAATAGGTAGATGGGATGGTGGGAGTTTTTGGAAATTTGCTTCAAATTTGGAGGAGGGTAATGTAAAACAAGATTGTCCATTGAGATGAGGATGAGGAAGGAGATATGAATTTAAGGTAAAGAAAAAAGTATAAAATAGTCATCTGGAAGAAGGGGAGAGAGGACAGGCCAATTATGATTAACTGGACTATAAGATTTGCCATTTTTGCATGAGTAAGACTATGTAGTAGTAATGCAACCATTTGCATGATTAAAAGCTCATTTAAGCACACAAATACTTCAATTTAGGGTCAGATTTTTCCCACTGTGGCCCTGTATTTAGATTAGCACATACATTGTTAATTATACCAAGAGGTGAAGTTGTATTTTTGTGTGTGCAGTCAACTTTACATATCTCTATTTGTATATGCCAAGAAAGAGGTATTAATATCACAAAGTACAGATTGCTAATATTATGAAGTAATCTAGGCGATTTCTCTCATTTTACTGATGAGTAAACTAAACCACAGGATGATTAATTAACTGTTCCGAAATCTTATATACAGTTGTTAGTTCAGGCAAAACCAGGGCACAGTTCTTCCAACTCCTAATTCAATGCTCTTCTCCAAGCATTTATATGCTGGTTTATGTATAAAAAGTGGAAGGCTACATCTACGCATATATTGTTTATATTTCAAAAGAAAGCAATTAAAACAACAAACGAAAACCTAACAAAAGTGATTACCTGTAAGTGTATGGAAAAAACAGGATATAGAAGACAGAATTGAAGCTAGACTTCTTAAAATGTGCCTGGTTTTATAGTTTGCCTTTCAAACCATGTATATATTTTATATTAAATAATTAAAACGTTAAAAATCAGAAAGAATGAATAAATCTAATTCTTTTCTAATTTGTTTATATAACCATATAGATAATTATTTCAAGTGACTCCAAAACATAGTATTTTGACAATAAATCCTTTTTTTTTACTGTAAATTCTTAATCATTATAGCCTAAGGACAAAATGAATTGCAAAAGTGATCTGAAACTGCACCCAATTAGTTGTAATAATGTTTTTGTTATTTTGAAGCTATTATAGGCATATTATAGGACTGAACAAATAAGTATATTAATATCATTAAGAACCATGACTATCAGTGAAAAAGAAACACAAGTCTGAAATAAGGAAGTTAAGTAATATCCCATAAGTTTAACTTAAATTGAAAATATCAGTATTTTGGGGGTACCTGGGTGGCTCAGTCAGTTAAGTGTCCAACTTTGGCTCAAGTCATGATCTCATGGTTTGTGAGTTCAAGCCCCACATCAGGCTTACTGCTGTCAGGACAGAGCTCACTTTGGATCCTCTATCTCCCTCTCTTTTGCCCCCCCCCCCCTGCTCTCACTCAAAAAAAATCAACATTTAAAATATTTTTAAAAAAGAAAATATCAATACTCTTTATCTTTTCTAAAAATGCCTAATTCCTAGGTGTGTCCAAGGAAAAACCTTACAACACTGATAATTAAGGAGGATTGAGTATCCCCAGTGGCCAGATTATGATCTTTAAATACTATTTTCCACCCATACTCCCCCAAAATATCAAAGCTCCTTGGGAAAATGGGTGAATCTAGGTTAAGGGCTAGAAATGTATAAAGCAAGCCTAGGACATTTAGATGTGCCCCCAAAGCAAGAAATTTCTTTTCAAAAGACTGGAGTTGCTTCAAAAGGACAGAAGAGTCTATTTGAGTGCATCAAAAGAGTCTATTGAGTTCCTGCAATAGACTGAAATACATTAATATGAAAATCCACAAGTTCATAATGATATAAGTACCACACACACAATGGTCACCATTAGACGTTTCTTGGAAACCAACTCATTATTCTAAAAAATAACAAAGGCACAGCATCAAGCCAGACTTTGCTGTATAAAATCTATTTCAGTGTAATCAATTAGTCTGAAAAGGGAGAGTTCTTTAAAGAATTCCAGTTAATAAATGCAAAGGGAATGACAGAATTAGAATGTCACAGTTTTGCAATCCCTAATGAAATAATGAATCTATATATATAGATCTAAAACAATTAGTGAGAAGTTGTTGGAGAACTTTATAATGGATGCATCATGTTGACATCATCTGGATCCATCTGGATCTTAATATCACTTAAACAGAACAACCAAGGCATTTTACCAGGAAGTACATGGCATCCCTTATGCAACGTTCTTGTCAAAAATTTTTAATTAAGCCTATATATCTATCATTTTACAATAAATATAAGGAAATGAAGAACAAGATAAACTGCATATCAGAAAGCAATCAGCTGAATTCTGTTTGAGGGAAATTCTACAGTACGAATGACTGAGTTTCTTCAATAAATAAATGGCATTTAAAAAAAAGAGAGGAAACACTGTTATATATTTAAAAAAAGAAACTGAAAGATACAGTGAACCAAATATAACATGTGGAACTTAAGATCTTACTTCAAACAAAGCAACCCTAAACAGATATTTTTGAGAAAATTCAGCAAACTTAAACATGCACTGGGTATTAGGTGATGTTAGTAGCTTATCCCAGGTATGTTTTATGACAAAGTCCTTATTTGTTAAGTATAGATACCAAAGTATTTGTGGAGTTTATTATATTGCTTTGGGCTTACTTTAATATTCTCAGTCTTCACACCCATATAAAAGTGCATATAAATAATAGTACAGGGGTAGCAAATGAAACAAGATGAGAAAAATGTTGGTAATTGTTGAAACTAAGTGATTTAGTTACTGGTTCATTATACCATTCTCTCCTTACTCTTGCATGTTTAAAATTTTTATGTGAAGAAACCTATTTTTTTTAAAAAGAAGAAATATAGCAACAGCGAACTTCGTTGTTCATAAATTCTGAGCTCGTGTATATTTATCCACTTAGGATAATTGCTTAGAAGTGTAATTGCGTATTTCAAGTTTTGACATATGTTTCTAATTTATGTTCTGAAAAAAATTATCAGTTTACATATTCCCTCCAACAATACATGAGAAAGTCAATTTCCTTTCTCTTGACAATCTGAGTTTGATCAGTCCTTTAATATTTGCTAGTCAGAAAGGTGGAAATATCTTATTGTATTTGCTTGTGTTCACAAGATTACTAATAAGACTATATATATATATATATATATATATATATATATATATATAGACATATATAGACATATCCACTGACCATTTATATTCATTCTTTGGTGAAGGGCCTGTTTATATATATTTTTGCCTGTATTTCTTTTCAGGAGTCATATGTTCTCTTTTCAATTTTAAGAGTGATCTGTGAGGTGGCTCAGTCAGTGAAGTGTCCCACTCTTGAGTTCAGCCCAGGTCATGATCTCACAGTCATGAGATCATGCCCTGCATCAGAGCTCTGCCTGGGCATGGAGCCTGCTTAAGATTCTCTCTCTCCCTCTCCTCCTGCCCCTTCCTGACTTATGCTCACTCGTGCTGTCTCTCTCTCCAAAAAAAAAAAAGAGTGCTTTGTATACTACAAATACTCTTTTTTTCCTGTCACCTTAATTGCAGGAATTTTATTTTCATCAGTCTTGTTTATGTTGTTTTTTGGAATGTAAAAATTTTCTATTTGTTTTCTGTATTCAGCATCTTAAATCTTTAGTTACATACCTTTCTGGCTTTTATTCTAGGCTAAGAAAAATCTTTACCTTTCAAGATTATAAAAGTATCACTTTTTTTTTCTTCTGGTTCTTTAATAATTTTAAATTTTTTAAAAAATTTTGTTTATTTATTTTCATAGAGAGAGAGCACATGCATAGGGGAGGGGCAAAGAGAGAGGAAGAGAGACAGAATCCCAAGCAGGCTCCATGCCATCAGCACAGAGCCTGATGTGGGGCTCGAACTCAAGAACTGTGAGATCATGACCTGAGCTGAGATCAAGAGTTGGATGCTTAACCAACTGAGTCACCCAGGTGCCCCCAACAATTTTAACGTTTCATCTTTCTCAATATGGAATTTGTCTTTGTAAGGACTGTAGTAATGTTCTAGCTTGATTTTTTTTCTTTTTCAATTACCCCCAAACTGTTTATTTAATAATCCATCTTTTTTTCCTACCCATTTTAATGCTTTTACCATATGCTTATTTCTCATATACACCTGGTCCTATTTCCTGATGCTTGTCTACTTCATTGATCTATTTAACAATTTATGCATCAGATTGACACTTTTAATTACTCTGGCTTTATTACATGTTTTAAAATGTAGTAGATCAGAGTAACTTGGAACTTTCTCTTTTAATTTCTGATTATTCTCACATACTTTGTCTATATGAACATTGGAATAAACTTGTCATAGTTAAACAAAGTTTCATTGGGATTCATATTGTCATTGTACTAAAAAGCATAGACTGAGTTAGAGAAACTGACAATTTTATAATAATGGATCTTTTTATCCAATAATAAAAATGCAAGATGAGTCCCTTTGTAGTTAGATCTTCTTTTCATATCTTCAGTAGAGTCTTAAAGTTTCTTTATAATTGTCCTTGATATTTCTTGCTAAGTGTATCCCTTGGTAATCATACTCCACATTGCTCTTGTAAATGGCACCTTGTTCTTTAATATTTTTATATATAATAAACTGCACTTGAAGTTTACAACTTAAGAAGTTTTGATGTTTGTGTACTGCCATGAATCTAGCATCACAATCAATATAGTGAACATCTTTATCACCCCAAAAGTTTTCTTGTGCCTCTTTGTACTACTACCTTCCTCACCCTACATCCTACACCCCTTCCCAGGTAACCAGTAATCTTAGCTTTCTGTCACTATCAATGAGTTTGCGTTTTCTCAAATTTTAGGTAAATGAAATAGTACAGTGTATATACTCTTTTTTACCTCACTTCTTTCACTCAGCATCACTACTTTTGGGATTTATCTGTGTTATTAGTTGCATCAATATTTCCTTCGCTTTTTTGCTGAGTACTTTTCTATCATATGGATATACTACAGTTTGTTTATCTATTCATCTGTAGATGGACATTTAAGTTGTTTCCTCTTTTGGCTATTACAAATAAAACTACTATAAACAGGAGTGCCAGGTGGCTCAGTCGATTAAATATCCGACTTCAGCTCAGGTCATGATCTCGTGGTTTGTGAGTTCGAGCCCCACCTTGGGCTCTGTGCTGACAGCTCAGAGCCTGGAGCCTCCTTCAGATTCTGTGTCTCCCCCTTTCTCTGCTCCTCCTCTGCTCATGCTCTCTCTCACTCTCACTCTCAAAAATAAATAAATATAAAAATAAAAACTATTATAAACAATCTTACACTAGTCTGTGTATGGGCACATGCTTTCATTTTTCTTGGAGAAATGCCAAGGAATGCAATGGCTGGCTCATGTGTAGGTATGTATATGACTTTAAAGAAACTGCCCAACTGTTTTCCAATGTAGCGCCATTTTGTGTTCCTACTCAGCAGTATATGAGAGTTCCAGTTCTTCCATATCCTCACCGATACTTGCTGTATGTAAATGATGAGTCACAGGAATCTACCCCCAAAACCAAGAGCACACTGTATACACTGTTGTTAGCCAACTTGATAATAAATTATACTAAAAAAATAAAGCTATTTTGATAATTATGTGATGGTTTGTCATGTTTTAAATTGCATTTCTTTGTTGACTTATGCTATGGAACATCTTTTCATGTACTCATTTGACATCTGTGTATCTTAGTGTCCGTTCAGATCTTTTCCACACTTTTGAGGAGTTGTTTATTATTGGAGTTTTGAGAGTTCGTTGTGTATTGTAGATGTCTTTTTTTCAGATATATGATTTATAAATATTTTCTCCCAGTCTGTGGCTTATGTTTTCATTCTCTTTACAGTGTCTTCTGGGGAGCAGAATATTTTAAATTTTGCTCATACATAATCTATCGAATTATTTTTTTATGGGTCATGGTTCTGATTTTCATATCTAAGAAAATTTTCCTAACCTGGTGATTTTCTTTTTTTTTTTTTTTTTTTTTAATTTTTTTTTCAACGTTTATTTATTTTTGGGACAGAGAGAGACAGAGCATGAACGGGGGAGGGGCAGAGAGAGAGGGAGACACAGAATCGGAAACAGGCTCCAGGCTCTGAGCCATCAGCCCAGAGCCCGACGCGGGGCTCGAACTCACGGACCGCGAGATCGTGACCTGGCTGAAGTCGGACGCTTAACCGACTGCGCCACCCAGGCGCCCCATAACCTGGTGATTTTCAACCAGGGATCTTTTGCTTCCCAGGGGATATTTGGCAAGTCTGAATACAGTTTTTGGTGGTCACAACTGGGAAGGAACTACTAGCTTCTAATGGGGAGAGGCCAGGCATGCTGCTAAACTTCCTAAATGCACAGGACATCCCTCCACAACAAAAAATTATCTGGCTCCAAATGTCAGTAGCACTGGGTTTAAAAAAACCCTGGTCTGTCCCAAAGTCAAAAAGATTTTCCCTTTGTTTTCTTTGTGAATGTCTATAATTTTAGATTTTACATTTAGGTCCAGGACCTATTTTAAGTTCCTTTTTTGTATATGTTATGAGGTATGGATCACTGTTTGTTTATTGTTGTCTTGCATACGGATGTTCAATTGTTCTAGCATAATTTGTTGAAAAGACTATTCTTCTTGCATTGAATTGCATCCTTCTCATAAATCAGTTGTCGATATACATATGGTTTTATTTCTGAATGTTCTATCCTGTTCCATTGATCCTTTTGTCAATTTTTATTCCGATATCACAGTTGATACTGATTACTATAGACTTATTTCTAAGTTTTGAAATTAGTGTTAGTCCTCTAAATACGATGTTATTTTTCAGTGATGTTTAATTAGACTATTCTAGGTCCTTTGCATTTCCACGTAAATTTTAGAAACAGTTTATCAATTTCTACAAAAAGAAAAAAGTCTGCTTGGATTTTGATTGTAATTGCATTTAATCTATGGAAAATTTAGGAAAAATGACAAAAATACTGAGTCTTCTGACTTGGTATAATGCTTCATTTATTTAGTTTTTCTCTAATCTTCTCATGAATGTTTCATAGATTTCAGTGTACAGGTTTTGCATATCTTTTGTAAAATTTACTCCCAAGATTTCATGTTTTGGTGCTATTGAAAATGATATTGATATATAATTTCAATTTATGTTTATGGCTGACATACAGAAATGCAGCCGACTTTTTGAATACAGACTGGATGGCTTAAACAATAGAAATATATTTTCTCACAACTCTGGAGGCCAGAAGTCCAAGAGCAAAGTATTAGCAGGATTGGTTTTCTCTGAGACTTCTTTGTTAGGCTTTCAGATCACTATCTTCTCCTATCTTCATATGGTCTTTCTTCTGTATAGGTCTGTATCCTAGGCTTCTCTTCTAATAAGGAAACCAGTCCTATTGGATTATGGCCCACCCTAATGAACTACATTTAACTTATTCTTTTAAAGACCTTAACTCCAAATACATCACATTCTGAGATACTATGGATTAGCACTCCAACATTTAAATTTGAGGGAAACACAATTTAGTCCATAATACTAAGTTAGCTAGAGGATTTCTGTTTTATTATTTTGGAGTTCTTACCTAATTGCTCTTGGCCTTCCCTAAATACTTTTGTTTGGGTTTGGGGCTTTCCATTATTTTCTTTCTTTCTTCCTTTCTTCCTTCCTTTCATTCTTTCTTTCTTTATTTTCCTTTTTTTTCTTTACTTTACCATTGTATTAGTACCTTTAATATGTCTAGAATTCTTTATTACAATAAAGTAATACTTTTAGGCACATTTCATTTTTCTTAAACCTCAAATTCAATGTTTTGTTACAATGTTGGCACTCATACTTTATTTTTTGCACCTCACATTTGCATGCTATATATTTTTCTCATCCTTTTACTTTAGATTTTTTTTTTAATTTTTTAATGTTTATTTATTTTTGAGAGAGACAGAGACAGAATGCGAGTGGGTCAGGGGCAGAGAGAGAGAGGGAGACACAGAATCCGAAGCAGGCTCCAGGCTCCGAGCTGTCAGCACAGAGCCTGACGCGGGGCTCGAACTCACGAGCTGTGAGATCATGACCTGAGCCGAAGTCGGACGCTCAACCGACAGAGCCACCCAGGCGCCCCTACTTTAGATTTTTTAAGTCACTGTGTTTTAGGTGAGTTTCCTACAGACCACATAGATTTGTTTTTCCTTTTTTTATTTTCCTTTTCCAAACTCAATCTTACTCTTTTAATTAATTAGTTTATCCTGTTTTTATTTGTTGTTATGACAAACATATTTAGTTTTACTTCTGTCATCTCATAAATTTTCAGTTTATTTATGGGTTTATTATTTTCTTTGTGTTATTATCTCTTATCAGATAGTTACTGTGCAGTTGTCACTGCTGCTGTTGTTTGTTTTCTATTCCTACCTGAGCAATTTTGGAAGGTATTCAAGCAGTTTTCAGATCCATTCGTAGTTACCTTTTGCTGAGCTAAGAATAATCACTAAACTATCTAACATGGAAACATGCCTCTTCACAGTCATTATTTTTCACAGAAACCTTTTTGTTGTTGTTTAACTGCCCCTGTTTTTGTCTTGTGTTCATCATAATCAAGGGCCTGTAGTAAATGCTTATTCTATTATTATTATTATTATTATTATTATAGCTTTTTGGACTGTGCATTGGAACTTTTCTTTCAACATCTGGTTTTGATGACAAAGCATCATTCAAGGGCATTTTACACACTTCCCATAAAAGGATAATTTTTGCCTTGCTTTATTTTCATCTCCTAAAATACAGACAACATTTTTTCTTCACAAAAGAATTTCAAGGACCTTATTATTCTAAGGTGATTATGGCTTGTCCCAAAATGAATAATAACCATCATGGTCTATCTCTAGATATAAGGGTTACATTAAAAATAAATATATTCTATATGGTTGCTATCCTGACAAATATTTTTATCAAGCATCTGCACTATGATGAATATGGCTCCTAATATAATTTATCTTAAGAAACTTGTTTCAGCAGATCAACTTATTGTTTACGTAGTGAACAGAAATGATGGCCTTGGCTGAACACTCATAGCTTTTAATTTCCATACAAATGCTCCACTTTCTAAGCAGACTACTAATTTCCTGGTTCAATTCTCTGTCAGAATCTAACTTTCAAAGAATAGCATGTGCTCTTGGTAGAGATAGTAGGGCTATTATCCTTTTAGGTAGCTTCAGCAATTGTCCTCAAAGCGCCCCCAAAGGCTGAAGGAGAAAGAATATAGCAGAATTTAAGATTTTAAAGTTAGCTTTTCAGCCAAAAATAAGTTGAATAAATTAGAGAGGAAGTGTTTGAGAAAGTCTTTATTTGACAAAGTAGAAGTATTCCATCTTCTCTCTCATATATACCATGACTTAGAAAATACATTTATATTATAAGACATTCCTTAGTGCATCCAGATAAATTGATATCAGAAAGGGCACTTAGAAAAATAGATATCAGAGTTGGCTCTCTTTTTGCTTTACCAAGCTTTGTTTCCCACAGGCACATCAACAATGTGAACTAAATGGTATCATTCCACAATTCACCTCTCAGTGCTTAAGTTGAGTGGTGACAATCCTGAGTTTAGCCACCTTGAATAATAGGTTGGAAAGAATATAAAGAGGAGTTGGGAGCTGATAAATAGACTCAATTCTTCTATTTCTTAGATGGATGAGCTAAAAAACAAATCAAGCTAATCTGAGACTTCACTTGGGAGCTATGTTAGTTCTAAGTTAAAACTGCCACTGAATAATGCCTTGCCTAAAAATGAAGTCTTACAGTCAATCCTTTAGGATGTGTCTCATTCAAAGGTGCTGTGTCCATGATTTTTGTGCTAGGTTGTCACTGTGATTGATTTGTGAACTTGTTCTCTTTTACCTCTAGAAACTTTGAGAATTGTCTAAAAGATTTCTTAAGGTCAAGATTATATTGAGAGATATTATTCCATGCAGATAAATCCCATGGAAAAAAGGACAAAGTAAAGAGTTATCAAGATATAAACACAGAGTGAGATTATAGAAAGAAATATTAAGCGTAATAAATGTAAAAAAAAAAAAAAGGTGAGTTAATGGGAATCATCTTTAAAAAGAAGTGCTGGTACGCTGAGGAAAGATAGAAGTGAAAGGACTAGAGAGCTTACCCAAACAAGGAATGGTTATAAACTCCTTTACACCATAAATAGAAACATACTTAAATCCTTGACTGTTGTAGACTCTAGGTCTGGAGTCCAGCAAGAGAGCGGGATGCAGGATTAAAATGTGAGAGAGGCTAATGTCCTGGAGGAGACCACAGCCCCGAGTAAGGGTCCTTGCTCCATTTTTACTAGGGTCAGAAGGCTTACAAGTGTGATGGACATGCACAAAGAGACAATGAAACCGTGAACATTAACTCATGGGCGTGGGGAAAAGGGGCTTTTGAGGATATGCGGTGTTAGGGGTTTGGGTCAATACAAAACAAAATTCTGGTGCTGGGTGGAAGGTTGTTTACAGCAAACATGAGGTGCCACCTCTGTTTATCTGAATTGGTCTAGGGGCAAAAAAGAGCATGCTACCTCAGGGTCAACAAAGCACCTTTCTTTTGCTAATTAGCTTCACACTGGGCAACTTTGCCCTGCTGTGGTCTAAAGTCCTGTTTTCCTGTTTTTGTCCTTCCTTCCTGTGAAAGCAGCTTTCTGCTATTGTACTAAGTTGGGGGACCTTTCTGCCCTAAATAACTAATCTTGTTTACCTCATTTTTGATGCTTTCATCCTGAAGTTTTTCTATTCCTATACCTTTGTCCTATACTGGGGGCCTTTGCCCTGTTTACCTAATCTTGTTTACCCAAACTTGGGTGTGTTCATCCTGTGGCTTTCTAATTCTTTATGCTTTGTTAACCCATTGGTGCAAGCTCAGGGAATTCCTAAGCTTATTGCCCACAGTTGACTGAAATTCATTTGAAATTCTTAATTCAGAGATACAAAATTATTTTTTTCCAAGAAATTTGCCCAGGAAATATTGCTCAATAAGGATATCTGCACATCTGTTATTAAAACTTTGAGATCAGAAGTTAGTAGGTGGTCGATATATTGTGTAATTTCTAGGCAAAAAAAAATCAGGTTTTTAATGCTAATTCCCTTTCTCCAATATTAGTATGACAGTAATCTGATGCCTGGAATTCCCTTAAAATATCATTGGAAATCCCCTGTATATTTTTTGTGAAAAAGTCAGGATATAATTGCCAATCTTTGTTCATCCGAAAGCTATGTTGCCAAATCCAAATTCCTTCCAATATATGTGTAGAAACAGGGCTTTCAAGAATGGGATTCCACTGAATAGGACATATGGGAAGGAGCTATGGTGAATGGTGTGTGAAAAAGAAATTCTTAGGTATGATCTGAAGATGTAAAGGACTCTATGCCAAAGATTTCATTTTTTTTAAATAAATATTTTAGAGAGAAAGAGAGGGAGATCATGAGTAAGGATGAGGGGCCGAGGGAGAGACAGAGAGACAGAGACAGAGAGAGAGAGAGAGAGAGAGAGAGAGAGAGAATCCTAAGCAGGCTCCATGCTAAGTATAGAGCCCAATGTGGGGTTTGATCCCATGAACAGTGAAATCATGACCTAAGCTGAAATCAAGAATCAGACGCTCAACCAACTGAGCCACCCAGGAACCCCTTGATGCCAAAGATTTTAATACTAGAAAAGTCAGAAGACTTGGGATTGAGTTTAGCCCTGCTATTTCTGTGCAATGTAACCTTGGGAAATTTACTGGGCTTTGCCAAGTCTCTTTCTCCTTTAGTAAAATGGGTTTAATGTTATTAATCTTGCTGGGTTATTATCAAGATTAGGCAAAAGATTGCAATTGAAAATACTTATAAGTTGTAAAGCCACTCCTGTTATTATTGTCATTGTGTTCTTGTTATTTGTGTACACTTTATCAATACTTCTCAAAAAGGGCTATGCATAAACATCCACAGTGGAACATGTTCAAAATGCACATACCTAGACTTCATGTAAATATTGCAGGTGGACTCAAACATACACATTTTGAAAAGGCCATCTAGGAAACTCTAGTGTGCAGCCCTTTTTAAGAACCATGAGGTGTATACTCAACGCTCAAGTTTCAGACTTCCTGGTCCCTAATGTGTTATTACCGCCCTAAACTAGAAGACCACAAGGAGGCATCCTCTCCTCTTACAGTCCCAGAATTCAATCAGTGGTCATTTTATCCCATTAAGTTGTAATGAAGTACTAAAATAGAGAATTTACTGTAATAGTGAAGAGTTGTAGTTTGGGGAATAAATTCAACAGCTTAAAGAATACAGTATTTTTTTCTCTTTCCAAACATAGCTAAATATCCTTTTCAATTCTATGTAATCTACCTATCTGAAGCATTCCCAGAATTTGTTTGTTTGTTTGTTTGTTTGTTTGACTAACAGTGATCTATTCCTAAAATTAGTTATCCTTTTCTCCATGTCACTGTTAGTGGTATAGAGGTAACAGGGTACAGGGCTCCATGTGCTGCTAACCACATCTCTCAGTAGAAGCAAAGGAGTCAAAAACTGCCCTCCACACACACACACACACACACACACACACACACACACACACACCCCAACACTTACTCATTTCACTATATCCATGTAGTCTGTATATTATATGCCAAGCACTGAATTTGACTTAGGGAATATGTGTACATAGTGTTTGCTGTTGAGAAATTCCTGTCAAGCAGAATCACTAGATAGCAAATATAAGTGTCAGCAATTATAATTTTGTGTAGACAGACAATAAAAGGAAGATGAATAATGTCTTCAAGTTAATTTAAATCAAAGGCAGGACTTGAATAGTGCACTAACCATAAAGAAAACCTCACACCCAAAGCTGTGGTGATTAATATTGCTGGTATCTGCTGGGTATTCTAACCCCTTCCAAGGCTTATCTGCTTATTATAACACCATTTATTATTCTTTACTGCATGTAAACTTCCCAACTGGTATGATCCTTCCCCACCAACCCCATTTGTGACATTCACTCATAATGGAATCTGTTGCCTGGATAACTCATATCCATCTTACCAGTTCACTTAAGGACTTTCTTCTCTGAGTCTTCCCTGATTGCTACTCTATTCCCTAGACTTAGGTGGGTACTCCTCTTTTTTGTTCCTCCTTGCTGCACCCATAGCATGTTATTGAAAACTGCCTTCTAGGTTTCCAGGTTTCAAGGTGCCTACTTTTTTTTTTATGTTTATTTAATTATTTTCAGAAAGAGAGAGAGAGCCAGGGAGGGGCAAAGAAAGAGAGAGAGGGAGAGAGAGAATCCCAAGCAGGCTCCGTGCTATCAGTACAGAGCCCAACACTGGGCTCAGTCTCACAAACTGTGAGACCATGACCTAAGCTGAAATCAAGAGTTGGATGCTTAACTTACTGAGCCACCCAGGCACCCCTCAAGGTGCACACTTGATAGTTCATGAGTATGGGAAATATCTTAATTACTTTAACTGTCTTTCATTCTTAGAATTCTCTGCTTTTTTCTTTCTAACAATTATGAAATTTCTATTTTCTTTATTCTTATTTATTTTTCCCAGTTGCTAGGAGAACTTTAAGCATTTGAATAACACAATTTCTTTTAAACTGGCTTGGATTTTACCAACTAATATGTGACATCACATACTTTCACAAAAAGAAATACATTAATTGACATGTCTTTCAGGCTTAAAATACTGTTTGACTTCAGACTCTCAAAAAAGAACATAATTTAAAGATAAGCTGCATGAATGTATGTCTATCTGTGTGTCAACTATACAAGCAAGACAAAAAAATTGTCCCTTTTTCAAAATTGTGACACTAAGTTATATAGTCTGAATCAGTGATTCCAATCACTGATTGGGCCTATCATCCTAAAATGTGACATAAAATCAATATAAGATTAAGATAGATATGTATATAAATAATATAGCTTCATATATATATTTTATTATATACTATTATTTGGTTGATGCAAAAGACAAAAAAAAAAATCAAAGCAGAAAGTTAAGCTCTTTATCCTCATACCTTGCAAAAACCACTATAAACAGTTTGGCATACATTTCCAGACTCCTTCTGCTCTGCCTGTGACATACAACATACACATGCTATTTTACATTAATTTTGTAATCTACCCTTTTCACTCAATAATATATTGTGGACACATTGCTGTGTCATATACAATATATACTTATGTGGCATAATGTACTGTTGAATATATTTTAAAAGTTTTACAAGAAATAACAATGATATAATACACTGAAATAAGAGGGCATCAGAGCTTCAGGGTAATCCCAGACCTTTGCATGGCAGGAAATGAGTGCATTGAGCCATCTGGGAAGGCTCTACATCATGAGCCAAGCCAATATCCCGTCAGCTCATAGTTGTTCATGCCTCCACCGTGCGAGGCCCCAAGAAAAGAAAAACAGATGCATAATTGTACTGCCTAACTCTAAACCCCCTTTTTGTCTGTTGGCCTCTTCATCATTCCTGGTTTGACTTAATCATCCATCCTCAGGTTTTAATCGTAATTTCCACTGATACCACATGGTCTTCAAATTAACTTCAGTTTTGGTTTCACACACAGAACAGATATTCATAAATCCAGCTCAAATGAGCATGCATATTTTTAAGGCTCCATCAGCGCCAGAGCTAATGGAAACAAGGCCAATCAACCTAATCATACTCAATATTCAGTAAAGACAACAGTGGAGTCAGAAGACATGCCCATGCATGCACCCTCATGCACACACACACACACACACACATACACACACACACACGGACAAGTCAGAATAAAGATTAGACCAAAGTCAATAAAAATAAAAAGTTTTCGAAGAATACCACATGTAAAGGAAGACTCACCACGCTAAATAGGAAGTAATTTCTAAAAAGGAATGAAAGGAGCATCTTGGATCCTGTGACTATCTGCTTTCCTGTATGAAGTCTGAAGTTCTAAGTCATCAGTCAACAAAATCATATGGAATATAGTTTCTGGTCCCACTATGACCCTTCTTAGGTGAGGTAAAAAACTCACCTAGCCACTGCTGTACTCACCTAACTAACATGTAAGACCTTCACTCTTAATTCTCCACCACATCATAATCTTCATGATACTGTGTACTTCTTTGCTTAGACCCAGCCTCTCTCTCTTATCCATCTTGCATACCCTGCCAGTGGGACCTATCAAATTATTATTTCAGAATCTGTTAATTCCTTTATATCTGTGCCCTCTTCTCTGAATTCAGTATCTACTTTTTGCTGTATCTGCAACCTGGCTCTTACCTTAGAATACCCTCAAGTTTTCTCAAGGAGTAACATCACATTATTTTGTCTCACCTCATATACCCTCAATCTAGAAAGTAGGATTGATGTTCTCTTGTTCTTCATTGGTACTTTTAGGTCATTATCTCCTCTTGAGTAGGGGAGGGGATGGATGGTGAGGGGAAAGGAAAGACATTTTGAGATTTACATCAATGGTCACATCAAATTCTCCACCTCTTACATGCTGCCATCTTCTGAAGTCTGGATCACTATAGTTCTCTAGATCCAGATTCTTTGGCTTGTGATAGTCTCCCCCATTCCCAAGATACCATCCTTGTCCTGTTGGGTCACCTGGCCCAATACTTTGGGATCTCAGATCCTCAGTCTCTGCATTTCCAATGAGCATGATCTTTTCTCTATGTCCAAAGCAATAATTCAAATATATTTCCAATATATTCTTTGAGCACTAACTCTTTTTCTCTCAACTTGTTTTTTTCCTTAATTACTTCTGTTACGACAATTTTTTGACTTCGTCATGATCTGCAATCTAATACTCCCTCTACTTCGTGCCAATTTATGTTCCCCTTTCTTCCTTATTTCCCTTCTGAGACCAGTTAGAATACGTACGTACCCCAGTGTTTCAGTAATACTCTTGACAATGCTACAAATTTTGTTGCCTTTCTGCTTTATTCATTACTTCCCTCGAAGGAAACTCCAAAACTGAATGTGTGTGACTATCTGCTTTCTTGACACCACTCTGTCAGCAGCTGCATGCAGTCAGAGAAAATCACACAATAGGCCAGATTGGCTCCATCATAAACCTTCAATCACCAGCCTCAAATGGTGCCTTCAGTACTGCCTAATTTCATCACCTTTCTCTGGCTGGGCTCCTTCACTCTTATGTTCACCTCAATGATTATGTCTGAAGTTTTCCATTCTCCTCAAATCACTCTCCTCAGTTCCCAAACTCAGCAAATCACCTTTTCATAAAGATGAGGGAACTTTGCAAAGAACATGGAAATCATCAGGAGGGATTTATGTGTCTTTGGTATCAGATAAATATCTATGTTTTAAATCATCTAATCTTTCTTTTTTCATGAAAAAATAAAAAGCTGGCTTTTTTTCTGCTAAATCCAAATTCTCTACCACCTATGCCTTGGACTCAATGTTTTCCTGAATGATTAAGAAGCTTTTGCTACTGGAGTGCCTGAATGGCTCAGTTGGTTTGGTGTCCAGCTCTTGATCTCAGCTCGAGTCTTGATCTCAGGGTCATGAGTTCAAGCCCTACACTGGGCTCTGTGCTGGGCATGAAGCCTACTTTAAAAAGAAGAAGAAGAAGAAGAAGAAGAAGAAGAAGAAGAAGAAGAAGAAAGAAGAAGGGGAGGGAGAAGAAGGAGAAGGATGGGGAGGAGGATGGAGAGAGGGAGGGGAAGAAGGAGGAGGAGGAAGAGGAGGAGGAGGAGGAGGAAGAGGAGGAGGAGGAGGAGGAAGAGGAGGAGGAGGAGGAGGAAGAGGAGGAGGAGGAGGAGGAGAAGGAGAAGTTTTTACTATGGACTGTCTTTCCTCTCTCCTCTGTATTTAACATATCACCTCTCAATTGAACTTTTCCCTTGACTTTCACACAGTCTGAGTTTCTTTCATTAATTCTCATCAGTTCTTTATTCCCTTGTAGCTACTGCCCCAGTCTCTTCTTTCCTTCACAGACTTCTCAAGTTGTCTGAACTTTTTGTCTGTTTTATTTCTTCACTCCTCAGTCTAACCATCACCTGGCTAAACGACTTCCCTGAAATGGCTTTCAATAAAGTAACAGATGTCCATAATCATGCTTAATTCAGTAAACATTGTTTATCCTATTTGATTCTTCAACAAAACATGTCACCATTAAGCACTCTTTCCTTTACAAAATACTATGATCTCTTGATAGATGAGAAGAACGGAGGGCCCAGGCAAGAATCTTCAGTATCTATTGACCTGAGAGAGAAAGGTGATCTTTTGAATATAGCAGATTAGGCCTATGCCTTGTGGTCGTTTCACACACTTAGACTTTCATCCTGGCAACTTCATCTGTAACCACAGCCTGAATGTCCAACAGTCACATGACTGGAAAGCTTTACCTCCAGATGGTGTGTTTCCTCTGAGCTCAGAGTACCATATTCAGCTATCTACACATCTCATCCATGAACTTCAAAGAAATTTTAACAGATATCCAAAACCAAACAAAATATTCCCCTAAGTCTGGTGATTTTCCATTATTTTTAAACTCAAGAAAATGGCACTACAACCCAAGCAATTAAACCAGAAACCTACACATTTTTATTACCCCCAACCTACATTCCAAATTCTCATCAATTTCTGTTCATATTCTATCCTAAATATCCCACAACATTGCCCACGTTCTCCTCCTACACCACTACCACTCTAGTCCCTGCCGTCATGAACTCTTTCCTGGATTTATGCAATGGTGTTCTAACTGGCTGGTCTCTATTCATACTAACTCCTTCTAATCTGTTTTCTATGGTAAAACTAGTGATCTTTTCAAATTAAAAAACTGACAATAGTACTTTCTGCTTGAATCCTTCAATGTTTCCCAGTTACTCTTAAAATCAAGATAAAAATACCTAATATGACCTAGGAGGCCATGCGTGACCTGCCTCCTACTTACCTCTCTAGTCATATTTAATGTGACACACCCATTACTCTCTCCTTCACAGCTACACTGACCTTTGAAGCCCTTCACTGAGCAGAGCCTTCGAACACACAGTTTCTCCATCTATAATCCTCACCTACCCTCTCCTTACATAGTTAATGCCTGTACATCTCTCAGTTCTCAACTCGAGTGTCATTTTCTCAGGGAAGTTTTCCCTTACCTTCTCAGCAGGCCCAATTCCCTCTATTATCTCTCTGTCTTGGCCCTCTTCACAGTTGCATTTTTACACTTCTTTGTGAAATTGTGTGATTAATGTCTCCTTCTCTATGTTATATGGCAAGCGACATAAAGGAAAGTAATGATCTGTTTTCTGCCCATTATTTTATCTCTGAACTTAAAACAGTGTTTAATAGCAAGCAGTCAGTAAATATTGGTTGAATCAGTGAATTGCCTGAAGAGGATTAAAGCTCTCCTAACTCTGGTGTAGCATTGTTCCATCCCAGAGAATTATTTTATGAACCAAATAGCTCCTAGAGTCAGCTCTCAATTCTGTGATTCTATGACCTGTGATTCCATCCCTCCTTTCAGAAACCAGCATTTCCCTTTTCTACACGGGCTCATCTGAGAAGCATCGTCAGTAGAGAAGATAAGTGAGGGGAAAAAAAAGAAAAAATCAATAGAAGACCAGCCTTTTACTCTTCTATTAAAAATATAAAAGTTAGTTTTACAATGTCCCCAATTCAATGTCATCTACTCAATCTGTACTCAGGTACATGCCAAAGGACACTAGAGGCTTCGGGCCTCGATTGGGCTGTAGACAAGCTATTCCCCCATCCTGGGGAACAATTTAATGAGAATCCATGCATGGCATAGCTTAATCTATTATTTTAAGTAACAATAAGCTTGAAACACTCAGCATTATTTGTCCTTATGATATGGTGTGGGACTCTCGGCTTTGATTGTTTATCTAACATATTTGCAAACTCACATTGCATGAATTTAAACTTTGCCAATCATCACTCCTACTTTATTATTGACGGGCAGTCTGCTTTAGTCTATTTAACACATTATATTGGATGACATTCCAAAAGAGTAAATGTGCATTTTCTCTAAGCACACACAATAGATTACAGTCCCAATAGCTTTTTAGGCACAAATGTTGACTCTGGTAATTTAACCATGACCCTATCTCTGAATTTGATTATACAGCCCTTGTGCATTTTGGTAAAGCAATAGGTCTCAAGCAGCCAAAAAGAGACCAAATGCTAAACCTACAACATCCCAGTCTTGGAACCAGCCATTTCTAGCAGAAATTTCACAGGAAAGATCTTTAATTGAAAAAGAAAACAAGGTAAAGCCTAAGTAGCAATGAGTATGAAATGGTGAGCTAGCACAATCCCAGGCTGCTGCAAATAGAGATGGCATATGAGAGGGATGTATGTAGCAAAGTGGGCTCTGTAACTTCTGCGCTGCAGTGGATCCTTTTGCATTTCCAGCTCCACCTACCAGCTAATCTTCTCATGAAAGATAAGCCCCCAAACAGTGTAAATTGGGACCATTTTTTCTGGGAGAAGTGTAGCAATATGCATCTAGAGACTTTAAAATACTCTTATGGGGGCACCTGGGTGGCGCAGTCAGTTAAGCGTCCGACTTCAGCCAGGTCACAGTCTCGCAGTCCGTGAGTTCGAGCCCTGCGTCAGGCTCTGGGCTGATGGCTCAGTCTGGAGCCTGTTTCCGATTCTGTGTCTCCCTCTCTCTCTGCCCCTCCCCCGTTCATGCTCTGTCTCTCTCTGTCCCAAAAATAAATAAATAAACGTTGAAAAAAAATTTAAAAAAAATACTCTTATGCTTTAACTCAGAATTTCCATTTCTGGAATTTATCCTGAGGAAGTGTTGTAGGAGGAATATAGAGGTAAAAGTACAGGGATCCTAGTTTAACCTTAATTTATAAGGGCAAGGAAACAAATGAAACAAATACAAAATGGTTAAAATAATTATGGAAATGCATATGGTAAAATAAATATAAAATTCCAAAGCCAATTATTAGAAAACCATTCATTTGAAGAGTATTTAACAACTTAGGAAAACATCATATATAACATTGAATTCAAAACTCAAGTGTCAAAATTATAATTATGATATTAGCTTAATTAAAGATACGCTTTAATATACATGTGCATAAGTTATCAGAAAGGAAAATCCCCAGAGTACTAAGTGTTTATGTGTGAGCAGTAAAATTATGCGGGATATTTATTTTCTTTAATATACTTTGGCATATTTTCAGAGCTTTCTTCAAAAAATACTCTTATTGTCAAATAGTATTACTTTTTAAATAAATAGGAAAAATTAACTTTTAAAAATCTCCCCACCACTGCAGCAAGTCTCAGTATCAGCTAAGAAACATGGACAGTGACCGGAGAGGACCCCAGGGATGTAGCATGGGGATACATCACTAGAAAAATTGTAGGGCGCACCCACTAGAGTCAAGCAGGAGATTCTGCTTGTCCATTCAGACTTGCCTATTGAAAACTTAACCAGTGTCAAATACTGTACTAGCTGCTGTGGGTTCAATAGGAGGTACAATTCCACTGCCTGATGTAGGAGGTGGAGGCGTATGAATAAGGAGGGAAACAGTAGATAAGTTAGAAAGAAGACGAAATGAGGACAATATGTCTCTTGCCCGTATCTGGCTGTGATTTTATGAATTCTTACTGAGAAATGACTGAAGCTTCCTATCAGAGCTCCACTCTTTATTTTTTGTTATGTTGCACCTTAAATGCATACAACATATATAGAGTTCATTGTTCAGTGCTAGTTCAGCCAATCTCATTGACTTATCTTGATGAAGTTCGTAATAGAAGAACCCTCAGATCTTATTAGAGATGGAATTCAAGCACCTGATTTCAGTCCTCGCTGTAGTTATGATTCCAGTGCCTGAAATGAGTAAACCAGATAAACTGCTCTTCTTTTGTTACTGAATAGCAGTTTTCCTCTGGGTGTGCCAAATTTGGCAGCAATTGCATGCTATAATAAAAAAAGATTTTATAATCTACTGCTTTTTTTTGAATAATCTGATTACTATTTAAAAACTGGATGGCAGTGTTTTCTAGAGGAAATTGAGTTTGACAAACTTCTGAAAATTCCTAGAATAGGCTATTTCTAGCTGAACTTTGAAAACTAAAACTGCATTTATTGTTCCAAACGAAGTAATATTAAAGGTAAGAACCATATTTGTTTCCTGCAAAAATTAACCATTTTCCAAAGACCAAAAAAGATTAGTATTAATGACAAATGAAAGATCAGTATTAATTACCATCAACTGTTATGTCCTCTCTCCTAACAAATTCTAAATACTTTTATAACTGGCAGGCTAATTGCTTAGTAAACATACTACAGTAATGTTCTCAACAGTGGAGAAAAGCTAGTCCTAACAGGAGAGAGGGACTCATTTGCCATATCAAAGGAAATTTGTGCAATTGGTGCCGCCCTTGGACTTTAGTATTTTGGACAGTTAGGAGACTCAGAAGAGATTTCAAGAATTGAGAAATCCTGAGACATAATTCAGGAACAGGCATTCTGAATGCTTTTATTCTATAGTCCTCTGTCCCACTTCCAGTATTATCTGAATGGAGTTATTAATCCTTTCTTTAGAAGGTACAATGCAAAACAGTGTGACTCTGCTCCAAAACTTTAAGGCTGGATTGCCTTGTAACTCTGGATGTACATTTGATGATCAGTAGATCATTTAGACCGCTAATTCTCTCTATGTCCAATGGAGCATTCATTATCTGCTTGTATAATAGAAATATTTTCCCTTTGTTAAAAATGAAAGGGCTACCAGAATAGAACAGGGATATACCAACTTCAGTGCTTTGTTAAGTGAAAAAATATTTGTTAAGTGAAAAAATATTCATGTAAAAGAAAGTAGTATTTTCTACAAGATGGGGAGACAGGGCTGTGGAGGACAGTGATTATCATGAAGTGATGATGAGGGAAGGAGTCAGGGCTTTTCACAATTACAGATTGTTCAATGATAAGAGCTTGAATAGATCCTAACTCCCCCACTTTCGTTTTTGGTAAGTGGGGGGACCAGTGATTGCAGACAATGTATTTTGCCTACACCTTCTCACTACTTCTAAAAGGCAGGTCCTAGTTTTATAGGTCAGAAATGAATCACTCTGTTAACCTCAAAATTCTGTTATCTTTTATGAGATGGATGCAATAGTTAGGCCTCTCTTTTCTCTAGTAACATTAAATAGCAAGCTGCAACTTGAGAGAGAAACTTCTCACTGGAAAATCTTAAGAATTAAATGGTTCATTTGTCACAAGATGAAAAATATATCTTCTGGGAAATATGCACAATAATCTTAGTGTGACTAATTCTAGAGCCATAGATGAAATTACCATTTGTTAATTCCATTTGTTTCCAGGGACAGAGAAAAAACTCATTAATGGGATGGCAAGTGTTAGAAACCTTAGACCTGTAAAGGAGCATTTTACCAAAGCTTTCCTGCAAACATTTGGTTTAGATGGTATTTGGCTAGTCATACGTTAGGAAGCAGGATGGAGTAAGTAATAGCTTAAGTGATAGGATGTAAAGAGGACTAAAGAGAGCTTTCTCCACTAGGACAATATAGTACCTAAAATTCCCATCACTGATTATTCCTATAAGTGAAACGTTTTATATCTTACATTGTATATTTTTTCAATTACTTGTTTCCTACTGCATGTTTTTGTCTTCATCACAATATTAATAATTTTGGATTATAATTAATGAACCATCAGAGGATTCTAGGTATAACCTCATTACTAATGACATAGGTGGTAAGACCTATGTGGTCTTTCTCTTAGTACAGAACTGATTTAAAAAAAACAAAACAAAACACATATATTCTGCAGCCTGTCAGGCTGGCTTTGAATCATAGTTTCACCTCTAACTGGATGATCTTGATCTCACATTCCTCATCTGTAAATGAGAACTTAAAAACAGAACAAACAACAACAACAAAAAAACCCCACCTACATAGAAGGTTGTCAAAGAGTAAACAAAATAATCCACATAAAGATATAATATATACAAGATAAGTATTAAATATTATCACATGGAGAGAAACAATTCCATTTAAAAATCAATGTGTTTCTTCTTCTCTATAATTCGCAGAAAATTTAGAAAAAAAGTGCACATAGCTTGAGATTTCATAGATATTCAAGATAAGGAACAAAAAAACCCTACAAATAATTTTTCGTTATTTTTTGTTCTATACCTTCTAGGAAGGCTACATCTCCTTCATCCAACAAACCACATCACCTTTCAGTATCTTAGTTTTCTCATCTAATAAATGACATATGTAGACTACGTATGCAGTTTTCAAAAGTTCTTATTGTTTCAGTTGATGAGATGCTGTTCATTCAAATGAAAATTTCCCAGAAGCTCAACTATTAAAAGCTGTTCCTTTATTTTTTTTATTTTGTTTAATGTTTATTTATTTTTGAGAGAGGGAGAGAGCAGAGGAGGGGCAGAGAGAAAGGGAGACACAGAATCTGAAGCAGGCTCCAAGCTCTACACTGTCAGCACAGAGCCCGACTCAGGGCTAAAACTCACAAACCATGAGATCTTGACCTGAGCCGAAGTTGGTTGCCCAACCAACTGAGCCACCAGGCACCCCAAAGCTGTTCCCTTTAAAGTTGAAGTTGGGTTGGGAGCAGAACTTCACCTACCCCACTAGGCCAGAAAAAAATCTGTTCCTTCTGTTAATATTCTATGATCCCAATTACAAATTCAAGGTTTTCCGGAACCATATGGGCAGAGATGGAAGGCAACTGCTGATAAATGAAGTAATAAATCAGTAAGGAAATTTTAGCGGTGCCTGGGTGACTCAGTTGGTTAAGTGTCTGAGCCTTGATTTCAGTTCAGGTCGTGATCTCATGGTTCATGAGATCGAGCCCTGAGTTAGGCTCTGTGCTGACAGCACAGAACCTACTTAGGATTCTCTTTCCCTCTCTCTCTGTCCCTCCCCAACTCATGCACACTCTTTCTCTCTCAAAATAAATAAAAGGAAATAAATAAAAGGAAATTTTAATAGTGTTATTTACTTACTGGCTTCATTCCACTGGTTATTTAAAACTAGGGTTCACAGAAATAGGCCTGATTTCCCATTGCAAAATCTTCCACAAAGCCATATTTCATCAGAAAATGAAAAGTGTGGCATCATGGAATAAGATCAAGCATTTTTAAGTGCTGTAATCATAAATACTGAGCATCTAGTTATGTACCAAGCAGATAGTTCTGGGCACTTTATATGGGTTAGCCCATGAAATTCCCATGACAATACTGTGGAATCAAATGTCTTTTATGATATTCTATTTTACAAATGAAAAACTTCAAAAATGTTAAGTAATTTGATCAAGCTGCACAGTTTAGTAGGTAGAACTTCTGGGATTTGAATGTAGAGAGTCTGGAACTCTACTCATATGTCCTAAAAAATACTTCAAGATCTTATGTAATTTTGATAAACTAAGAGAAGAACCCCATAGAAGCATACATGAAATAATAGTGTAAATTCATGTACATGTAAATAAAATACCTATAAACTCCACAGAGGCTAGAGAACTTATTAGTTGGTGATTAGGAGGTTAAAAACATTTAGTTGTTATTTCATGGTATCTAATGTATATTTCTATTTTATTTTTCATCATTCAGTTTATTAAGATAATTTTTAAAAAGAACAGAATATTTAAATGTAATAGTTTTTAACAAAGCAGATTATCACAAATTATATAAAATATGTTGAGCCTTTCAAAGGGTAACTGGACAAAGTGTTAGATTTCATGTTAATAATGCTTGATTTTCTACCTTAAGTTTATAAAAAAAACCTCAAGGACATCCGCTGTGTGATGTCAGAAAAGAAACAATACTAGTAGCTGTGAGCTAAGGACGTAGAAGTTTTTCCTTGAAGAGGGCTACTCTATTTTCCTTTGAGAATATCTCCATCTTGTGGAATCTCCACTGCCCTAAGGGCCTGGCATGTGGAAACTCCCATCTGGTTTTCAAACTAGAGGCTTGAGAGTCCTCAGTTAAGTACAGGCCCTGATGATCTGGGCAAAAGTCCCAAATTCCAAAGGGGCATCCACACATTTTGAATGCCTGTGCCCAAAGCATGTGCCCCAAAGTCTCAACCAGAGAAACATAGAGTTGTTCAAATGGCTCCAAACTGTCTTTTTGAAATCTTATCTCCTGTGTGTTCTGATTACTTTGGCTTACCAACAGGAAGACTGTTTTGCTAAATTAATGCACAGGAGATGGGAGGGGGATGAATGTCCTCCCTGTTGAGAGACGACAGGAGGGCCCTCTGTGGTGGCAGATGCTGTCTGTTTAAATACCCCCGCTCCCAGCCTAAGTGCCCAAACCTTGAGGAAGACTGCCTGAGGCAGGAATCAAGGTTGTCAAACTGGAGCACACTGCCCTGACAGCTCTCCTGCCAGTTCGAGATGCTGTTGTGTGCTTTGTAGGGCGTTAAATTCACAACACAGGAGGTGTGATAGGGCCCCTCTAGAAAAGAAGTGAGGTCATCTCTGGGAGAATCACCCCACCTTGGAAAAAAAGAAGAAATGAGTCAAAACCTTTGGAGTGATGAGGAGGAGTGCTTTCTTTCCAATAGGTCCATTTCAAGTTATTTTATAGCATGAAGACAACCCATCCATTAAGCATCAACCACTTTAGCGCTTAAGAATAAAGACAGTTGACATTCCTGTTCAGGACTCCCAGTGCACAGGGGCGAGGGTTGTTCAGCTTTTTAAAATGTAGCTTATGGCTTATTAGTGAATGATGAAATCAACTTTGTGAGGGGGAAAATCATTTGCTTAAAAAATGAAGAGAGAAGAATTAAAACATCTTCTAACCATGTATTGTTTACTATAACATACTACATACATAAAATATACACACAAGTTATGAAGCAAATAAAATCATGACCCACCCCCAACCCCTCTACTTGAATATTACCTATCCCTATATTGTGTTCAGAGCAGCTGTGGTCCTTTCATATCCCCTCTCTTGCCTCCTCATGAGCACCCAGAATTAACTTCTACCCTGAATTTTGTGTTTCTCATTTGTTATGTTCAGGACCACAATCTCTTATTGAAAACCCTTAGAATCAGGTGTGTTTCAGATCGGATTTTTGTTCCCCCAGAAAGATCACATAGGTCATAGTCTGTGTATTGTGAACACTCCCAACAGAGTCTGGAGAGAATTCTATAGTCAAGCTCATTACTATGTCCAAGGCAAAATGGGTGGATATTCACATCTATTATAAAGAACACAATGAATAGCCTTGTGTCTGTTTTTGCCATCAAATAAGGTTGCATATGAACATAAACTTCCATATTTCATGGCTCTATGGATTTTGCAATTGCAGTTAAAGGAACTTTTGTCTAAAGTTAAATTTATTAAACTTTTCTCATGTGATTAATCCTTTTTGCATTTTGTTTAAGAAAACTTTTCTACCCTGAAATCATAAAGATACACTTTTAAATTTTTTCTTATTTGTAAAATTTTACCTTAATGTATTTGATTCATCTGGAAATAATTTTCACGTATGTTATGAGAGAGTATTCTAATTTCTTCTTTCTCCCCCTCTATAGATAAATAATTATTACTGTTATATTTGTAAGATACCAGCTCAGTTATATATCTTATTTCTATCTATGAGATCTATTTCTAGGCTGACTATTCCACTGATCAATTTTTACCCTTGCACAAATACCACACTCTCTTAATTAGCTTAGCGTAATAGATCTGGTAGCTGGTAGGGCAATTCTCTTAACCTTATTCTTATTCAGCAGGAGTATCCTGACTCTTCTTGACCCCTTGATCTTCTATTCAAATATTATCATAAGCTAGTCAGGTTAGCTTTTGGGAGTTGGATTGGATTTGCCCTGAAACTCTCATTTAATTTAGAGAAAATTGACATCTTAGCAATATTGATTCTTGCAACCCTGAATATGAGGCTATCTCTGTATTTATTTATTTATTTTTGGATGTCTTTCAATAATGTTTGGTAATTTTCTCCAAACTAACATTTCACCAAAAATATAATTGTTGCACTTCTCCTGAGTACATTATAGTATTTGTTTATGTCGAAAATAGTTTTAAGTTGCTTTGTCTATTTGTTGCATGTGTTAGGAAATGCAATTGATTTTTGAATTTTATTTCATATGCGGTCACTTTCCTCATTTTTCTTATTAATTATAATAAACTATCTCTACATTTGTTTAGATTTTCTATACAAATAATTATGATATTCATAGATAACAGTTTTGTTTCTTTCCAAAAGTTATATTTATTTCTGTTTCTTATATTTCACTGGCCAGAAACTCCAATGCAGTGATGAAAAAGAAAGAAAGAAAGAAAGAAAGAAAGAAAGAAAGAAAGAAAAAGGAGAGTGATAGGAATCCTGTCTTGTTCCTAATTTTAAAAAGAATATTTCCAAAATTCATCATTAAGAAGGTTTGCTACATGTAAGGCTTTGATAAATATTTATATTGCTAGGTTGGAAAGGGTGATAATCATGAATGGATGTTCAATTATATGGAATGATTTTCTGCTTCAACTGAAATGATCAAATGGTATTTGTCCTTTAATCTGCAAATGTGGTGAAACATATTAATTGATTTTATAATGTTAAAATACCTTTACATTCCTGGGATGAGTTCAATTTGATCATGATATATTATCATTTTTATAAAAACCCTTGGACTTGGTTTGATGATACTGTTTTTCATTTTGGCATTAATGTTCATGAGTAAGATTGATCTGTAATTTTCCTTTCACATACAGTCCTTATCTGTGTTTGGTAGAAGGATTATACTTGTATTAGAAAATAAGTTTGGAGTGTTTCCTCTCTGTGTATTATCTGGGAGAATTTGCATAAGTTTCGAATTACCTGTTTTCCTTAAAAATTTAAAGAAATCATTGAAAAAACTGGGCTTCCTCTTTTCAATGTGGGAGATTTTTAAATACTAATCTAAATTTCAATTTCATATTGAGTTAGCTTCCGTAAGTTAGTTTTCTACAGATCTGTCCATTCTGTCTATGTTTTCAAATTCTTGATAAAAAATTATCACTCTTACTTGTGTCTTTGACTTGGTAAATTCCATCACAGGTTCATCTTTACTAGTATTTTAAAATAACTTTTTTCTTTGTTGATTATCTTCATTATATCTGCTTTCTAGTTCATTAATTTCTCTTACTCATTATCTAATTTTTATACCTTCTTTGGATTTATTTTGTTGATTTTTTTCTAAAATCTTAAGTTTAGTAATCAGTAAATTAATTTTCAGCCTTTCCTTTTTTCTGTTTTTAGTATTAAAGGCTATATACATATACATACATCACCTTCCAAATACTCAGTATTCTTTTTTTTTTTTTTCAACGTTTTTTATTTATTTTTGGGACAGAGAGAGACAGAGCATGAACAGGGGAGGGGCAGAGAGAGAGGGAGACACAGAATCGGAAACAGGCTCTAGGCTCAGAGCCATCAGCCCAGAGCCTGACGCGGGGCTCGAACTCCCGGACCGCGAGATTGTGACCTGGCTGAAGTTGGACGCTTAACCGACTGCGCCACCCAGGTGCCCCTCAGTATTCTTTGTTTTATTATATGGTAGTTTTATTATTATTCTATTCTAGGTATTTGTTATTTTCCAAATAGATGATGATTATAAACTATATCCTTTAATGTATGATCTCTTTCTTAATAGTATTGAGATCTGTATGATACAGTTTTTTGAAATGCATGAAGGCCCAGTATGTAGTCTTATGTTTAATGCAGAAAAAGGTGTATTATCCAATTGTTGGCAGTATGGTTCCATGCATGCCCATTAAATCAGGCTTGCTGATGTTTTGTTTAAATGCTCCATATTGTTATATTTTTTCTTCTGCTTGTTCTAAAAATAACCAAAGATAAGGAGAATTTTTGGATTTGTAAATTTCCCTTGTAGCTCTATCATGTTTTGCTTAATATATTTTGGTGCTGTTTAGACAGATCCATACAACTTTAGAATTGTTTTATTTATTTATTTTTTTCTGGTGAATTGAACTTCTTACAGTTCTATAGGGATCTACCTTATCCTTAATAATGCTTTGTGTTTTACATTTTATTTTTGTTCCATTTTAGTACAGCTACAATAACCCGCTTGCTTTCTTGATTTTTTCTTTCTTTTTAAATTTTTTTTCATTTTTATATTCACTAAATTGAGCAATAGAATACCACCAGTTCCCTAGATGCGTTGTTCTTGGTGTTCCCTATCAATCACTATCCCTCTGTACTCCCAAAAGTGATCATTCACAACTTCTTGTTTTATTTTGTTTAGTATGTTCCTGGCTATCTTTTTTCCCCCTATTCTTTTATGGTCAGTTTCTCCAGGTTTCTGTGTTTCTCTTAAATTCAATCTGGTCATCTCTTTTAATTAGTAGTAGCTAAAATGCTGTAACTGGGGAAATTACTGTATTTCTGTTTATTTATGATACAAATAACTTGTGAATTTAATGTAAATACATTTATAGATCTGAATGTTGTTTATAAAAATTTATGTTGTTATGTTACCCTCACATCATGAGAGAATATTTGCCCATTACATCAATTTTGGCCTTGGCCATAGGACTTGATTTGGGAAATAGGATGTAGCAGACATAATGCAGCATAGGACTGAAATATGCTTATATGTTTCTCTGCTGTAGCCATGAGGAAAACATCCCTAGGTTAGCCAGCTGGTTTTGGAGGAGGATGAGAGACATATGGAGGAGATCCAAACCATTTAGCTCAGGCATGCCTTGATTACCAATCCTCAATCCATCTAAAGACCCACAAGCATGGATGCTTATGTGTTAATCCACTGAGTTGTGAAACGATTTGTTACTAAGAAATCTGTAGCAATAGCAAATAATACATTTTTATTGGTATACATTTTTGTGTGTCTACTATCTTGACTTTGTACTTCTTATTTGTCCCACTATTATTTCCTTTTCCTTTAGTGGAAATGTTATAATTGAGATTCAGCTGGTTTGTTTTATTTGCTTTTTCTCATTGTGATTCCTCTCTCTGTTTGGAGGTTGTATGTTCCATTTCTATTTTTTGATAAATACTCTCCAAATTTTATAATAAACAATAAACAAAGTCTGAAGTTAATATTCTATCCTTCCTTTAAAAAACACACACAAGAACTTCAGAATAATTTGATTTCAAACACCCGGAGTGAAAGTGACCACTGTTTTCCAGTAGGCTAGTTGTACCCTTTTTTAACTCCCAAGTTAAGTGTCATTAAAGTTAATATTTTATATACAGGTTATTTTTACCTATTTTTGGTCTTTTTTTTAGATTTCTTTAAATAACTCTTCTTTCTTTGCTCATTATTTTTTCATGCAATTCAGGCCTTCATTTTTTTTTTCCCTTAAAATATGGCCTTTAATGGTGAAGGTCTTTTAATGCTATATTCTACCAGTTTTTATTTATTTTAAGTATCTTCACTTTACTCTTGTTTTTAAAACCTAGTTTTGATAAGTACCTAGTATCTCCCCCCATATTGAAGATATTTCTCTGCTGTCTTTTGGCAACTATTATTGCTATAAAAAAAAAAAGTCTGCTGTTAGTATAATTGTTACTTCTTATGCATAATATGTATTCTCTTTCTGGCTATTATCAAGATACTTTCTTTGTCACTAATATTCTACAATATTGCAAAAAAAAAATACTCTACATGGATTTATTTTTTATTTATCCTGCTTGGAATAGAATGAGATTCCTGTGTTGGTAGATTTCTGTATTTTGTCAAATCTTAAATTTTTTTAGCCATTATGTTTTTAACTATTTCCTCAATTTAGATGCATCTTAGTTTTTTTTTTCCTTCTAGATTCCATAATAATGGAACTTCCATATTTCATCTCCTCCTTTTTCTGTGCTACTTTTTGGGGTGCTTAGTTAGATTTATATTTTAGTTCAGTCTCTCTTCAGTGGCCTTAACTCTGTGGTTAAGATATCCATTGAGTTCTTAATTTCAACATTTAAATCTTTTATATTTGGAGGCTCTGTTTGGATGATTTTCAAATATGCCTGGATACTTTTATGTATTCTTGTTTCTTGCTCAACTGTTTATCCCATATTTTACCTTTAAAAAAATTTAGGATTGTATATTTCATATCTGCAAATTCTAATATTTGAAGTTCTTGGGAAACATATCTGTTGTTTGCTGTCTTTCCAACTCTCTCATGGTGGCTAGTTTCTCTGGACATTTTTATTATGAACTTATTTTGTTGAACTTACTCTGTGGGATTGCTGTGTCTAATATCTGCATGTTTATATTCAGAGAAGATTTGTACTTACTTCTGCAGAGAGTCAGAAGTTACTATTAAGCTAGGATACTTAATACCACTTTGAGGGCCCTAAATTAATATGAGAATCTCAGCTTCATGTCTTCTACCCTGCTGTTCACCCAAGGCTTATTCTCCATTCACAAAACTGGTATCTACTTTTGCCTGGACAACCCTACATTTCACTTCTGGGGTTTTTCCCCCGTCTTTTATATTTAGCTGGCTGCTCTTCTATTTTATTTCTTAACTGTCATTTTGTTTTGTTGATTTGCCATGGAGATTTCCCTTAATCCCTAGGAAGAGCAATAATCCATTAAAAAGTCTGTTTGTGTAATTACCGTAGAACCTAAGTATATATATTTAATGGGTAAGACTTCAAATATCTAATGACCCACATTGTCCCCAAATATTTTCAATACATAATCTTGTTAAGGCTTTAAAACCCTTTTGTTGAGGTTGGTGCTGCATTATCACCAATACCAGATAAGAAAGTTAAGTTTCAAGTGAATTATTACTCTAAGGGTACAGAATGCCAAGCATGAACATTTGTCAAGGTTGGTACTTTGGAGATAAAATAGAATTTATGCATTGTAGGACTCTGACCCAAAGACACTTACAATGTAATGTGACATTCTTATCAAATCAATATTTTGTTCAAATGAAACAAACTTTTCTCCAATTAATAATAACCTTTTGACTTTTTAAATTGTTATACCTATCACCTTTAACAATTGTTTTAAATTTTTCTAACTTGTCATTTAAAAGTCCTCAAATGTTGCAAAATTTGACCAAATGCATCAACAGGCATTAGGATTTAATGACAATTTAACTTTAAAAATTATTTTTAGTTATCACTTCATGGAGACTGAGATAACAAAAAAAAAAACTAATTTTTCCCCCAAATAAGCCAGTGCTCCAGAGTAAATGATTTTGAAGCTAAAGAGGGATTTCAATTTCTGTATGGAGCCTTAACCATAACTTCTCTGGGGAATTGTCCAAGTCTGCAAAATAATACTTTAAAATAAGTACTTGCAAATCCATAGCTCTATTCATGTGAGCCTGAGCGTCATTAAGCCTCACATGACATATTCCATCTTGCAGACATTGATATAGAAACACAGAAGCATTAAGTGATTTTGGCAATGCCAGAAAAGGTCAGCCAAAGCTGAGTCACTAGCAATATATTTCATAAGTATCTAAAATAACAATCAGTTCCAGGGGATTCTCAGGCTTAAGAGACTCTGAAATATCTGAGGATGGTGGTTCTCAACAACATCACCCATGAACTTTGATAGAAATGCACATTCTTAGGCCCTATCTCTCACCTACTAAATCAGAAACTGAAGGCAGAGCCATGCAATCTGTGTTTTGACAAGGCTTTCAGGTCATTCTAGTACACCCCATGTTTGAGAACTATGACTATAGGCAAAAGTGTGGGCAAAAGACATGATTTTCTTCTCTCCACTTTCCTAGACCAGCGGCAAGCTACACTAACTTTTAAAAAGGAGATGAAAAGCAGTATTACTGATTGCAAAATCCATAGAAGCCACTAAATGTGATTCTCTGTAAAGATCCTTTGTAGGGCTTGTCCTGAACCTTAATGTCAGGCTAGACTAACCTGACATTATTTTTGAGGTAAGCAGTTTGTTACTAGTAATAAAATAATGACTTTTATAAATTATTAACTTTATGTAAATAGTAATGAGTATTTAGGAATATCCTTAAAAATAATGTCTCCCTCAATCATGTACATTCTGATATATTTATTTCTTCAAATTCAAGAGAAAAAATAGTGAAAAATCATTAATAAAGCATATACTAACATTTTTAGAGATTCAAGATTATTAGAAGACTATAATTCTCAAAAATTCTGTACACATTCATAGAATTGTCTTATGTAAAAAAAATTACATATGCTAGGCTAACAACCTCCCACAATCTTCTAATTTAGAGTAATTGAGTGATTGGTACAAAGTAACAAGGGGCATGGAAGGAAATAAGCAAGTCATGACCAGGAAAAAGCCAAGTGACATTCTATTTTGCATGGAAGATTGGGAGCAGAAATAAAGGAATGGAAGATTATGTCTTGTATACTTTTGCCTATAGTGGTAGCTCTCAAATTTTAGGGTATACTGGAATGATCTGAAGTGCTTGTTCTCCTTTTCTCTATCCAAGCCACACAGTCTGCCCCAGAAAAATCATGTGGCATAACAAATTTAGCCACATTTCAGAAATTGGACAGTATCATATTAGGGGGTCCAACCTTACAAGCAGATATGGTCAAAGAAGAGAGTTGACGTTAACAAAGACTCTGGGAGAGCGAGTCAGGGATCAGGAGTTCAGGAGACCACACATGGGCATAGAATCACCCCCAGGACAATATTACTGAGGGCTGAAGGATGGTTTAAGCTTAACTGTGCAAGAAAACTGGGAGCAAACTGGTTAGAGGTCAAATGCCAAAATAGTAAAAATCTAAGATGTCAGTGTAAGAAGTAGAAAGTTAGTACAAACCAAGATATGGGAAATGATATGCTAATGCAACTATTGTAGAAGAGCAGGGAGATCAGACAACCCAGCTGGATGAAGAAGATAGAATTTTCTATAGAGGAAAGGAAAGAAAAGATAGAGACCACAAGTGAAAGGAATTAAATTTTTGCTGCGCTCACATCTGATTCTCTACTTGTCTTCATTCCCAAATACAAAGATGGTTCCTGCAGTTCTTAACTTTTCCCAGATTGTGCATTTGCACAATCGATTGTAGACAACAGTCAAAAAGCTAAGGTCAGGCTCCTAACTCCCAAAGCTTACATGATAAAGCAGTAATACTCAACTATAATAAAGAGAGATCTGCTTTGGGCTGTGACTGAGCAATTGGTTTTGGTCTTACCCTACCACCATAAACAACCATAAAACTCATCACTTTTATCAGATATCAATCAGCTCATGAGATTAGCCCCATGTTAGCCTGGGCTTTCTGTCTTAGAACAATTCCGTGGCCTCCGCACAGAATACTGAAGCTCAATGGGAGAGCAATAGTCTTACCAAGTTGAGGAGACAGAAATTGGAGTTTAGTGCTGCTGAGTTGGCTGAAAGTTGCAGGACCGGATATTAGAGAGGAGGAAGTTTCGCTTAGGGCAAAAATAGCAAAAGTTTGCATGAGGCTTCTGCTTAGGTTGATGGCTGAGATTGGGAAGTCATGCATAGTGAGAAATATCAGGAGGCCAACCAGAAAATGGCTGCAGTCAGACTGAAAGCTGATCTGAGATACTGGTGGTCATGCAGTTCTGGGGATGTTGGAATTCTGGCCCAGCAAGGGTAAAATCTCAGTAAGCACCTCAGGCATTCACCTGGGACCTCAAAAATATCATACCCTAAAGAAAAGGGTCATATCCTAGCACACTAAGGACAGTATAGAAATAGACTTACTCTAACAAAACATTAAAAGGCCAACCATGAGAGTATTAAGAAAATACATTAGTAATTTGACTACCTACCACAATGTAATTCAGCAGTCTTTAAAGGAAGACAATGTAATCCTGACTCCCTACTGCATGAAATCTATAGTGTCCAGTGTACAATAAAAATTACCAGACACATGAAGAAGCAGAACCCCTGACCTGTAATCAAGAGAAATATATGGTCAATGGAAAAAGACTTCAAAATGACCCAGGTGTTAGAAATAGACAAGGATTTTAAAGGAGCTATTTATAAATATGTCTAAGGACTTAAAGGAAAAATGAATATAATAGAATGCAGATACAGAATCTAAGAAGAAAAATATATTTTAAACGAGGGAATTCTAGAGTTGAAATGTACAATATATGAATTTAAAAAAAACTTATTGAGTATGCTTGATGGCAGATTAGACATAGCAGTAAGAAAGATCAATGACCTTAAAGACAGATCAATAAAAATCTGATCTACAGTATTCTATAGATCTACTGATCTACAGTATTCTATACTGTAGAATACAGAGGAAAAAGGTTAAAAGAATTAACAGATCATCTGTGACTTGTGGGACATACCAAGTATCTTGATAGTCTTGATATTTGATAGCCTCAGAGGAAAAGAATAAAGAGAATGGCATAGAAACAAAATTGAAAAGCTAGTGCAAAAATTTTTCCAAGTTTGAGAAATATGTCAGCTTCAAGAACATCTGCAATCTCCATACAGGATAAATACAAAGAAAATCATTCTTTAGCATATTATAGTCAAATAGCCGAAAAAGAAGGACAAGGCAAATTTAACAGAGGAATAAAGAATGAAGAGAAAGAGTTTCTTAGAAAAAGAAAGTGTGAGATTGATTGGGACTGAATTGCTTGCAAGATTTAGTGCATACATCAGAATTCCAGGAGCTGTCGATAGGCTGAATGAATACACATTTTATGTCCTTGCTTGGGAAAAATTTACAAAATTCCTGATGGTGAATTGGCTTACAGGCTGTTGTCTCTCATTATTGCTTCCTGTCTTTGTGCAGTTGGATACAAATGTGTTACATGGCTGGTTCTGGCTGATTCTATACATTCCAGCCTAAAAAGCAAATAATGCTCCACAGCAGTATTCCCAAATCACATCACAAAGATTAATAACCCCAATCTCCTATCACTGTGCCATGGTATCCCCAAGAACTCTCTAGGATAGGAATTTAGAAATTCTTTTTTAAAAGGTCATATTACAGTTTTCCTTCTTGCAGCTGGGCCTATAAATCAGATAAGTTTCCTTGAATTTGAAGAATATCCCCAAACAGTACAAAAATAGGAAGCCAGAGACTTGATGTGGTGCTAAAAAGGAAACCTGCTGTAACTGCTGGTAATAAAACATGTCTTTGCCAATTAGGTCTTAAGGTGTAAGAGATGATCTTGCCACAGTTGATGATGTTGGTATTGATGCAGATTCCTATAAGGATATAGGAGTTCTTCAAGTCATTATCTCATTTATTCAAGGGTATCTCACATCACTGACCTGGGATCCAATGTTTCTGCCTTGTGATTTGCTTCCACAAATTAAGAACACTTTAATTTGGCCACCTCTCCACAGTGCAAGTCTGGCTGGTAAAGCACAAACATTGGTGCTAATGTTACTACCATTCAAAACCTTACTGTAGACTGAAGCAAAAGGAAAAATGTGCATTCCTATATACACTTATCAAGGTATTTTTCCATATTTTGAACCAAGTGGAAAAAATGAAATAATTAACAAAATTTCTACAATCAAAAACATGACACATCAAGCCCTGCACTGTCCAAACCCTTCATACACCATTGTACACCCTCAGCTGTGGGCGGATTGGAAGTGACTGTTCTCTTTGCATAATAATACAAGGCTACAAAGCAAACAAACAACCACCTGTCTTTAGTCAAAAATTTGATATTTTGTTCATCTGGATTTTTCAGCATTTATTTTTGTCAAGCCAAACACCTTGCACTGGATCACTCCCAAAGGGGCAGAACACAGTGCACTGTTTACCAGTCCCGGGGAAGACTCCAAACACTTCTACCCATTGCATCTTGCTCTTGGAGTTGCCAAGGAAAACACAACACAGTGAAGCACTGGATGTAACAATACTTTATTCACATAGAGAAGAGAAAGCAAGATCAGCTCAACTGGTCCTTCATAGCTAGCAATTAGCCTTTGTACCCTTCTCATACCATATTAGCACCCCTAACTCCCCTGTGAAGTTACACATACTGAAAGCTGGGGGCGGGGGTGTGCACGAGGCCACCTGCATACATGCTTAAGCAGAACAAAGAAGCATATATCTGATACAGGGAAAGATATTTCCACACAAGGTGATAACCCTGGCACAGGCTGTATGAGCTCTTTATCTCTTGGTGAGGATGTATTCAATGCTAAAGGCTCATTCTTATGTGGCTGAATGAGAGTCAAAGACTGCATGCGTGAGACTGCCTTTCCCAACAATTTTGAGCTTTTAAAATACTGTTTTAAAGTATTAATTTTGATTACTGGGTTTTGGCCTCTGTTTAGATTTTGCATTTGAATGGAGTACCTCACTCACCTCACCCAAATCCCACCCCTGGAAATTGTCTTAGAGACAAAGAGTGAATAACCAACTAGAGCCCATGATTCTGATGGTAGGTGGAATAATGGCCCCCCAAAGATGTGCACACCCTAATCCCCAGAACCTGTGAATATTTTACTTTATGTGGCAAAAAGGACTTTGCTGATATGATTAAGGTCAAGGACCTCAAAATAAGGAGATTATCCTGGATTATCTAGGGGAGCCCAATCTAACTGCAAGTCCTTTAAAACAGAGAGCTCTTTCTAGCTGCAGAGAACCAGAGATGGCAGCATGAAAAGGACTCAGTTTGTCATTGCAGACTTTGAAGATGGAGGAAAGGGACAAAGAGTCAATGAGGCCTTGGGAAGCTGTAAAAGGCAAGGGAATCTCCACAAAGGAATACAGCCCTTTGATTTTAGCCTTAATTTTAGCCCAGTAAGACCCATGTGGGACTTCTGACCTACAAAGCTCTAAGACAGTACATTTGTGTTGTTTTTAAGCCACTAAATTTGTGATTTGTTACAGCAGCAATAGAAAAGTTATACAATCCCTTCTTTCTCTGCTAATTGCCAATCTCTGCCATGAGGAACTGGGACCACCTGAGTGTATTCCCTGTATTTATAATGCAAAATTTCCATTCTCTGAAAGAAGAATGGTGTCTTGGTACAGTTTTAATCCCAGAAATATTTCTCTTACAAGTTTTTCAAGTTCCTCTTCCAGAAACTTGCAAATGCCTCACATCAATAGCTTCTCTCTAAGGAAAACAACAGTACAAAAATGCAAAAATGTTCCAAATTCTAGAGATGCTGCTAGGAAGTAATTCTCTGAGAAATTCTCCAGATTTCTTGAAATGGAGTAATATATCCTCCCAATTGCATTCCTTTAAGTTAATTACCTATGTAGTTTTATAAAATAATAAGTGAACTGTGGTGTTATAGAAGGCATACATACACTAGGCAAGGAATGAGGGGCAGTAGGCATAGGATTCATATGTGGCTCTGTCCAGGTCACATTAATTCTCTGGGATAAGATTTGTTTTTATAACCGAACCCCCATATGAATATCCTGGTCTTTTCCTTTGGAATTAAAATATGAACTTTTTACAGACCAAACCTTGATACTTCATCTCTCAGGGAAGATCAGCTTAGAAGACTGGCCTAGACACATGAAAAGATGCTCAACGTCACTCCTCATCAGGGAAATACAAATCAAAACGACACTGAGATATCACCTCAGGCCAGTCAGAGTGGCTAAAATGAACAAATCAGGAGACTATAGGTGCTGGAGAGGATGTGGAGGAACAGGAACCCTCTTGCACTGTTGGTGGGAATGCAAATTGGTGCAGCCACTCTGGAAAACAGTGTGGAGGTTCCTCAAAAAATTAAAAATAGATCTACCCTACGAGCCAGCAATAGCGCTGCTAGGAATTTACCCAAGGGATACAGGAGTGCTGTTGCGTAGGGGCACTTGTACCCCAATGTTTATAGCAGCACTCTCAACAATAGCCAAATTATGGAAAGAGCCTAAATGTCCATCAACTGATGAATGGATAAAGAAATTGCGGTTTATATACACAGTGGAATACTACTTGGCAATGAGAAGGAATGAAATATGGCCTTTTGTAGCATGGATGCTACATGGATGGAACTGGAGAGTGTTATGCTAAGTGAAATAAGTCATACAGAGAAAGACAGATACCATACGTTTTCACTCTTATGTGGATCCTGAGAAACTTAACAGAAGACCGTGGGGGAGGGGAAGGGAAAAAAAAAAAGTTAGAGAGGGAGGAAGCCAAACCATAAGAGACTCTTAAAAACTGAGAATAAACTGAGGGTTGATGGGAGGTGGGAGGAGGGGAAAGTGGGTGATGGGCATTGAGGAGGGCACCTGTTGGGATGAGCACTGAGTGTTGTATGGAAACCACTTTGACAATAAATTTCATGTTAAAAAAAAAAAAAAAGACTGGCCTAGAAACACACCTGAAGTGGCCAGGCTGCAGTGGACTCAATATAGAATAGGTAGAGAAGGGAGAGGAGACAAAGGAATGAAGAGGGGTTGACACAGCAGGAGATGGGGTAGGGGGCAGGTTATATCATTTAAAATTTAGAATATCGTTTATATAGTTCAACCCTTCACGGGGCCTATAATGTCTAGGTAAAAAGTGTGCTCAATAGAAGTTTGGCTGCTTACATAAACAGTGTTTTAACTTAAGGGAGAAAAAAACTTTTAAAACTCCCAAAGTGATAAATTGCAATCTCTAATATTAAGCTCATTCATGAATTGTTCGATTCACTCAATTTTCACTAAGCTTTAAAATATGAAATGCATCCACAAAATCAATTTCCCATCTGCATTTCTAGGTAGGAAATGGAGAGAACAGAAATAGTTTTAACTGGAGATCATTTTTAAAAAAAGGTTTAATAAACTTGGCCATAGAACAGTATCTGCAAATTGTAAGGACTATTTTACAAGGTAACAGAAAATTGTATAATCTTGGCCTGATGTAAGAGATTAGCAGATTGGTTCAAATTCGCTACCTGCACTTCCTAGTTTTAGAAGTGATTCTCAAATGTATACTTTCACATCCACATGCAAATAAATGTTAAGTGTCATCAATGGCTTTTTTGTAATCTAAAGTATTCTTTTTTTTTTTTTAGCATATGAACAGGGTCTAAAGATTTACCAAAATCTTGAAAATTACAGATATTCAATCAGTATCCCAGAGTTCTCTTCCACTCAGTGGCGATCTTTTCAATTCAATATCTAGAAGCCAAAATAATAATACTTATGGAAAACCCAAGAGTGCTGTGTTCCAAAACAAACAAAAAACAACCAAACAAGCAAAAAACAACAATTAAAAAAAAGCAAAACAAACAAGCAAAAAAACAACAGGCTCTCAGGTTAAAAACAAATTAATTGGTTGTACTTTTTGTGGAGTTTGATTTTTCACATTCCCAGGAAAGGGAAGACAGGGACAGGGATCGCTTTGGAGGTTTTAGAGAACATGGTTTCTTTCCACTGTTGTTTACACAAAGCACTTGAGATCCCCAAGGCAATTCAGCACTGCCAAGAAAAATCTCTGTCCCCCACAAACTAATGAGCCCTCATTCCCAACTCAATAGCAAATGTGTACCTTTGCCTTTACTTGGAGAAAACAAGGATGGTCCAGGTGGAGTTGAATATCAGAAAAGAAACATGTAAATCTCCCAAATTATCTAACAAGTGAGCTTCCTTTTCCACATATTTAACTGAAAAATTATATTGATAAGGTATAAAATGAAAAAATTTTAAACTTGGCACAATTTTATAAAAAACAGACTTACAAAAACACATAAATATTCCTGTTGATAGGCATTTTTCCACACTTGATGTAATATTCCTTCCCCAAGTTTATTGGAAGAAACTTTGGGGTAAAGCATTTTATTTTTTTCTTTTGATGAATCAATACAAATCGATATAACCCTACAGTTATATTTTGTGTGCATATGTTGCATATAAAATGTTCATGTATGTTGTATTGATTTTTTCTTTTTTTTTTTTTAACTCTCATTCTGTTTCTGTTTAGTACTTTCTACTAACAAGACACCTGGAATCTGGGGTTCTACTAATGGGGCAGCAGCTATACACAAAACACATATGAGGCAAATTTCCCTACCTTTAGAGTCATAGCACTGTGTAACTCTGAGAAGAAAATGCATTAGGAAATCTTTCCCAGACCTTAAAAAAGAAAGTGTTGTGTTTTTTTTATTCTAGTAAAAAGTGTTCTAATATGTCTTCAGAATTTTTAAAAACTTATCACTATTTCCATGTAATGACAGCCCAATCATATATAGAGACTCCATTATCCTTTTCTTTGGTTTAACAGAGATTTCTGCTCAGAAGAATTTAGTACTAAGAGAGTGGTCACCAACTTCAAAAGCTTTACACTTTAGATATATAGATACAATGATTATATACATACATGTTTTTTTTTTTCGAAATGTATTGGTTGTATATTTATACAACCAGTTGTGTCTCTGGTGTTAAGTAATGTCAAGCAAACTTTGCAGTGCATGGACAAAGTTAAGCAGGATACAGAGTTTATTCAAGCTACTGCCATAGGGGAGAGAGACTGAACTCCATTCTGCAGAAAGCAAAGTTGGGAGTTCGTTAAGAGCTGCAGTGAACTAGTGGAAAAGTACTAGAGAACATTAGTGGAAGGTTGATCAATGAGATATGTAGAGTACATTCCTGAGTTTGCAAATGTCTTCCTCTGTGATGAGGCCATATGTGTTAGCCCATCAAGGTTAGGCCCCTCTACACCCCCCCTCTTCAGAGCCGGGGAGATGGGTACTATCTCCTTTGATATACATTTCAAAGACATGGTTCCCTGGTCCTTAAAAGACATTTCTTAGGGCACCTTGGTGGCTCAGTCAGTTAAGCATCTAACTTGGGCTCAAGTCATGATCTTGTGCTTCCGGGTTCGTGAGTTTGAGCCTGCCCCAGGTTGGGCTCTGCACTGACAGTGCCGAATCTGCTTGGGGTTCTCTCTTCCTCTCTTGCTGTCCCTCCTCTACTCGAGCTCTCTCTCAAAATAAATAATTTAATTTTAAGTTTTAAAAAATTAAAGAAAGAAAGACATATCCAGGGTTGTAAAACCAGCAAGAAGCTGGGCAAAAGTTTACATCATTTCAAAGGGGCAGAGAAAGAATTTATAAATTTTGTAAAGTAAATACTCTTAAGAAAAGGGAGTTCAGGGTCCTAGAGTCGGGAAGACTAAAACTTCATCAGGCTGAGGGAAACTGTAAGGCCATCTTGGTCCAGAACAAGAAAAGGGGAAATCTAAAATGAAAAAGTTACTTTTGAACAGTACCTTCAAAAAAAAGGCATATAGCCTCTTCGGAAGGAGGGGAAAATTGTCTGAAGCTGAGATAGGGCTCTGCCAAGAGCAGGCTGACAAGTTCCATCCAAGGACTGGTAAACAGAGCCTGGGAGCCAGAGAGGAAAGCCTGAAAGAGGGAGGTGAGGATGGCCATTAGTTACAGGAAACGAGGGGGTGAAGGGCCTTGACACCTGTGATTAAGAGTGCTAATTTGGCTTAAGAGGTAATTGGGCATTGGCACAGGACTCTAAGAGGGGAAATAATGCAATCAAGGAGAAGCCAGAGGAAGATGACTGTGACAGCTGTGAGGGATTTGAGGGTGCAGAGGCTGAGGCGGGAAGACCAATAAGGAGGTCATTATCACACTGCCTGGATGTTAGAGTGTTCCACCTCCCCACTCGCTCCTTCTCTGTCCCCTTTTCTTTCATGAAGCACTTTTCCTGTCTCTGCTCCTTAATTATCTGTTCACACTCCAGTCCCTATGACCACCTTTTAAAAAATCCAACTGCCCACCTTGTTTCTTTGAAATCTCTCCACAAGGCACACTTCAGCCATGAGATTTAAGACGTAATTAAATCATCAGATCCTTAAGGCAGAAGATGTGAAGCAATAATTAAGATAGTTTCCTAAGTTTGCCTGATCATAAGACCCAAGCTGGGATTTTTTTTTAAGCAAAAGTTTATTTTTGAGAGAGAGAGAGATGGTGGAGGAACAGGGGAGGGGCAGAGAGAGAGGGAGAAAGAGAATCCCAAACAGGCTCTACGCTGTCAGCTCAATCTCATGAACTGTGAGATTATGACCTGAACCAAAATCAAAAGTCAGCTGCTCAACCTGAGCCACCCAGGCACGTCCTGGGATGTTTATTTTTAATACGATGTGTTTAATGTGTTTTGGGACTTTTTGAAGTATAAATTTGTGGGCCCCACTACAAACACACTGAAACAGTGTTGTCCAAGGGAAGGGTCCAGCAATATGTATTTAAAGAGAGTGCACCAAATGGTGGTTATGATCTGGCAGTTTGGGAAATGTGTTAAGGGATAGCCTGTAGCTGGTGATGCTGTGAGAGAGTCTTCATGGAAGAAGTGTTTAATGAGTTGTCTTTTAGAATATTTTTCTCTCTGTTTTGGTTCCCGATGGCAATAGTACATTAGGCTAATAGTGGCTGCCGAATGAATAATATTACCTGGAAAACTGGTAAAGTACAGTAGAAATATGTTCCTGCCAACCATTGATTGGCTTGACAGAATAAATGCAATCAGAGAAGAATCTGCACAGCACGAGAAAGGCTGTGTAGGCAAAATCACCACGTTGGGGATGTGCCAGAGGCTGAAAGAGTGAGGCTCCGGACACACAGCTACTGAAGTACGTGTTTTTAAGGTGAATTTCTGCATCTCTTTAGCTCTATCCCAGTAGGAAGGAATATAGTAGGTCAACATCTGGTTGAGGAAATGAGTATTACACCATACCGATACTGCCGGGTTTATATTGCTGTGCACCAAGTGAATCAACACTGAAAATGCTCCTTTAAGACTTTGAACAAATGCAGAACAAAATGTCTCAAAAAAATAAGATTTAACCTGCAGTATTATTTTAATGAGCCCAATTTTCCCCATGAGGAAGAGACATTAGTATATTCATCCTGGGCCTTCGTGAAAGCAAGTTGAGGATCTGGGAAGAAAAAGTTGAAGGAAACTCTTGGACTCACACCTAAAACAAGAGGACAGTCTGGTGCCATTTGTGCTTTTCCTGCTAAAAAGCTTACCACCCAGTGTCCTCTGCCTACAGTGCACCAGAGCTGAGTGCAGAGCAGCTGAGCAGAGAGCTGGACAGAAAAGGGCATCCAGTTTGAAGGTCAGACGAGAGTAGAACAAGATGGTGACAACTGTCACCAACATCTGTTACCTTCCGGCCAGCTCAGCTCTGGTGGGACACAGCGCCCATCTGATTGTTCATGGACTCTATTTGTCAAGATTACCATTCTCTCTCTCTCTCTCTCTCTCTCTCTCTCTCTCTCTAGCTGATCCAGGTGTTGTCCTGCTGAAACTGAGCGATTTTCTTTTTTCAAAGTGCTACCTTCTTTTGGTCACGACCCTTACCTCATTTTCAAACAGAAACAAAATAATGAGCCATCTCTGCAGAGCTTTTCATGTCAAAAGTTCTTATTCTCGAAGCACATGGGGGAATTATGGATGCAAGGTTCATGTACAGAGTGACACACACTATGCTAACAATAACCCCATCCTGTCCCACGGTGGAGAGCCGTCGGGATATTTAATTTGCTTTTCAAATGCAATGGAAAACTTGAAGGGCTTTTTCCCCCCTTGTATTTTCTTCTAACACAAGCAGTACAGAAGAAATGGAATCACAGAAAAAGCAGGATAGTGAAGTTCTGGTGTTTCAATCTAATGTAGACATATTCTAGAAAAGATTTTTTCAGCTTTACTGAAATACAGTTGACATGTAAGTTTCAGTTGATGTGTTGATTTGATACACTTATATATTGAGAAATGGTTACCAAGGAGCAGTAGTTAACACCTCACATAATTATTTCTTTTTTGTGGTAAGAACATGTAAGAACATGTAAGATCTCTCTTAGCAACTTTCAAGTACATAATACACTATTGTAAAATGTAATCATCATGCTGTGCATTAGATTCCCAGAACTACTCTTTTTTTTTCAATTTCAGCTTAATCAAGGTATAACTGATATATATAAAATTATAAGATATTTAAAGTGTACATTGTGATGATCTGATATACATATACATTGTGAAAGGATCCCCCATCCAGTCACTTAACACATCCATCACCTCACATATTTGTCCCTTTTTTGTCTTATGGTGAGAACATTTAAGTTTTACTCTCAGCAAATTTCAATTATACAGTGCAATGTTATCAACTATAGTCACCATGTTTTCCATTAGATCCTCAGACCTCATTTACCTTATAGCTGAAAGTGTATACTCCTCTACCAACCGCTCCCTATTTCTCCTTTCCCTTGCCCCTAGTGACTACCTTTTTAGTCCCTGTTTCTGTGAGGTTTTTTTTTTTTTTTTTAATTCCACATATAAGTGATACTATGCAGTATTTGTCTTTCTCTGTCTGGCTTATTTCTCTTAGCATAATGCCTTCAAGTTCAGCATGCTATCACAAATGGCAGGATTATTTTTTAAGGTTGAATAATATTCCATTATATATACAAAAGATTTTGTAATGCAGTTTGAATGTGGATGCAACAGAAAAAAAAAGAAATATTAAGGTATTAGTAAGAATGGTGATAGGAAGAAAAGTATATATGTCTTTTTCATAATATGCTGGATTTATCCTAGTAACTTCTGATCACTTTTAAGCATTCCATGTGTTCTTCCTTCAGTACTTGATGCTAATTGCTGATAATGCTAGTCTAGAAGACTGTGCCTGTCCTCTTATTACTGTGATTAGTAAATATTAAATTAAAGTTATTAAATAAATTATTAAAACAAATATAATATTAAAATAAGTTAATATATGCCTTATTAAAGCAAATGTAATATTTGGTTATGGTATTTATGAATAAGGACTATATATTTTGATTTTGAAACATATGGAAAAAAAGTCATAAGCAAACTTAAATTGAGAGTTTAATGAGAAACTTGGGAGAATATTTCCAAAAAGTTAAAATGTATATATCCTTAATATAGAAAGAGCTAATACAAATTACCAAGAAATTTATTAACATCCTAACTGAAATATAGACATATGCAGATAATACTCAGAAGGAAACTACCTATAAATAGGTTCAATGGCCAATTCCATTTTTTAATAATTTGCAAATTAAAAGATGAAATATAATTACTTGAGAATATTCAAAACTGGCAAAGCTGCAGTGATATAGGAAAACTAGTTTTGTCCAGCAAAAGTATAAATGGACATAACTTTGTGAAAAATGATTTGGGCACTGAAGTTTAGAGCTTTCCACTCAGTAGTTGAATGACTAGAATGCTATCATAGGCAATAAGTGATGTGAAATGATTCATGAACAAGAGTAATTCTCATTGAATTTTTTGTAATAATGCAAAACAGAAACACTCTAATTTCCATAAGGAAAATTGTTAAAAAGAGCTTGTAGAAGACTTAATTAAACAGGGAGATACAGTATGAAATTGCTTACATAAATATAAAATATATGCAGATATAGTTATTATCCTAATTATATATATTTTAAAATTTTTTTAATGTTTATTCATTTTTGAGAGACAGGGAGAGATAGAGCATGAGCAGGGAAGGGGCAGAGAGAAAGGGAGACAGTGAATCTGAAGCAGGCTCCAGGCTCTGAGCTGTCAGCATAGAGCCTGATGTGGGGCCTAAACTCACGAACTGTGAGATCATGACCTGAGCCAAAGTCAAACACTCAACTGGCTGAGCCACCCAGGCACCCCATATCCTAATTATATATTTTAAAATGTATTTACCCACAAGATCTGTTACTTCAGGAATATATACTTTGGAATTTCCCACATTTTTATTTTAAAAAATATTTTTAATGTTTATTTTTGAGAGAGAGAGAGACAGAGTGTGAGTAGGGGAGGAGTAGGAGTAGGAGAGAGAGGGAGACACAGAATCCAAAGCAGGCTCCAGGCTCTGAGCTATCAGCACAGAGCCGGATGCAGGACTTGAACCTACAAACTGTGAGATCATGACCTCAGCCAAAATCAGATGCTCAACCGACGGAGACACCCATTTTTAAATATTACAATGGCATACACTTTTCCCCAAATTTCAGTTTTTACAGCACCTAGAACTCATTACTCTGGTGTATACATAATGTGGGGGTTTCTTAGACCCATTTCTATCACAGAGTCAGGTCACTGCCAGACTCTCCAATCCATTTTTAGTTGGTTTAAAATTTTAATTTTCAAATGAACAACGATTAGTTTCTCTTAGCTTTTCCACTGTCCCTTAATGTTCCTGGCACTAGGTGCTGGTTTTCTTTACAGGATGATTTTTACGGACAAACGAAATTTTTTTTTTTACTTTATGATTAGAGCTCAAAGGTTGGGAAGAAAAATAATTTCTTTATCAGAAGCAAACTTCAGCTTATTCAAGAAAACTTTAAAAAAATGAATTTTAAATCTCAAGTGCAGAGAGTCTCCCAAATAAGAACGTTCATTCAAAGGGGCTGGGAGGAGCAAATTATGCTGTGGTAATCCCTGTTGAAGGAGTACTGAAAATTTCATCATTGATGTATATAGGCTTAAAATTTTTTTAACAATAGGGACGCCTGGGTGGCTCAGTTGGTTAAGCATCTGAGTCTTGATTTCAGTTCCAGTCATGATCCCAGGGTCGTGGGATGAGCCCTGGGTTAGGCTCTGTGCTGAGTGTGGAGCTTGCTTAAGATTCTTTCTCTTTCCCTCTGCCCCTCTCCCCAGGTGCACGTGCGCACTTTATAATGATAATACATTATAATTATGTATATATTATATAATTTACATAATATAATTATAATTCTAAATCAACCTTTGCTTCTGGCCCTAAAAGATAGTATAGATTAGTGGGTAAAAGCACTAATTTTGGAACCCTGCTGCCTGGTTTATATACTGGTTCTGTTAAGATGATCTGGGTAATTTTAAGTAATTTATCCTCCCTGTGCTTCAGTTTTGTCATCTGTAAAATGGGCATGATCAAAGTACCTACATCGTCAGGTTGTCCTGATGATCAAATGAGTTGACAGCCGAATAGTGTTGTGTAAGTGTTCACTATTCTAAGTAAATGTGTTCTAGAATGTTCTGAAAGCTAAATGGTCTGAAATTTAAAAATTAGAACCAATTTTGGATAATAGAGATTCTCAAGGACTGATTTAAAAAGCATAATACTACTGCTAATTAGTTAAATCATTTATTTGGTTTTTACCATGTGCTAGAGATCATCCTAATCACTTTACATATATTTATTTAATTATTACAGAAAATGTTATGAGTTATATGTTATTGCCCCATTTTTATTTTTAATTTTTTTTTTCAACTTTTATTTATTTTTGGGACAGAGAGAGACAGAGCATGAACGGGGGAGGGGCAGAGAGAGAGGGAGACACAGAATCGGAAACAGGCTCCAGGCTCTGAGCCATCAGCCCAGAGCCTGATGCGGGGCTCGAACTCACGGACCGCGAGATCGTGACCTGGCTGAAGTCGGACGCTTAACCGACTGCGCCACCCAGGTGCCCCGCCCCATTTTTAGACAAATAAACTGGAAAAACACAGTTTTAGAAACTTACCTAAGGTTACAGAAGAAGGAATTCAGACACCAGCATTTGAAGTCAGGTCTTCCTGACTCCAAGATCAATGTTCTTAATCATTATGGGCAATTAATTTTTCTGGTAAGGATCATAAATTAGCCCTATCTATAACTAAAATATTGTTTATTTCATAATTTAATATGTAATACTCAAATTTTGTCTGAATATTAGTAATTAATTTTTTTTAATGTTTATTTATTTTTGAGACAGGGAGAGACAGAGCATGAACGGGGGAGGGTCAGACAGAGAGGGAGACACAGAATCTGAAACAGGCTCCAGGTTCTGAGCTGTCAGCACAGAGCCCGATGTGGGGCTCGAACTCATGGACCGCGAGATCATGAGCTGAGCCGAAGTTGGACACTTAGCCGACTGAGCCACCCAGGCGCCCCTGAAAATTAGTAATTAAAGATTAGTTAATGTTGCTTATTATTTCAGTTAAGTGGTCATTTATTATAAACAATCATTAAATTTTAGCCATGCCTATTAAAAATCTAGCTGTTTAGACAATACAGCATAGCCCTATCACTATATTTCTGTGGTGACTTTTACCAAAAGGCAGTGCTAGAAGAAAACAAACAGCCCCTGATGGCTTACTGTCACAAACTCAAACCCATACAACCATGAGAAGATATAAAAATTACAATGATATTGTTCCTGGCATGAATGCATCATATTGCTTTGTAGTTTGCTGTTCCATGTATACTGATGTACTATTTTTTTAAAAGAATGAAAATAATAAACCCGGTACAGTACCTTGAATATTCAGGTAGTCTGAACCCAGTGGAGTGGAATGTCTATTGAGTGACCCATTTCAAGGATTCACAGTGAGGAATGTTCTTATTCTGGGAGTGGGTATCAAGCTCCAGTCCCCCTTCCCAAATATATGTGGATTAATGGGACTTCAAAATGAAGGACTAGAGAAGAAAAAGTCCCACGTACTGATTTAAGCTGTTAATGAGCAGTCAGGGAAGAGACACTCACCTTGGGACATCAGCAACACCTCTCAAGGATGTGCCCAGTATTCTAAACAAAACATCCTTGGAAAACTCTTCATTACTAACAAAAGAACTAGCAAAAGATTGGCAAGGCCTTGAAATTATCTTGTCCCTAATATAAATTGTAACCTCTTCATTAAAAGCATCAGAATATGTTCTAACGAGGAGTTTTCAGCTTAGAGTGGCTGTTCTGCCACTCTCCATGTTGAGACCATTCCAGGGAGAGTAGATTCTATGATTAAGGTGATTAAGGTAATCAGCTAGGCTGATTCAGACACTCAATCCAGCTGCTGCCAGTGGACCTGCTGGTAATCACCAGAAGAGTGCACTTTGGAGGAGAATTTTTCTGTACAAGTGCTCTTGTGTTTGTTCAAGTTGAAACTAAGTTGGAGAAAGAACTGTGCTTGAAAGTTTTCTAAGCTGTACAAACTACAACTTTCATTAGAGTGTATCCCTGACCAAAAGGCCCTGACCACACGCCAGGGGTTTTGCTTCTGAGGTCTGCATCCCTTTCTCATAAACTGTTTTTGCACACAATGAGCCCTGGATAAATTGTTGTTATAAGGGGACTAAAAAACTCCAACTGTAATTTATCAAGTCCCCTTAAATCTTATGTTTCTATCATCAAGACCACCATCTTTATGAGATGACTTGAGAATTGATGAAAGTTACCACCCTTTGGTAATTTTGTTTTAATCAAGTACTGTGATTTTTGCTAGCCATATTGACAAAGTTCCTCTTACCCAAAAGTTCTAGTCCCAGTACCCTTCTCTTCTGTCTACACAGATATTCCTACTTATGGAAGCCCTTCCATTTTTTTCATCTTAGAGCTGGAAGAAAACTGAGAGATAATTTAATCCAACCACCTTACAACACAGACCTGTGTTTCCCAATATAGTAGCCACCAACCAGCCACATGGTGGCTCTCTTAATATAAATTGGTTAAATTAAATTAAAAATTCAGTTCATCAGTTGCAGTAGTCACATTTCCAGTGTTCAATATCCATATGCAGCTAGTGGCTGCCATATTGAACAGTAAAAATTTAGAATATTTCTTTCATCACAAAGTTTTGCTGGATAACACTGACAGAGACTAAGGATGGTTCTGCTAGAGCCACATGATTACAGATGGTATACAAAGGATCTTTTTTAACAGCTATTTATTATTTTTGTGTGTATTAGAAATTGTATAACTTACAGCTCAAAGCCATTTTTTTTCATGGTCAGGTATTATTGCTGAGGATAAAAGCTAAAATATACATTTAAGATGAGAGTTGGTTCAAAGAAAAATACAGTGAAAAGGTTACTTAGATCTGACAAAATTGTGAAAATGGCAGGTAGATGAGGGAGGTTTGGGAAGCTGGGGATTAGATTTTAAAAATAAAAATAAAAAATGAGTAGACCTTCCAGTATTATCTGGGAGCATCTTATGTCCTCCTAACAAAGATTATCAGATAAAATGACTAAGACAGAATGGGCAGTGAGATGTACAGCAAGGAAACTTTCTCAGGGCAGAGGAATGTACATAGGGAGAGTAGCCTAAATAAGCAGAGGGACCACGGTAGTGTAAGGAGAAGGAGCACAAAGGCCATGCCTGTGCCTGCCAGGCACTTTGGGGGACAGCACAAATAAGGAGAGAGAGTACAGATTTCCAGTTTGGGCAGAGTCAAGAGCCTCATGAAATCATTCACAGTTATTTACAGAGTTTTGGGTTTTGATGTTTATAGTGAATGTCTAATGTGAGCACATTTCCAAAACTCTCAAAACTATAATCTTCCTCGCTACTTTCACTGGCTGCAGTAGAAATTTTATTAGAGAAGATTTGAGTGGAAAGATAAGAGCAATCACAATAAAAGATTATTTAATCTCCTAAGTAAATTTTCAAATTTACTGATCCTTGAGCTAATCCAATAAAACCTTCCAATCTTGCCAACTCACATTTTGGGGAACTACAAGTGTTGATGGTGCTCCTCCAATGGTCTATCAAACAACCCCAAGTGTTCATTACATGGTCAGCATGGTGCTACAAGAGGCTGTAACTCACACATTTCATTTCACTTTCCAAATCCAACATCCCCTGGAGAATATTTAGTACTTTTAGCCAGATTCAAGAAGTCCAAAGAATCTAAGGATCAAACTGACAGTGTATACATAGAGGGTAGAAGCAGTGCCTTCGCAGCAAGCATGAGCAAAAGCAGCAGAGGAAGAGCTGTCTTCCTTCAGAAGCTAACAGACAAATGTCATCAACAATATATCCTCAAAGAAGAAGCTGGCAGCTGTTGAGGCACATGAGAAGTTGCCCCGGGAATTCTAGAAACATTTGGATGGATTTTTGGAGGGAAGAAAACAAGGTGTGAGGTACCATGATTTTGAAGATGGAAGTAACTGGCCAGCAAAATCTGATTGTAAATGTTAACACAACCTGACTTGTCACCACAGAAATGCACATTCTCAGGCTGATTGCGTTGCACTTGGCAAACATGTCTGCCCTTAATCTCACACAAACCCTGTGAGAGTGTTATCCCCTGTGAGGTATCATTGTCATTTCACACTAGAAGGTCATGAGATCCAGAGGAAGTATGTTATTCAGCTTGGCCTATCCCACGGAACCAAGTCCATGCCCTTAATCTCACTGCTATTTTAAGAAGATAAACTAGAGCCTTCACTTTCAGGGAGCAGGGGGTGGGTAAGTTAGCACATGCAATAGATAAAGACCTTTTGAATCACTGGGGCTGAGAGGCATTCAGACTGCATTTTATCTAGGATTGGTTCTGCTTCCTGTATGTAAGCACTGAGAACCCCTCTAGGTCCAAGGATTAGAATGAAAAAGCAAAACTCAAAAGCCTAATGCCTATTGCTTCCCTTCCAGAAAATCTTTATCACAAAAGATGGACATATACTGATGGGCATATACTGAGCCCCACTGAAGATGGCCTATTCTAATAGAAAAGAACCTGTTCTAAAGAGATAACATCAGAAAAAAAGTCATTATGTAGTATGATCAAAAGGCTCCAATTTGCATTTGCCTAAAAAGATCTTCCTACTTGGCTGTTATTGGGTCTCACGTTCACACCAGAAAGGAAGAAACTATTCCTTTTGAGTTTGCTTTCTCTTTTTGAAAAAAAAAATGGAGAATTTTTTCTTTTCTTTTTGGCTGTATAGCAACCATTTTCCCTCTCTAACATACCCAGGTATCATATTTCTTTAGAGGAATTAACTTCACCCCTCCCTTGTGGGCAGAACAGCAAGCTCAAGTGCCTGTCCTCCTGCTACGGAAACCCAAGAGACTCCTCCTGCCAAAACTTCCCCTCATTATTGTAACCACCACCTTCCCACCTCCACCAGCCGAGCAGTGGGCATATGACCCAAGGTTGGCCAGTTGAACTTTCCTAGGATTTTGAATCTTAAGATGAGTTGTCCAAAGAGGGAAGAAACAGAGTCCACTCTTCCCAGCTGCAGTGCCTGGGATAGACTCGATCAGTCCCCATCACTGAGACCTTTCAAAACTGCCTTGTTCCTTTTCAGTGAATTCTATTTTTCACTTAAGTAAAAGTTTCTGTTATTTGTTAACTGTTATGGGTTGAATTATGTCCCTTTAAAACATGTATGTTGAAATCCTAATCCCTGGGACCTCAGAATATGCCCTTATTTGGAAATAGGATCCTTGTAGATGTCATTAGTTAAGAAGAGGTCAAGCTGCAGTAGGGTGTGCCCCTAATCCAATATGACTGGTATCTTTATAAATAGAGAAATTTGGACACAGACACACATGCATAAAGAATGCCATATGAAGATGAGGGCAGAGGTCAGGGTGATGCTTCTGCAGGCCAAAGGACATCCAAGATGTCGATCTTGATCTCTGACTTCCAGCCTCCAGAACAGAGACAATACATTTCTCTTGTTTAAGCCACTCAGTTTGTGGTACTTTGTTACAGCAGCCTTAGCCAACTAATGGAGTAACCAAAACACCTAACCTGACTTTTCTTTTTCAAAGGTGAATATTCCTGGGGAGTTTAAGGGAACACATTTGCATGGAGTTGTTGGTTAGGAAAGACCTGGATAGCCCAAGGAGAGGAGTTGCTAAACTGGGCAAATCTACCTAGAAAGTTAACAGGCTAGCCTCTAAATTTAAATATGAATATTTCATAAAGTGCCTGTATTCCCTGCACTCACAGAAAAAAAACTAATGAGAACAAGGAGATGATTTTCAAGTTAACAGATAAAGAAAAAGTTGGAAATAAATAATAACACAATTTGAATAGTTTGAGTTTGAGAAAAGGTATATGAGGCACTACTGTCAGGAGAAGTTTCTCTGTTACAAGATTTAAGTTTTTTGCTTTTACTTGTTGTTTAAAAAATTATGGATTATATTCACTATTCTCTTGTTGATACCTTGATATAATGTTAGCATCTGCTCTGAGTCAGATGTTAATATGGTGTGGGCAGAAGGCCCAGGTTTGATCTGATTAAGGTAACTGACTTTATCTTTTTAGTGCCCACGGATTAATGGTCCCCAATTAACTCTTATTTTTTCAGCAAATATCTATTGAGTATATACCCTGGGACAGGATAGGCTGGTGAATAAGCAGCAGGTTTTCAACTCTACCTGGGAGGGAGCAGCAAATGATACAGGAATTAATGGTCAGGTGTACTGTTAGGAAGTTACATTTCATCTGCCAGGTGAAGGTCAAGTGACATTTAGCAGGTCCAAAGCATGGTACGGTATCTGAGGGAGGAGTGTCTCTGGCAGAAGAGAAGGTACTATGAAAGACTAGAAGTGAAAGAGAGTCCTTTGGCAATATGGATACACTGAAAGAAGTTCATCGTGGCCAAGAGATGAGGTTAGAGTGACCAGGAAAGCTAATTAAGGGGTCTGAATGATCCTAATGGTAACATGAGAAACCATCAGAGAATTTCAATCTGGGAAATGACTTGATTAGATTCGCCTTTCTTAAGATCATTCTAGTAGCTGTTTGGAGAATGACACATGGAACAACTAGTCTAGGTGCACAGAAAACGATTAAAAATCTGTTGGTGTGGTGAGAATGACAGAGAGAGATTAAACTAGGAGAGTGGCCATGGAAAAGAAGAGGGTGTTACCCCTGGAAGAGAGAACATGCTATGTCACCTGACTGGGAAGGTTGCATTTCATACCAGTTTGCTCAAGACTGCCATTCTTGCTTGTTGCCTGTGGGCTCCATGAGGATGTATGATAGCTCCAATATGTCTCACTACTAAAGACAGTGAGCCTCCTGATAGATATCCCCATAATATTTGGATGGGAACTCTATGACTACTGGCAGATGCCCAACAGATCGTCCGTGATCTGGTCCATTTACCCCTTGAAGCATAGCATGTCTGGCATACTTACAGCCCCCAACTCATCTACTTTGTCCAGACAACTTTTAGAACCAGGAAATGTTGGATTAGGAAAAACTAGGGTGTGTATCTTAGACCCAGGTCACACTTTATCTGTGGGTTCTGTCACTTCTCTCCCAAATTGCCTTTTCTTTCTTTTCAGCAGTACAGGGGTGGGTAGCAAGTCTACTAAGCAAAAATCCAACCGGGAAACAAAATGAAAGTGAGCTGCAGCCATCCTCAGGAACACTGAGTTTCCCAAAAGGGAATTCACAGAAGTTCTCTTCTGTTGATTAGGGGTAGGGAGAGTTGTGTTGGTAAGGCTTATTTTCTGCAGAAAGTTGTTTGGTCCCAGCAACTGTTGGCTCCTTGCATTCAGAATTCTAGGTAACTGGTAACTTTCCTGCACAGATTTGGGACTTGCTGCAACTCAGAGCAAAAATTAAAATTCTGCTCAACCTCTTGTTATAATAGCTCAAACATTTTATTACAAAATTCTTTGGGGCCCTAAAAGTGGGAATATAAAATTTTAGCAGGACATTTAAAAATGGCAGAATGGGTTAGTTATCTACCTTCTGAAAGCATTTGATTGAGCTATGTGGTCTTAAGTATTGAAATGCCTATACTTGGTAGGCAGTGACTATTACAAGTACTGTATTTACATATACATATAATATGTGAGATTGGCAAAGAAAAGGCAGAACTAACTGAAAGAATGGCATTTAGGGTATGATCAGGAAGAAAGAAAACTGACTTGTGTGGCTCTCTTACCTCCAAATCATCAATCTCAATTTTTATTTTTTATCAAGAGTTGATCTATAGACCAGATCTGGGTGTCAAGAAAAGAAATTTTAAGGCCATATTTGAATTCACTGAAGTTTAAGTTCCAAAACTTTGCACCCATCTAAAGTGGTATCGCACTCAAGTGGACTTTGAGTTCTCAATACAATTAAGGCTGATGCTTCTGGCTGTATTTCTGAGGTCACCATGCTTACGTGGCTGATTAGATTCCACTCCTGAGAACAGATACTAAACACATTTCCAATGACAGCAATTGCTTTAAACTCTTTAAAGCTTTCAAAATAGAGAATGTTTCATTTAGAACTCTTAGTTAAAATAATTAGCAATTAAGACTCCAGGAAATTACATTTAAATCACTCCTGTAGAATCCTTGAAAAGTTCCACACCAATTCAGAAGTTCCTGTATGATAAAAGAATAGATTGTTCATTGTTTAAGTTTATGAACTTCTTTTCCCCCAGCTTTTTATTAAATATAACGTAACTTGAATGTAACTCTAACTGAGCACTAAGTTCTGGGTAGGTATTGTTCCAGGATCCCTGAACTGGTGAAGAGGCATACCCACTGGGATATTTTCTTTGGCCATTTGACTAATAATGGCTCCTCTTCAACTTCATCCTAAGATAGGAATACCACTTCTATCACAGATCCAAAGATTTTGAAACACCCTTCCTCATTACATAAAACAAACAACTTTTTTTTTTAATTGCAGCAAAGAGGGAACTAAAGCCCATACTTTACACAGTTTCACAAGACACATTGCAGGAGGGAAAGTGACTTAAGAAGGATCAACAGTATTCTAGGGTCTTGGTGGACCTCTAATTCCTGGTAGAGGGGGTCTAATTCCTGGAGGGACATGCCTATTGGCATCCTTCGAGCAGGGGGAAGCCCAGTTGGTGGGCCTTTGGGTGGTCTCATCCTAGGTGGAGGAGCCATAATGCCTGGAGGTGGTATTGCTCAGCCCACAGGATGCATGGTCTTCCCCCTCCTGATGGATATTGAGTTGAGGCTGCAGCAATGCTGGTAGCTACTACAGTGCCTCTTCCCTGTGGAGTCATGACCTGTTGGGATGGCCCCCAAGCCCTCAGACAAGCAGTTCTTTCATCAGCTGGAATTTAAGAGGTGACTGAGAGCTGCTGTTGTGAACTTGTGACAATGCTGTCTTTGGTTCTGCTCTACCCTCCTCTGTCCACTCTTTCCCTTATTCAGGATCCATTATTCCCAAGCATACGGTGCCCTATGCATCCTTCTAAAGGACAAGGATCCCTCCTAAGGCAGTGCTTTCAACACTCTGGCTCAATCCTGGCTTACCTTTTTCATCAAAACTACCAGCCCTGTGTCCCAGAATCTTTTAGGAAGCCAGGAATTTGACATACTTATCTTAAAATTTATTTCTACCAAGACATTTACATGAACAGTTGCTTTCAAATTTCAGCCTTCAGTACCTTAATCTGAAACAGTGACACTCTGGCAAAGACAGAGGAAGAGATATTGGGACACGGAGGAGTCCTTTGGCTCTTCCTCAGTTCATATATTCCAATCACCATTTAGTTTTATAACTGACTTCACTCATGTGTTTCATAAAATTACAAAACCTTAGAGCTGGAAAGGATTTAGTGGTAAGTCAACACCTCCACTTTAAAGATAAAGAAACAAAAGCACAGAAAAGTTAAGAAAATAGTTCCACAGTTACAGCCAGCTAGGACTCCTGGCTCCAATTCTGACACTTGTCCCCTTATCTCTTAGATTCTGTTAATGAGCTTTCCAAAAAATATGTATGTGTACTGCTAATTCTTTTTGTCTGTGATTCCCAATTGGATGAGGTGAGATGGGGTTGGAGAGAGCATATATACGCATTTCCAAAAGGCATGCTCAGATTTAAGAAGCATAATTAATATCAGAATATACTTCCAAATTGGGAAAATGAAAATGCTACTACTTTGATAACAAAAATTACAAGCAGTAAATTGTAACAAAATAATGGGAGGTAACAATTCCATTCTATGCTTGTCAGTGATTCTCAAAGACTGATGATGATGGGGACCGGAGGCACATCAAACCCTCCACAGAAGAGTGAGGCACTTAGCTTCATCTGAAATATATAAAATATTTTGGCTATTTATCTTTTGAAAAATTTGGTTCCAATTCTGAAATGTTTCAAATACAAAAATACAGAAAAGGCATAACTTCACATATCTCCCCACCGAATTCAAAATACGTTGTTCGATCACATTTGCTTATTATGTCTATTTATTGTTTGACTTTTTTAAAGATGTAAAACATACAGGCACAGATAAAGTTCACCAGCAGTGTGCCTTCCTTCCCCTCTCTTTGAGTGATACCACCCTGATAAAGTATGTATATATCTTTGCCTTTTAAGTTATTCCCTTCTACCACATATGCATGGATGCATAAATAATGCATGTTGTTGTTTGGTGTGTTTTTAAATTTTATTTTAACTGATACTACTAGTGCCTGTATCTTTTTATAACTTGCTTTTTTCATTAAAGATTCATGAGGTTTTTTTGATAATGGTATATGTAGATCTAGTTAATTCATTTGAACTGCTGTGTAGTATTCCTTGCATAAGTAAACCCAACTTGCCTCTCTAGTCCTCTAGAAGGGACAGTTAGATCGTTTTCACTTTTTCACAGTTGTACACAGTCCTGCAATGAAAATTTTGAAGTACAACTCACGTACACGTGTGAGAGTTTTTCTAAGACGTATAACTAGAAATAAAATTTTAGGATACATGTGTTTCCATGCATACTAATTAATGAAATACTGTTTTCCACAACATGTGGAAATTGTGGTTGTGACAATTTATTCTCCTGCTGACATTACCTAAGTCCCGTTTCCCTACACGCGTACCAACATTTGATGATATCAGACTTGTCTTTCTTATCTCTTGGGGCTGAAATTGTTTCTACTACTATTTTAATTTGCATTCCCTATATAACAACAAAGTTGAGTGTATTTTCATATATGTATAAAGTACTCCACTCTTCCCTTTTACAAACTGCTTTTTCATATCCTTTACCCATTTTCTAAAAGATTGTTTTTCTTTTCTTTATTGATCTATAGAAGACTTTATGTATTCTGAATACTATTCCTCTGTTACTTATATATATGGAAAATATCTTTTCTCAGTGTAGGTTGTTTTGTTTTATTTATTATTTATTTATTTATTTATTTATGTATTTATTTAGCTCTGTTAATGGTGTATTCTGACATGCACAGGTTTTTAATTTAATGAAGTCAAATTTATCACGGTTTTCTTTTATTTTGCTATTCTTTGTTCTTTAAATTAAAAAAATAATGTTTTATTTATTTTTGAGAGAGAAAGAGAGACAGAGCGCAAGCAGGAGAGGGGCAGAGAGAGAGGGAGACACAGAATCCGAAGCAAGTTCCAGGCTCTGAGCTGTCAATACAGAGCTCGACCACGAACCGTGAGGTCACGGCCTGAGCTGAGACTTAACTGACTGAGCCATCCAGGTGCCGCTTTTGTTGTTTAAGTAATACCTCTATCCTGAAGTTATATAATATTATTCTGTATTCTTTCTTGAAATTTTTAAAGTTTTGATTTTTACATTTAGTATTCAGTCCATCTGCAGTTTGTTTTTTGTGTATAGTATTAAGTAGGAATCTAGCATTCTTTTCTCTATGGACTAGGCTATTGTCCCAGTACCATTTACAGTCCAGCCCAAATTTCCCTTTTACATTGGTAAGGCTACTCCACTTTACGCGAAGTTCCTACACAGGGATGAGTGTCTTTAGGCACTCCCTTCTCTTCCATTGAATTCCCTCCATGTCAGTAACACTGTTTCGTTTAATATGATAATATAAAAGTTTACTTCTCCTGGGATAGGTCTCTTCTTTTTATTCTCCTTCTTCTCCTGGTGCCTTATTCTTCATGTCTTTCCATAAAATTATTTTAGTCCATTCTCAGTGCTTCTTACTCTTGTGTGACATTTCGAGTCATCTTATAAAGTCCTGTGAAATTAAATTTATTTTATATGTTAATTAGAGAATTACCATCCTTTTAATATTAAGTTTTCCAATCTTTGCACATGTCTTCTCTCTGTGAATTTAACTCCTCTTTTACCTCCTTCAAGTAAAATTTTGTAATTGTCTTCATAAAGATATTGCACTTCTCTTGCTATATTTACCTTTAGGTACATTTACTACATTTTATGAAGGATATGAACATACACTACTGATTTTGTACATCGGTCTTATATCTAGAAATCTAGATGAGCTATTATTGGTACTAATAGCTTGTAGAGTTTCCTACATTTTTCTTTTCTTTTTTAAAATATTTATTTATTTATTTTGAGAGAGAGAGAGCATGAGAGCAAGTGGGGGAGGAGCAGAGAGAGAGAGAGAGAGAGAGAGAGGCAGAGACAGAATCTTAAACAGACTCTGTGCTGTCAGTGTGAGGCTCCATCTCACAACTGTGAGATCATGACCTGAGCTGAAATCAAGAGCCAGACCCTTAGCCCACGGAGCCATCCATGTGCCCCTTTCCTACATTTTTCTCTGAGACGGTTATATCATGAGCAAATTCTACTTTTTTCTTTCTGATTTTTTCACATTTAAAAAGTTTTAAATAATTAATTTGTCTTACTGCACTGGCTAAAGTCTCCAGTACAAAATGAAAATGTTGGGGCGCCTGGGTGGCGCAGTCGGTTAAGCGTCCGACTTCAGCCAGGTCACGATCTCACGGTCCGGGAGTTCGAGCCCCGCGTCAGGCTCTGGGCTGATGGCTCGGAGCCTGGAGCCTGTTTCCGATTCTGTGTCTCCCTTTCTCTCTGCCCCTCCCCCGTTCATGCTCTGTCTCTGTCCCAAAAATAAATAAAAATGTTGAAAAAAAATTAAAAAAAAAAAAAAAGAAAATGTAGTGATAGCAAGCATCATTTACAAGGAATTTAATAGAACTTCTAATGTTTCCCCATTAAATATAATTCTGCTGTAAGTTTTTGGTTGGTATTCTATCAACCAAAAGTCTACCAGATTAAGGAATTCTCTTCCAATTCTAATTTTAGTTAAATGTCTGGATTGCTTTTTTTTTTTTTTTACCCTGAATAGGTACTGAATTGTATCAAATCATGTTTTTAATCTGTTGAGATATTTATGTTTTTCAACCTCAATTTCTTTATATAATGAATAAAATTAATAGATTTGTTTAATTTAAACCATCTTGGTATTTCTAAAATGAAATACATGCTATCCATTTTAATACACTGTTGGATTTGTTTTATGAATATTTCATTTACAATTTTGCATCATTGTCACAAATGATATCAGCCAACAGTATTCCTTTGTGGTACTACAATTCTGACAAGTTTGGATTTCCAATGTTTACTGCACTCATTCCATGAGTGCTAAAGCATCTTCTTTCTACTCTCTGGAAGAGTTTGTCTAAAAAAGTGATTATATATCTTTCTTAAATGTGTAGAACTTGGCTGTAAAACCCTCTGTTTGATTAACTTTATTTGCATTTATTTGTAACTATGATTCAATTTCTTTAACAGTTATAAAACTATTCATCTTCTGTGTAGTCATTTTGGTAAATTTGGTAATTTTTCTAGAATTTTATTTTTTTGACTAAAGCTTTCAAATTTATCTCCATATAGTTTCTGAATGCACACACACACACATACATTCAATCTGCAATTGTCCTTTTTGTTCCAAATATGATTTACCTCTGCCCACACTCTGTTTTTCTTTATTATTGTTGCTCAAAATCTTCCTATTTTGTCTTTTCAAAGAACCAGTGTTTTCTTCTATTGACACTATCATCCCCCCCTTTTTTTCTCTGTTTTATTCATTTTATTATTTCACTAGATTTTACTTAATTTGGGGGCAAATTGTATGTAAATTTCTAGGCTTGGAATTTCCCAGAGAATTGTAAAATGGTGTCTAAGCTCCAATGAAGCAAAGACAAGGGCTCATGATTTCCCAGGGAGATGTCTTCATCTTTACTCAGCTTCTATAATATTTTGTTATCTCCCCATGCTGCCTAACTGGGTGTTTGTTTGTTGTTTTGTTTTGTTTTGTCTTCTTGTTTTGTTTTGTTTTAAGGCCACCTTTTCATTTAGACTCAAAACACTTGAAGTGACTTGTCCTTAGGCGGCAGTCTCAGTGTTACCTTTCCTTCTTTGCCTGGGCCCAAGGCCCCCTCTCTGGACTCCATCTAGGTGTTCAAACCAAAGCATCTGGATTCCCAGGAACCCATATGTCCCTCCCAAGGCAGGGAATGCTTAGCCCACTCAGGGCTTCTACTTGCCATTCAGGTTTCTAGTTCTTTCTTCAGTTATTACTCATGGGGAGAATTCTACTTCTGTTTTAGGGGTTCAGATATCCAATAATTTTGTTGTTGTTGCTATCATTATTATTTTATATGTTCCCATTTTCTAGGTGTTTGTAGCCAGAGCATGTCTCTATTATCCTCCATCTTATTGAAACAGAAAACTTCCAACTTATATTTTAAAACACATAGATTCCACATTTTGGTAATTTGTACTTCTGTTTTTGTTAGATTATATTAATAAGTGCTACCACGTATAGAACATGCAACAGAGGTGCAAGATGTGTCATTTTGGTAATCATATTTAGTTTTTACAACTATTTTACAGATGAAAAACCTGAGGATTTGGGGTTGTTGAATAATTTTGCCCAAGATCACATAGTTATTCAGCAGCAGAAGATGCAGCCCACATCTGTCTGACCTCGAAAGAGATGTAACTGATTCTCAAGCCCCTGGGGTTTCTCCCACCGTGGCTTGCTTTTTTTTCCCCTTTTTCTTTTTTTTCTTTCTTTCTTTTCTTTCTTTCTTTTTTTTTTTATTTTTATTTTTGGCTCTTTTGTTAAACATCATCCCTTCCTTATATAAACTACTAGTTACAGGGATTTCAGTAAAGATCTGAAGGGCAGGAAACACTCTCTATGACTTTCACATAGACACTCTATTTATCCCCTAAAAATTAATAACTATCTTTTGAATAATAATAATTTGTAACTACAAACATTGTAATTTAAGGAGAGATTTAAGGAAAGAGAAAGATGGATTTCAGCAACATCAACTGGATCATTTTTGAAGGTGAATTCCAAGCATGCAAATTTATTTCAAACCTTCCCTGAGGATTGAGTGCAAAGCAGCTGGCTGGTACTTTTAAGCCGCTCACAGTTCGGCACAGCGGCTCCTAATGCTGGCAGAGCTCCTGTGTCACCAGGATCTGCAGAGCGTGGCAAGCCAAATGAAAGAGGAAGTTTGCAATTAATTAAAAATAAATGAAAACAAAAATCTTCCCCCAGTGGCTTGCTTCTCATCTTGGTTGTAATCCACAGTCAACATGTGGAGGCCACGTGGGGCATTTACCAAATGGAAAAGGTATAGGACTGTGTCGAAGAAACCACAGACTGCCGCTCTGGACCACACTAATAATTCTTTTAAATCCTCTCATTCCACCTCGTCAGGAGACATAGCAGCATTTTAAATCTGACTGACCCATATAAATTACCTTTCTACTCATCCGGCTGTGAAATTAACAGTAGAGGAAGACAGGTCCTGTCAAGCTTGCTGTGCTGAGCTGCTGAAGGGCTCAGAATAAATGGGGGGGTGGGGACAAAGAGACATTGTGCTTTAGGAAAACAAGGAGCCCGAGCTGTGATCAGCACATTAGGCTCTGATACGGCGCCTGCTGTTACGGAGCCTGGTACCAGCATGGGAAGGGGGTTCACCAAGAAGGAACACGTTGTTTGGTGCCATCTGTTGCACTGAAACATAAAGGGCTGTAAGCCTGGGGGCCCACTGCAAAAGTGGCTGGGACAGACACCACATCCCTCAAAAAGGTTAAGCCATTGGAATTTGAAAAATAAACCCAGAAGGACTTTCCATTCTTAGTGTTGCCTAAACTCACTAGCGTCCTAAAATAGGACACTTAACCTTTCTTGGTCTCGGTTACCTACATATTTATGTAATACTATTACTAGATGTTAATTTAAAAAAAGAGAGCAAAAGAATCTATCTCATAATGAAATTTCATCAGTAAATCATCCTATAATTTTGTGTTGTTCGGAGATGTGGTTTAGAAGAGGTAGAAAGAATCTTTTACTCCTTAAACTCCCGTATTTTATTCCATAGCCTCACCAATCTCCAAAACAACAATGCCAATAATTTCTTTATCCTTACACATAGATAACTAGTCTGATTTTAAGACGAATTTGAGTTTATCTTTGTTTTACAGCAGAAAAAGACCAGTCTTATCATTGAATTCTTACGTATTAGAGAATGGAAGACAACAGAAGAGGGAAGATCACCTTGCCAGCTGTCCACTAAGGGCACATGCTTGTGCATGCATGCGTGCACACAGGGACTCGGAAAGAAATCTAGGCTGATGTAAATGTAGCAGCGCTGGCACACGCTTTGGGCCATACTCAGTGTGAGTTGGCCACATGCCAGCATGGAAGCAAGTAGGCAAAGAATAGCTTTGATAACGCTGCATGCCAGTATACCAGAGAAGCACAGGCAAGATGATTAGTTGGCAATTGCTATTAACCATTTTATTAATATTATCGGTATGAAGGATCATGTTGGCGATCTCATATTTATCATCTTATGTTCTCCTCAAAAAGATCTTGGACTAGGGGCGCCTGGGTGGCGCAGTCGGTTAAGCGTCCGACTTCAGCCAGGTCACGATCTCGCGGTCTGCGAGTTCGAGCCCCGCGTCAGGCTCTGGGCTGATGGCTCAGAGCCTGGAACCTGTTTCCGATTCTGTGTCTCCCTCTCTCTCTGCCCCTCCCCCGTTCATGCTCTGTCTCTCTCTGTCCCAAAACTAAATAAACGTTGAAAAAAAAATTTTTAAAAAAAAATTAAAAAAAAAAAAGATCTTGGACTGATTTTATTATCCCTCTTTCATAGAAGAGACTCTTTTGCCCAGTGATGTCATCTAATATGAAAGATCACAACTTATAAGACAGAACTGGAATTAAAACCAAAGTCTGATTCTAAAATGTCACATGGACTTTCAACTCTAGAGTTCATTGCTACTCAGAAAGAAGAGAGACGACTAACATTGAAACAATAATAATAATAATTATTATTATTATCAGTCATTACAGTTCTTCCCCTCTTCTCTTTCCCCAACCCCCTACTTCTAAAAGAGAAAACAAAATCAAGAACATTCTAGAATGGCTTCTTCTCAGACTACTAAAACTAAAAAACCTTGAAGATCATTGCCCATATTCTTCTGTCAAATAGAGGAAGCTGAGGCTCAAAGAGCTGCTTACAAATGGTCTCAGTCTCAAATGGCAGAACCAGGGCGAGAAATAGACAACACAAATTCCTAGACTAGTGCTCTTAATTTTATACCAAAAAAATGAAAGCATTTTCAAGATCAGGAAGTTTCTTTCCTCATCTTTCACCTGCCTCCATGGTCCTCAGTCCAGAAACCTTAGAATAATTTGGAGAAAGGTAAAGTTTTCTTTCTTTGCACACCAAATGCATGAAGTTATAGTCAGTGCTTTCTCCCACCAAGAAGGAGAAAATCAATGCTATTATATGAGAAGATGTTGTGTCACTTTTCAGAGGAGGCTGTATGTCGACATCAATATATTTTCCTTTTCATCCTTAGCACTCTGACAAGGAAAGTTTTGAATGAGGTCAGTGGTGTTAATTTTACTGCAATTTTAACCTCCCGAGCGAGTTAGTCTGTAGAGTTTCTATTTTGGTAATTTGAGTTTTAGCAGTTAACTTGTACTCTGATATTCTTTATTCCATGAAATTAGACACTAGAGGGAATTCATTTGAGACACGAAGAAGTCTCCAAAGAAGAAATTCATAATCTTCAAGCTAGAGAAAATTTGATTTACAGGAAAGTTAAACAACAACAACAAAAAACCCAAGTAAAATAAATTGGGATGATGGAGCAACTCTTCCTGCGTGACTACATATGAATAAATAGGCTAACATTCCTATTAAAAATTTAATCCTTCTCTGAAAATATAATTGAAATTGATCCATCTTTATTTGAGTTTCTATTTAAGTTAAGAAAAATGAGTTTTTATAAGTAATTTTCTGGGCCATTTTGTCTCAGTTCCAAATTTCATCCTTCTTTATTCCTTACTCTGTTTTGGGAAATGGGCCAGAGGTCTGCAACATGTATTTCTCCTTTACCAGTTGTTGTCCTGCTAGGTTCTGCCAATAGGATGCCCTGGAGGGAGACCGAAGACTAGAAAATGGGAGGAGGTTATTTCTTCTTCCTGTTGGATTCAGCCTCTGGCCGCCTTTAGCACTCTCAGAACCAGGGTCATCACCCTCTCCCCAGGGATAAAACCACTAGGCAGGCAGCTCCCCAAACTCAAGTGCTGAGCCCCAGCTTAACAGAGGCCCTCCTCCAAGCTACTGAGGGGTCAGCACCAGTGAGCAACACCATCTTCCCTGTTGTCTGATTGCTGGTGTCACAGGGCTCTTTCTTCAGTGGATGAGATGTGACAGCAGCCTAGCACCTCTCCTCACAAGTCTGAAGGTCAGCTCCACAAAGTTCCTCTTCAACTTCGAGAGAAACTAGAAACAGTTCAGACAACACCGTTTCTTCGATCCCTGCTCTGCAAGACCCCTCTCCCAAACACTGGATTCCCCTGAGGGTCCCCAGCCCTAGAGCGATAGCTGTATTCTACAGTTATTCCCTCTGTATCTTGGTGCTTTTTGCTTTTTTTTAAATCCTCCAACTCTTGTTTAACCAACTCCCTATATTAAATTTCCTTGTGAAATACCTTAGTGTGTTTGGGGTTTTCCTAACTTTACCGTGACATAGAGGTATAAATGAGCCAATGTGTGAAGTAGATGAAGTTGGTGACCTAAAGGAACTGGAATGAGGAATAGTAAAGCAGGAAGCTTATGACTATTATTTTGAATCTAACCAGAAAGTGAGGGAAGGAATCTCTCATTTTCTTAAATGCAACTGTTTTCAGCCTTCCAAGGGCTGTCATGTAGTAGAGAACTTATAATCCTACTACATACCAAGAGGGTAGAACTAAGCAGTCCAGAACATGACAGCATGGCAAAGCAGAACTTCACTTCCCATGAGAAAGAACTTTTTACAGTCAGTGGAACCCTTAGCTAGGATGGTCACTGAATAGGAATATTGTAGAAGAGATTCAATATAATATTTTTAAAGCCGCAAGATTCAATGCTTCTAGCAATGGTTGGCAATAAATAGAAAGGTAAAAGAGGGCTGTGTATTGGAGCATCCTTACACTAGGCTTAATCTTGCAATCCAGAAACAACAGAGACCACCAATTGGATTGCCTGTGGGATCAGATTCCCCCGAAATTGATCTCTAAAGTGCCTGGAAAAAAGATGCAAGTGATAATTGACTAACGTTGTGGACTCCTATCTGATATACCAAAGGTGATGTGAGAAGTAAGGTGTTAATTTTAAGAATTAAAAAATGCAGGATTGAGGAACCAATTGTTTCCACAGTTGACTGTCACCAGGGGTGTAAACTAGCTAGTGTGTGATATTAAGGACTCTGGAAACTGGCAGTACAACTCTTAAAAAAAATTCTTCTGATATTCTAATCTAATGCTGTTCTGAGGTTTCCTTGTGCAATACTGCATTTATGTAAACCTGCAGGCAGGAATGTCCAAGATAGCTGAGGGAAACTAACTCTCTGATCAAGTTTATAATGGAACAGGAAAGTAAAAATGAAAACACAGGGACCTTCTAATCAGCAGGTGTTCCTGCATGCTACCCTTTTATTTCCTTTCATTTCAGTACAAGTCTTCTCCCTAAATCCATGCAGTGTCTGAATCTAAACTTTTAAGTTCTGTGGTACACGTTTGATTGGCCTTTTCCTCCTAGCTAAGAAGATTCTCATAGTATTCAAGCCATGAGAAATTCCCAAATAACAGTAGCCCTCTGAGGCAAAAATAATTAGTTATAAAAGCCCCAATAACATGCACGTGCAATGGTTTTAAAGCCTAGCTGAGGGGCGCCTGGGTGGCTCAGTCAGTTGTCACCAACTCTTGTTTGCGGCTCAGGCTGTGATCTCACAGTTTGTGGGTTCAAGCCTCACATTGGGCTTGGAGCTGATAGCGCAGAGCCTGTTTTGGGATTCTGTCTCCCTCTCTCTGCTCCTCCCCTGCTTGCTCTCTATCTCTCTCAAAATAAATAAATAAACATTAAGAAAAATAAAGACTAACTGAATGTCACATGTTTGCCTCTCAGTATGTTTCTGAATGTAAGTAATCAACACAGATACAAGAAGAAGAAAAAGTCCTGCATCTTGCCTTCTTTTCATTCCATCTTTTTCTCATCCCTTTAAAGTCCTCTCTAAGTGCTGTAATTCCCTGAAAGCAGTTGAGAATATACCCATCATGGGACTTTCATTTAATTTGGGGAAACATTTCTGCTCCCTGAAAACCCCTTGGGAAGTTTCAGTTTTCAGTCAGAAACCAATGGGGGGGGCGGGGCGTGAAGTGCAATGTGAAACAGCTAAAGTCCCAAAGTCAAACTCAGACCCCAGAGCCTGTGGATAAATAACCCTGTGCAATGTTATTCATAGTCTTCCCCCAGCAAATATTTACAAATGCAAATATGACAAGACCCATCCCAAGAAGCAGCATTATAATGTCATTTCTGAACAGCCGTTTCTTAACATACTGTGTGTTACAAAGAAGTCTCACAGCTTGTTTGCATCCTTTAGAAAACAGATTCTTCTACATCTCTGTAATACAGTTACATGTGATGGCTCTTTGAAGCTCTGTTTTGATTTGGTTTGGTTTTGTTTATTAACACCATGGTCTTCAGGTTTGAGTTTCCCTTAAGTTTGCTCAGAGAGCACCAAATTCTGGTCTGGGAGCCTGCAGTCAAGAAGTCAGGTCTGCATACCAGAAGCAGAACATAGCTAAATGCAAAATGAGAGGATTTAATCAGCACCTATACAGGTTTGTTAAGAATATGGGTCGCTAGTTCCATCTCTTCATTTAAACAAAAATGGAATCTTATGTGAGTAGCCTATGAATTCAGAGCCAACCTAACGTTGACTTTTTGGAGGGCAGCTGTGGCTCTCCCTAGAAGTTCTTACCAACACGTCAGGCTACCATGGCCAGTGGAGACCTACAAGTCCATGGACTGAGAACTGATGTCACACAAGGATGCAGGCCAAAAGCAATCATTGGAGTTCTTAATTTGATAAGAGATATGTTAATCACATATAAAGACAGTGATACAGCATCCTTAGCTTTGATTCTGCAGAATAGAATTAAATTTTTACCTTCACCTTTGTGAATCTTTCTCATTCTTAAAGACTCAGCTCAAGTTCTGCCTCCCCAAATAAATCTTCTTAATTATACTCAATCAGTGTTCTCTTCATCTCTGAAGTCTCTAACATATAGTACTTACCTGGGTTGGCAATTATCTTGTCACAGACATATTGTCACCTCCCCAACTGGGTATTACGTTTCTTTATATCCTCTAAAATGCCTAGCGCAGTGATAAAGACATACTAAAAACTCAAAAATACTTACTGATTAGATAATCAATTGGTTGAAGGTTTTAACCAAATTCATTTTATACTCCCTCCAATCTTTTTTCTTTTAAGGGGGAGGATCCATATTTTTTTTACTTTACGATTTTGGCTCTCCAATTTATTCATTAGTTGTACAAGATTTTACCCTGGTTTGCACACGTAGACCAGAGATGATATTCAAAACATTTAAAATCATTATGTAGGGGTAACAGAATGGAGCAGGTTACCAGAGGCCACCTATTGTGTCAGGCATTAAGCCTTTAGTTGATGAGTTACAGGCAAGGTTCTGGTATGTAAGAGGATGGCCAAAATGGACAGAATGCCTGGAAGGTAACTAGCAGTGCAAGGTCTTTCTACCAACAGAAATGGATGTGTTTCAATAGTTTTCAATAGTTTAGCAACTAGTATGGCAAGAACAGTGCAAACTCATAATTACTAATGTTGGCCTGTCCCTAAAATCTTCAAAAGTAGCAATTGCAAGCAGGGGGGATAAAGCAGCCACAGGCATGGTCTGTAGAGAATTCAGTTCCCACTCTTATATGTGGAGGTTTTAAAAAAACAAGTAGAAATATTCCTCATCCTTTTTCCCAGCTTTATGTAGTCATAATTTATATGTACTTTAGAATTAATTGAAACTATCAGGACTTTGTTTCTAAACTACAGCTTGGAGTAATTTATTTTAGGACTACCCAATGGCACTTAGTTTTAAATATTAATATTTGTCATTTTCTGTGCATTCGCTGACCCTGCAAACAATATTATGAAAAATTGTTATCTATAGGCATTCCATTTTGTTTCAAGAAAAATACTTAGGAAAATTCAAAAAAGATACCATGCAATAAGATAAAATATATTTGGTATATGTGGAATGAACCAGATAAAAGTTTAGAAAAGATAGAATTAGGAGTGATGTTTGTATTCAAAGTACTTGCTATAAAGTCTGATACATTTGCAAAAAGTGAGCTATGAATTTGGGCTCTAATCTTTCTAGCAGATAAAATGCAGAGGGAAACATCAGTTATAAAATACACAGAGTCCATTGAGATAAAAAACAAACCAATTGCTCAAAGAAACACACTGATTCATTCTCCTGAGACTGCTATCAATAATGAAGGTGTTTGCTTAAAATGGAATTCTTTTACACAACTATTTTCTTTAATCAAAAGCTTTATGTAAAAAGCAAATAAACAAAAATAACCTTACTTTTGCAAGTTCCCCACATAAAATGAACTTAGTTTATTCAAGCCCCTCTTCTTCCAACAAAATTCCACAAATGATCGAAACCCCTATGAGTAAATAAGCCAATCTTACAATTCTGAATACTTATCTGAGTAGTCTGATCCTATTAGAAGTGTTTGTTCCCTCTGACCTGTCAAAACCTGAATGAAATAGACAGATTTATATAACATATTTTTGGCCCTTGTATCTCCTCAAAGAAAACAGTAGTCAAGTGTCAAGGACAAGTTCAGCCCTTGTAAATATGCCACAGCATTGCCAACCTCAAGCCTAGAATTCCATTTTGAGCAATTACTAGTAGGCCTGTTTAATTTGAAATTCAATTTATGTGGTTCTTAATTCTAAGCAACTCCACTGTGAGAGAGAGGCTCTTCTAGTATACATTTGGGATATGTCCCTTTGTGTTTCTGAAGAAGAGATGTGTTTTAGAACTTTTTGTAATAGATTGATGTAATTGGCTTCAGTGATTCAGAAGCAGCATTCATTTCTGAGGCATTTGTGGAAAATACATATTAATAAGCCAAGAGTCTCTCTCTCTCTCTCTCTCTCTCTCTCTCTCTCTCTTTCTCTCTCTCTCTCTCTGTCCCTCCATTTCCTAAGAGGCTTCTTGGAGGAAACTGGAAGGTGTGATTTTTTTGTCATTCCATCATGCTGTCTTTTCTCATCCAATACGCTAAATCAGATAACCACAAGGAGCAAAATAGGGGCAGAGTTGGAAAAGACCTGGGCTTACGCATCACGGTGATCACAGCCCTCCCTGAAAGCATAGTGCCCAGGAATCAAAAATCTGGGGGCTGGCACTGCAGTGCCCAGGAGGCATGCAATTAATGTGATGCAGTCATGAGTAAGAGAACAAAATGCGTGTCATTTTGATCATTTTGCTATTGACCCACCAAATCATCAAACCCTCAGAGGCTCAGTCGATTTTTATGGTTAACTTTCAGAATACATGATAAGGTTGAAGCAGGTACATTTTCAACTTTTTCTAAAATTCAGAACATATAATTAGTATTACCTTGCTTGCTTTAATTGTTCTGAAACTGTAGAGGACTTGAGGAACTATACAAAATTATTTGGTTTAATGAACTCAGTTTTCAACTTATCTAAGTCACTAATCTTATTTCCCTTAATAAGGGCATGAACAAAACTCCCCTGGCTCATTAATCCTGAAATCAGAAGTCAACTCCAAAGGGAAAAGTACTTAATATACTTAAAATGTTGAACATTTTTACAGCCCTTTCTCATACAAAGTCTTATTTAAACCTATCTTATGAGAAAGTTTTTTTTAGCTTTGAGAGTTTTTCCCCTAGCATGGGTGCCCTCAATGGGCATATAATAGAGCCTTAATAAGTACTCATTGGCAGAAAAGGAAGGAAGGAAGGAAGGGGAGGAGGGAAGGAAGGGAAGAAGGAAAGCAGGAAGGAAGGAAGGAAGGAAGGAAGGAAGGAAGGAAGGAAGGAAGGACGAAAGGGAGGAAGGAAGGGAGGGAGAGAGAGGGAGAGAAAGGTTCATTTTACATATGAGAAAATTCAGAGTAGTTAGAGATTTGTCAAGGCATATTGGGCTGGCGGGAATAATCTCAAGTCTTTAAATCCACCATTCTTTATTGCTCAAAATGGCTTTTGCTCTGCCTAGAGAATAAAATAAAATTTTTCGTTTTTTAGAATATCACAATATCATTATTTGTGATCTCCAAATTGTTGTTCACTGATAAAACTTGATTTCGTTTGTTCACCAGTCTCTTATTCTGCTAATTTTTATTATTATTCTACTCATTGTAATGAAGGATTAACTCTAGCTGCAAACATATCCCAAAATTAAACCAATATTGTCAAGTGTTACTAGCAGCTTTAAGGCATGACTTCGCTATTTAACTTTTTATGCTAATTCTTAATTTGTTTCCAAGGCTTTGAGCAGAAACTTCTCATTTGCAACTCAAACCATAGGGGCATGGTTTCTTATTTTTTTATTGTTGCTAATTTCTCCATGTCACTCATTTTAGCTCCTAAGCAAATAACTGAATTTTTCATTCAAACTTCTCAGAACTATCATAGTAAAAATAAGAATACATAAAGGTGCAAGATGTATATGTGGAAGATAACGTGGCTCACGCATACAGTGAATAATAAATGTGTGCTCAGACTATTTGTTTCAGACTGTTGGTGATTGCACAATGCCACCGGTGTAGATTGAATTGTATCCCCTCAAAATTCATATGTCCAAGCCCTAAACCTCAGTGTGATGACATTTGGAGATGGGACCTTTGAGAGGCAGTTAGGGTTGGATAAGTTCATGAGTATAGAGCCCTCCTGATGGAATTAGGGGCTTTATAAGAAGAGGAGAGAAAGATACCACTTGCTCTCCACCACGTAAGGACACAGCAAGAAGGCTGCCACTTGCAAGGCCCGAATAGAACTCTCACCAGGTTCAAACCAGCCTGAGCCTTGATCTTGGACTTCCCAGGCTCCAGAGTCAAGAATCCAGGGATTTCAATCCCAGTTATATCTTAGTGAGTGACCACAACCTCAATGAAATTTCTTTTTCTCATCTGTAAAATAGGGCTGGTAATAGAATCATGAGAAAATAAATTTTTGTTGTTTATGCCTCCTAGTCAATGGTATTTTATCGCAGCAGCCCAAGAGATAATACATGTGCCAACAATTTTAATTTAAAATCTAAATTGTACTTAGTCCAATTTTAGACATGTTTAGAACTATGTTTTAGGCTTTTTACCATTTAACAAATGCTTCCTGGCCATTTCCATGATCAATCCTTGCCAATATCACAAGTATCATGTCAAGAGTCTCACCTCCTTTTCATAAAGAAACTTGATGCAGGCAGGGCTATTAAAATATCATGATAGTTTGTCAGATTCCCACTGAGCCAGCAGACTTCTACTTGAGGGTCAAAGCTGGTTTCTTGAGGCCCACACAAACTCATCCTTTATGAGTCATAGATTTCTGGAAAGGGCATTCAATGCTAAGGATTCAGCGGTACAAATTAAATTTCCCCTACCTCCCTGACCTTGGATATTTTTCTATCAAAGTTCCTGCAACATAGTGTTATAATTTTACATATCAAAGTCTCTCTCCTGGGCTCTGGACCATGTCTCATTTGTTATTGTTTTTCTTCTTAGCACTGGGCATGGAGGCTGGCATCAAATGGACCTTCACAATTGTTTGGTGAGTAAATAAAGAATTAAATGAAAAGACTGAACTAACATATGAATGCAACATGATAAAGTAATTAAGAGTGTGGGCTTTGGAGTCAGGCAATTTGGATTCGAATCCCAGTTATGTCATGTCCTAGTGAGTGATCTCAGCATCATTGAAATGTCTTTTCCTCATCTGTAAAACAGAGCTGGTAACAGTACCTCACTGAAGTGAACAAACAACAAGATAGTGCATATAAAAGACTTAGCATAGTACAGGCATCAAAGATGTTACTCTGATGAGTTGCCCCACCTCTATAACTATGTATGTTGTCTCAGCATATTTCTTATCTCTCTTTACCCTAGTTCCTAGTAGAAAAAAGGGGGATCATGTGCTTTACCTTAGAGAGGTAAGAAAATTCAATCAGAGAATACAGTGAGTTGAAAATAAAACACAAATGCTAGGCATGATTGTTATTATTCCACTGTGCATAAAAGTAATCTCTTGGGAAAGCAGTAGTAAAAAAGTAGAATGAGCCTGAAACTCAGATTTGAGAAGCGGTTTTAATCTTGGTTCTATGCACCTAACCCTGGACAAGGCACTTGAATTTCCTGGGCCTCCATCATCTTTTCTAGAAAGTAAGATGGTAGTCTAGATCATTTTTCAAATAGATTCTGTGTCTAAAATTGTATAAGCCTAAGTCACTGTCATTTATACTTCTGAATTTTTATCTCTTGCCTGATAATATGGCTATGGAACTTCACTATATCTTCTGGAGAGAAATGAGTAGTCAACAGATAGTTTAGAGGTGGGCAAGCTGAAATGCTATGTGACCATTCTGCAGTCCAGCAAAGGTCAGTGATGAAAGACACAGATTCAGAAAAAGAGGTGCCTACTCCTAGTTCAAGAAGATGCTTTCCCACTGAGTTTCAACTGATTCTATGTTTAAAATTCTTCTAGTTGGGGTGCCTGGGTGGCGCAGTCGGTTAAGCATCCGACTTCAGCCAGGTCACGATCTCGCGGTCCGGGAGTTCGAGCCCCGCGTCGGGCTCTGGGCTGATGGCTCAGAGCCTGGAGCCAGTTTCCGATTCTGTGTCTCCCTCTCTCTCTGCCCCTCCCCCGTTCATGCTCTGTCTCTCTCTGTCCCAAAAATAAATAAACGTTGAAAAAAAAAATTAAAAAAAAAAATTCTTCTAGTTAAACAAGTTATGGTACCTGTAAAGGAATGTAGTAGATTCATTAAAATGATGTGGTAGAAAAGTTTCAATAAGATAAAAAGATATCGATGAAAAATTGTTTAAAAAATGGAAGTATTATATATTCGTTGTGTGCACATATACATACACATGCACACACTCACTCTAGGTGTTAGTTATATTGGCAGTTTCTGAGGATAAAAGGACATGAAGACTCATTCAGGTGGGAGATATACTAAGGAATTGAAAATACATTAAAAGATCTGAGGATCAGGCAAAAGGATTGACTTAAGTGTCTCTCTACAGGTGCACAGTTCCCCGATACTTCAGATTTTGTGCATTGTTTGGAAGCTATATATATATGTACGTATATACATATATGTATTGTATATACATACATATACATATATATATATATGGAAACTATTGCTTGCTCAACAATTTTTTGAGAAAATGTATACTAAAGCCTCTAGCCCAGTGACTGTCCACACTAAGTGTTGAAGAAAAGTTAGTTCCATTCTCTCTGTGAGGCTCTACTCAGCGAGAGAGGGAAAAAGCATGTTTTTCTCCATAATTTAATCCCTTTTCTCAAAATGTCCTCTCAAATAAACCCACCTCCCTCCTGATTTTAGAGGTTGGGAAACAGCAGTTTATTACTTCATGCCTATCCAACTCTGTTTTGGCTTAACTCTGTACATTTACTGTCTGGATATATTTAGGGAGAAAAAAAGTATGAGATGCAAGAACAAAGCACTATTTTTAGCTGTGTCTATGATAGAATTACATTACATATTGATTTTATAACTCAGTTTTTCATCAATATCTCTTGAAGTCAGTAAGAATTTTTCTTATTGCTAAACTTTCTTTATTTCTGGCACTTCCCCTCTGACCATACACACACTTATTCCTCAGTCCTTCCATACTTAGTTTTTCCTTTTTTTTTTTTAACTGATCTCTTATTAACAAAAAATGAAGGAGATGTTTCAGGGATCGAGTAAATTTTAAAGGTAAGCAAACTGAAATGGACTGAATGCGTTAACAATATATCTTGTACATAAAAACATGAGAAGCCTTTTGTTAATTCCATTGTCTTAGTTACTTTATTTGTCTGGGACGTTATGTTCCTATTTCTTTCCCAGGAAATTACTACTTCTTTGGCCAAGGTACAGCCAATCAGCTCTTTCAAACTCATGACCACACCATCCATTTCATTTTCCAACCTTAGCTTATGCGGGTATTATAATAATAGGATGTCTGTAACAGCTACAGCAGATGGAACTGCAATTTATGTGTTCCCTAAAATATTAACATTTGGGCTTCTCTAGATCAGGCAAATAGAGAGGAATGTGGGGAGGAGGAACAAGATTTGGGAGATTTGTTTACTACTATGAAAACCTGCCAGTTGCCTATATAATACTTACAGGTGTAAGATATTATGCTAAGCCTTATTCTCAGTTTAAAAAATACAAATTAAGATAATTATAAAACAGTAGTTCTAAAGCTTTAGAGTGGTTAAGAATTGCCTTGAAAGTTTGTTCAACATGGGGATTTCCAGATTCCATCTCAAGAGACACTTTGAGAAGATCTGCAAGAGAGCTCAATTTCTGAACATTTTAACAAGCATCCCAAGTGATTCTGATACAGGAGCTTCATACCCCATGCTTTGAGAAAAATTGCTTGATAGTCCAAAACCATGCCTGATAAGTTAGCAAAATAAGTGAAATTATAAAATCCAAAATTGATGGGACTGTGAATAGGGACATTACTAATTGCATTATGAATTTGATATAAATTAGAGAACAATACACAGCAGAAACTGTGAAAACAACCCAGAGCCTGTTGCCTGGTATTTCTTTGGGGAGGGGGAGGAGCATCATAACCCCAGAAAGTATCCTAGAATATTTACTTTAAAGTTATTTAAAAGACAATGAAGTACTATTTACAATATAAAATATTAAACAATAAAAATTATTAACAATAAGCAATTTATCTATTAATAAATGTTTAGTTAGTACTACTATGAAAGATAAAGTGCTACACCCTTTATGAATATTACCATTTAATTCTCATTGTAAGAATACCTTATTACGGCTGAGCAAATAAGATTTACCAACATGAACATACACTATGTAGATATTTTGGTCTCATGTTTGAGTCATAATGATTCACAGAGATATATAAACTAACATAAAGTGAAAAGGGCAAAACACAATAACCTAATTACAACTTTTAATAGAGATGTAGGGATTGTCAAAGATTATCAAAGGGATTAGTGATATAAAAGAATAGCAGTGTGTATTAGATGTTTAATCAAATTATTTACTTTACAATTTTTATTTATTCTATTTTATTTTTTTTAATTTATTTATTTTGAGAAAGAGACAGCACAAGCAGGGGAGGGGCAGAGAGAGAGAGAGAGAGAGAGAGAGAGAGAATCCCAAGCAGGCTCCACTCTGTTTGCACAGAGCTTGATATGGGGCTCAATCCCATGAACTGTGAGATCATGACCTGAGCCAAAACCAAGAGTTGGATGCTTAACTGACTGAGGCACCCAGGTGCCCCTACTTTACAATTTTTTAAGAACACATAATTTCATATGTTCACAGGCTAAAACAAGGAATGAAATAATTTCAGTATGTCAACAATTTGAAGATTAGAGGATGGAAATTATAAAACAACCAATATGTTCAAATGAATGATGGTATTACATATAAACATATAAAGAGAAAAGACAGTAATGAGTTTTGTATGGTCTAGATTAAGATCAGAAGTTCAGAGTTAATTCCAAACGATTTTTTGAAACTTAGAAATATTTTCCAAAAGGTCTAGGTAAAGGGGCACCTGGGTGGCTCACTCAGTTATGCATCCAACTCTTGGTTTCAGCTCAGGTCATGATTTCATGGCTTTGTCAGTTCGAGCCCCACATTGGGCTCTGCACTGTCAGTGCAGAGCCTGCTTGGGATTCTCTCTCCCTCTCTCTCTGCCCCTCCCCAACTTGCACTGTCTCTGTCTTTTTCAAAATAAATAAATAAACTTAAAAAACAAGGCCTAGGTAAATTTTAGCAGTCAAATAAACACTGGATTTTACCATTTCCCCTAGTCTTTTTCATCAGCTTTAGCTAGCAAATGATGGTCAGGTTTCTCTTTCCATCAGCAAGACCACCTAGATTCCATCTCCTGGACTCTCTTCTTTCAGTAATGAATCATGATTTCAGTTATTCCCATATATACTGTTAAATAAAGCCACAGAACAGCTATAAGGGTAACCCCTATGATGGCTCAGGTCCCGACTTACATTTTATATACAGATCAGTCTCTCACTGAAATTTCTTGTAAGTCTCTTAGAATTGGCATATTGCCAAAAAGATGTTGCTATTCTCGGTAATTTTAGTCTTAAAAAAAGTATGTGTGCTTTTTTTAGTATATATATGTAAAATATAAATCTATATATATAAATCGAATATTCTGTATACACACAAACATACATATGAATTTACACTAATATCAAAGTCCATTGGAAAAGTTATTTCAAGTTTATTGACATTTAGCCACTCGGAGAAAAACTGGCAGATTCATTCCAAAATAATTAATTTTTCCTGAAAACACTCAGAGGTCTGTTTTCCCAAAGCAGTCCTATGAGCCATGTGCTGTACTGGTAAGGGCATACTTCATTGGGCACCATCATTGCTTTCCCATCTGGCAACAGGTGGCCATTAATATGAAATGTTATACTAACACTGAAATGAAATCCATGCATAATCAGTGACTTTGGAGAGTGCAGAAGTGTTTTAAAGTCTGAAAACTGCTCATTTCTTCAAATAAACAAGTCTTCCTTCCAAACTCTTCAAAAAGAGAAAATGAGCCACTGGTATCAGATATAAAGTGGTTTCCAAACATTCTGCATTTGTAGAAATTAAACCACCTGGAAAAGTGATATGTAGAATTGGAATCCTTCTGTTTAAAAGCAGACTAAGCACTGGGATAGCCCAGAGTAAGCACTGTGATGGTGGCCTTAGTGCATGCTCTCTGGCGCACATTTTATCAGTCACTCTTCTGAACAAACCTTTTGGGCCCATCAGGCTTCTAAATGTGGTAGCAAGGGAAATGGGCAGAGGGCAGCTCATTTACACCCTCAACTCACTATGAGGGAGAAGCTTTAATGAACAGTGGCTTCAGCTTTTTCACACATCATCAGTCCACACATCTGACACACTCAACCAGCCATGATTCGAACTCAAAATGGGTTAGGGCACAAGTCAAAACTAGGACTGTCCTAAAGAATTTAGATCTGTGTCTTTGCTGAATTCTGGTTTAACATTATGCCTTACTTTCATGAAGGACTATCCTCTGAAATACACACAGAACTCCTAACACTCAACAATAAGAAAACAAACAACCTGATTTAAAAGTGGTCCAAAGAGGGGTGCCTAGGTGCCTCAGTCGGTTCAGTGTCCGACTTTGGCTCAGGTCATGATCTTGCAGTTTGTGAGTTCGAGCCCCGCATCGGGCTCTGTGCTGGAAGCTCAGAGCCTGGAGCCTACTTCGGATTCTGTGTGTGCCTCTCTCTGCCCCTCCCCGGCTCACACTCTGTCTCTGTCTCTGTCTCTGTCTCTCTCTCTCTCTCTCAAAAATAAATAAACATTAAAAAAAAATTAAAAGTGGGCCAAAGACCTTAACAGACACTTCATTAAATGAGATATGCAGGTGGAAAATAAGCATATGAAAAAATGTTCCACCACTATGTCATCAGGGAAATGCAAACTAAAATGCAATACTACTATACACCTATTAGAAGGGGCAAAATCTGGAACACTGACAACAGCAAATGCTGATGTGGGGGCCACTGGAACTCTCATTCACTGCTGGCAGGAATGCAAAATGGTAAAGTCACTTTGGAAGGCAGTTTGGTGGTTTCCTAGAAAACTTAGACATACTCTTCCAATATCTGACAATCACACTACTTGGTGTTTATTAAAAGGACTTGAAAACTTATGTCTATACAAAAACCTATATACAGATTTATATAGCAGCTTTATTTATAATTTCCAGAACTTGGAAGCAATCAAGATGAACTTCAGTAGATAAATAGATAAATAAGCTTTGGTACCTCCAGACGATGGAATATTATTTAGCACTAAAAAGAAATGAGCCATCAAGCTATGAAAAGACATAGAGAGACCTTATATATATATATTACTTAGTGAAAGAAGCCAATCAAAAGGCTATATACTATGTGAACCTAACTATATGACATTCTGGAAAAGGCAAAACTGTGGAGACAATAAAAAGATCAGTAGTTGCCAGGGTTTGGAGAATGGGTTGGGATGAATAGGCTGAGCACAGAGGATCCTCAGGGCAGTGAAAATACTCTGTATGATATCATAATGGTGGATACATGTCATTATACATCTGTCCAAACCTATAGAATGTATAGCACCATGAATGATGCATAATGTAAACTATGGACTTTGGGTGATCATGCTGTGTCATTGTGGGTTAATCAATCGTAACAAATGTACCACTCTGGTGGTGGATGTTTATAATGGGAGTGGTTATGCATGTGTGGGGAAAAGGGATATATGGGAAATCTGTGAACCTTCCGCCTCAACTTTTTTGTGAACATAAAACTGCTGTAAAAAATAATCTTAGTAAAAAAAAAATTCTAAGCAAAGTAGAATCAGTGGATTAAGTATCTATTCTCTCATGTTGACTGCTTTAAAACATGTCATGTTCATTTGGTTATCTAACCTAACCATGCCTTTGCATGCCATGCTCACACCACTACAGTAGATCACATATGTATTTGACCTGTATATCCAATAAAGCACAAACTAAAACTTGAGAAAAACTTATGAGAAGCCTGCACCACTCCAGGCTGTTTAGAAATCTGAAAAACAAACTCAAATGCTCTTTTGAGTCTGTAAAACAGCGTATTCAGTGAGCCTGAATATTTTCAGAATATGAAAATATTCTGCCCTTAACCTTATAGAATGTCTTGCAGAGAGCCAGGTTTGTTGAAATTATATTCTTTGGTTTCAATATGTCCCTTTCATGCAAATGAGCCTAGCCTCTTGTCTCTTCTCACCAGGATGCCTACTGCTTATTTCTAATATGTTTGTCTCAAGTTTGAGAACTTTGCCAAAATCACAAGCTGCTAGAACAACCTTTCTCTTTTTAATTTCCTTCTTTCCCGACTAAATCCTTAATTGTCAAAAATATTAAAAGGGAGATAATCTCTCACTGGAGCATTTGTGAAAATTACAGAGTCCTCAGTGACTTCCTATGTGACTGGGACCAGCTGCTGATAGTAACTCAGATAACAACGTGTTTCAAACAGCTAATCTAGTGAGGCTTTCTAAAAATATTAATAATAAAATCCAAGTGATTTAATTTCTCTAGATGAGTATAACGCAAGCTCACTGACTCTGTGCGTCATCGAGCTGTGGTTGCTAGGAAATCCATGAATAGAACTTAATATGCATTCAGCAACAGGCTGCAGACGCAATTTATCTCCATGGATGCTCCCTCAATTGCCTTTGAAATGACATTAAGATAACTTTGAAGCATTTGAGACAAGCCAGAGTCAGTGAGCACAAAGGAAACAGGCCATTTTTGGGCAACCATCTGGACTTCCTGCATAGCTTTTTGAAAGTTCACTTTCCCTGGGCTGTGCATATCTTAATGCATATTCCATATAGGTAGGGATTATGGAGCTATGGCCATATTGTGAGTAGCAAATGAGGGACAAAGAATGATGCAAAAGTGTGGGCTTTGGAGACAGATGCATCTAAGGGCAAATTTCAGGTCAGAAACTCACTAGTTTGGGTACATAAACTTTTCTGAGCTTCAGTTTCCTCTTGTATAAAATGAGAGTAATGATATTCGACTTACAGATTGATTGTAAGCATTAGATGTGTGTATCTAAAGCCCCTGACATACAATACCAGCACAATTAATGATATGACAAAACTAGCAGTGGAGGGAAGTAGCAATAGTAGCTAGTTTGGTAGAATCGCAGCAGCAGAAGTGCTAGAGTAGTTATTGCTACCAGTACTACCACCACTATGATAACTGCTACTACCACTACTCCTACTGGAAATAACTATGTAAGAAGACAAGAATCCTTTAGCTTTAAAGCTCTGTATTAATCACGGTGACCTAAAAACAAACTAAAGAGGAAGAATAGTTTATAAAGAGCCCCAAGACAGTCACTTTCACCAGATTTCACTAAATTTAGCATTATAGTCAAGATTCCCGTGGGGATGCAGGGGAAGAAAACTTTTCCCTTCTTCTCTTCTAGGTTCTTTGGCTGGCCAAATCATTAAATTTTTATAAAACAGATTAATGAGAGGAAATCATATTTAAATACATACGTACAGGAGCCCCACAAAGATATAAGGGACTCCCCGACTGGCATCTTGAGCTAAGCAGAAACGGGTAGGAGTCTGGGACCTCAAATAGGAGGAAGACAGTTTATAGGAAGGTGGGAAGAGTAAATGGTAAACAAATGTTTGCTGTGCAAATGAGAAGTCTTTCTTATGTGAATAAAAAAAAGTTATCTCTGATAGTAGTGCTCTTCCTGATACAGGCTCCCTATCTAAATTTTTTTAGGCAGTTAATGGGGAGGTAAAAATCTCTCCTTGGGTCTGTTGGACCTTACCCATCTTCAGCTCAGAATAATCCACATGCCAAAGTGGCACATTCTGGGGTGAACTGCCCTGATCCCCATCATTTAACGAAGGATGTGGATAATGGTGCCACCCACTGGTAGGACAATTTGTTGGTGGTAGAACTTTGATTTTTGTTTTGTTTATACTATGAAGCCCAAGTCCCCTGTTTCATATCATGAAGAATTCCTTGTTTTTATATCTGAGTAGTCCTCATGGCAGAGATACCAAAGACCTGAACAGTTATACTCCTTCCATCTGCACTGGGAGGTTTCTCTCTCTTTTTTCATCCATTGGTCTGGAAAACATTTTAAAGAACTTAACTATTAATCTATCTGAAAGGACTATGCAAGGTCTAGTCAGAATAATCTTCCTTATAATGGGCAATGTCTACACAGCCAGCCAATAGGAAAGAAAGTTTAACAGTCCTTATGATTTAGAAGAGTAAATATTCTCCAATATTTTCCCAGTGTGACTTGAAACTCCATGTACCCATTTCTCTGCTCATTCCTGGGAAAGTTCTATTTCTCTTTTCTTTCTAGATCTTGAACAAACATGCTTCTGAAAACCCTAAATAAAGACTCATTTGATTTTAATGATGGAACAAACACTTCTTTAAGGATCCCAGCAGACGATGCTGCATCAAAATTGTCTTATATACATGACTGGAAGGATTTTCCCTAATTCTTCTGCTTCTCTGCTTGGAAATTCCCTATTATAGATGTACTCAGCAAAGCAATAACATTTAAAATGCAGTGCTCCACATGGGAGAAATATTTCTTAAGGAAAGATAGCTTGCCTCCTTTCTTTCCTTCCTGCACTACCATGCCCTATCCCCAACTCTGTGCACATACCCGGGGCATACATAATCCATCCACCCAAGTGTCTTGCTGGCCATACCCTTCTTGGAAATACCCAGAGACCCCTGCCCCCATCTCCTGTCCTGTGACATTTTTGGACCAGGCTAGATAATTTAATAAACTATTTTTAAGGTGTTAAAGATTGATAATTATTTCATTGATTCAAAAATACTTACTGTCAAAAAACAAAAACAGTAATTGTCTGGAGGCTGAGGGTATAGTGGAAAGAGCATTGGATTAAATTAAAGGAAGCTACAATTCTAGCCTCCTCTTCTTGAAGACTTGGAGAGGAGAGGTATGGCAAGGAACACAAACTTTTTTCCATATGAGGAAAGCCAGGGAATTCTGGACAATTAAAGTGCAAGTAAGGGCGCCTGGGTGGCTCAGTCGGTTAAGCGTTCGAGTTCGGCTCAGGTCATGATCTCACAGTTTGTGGGTTCAAGCCCCATATCAGGGTCTGTGCTGACAGTTCAGAGCCTGGAGCCTGCCTCAGATTCTGTCTCCCTCTCTCTCTGCCCTTCCCCCGCTCGTACTCTGTCTCTCAAAAATAAACATTAAAAAATAAATGAAGTGTAAGTAAAGTAGAATGCATGTTAAATGCATGTTAAATGCATTCAACACAGTTGGAGCTTCATTTTGTGGTCACAGGGGAGTTGCTGAAGGTTTAGTTGAGAAGAGTTTTATAACCAGAGTTGTAATCTAGGATAGGTATGCAGGAATAGAGTACAGAATCAGTTGTACTTAGGAGCATGGAAGTAGCAAGACAAGTTAGCTTTGCCTCTGCCCTCTCCATCTGGCTCAAAGATAGCATGGAGGCCTGAACAGATCAGTGATTATGGAATATAGGAGAACTGAGTGCAACATAGGCATCTCTCTGACTCTGTTCTCAGGATATTTGGCTACTCCTGCTATCTCTCTTTCCCCACATGCATTTTTGCCTGGTTTGTCCTCAGAAACAGTTATAAGAATCTCAAGAGTACTTGCAAGCAGGCCCAGGACAGACGTGGGAAGCATAAAGACACCAGCTCCAACCAAGAAGTATTTTTTTTTTACTATTTACTCTTTTCTACTCAGAGTGGCATAATTGGATTGTAAAAAACAAAAGAACAAAATGGTGAGTGACAGACCGAAGCAGTCATTTCAACCAATCTCCTCAAAGTACAGAGGAGGTAACTGAGTCACTGAGATGTTGAAAGGCTTGTCCAAAGTCACACACTGAAAATAAGAGTGAGTCTAGCCTCCTGGCTTCCCCTTGAGTGCCATTTTCAGGCTTCCACCAAGAGCTTCCTGACAGCAAGTTGTGTTTTTCCAGTGACAAAAGTATCCAAGGTCACTTTAGGATAGAGATTCTCACCCGGGGCTAGGGAAAGGAGGGAACTAGAAGATGTCAAGAGGCAGTCCATCAGTGTCTCAGTTACTACAAGGCTTTGTCTGATAATCATCAAGTTCCTGCAATCCCTGGGTATCCTACACTAAAAGGCTTTAATAGCCATTTCAGTATTGAAAACCACTGAACTTGACACTGTCTGTCAAACGTTTCTCTACACGGTTACCATTGTTAGAGATGATTGAGATCACAGGTAAGCTGAGTCTGTGCTCAGCCCCATGAAACAGGAGCATGTTCTCCACACCCCTGGTCAGTTTGGTTTCTAATTCACCACCAAAAATTAGGGTTTTTAAAAATATCCCTTCTCTTTTTAGTGACTGTGAAAACTTAGGGAGTTTCATTTGACTGTCAGTTTTACTTTGCAACCTCTGTGGAGGGAAGAGCATGAAGCATAGAAAGAAGTATGAAGGGTGTCCAAGAAGGTCAGACTTTACTCAGTGTTTGCTAGTTCAAGGTTGGGGGAGGGAAGGGAGAACTTCTGTTTAAATGCATTTAGAAGTATTCACACATTGTATTAATCGAAAAAAATAATGGGATGCCTGGGTGGCTCAGTCAGTTAAGCATCCGACTTCAGCTCAGGTCATCATGTCACAGTTCATGAGTTCAAGCCCTGTGTCAGGCTCTGTGCTGACAGCCCAGAGCCTGGAGTCTGCTTCAGATTCTATGTCTTCTTCTCTCTCTCTGCCCCTCCCCTGCTTGTGCTCTCTCTCCAAAATAAATAAACAAACATTTAAAAAACAAATAAAAAAATCACAAGTGACATCTAGACAACTGGTTTTTAAAAAGTGATTTGTCTTTAAAACTTTCCATTTGAACAGGAAATTATAGAGCGGTAGAGTGAAATAGCACTCAGAGGAGGCCGGGTTTGGTCCAGGTCTGGCCTTTGCTGGCAGGGTGGCTGTTTTGCGGGCATGTAGCCTCACCAAACTTCAGTTCACCATCCGAGAGATGAGAAAACTAAACCTCCCCTCACAGCCTCCTGATAGTTGATATATATTACAGACCAGAGCACTTAACTCTTGGAAGTTCCAAGAACTGCCAAATTCACAAAGCTGGTTAGAAAAGAGCCAAAATTCAAAATTCAGGTCAGCTCATTTCAAGGATGACACTCTACCAACTGTACTAGTGATTTTCAATCTTGATTCCATGGTCATCTGCAAGGTATTGGGGTGGGGATGGAAATGAGTGGCAAATGAGTAGGGATCTAGAATCTCCCACTCTGACTTCAGCAAGAGTGGCTCTAAACAGCGATCATTTGTATATATTGACATTTCATATATAACGTTGTTCAGGAAATTATTTTCTAGCTAAAAAATAGATCAGAAATCTCTCCTATTATATTATACTGACTTCTGACATATGCCTTTAGTTTCTCAAGCAGTGTCATTGCAATAAATTTTTTTAGTCATAATAGAAATATTCTATATCTGCCTTGTTCAGTACAATAGCCAGTAGCCATTTGGGGCAATGTGGGTAGTGTTAAAAGCAAATGAATTTTTAATTCTATTAAATTTTAATTAATTTAAATTTAAATAGCCACATATGGCCACTGGCTACTGTATCAGACAGTACGATAATCTTCAGCAATAGATGAGGAGAGAAGGCCCTAGGGATAGCCAACATTGAGCTGTGATAATGACAAAACTTGCGTCTTAAAGTTAAACACCATTCGGCAAGAGTAATACAAAGCTGAGGTGCTTTCACTTCAACAATAAAAAAAATGAAATAATCTGATAGTGTGGCTTCTATTTGTTTGTTGTTGTAATTGTTTCCCAGAGCTGATTAAATGGCTGTTCTCATCATTATAATAATGCAAACGCAGGAGAGTTCTAGTTGAGGATATCTGTGTTCTCTGAATAGCAGTTTGCTTACACTGAAACAGAAGCTCGGTTTGTCTTCGTAAGTTATTTTATATTCCTCTTGGTATTCACAAACAGGTGATTTCCTAATGTAGCAATTTTTCCTGCCTATAGGATAATGGAAAAATGAATCACAATTTGCTTGTTCTCACATGCTTTGAAAGCAGACCACCCTCTTCTCCTGGGCTCTGTTCCTCTCCCACCTCTGCTGATGAAAGCCTGGACATCTGCCGGTCAAATGAGCCCACCATGAAAGAAGCAGGGCCAGGAGCAAAGAGGCCAGAGAGAAGTCTTCACTTCAAATCACAGCCCACAGAAGTGAGAAAGTATTCAAGACAAATGTCTGTCTCTGATGGATTATGTTACAGCTGTCTTCTTTCTCAGCCAACGAATAAACACAAAATCAGAGTTCATTTTTTTCACCTGATTCCAGTTCAGTTCTCTCCCCAGAAGTGTAGCCTTCCCCACCCCCCTTCATATCTCAGTGAATCGGGAATCAGGCCACCTGACAGCAGAGGTTGGAGCAATCATTTCTCATATTGTCATCTGATGAATGCCTGAACAATGCTTCATTTAAACAAAATCTGAGTCTCGCAGCTTCTAAATTCCAGTACTTTTTCCCCAAGCCATTCCACAGTGGGTCTGCATTAATTCATTCAGATACACTGAAGTTAGACATCAAAATAAAAATATTCTGAACAAGATCATTCTTCTCCATTGAAATAGAAATGGGTCAGTGGCTCAAACGTGGAAGATAGAATGTAGAACCCATACTGAAATAGGACTTAGTAATGTAGAATTCTTCAGGGATACTGCCTACTGACTTTTACCCACCACAGTTGTGACTGCAGTCATTAGGCAGGGTCAACCAAGCCCAGAGTGTCTATGTTGATTCTCTCACGTAACTAATATTTATAGTTAATGTAAGGATATTCCTTTATACCTGGCATCCTGACAAGTTGTCTGGGTAATACTGATAGACAAGACAAGTCTCTGCTCTCACAGACCTAAGATTTAATAAACAAGATAATTCAAGATTTTGTGAACATTAAGGGCAATGAATGAAAAAAAAACAGGGTGCTGTTGAGAAGGGGGTGTGGCTACCTTCAATGGGGTGGTCCAAGAAGTCCTTTCTGGGTGCTGAAGATGATGCTGACATTGAGACCTGAAGCAGGACCAGAAGTAAGTTATGGAATTTTCTTGGTGATGTGGATCTAAATGGAGCATCAGAAAGGAAAGAGCTGAGGCAGAGAAGAGACTGCCATGATGGAGAAAATGTGACCAATGTATACAGCTGGAGATGAGCTTGAGAGGTGACAGGAGGAAATAGATTCTCCAGGATTCTGAGGGTCATAAGAAGGAGTGAGCTGCATTCCCAAGTGCCCTGAAGCTGCGCTTGGCAGGAAGGTAGAATAACTACAAGACTTCATGAAAATGACAACAGGGCATTTTGAGCATGACAGAACCAGAACTCTGTAGGAGATTAGGTTCTCTTCAGGAGGCAGGAGGAAACTCATAGTCCATGTGGCTAAGAAAAAATTATGGGCTCAGCTGTCTTTTGCTCCTGTGAGTTCCACATTTGGAGCCTGTCACACGAGCCTCCTCCTTTGCCCTTGCTCATTGTACAGTCCTGAAGGTCCAAGCCTCATTAAGTCAACTGCTATTCCCTCTATCTGGAATGAGATTTCTCCCTCTACCCATATGCTCCACAGTTTCTTGCTTTCTTCAGGTCTCTGCTCAAATTTCACATTATCATAGGAGATTTCTCTGACTATGCAATCCAAAACAGACCTTTTGTCCTTCCCTTTCAATCCCCCTTACTCTGCTTTATGCATCTTTATTTTTCTTCATAGCAATAATCACTACATGACATGTTACATATTTATCTGTTTATCTGTTTTTAGTCTGTCTCTTGAAAATAGAATATAAGCTTATGGAGGGTAAGGCCTTTGCCAGTGTCATTCGTTGGTTCATTCTCCATGTCTGTATTAGTGTCTGGCACATTGTGGGTGGTTGATAAACATGTGCTAAAGGAAGTACAGCCATCGTCCTTTGTCCTTTTATATTTGAGAGCCTGGAATCTGGTACAGGAAAGCCCATCAACATCTTCTGCAGTGACAGGAAGAAGTGAAGCCCACTTTGGAAAAAAAAATCACCTCTTGTTCAGACACCAAATTCAAAACAGATGCCCCATGCAACTTCTCAACTTTCCCCACTGAGCAGCAACTCGGGAGCCTTACAGGATACATACTTCATGCCAGTATCATCTATGACTCCGCCATGAAAGCCACTTTTTCTTGGAGAGTGGAAAAGATTAATATGTGGATCATATTAGTGATCACAGCACCAAGGAACCTAGTAGATCCTGGTATGTGTTTGTTGAATAACAAAGGGGCACATGATTTACACACATAGAAAATCAACTAGAGAGCCAGCCCAGCAGAATAGCAGTTGAAAGACAGAGAGTCCCCTCTTTATCTAAGCCCTCAAAGCAGAGAAATGAGTTCTCTGAAGTATAACACGTGTCCCCTCCAGCAAGCCTTCCCTAACTGATCCAGTCCAAACTAGGTTTGTGTTACTTTTATAATTGCTACCAGACCTCATATCACTTGAAAGTTTTCCAATGCTTTAAAACAGGGACCACTTCTTGGGAACTGGGGCTGTATCATATATTCTCATACATACCAACCCAGTGCCTAAAACCATGTGAGGAAAGTAAATAGTAGACATAGTATTTTCTAGGTATGCTCTGGTTAATTAACAAGCAATGTTGTTCCATTTCCATTTCTCTAAACCATAAGCAACTTAACTATGTTTTTCCACTCTTATTTGCATATCTACTTACAATGTCATCGTGTTTTACATATATATGTTCATTTTGCTTACACAAAATGAAGCTATTTTTCTGCAATCACCGGAATACTGTTAACATCCAGAGCCTAGAGTTTCCCATCTGGTAGCAAATCCCACAACAAAGAGCCTTTTTGGAAGCGTGGTTAATCCTCTAAAGAGATGTATTTCACAACTCAACTTTTATCTGATGTCAACAGAAACATATTTTTGCAGAATGTGGCTCATATGCAAGTATACTGAATTCCTAGTTTAAAATACAGAAAGATGGAAGGGGTTGTGAGTAAATTTGAAAAGGGAGTGTAGTCTATTAAAGCCTCTGAATGGCCTTGGGCCATGACCCCCTTGGCCAAGGCTCTAAAGAAAAAGGCTTCCAATCAGTTAATGGGGCCAATATTTTCTAAGCCCTTTCTCTGGGGAAGACGCCCTGCTGGAACAGTGAAAGGAGTTCAGTTGAAAAAGATAAACAAAAAACAATAGAATAGAAGCAAGATGAATTTCTTCTTTTTTCCTAGATCACTATTTCACTCTTTCTGTTTTTGCCTCAAATCTCTATGCCTCTTCCCTACCTCTCACTCTCAACTGAACTGCCTTCTCGTTTCATTCAGGGGGTAAAAATAAGAGGCAGTGAGTATCAAATTTCCACAAGCACTGCAACCACCACCATTTTTATCACCACATCTACCAAGATATCAGCATCTGAGCCCATCTATTCTGAATTTTCTCCCATTACAATGGATAAATGGTCCTATCTAAGACCAACCCCTCTCTTACCTGTTGACAGACACCACTGCTGCAGTTGTCCTCTCTCACGTGTGTCAGCAAGGTTTCTGTCTCTACTGGATCAGTCTATCACCACAAAAACAAATGTAGGATCTCCCACTCACATGTCTTCTAGCCACTTACTGAGCTCTCTGCCTCCCCATACACTACACACTAGAAATAATTGTCTATATTTGCTGTTTCCAATTCCCCTCCTCTCATTCAACTCACTCTTCTCAAGCTTTTGATCCCATGAATCCACCAATGATGGAGTCTCCAATGACCAGATCATTGCTGATGCAAAGACAGATTTTTAGTCAGCAACATTTTTACAGCTGGGCACTCCCTTCCTTCCTGAAACACCTTCTTCCCTTAGTTCTGTGTTTTGAGCCTCCTTCCCTCCCACTGGTTGCTCCCACAGTCTCATGCAGTAGCTTTTCCTCATCTCTTCAACATTCAAGTGACCTCAGGATTCAGTTCTCAAACTTCTTCTCTTTTCTGTTCTCATTCCATCTAATGAATTTAAGGTGCCTTCTAGACAGTGGCAATTTCCAAATATATACATTTCCCCCTGTATATTGGACTCCTACATCCATTTACCTACATCATACCTCCACATATATATCCAGTAGTGTTTCAAACTCAACAAAACCCAAACCAAATTCTTGATTTTATTCTCAAACTTGCTCCTCTCACCATCTTTGTCCAGTAAATGGAAAATCTATTATTCTAGTTCCTCTAATATTTTAAAACATTAAAATATAAGCCCCTTGGGGACAGGGTCTTTGTGTAGTTTATTTTCCACATCCACAATGGTGCCTGACATATAGAAGAGAGCTAACAAATGCATGCTAAGTGAGGTAAGTGAGGTACTGCCATAGAGTTATATGAAAAGGACATCAGAAACAGGTCACTAATCCTAAATTTAAGGCAAGAGGAGGAGGAGCAATTCTTCATAATTACTTCATGAGAAAAAGTTTTAATTTGATGTGAAGGACTAGCAAAAATTTGACAGAAAAATAAGGGAGAAACATTCTTGGCAGAGGGAACAGCATGAGCAAATATAAAAAGGTGTGAAAATGTGTGTTATGTTTACAAAACCAGAATTGTGTCACTGAGGTATAAGGTAAATAAGACAGCAAATTGGGAGATAATTCTGGCAGTTTAAGGCTACTCATCTAAGGAGAATCTCATTAAGAAACTTGGAATTTGCGGTACCCGGGTAGCTCAGTCTATTAAGCATCAGACTCTTGATTTCGGCTCAGGTCATGATCTCACACTCTTATGAGCTCAGGCCCCACATGGTTCTGCACTGATAGTGTGGAGCATGCTTGAGATTCTCCCTCTTTCTCTGCCCTTCCCCTGCTCACACTCTCTCTGTCTCTCTCAAAATAAGTAAATTAATTTTAAAGAATAAAAAGGAAAGAAAGAAACTTGGAATTTATATTATAGACAAAAAGAAAGCTATAAAGATTTTTTAGCACGGTGATGGGGATATAGTAGATGATTAATCAATGTGTCCAGAGAAACAAAAACAAGAGCAGTATGGGTGAAATATTGGGGAAGCCAAGGGGAGAATATAGAAGTATGGAAATCTATGACAATAGTTGAGTAGAGATGGAAAAGCATGCGCTAAACTGTGATACTAAGAATGGCCAGTAGAGGGAAACTATAGGAGAGGCTGTAGAAACAGAAATGTTGATGACAAGTTAAGGGTGAATAAAGGCACAAAAGGTCACTAACCTCCAGATTTCTTCTCTGACACCCTGAAATCTTTTAGAACAACTAGAAGAAGTACATCCCAAGTTTCTGGCAGTCTCAGATGCTGTGAGACAGATGAGGAGGAGACAACCTATAGGCAAGGACAGGCTGCAGGCATGTGGGTGGAAGCCTGTCCACAAAATTTGCATTCATCTCTTCTGCTCAGTGACCCCATGTGGTAGTCAAGTAGCTGTTTTCCCACCACACTGGCATTACTTTCAGGTGAGATTCCATCATAGGGAACTTAGTTGAAGGTCAGATTGGAAGTGAGAGAAAACTTCATTATTACTTTCTCTATAATCATCCTGGTTTTCAAGAAAGAAAGGAAAATTTTTTCACTGTCTCCCCCCTGCACCACATGCCTCGATTCTGCCCTGAACCTCCAATTCTTGCTTGTCCTATTAGTTTTATATTAAGCTATGTTATGGTTTAAAGAGATTTGGAGGTAGAAGCTAGTTGGAAAGCTCAACATCATTCATGAAACCATTAGAATCGAGAAGAATGTGTTGAGTTTCTTTTTTTTAATTTTTAAAAAAATGTTTTTATTTTTGAGAGAGAAACAGAGTGAGTGGGGGAGGGAGAGAGAGAGAGAGAGAGGAAGACACAGAATCTGAAGCAGGCGCCAAGCTCCGAGCTGTCAGCACAGAGCCCAATGTGGGGCTCAAACTCACGAGCTGTGAGATCATGACCTGAGCCGAAGTCGGACGCTTAACCAACTAAGCCATGCAGGCACCCCATGTATTGAGTTTCAAACTACAAATTTATAAGTAAACTTTAATACCTGGTCCATTAACAACAGGAAATAGGATTCCTTGTTCTGCTCTTTGTATTTCCACTTCTCTGTCAGTTATTCTTTATTATGCAGCTTCTAAGAGGGCATGAAGTTAACAATAAAAATTATATTAATAATAGAGTGAGTTATTAAAATTTAGTTTAATAGCCACTATATTTGTGATGATAATTATAGTTATGACTAACTGTGACTATAACAGGCATTGTAATCATAATAACCTCAAAGATAGTTTAATGCTAATTGCTCCATCATAAAGAAATGAGAATATAGAACTGTAAGTGAATATACTTACGATTGTAATGCAAAATAACATATGTGGATATTAGTTAGTAGATATTAATTAGCCGTCTCCGTGAAACTGGAGCAAAGACAAATTTTGGTGAATCCAGATTTGGTTCAGATCTTCTTTAGGTCTCCTGAGAAAAAACATCATTTCTGAAACTAAATGTCTTATGTTGAAACTGATTTGAGACTTATGAAATGTCCTGATAAGATATTGGGACCTTCTTTAATTCCAAGTGGGCTAGAGATAGAAAATATCTTGGACCATAATCCTTGAAGCCCCCTAATGAAAGAAATTGCCCCTCCATCAAGATTATATAAAAATACCTACAAATAGAACTTCCGGCGGGGGGCACATTTCTACTGAAAAGACTCCTAAGGCACTCTCCTCTTTTCATGCCCCTTCATACAAGCTCTAGGGAACTTGTCAGTCTTGTGAGAACAATGATGTATATGTGCCTAATACTTATGGATATGGGTGAGATTTTACAATTCACAAATAAATCTTATAAAAATCAGCATACTTACGCACTGATTATTTGTCTTTAACTCTATCTCACCTTACTTTTCCTCCTGTCCCAGAAAGATGCCATTTTGTAAAAATTCCATGTATGGCATGAAAAACCCAGTAACATGGGGTGAATTGGTCCACCATTAAACATCCAAGGTAGAAGAAGACAAACTGAGCCAACATGATCTTCATTAGATACAAGAAAATGTCAAGTACCACATTTTTAAAATAAACACACGATATACTCATTTTCACACGTATTTGCTACAGATGGAAATTTCATTTCATGATGGCTGGTTGTGGACCCTGGCCAAGGGCTTGTAAATACCAAGAAGACATCATTGTATAAGACGGCCTCCATAATAAATCAGCCACAGAAAGACCCCACGAACACCACCAGAGCTGGTTTCTAAGAAAATATTTGACAATAATGATGACATCAAGTTTCTCCATTTGAACCAACATACACTGTTGGAACCACAATAAAATATTTGCATAAGAATTTTCAAGGAAATTAAGAATAAGAGTAACTCTTAACAGAAAAGACCTAGTAGAGAAGGGAAAGAAGGAAGAGAAGATTTACTACTGATTTTCAGTGGGATGAAGTTAAGTAAGTTTCAGTTACATCATGAGTGAGGAGCATAAGAGGTCTTGAATTGATTCTCAATCTGTTGTGAATATGCCAGCCAAGAATTTTCCAAAGCTTTGTTGGCTCTCCACACTCAGATGCCTTCTCAAGCCTCAAAGGCCCTCTCACCAGTAGAGGATGCTGTTCTTCCATGCATAGCAAGCCCCCCCCCCCCCCGCCCCCCACACACACACTCTTCATCCCAATTCCATCCAGAAAACCATCCACGTGGGAAGGGATTCCTATTGGGCCATTTTGTAAGTGTGTTTTTACACTTCAAAGACAAGAGAATCTTTCACTTGCTAAAGTTACTTTAAATATTTTGGTGGTGATTTTTAAATCTGTCATTTGTAAGGAAGTGAAAATAATGGAGGCAAGTGGGAATGAATTAAATGCGGCTGCCTAAGATATAAATATCAGCCACTGTTTTCTCTTCTATGAATTTCTTGCACCCATTAATGAATCTGAAAACAATGCATTTCGATGAAGGGAGGGTGCTTCTTGACTTGATCAGAATTTTCCCTTTGGTGAATAATGAGGCCAAAGTAAAAGCTGTGGGCTGAAGAACAAATAAAAGCAAGACAGTCATTCAAATTAATTCTAAAAAAGAAAAAAAAAGCTGAAGGGGGAAAATCTATCTCCAAGGGAAAATGAAAAAAAGAAAGGAGATGGAATTTGCCAGGTGGGAAGCAGAGAAACACATAAAGCCTGAGGAAATGAGTATAATAAAAAGGAAAATAAGAAAAGTACTTGTTCCTCTGAAAAGAAGAGCTTGTAAAAATATAAGCAGGATAAAATTATACAGGAACCCTTTCTCTCCCAATAAGTAGCCTTTCATTCATTTGACAAGCATTTCTTGAGTGCCTCACACTTACAGAGAACACCAGAAGTGCAGGCACATAGCTGAATGGCACCAGGTCCAGTTTCCAGGAAGCTTAGCATCTAAGAGCACAAATACATCATATAGAAATTATAAAGTAAAGAAGAAAGTAATAGATGTCGTGAGAGAAATGGGTATCAAGTATTACACATGACAAGAAGAGAGGGAGTTGTCTCTGTGTTGATGGATGTGTCAAGGAAGAGCTCATAAAAGGGAAAGGTTTTCAGTTTGACCATAAAAGGATGAGTAGGATTTCAATAAGAGGATTTGGGCATTCTTTATAGAAAGAAGAAATGACATGATTAAAGGTTCAGAGTTGGGAAAGTAATTTGTTTTTACTGTAAGTGCTTGAGGAAAGAAGTAGTGGGATGCCAGACTGGTAAGAGGCTCTTACAAACCAAATCATGAAGACCTTGGAAAGTCAGGCTAAGTGTAGACTTTATTCTGCAAGCAAAAGTTTCTTATCTGGGTTTGTGCATAATTTTCAAGAGGCCCATAAAACTCCTTGTGTATCATTGTGATTGTGCTTTTTTTTTTTCTGGGAAGAGAGCCATTAGGTTTTTGTTGTTGTTGTTGTTTTAAATCAGAATCTCAAATGAATCCATAGCTTGAAACAATTTAGAACATAGAGAAGACACCTCTTACAGAGTATCTGCTCAGCTCCCAAATTCTCTTCTTTTTGGGATACTGACCTTGCCATACAAGGATATGACCTCTAGGGCCAAAGCTGTATAGTCTGACCTTGCCACAGTGGTTGCAGTTGAATGAAGCTGGGGAAACAATTGATCCTGGCTGACACAATCAGATCCCAAGAGTATACAGATGTGAACTGAAAAATCTGGAGGCTGGGAGTGTGGGAATTAGAACTCGAGACAAAATATTCATGAATTCCTTATTTTCAGGTATCTATCAACTACTTTGATTTCTGTCTTCCATGGTGCTGAGTTGTTCAAATCTTTCTTGAGTTCTTTGCAATAACCTCGGTATCCTTCCAGTTCCCTTTTCCCTCTCTCTCCCTCTCTTTTGTTTTTGTTTTTGTTTTTTTTGATTGGCTAGCCAGAGGTGATTTCTTTCACTTGTAGCCAAAAGAACTCTGATTGATATAGAAACTGTATTTCAAATACTGAAATGAGGCAGTGAGAAAGTATTGAAATGTTTGCATAGAAGCATGGCATTATCTAAAAACCATTTTAGAAACATCAGAGTTGTCTTTAAGTTTTCTCTCTTTCTCCAGTCTTCAACATCAAATCAGCATTCATCCATTTTGTCTGCACAAGATGTCCAGTATCCATCCCCACTGCAGCCATCCTAGTTCAGGTCTCAATTGATGACTCTTCTTGTAGACCATTGAAATGAGCTAACTCTGGGCTCTAATCCATTCCTCACAGTGCTGACAAGTGTTCTCTGCAACTTGTATATGATTATAGGCATCAGCTCAAAAATTTTAGCCTACACATTTTTAGTGAAAAGGCCTAAACTCTCCAGTCCAGCATTCAAAGCTCTTCACAGTCTGGCCACAATCTACCTTTCCAACATTATCAATGATAGATAATACTCTTAAAGTGACAAGACTCCACTTCAGATCAGGTCCTGGCCTCCAAGTCTCTACACACACTGCCCCCTATGTTTGAAATGATACTTATTTTCTTTTTACCCTGGTCATTCAACATAGGTTTCATCTATGTTGTCCTTCCCTGCTCCATCCAGGCAAAATTGTTCTCTCCAGATTTTTTGTATTCTTATAGCAGAGGATTTTATTTCATTTTGACATAGTATAGCTATTTATTCACCTCTGACTCCCTTTCTATTCTATAAGCTGTTCAAGAGCATGTCTTTTTATTTATTTTTATTTATTTTATATTTAGGACCTAGCACAATGCCTTTCAAAAGTGGGTACTTGGTAAATATTTCATGGATATGCAGAGGAATTGGTAGATATAAGAATTGATGAAGGCAATAAAGAAGACATTGGGGAGACATATAGAGAAGACCTAGTATGTAGCATTGCCAGTTTCAAAACAGTCAAGAAGGGAATGGTCAACAGTACCTAAGTCTGGAGACAAGTCAAAGAAAGGATGAAGGGTGGGGAAAGCTCACTGGCTTCAATGTGAAGAGGCAACTGCTAAGATACATTCATAATGTGGAGGAAAGTGGCTGAAGAGGTGAAAATGCCATTATGTGAGGAAGGTGGGAACAAAGCAGAAGAAAAAGAAACAGTTTACTTCTTTGGGAAGTAGGGAAAGAAAATGAGGTTAATTGGGGGGTGGGTGGGGACAGTCTAGTCCAGTAAGGCAAGGAGTGAAATCAGAATGGTCCTAGAGAAGGTGGAAGTTGGTGGTGTTGGCATTGCCAAGAGAGAGAAAAGCCTCCTCTTTGAAATAGAAAATAGATCTGGATAACAACAATTATTTTGGAAGAAAAATGAGATTTCTTAAATCCAAGAAAAGAATAAATAGAAAGAACTGCAGTCCCCAGTGTTATCCATTTTCACTCAGTAGTACAAAGAGTATTTCCATTGCCTCTATCAAGAACTCTCCCCCAAGCAAAGTTCATCCAATATAGAGTCAAGACAAAGGTAGAATAACTATAATTTTGTAAATGGAAGACGTTAAGGACATAAAGACAGCAAAGATCACTTGAATTGTATCCGTTTCACGTCAAGGGCACCCTTATAATCACATTTAGTTACACATGGATGGGCTGTGGAAACAGCTGGGTGGACCTTAATTTAATTTAACTAATTGATTTATTGGTTTCATTAATTGCTGTCAAAGGATACAAATACTGTCCCCAAGGGCCACAGTTTAGTTGGTCATCACTACAGCTTCTAGAAAAGTAATTGGATTTCTTAGTTTAGCCCTGGAGGTGAGCTATCAAAGAGCTAGTAGGATTTAACAATATAGTGCCATGGAAAATAAAGACAGAGGACTACCTATTGATATAAACAGTGCCTCCTTCTTTCTCATTCTCCTCAGTGGCAAGGTCTTTTTCCATTAGTCTTCTTTAATTCCTTTTTATCAGAGTAAATTTCCTTCATTTCCTCTTCAAGAACTCTCTCTACTATCCGTTTCTTTGGATTTCATCTTTTATTTTTAACCTTGGCTTTTCTCTAATTATCTTAGGTGCCATCGAATCTTCTTTATACATAAATGGGATATGAATCAATAAATAATTTATAAAATTGTTAACTCAGAAACTGACGGTTTGGTTTTTCCAGTTACATTACAGCCTTTGAACATAATGCCAGAGCCCAAAACCTTGAGTTACAGATGTTTCTCCTTCTTTCTTACATAAAATGAACACCTACCCAATTTTTTAAAAAATAAAAATATCAAGTATTGAGAAGAAAAAATAATTTAGAATCCCAGATTTCTTACCTTTGGATGTTTTCCCTATGTGTATAGATATGCCTGAATCTCAAGAAGGAAGAACTATACGTAAAACTTTCAGTGGCTGCTTTACTCTGTAACCCACCAAGACATAAGCAGCACTTTTGGGTTTTTTTAAATTGATTTAGGTTTTTATTTATTTTTGAGAGAGAAAGAGACAGAGTGCAAGCAGAGGAGGAGCTGAGAGAGAAATGGAGACCCAGGATGTACAGAATTTGAAGCAGGCTCCAGACTCTGAGCTGTCAGCACAGAGCCTGATGCAGGGCTTGAACTCATGAACCGTGAGACCATGACCTGAGCCAAAGTCGGACGCTTAACCAACTGAGCCACCCAGATGTCCCCATAAGCCGCACTTTTAAACCTTGAAACAAAATCAGGGAGGAAAATGTCTTCCCTGCTTCCATCCTCTTTTCCTCCTTTGCTCTCTCCCTTCCGTCCCTACCCAGATTTGGCATGCCTAGAACCTATGTCAGTGCCCAGTAAAAATTAACAGTGCCAGACACGGTAACCAATATATCTAGGAGAACATAAGTGACTCTAGATGGGGAACTGTAATGCTGGGCAAAACAGAGGCTGTGGTGTGCAGAGCTGTAGCAGCATTCAGGGGAAGTTGCTTAACCCAGCACGCATAGGAAACATCCCCTGGAGGTACTTTCCAAAAGATTTGGTAGAAGGATGAACATTTTGAGCCACTTGAGTCCAATATTAGTCAAATAAATAAAATAAACCAATGAAATTTGAGCCATGGCCATTGATACGACCTCATTCATCTACAAAGTCTTATAGACCCTAGGGAAATTCAGGTGTTAGTTGGGACATTCTTAGATACTCAAGGCCTAATAAATTTGTGCCCCATTTCATAATGTGGGTTCTCCCCTTGCTATACCCCTTCTGTAATTAATGGCTATCCCACTACAAAATGCAGATTTCCTTTTTAAATATTTAAGCTTTGATTCCCAAATTAATTTAGGACTCCATTTCTTCTGAAAGCATATATAAAAATTGTCTTACACTGGCAGGATGAATGGAACAATGTGTATTGTGATTAATGCAGGAATAAAAAGGCTGAAGACATAGGGACAATCCCAACATATCAATGTCAACCCATAGTCTTGAACAAAGGTTTTATAAAAGAAACTCTCTATGTCCAAAGGACTCCTAGAAAGAAGCATGTCTGATTTAAATCTATAGTTTCCAGCTCTCCTATTTAGTTTGTGGTTAAACACTGACTCCCATGGTATTTTACACTTGAATAATTTTATTTTACACACACACACACACACACACACACACACACACACACAGGTGCCTTGCTATTATACCATATTGTTGTTTTAATATTAGGGAACTATTGAAATACTAGAATTCAGTCTTTACAAAATGACAATAATGTTACTTTAACTGCCTGTAAAATACAGTTTTCTTACTATAGTGACATTCACATTGAATTGCAACACAATTTTGTATTATACAATTTCTTAAGACCCTTAATATGCTTCTAGCTCTTAGGAGTATGATTTGATTTTAACTGTATACATAAAATGTAAATATAATAACTGCAGATGATATGTTCCATGTAATGAATCAAAAGATCTCTATAGACCAAGAAAGTCAGAAACCTTTGAAAACTACCTCAGTGTTTTCCAGCCAGTGAACTTCATCATGTGAATATCATCTTGTCAGCGGGGGCCCCTTTACAGAAGGACTTGTTAGGCAATGTCTGGTGCAAATACCATTGTAGTAGGGTTTCGAGTGTCTGTGCAGTTACCTAGACTCTCTGGGGCAATCAGCCCTTTTGATAATAATTCTGAAAATTGATTCATGGGCTCTTACAACTAGAAAGGCTCTTAGAGATCATCTAATATAGCCAAACTCCCTCAATCGGGACCTACTTCTAGACACACACAATGGATCTGGTTCTTCTCTCAGTATTTCCCTTAGTTTTGCTTGTGCAGTACCTTCGCCTGTTCAGAATCCAGAGCTATAGCAGCAGTCTGAATGCCTACCTCCATGATGCTTCCAAATTTTATTTCATGTTCATTAAACTGAAAGCTAGCATTTCTATGGCATAGCTCTTTTTCTTTAATGTGAAGAATGGGAGCCACCAGAACAGAAACTGGACTAAACTGGACTAACTTCAAGGCATTTTGCAGGAGAAACTCAGGCTGCATAGCTCTGAGGACCAGCTGCCCATCACGGAGTGGCTTTCCCTGGAAAACGCTAGTGAATTGGGGGTCAGTCAAAGACTGACAAACCATGAGCTGTTTGCAATATGAGGACCCTAAATCCTGTTCATTCTTCAAAACCCAGTTTAAATATCTCATTCCCCTTCCTAATATTAATAATTAATATCACTTCTTCTTATTCCCAAGTGCTTTGTATGCCTCTTTGCTGTGGTTTAAGAATCTCTGCCAGTGAGATTGCGTAGTTTATTGAGGAACATGACTCTATCTTATCAATTTTGTTATCTTCAATGCCTGAAATAGAATAGTTATTTAATAAATGTCTGAATGGAGAAGAAAATGTCAAAGAAAAACATGAAGATAGCATACTCTTTTTATTCAACATCAGGGAGCATCAGGAAAAGAATGTAAAAACGTATGAAATCTCCTCTCCCCCTTGCATGACCAGAAAAGCCTATGAATATAGTCAGATAGTCCTAACCAGTGTAGTAAATTCATTTCTGAAAACGAGGCAAGTTTACATTGTCTCTGCACCTCTGATATCTCTGACCAATGTTATTTAAATTGTTTACTCTTTGTTCAGATAATTCTCAGTGCCACACATCCTCCAATAATGTTAACCAACTGCACACTCACAGAACGTAGATTGATTGCAGAAAAACGCCAACATTTTCTTTCATAAATACTTTCACACAGGACACAGAACTGTCTCTGCAAGTCACTTTATTAACATCGTTTGAAAACCAGATTGACTTCAGGAGCTATTGTCTGTGACATTTTGCTGCTGTTTTCCTTCGTCCCGCACTCTGTACTGTAGTCTCCACAAAAGAACACTAGAGGGATCAGCTTCATATTTTTCAGAGGCCTTTGTGTTAACCAAGCCAAGTACAATTATGGCTCTTCCCAGAAGAGGGAAAGAATAATGTTGGCAATAGAGTGTTACCCACCCAGAACCACACAAAAAGCTGCAAATATAACCAAAATGGCTTTCTCAGCCTTTATAAACCCAGAAAGCTACGTGGCATTTTCTGTGGCCAGAGGCAGCACTTGAAGAAATTACCTTTAAAAAGCTGGTTAGAGGTCTGTCGGAGCTTTGAAAGAAACTCAAAACCTGGGGAGGGATTGAAGGAATAAATAAGCAGACTTGTTGTTTAATAAGACTGCCAATTTTTTTTTTTACTTCCAAGGGACAAAATCAAGTAAATGTCAGATTTTTCCCAGCTGGTAAACACATTCAGATTTCAGACGAAAATCCTCCAAAAAGAGTAGGGTTGATAATGACAAAGTAAGAAAAACATGAATTCCTTTTTTTTTTTTCAAAATAGGATAGAAAAATAATTCAGTCATCCTTAATCTGGACATTTTTCCTCTTCACTTCGCCTAAATTGTGGATGTGAATAAAGACATAAATGGATGAAACAGTATAATTTTAGTGTTTATGGATGCATAAGAGAACTAATCAAGCTGGTGATCCAAGTCTGTCAGAACTAACACGGTAACTGAATCAGATAAAATTAAAGGGGAAAAAAAATCCTCGCGTCTGCAGTGTCACTCTGTAGCTTTAATCTGTCAGTTTCAGAAAGACATTGTCAGCTCCTATACTGATCTGGTTAGTGAACTACCTCACTTGCTGATCCTCTCATCCTCCTGGTCCCTGTGGTTTGTCCTGATTAAAATGAAAACCATACTGCTCTAATAATTTGACCCTACCATTTCTCTTCTCAAAACTTTGCAGTGGCTTTTAATTGCACTAAAACCTGGAATCCAATTTAAAATCGATTTGGGGGCTCTAAATCCATGTCTCAAATGTTCTCATGTCTCTGACCCCACTGCTGGCCTCACTGCTCTCCACAGTCAGGAATGTCAGTCCAGGCAGTCAATCTGCTTGACTCCAATAACATCCTGACATGATTCCCCTCTCTCTTGATTGTACCTTTCTCTTCTCCAATAAATAAACTCTCAGCTGGAGTGCAGCCACAACAGCCTATTTTTGTTGGTCATGCCAGTTGTCATTTATAAGATTTGATGTGCAATATATCTTGTCTTGTTTCTTCTGAAATTATAAACTCCATGCTTTTTGACTTCTCGATAAGTCCACAGCTTGGGGGGCTCCAGAAAAGTGGTTGACTCTTCACTGGAGGATATCTGAAAGGAAGCTCTGATGTTTGTTTTTATAAGCCAAGAGTGCTAATATAAATTCAAAACTTTCTAGAAAAGCGCTGTGATTCCCTTCAGCCATCCCTCTTCATTCCTCACTCCTGATTTGGTCCCTCCCTGCTCTGTAAAAAATAGAAAAAGAACCCTGGCTTTCCTATATTGTGGAACTTTCCAGCAATGTCCTTCCATAAAAGGGATGGGTCTTGTTTCAGAGCCAAGGGATCTGCCTCCAACAGTTTGGGCTGCATGGTGGTAGGGTTTTTTTTTTCTTTATACTTTTAGACAACGTGGAAGTGTCTGGAATGGTGCCTTCATTCCTAGCCATTCTAAGAATTACTCAGTGTTTCAGGGCCCTGAGCCAGTAACCACTGCCCAACCACCTCTGCCACGTTAGCTCTGATGGGGGGTGGGGGGGTGGGGTGAGCTGTGGGTTCAGGAAGGCCAGAGTGATGGGGTCCCCCATGCTGAGAAACCCATCACAAGACTGACAGTAATTCTGAAAGGCAAAAACACCCACCCTCTAGTTCCTACTACCCCCACTGTCTATAGAACTGTAGCAAGTAAGTTGTTTAGAAATCACCCTCACCTGGGCTTCTCAAAGTTTAAGGTGCCAAGACTCTTAGCAAGGCCATGACCCACATATCCAAGCCCTGGGCAACCCTGGCCTCAGGCTGCATCCATCCAGACAGGGTTCCTTTTTCCTTCTTTCTTTCTTTTTTTAAATTTTGGGAGATGGCATATGCCTGTCCTCTGCTCTGCTGTTTGAGCCATCTCCTTTGCAGCTACCGGGCTGGTGGATGCTCCCTAACATCACAAGCTCCCCAACATAGAACCCAGGAACTTGAACCAGTAAACGTCAGTGAGTTTGAATTTCTGATGAAATTAACTGTGAAGAAAAAGGTGAGGCTTTGTTGGACTGTATAGGTTCTGCAAGAAAAATGGATCTCTTTGGTTCTAAGAAGTTGGCCTAGGTGTCTTGCTCTAACTGATTCATATAAAGTGCTACTGCCTAACCAGGAAGCTGTAATGTCCTTTTTATATACACACACGTTCATGCACGTGCATGCATGTGCGTGTGCACACGTGCACATGCACGCATACACACACACACACACACACACACACACACACTGTGTTCACTATGAAGGGGTATCAAGATGGGTTTGAATCTTGCTTGTCTCTGACATTTATGATTCTGACACGTTATTACGCATGAGTCTTAATAAGTTCATCTATAAAATGAGGTAGAACTGATTAAACCCACTCCAGTCCCTCATGGTCTATCCTCACTTTTCTAATATTTTAACATGAGTGTTCCACAGTCTCCCTTGGTAATCTAGTCAAATTCCAAATCACCATTCTGATCACAATGTAATCTTCCTACCGGAAGGGACCTTGTGTGCTGTGTTGCTCTGTGTCTTCACTACCTTAAAATATACTTGGTACAACAAACGTTGGTTGACTTAATGAGAGGCGGGAAAAACTGCTTAGTCTCCAGTCTCAAGTCTGCCACACAAAAAGCTGTAAGTAACCCCCAGCCAGTCGTCTGAGCTGCTTTGGCGAGTTTCTTCATCTGTAGAACAAAGTGTTTGCAGTACAGAGACTCTGGTTCTCGAAGACACTCTTTCTCAGTTAGGAGATTATTGCAACCTTCAGTTCTTTTCCCTGCTGAACTTTCATCATCTCAGGCAGTCTTCACATCAAAAAGACATCCCCTGATCATTCAGAATGCAGGCTCCAAGCCCAGCTGCTTCAGTTTGTATCTCAGCCCTCCCAGTAACTAGCTCTGGGTTTGGGGACAGACTCTTCAACCTTCCTGAGCCTGTTTTTTATCTGTAAAATGGAAATAATAATGCTACCACCTCAGGGAGCTGTTGTGATAAGCAGGTGACTACATTCATGTAAAGAATCAGAAAAGTGTGTGATTAAGAGTGGGCACTCAATAAAAGTTCACTATATGACTATCTTTCATTCCCATATTTTGAATTTAGATAAGTAAAAGTGACTGGCATTTGGGAATTTTGAATATAATTCCTGTTTTTATTTCAAAATTTTCTCTTTGTGGTCAATTGTAGCCTAAATTCTATACATAGCAATCTAACTGGGTGCCAAGTATAAGGAGCATAACTGTTTTTTAAAAAGCCTTGGATGCAATATCCATCCTATTTATCAAGAATATGACTAATAACATCTTCTAAAACTTACAGTGTAGTATGTGTCCTTATGCTTATCCTAAGCCACAAATCGAAGGACTTCAACCGAGTTTACCTGGTCTTGATTTCTATATGTTTATCCTCATGAGGGAGATTTTTTTTTAATATGAAATTTATTGTCAAATTGGTTTCCATACAACACCCAGTGCTCATCCCAACAGGTGCCCTCCTCAATGCCCATCACCCACTTTCCCCTCCCCTGACCCCTATCAGCCCTCAGTTTATTCTCAGTATTTAAGAGTCTCTTATGGTTTGGCTCCCTCCCTCTCTAGCTTTTTTTCCCCCTTTCCCTCCCCCACGGACTTCTGTTAAGTTTCTCAGGATCCACATAAGAGTGAAAACATATGATATCTGTCTTTCTCTGTATGACTTATTTCACTTAGCATAACACTCTCCAGTTCCATCCACGTTGCTACAAAAGGCCATATGTCATTCTTTTTCATTGTCAAGTAGTATTCCATTGTATATATAAACCACAACTTCTTTATCCATTCATCAGTTGATGGAAATTTAGGCTCTTTCCATAATTTGGCTACTGTTGAAAGTGCTGCTATAAACATTGGGGTACAAGTGCCCCTATGCATCAGTACTCCTGTATCCCTTGGGTAAATTCCTAGCAGTGCTATTGCTGGGTCTTAGGGTAGATCTATTTTTAATTTTTTGAGGAACCTCCACACTGTTTTCCAATGGCTATACCAGTTTGCATTCCTCATGAGAGAGATTTTGATCTCCCTGTATTTAACATCAGTTTTATTACTTTCTTCTTTAGGGAATGAAGAAACTTTTCACTTTAGAAGTGAAGAAACATTGAAAAAATCACATTGCTTGTCCTTAAAGTTTTTATTGTTACTATTATTAATCTAGCTCCAACCACACACCGGGACACAATTTTCCCTGTGGTGGAACATGGTCATTTTGCTATTCTGAGCAGAGTTTGTGAAGACTGAAGTTGAAAGAGCTGTGAACTATGGATAACCCGTATATTCCAAAATGGTTGTTACATTATTATTTTTCTCACAATTATCCAAAAAAACACACAGATTTATTTAGTAAGGCTCAGAACAATGAAATAAATACAGTACTGATTTCAAATGCAAATGTCATGTCATTGCTAAATGAGTCAACCTTCAAAAGACAATGATAAATCAAGCAGATAATTTCTGCGTGTCAAAGAGTTTTAAAGGTGATAGCTAGTAAATTGAAGTACACATCAAAGTTTCTCAAATAAAAATGTTAAATATAAGTTACTTCTTCATACACATCTAAAACCTGTCAAGTACAGGGGAAAATAATCTGTCTCACCCCCAACCATTAACTGAACAGATCAGAGAAGTAACTGGCATCTTTCCACCTCACAGGAGTGGCCCCAGAGGAGAGTGGCAGCAGCATCATTTCACCTGTGTGGGCGAGTCACCGAGTTCTGACCCCTCCAGCAGCAATCATGACTGGGCTGCAACATGTCCACATTGAAATGGCAGTGCCCGCGTGTGGTTAGAATGCCAGACTCAGAAAACATTTCTGGATGCGTCAAGGCTTGAGCCTGTTGAAGTCTAGCTTATTGGTCATCTGAGCCAGAAAGGACACGGGGTGATTTACAAATACGTGTGCATACCCTGTAGAAATCACTTGGAGGAGGATTCTCTGAAACACCGAACTTCTTGCAGCCAAGTATGCAGGGTCTTGAGCTTTAAGATGTGGGTGTCTGAGTTAATGACAACACCTATTTTCACCAGCTCACGAAGCCTGAGCCCCCCAGGTTACATGTGTCTTACATATTTTGAAGAGAGATTGATGCTACCTGTTGTTAATTTATGAAGTGAGTGGGTTGAGATTTAAGGAGGCGGATAAATCGTGACATGCAAATGATTTTTCCTCCCCCTATGGATCAGAACCTTAATCATACAATAAATATTCTTGTTCTCCATGTGGATGATGCAGGTGATCTCAATTCACAAGGGCATGTAAAATCCAATATGTATTTTTCCATTCCCAAGTGAAAAAGATTTTAGGTAAACTACTACCTTTGTACTGGAATTTGTTTATCACTGACGGCCACATAAACAACACTGCTGGAAATTATAGAGGAGCAGCCCAATTACTTGTCAGCACCGTTCTCCTCTCTTAAGCCAGAGTCCATGTGCTGTGCCTTTAAGGCAGGGGGTCTTGCTCCCAACTTGGGGCTGAACTCTGTCCTCCTGGGCCAGTGAGTCAGACTCCGCAGGCTCAGACAGATGGAATCTCCCCCAGTGAGAGCCCACAGCCTTCTACAGGGAAAAAGACATCAGAGTGCCTGAGGGGAATAGTTCCCCCTCTGACCTCCCAGCTCCAAGTATTCTTTACTGAGAGGGCCGGAATGTCCTGAAAGCCTGTGAAAATTAAAAAGTGTAATTCATGACACGGGCAAAACTTTTCCTTCCCCCCATCATCTAGGACCACCTAGGGAAAATATAGAAATGGCCTAATGCCAGATTCAGGACTGAGGGAAGAGAACCAGAGCCAATTTCTTTTCAATCTTTCCATAGTACCTACACCACACACACACACACACACACACACACACACACACACACATACACACACACACGCAGTTTCAAGTTTCAAGACAGGGATAAGAAGAGAAATTCAGTGAGAAACTATAGCTCTTCCCCCAAAATGTGTGTGTGTGTGTGTGTGTGTGTGTGTGTGTGTGTGTGTGTGAGAGAGAGACAGAGAGAGAGAGAGAGAAGCAGGGGAAGGAGAGAGAGCTACATCTAGAAACTCTAACTTTTCACCACTTCCCAGAAGAAAAGAGAGATGGAGAGAGGAAGAAGAGGAGAGAAGTGGAAGAAAGGCAGGGGGAGGAGGGACAAGGATGAGGGAGGGAGGAAGAGAGAGGGAGTGGGAGAGGCAGCTGAGATGATAAACTGAAAGAACAATCAAAACAAAGTTTCCTCTCCCTTCCTCCCACACTTGCAGATTTTTTTTTTTTTGGCAGCTTCCAACCTTGCTAACATTCCCAAGAGCAAGTTTTAAAGAAATTCTCAAGAGGCCCACAGAACTCAGTACATGGACACACTGGAAATGTCTGAGTCTCAGATGGCTCTGAACCAGGGCCCTGGAGGAGTTGCATTTGACTGTGAATGCAGGCTTAAAAAGAGCTCCGTAGCACTAGGAGCTGTCTGTCTGTCCCTGGTCCCTCCTAAGGCCCTGAGGAGAAGTAGAGTGGTGCCTGGGCCACATCCACCCCAGGCCAAAGCCAGAGGGCCCTGTGGAATCCAGCTCACCACCCCTACCCTGGCTCGCTAAACCATCCCAGATCTTTGTTTGTAAATGTTACTGTCTTCTGTGTTCAAATGTGCAGAATAGTATCAGAAAGAAAGCAAAAAAGGAACAGCTTTTTTTGTTAAGTACAAAGAAACATTTGATGTTAGCACAGATTAAGTGAAATAGGACCTTATTTTTACATCCCAAATTGAGGAATGGGATAGCTGATTTATAGATGTAAACTCTTTCCTAAAAGCAGAAATTAAAACTTACTTAAGCTTTGCTTCCTAACGGTTTAGTGCACGACTAGCTTGTAAACTAGCATGGTTCATGTTCTCTAATGACATTTTGATTTAAGTTTGAAACACTAAGGTTTATCTGCTAATAATTATCTGCTAATAATCTATTCTTAATTTAAAAATGCAATCCAAGAAGATGTAACATTTAACAACTTAGATTCTTTTTGTAACAGCATAGCCTTTAGTTAATCTTGTTAACCTAGCAACAAATTTATCCACTGATCAAATATATTAGATAATAATATGAAAAGATTCAGTAACATTGAAATATACTATTGGTTTTATCTCCCTTCTGAAGAGATTTCCATTGGTTTCCTTTTTCCAACCAATTCTTTAGCTTGGAATCCAAAGCCTTTAATAATCTGACTATTTTCTTTCTTTCTTTCTTTCTTTCTTTCTTTCTTTCTTTCTTTCTTTCTTTCTTTCTTTTTTCTTCCCTTCCTCCCTCCCTCCTTCCCTTCCTTCCTTTTCCTTCTTTCTCTTTTTTCTCTTATTAATGTCCTTATGAACTTGGATCTGTCTCTTTATGTCTCATAGCTTTCCTCATGCTATTTCTTTTTTCTAGAATGACTGTCTTTTCCCTACTCTCTGCCCATGTCAGTCCTGCTCATCCTCCAAAGACTAATAAGTACTGCCATCTATTTCAATTCTTCCAATTGGATATTCCTACCTAAAGCTTTGACATATGACCTCCATTGTGGCTGCTTATATTTCTTATGCCCCTCAGTAGAAGACATGTTCTCTGTTCTGTTCTTTATCATAGTTTTATCCCCCCACTGTACATGGCCTAACCTCCATGTTGAAAAACATACTAATTCCTTGAACACCACCACCTGCCCCCTTCCCCCTTGCAATGAGCAAGTACCAGAGCAGCAATGCCAATTTTTTTTTCTCAGTCATCTGCTGTGATCTGCTAACGTAGAGACGGAGTTTTCTTTAGTATACACAGATATCATTGCAATGCAAGTAAAGCAAAACTGTAGGTCTCAAGCACACAGACCTGCCAAGTGAAATGATTAACTTGAATAATCACATGAAGCCAGGTTCCCAGAAGTCCCCCTAACCCTGGGTCTCTAGATCGCCACCACACCATACAACTATGGGGATGTGCCTCTGAAAATTGAATTGACCAAATGTGTCCATTTGTCTCATTTGGTTTGCCTAATCAATACAAAACAGGTTTACTACAAGGACCGAAAATGTTCTTGTCTATTCCTCTAAAAATCTTAGACCTTAATCTGTTTTCATAGGATCAGCTACTTGAACTCTTCTTTATTTTCCAGAGTCTTCCATTTGGCTTATGAAACATTCCACCATGTTGCCTAAAGGTAGATATTAATTTACTCACAGGAACTGAGCTGTTTTCCCCTTAATTAAACATTGCCTTCTCGACCGCATTATATGATTTTCAAAAGAAAAAGACAAAGCAAAACAAAACAAAAACCCCTATATTTGCTGAAAGGGTTGAGGATTTTTATGAAGCATTTCAACTGATTTGTCAGAAAGCAATATGCAGTACAGCTGTTCTCTACCCCTAAAGCTGGCCTCTCAGATTTTTTGCAGTGCCTTTTTTTCAACCTCTCTCCCCGCCTTCAGGCATACTTTTCTTCTGTTATTGCTCTTCCTTGCTCTCTCTCTGCCTGCACCCTTTCACTCCCAACTCCTCACTTGTGTGTCCCAGAGGGAGGAGGCAGGAGTGTAAGTGGAGAGCACAGTCACTTTGGCACACAACTGTGTCCTTAATGGGCATGAGAAGAATTCACTAATAATCACTCAAATACAACCAAAGTATTCAACACAGAAGAAACAGGTGGATACATTTTCCAAACAAATCATCCTGCCCTTTATGAGGTTAAAAAAGGAAAAAGTACACTGCTTGGGGAAAATAACATATACCTTAGGAAGTCATACCAGATATAAATCAATGTGTTTCAGAAGTCTAGATGTCTCTGCCTAAAATTCAGAACTTGGAGTTCAATTTTCATATTTTTAACCATAACAACCACCAAGTCAAAGAGATATTTACTTAAAATCTGGAATTTCAAGGGTGAATATATACTTTTTTTAATGTTCATTATTTTTGAGGGAGAGAGAGAGTGTGAACAGGGTAGGGGCAGAGAGAGAGGAAGACACAGAATCTGAAGCAGGCTCCAGGCTCAGCTGTCAACACAAAGCCTGACACAGGGCTTGAACTCACCAGCCGAGATATCATGACCTGAGCCAAAGTTGGACACTTAACTGACTGAGCCACCCAGGTGCCCCAAGATATACTTCTTCATCAGTATTAAGTGTTTTATGTTTTTTCTCAGGAGTAAATTAATAAAATATATCAAACACAATTCTCAATCTTTCAAAAATGAAAACAAAAATGCTTGATCTAGGATCATATGTGAGTGCATTTGGTTCAAGGTAGAAAGGTAGGCAGTCTGAATGAAATGACAGTGGTCTCTCCTGACAGTTTATAGGTTTTACTTGTCCTCAAGGACCAGTGTCAAGGGTATCATAAAGTTATATCCAAAGCTAGAGAACAGAGCCTGGCAACAGGTGTGGTATCTTCCTCATAAAATGTAGTGTGTTTACCTATCCTCCATGTTTTCACATATTCATTCATCAGTGCTTATGACGTTGTAGGCACTGAGTAGATTCTGAAGACATAGCAAAGAAGAAAACAAAGTCTCTGCCCTCCTGAACTTTATCTTCTAGTGGAAAAAGACAGATAAAGAAGAAATAAACATATAAATGGTATGGCAGATGATGATGCATGCTAAGAGGGTAGGAATTGTTGCTTTAAATAGATGTGTTTAAAAAGTCTCTCACAGAGATGACATTTGAGCAGAGACCTGAAGGGAGTGAATGAGTGAGTCATGTGAATAACTGTGGGAAGACTGTCTCAGGCAGCAAGAACACAGCAAGTGCAAAGGCCCTGAGACATGTCTAGTATGTTTCAGGAGCAGCAAGGGGACCAGTGAGGCTAGAGCAGAGTAATTGAGGGGAGAGAAGTGCAAGGTAAGGAGGTCAAAGTGGACACAGAGCACATCCTGTAGAAGCCTGTCAGCGAATAAATGGACTTTGTATTTTACTCTGAATGAGATGGGAAGGTTTTAGATGGCTCAGAGAAAAGAAGAGACATAACCTTAAATATTTTAAAAGGATCATCTGGGGGCACCTGGGTAGCTCAGTTCGTTAAGCATCCAACTTCGGCTCAGGTCATGATCTCACGGTTGTGAGTTCAATCTCCGTGTTGGGCTCTGTGCGAACAGCTCAGAGACTGGAGCCCGCTTCAGGTTCTATGTCTCCTCTCTCTCTTCCCCTCCCCTACTCACACTCTGTCTCTCTCTCTCTCTTTCTGTCTCTTTGTCTCTCTCTCTCTCTCAAAAATAAACATTAAAAATTTTTTTTAAAAAAGGATCATTTGGATGCTGCATGTAGGATAGACTAAAATAACAGTGGTAAAAGTGGTAATAGGTAATGATGTACCTTGAAGATAGAGCTGCCAAGATTCAATAGATACATTGGTGCAAAGGATGAAAGTGGGTGGGGACAGTGAGAGGAAGGAAGGAAGAAAGGAAGGAAGGAAGGAAGGAAGGAAGGAAGGAAGGAAGGAGGGGAGGGAGGGAATCCCAGGTTCTTGGTCTGAGCAATAGAGATAGAGATAGCTAGAGAGATAGAGTTGCCATTTACTACAATGTAGGATACAGTGGAGTCAGGAGAGGGGTTTCTTTCCCTCCTTCCTTCCTTTCTTCCTTTCCTTTTATTATTTTTTTAATAATAATAAAAAAATATTTTGTCAAGAAATTACCCGACAGTTATCCTGATAGGAATCATCCAATAGGGAAATAAAAAACAAAAACAGTGATGCTAGAGTGATACTGGGTATAAGGGACAGGACTGGCCTTGGTTAAGAAGCTGGCAAGTTCATGCATAGACACAGGAGTCAAGATAGAGCTTGGTGGGTTATTAGAAGTGGTAGTGGGAAGTTGGGGACATTTTCTTCCATTTGGTTCTATTTTCTCTGGTCTTTGATGAGGAATTAGGATAAAGAATGTTTCTCATTATCCTCCTCATTTAATCTCTTACCCAGTTATCAGCACTCTACAACCATCCAAACCCTTCACTGTACCACCTTGGAATAGCTTACCCATTAGCAGCAAGCCATCCCCCACCCCTTCCACTTATTCAATGTTTCCTTTCAGCCCACACTTACCCTTCTCCACTTGGATCTACATTGCTGGGGCTGGGAGATTGCAAACATATTTCTGCAGGCTCCCTGCCAGCTGCCTTCCTTCTGCCAACAGAAGACAGTGGAGAACAGAAGGTGGAAGGGAGGGAGCAGTTTCTTGCTTCTGGCTCTGATGGTGTGGTAGTTGTAGGCAATTGTGGCAGTAGGAATCAGGGACTGAATCAGGAATCTGGACTCCAACAGCCCAGCCAGGGCAGCACCTTCTTAGTGGTTCTAGCCCTCGGTGAGATGCATCCAGAACTGACTGTGACAGTTTCTTCAGGAGCACAGCAGCAAGGGTTGGCTTATGGGCATTAGCAGCTTCTGATCTCTGAGAATCTACTTCTCCTTTTGTACCCCTTCAGTCTCCTCCTCTCTTGCCTTTCGTTCCTCTGTTCCTGCCAGAAGCTTTGTAACCAGTTCCTTGAATTAAATTTCCACAGTATGGAAGACGTGAAATGGTTTCTGTTTTCTTGACCACCAGCCCCTGTCTGATACATAGCCAATACCCTCAACCCCCTTTCAAGGATTTCCTTCATCTTCCTGCCTTAATTAAGACGGACCTCTTCCTCAGTGACACTGTTGCTCTGCAACACTGTTTATTATCTCATGTCTCAACTAGTCTAGGGCCAGGAGGTAGTGTTGACATCTTCATCTTTCCTTGTTGCTGCATTCAGACCACCCCCCAGTCTGTCTTCTCAAATCCTGCTCATTTAGACCAATTCCATTGGATTTTATTAACCTTTACCATCCCATCTGTACTCAAGTTATTCCTTTCCTTTAATGAAAGGTTTGGGCATCTAGCCCCAAACTTCGTTTTTATCCAAGCCCTGTTGAAAGCCTGAATGATCTCAGTGCCTACATGGATGACCTCCTGACCCATCCAGCATCCTCAGCTTTTGGTTTTTTGGCCTTTCCCAGGCTCTTCTCCATTCCATTCAGCCCCTCATTCTTTCATCATTTCTATTTTATCTGTTCCATAACCAAACTCACTAATTCCCCTCCTTGTTCACAAACCCTCCTATCTTTAGCATACTGGATTGGGTACCCTTTGGCCTTTATTCAACTTCATCAGCATTTCCAGTGTATGGATTCCACTATTTTCTCCTATTTAATCATTAGCTTTCCCCCCCTTCCTCATTTTCCTCCTGAGATAATCTCGTTTCATGACCTATGGTTTCAACAGCATTCTTGTCAATATCTTCACTCTCTTGCTATGCTATCTTTTCATTATACAGGTCCAACAAAACCACAATCCCAAGTTATCCAGTTCTTTTTTTTTTTTTAATTTTAGACAGCATGCACAAGCAGGGGAGATGGAGAGAATCTGGAGAGAATCTCTAACAGGCTCTACACTAAGACAGAGCCTGACTCGGTGTTCAATCCCATGACCCTGGAATCATGACCTGAGCTGAAATCAAGAGTTGGACACTCAACCAACTGAGCCACCCAGGCTCCCCATCCAACTCTTCGTCCATGCCTGTACCTACATAGGTAAACATAGCTAGGGGGGAAAAATCACATAAGATGGCAGATTGGTTAATTCCTTTAAAACTTTAAAAAACCCAATCTCAAACAAGCTGTGAACTTAACTAGCTCTAACTACCTAAATATTTATCTCTAATCTATATTGTCTCCCTTTTTCCAATGACTTTAATTTTTTTTTTTAATTATCCTTAAATCTTTAGCCCTTCCTTCAGCCCCTTTGCTTTCAGTGCGTGGTGATCTCACATGTTAATTCATAGAGAAAATAGATGCAGTAATAGGGGTCTCCTCAACTTCTAGATAGCAAATGCACAAACCCGTATATAGATGCCCATCATTCTTACTTCCTGCCTGTTACAACAAAGGAGCTGTGCCACATACTTATTTTAGATAATTTCTCCACTTTTGCTTTAATTTCATCTCTTCACAAATTTTCAGAAATCTACCACTTTTTATTAATGCTTTTCATCTCGAGTCTTCCCAGGAACTTCTGGGTTATTTGAAAAAAACTGAGGTAAAAATCACATAACATAAAATTAACTATTTTAAAGTATGTGACACGGCATCTGGGTGGCTCAGTCGGTTAAGCATTGGACATCAGCTCAGGTCATGATCTGGCAGTTCGAGAGTTCCAGCCCCACATCGGGCTCTTTCAGATCTTCTGTCTCCCTCTTTCCCTCTGCCCCTCCCCCAATTGTTCTCTCTCTCTCTTAAAAAAATAATAATAAACACTTTTTTTAAAAAGTATGCAACTGAGTGACAGTATATTCACAATGTTGGGCAACCATCACCTCAATCTAGCTCCAAATATTTCATCACCCCAAAACGGAACTTGTTTCCATTAAGCAATCATTCCCCATTTCTCCTTCCCCATAGGCCCTGGCAACCACTAATCTGCTTTCTATCTTTATGATTTATATATTCTAGATATGTCACATAAACAGAATCATATAATATGCGATCTCTTTTGTGTCTGGCTCCTTTCACTTAGCACAATATTTTTTAAGTCCGCTCATACTGTAGTATATATCAATATTTCATTCATTTTTATGACTGAATAATATTCCTTAAAGGGGTATGCCACATGTTGTTTATCTGTTTATCATTTGATGGACCTTTTGGCTTTCCTACCTTTGGCTACTATGAACAGTGCTGCTATGAACATCTGTGTGTAAGTTTTTGTTTAAACACCTGTGTTCAGTTCTTCTGGTTGTAAACCTAGGAGTAAAATTGCTGGGTCATATGGTAATTCTATGTTTAACTTTTTAAGGAACTGGCAAATCATTTTCCATGGTGGCTTTTGATCAAATTTTAAACATGCTCATGTCACTCCAACTGGAAAAGCAAAATCTCAGCCCCCTGCCCTTCTTCGGCTACTAATCTTTCTCTTACCTCCTCTAAGAGCAACTTCTTGGAAAAAGTCATTTATAGGCTCATCCTTCTTTCCCCTGCCATTAATTGTTGGCACTCCTCCAGACCCAGGCCTATGCATTTTTTCTCTTCTTTTCTCTGTTGTTTCTCCCATCAATTCTCACCTCCTTCCAATTTGTTTTCCAAACTGAAGCCAGTGTAACCTTTTCAAAATACAATTCTGATAGTGCCATCCTTGCTTCAGATAGTCAGAAGATTTGTGTTGCTCTTGGGTAAGACAAAAATCCCTAACCTACCTGACCCTGCCTGGTCTCATTCCGCTTCCCTTCTGGCTATTCTCCCACCAGGTGTTCTGTGCCTCTAGAAACCCAGCCATAAGCCTTTGTTCTCACATTTTCTCCTCCAAGAGAAGACCTTTCTCTACCACCATATCTTCACTTGTTAATTTCCATTCTTCACATTTTTGTTCATTTAATAATTCTTCTTTGAAGCCATCCTTAACCTCCGTGATTTGGTTAAATCCTATCAGTTCTTATAGCACTGTTGTCTTGGTCAGTTCAAGGTGCTATAACAAAAATACCATAGACTAGTGCCTTAAACAAACAAACATTATTTCTCCCAGTTTTGGAGGCTGAAAAGTCTAAGATCAAGGCACTGGCAGATCCCATGTCTAGTGAGATCCCACTTCCTGGCTTATAGATAGCTATCTTCATGCTGTTATCCTCACATTGTCAAGAGAGGAAGCAAGCTTTCTTAGGTCTCTTCTTATAAGGACATTAACCCCTTCATGAGGATTTCATCCCTGTTACCAAATTACCTCCCCAATGCCCCACCTCCAGATACTTGGGATTGGGCTTCAACATATGAATTTTGAAGGACACAGACATTCAGCCCATAGCAACTGTAGTAAACAGGCTGAATTGTAATCATCCAAAATTCATATGTTAAAGTCCTAACCCCCAGTAATTCAGACTGTGACTGTATTTGGAGACAGGGCCTTTAAGGAGGAAATTATGGTAAAATAAGATCATATGGGTGGGCTTTAATTCAATATGTCCTTATAATAAGAGGAGATCAGGGCACAAACAACACACAGACCAAGGGATAACCGTGTGAATACACAGGGAGAGGCCTGCCATCTCCAAGCAAAGAAGAGAGGCCTCAGAAGAAACCAAACCTATTGGCCCCTTGACCTTGAACCTCTACCCTCTAGAACTGTAAGACAATAAATTCCTGTTGTTTAAGCCACCCATCTGTGACATTTTGTTATAGCAGCCCTGGCAAACTAATACAATCGCCCAGAGTCCTTCTGTTTTGATCTTCAGAGTCACCTTGTAGTTCAAGATGACAGCCGGAAGAAAAAAGAAAGGCAAAAAGATACAAAGGACTCTATTCCCAAATAAGGCATTTTCCTTTAAACGGCTCTTTGAGAAGTCACACACAACACTCACTTCATTGGTCTCATGGCCACACTTAGATGCAAAACAAGTTGGGAAATGTAATTTCTCTGGCCTACTGCTGCCCTAAATAAAACCAAGATCCCATTGCTAAGTAAGAATGAGAGACTAAAAACTGTATGGCAGCTAGCAGTCTCTGCTACAATGGGTAAGTGTCATATAACCTTAGGGAATTAGAAATAAATATATAAATGATGAAGCAAACTAAGCCCATAGTATTACTTTGAGAGTAATGTATAAACACAATCTGTGTATACTTGGTATTTTTGTATTTTTAATGCATAAGAGAATTTGGCACATTGGAGTGTCCAATGCATTAGTTCTATGATTCCCACTTAAATTGTATAATTAGATAATTTATTAAACTTTTTATTTTAACTTCAAAGGCTTAAGAAGATTTTACTGTTTATAAATGGTACCAAGGCACTTTAAAAGAACTTAAATTTCATCATATTTTAAAGTTTAATTAATTAGATTTTTTTCAGATTTACTTAAGTACTTAGAAAGATTTTACTTATTAATTAGCTTAGGATCTTTTAAAAATCAAGTATTTTAAATTTATAAATTTAATTTAAAATGTTTAAACAATTTTAATTAATTAGGTTTAAAGATCCCCTTGAAAGTGGTTGCTGAAATATGTTACATTGTTACTAGAATAATAAGATTCATAAGTTGAATGTAAAAGATTGAGGAAAAATTAAGTTGGATCTATAATACATCAAATATTAATTGAAAATCCAAAAGAATCACAAATAGTCCTTTCTGTGCATAGAAACAGGCCTCAAGGACACTAGAAAAACTTCACTTTGACAGGCACATGTTTATAAAAGACTTAAAACAATGGATTCTAAGTATTGGGGATTTTTTTAAATTTAAATAATGTGGATTCATTGGGATTTTTGGAGCAAAAGAATGCCATGATCACATTTTTGTTTCACAAGATAATTTAGATGGTAGTGAAATGTCCTTTCCTACTTCTCTGCCAGGTGATCCGTACTTAATTTTTCAAGCACCAGCTCCAAGATCATCTTCTCCATGAAATCTGAACGGATACACAACCCCCTGGCAGCATTGAGGGCATCTTCCCAGCACAACATTGGTTTTGCTCATCCTGTATTATCATTGTTTCATTTTATTGAGGTTATTTGTGTCTGTGTCCTCTAGAAAACCATGAGGCAATACTGTCTAATCAGATTTAGATTTTTTTGTGTGCCTAACATGGAGCCAGACACATCATAGTCATACAGTATATATTTCAGTTGGATAGAATGCAATTGAAACGCAAAGCTTAAGACTTGATCCTGAAGTCAATACAATCCCACTTAAGTATAGACACCACATGACACCCTACCTGAGAAAGAGATGACGTCTTCTTTTCTCTCATTTTCTAATTTTTAGGGCAATCATAATTAAATAAATAGCAAGTCATGATTATTAATTGTTTGTGTCCAAGATACATCTAGCACCACAGAAAAAGAACTGGCTCTTCCAGCATTTCCTATCAACAGGTTTTCGGCCGTGTACTCACTTGCAAATGATTACACATTCACAGGAAAGAAATGTGTTTTAGTTGGAAAAAGTCCCAGCAGGCCCATTGGGTGGGCATTTGATTCCTTGATAAAAAGCCAAGTCCTGCTGTCTGGAAAGGAGGAAATTAGAAAAGGGGCAAAAGACCATTTGCTTCAGGGCCTGAAATAACACCAATTTCAGCAAGAACTATGAGCAGCAAGATAGCTGAATTAAACAGTGGAGAAAAAAATCGCTAAGACTTCTTTAGTTATAAAATAATTTAGAAGATAACTTCAAAATAATTTCCCAACCCACAACAATGTTTTGACCAAGAATATATTGAAAGGCAATTTAGCAAAATGTTTTAGAGGACTTTAACATAGTAAAAGATCTAATCTTTTTAGATCCGGGAGAGATAAATAAATATCAATCCGATAACACAAAACCTTTAATGTACCTTTTAATCCTGAGTTTATATTTTGTGTGTCATTTTCTTTGTGTGTATGTGTGTATGTCTCTTCCCATCCCATCTCTCTCTCTCTCTCTTTTAATTATACTATAAAAATCAAGCCAGCAGGAACTGCTTCTTAACATTTAATCATTATCCACCCTAGCTGTTGTAAATTTTTTTCTTTCCTTTTCATGGAGAAATTTTTCTTTCTATTGCCTATACTTCTCTCCAGCACATTAATTATCTTTCCTGTGACAAGCCCCTAATCCATTTTTTTCCCGTGAAATCTGTAGCACTTAATGAAGATTATTCTCACTTTGTAAAGGCTTTAGAAGGGACTTTTCAGATCCTGTCTAAATGAGGGCCTCTTAAGTCATATGATGAGCTGAGATTGGAGCCCTAGTCTCTCAGATTTGATTAGCAGGCCCCGATGGCTTGCTACTACTTTGCTCAGCTCTGTGATTTTAGCAAGAAAAAAAGCAAAAAGAAAACAAGAGTAGCTATCTGGATAATAGCAGGAACAAGTTTGAGAGGGGAACATTCACCTGCCATATGCACTATAACTGAATACAGTCATTAGCTACAGATGCCTGGTAATTTGAAATGGGGGCCTTTCTGCCTCTTATCCTAAGTAGCCTCAGTGTTGAGACCAGTATGTATAAATAAGAGCCTATTCATCTTCCACTGGGGCTTAGAATTAGTGATTCTAGCATGTCGTTTTCCCTTCCTGTATCTTCATGACCTTTCTGCCTTTTAAACAATCAGTACTTCATGATTATGGTATGCTTAGGTCTGCTTTCACTATTCTTCCTCAAGAAGAAAAAATATATAATGTATCAAATCCCAGTTCTGACCAAGCAGGGTCCAGGTCTAAAAAGCAGATGTCATTGTGACTGTCACTAAAGAGCTTTGATGACATGCCTCCCCTCCTCTCTCACAACTGGGGGGAAAGCCATATTCAGCCTTATGCTGTCAGAAACATAGACACTTTACCAGATGTTAATTAGATTTGGAGATTCCATCATTCAAATGTGCTCCCAAATTAGTGACAAAGACACACCCGGGGGTTTTAAATCCAAGCTATACATCTGGCAATTTATGGGCCACCCGTGGCTGGGATGGTAAAGTCAAACTCTGGGAACAAGGTATCATGATTCTGAAATCAATCTAAAGAACAGAGAATAAGAAGTGATGGCTTTTTTTTTGGTAACAATGAATACACTGGCTTCTTCTACCCCTTGGAGTCGAATGAAATAGGAATAATAACAACAAAGACAACAATAACAATTAACATTTGTTTGGTGTACCAAGGTGTTCCTTTCACTAATTCCTTGAATCATCCTAACAAACCTATAAGGAAGATATTTTTTATTACAGTTCCCATGTGAAATGTATGTGAGAAAGAAATTGCAATTTTGTGTGCAAAAGTTAACACAATTGCTAATTGTGTTAACTTTCCCAAACCCGTATATTTTGGAAGGAGAAAAATTGAGTTTCTAGGATTGTTGTTATGTCAGAGCTTGTACTGTTTATCACTACCCCTTCTCCACTGGGGCCTTATCATCCTGGAGCCCTAACCCTCACAGAGTTCCAGGGAGAGTTTTGCTCACATCCCTCCTTCCAAGTCACATGGCAACCTAGGCCCAGACCACTGGAGGAATCCCACCACCAAAAAGCATGAAAAGGAGCATAACTAGATCGTACAATTTTTGTGGTGTGGATGATGTATGACCTAGAAAACAAACAAACATAAGAATGTTACCTCTTGGGGGTGCCTGGGTGGCTCAGTTGGTTAGGCATCTGACTTCGGCTCAGGTCAGGATCTCACGGTTCGTGAGTTCAAGCCCCACATCGGGCTCTGTGCTGAGAGCAGAGCCTGGAGCCTGCTTCGGGTTCTGTGTCTCCCTGTCTCTCTCCGCCCCTCCCCTGTTCACACTCTGTCTCTCTGTCTCTCAAAAATGAAAACACATTAATAAAAAAAACCCACCATAATCTTCATTAAAAAAAAAAAAGAATGTTACCTCCTTAACATTAAAAAAGTCCATCCTTTAACATGATGCCCAAGGACATGAAGATCCTGGAATGTAGCGTGAAGCCTTTTGCCTTCCAGCCTTCACACATGCTGTTCCTCTGCCTAGAAAATTCTCTTTTATTCCCTTTTCTCTGCCCCACCTCAAACTTGACTTCACTTGGAGACGCTTATTTTTGCTTCATACAACCTAAACCTAACTTCCTCTAACAAGCCTTCTCCAACCCCCTCGTCCAGGTGAGAAATCCCCATAATAGGCTCCTGTGGCCCCATATATTCTGCTTATTATTATAGTTCTCATCATTCATCATATATTCTTTTATTTCCCTTCTTTCTTACTAGGTCATAAGGTCCCTGAAAGTTGTAGAATCATATTTGCCTTATTTCCTAATACATAGTAGGCCCTGTATAGATAATAGTTGAATTAGTGAGTAAGTAAATAACTGAAGAAGCAACACATCTCTTGACAGGAGAGACAATAGGTAAAAGATAGCAATGTCCTTTTTCTGAAAAGCCTAAAAAGCAACATCGGTGGTTATTTAATCTAAGTTTCGCTAAGAGTCTTTTCTGGGCCCCTTCTAGTCCTCACCCCCCCCCCCCACTTTTTAATAACAAAACTGCCAACACAATCTTTAGATTAATAATAGAATTGTCGCCATTATTTCACTATTCACTGGATGAGTTCCTGCAATGGAGCTGAATAGGAGGACCGGCCTTCATGTAATCAAGCGCTGAACAGCACTTGTGTCGAGGTGTGATGGCAACCATCCCACTTCTCAGCATTACTGCCATTAGACAAAAGAGGCCATAAAGAGATTTTTGTTAAGTAGAAGTCCTTAGTCTGTGTAATTTCACCCTTGCTGCTGATTAATTCACTAACCTTACCTCCTTTGCTCCAGGATATACAGATTAAAAGCAAAAACAAAAAACAAGTTGAATTCCCATGTTATCTATGTGAATTCTGCACAAATATTTTACTATGTTCATCTGACAAAGATAACTAATTCACGATATGCCATTTTTACCAATTACCTCTGCCAATACTACTGATTAATCTCTAGGTTCTTTCAGAGTCAGAATAACTGGACTGAACACTTTGGTGGATACTTTTTAACATAAAGTATGCAACATACTTTATGCAACATATGCAACATATGGCCCCTAGTTTTATTAGGGGCCATTGTGTATGAAAATTCATGTTATTATTTTTCCACATGACCCGAATATAAGACTTGAGACCTTAATATTGTGTTTGTAAACTGAAATAGTCAACAAAAACTAAAAATGAGGAAACAAAGAGCATTAGTCATTAACATAAAATACTCCAACATTTTCATATTCCCTGAAGAAGTCACCTGAACCCATTTAATTTTAGTTAAATGAGAATTCTGAAGCACCAAGAAATCAAAGTCATAATATGTCTCAGTAATCAAATAAGTGAATGAGTAAATAGTGGTCATATGCCCATTTTCCTTGGATTAATGTTCAAAATCCTTGACAGGGTTTACAAAGACCCTCAGGATAGCCTTTCACTTACCTCACCAGAATCTTCTCTTAACATCCCTCCTTGCTGACTACTTTCTAGACAGACAGAACTACTTGCATTTTTTTCAAATATGCTTTGCATTCTTTTGCCTCGGAAACTTCCAACATGGTGTACTATCTGCCTACATGTCTTCCCTCACTCTCACCCATCACCTGCAGGTGCCTTAGTTTCAGCTTAAATGACACTTCCTCTGGGATGTCTCCCTGGCACAGTCAACTTCCTTTCCTGTGAATCCTCTGTACCTGCAGTTCTCACTGCCAGCACCGAGGTCACCTCCTTGGCATTGCCTACCTAAGTCACCCCCCCCCCCACCTCGCAGAGGCTGTGTCTGTTTAATATTACTGAGATCTTGGGGCACCTAGGTGGCTGTTGGTTGGATGTCCAACTTTGGGTCAGGTCATGATCTCCCAGGTTTGTCAGTTAGAGCCTTGCGTGTGCTGACAGCTCGGAGCCTGGAGCCTGCTCCCGATTCTGTGTCTCCCTCTTCCTTTGCTCCTCCCCTGCTCATGTTTTGTCTCTCTCTCTCTCTCTCTCTCTCTCTCTCAAGAATAAATGAACATTAAAAAAATATTAGAGCTCTTTTTGTTGCAAATGACAAAAAAACGACTGAAATTCACCTAAACTTAAGAAAAGATTTATTAACTATATAGTTGACCCTTGAACAGCATGAGGGTTAGGAGCACCACCCCCCCCCCATGCGATCAAAAATCCAAGTATAAGTTTTGACTCCCAAAAACTTAACTAATGGCTTGCTGTTGACCAAAAGCCTTACCAATAACATGAACAATCAATTAGCCCATGTTTTGTATATATATATACATATATATATAGTATTGTTACAATCAAGTAAGGTAGAAAAAGAAAAATGTTTTTAAGAACATCGTAAGGAAGAGGAAATGCATTTACAGCACTGTACTGTAATTGGAAAAAAAAAATCCGTGTATAAGTGGACCCATGCAGTTCAAACTTGTGGTGTTCAAGGGTATACTCAGTAAAAGATTACTAAGCTTGGTAAAAGATTTGCAAAAGCAGTAAACTTAAGGTCACATCATAAGAATATCTAGTGGAAGTTTAATATATTTTGATGATTACGTACTGTCCTGTCTATAATATCCTTTAAGCTCCTAAACCTATTTCTAAACCCAGGGAAGCCTCACTAGCAGTTGTGCCTACAAAAGTCTCACCTTCAAACTCAGGTCTATATTTAACTAGGGCCAATTTATATTCTAAGTAGGGGATATATAGATATATATATATATATAGATATATATATATATAGATATATATATATACACACACACAAATAAATATATATATATATATATATATATATATATATATATACATAGTCCTGTATCTCAGAATTGTCATTCTTATGACTTTAATGCCTTGGGGCTAGATACCTGCCTTTTGTCTTATCTGAGGCTCTGTACACCTACCCTGACCCTAATCATCCTGCCTTTGTTTTCCTTCATATTTGGATCTAAGTGGTAGTATCCCTCTTTGGTTTCCTAAAAGTTCCTTTGATTCTTGGACCTTGGATAAATTCATGCTTACTGGGCTTTTCTTTCATCATCTCTTCCATTACTGTCTGGGTTGAAATGATAGATCTCAAAATCTGGACCAACTTACATCACTGTACTCAATTTAGTTGGGTCCATTCCCCTAAAGAGATTTTCTTGTTCAGGATCATCTTTACATGCTCATTATTCACAGATGAAAAGCTCCTGGACATAGACTTTGTTTTGATCCATAGATTTGCCTGGCCCTTCCCATTATGGTATATTTTCTAGCTATTCATTCCAATTAAGATAAATAATTTTCCGGAAAATTCTATTTCATTTTGAGCTTCTAGAATTAGTAAATAGGTATACATTAAATAATGACTTTTATTATATAATCTAGCATTAGAAATTTACCACACGGAAAGAATAGAATGCTTACCATCATTTTATCATACTTATTAGTTTCCCCAGTAGGATGGCACATTGTGGCATTTGACTCTGAAATGCCCTCATAAAAAATTGTAGTCAGGTGAAATACTTCCTTACCCAGCAAAGAAAAGCCTAAATGATGTACCACACAGCATTTTATTAAACACTAATTTTTTGCTCTCATGAGGACACAGCATTAGCTTTCAATTAATTATATCCTTAATCTAATCCCCAGAATGTGCTCGTTTCAACATATATTTATGTTTGTCTGGCTGTTTGTGTTATATCATTAAATGTACCATCTTTATGTGTATCTTTCTAAAAATCACAAAAACAAAATAGTTCCAAAACCTGAATGTTGATCTAGTTCTGTATTTTTCTAGTCTACACATAAGTGACAGAAAAACCAAAAAGTAGCCATTTACCTAATTATCTGGACTAGGGGACTTCTTACCCATCATGTGTCAAAGTAATAATTTCAGTTACATCAGTTTGAATTTCCAAGAGAAATAATAAGGCACTTTGTTTTTCTTCTTACTGTTTACAACACAGATATCTAGCAGGCAAACTATGCTCATGCATTCATTTGATTTTATATTTGCTATCATGCATATTGGCATTCACCCATTAAACAAATAGTGGATACCTGATAAATATCAGGACAATGCTAAATACTGCTTATAATATTCCAACAATAGATCTTGAACCCTAAAAGTCAATACTCTGTCTCACTGCTAAAAAAAGAAATGCCAAAAGAAAATGTTTCTTCTCCCACCATTTGGTGATAGACTCACAATTCCTTACTTTTAGTATGGCTGATCTAAGGAAATCAATACGTGTTCCATTGTCGCGACTCAGATTCACACCACAAGTCTCACACATGAAAAATTGTGACACATACAGATTTCAAAATTAATTTGTTAAAAAATTAGGCATGAGAGGTCCCAAATAAAAATTCAGATCAGTTTGTTAGCTTTCTCAACGTTTACTATTCCTAACCCGTTAACAAGATATTTTAAATTTGATTGAAGAGCTCACAATTAATTTTATGTTAAATGCTCACAGATGATTAAGGAATATAATAAATGCATAAACTTCATTTTGTCTTCTTAGAATGACTGAAATGAGATACAATCATCTGGGACATTATCCTCCTCTGATATAGCCAATAAGGAGTGCCCCAGATGTAGGCATAGGGCATTCTCAGGAATTTCTCTCTGGATTCACCAGGAATGGGTGTCACACAGGACCTGACTTCTTTTGCTTCCTCTCCCTTTAAATTTTAGGTTTGCTTCAGGTAAAACACTTAGTAGGGAGACGCTGAAAATAAAGACTAAAATAAGGATTGAGATTATCTATGAACATAAGTTTTGCTTTTTGCCATGACCACAAATAATAAAGAGGATATTTTAAAGGTTAATAATTAAAGGCAACTCCACCCCGTTTCCCTTTTGTAAACAGGGAAAACAGGCAGTGAGATGGTGCAGGCTGCAATACTGTGGTTCTGAAGGAATGAGTGTGCTAACGTGGCCTCCTCCCTCTTGGAACCAAAACTATATCATTTGGAAAACCTTTATTCATTATGCAGAAGCTAAGAGACACACAATATTCCAGCTGGTTTCTGAGACTAATGTCACTAACAGCCACGTCACCTTCTCTCCCTTTCTTTTTCTCTCATTCCTCTTTTTGTTTTTCTTTCTTCCCTCATTTATTTCCTTCCTTCCAACTATCCCTCCTCCCTCCTTTCCTTCCTTCCTTCCTTCCTTACTTCCTTCCTTCCTTCCTAGCTTCTTTCGCTCCTTCATCCCTTTCTTCCTTCCAGAGAAGTGAGTTTCTCATTTCCCATTTTTCTTCATTTCCATACCTTGTGCTTAGAAAACATTTTTTTTTCTCTTTAATGATGACAACCAAACTTTTTTGGAGGTGTTCAAGGATTGGACTTTTTTTTTCCTCCCCCATCAACTTGCTTTGGTGCAGTTAAATTAAAGGTTACTAAATCCTTTCAGAAGGGCTGTTGCCACTTTTCTAGAAGATTTGCCCCTTTGCAGCAAGAACCAAGAGATATGCAGTACAGAAGCAGCATGCTCAGGTCCCCCTGAGGAAAGGGGACTGCCAAGAGCAAAGCAGCTTGCTCTGGCCAACCAAAATGAACTACCTCCGGTTTCTAGGTGGGACCCCATCCTTAGTGGGAGGAGAAAATGAGAATATGACATAGAACGATTGGTCAGAAATGAGGAAAAACTTCCCATAGTTTTAAGACTATGTGTTTATGTGTATTGAGGGGAAATAACTTTTAGAAGGAGAATGGCATTTTAAAAGAAATAAAATTAAATTCTGGCTACAAGGGAATAAAAAATCCCATAAATTTATAACTGAAAGTCTTTCTCAGACCTACAACTACTCATGAGTTTTTAGTCTTCTTAAAAACATCCCTAGTAATAAAGAGAAAAACATCATGAGTGTCGAATTTCTGTTGCGCAGCTGATGCTAGTCCGCCTGCCTGGAAACACAAAGAGTAGTGACATATGATTTCAATTAAGTTCACAGTTCCACAAAATAGCCTTTCTACAAAATGGGAAAAGAGCTATAATAGGTACCCATGTTACTAAAGACCCCTTGGATTATCCTTGGGCATTTTAGTGCATTGTTCCTGACAGATTTCCAGTAATAAGGCAGTCACATTCCCAAATCCTTAACAAAGCCTAACTTGGTACAATATATAACTAATAAAGGAAGGAAGGAAGGAAGGAAGGAAGGAAGGAAGGAAGGAAGGAGGGAGGGAGGGAAGGAGGGAGGGAGGGAGGAAGGAAGGAAGGAAGGAAGGAAGGAAGGAAGGAAGGAAGGAGGGAAGGAAAGAAGGAAGGAAAGAAGAAATGACAGTAGTCACATGACTCAATAAAAAATAAAATGTTGCATGATTGAGTCTAGAAACTTCCTCCATTTTCTAGGCTCTGCCCTGTGGAGAATGCTCATCTCAATATTATTATTTTTTTTTTATTCTCAAAGGAACTTTGTGAGAATTTGTTGAAGAGCACCTCAAAAACATTTTGAAAACCACATAAAAGTATATTTCAAAACAATATGCCCCACATACCAAAATTACGTCAGCTCTTGATTTCTTTTGTACTTCTCAACTACCATTCCCTTCTTTGTCTCTAGTTCCATGGAGAAAAAAATAAAACCAGAAAATTTCCTTTCTGGTTAGTCCCATAAACACGCTAGAAGTTATAAGTAGTCACACATCTAGAAAGTACTTAACAAAAATCATTTGCCTTGGGGCAACTGGATGGCTCAGTTGGTAAAGCATCCGACTCTTGATCTCAGCTCACTTCATGATCTCACGGTTTGTGAGTTCAAGTCACACATCAGGCTCTGTGCTTACAGCATGGAGCCTGCTTGGAATTCTCTCTCCCCCTCTCTGCCCCTCCCCCACTAGTGCACTTTCTCTCTCTTTCTCTCTCTCAAAATAAATAAACTTTAAAAAATGTTTAAAAATCATTTGCCTCAATTCCATACAGAAATAGTCTTTACTGATTAAGGTTATAGTTTAATAATTATGTTTAAATAGAGTTCACAAAGAGAAAAATGACTCACTAACTTGATAATATAACTTGGTTATTATTCACTAGTGTCCTTTATGCAGGAAAACATTAAACTGATCTTTCTCAGAGTTGAAAGTATTAAGCACATGGACTAAAAAAGAACCTTTCCTCCAGAAACATTTTGAGCATTGGCATTAAAATATTCAGATAGCTGTGATCTTCTGACCATTATAGTCAAGCCTAACAAAACTCTCAATTCTAACAAGAAGTTTTCCAATACTTGGGGACAAAACAGCTGCTATGTTTATGCCTTCTGCTTTGTCTTTCTGCATAATTATCTAACACTGAAAATATATGTAAAGAATGTGTTCTGGAGTCACACTTGCTCTAATCTAAATGCCAAGGCCTCTGTAGGACAGCTAGGCATATGAACAGAGCTATAATAAGAAATGCCTACAATTATACTCAGTGGGAATGATGCCATGCTACACAAAGCCAAGGAAGTTATGTCTCTAGTCACTAACTTGCAGATGAATATTTTATACAACCAGATGAAGAGCTGTGACAATGAGGGAAAGTGTGTGATTTCCTCCTGGAAAAAGAGAGTTCCAAATCTAGAAGAGAAGTTGGAGATGATCTGGCACAATATCCTCATTTTACAGATGAGGAGACTAAGGCCCAGAGAATTCAATTTTCTTTTCTAAGGCTTCCCAACTACTTAGGGAGCCAAAGCAAACTGGGACCAGCAAAAACAAACAGGATTTTAAATAAGAATTCTTTCAGAAGTGTAAGCTGTCCCAGCAAGCAGCATGGGTTATGTTTTTTTTTTAATTTTTATTTAACTTATTTTTTTAATTTGCATCTAAGTTAGTTAGCATATGGTGCAACAATGACTTCAGGAGTAGATTCCTTAATGCCCCTTACCCATTTACCCCATCCCCCTTCCTACAACCCCTCCAGTAACCCTCTGTTTGTCCTCCATATTTAAGAGTCTCATGTTTTTGTCCCCCTCCCTGTTTTTATGTTATTTTTACTTCCCTTCACTTATGTTCATCTGTTTTGTATCTTAAAGTCCTCATATGAGTGAAGTCATATGATATTTGTCTTTCTCTGACTTACTAATTTCACCTAGCATAATACCCTCTAGTTCCATCAATGTAGTTGTGAATGGCAAGATTTCATTCTTTTTGACTGCTGAGTAATGCTCCATTGTATGTATATACCAAACCTTCTTTATTCATTCATCCATTGATGACATTTGGACTCTTTCCGTACTTTGGCTATTGTTGATCGTGCTGCTATAAACATTGGGATGCATGTGCCCCTTCTAAACAGCATCCCTGTATCCCTTGGATAAATACTTAGTAGTGCAATTGCTGGGTCATAGGGTAGTTCTATTTTTAATTGTTTGAGGAACCTCCATACTATTTTCCAGAGTAGCTGCACCAGTTTGCATTCCCACCAGCTGTTCAAAAGAGAACTCTTTCTCCACATCCTCGCCAACATCTGTTGTTGCTTGAGTTGTTAATGTTAGCCATTCTGACAGGTGTGAGGTGGCATCTCATTGTGGTTTTGATTTGTATTTCCCTAATGATGAGTGATGTTGAGTATTTTTTCATGTATCAGTTGGCCATCTGGATGTCTTCTTTGGAGAAGTGTCTGTTCATGTCTTTTGCCTGTTTCTTCACTGGATTATTTGTTTTTTGGGTGTTGAGTTTGATAAGTTCTTTATAGATTTTGGATACTAACCCTTTATCTGATGTCATTTGCAAATATCTTCTCCCATTCTGTTGGTTGCCTTTTAGTTTTACTGATTGTTTCCTTCACTGTGCAGAAGATTTTTATTTTGATGAGGTCCCAATAGGTCATTTTGTTTTTGTTTCCCTTGCCTCCAGAGATGTGTTGAATAAGAAGTTGCTGCGGCCAAGATCAAAGAGTTTTTGCCTGCATTCTCCTCAAGTATTCTGATGGCTTCCTGTCTTACCTTTAGATCTTTCATCCATTTTGAGTTTATTTTTGTGTATTGTGTAAGAAAGTGATCCAGGTTCATTTTTATGCATGTTGTTGTCCAGTTTTCCCAGCATCACTTGCTGAAGAGACTGTCTTTATTCCACTGAATATTCTTTGCTGCATTGTCAAAGATTAGTTGGCCATATGTTTGTGGGTCCATTTCTGGGTTCTATATTCTGTTTCATTGATCTGAGTGGTCTGTTTTTGTGCCAGTACCATACTGTCTTGATGATTACAGCTTTCTAACACAGCTTGAAGTCCAGGATTGTGATGCTTCCTGCTTTGGTTCTCTTTTTCAAGATTGCTTTGGCTATTTGGGGTATGTTATGGTTCCACACAGATTTTAGGATTATTTGTTCTAGCTCTGTGAAGAATGCTGGTGCTATTTTGATAGGGATTGCATGGAATATGTAGATTGCTTTGGGTAGGTAGTATTGACATTTTAACGATATTTGTTCTTCCTATCCAGGAGCATGGAATCTTTTTCCATTTTTTTGTGTCTTCTTCAATTTCTTTCATAAGCTTTCTATAGTTTTCAGTGTATAGATTTTTCATCTCTTTGGTTAGATTTATTCCTAGGTATTTTATGGGTTTTGGTGCAATTGTAAATAGGATCTATTCCTTGATTTCTCTTTCTGTTGCTTCATAGGAATGCAACCGATTTCTGTGTATTGATTTCATATCCTGCCCCTTTGCTAAATTCATGGATCAGTTCTAGCAGGGTTTTTGGTGGAATCTTTTGGATTTTCCCTATAGAGTACCATGTCGTCTGCGAAGAGTGAAAGTTTGACCTCCTCCTGGCTGATTTGGGGTTATGTTTTAACATTTCCCATAAGAGCTGAGCTTCTAGGAAAATGTGGTTTGTCTCCTTCAGCACTAAATAGACTTTCAAGCCCAAATCTCACTAGTTTCTCAGGGCCAAATTGGTCTCATAAAATTTTAAAAATTTTAGAGGTCAAAGCGCTTTATGGAACATTTTGCCAAAAGCCTTAATTTATACTGGGAAAACTGAGACCCTAGAGAATAAACACATTTCCCAGAATACGAGTAGAACCTATAGATACAGATGCAAGATATGCCTTTTCCACTGTTGAGGCAGAGATGGTAATATTCGAAGGCGTCAGGGAAGGCCCCTTTAAGAAGATGCCACTTGAGGAAGGACTTGAAGGAGAGGGAGAGAGCTATGTGGGTATCAAAGAAAGACTTTTTTTAGGTGGAGGCATTTTCCAGGAACGGAAAGTAAGCCAGTGTGGCTGAAGCTGTATGGACCAGGTAGAGAGTAGTTGGAAATAAGGTCAGACAGGTATTAAAAGGCCAGATAATGGAGAGCCTTGACAACAATTTTAAGGACGTTTACATTTACTCTGATTGAAATGAAGAGATACTTGAGAGCAGAGGAGTGGTATACTATATCTCTACGTTTAAAGGATCAGCTTGGTGGCTTTATTCAGAATATACTGCAAGGAACAAAGATTGTGGGGGAGAAACCACTTAGAGGGTCTTCCAGTAAATCCAGGCAAGAAATGGCAGAGGCTCAGACCTGGCTGGTAGAATGAGGTGGTAAGAAATGGCCAGATTCCTGTGCATTCTGAAACCTGGCAGACTGAGTATAAGGGCAAGGGCAAGGGCAAGGGCAAGTGTAACTCCCAAGTTTCTGGCCTGAACAACTGGACAGATAAAGTTGTCATTAACTGAGGTGAGACTATGAGGGGCACGTGGGGAAGATCAGGGGTCCCCTTTGGGAGAGATGAAGTTTATATATCTGTTACCCATCAAGTGAATGTGTTAAGTGTGCTGGTAGACATACAAGTCTGGAGTACAGGAGAAAGTCCAGGCCAGAAAATTTGGGAACTGTCACTATATATTCAACACAGGTAGTATTCAAAACATTTTTCTTAAGCTAAATAAATATAAAAACAGTTTGTCATGTATGAGTTGCATTTAAGTGTACTTCACTGTCTGTTTGAAAAAAAACTGACAAGAATGTAATGAAAGAATGAGTCAAATCTTACTAAATTTTAGGCACACTTTGTGATTATATTTCTTTGTGATTCTAAATATTAGGAAACTTTGATCTTTCCTGATAAAAATACAATCAGTGAGCAAGATACCATAGGGTTGCCTTCTTATGATTTAACTCATTTCCTTGTACATATACATTAGCTTGGTTTTATTATTATAGTTATTATATCAAAGATGACCTCATTCTGAGTTCCTACATAAAATAATTTTTTAGTTCGACATCTAATGATGGTTTTCTTCACTTTTCATGACTTGAGAAAATGAAGAAACATACTCTGGGTTATTCAGAGATGAGACCCTGGCTGCCTTACCAACCACTGACAAGGTTTGATTTACTCTAAGTAACATCTTGCCTTTTCCCTAAGAGAGCACTTCAGAAAATAGACAAAAGATATGTTTCATGAGTATGTAATACCCATTAGCAAACAATTTAAGGATCAATTAATTAGTCATTAAGCTTTCCCTATTAAGTGTTTTGGCTTATATCTCTATGGTAAACCCACTAATGAAAGTCACATATGCTGAAATTTCATTTCCCTAGAGAGAGTACATATTAAATTGTTTAAATTAGCCCTCTTTAAATATATTTAAATCCCTCACATCTAGAATATTTTAAATAAAACTTCCCACCTAGATTTAGGAATCTCTTCTTTAAAAGAAAAAAAGTGAGATGAGTCTTATTAATATCTATTCCTAGAGGGAAAATCTTCATATTGATTTTCTTTTAAACTGAGAAAATAATGAATTATTAGAATGCTGTTGAAGGGGGCGCCTGGGTGGCGCAGTCGGTTAAGCGTCTGACTTCAGCCAGGTCACGATCTCGCGGTCCGCAAGTTCGAGCCCCGCGTCGGGCTCTGGGCTGATGGCTCAGAGCCTGGAGCCTGTTTCCGATTCTGTGTCTCCCTCTCTCTCTGCCCCTCCCCCGTTCATGCTCTGTCTCTCTCTGTCCCCAAAATAAATAAACGTTGAAAAAAAAATTAAAAAAAAAAAAAGAATGCTGTTGAAGAAGATATTTAATGTGCAAAGAATCTTTGGGGGCAAAATAAACAGAAGTAAGTTATTTCCACTGCTAGACTTTTAAGAGTAAAATTTTGTGCTAAGGCAAGATTGATTGACTTATCTGTTTTCTCTGCAAATTCTTACCTCCCCCACAAAAAACATACTTGGGATATATTTAAAGGAGATGGGAAACTGTAAAACAATATTAAAGGAAACTCAAGTGGAGGCAGCTGTTGGATTTATTTTGTTTTGGCAGTGTAGAAAGGTAACTGAAAACAGAGAGGCATATGGAAGGGGGGAAGAAACCCAAAATTCACAAAAGGCATAAGCCATCTAAATATCCAAAATACACACAAAGAAATCAAAACACTTTATGCACAGACCATCATCAGCGAATAAACAGTCTGTACATGACATGTGTTCCCCTTTTCTACTCTTATTGTGAGAGTGCATTAGTCATTCATCAGCAAATGTGTATAAGCGCCTCGTCTACCCCTGCACCAACGCTGGGCACTGAGGACACAGCAGGGAATGAGCTCACAGAGCTTTCATTGTACCAGCAAAGATAAAGAGTAGAGCAGGTAGCCAAAGTAGGATGAGTACTTATAAAGGGGAATCTTGGGTTCCCCTTCTTACCACTCTTTTACTACCGTTGCCTTCATAAGTGACTCTCCTTCTAGTATCCACCATTCCCCCCTCTGCCAAGTAATTACCATCTGGTCATTTAAGGGAGTTCAGAACCTGACTGCTCAGGTTCATGAAGGTAATCTCTTCATCTCCTGGATAGTAATTGGCATAAACTGCTAATATAAATATTTCACTTCAGCTCACACATACCTATCCCCTTCTCTGTGTAAGCCATTGGAAGGCCCAGAAACAATAAACCTTGTTCTCTGCTCTTATGAAGTTGACCCTCCTGAGCAGGAATAAGTATGAACATGAGTAACTCTAACTCAAGGCACCATATGATAAAGCATCCAAAGTCATGCTTAAATGACATTGTTTGGAGGGGCCAAGGTGAAGAAAGGAAACATACCACTGAAATCAAAAAAGACAACCCAGCTAAAGAATGATATCTGAGATGGACCACAAACAATGCTTAGAATCTCAATAGGCAGAGAAGATAGAAGACAGTCCAATCTAAAGAAAAAAGGTAGCAAAATCACAGAAAGGGAAAATAGTATGAGAAGAAGGGATGGCGAGTGGTCCGGAAGAGCTGGGGCATGGAAAAAACACATCACTTAGTCCGTGTTTATGTTTGTTCACCTGTGTGTTTGTGGAGGAGTGTTTGTTGTGTATTTCTTGCATATTGATACTGCCATCACATTCTCAGAAGTTTTAAGTATCAAAGTACTAGCCTCGGACTCAGGGAACCTAGCATCCAACATTAGTGACTGTGTGACCATGAATAAGTCATATTGTCTTTCTGATGTCAGGTTTCCTCTCCTGTGAAAAGGAGAAAACAATTTTATCTTAAAGAAAAGTCTGGGGTGCAATAAGACAGTACCTCTGAAAATCTCCCACATTGCCATGGTTGTGGAAACGCTTAGGGTCTTTCCTGATACTTAACAAGTCCTCATAAAGGGTTTTGCTGTTTCATAAGTCAGTACAACTACAGCCACAGTCTTTATTTAATTTAAAGTTATCAGTTTTGTTTGACAGTTTCACCAGAGATCACTCTGTCACAGCAAATTGAACCCACCATTACTCTTCCAAAAATATTTAGTCTTCACAAAATAATGACACTGTTATCAACATCATCTGTAATACTTAACTGTATTTTAATTTTGGGTTTGGGATTTCTGTTAGAGAGAGATGGTATATCACTTTTATTAAAAAAAAATCACAGCATCTAACATGGCTATTATCACTTTCTGCAGGAATATTACAGTTTATGAAAGTTCAGGATACCACTATAAATTCTTAAAATTAAGGAGGAGAAAAAGAAGTGCAGAGGAGATAAAGGAATAGTTAAGAGGTGATGCTCTTTCATTTCCTCTCTGTGTCTGGAAGACATCTCCTAGAAAATACACGTGAAGTTCAAAAATTGAGATAAGAAAATTACTGTTTTACACCCACATGTAAATGAAAACTTAAAATCCAGATTTAATAAAGACTCTATTTCTGAAATATCCAATTAAAAAGTTTGGGTTTTTTCCCCTAGAGTGGCATTTTGGTGTATAAAACTTATCAGGAACTCACAACTGCTTAAGAGAGTGGTACATATTAGATTGTCTCTGTGACCTTCTATCATTACAAAATGCAAACCAGTTTTCTTTGAATATCATATTCAAATATCATTTTAATTTTACATAATTCTAATGCTCCCTTGTGTCTGTCAAAGATATTACTAAAATGTGCTCAATTTTCTTTTTTGAGTATTCCATTGAAAAAGAAGTCCTACATCTCATTGAAATAAATGGTATTTAGTATGTACCATGCTTTCAAAAAACTGTGCTAATACTATTTGGTATGAGCAAATAAAAGTGTCACCTCCAAAAATTACTCAGCAGCTCACATATGAAGTAAGGACAACCTTGTCACAGACTTGCAGTGACATTTAATGTGATGGGTAAAAAATCCACTTTAGGTAGCAGAGTGTGGGATATCATGAAGACAGCAGTGGTTTGAAAGCTAGAGAACGTGAGCAAGTCATTGAACTTCTCTGGACTTTGTTCTCCTCATTGACAAAATGAGAGGCTAACCCTGGGCAGATCTTTTAAAACCAAAATAAACAAAACAGAAAATGTGATTCTAATCACCATTTACTTGGCAGTTGCAAACAGTAAGACGCACAGGAACTCCACCTAAGTCATCTCAGAAAATTTCCAGAAACAAAATCAGAAAAAAGTCACTCTGTAAAAAACTGCAAATCTGGCTTTCCTCATCTTTTCTATACTTTGCTCCCAAACATAGTGGGGGTAAGAGGGGTTGGAATGGAAGAAAATTGTTAGAGCAAGACTGTGAGAGGGTCCTAAAATCTCTTAGAAAAGGATGAAGCTATTCATTTGGTTCATGTTTGGCTCCAAATAGACCTCCGCTAGTCATCTGTTCATATGCCTCACTCAGCGGCATCTGAGTCCCATCTCTCTCTTAGGTCAGACACAGCCCTAAATTGTCTCCACAGTGAGTTTTCCCACCTCTGTTACTCTCTGAGCACTTATGTATACTGACATATTATTGCAGGATATTTTTTATGAATATAATTTATTGTCAAATTGGCTTACATACAACACCCAATACTCATCCCAACAAGTGCCCCCCTCAATGTCCATCACCCATTTTCCCCTCTCCCCCACCCCCCATTCACCCTCAGTTTGTTCTCTGTATTTAAGACCCTCTTGTGGTTTGCCTCCCTCCCTCTCTGTTTGTAACTGTTTTTTTCCCCTTCCCTTCCCCCATGGTCTTCTGTTCAGTTTCTCGAGATACACATATGAGTGAAAACATAAGATATCTGTCCTTCTCTGACTGACTTATTTCACTCAGCATAATACCTTCCAGTTCCATCCACGTTGCTGCAAATGGCATGATTTCATTCTTTCTCATTGCCAAGTAGTATTCCATTGTATATATAAACCACATCTTCTTTATCCATTCATCAGTTGATGGACATTTAGGATCTTTCCATAATTTGGCTATTGTTGAAAGCGTTGCTATAAACATTGGGGTACACATGACCCTATGCATCAGCACTCCTGTATCCCTTGGGTAAATTCCTAGTAGTGCTATTGCTGGGTCATAAGATTGTTCTATTTTTAATTTTTTGGGGAACCTCCACACTGTTTTCCAGAATGGCTGCACCAGTTTGCATTCCCACCAACAGAATTGCAGGATATTTTTAAAGTATAAACATTTTTTTCTCAGATAGATTGTAAATCCCACTTTGAGGCACAAAGCACATTGCCTCCCTCTCTGAATTGGTCCACAGAGCAGAGTTTTTTTATATAGTGACCTGTATTAAATATTTGCTTATTAATTAATAAATTAGTGTGGTAGGGAGATTCGGTAACAGCCCCTAGTGATCCCACCTCCTGATAGGCATGCCCTTGTGTTATCCTCTCCCCTTGATTGTGGGCTGGACTTAATGATTTGATTGTAATGAATAGATTACAGGAAAAGTGATGGGATAGAACTCCCAAGATTAGGTTACTTCCCTTCCAAAAAATGTGACTTCCATCTTGTTTGCCATCTCTCACTCTTTCTCAGACTCTTTGATCTAGGGAAAGCAAGTGACCATGCTGTGAATAGCCCTGTGGAGAAGCCCACATAGCAGGGGATTGATGTCTCTGGCCAAAAGCCATCATGACCATGCCAACAGCCATGTGAGTGAGGTCAGAAGTGGATCCTCCTCAAGTCGAGACTCGAAATGCCTAAAGCTCTAGTCAGTACTATGATTGCAGCATTGTGAGAAACTCTAAGCTGGAGGGCCCAGCTAAACTACATCTAGATCTGTCATTCACAGAAACTGTGAGATTATAAATTTTTGTTGTTTTAAGCCTCTAAATTTGGGGGCGAGTTGTTATACAAGAGTAGATAACCCATACGACTAGCAAAGCAATGAGAATGAAGAAAACATTCAAAAATGTAACATTCAGGGATATAAAGCTTCTTGTATTGACTTGCTTTGAAGGCATATTGGGGAAAAAATCCCATCCCAAATATTCCTTACCACTGCCCCATACACACACACACACACACACACACACACACACACACACTCACACACTCACCTTCCATTAAAATGAACCACAAAGTCATTTCTGTATTTGTCATAACTTTTTGTTGGTCCATAACCATATTAATAGCATTAGAAAGATCAACCTTAACCTTAAAAGAATCAAATAGAGAATGGAGAGGTTCATGTATAATATTGACTAATGAAATAATTAAAGCTATAATTCACCCCTAAGCAGAGTCCACTGTGACCCAAATGAAGAAGCTAATTAGGCTGCTTCCTCTGTCCTCACAGCCAGTCAACAACTGGAACTCTGCTCAGTGCTGGGTAGAGGAAGCATATGGGGATAATGTACAAAGTATTCCACTCCAATTCAACAGTTCAGTCTCAACATGTAGAAATATGAAGCTTTACACTAATTCCTCAACTTTGAGTCAAGCCTGGATGTCCAGAGAGAAGAAAATATAAGGATTGGTAGCAGTCGGCCTATGGAAAAAGAAAAGCATATTTGGAAGACAACCATGAGGACTCAAAATCTTTAAATACACTCTGGGAAAAGGAAAAAAAGGAAAGAGCATCTGGGTTTCTCATTAAGTCCAACATACTCAGAAGACTGGCCATTTTCTGCCGAGTTCTGTTGCCATATGCCAAAGGGTTTTGTTTTATTTCATTTAGTTTTTTAAAGCTTTCTCAGCTCACTGCTGTGTACCTCACCCATCTGGGCCGTCACCTCTGCATATGTGCAATACTGTGGAACCTAAGTCCAGCTTTTACCACCTTGAGAAACAAACAGCAACACCCCTGGCTTTCTGCTTTCTTAAATGAACAGGAAGTCCTTCTTTCTCCAAGGTTTCATTAACCAATCTATGTTGCACTTGGTGCTGGTTCCTGGAAATCCACTCTAGAGGCTATATGTGCTAGAAGCTGGTACAACCGAAGATTAACACATCAGGTCTGGGCCTTTATGCAGAGATCTATAGGTCATGGCTCAAAGGGCCATTCTTTGATGCCATTCTTTCTTGGATGCTCAGTTAAAAATGAGTAGTAAGTTCATTTAGGAAGCACTACCCAAAGGTCCCAGGCCTACAGAGATACCTCTCTTGCTCTCACCACATCTTGATTCTTCTCTTTTCCTCACACACTTTTTTAATCCAATCCTGTTGGCCTACCAGGAGTGAGGCCATGATGGATTCTGGTATCACATACCAGGAGAAACCAGAAGCAGGGCTTCAGCCAATGACCCTTAATATAGAAAGAAGACACTTAACATATACCCTTCTTCCCCAAAGTTTGTTTACTCAAACCACATAAAAAAACTCAATCCTCAAAGCAAAGAATTTGGAGCCCTGATCACACTCCTCCTGTAAGTCACTCCTGATTCTTATATCAATCTGTAGAATCGAATAAACATAACTGTGCTGCACAGCTCCTAACTCCATGCACCAATGGGCCTGTTAAAGAAGGTGGTATACACCTACACAACCCCAAGCCTTTGAATGAACCAGGAGATTCTATTACCTATGGCAAAAATAGGATCTTTTCCAAAATATGACATTAGCAGATGTTTCTGATTGGGCATCCACTTTATAACATGCCCTATGCTAAACACAGGGGGGATGTGAGGATAAATAAATTATCATCTCTGCCCTCCAGGAGTTGACGTTCTACTAGGGGAGACAGATTAGTGATATGAGTGATAAACCCAAGTATGTGCTGGATAAAAATTGTATCACCAAGCAAGATAAGGAAACACTTTATAGAGGAGAAGATGGTCAGTCTGAGCGGGAGGCTGCCAGGTCATTTCAAGCAAAGGGAACAGCATGAACAACAGCCTAAAAGAGCGTGATTGTTAGAGATATTTATCTCTCCAGCCTCATTTTCCAACACAGCTCCCTTTGCCACTTCTGCAATCACCACAATAAAGTACTTTCTGTTCTCTGAATATGAATAGCATGTGTGCTTTCTCACCTTTGCAAGTGATGTTCTCTCTGAAGCGGTTATTCCTTGACCTCGACTCCTAAGCCTTGATTCTGAATCCCACCTTCTCAACCTTCTGGTCTTGACTTGTATATAATGAGTTCTTTGATGTCCCCAAGTCTGAGTTAGGTGTCACTTCTGTACCCTGACTGTATGCCGTTACTTCCCTACCCTAGAACTTAACATACTCTCGCATAACCTCTGGCAAACTTATCTATGTTCCCTGTAGATTGCACATTCCAGGAGTATAAGACTATATCTATCTTGATCGCCATTGTGGCCCCAGTGTCTAGCAGAGTGTCTGCCATACAGCTGGCAGCGCTTATGCAGAATGAATCAATTTCCAGGCAAAGGCCAGGGCTGGAGAAAGTGTAGGTGATAAGGTTGAATTCATAGATAAGAATTAAAGCCTGAAAGAATATGTCCTGCTGTGTATATATGTTGTCCTCTATCCAAGAAATCATGATGGGTTATAAGCAAGAGGAGAGTGTGGCAAGGCAGCAATAAGAGGGCCTGAAATAATGGTGGGGGTATGGAGACAAGAAGATTGATTGTAAGAGATACTGTATTTAAGAAGTTATATCTCTAGGACCTAATGATTTATTATAAGTTCAGGTAAAGGAGTGGGAGAATAAGGATGACTCACAAAACTGGCAAAATGAAAGGTCTATGGGGAATATCTTTATTTTTCTCTTACTTGAGAGAGATGAGTAATGTAAACAATAAGATGGCGCTGGGTATTCAAGACTAAAAACGTGTCTGCTGTTCATTACTGCGTGTCTTGATATTGGCAGTTCAATAAGCTACAGAGAATTTGTACCCCCATGGGTGGAGAATTCAGAATTTCAAAGGACTACTTCATAATTAAAATAGGAAAGGAATAGGTAGGATGCCTTTTTACAATAACACAAAATAAATCATCTTTAAATTCTTTAAGAAGTGGATTATAAGCGGAGGCTGAATCACTAAATCTTGACTTAGAAAAATGACACATTATCTGCTTATTTTATTTTTGCTCTTTGTCTCTACATTACCAACAACTTTACCAAAGATGAAAAAGTTAAGCAAACAATGTTTTTCTGGAGATATTTATCCAAGTGGAAACACTGAGGAAACAACATTGTGATAGACCAAGGGGAAGGATACGCTTGATAAGTGAGAGAAACCCTCGACGTCAAGAGAGGAGATGGCTCTCAGAAAAAATTGTGAAGAGATGAGAGAGGATACGAGGCAACAATAAATTGTCTATGTGTGGCTGGGGGATAGAGTTTTGGAAGAAACTGGAAAATCAAAAATGCTGAGTACAGAGAGAATAACTCTTCAAAAAGATGAGAAAGATAGGAGGAAGAAATGGAAGCAAACATGCGGTTAGAGAAAACAATTACAAAGCAGCCCCCCAAATTTCACCCTGAGCTAGAAAGGACAGAAAAATTATAAACAGCATTAAAATTTGGTCAGAATTCCTTACCTCAGTAATCTAAGCCTCAGTTTCCTCATCTATGAAAAGGGGTTATAATCATGGTGTGTATTAGCCAAGTCAGGCTGCCATAACAAAGTGCCATAGACTGGGTGGTTTAAACAGTAGAAATGTATTTTTTCACACTTCCAGAGCTGGAAGTCCAAGATCAAGGTCCAGCAGGGCTGGTTTCTAGTGAGGAGTCCCTTCCTGGTTTGCAGATTGCACTTTTTCACTGTGTCCTTAACATGGCAGAGAGAGAGAGAGAGAGAGAGAGAGCTCTGCTGCCTCTTCTTAGAAAAGCACTAATCCCATCAGACCAGGAGTCTACTCTTAAAACCTCATTTAACCTTAATTACTTCTACAAAGGCACCATCTCCAAATACAGTCACATTGGGGGTGAGTGCTTCAGCAAATGAACTTTAGAGGGACATAGTTTGGTGCATAGTAAGATTGTCATAAGAAGTGTGTGAGATTATGCAAAGCACATTGTGCCTAGCACATAAGTAAGGGCTAAAGAAATGTTAGCCAATGTTAGCTGTGGAATCATCACTACAGGCATCATCTCTGAAGTTACTTACGCTTTTTCTTTTATATTTTTAAATGGGTGCTACAGATGAGATAGGCACCTTTTTCCTACTGCCCCTGAAAACTGCCCAGCTGTGTAGCACACTAAGGTGTCCTCAGACCTGTTTTATAAATATCATCCAATGCAGAAGTAGCTATAAAAGGAATAGAGAGATTGTGAACACGGGAGGGGGGCGGCGCATGGAGGAGGAGAAGTTGGAGAGGGAGAAGACCAAGGAGGACAGGAGGAAGGAGTGGGCTCTTGAAGATTCTGTATTCTTTCCACACCCTCATAATGTGCATCTAAGCTATCTGACAAAAGAAGGAACATTAGAACTACCACCTCCAAGGATGTTCGCTGTAGATTTCTACTGAGAAGGAGACAAAAACGTCATTGTTTAAGACACTCCAGGGGCACCTGGGTGGCGCAGTCGGTTAAGCGTCCGACTTCAGCCAGGTCACGATCTCGCAGTCCGTGAGTTCGAGCCCCGCGTCAGGCTCTGGGCTGATGGCTCAGAGCCTGGAGCCTGTTTCCGATTCTGTGTCTCCCTCTCTCTCTGCCCCTCCCCCGTTCATGCTCTGTCTCTCTCTGTCCCAAAAATAAATAAATGTTGAAAAAAAAATTTTTTTTAAAAAGACACTCCAGTGCTAGTGTCATGCTATGCCATTCCAAGGGACCATGGTAAGGAAATAAGACTAACATCTCAGGTGGTCACAAACTTAATAGGAAGATTGTTTTTACCTAAAACATCTTTGAGTTTGCAAAACATACTGCAGCTTTTACTTGAAGCAAATTGTATATGTTAGGATCAAAGAATAAGACTAGCTGTGGACTTAAAGTGTCCGTGGAAACAAAAGAAACATTGTAAAAAAGGATATGAATTTTCCATCCCATATCCTAGATTTAAAAAAAAAATACAGATAGGAAACCATTGCATTGAAAATCCAGGAAACTATAGCCTATTTGAGTAACTTAAATGATCACATATCTCCCATGATGTACTTTAAAACTATCTACCTTCTATAAGGGGTAAGGTGTTCTAAGTTGAAATAATGCCCCACTTGGCTCTAGTATAAATAGAATGGCCATCATTTGTTTAGTGCCTAGAATGACAGGTACTTTGCAAACACTATCTCATTCATTTATTCCTAAAAAAAACCCTGTTGGGGTTGCTATTATTTTTACCAGTTTACGAATAAGTAGAGCAAAGAGTTTGCCCAAGGTTATACAACTAATAAATAAAGGTTAGAATTCAATCCATGCCTGACTGAAAATACATCTTCTCTCCTTTATGCCAGACTTATCATCATCCTTAGGGTTTGGGGGCATGTGAGCATGACTAGGAAAAATGGGCCAGGTTGGTTAAAAAAAAATGTTGGCATTGATTTTTAAATCAATGTATTTTTCAATGTCATTCTTATGAGTATTTACTTACTCAGATTTTTAAAATCACCTGCAAATGCCTCAATACTGGAAAATTGCTCTACCATTCTAGTCAGTTGATCGTATAATGGGCTTTTTAGTTTAGATTCTAGAACAGAAGATATGAGTTGCAATTCAGTGTTCTTATTTCTAAAGTATATGATTTCCAGCAAATTGCTTACCTCCTCTTAGCATTCATTCTCAAGGGAGCATTATCACCTATGGCACCAAGAAATTTTAAGAATTACATAAAATAAAGTCTGCAAAAGCATAGTCAACCGCTACATTAGCACTCAGTGTTTATATTTAAAAAGTTAATGAAAACATTGCCAACATCTCTATTTCTGAATGAGGTAAACAAGGGAGACTGTAAGGATTTTTACAAAGAACTCTAATGCCTGAGAATTAGGACTCATTACCATGTAAACTCCAGACATAATCAAAGTTGTTTTCAAGCTTCATTGTTCCAATCTAGTTTATCTCTTTTCTCCCCCAGTTATTTTGATGGGTTTTCACAAACTATGCAGACTTCAATAACTCACTCTCTAATAATATACTCTGGATAATTGTTAGCTTCATGAAATACAATTGCCTATACTTTAAGTTATAATTAAAGGCATTACTTAAACCCTCAAGTGGCCTTTGGAAATCTGAAAATGCAAGTTGAATTCATAAATGCTAGGGAAGAATAGGAAATCCCAGAACCCTAAATCAGCAGACTCAAATTCATGTGAACTTAACTGAGAGAGAAGCCGCCTAATGCTTTGGTTATAACCACCAGACTTATTCTGACACTAACACCAGTGCTAGCATTACTAAATGAGAAAATTGGGCTAAGATCAGATCTTTAAAGTTGAGTATATTTACTGATGGAAAAACCTTTATGGTTCAGCTGAACAAAGGAAATGCAGTTTAAAAACAGACCTGTTGTGTAAGGGACAATTCTAATGATGAAAAAAGTCCAAATGTATTTCTGTGGTATTTGACTGAATGAGAATGGTGAGTTTTGCAAATCTACATATCTACGATTTGGTCAATTGCAGGCCATTTGCCTCTTTTCTCGTATTATTGGCTGCTGTCACAGAAGGATTTGATGAGCCACATAGAAAGACCCAGGTTATTGCCATTATTGACAGCTTGAGCATTCTCTGGTTACTTTTTAGAGAAATTAATAATTTGCCTACATTTTAATACCCTTCTCGGAAGAATTCTATTGTATCCAATATTTCAAAATGAAGCTAAGATCATCTCACTCCAAATTCCTGGTCTTTTCCATCACTGCTTAAGCCTTAATTCTCTAATATATAAGTACTACATATAACCTAAATTCTGTTCTTCCTACCTACCTGTACAGATGGCACAAATGTAAAATATAAGTCTCTAAGTACGGGGCTAAACTCCCTATCAATAATGAACAATGATGTTGATTCTTCTATTAAGTTCTATCTACTACACATTAATTTTTTTATTCTTATGACCCAAGTGTTATATTTAGGGTCATATATATTAAGATAAATAAGCTACGAACACTTCTCTCAAAAATGTTGCAAAAAAAGTGAAACTTACATGACACCTCTATTTTATAAAATGAAGCTGGCCTGCAGTTCACACTGTTCCCATCTTTCTTTCAAGACCTATATAGTCTGAGCTTTTCTCTTCGATTGTCTCTGGCTACATCATTCCGCTAACGTTATTGCTGGCCCACTTTCCATTTCACTTTCTTTTTTTTTAATTAGAATCAGATTAATAGAGCAGAAAGTGGCCTCAATCATTGAGTCCAAACTCCCATTTCACAGATGAAGAAAATGAAATCTTTCCAATTCTGATAACAATTAAAGAAACATAAACTCATTTCAGTTAAACCATGTAGAAATGTATGATAAAATGGAATAAAATAAAAAACTTTGCAATACATAGCCTGCCTCAAAAAAAGAAAGAGGGATTCCCAGAGCCAATGGGAGAAAGAAAATTCATTTTAGCGGGAACAGTAAGCGCCAAGTAACACTGCCACAGTTCCTAAAAGTTCTCGACCTCACAACTGATTAGATTTCTGGCTGCCTCCGTTTTCTCTCCACCACTGGCTCAGGTGCTAGGTAATTAATATCTGTAATGGCTATCGAGATGCAATGTTGAGATATCCTTCAAGAGAGCTATGCAGGCAACTTAGTTGACAGCCCAAGTTGTGCCCCTTGGGATTTATACATTCTCTGGCTGCTCCCAGCCTATGACTGAGCACAGCATAGGTATGAAAGCCAGCCCATTCCTACCTGACTCTGGACTCCTCCAACCAGGAGTTTTTGGTTGAGGAGTCTTCATCAGCCTGGAGGATGTTTTCTCAGAACTGGGCTGTGGCCAAGACTCTTCAGTCCAATCCTCCCTTTGCTCTCTTCTTTAACTGTTGTCGAATATGTGTTGCCATCTAAAGGCTCTCCTGCCCCATTCTATTCCTTTCCCCTTTATCTTTCACAAACATTTTTCAAAATAAATCTCTTGCACATCTAATTCCCATCTTGGTCATCTGCTTCTCCGAGGACCTGAACTGACAGAATCGGAATACCTCTTTGATGTGATATGGTGCATCAGTTAGAAACTTGTGAAGCTCTGCACTGGAGAAACTTTCAGACATGCACACAAGGAGACATTATGCAATGATGTTCATTACAACATGGTTTGAAACAGGAGGAAATTGGAAACAACCTAAGTGTTCAAATATAGGAAAAGGGAAACTTTGAGGTTTATTTATTTAAATGTACTATAGGGAATAAATCGAGCTACAGGTATCAACATGGATGAATCTTCCAATATAATGTTAAGTGAACAAAAGAAGTTGCAAAAATACCCACACAGTATGGCACAATTGGTTTAAATCTAAAAACACAAAAAAAGTGTTCTACATAGTTTTTGAAAATTATAATAATTTGGGTAGCAAGAACACACATTCACTATAGAAGTGGTCATCTCTGGGATAAAAAGGAGAGAAGACAGAATAGGATAGATTTCAACTCTTTTCTGTAATATTTTTATTCCTCTTTTTCTTTTAAGGATAACAACTGTTAAATTGTATTGGTGGATACATGGGTATTTGTTATAGTATTCTCTGTACTTTTCTATGTGTTTGAAATGTTTTCAGATTTTTCAAATGAAATAAAATAAATATTTGTTGAAAGAAAAGAAATTGAGGCCCAAAGAAATTGTGACATGACCAAGTTCACATATTTAGTTCGTGGCAGAGAAGACATTCTTGGCTTCTGGACTGGCTCTCTGACCACCACATTGTGCTGTCTCCATTGTCATGTGTCTGTCTAATGGGGAAGATGGTCAACAAGTCTTTTGTATCCTTCACAATGCTTTACCAAGTCATCCTAGGTGCAAGAAAACACTTAACATGTACTAGATCAAATTGAACAATTAGCATGCAATCTCTAATGCAAAATGACTTGATTGCTGGAATTATACTCCAAGAGAAGAAATCTCATGCTACAGTTCTGACTGCAAAGTGTTCAGAAATGTGTGGGTCATGCATTCAGCAGCTCTGGAGGGCCCAATTGCTGACCCAGATCTTGTCCAGAAGCACCAAAAAAGGGAGGAGGCAGTTCTTATCTAAAGAATCAGACATTTAGCTGACCAATCAAAAGTCATGTAAAATACCAACATAACACATAGGTGACCTTGGAAAGGTTACAGTCTTCCTCTGAAGATTTACGTTTACAAAAGCCCCACTACCTGCTGTACTCAGAAATCCGTTTGTTAGGGATCGGGGAAATTCAACTGGCTCTATTCTCTATATTGTAATGGTAAGATAGAAAACTTCTTCTGAAGAGAAAATTGGGGATTTACTGACCCTTGATTCTGTGGTCCTACAGAATCCAAATGAAAATATGTATTGTCTGTTCTTAAGAGCTCTTCAACAGACACAAGGCCAATAGCAGCCAAAACAGAACACACTTCGGTATCTTAAATCTGGGAAGTACCTGGGCTAATTAATAACCACAGACAGAAAAGAACAATTAGGTTGTACACTTATTAGGCTCCTTTTTATGTTATTTTCATTGTGAGAGGCAGTTATTTTTCTAACTTTAATAAAACCTAATGCCTTTACTGATTTCAGTAACATGAAAATTTGAGGTGAATATGTCCTTGCGGGTAAGCTTTGTCTTTTTCACCAGTATGTTTTAAAAAGCTGGCAAGTGCTTGGCACATTATTAATGTTTGTTGATTGAATGAAAGGATGAATAAATGAATATAAGTGAAATTAAGACATATTTCTTACTGACAGACACTAATGACTAAAAAAGGGTTCCAACAAATGAGCAGAGTTGACAATTAAAGTGTAAATAGGAATCTAATGAATGTTCTAATTGATCTTCCCTGCTTTAAAATGTAGCCAGGATTTTTTAACCTTGAGATACAATGCTCAGCAAATTAGTAGACTGCCTTTGTATGAAAGTCTCTTCAATCAATCTAATAGTTTGTCTTCTCAACTATAGACTTTAAGACCTCTGCCAAATTAATGTTTTGTTTTAGAGTTGCCTCAATAATAGACTTGTATACAGAAGTTGAGTTTAGCACTTTGGACTTCTGTGAAAATAGAGAGCATGTGTTACATTTGAAAAAAAAAAGCCACAACTCTTCAAAGTTAATAAACCTAGAATGGAAAAGAAAACTCTCATTATTTCTTGGTGATTCTACCACCAAGAAAACAATACACCTTCAGTGTCTGAATCAGATTTTAACAAGATTTTTTTAATTGATTCTTTCTCTTTGGCTCTATAGAGGCCCTTAGACAATGGATGCTAAACATTTCTTCAACCATTGGGTAATTTGATACCAGCTATATAAGACTTGCTGAGACGTAGTAGAAAAAAAAAATCACCCATCTCCACTGTATAAAGGAGGATAGAGGTTAAGGGGAATTGAAATTTAAAAATAAGATTTTGTAAAAGAGCTGTGGATGAGTGTTGAGTCCCACTTGCTCCCCATGACAAGAAAAATTAGGCATGCTTTCCCTCATTTTCAACCCAGAGAAAGTGGCTTCAATGGAACCACTTAGAAAGCTCAAGGTGTGCCCCAGTGCTGACAGAGGACCATGGAATAGAATAACTCCAGCAGACTAGCAACTCTGCACTGATGGAAGACAAGAAAGATTGCTACAAAGAAAGATTGCAATGGTTTTTTAGTGCAAAGGATGTGTGACAGTTTACTGTGAATTCAAGAGAAAAGAGACAGCCTTAGGGTCCTCTAAATACTGCCCCAAATGACTGCCTCAAGGTACACAGTAATTCTTACAAAGGAATGTACCAGTAGATTCCCAGGGACCCAGAGAGAATATCAAATAAGCAAGCATCAGCAATGATGAATTTCTCAGTACATCAAGAGAAGTGTAGGTCAGATACCCCAGTGATTTGGGGGTGGAGGGTGGGCAGTTTTCAAATAATGCACTTAAGTTTGCCAAGAGAAAGTGTCAGCTCAAACAAACAAACAAACAAACGAAAAACTGCCAAGTGCAGAGAACACAGGTATCAGCTAATTTCAGCACTGATCAAATAATACCTTTCCTTTCCTCTGACCTCCTCCCATTCCTTCAGCCCCCTCCTATGCCAGAGGAATTAGAAACTGCAGTAGCAAGCTGGAGGGGGAGGAGGGGGCATAGAAGCAGGAAGTGGTGAATCTGAGACAGAGTTCACCAGGTCTGACTTCCCCCACTTCCAACATCACCTCTTGCAGACCTAAGCTAACAGAGACTGTAAGCTTCAGCTTCAAATAACATTAATGTGATTATATGGAAGTCAACATTTTAATAACTGAAATAAGATCTCTCAGGTGACTAGAGAGCACAAAGAGTTTCTCATCATCTGATAGACCAAAAGAGCTGCTGTGTCCTTCCTGGAATTCTTCCAGAGACAGAAAAGATTTTGGAATGGGAAGAGAGGGAAAACTCAAAGCTGTCTTGTGATTCCACTATACAAGCCCTGCACATTCACAATAGCACAGTTATTTTGGCATATCACAATTCTCAGTAAGTTCTGTTTTCTGGTCTTCATAATAAGTATTCCAAGGAAAAATGAGGAAGAGGGAAGACATAACTGTTTGATATTGATGTGGTTAAGTGGGAAGAAGAGCTGGAGACAGGTCATGAAAGATTCCCCCAGTCTCTTCAGCCCACTCCTACTAAGAAAGCCTGGTGCCTCCCCAGTGCTGAGTGAGGCAGGCAACCAGTAGTGAAATCATTTTGCTCTCCCTCAGCCCACCATGATCTCTCCTGATACCACCTCCCTCCTAACTGACCAGTTTGTTTTCTGACTGTGTAATGGTAATCTGCTTTCCTGAAGAGACCTGGACCCCTCTGTCCCACATGCCTTGCCATGAGCCAGGGTCTTTCTCTCACTAGACTAATCTACTAGACTCTCTCTGTCTGCCAAGTTCTATCCACCATCTGGGCTTCCTCTGCCCTGCCCCACTGACCAGATTCAACCTCTTTATAGCAACACCCGGGCCCACCCTGCCACACCCACAGCCACACTTTTCCAGCTCTGACCTCAGCCTCTACCCATCAGCCTTTGCTACTAAGGTCCCTGTATGCCTTGCGGCTGAACCCATAGAAAGTTGGAACAGAAAGAGAACTTGGAGTGACTCATTTGCAACTATTTCTTGTCATTAAAAGTGGCACAGCCATTAAAGAAGAAAGGTGGGAGCTAAAAATTGGGGCCTTAAAAAGTAGCCTTCTGTTATCATATAAGACTAGGAAAGTAGCCACAAAGTGTTCGTAATGTTCCTCAGTGGTTATCATTTCAAATCAGACTCAGACCAGGAAGATGTAAGGATAATCATGAAATATGAGGCACACTGCTGCCGAGCACCAGTTAGTTCCAAATGTGTTCATTTATTCATTTGCAGTAACAGCCTCGAAAATCAGTGGAGTGGTCTCTAGGAAGTAAAAGAGTAAAATAATTTTCCAACTCTCATAGTCAGAGGGCTAATTCAAGTTTCAAAAGCAACACTAACTTGCTTAAAGTACCATAAAAAGAGAGAGAGACAGAGAGTGGAAATTCCATCCTGCTTTAATCACTGTCCACTGCAAGTTTCCTTAATGATTTCCAGCTGCCTCCATTTAAAAGTTGTTGCTTTGACAGAACTTTTGTACAAACTTGGAACATTTTCATGTGCAAAAGAAAAAAAAATCTTGCTTCGTTCTCAACTGCATTCTAACCAAAAGCAGATTTCTCTTGGATTATATAAGAATACGATGAGCTGGAAGGGGCGGGGGTGGGGCAAGGAGTCAGACTCGGCCTCTGCTTTTTTGCAGTCTCCACAAACCATTCCACAGGAGGCACAAAGGAAAATGTGAAAACCCAGGGAGAAGCCCACACCCTTGGGAAAGCCAAAATATGCTTTCAGTTCAGCATACCACTGCATTCTGATGTGAAGAAAAACTACTCAGAATTAAGTGTCCATGAAATAACTGCCTCCAAATTCCCTATCAGTTAAAAGTGTGTGTATGTTGTGTGTATGTGTGTGTATGTGTGTGTGTGTGTGTGTGTGTGTGTGTGTGAAGTATGTAGTGAGTTAGTGAAAGGGTTTACAGTCAATACTGTGCTGGTCAAATAGTTTGTAACTAATCTCTCATCCGTTTCTTTGCATCCATTCTTTGCAGAGAATAATGGAAACAAGGATATACAATACAATAAAGGATCAGATATTAACAATTGAATAAGGCGTTTTGTCACAAATCATAAACCTGAGGTTTCAAACCCCTTTAGGGTCATCATTTTCTTTCAAACAAGGTTGTATGCTTTTTAAAAGCAAAGAGCAACCATTTCACAGTAATCTTTGTCTTCCCCGTAGCCCCTGGCACTGGCATCTCCTATCATAGGCCTTCAATGAAGACGTGTTACAATGAGTAAGGAAAACTTTCAGAGGGGGATGGATATTAGTTAAGCAATAGGATGTGTGGAAGGATGTGTCTATATTTATAGACAGCTTGAGAATAGGTGAAATAATAGATTGTTTCATCCTCATGATTCCATGAATCTATCATTTTTTCACATATCATTAAGTTTTCCATGTAGATATAGTCCTATATTGTTATGTGGAGGGCAGAAAGGAACTCTGATAGTCTTCAAATTATTCTCTGAAACTATCCCAGGCTGCTGAAAATTGACTCCCCTTTTGAAAAAGAGGCCTATAAATGCACCTGCTAATATTTTTTCTTGTCCACCACGTCAGTAAGGAAATTATCTACCCCAAACCCTTCATTTTGCACATTGAATCCTTTGACAGTATGGGGAGGGACTTTTAACAATACTAAAAAAAATTCATAAAAATGTTCTATGTAAACTCCAGAAGAGATACAGGAACTAACAGCTAAGTCAGTCTTGGAGTCACTTCGCATCCTCATCTTCATTCATTCTGACAAATATTTTCAAGTGTCCCATAGATATTCCTCATAAATCTTATTTCCATCACTTAGGGACATGTGGAGGCTCCAGAATTTCTGTTTAAAAGGGCCCAGGGGGTAATAATCTGGTTGGCTGTCAAGGATGCCAACTTTTGTCCTGAAGCCACTTGTGAACGTCACGCACACTGTTTTACTTGCATTGTATCTTTACTGGGGATGGAGGTGGGCAGGGAGCTTGGAAGGTTAAATTCCCATAACCCACTTGGTACTGTCCTTGTGAAGGACCATGTTTTAATCAATTTCTGGACTTTAATTCTGAGTCTTCCCAAGCTCTCTATATTATTCTCAAACTCTAGTGCCAAAAATTGTACGGAGGACTCTCATGTGGGCAAGCGCAGAGACAAAGACAAATTCATCACTTTATAATTGCTGGGTTTTGCCTATTTGTAAACCTCAGTAATTGTGCTTGGTTTTTGAACAAATTCACTAAATTTCTTATGACTAGATCATTTTAGCTGAATATCACTGCAGCCATTTATTTTCAAAAAAGCATTCTGCAAATGAAAGCAAGCAGTAATATAGAACGTATGTTACATCTGTACTGATCCTTCTTTTGGCACTCTTTTCAATACATTCCTACTCCCTCTATTTTTTCTTTTATTTTTCTTTCTATTAAATATATTAATATATAAAAGGCTATTAATAAATATTCCCATGCCACATTATTTTCTTTCGTGGTCTATGTGTTTTACCTTCTTTACTAGAATGTAAGCTTCTTAATTATAAAGACATTGCCTAGTTCATCTTTGCATCTCACTGGCCCACATTTGGCACATAGAGAACATTAAGAATGGTTTGTTGAGTGAATAAATGAATGTACTGGACCCTGAACCCTGGAAGAAAGATATAAAATAAATCTTTAAAACTTTAATAAATGGATCCAAAAGCTGTTTCAGATAAACTATTAGCAAGTCGTCACATCTGACACTTCTAGAAGGCCCACCAGGGAGGGTCAGCATAACCCCATAAGGGTGTAAACACAGCTGTTGTTCTCTTCAGGATATGATTAGTTTTGATTTATTGCACACGTTCACCTGCAAGGCTTCTCAGAGCACACAGAGTCATAATCTCCAAAGTCACCTAGTGACAAGTGAGTCCCCGAGCTCCATTGCTCACCTGGATCCACAGCTCTCATTTATCTCTCAGGCAGGCCAGAACCACTCCTAGCCTCAAGGCCCTCAAACTTAGACTTTGTCAAATCAAATGGGTAATAATTTACAATATAAGTATCTTTTATAGAATAGTGAGTTATTTCTCTTCTTCTTTGTCTTTTTTTCTTCTCACAAAATAAAACCCTGGAACTATAGACCACAAATATATTTATAGTTAGTACTTTTCTTTTTAAAAGGATGGGTGCATTATCCTGTCATTGGTCACAAGGAAGATGAGATGGGGAATTGAAAGGATTCAAAAGTAAATATATTAACAATTCCTCTAAAAGGGCTCAAAGTCCATATGGTAAGCTGCAGAAGATTCCAGAAGAAAGGCGGGACATCAGCTGGTAAAACTCAGTGTTGAAACTGAGGTAGAAATGTCAACTGGGAAAGAAAGGCAGAAGGTCCACAGGGAAGCCACGCTTCCTTAAGGAGTTGAAAACGCTAAATCCTGAGATGCTAAATTCTTTTAAGCCTATTATTTTGACTTCCGCTGAGGTCATGATCTCCCAGTCCGTGGGTTCAAGCCCTGTGTCAGGCTCTGTGCTAACAGCTCAGAGCCTGGAGCCTGCTTCCGATTCTGTGTTTCTCTCTCTCTCTCTCTCTCTCTCTCTCTCTCTCTGTCCCTCCCCAACTCGTGCTCGCTCTCTCTCTCTCTCTCTCTCTCTCTCTCTCAAAAATAAACACTAAAAAAATTTTAAGAAAACCGCTTGACACAGAATCCCTGGGTAAAGCAGACCTTGTAATTAATACTTTCATCCATATGGAAAGGCTGTCCCCTTTCATCATTTTTTAGCTGTCTCTGCAAAGAGAAGGGAGGGAGCATTTCAAAAACTTACTTACCTACTAATACAAATAAGCACCCCCACCCCACCCAGAGAAGGCAGAAGCCTGAAGTAGCTACCAGTTTGGGGGTTTCACCTGACAATGAGAAACTAACCACCTAAGTAATTGTATGTATTGGGGAGCCAACTTTACTTGGTGAAGAACACTGAATTGAGAATTAAAATTCATGTTTGAATCCTGGCCCAATCTCTTAGTACATGTGTGATTTTTAGTAAATTACTTAAGATCTCTTTAATATTTTTTTCAGTGATAAAATTGGAGATTAATGACACTTGCCCTCATAACCTCCCATATGGTTGAGATAATTAAATGAGATGTTACATTAAAATGTGCCTTGTGAACTCTAAAGTGCTATGCAAATATAAGACACTGATTGAACACATTTGATGACACAAAAATGTCTCGTGGAAATTTTTCTACCAACCTCTGTGACAGAAAACAGCTTTGAATCTCTACTCTAACAATAGAGCATACAAAGAAATGGCTATGTTACATAAACAGCTTTTCCATGTCTACAAACCATGCGTACCTACTAAAAACAGCTACCAAAAATTACAGAAGTAAGCAAATTCTTCCAGGTAGTTGCTTTCTCTTGCTTTCACTGAGCTTTGGGGAAATATTTTTTAACTTTTAGTCTATTCCTTCTAACTGGTTTCTGATGTACATATGAAGGATAACTCTCTAGATGCTCACTCTTTCCAGAAAGTATTTACTTAGAGAAAATTAGAATTTAATTTATACTGGATGATCAATACAGACCTTTATGCATGCAATACATCTAATACACTGCAGCCAGATTAATTTCCCTAGTCAGTGATTAATTGCCTACTCTGTCCCAGGCGCTGGAGAAGGTGCCTGGAATACAACAGAGAGCATGATGGGTAGGGTCTCTGGCCTCCTAAATGTCAAATCCATAGTTTCGTTTCAGAGCTCATCTTTCTCAACCTCTGTGACATTTGATTTTGTTGCCAATTTGCCTTCTTGAAACTTCCTTCTCTCTCAATTTTGAAGGCATAATTCTTGCTTAAGATAGCCGATACGATTGGCCAAGTTCCTCAACCTGAATTTCCAACCCCTTCTCCTTCATCACCTTCCAGCCAGGGGTAAGAATGTGTTGTAGTTTTGCCCCCATTAGATGTGAGATGAAGTCTACGCTAATGTTCCTGCAACAGATAGGCGGCACTCCTTCTCTTCTTCATTCCTTTGGCTAATATGTAGATGTGTTGACGAGACCTGTAGTCGCCAGCCTGCAACTATAAGGCAAAGTGAAGAGAATGGCTTTGCGGTAGTTCCAGTCTAGTAGAAAACTACGCCAAGTTAATTCTAATTCATCCTCAGTCACAGCTTAAATCTCCTCAGAGAGACCTCCCGAAACGTCCCGATCTAAATTAGCACCTCCTACTAAATATTTTCATAGCACTCTGTGATTTTCCTTCATATAACTTATATATTTTTAGTTCTGTATTTCACTGTGTTAGTATTTATTTTACATCTTTCTCCTCCACCAGAAAGCAAAGGGATAATTAAATCTTTCTATAGTCATTCTATATTCAGTGTCTCACAGATTATCTACCACGTATTATGTGCTTCACAAATACGTGTTGAAACTTGATGACTTCTCCAGACTTAGGTTTCCAACTACCCTCTGGGTATCTCTACTTGAATGTTCGGCAGGTCCCTCAAAACCAAAGACCCAGAGTAGATTATATCTGTACCAAATTTCTTTTCCCAGTTAATGGCATCACAAGAAACCAAAGCCAGAAACCTCCAAATCTCCTTACCTTTCTTCACTCCTTCCCTTCCCCTCACATTCGTCTGGTATCCAAGACCTGATTCTATCAACTTAATATTTCTTCATCCTGCTCTTCATCCCCTCAATACTGTTCACCCTTCCATACTTCAAGTCTTCATGTTACCTGCAGTTCTACAGTATTACTCTTGTAGTAGACTGCTACTTCATCTTCCTGTGTATTTGAAACCCACTCTTATTGATGATCTTCAACTAACCAACCATTATACCCATTTTATAGATCATAAAATGAAGGCTCCAAGGATTTCAGAAACTTATAACCTCAGATCACTCAACTAGTGAGTAGCAGAGCCGAAATTTACACTGGTCCATACCCCAAAATCAGGAGACCTGGGAGACATCTAGACTTCAGCAAGACCAAGCTCCAGTACAAGCATCCTGAATTAGAAGAGTATGCCTCTATGTGGATTCCCACCCCACCCCCGAAGTCTGTATATTTCTTGAGAACAGAGAAAAGATCTTCATTTCATCCGTTTTCATCACACATCACCTACCCCTTCCCCAGCACACTACATAGTATGTGTTAAAAAAAGAAAAAAAAAAAGAAGGAAAGAGAAATAAGGAAGGATTCATCCAAGGGAGAAAAAAAGGAGGAGGAGGCAAGGTGATAAGACCTGAGGAAGAAAGAGATAGGAACAAGAAACATAACTCACTTTGTTTAGATTCTTGTTCAGAAGTTATGCCTTTGCAAAAAAAAAAAAATGTTGGCTTGAATTTTGGCTGATGTTTTACTTCAGCACAGGGAAAATTCCAACTTGGCCTTTTCCCTCAGGAACGTTTATGAAGAGTTAAGAGTTATATGATGATGTGAGGTAAAGAAAGTCAATTCACATACACCCTTCTTCAAAGTAAAAGTTCGCAGCTAAGTGCCACCTAGTAAATCACCCCTCCTCTAAAAGCTCTGCCCTCTCCCCTTCAAGACAATTACAGTCTAAAAAGCCGATTTGATTTGTCACATTTTTTTTTTACCATTTTGTGCTTTAAGAGTAATTTGGGGCTGTATTTAGGGCTGCAATTTCTCCTCTAAAGGAACTAAAAGCCTTATTCTTTTCAGTCTCATAATTAACCTACCATGCCACTTCACCCAAATAATCTTCTGGAAATTTAACAATGTACCCCCAAATCTTTTGTAGGCTGGATTTGCCTCAGCACCACTAAATCACTCAGTATCATGTTCCTCATAGGCAGTGGCTGAAATGAAATATGCATACTAGGTAATTGGAAAAAGATTCTGTCTCATTTGCCTCCGCTGTTCTTCCTTGTTGGAAATGCAGAGGGAAAGAAGGCAGCAAGAAGAATACCTTCCTGCTGTCAATTTAGAAGAAAAGCCATCATCACAGAGCCACATCAGCAGGGGCGGGCCTGAATTCTCTGCAGGCTTCTAACAAGCCCCTTAGACCTCGAGACACTCATCACGGTCCCTTGACACAGAATGAGAAGACTTTCGATAAAACAATATGGTGTGCAATTACAAACACATCTTAAGTGCCCCCTACTCATTGGCTCCTTTCCATTTCCAAAATGCTCTTGTTCAGCCTTTCCAAAAAAGAATTACCTCTAGCCAAAGTGCCACATGTGCAGAGAAAGAACACATTCTGTTTTTATTTTTTTATGTGTTTCCATAATCCTAGTAATAAAACATATTAAAATGAGAATCTTCCTCATTAGGCTAGGGTTTATATGGGAGATGATTTAAAATTTTATAAATTTACTATCACTTTTATTTTCAGTTCTCTATTATTTAGAATTTAATTGTTCAATCCATGAAATAATTATAGCTAGCACTAATTGTGCTTTCCGTGTGCCAGGCACTGTTCTAAGTGCCTCATGTATATTAATTTTGTCCTCGAAAGGATCCTATGCAGTAGGTGCTATCGTTATCACTCCAACCTTTACAGATAAGATAACCGAAGCACACAGAGGTTAAATAACTTGCTCATGTCAACAGCTAAAAGTGGTGCCCGTACCATAGTGCCTCTGACTTAATACAGGCCATCATACATATGTTCACTACTTCTTTTTCCTTTCCTTCTATGTTTTCTTTAGGGTCATTTTAGTCATGTAGTCTTTTAGAGAATGCTTACCTTTAGAAAATGTCATCAGCATATGGGGGAGATACAATGAGGCACAACCCCAAAGTCGTGGAAGTAAGGGACATAAAGTGGGCTTGGAGAATCCATCAGAACATGTAGCGGATACAGTCAGTGTTGCCTGAATATCCCTGGGACTCCTACTCATCCAGCTTTCCCTGCAGTTGGAAGGAGCCATGTGACTAGTTCCGGTCACCAGTCTTTGAGCAGAAGTAAAGCCAACTGAAAAAGTGTACTGGGCAACAGAGCATACAACTGTGTCAGATGCCACTGATAGGTCAAATACTGTGAGAAATGAGAACTGATTATGACATGTAGCAATTATGGGATTTTAGCAATAGGGAGGTTATAACTGAGCATGATAAGAACAGTTTCTCTGTAGAAATTCACTAGTAGCATCATTGAATCAGTAATGTAGAGTATAAGAAACTATTTCGCTAGTGGGTACAGAATTTGCCTAAATAGAAGTTAATCAATGATTGGCATAGAGCTATAGAACCTGGATTCTTCTCACACTTCATGCTGTTCTCTTACCTAATCCACTCAAAGTCTTCCTTGTTTCATTACACATCCACATACTCACACATATATGTCAAGTTGTCATACATTGGACTACTGGTCCAACAAAGTCTTTTACTCTTTTACAGTAGTGCTATACATCTGTATTTTTACCATGGTCCTATGGTAAGTAGAGAGTACTTCTGAGCCCCCTAACTTTGGACTTGGTCATATGATTTGATTTGGTCAATGGGACATTAGCAGAGACAATCTATGCATAAAAACTTAAATTTGTTTGAGCCACTGCACTTGCTCTCTTATACATCCAGACAACCCTGAAATAGTCCATATACTGAGGATAGCCCACTGGTCCCATAGAAACTCCCAAATCTAACCTGCAACCTGGAGCCCAGTCCAGCCAATTGCAGCCAAACTTTAGCTGACCTGCAGAGGCATGCATGAGAAATAAATGCCTTTTTTTCCCCCTAGAAGCCACTGAGCTTTGCAGTGGTTGGTAAATGACATTATTGTGAATACAGCTGACTGAGACAAAATTTGAATTCCAAATGTCCCAAATGTCCTTAGAAAATAAGGTACAAAGTTTTGCCTGGACTCTCCACTAATTACAAGCCTCAGATTGATCCCAGAATTCCATTAAGCCACTCCACCCAATACCCACACCACATAGTAAAATTGGTTCATTCTCCTCTTTAAAAATCATACTTTAGGAACTGGAAGAGGTCTAAGTAGTACTGTCCAACCACCTCTTTTTACATCTGATAATACCCAGGAGGTGAAGTGACATGTCAAATATCATACTACTAATCACATAGAGCAGCTACTAGAATCCAGATTCCTGACTGTTATTTCAGTACTGTTTCCTCTGTGTCACATTCCCTATCTTACTTCCAAACTGAGAACTCTCAGGTTCAAGCTATATTCAGAAACAAGAAATCTAGGATTTAACATTATAAACACTCATTCTCTTGTCACCCATACTATCTTCTTTCCCTTTTTATAAACTCATTTCTCTCCAGTGTCTGAACCACTCCAACACACACACACACACACACACACACACACACACACACACACACTTGAATTCTTTAGTCTGTAACTATTCTATTATTCTATAGCCTCCAAAAATCTCAGTTTCATCAACAATTAATATAGATTTAAAATTTTTTCACTGGGAGACGGTATAAAGAGTGATGTGTCCAATAGAATTATAAAGTTTTTGAACTAACAACTTCATTTTACAGTGAAGGAAATTGAGTCCTAAAAAAGTAAGATGACTTGTCCAAGGCCACACGACTGGTTAGTAAAAGAGAAGATACCGGATCCCAGGATTCCTGACTCTTTTCTAGCATCTACTTCCCAAACCCTACCATTTATAATCAACAATATATACACATTTGTGCCTTTGTGGTTATTAATCTCATTACTTCAGGAGAAGTTAATTTTGGATTCCTTTTTCAATATATTAGTTCTTGACATCTTTTTATCTGGAATGGAGATAGAGGTTTTTGTATTAGAGTGTAATCCAAATAAGTGTTCTTGAGGGATTTCAAAAGTCAATATGACTTTTACTCTTTCAAAAAAAAATCATCTCTCAAGAGGATAGTGACTTGCCTTTGCATCACAGTGCTTTGAGACAAAAACATAATTTGTATATTAAAAAAGCACCTTTCATCTTCCCATATGTACAGTTCAGTGCTTACAAAAACAACTCATTACTTGTTTCTTCACCTTGTGTCTCTTTAGAAAAGAGGGGAAACACAAACACTCAAAAACTAAATCATTTGTCCACGGTTGGATAGGAAGGCACTAATTTAGCACATTGCCTTTGCAAAATTCTGGTCTAAACTTCTTGTATATTAGTAATACTAATGCTAATTCCCACAAAAGTAACATTCATTGAGTTATACTAGGTTCTAGGCACCATGATATGAACTTTTGTATGCATTAACTTATTTCTTCCAGATGATGGTAATCTTAGTATGTAGTATTATTATCTACATTTTAGAGAGAAAGATGAATCTTAGATGTGTTACATAATTTTTCCAAGGTAACAGCAGAATGAACATACCTAGTTGCTGGCAAGGATGGCATGTATTTCTTACAAAATATCACTGGGTCAGGAGTGGGAAAGGGCCTCGACTCTCACACCAAAATAATGAACAAAATAGTTTCTGGGGGTTTTATGGTGAATTGCTGTAAATACATGCATATATATATATATATATATATATATATATATACACACACACCTACTTGTTTGAGTCACTGTGAATCTGTGGGGAAAATGGATTTGAGCTACTTTATGAAGGTAAATTAAAAATTAGTCTTGGGGCACCTGGGTGGCTCAGTCAGTTAAGTGACTGACTCTTGGTCTCGGCTCAGATCATAATCTGAAGGTTCATGGGTTCAAGCTCCATACTGGGGGCTGACAGCACAGAGCCTTCTTGGGACTCTCTCTCTCTCCTTCTCTCTCTGTGTCTCCCCACTCTCTCTCTCTCTCAAAATAGAAATAAACTTAAAAAAATTAGTCTTTGTTATCAGAAGTTCAGATTGTGGTTTCCTTTGAAGAAGAAGGAGTGCTCATGACTCAGAGGGAAGCCCAAAGGGTCTTGTGCAGTGTGAAGAATGTTCTGTATTTTGTTGTTGGAGGTTATGTAGGTGTGTTTACTTTGTGAAAATGCATCGAGCAAAACACATGTTTATGTGGTTTTCTGTGTGTATGTTATATATCATTAAAGCTCACATTAAAATTAACCTTTGAAAATGTCTAAAGACATACTGAGAGTAGAACCACTGTCTGCCTCTGAAGAAACTTTACATTTACCAGCTGTGAACCAGGTGGGGCAGCGTAACAGAGGTCATGCTTCTGAACTTTGAAGATGACAGGTCTTGTTCAGTTCTATCCCAATTAAGGATTTCTAAGCTTCAAAAGCCTTGCCTATGAAAACAAAGGGACTGAATTCAGTGAGATCTATTACAGTATTCACTGTGTTTCATCGTTGCTTCATCTCCCAGTGTGTTAGTCCAGGAAACAAACACTAAGATGGAATTAAAGGTGCAATAGATTTCTTGGGGAAAACAGTGGAGGAGGCTGAGAAAGATGTCAGACTGTAGTGTAAATCTGAACTTTGTGAAGGTGAGAGGGCAGGGGTCATGGATAATGCTTTGAAAGAACCAAGTTTGGGGAAAGGGAGAAATAATGAATTCGGTTTTAACGTTTTGAGCTCGAGGTGTTTTTTAGACATCAATTCTGAAATGTCGAAGGGCAGTATGGGTCTGGAGTGTGCTTCAGTTGCACATTTGAGAGTCATCTGCATATAGGTGGTAATAGAAGCCAGAGGCATAATGAGACAGCTTAGGGACACAGTACCAAGTGAAAAGAGAAAAGGGCCTCAAGCATTGATGACTTCTGATATTTAAAGTCAGGAAAAAGGAGGATGAGCCTGTAATGATAACAAGTCCACAAAGACGAAGCAAGCAGAAAAGGATTGTGTCCAGTCAAGGGAAGAAAGAAATGATCAATAGTGACAAACACAACAGGGAGGTCAAGTAAGAAGCAGCCTGCAAATATCCATTGGATTTAAAGACATGGAGGCCATTGTTGATCTTAATAAGAACTATCACAGTTCAGTGATGGGGACAGGCCAATCTCCCTATATAGTGGTGGGGGGTGAGTAGGCAGGGAGACAGAGGTGGAGATAGAGTACAAATCTAAAGTGCAAGTGAACAGATTGTCTTGTGAGAGGATGCAAACAGCTGTTCTATTAAACAGGAGGAAAGAAGAATAGATTAGATACAGATGTAGACAGAGATATGTTTGGAAATGGGAAGATGAGAGATCACAATCTTATCTAGTAGTTTCCATTTTCTCAGTGAAAATATCATCTGCTGAGAGCAATGGAAAGGATAGAGAAGTTGAAGGATTCTGCGGAAGAGAGAGTTTGAAAGTCTTTTCAGAAAATGGGGACAGGAATTGAGCAAAAACTTGTGGCAAGTTGAAAGGCCCATTTACTGTTGTTTTTATACATTTATGGTCGATCCAGTGATCTGGGTTGTGAGTTGCAACCCATCTTTGGGTAACTTGGAGAGGACTTTCTGCCAGTTGGGTGCCATGAAAAGTCAAAGGTGTATTTAGTGTTATTAAAATAATATTGCATGGATTCATGGTTGAAGGGGGAGATTAATAAAGGAAGGGAATGATGGATTAAGAGTCTTGGAGAGAACCCAGCACCTGAACATCTTTGTCCCCTGGCTTTTAAGCAACTCTTCTAAAACCAGTCACTTTTGTTCCCAGGAAAAACATCATGTAGCAAATTTTACGTTTGAAAAAACACTGGCATTTATGTTAGCAAGCACATCAAAAAAAAAATTGTCCTTGCCTTCATGAAGTTTGTATTCTAATGAAGTCAGACTAACAATATTTCTTCTAGGACAACACTATTGAATAGAAATACCATGTGGGCCATATATATAATTTTAAATTTTCTTGTAGTCATATTAAGATGAGTAATGAAAACAGGGATACTTGCCAGATTTTTTTTAAAAAGGAATATACTTACACTAAAAACTCATTCCTTATTTATCTGAAGTTCAAATTTAACTGGGAATTTGGTTCTCTTATTTTCTAAGTCTGTTCATCTAAACAGGTAAAATAAATCGTAAGATTCTGTTTATTTTCTTATCACTTCAACATGTAATCAATGTTTAAAAACTTTAGATATTTTAAATTTTAGTTAATTAAAAGTAAATAAATTAACATTTCAGCTTCTTATTCACCCTAGGCACACTTCAGGTGTTCAGCAGCTATAGGTGGCCACATATTAGACATATTGTAGCTACTGCATTGAACAGCACAGCCCTAGGGCATAAACTCCTGAAGTCATAAACGATGCTCACCTTTGTCATCTCCCGTGTGGACTAGCATAGTGGCAAGGCTCTGTAATTACCACCTACAGAAGGAGATATATTTGAATAGAAAAGATATACAAAAGATATACAATAATGAGCAGAGAAGTAGTATATGAATTGAACAAAAGGGCCTTCTAGAAGCCCAAGAAATTATACCCTTCGGACAGAAACTTATATGAAAAAGATGGCCCTTAGAGAAACACTTTCATAACCAACTGGAATCTAATTTTAAAAGAAAAATAAATTGTGTGTACCTCAGCAATATATACAGAGACAAGGAAATGGCGTCTTTTAAGAAAGTTTCTATCCCAGCTTGCACCAGACATTTCTTTATCTAAATTTCACATGGAACTCAATTCCTAACACGAATATATTTTCCACAGAAACAGCATAACAAACTCCATAGCTATAAAGACAGCAAAGGCAAACTCTCCCTCAGAATTCCGTAGAGCAAAGAGTCGTGAAGTTGGGTATCTCTGATGAGCATGGCTATTTTCTCTAAATCCTCTCAGGGTGTTTTCTGTTTTCCAAAATGAAAGCGACCTGGAAATTATTTACTTCACGGTGGAGACCCAGAAGAAGAGTAATGGCAGGCTGAAAGCTCACAAAAGAGAAGGCTGAAGCTGTCCTTTTCCTCAGGGAAAAATAATCTGAGTCTGATGCAATGCAGTCATTTTCCCCCGCCATTCTTTTTATCTGCCCAAGCTGTGTTCTCCTAGAGCATTCATCAGACAGCTCTTTCTTGGTTAGCAGAGAGACTCTGTATGAATTCTAACCCTGCTATATGATCCATCTTGGAAAGAGGAAAATCTAATGAAAGAGGAGGGGAGATCATTCTTGTATTGATATTTACATTTCCCAGAACATATAAAACTATCATTTTTAGGATCACCAGACCAGACTCCCACTGAGAAAAATGTTTTTTTATTCAGAGAGGTGACTTACCTGGATCCCCTTTGAATTGGAGACACTTTTAATTATATCTTCACTCCTCAAATAAAACTCCTATAATGGTTCAGTTTGTGTGAAGTTCCCCTCCTTTGTATTTTTAGTCTCCTGAAGTTAGGACTTATTATATCATTTTTAATTAGTTAAAAGGTTAATAGTATAAACTTCTGAACTGACAAAACAATAATTGCTTTCCAATCTGTTAAGTGTTTGGGTTTTTTTTTTAATGACAATTACAGGACTGATATTTGAAGTTAGCATCTACCTACTTATTACTGGTAAGGTTAATGTCCTGGTTTGTGGGGAAGGATGACATAAAAATTTTAATGATCTTATAGTGGTTGGGTAATGTTTGAACATTGGAAGGATGACACTCAAGTACACTCCCCCCTAGTAGTTTTTTGAGGCAGGAACTCAGGAGCAATAATGTGAAAAGAAAGGTCATCATTTGGTGAAGAATAATTTACTTCTACTACTTAGCATTTACTAAGAACTGACAAGTTATGAGTCCTTAAATACATTCAGCTCTCAAGAACAACTCTTCTTATCTTTTTCTTCTCGTTAGTCTCCAAGCTGGTATAGCAAACTTACAGAAAGATAACATGGCCTAGGATAGAATTAGAGTCCTGGATGGAAATAATTTAACTCTCCTTCATCATAAAAAAAAAATAATAATAATGTTTTGCTAGCTCTGTGAGTACAAGTACAAAATTGTTGGAGACCGTTCTCTGTGGGTTGCATATTTCTGCACATTTTGCAAGAGAAGCGCTGATTGCTCTTTTATCATGGACTATATTTTCAAGGATGTACAGTAAGCAGCCTTGGAAGAAGAAGATAGTATTTCCCTCTGAAACAGAGATACTCTGCATGTTTGTCATCCAGTATAATAAAGATAATGCCTCCCTGAGAGAAAACACAGAAATACTTACTGCCTATTATAAAATATTTGGGTTCCCTAAATTTAGAGTTGCCTCTGCATGTGCAGCTGTCACTTGGCTCCCATTGTTGTTTCTTTGTTTCCACCACCCTGCGGGAATCAGGGAACTGGCAAAAGAAAAAAAAAATTCTTATATTCTTACCATTGCTGTCACTGTAAGTAATAAACAGTCCTTTGTCCCTTACTCAGGGATTTTTTTGTCGTCTGCCACCAGTATCCACAAAATGGTGGCAGTCTTACTTGCTAGCTTGCAAGTGGTAAAATCTCAAAGGATTCACAGTTCTTAACAAGAACAGGCTGGGAAAAGAGGCACAGAGATGTAGGCTTTTACCACTCAGATACCCGCTCCTGATGTTTTCTTTCAAGCTGAGGCTGGAGAGAGCAGAAAGTGAGGGCTTTCTGAGGCACAGGCTCTTGAACTGTAGCACACTAGTGCACTGTAAACCATTCATCAGTGTGCAGTTTGGGCTCAATATGTAAAATGTATTTTTGCTGCAACTGGGGGCGTAAGCCCTTATGGTGATGGCCATAAGATGCTGAGCTTATGTGACCATACAGTGTAAAATAGAACAGAGTATTCCTTGCTAAGGATAAGAGATGAGAGGTTAAATTCAATCTAGCAGGAAACGGAACTGAGCAGTCACTGGAACATGTGAGGATCTTGCTTTATAAATGTAAAAGTATTGTCAGAACATTCAAAAATTTGATTCAAATAGGGACTGGAGCTGAAGTCCTGAAGTGTGACTAGTTGAAGAGGGTAGTTACTTCAGTAAGTTTTTTCAGTTTTCCAAAACGTTTCCCTTTTTTTAAAAGTAAGATTTACCTTTTCATCTTTTCAAGTGCATTGCTGCCCAATCTAGAAATCAAACATGTGCCACAAAAACATAAAGTTAATGAATCACAGATCTGGAATGTCCCCAGCTATGGGTTGAGTTGCTGCTGCCAATCCCAGTGTCCACAAGGAATCGCCCACCCCAACCCCCACCCCACCCACCCCCCACACACCCGGAGGGTTTGTTTTCACAGGAATTTACAAGTTACACCAGAGTCTAAGTTTAGAGCTGAGCAAACAGACGGCACTTACCCAGTACCCTTTTACTTGGCACACCTTCCTTGGTGTCCTTTTAGAAGCAATGGGGATATGCTCTCCCTCAACACTCTAAGCCCCCTCTCAGAACTAGATCCATGTAGGTACTGTGTGAACAGAGTTAAGAGATTTATTACTTTGGGCTCAGTTCCAGACCTCAAATGTAAAGCTTTGGCAGTCATATCCAAGGGATAAGATAAGAGAAATGTATCTCATGAGTCCTGGCCAGAGACAGAATCCAGGAGAAGATCTTGGGCCTCTGGAGAGAAATCCCAAGATAAGAGAGGGATTCCACATACCACAGACAACAAGTGACATGCAAGGAGGACCAAGGACAAATGGGCTTCACTTAACCCTGCCCTGCCCTGTTAAGAATGTAGGAGAGCTCCCTCCATGCCAGTCCAAACGACCTGCCGCCCTCAGACATTTTGGTTTCTTCCCTAATGATAAGGTAAAAAAAAAAAAAATAGCCTCCGTGCTTATGAAGTCCTAGAGATTGAGCTATACAGGAAGTAAACTCTGTGAATCTCTGGAGAACAAAGAAAAGTGATTTATCTTAGGAAGAACTTCACTCTTCACCTTTGATGAAAAGTAACAAATAAATAAACAAACAAGCAAGCAAGCAAACAAACATACATATTTTAGGTTAATGTGTTCATGACTACTGGCTATGTTCACAGTTGCACTCTGCAAAGGAAAACCCAGCTGTCTTTCTATTGAAGATGTCTTAAATAAGAAATCCCTTTTCAGGAAAGTCCAATTTGAGGATGGCTGTATGCTTTAATGAAGACTTTTGACCCCTGGGAAATATAAGAAGGAACGTCCAGAAGGAGTGATAATAGATTTTCTGCCTTTTAATCCTGATGGGAAAGCCTATTTTGAAGAATTTCAATTCTTAATGCAGATACACAACAGATGACACAACTGAGTAACTGCTAAGAGGTCAATTTGTCCCCAGCAATCTTTTCACGTTTTGATTCTCTACTAAAACTCAATTCTTAGGTTCACTAGAGAGAAGGAAGGAAAAGAATGTCTCTTGCTTCAAACTCATAATGGCATCCAGCTCTGCTTTGCCCACTTTAAGTAGATTGCTTGGTTTGGACGCTCACACTGTTTTTTCTGGAAACCACTCACACTTCTGGGTTGTACTCCCAAACCACTAGAAGTCAGTCGTCTGGCTGAGAAGGAATTAGACTCCAAGTACTTTCTTTTATGACTTTATTTTACCTGCTCCTTTTGAGCACCCTGTACTTTAACAAACACAGAATACACATTTATTGACAACTTTTTACAATGATGTCCTACAGGAAGATTTTGTTGTTACCCACTCCTTCCCAAGTTTTACTGCAAAAGAAGAAGGCCTGCTGAATCCAGCTGGTGACTCCCATGGAAAAGTTTACCACAGAAACATTTGCAATCAGTTAGGACTTTGTCCCATAATGCTTAGCAAAGGAAGTTGAAAACAATTCGGAATGGAAATAGAATTCTATATGCCAAACCTTAGAGCTAAGTTTCTAAGCATCCCCCTTGGAAGATGTGGGGTTTTTTTTTCTCATTGTTTGGTGCCCAGTGAATGGAGATGACTATGTCTTTAAGAGTTTTATTCACTGTGTTCGTGTCTGCATCTGTATAGAACATTATCTTCCACTTGGCAGGTCACTTAGACTTGCCCACATCTGGTTCTGCTTTCATTTCTATTACCCTATTCGTTTCTGGCCAGCACTCAAAAAGAGCTGCAAGTTTATAGGTGCCACGGAGGCATATGGTTGAAAGGAATATTTTCCCTTTTACCAAGCTCCTATTTCTGTTTTGATTTTCCCCCTATTTTTCACTTAATTAAGAAGAATTATAATTGAGTAGAAGCTTTTATTAATATTCTGGAAAATGACCTTTTAAAGAGGCATTTTAGAGTGGTCTGAATGCTTAGAAACTTGACTTTTACTCCTGACTACAGCAGTTCTTTATGGAAAGACCAGGGGCTTCAGAGTTTGGTACAGTTAATTCCGAGTCCAGTTGTGCCACTCATTGGTGAGCTGAATCCTGGATTTTCTCATCTGTATTTACAGGATAAAAGGAAGTCGACATGTTTAGGTTGTTGCAAAGATTAACTCTGAACACGTGATAAGTGCCTGGTAAAAGGGAAGTATTATTAATAAAGAATAGCTCTTAATGTTTTGTGGCAGTAAAATGCACCATTCTGATCATACTCAGCAATTAAAAGGAAAACTTGCTGGTTTTCATCTCTGTGAGATCTAATTATTATGTAGCGGTTTTCCTTTAGGCCCAAAAGAATGTCACTGCTAATAATAAAGGCTGTGGAGGCTTACTGAGCCATAGAAGTTTTATTTGCTTAATGTGAGAGAATAGGCCCAAGGACAACACATTCATGGTTCAGGAAAGAGAAACAAATTACTATAGAAGCAAGAGCATGCTGAACATGTCAAAGAAAAATACAACACTGATAAACATGAATATAAGTCCTGGTACCAAGAATAAGGTAAAACTGTGATTATTTACCGAAAACCCAGAGTGTTGACCTTATAAAACAGACAACAAGATCAGCCGAAGGAAACCACTTTCTGTCCATCTTTCTCCTCTATACTCTTGATTATAATCAGCTTTGGCTCTCAAGTGACAGGAAAAGAAAGGCTCCAGCTAGGTAAGACCAATGCCAATCTTAGCTAACCCATGTGAGATGACCAAGTGGAGTTGCCTCAGAATGTCAGTGCCACTGTAAAATCTACTCCCAGTAAGTAGTAAAATCAAGCACAGAGACTTCTCTACAGTCACCTAGTACAGTCATAGACATGATAGAAAATGAAGTTTAAAATAAAGAATTTGAGGGGCGCCTGGGTGGCTCAGTCGGTTAAGTGTCTGACTTTGGCTCAAGTCGTGATCTTATGGTTTGTGATTGCGAGCCCCGCATTGGGGTCTGTGCTGACAGCTCAGAGCCTGGAGCCTGCTTCGGATTCTGTGCCTGCCTCTCTCTTTGCTCCTCCCCCATGCGCGCGCGCTCTCTCTCCCTCTCCCTCCCTCTCTCTCTCTCTCAAAAATGAAAACATTAAAAAAATTTAAATAAAATAAAGAATTTGAACATTTCTTAAAAGACAACAAATTTTAGGTGTTTATTTCACTCCTGGAGTCAAGCAAAGTTGAATAAGATATGCTGTATCACTTTGATAGGATTTCCATAACCAGCTGGATTTAAAGTTTGATTCTTCTGTGTGCGTGCTGCTGTTGGCTGTAGCAGGGGAGAAATTTATGACTTTTATCTGTAGAACAGCAATTACTTTGTACACTTCCTAACAATTTCTCAGGTACCCCAAGACAGCCACACTCATCTGTCTATATATTCTCTAAAAATATATTTTGTTTCTTCTCCCTCTGTCTCAGGTGAGGCTGACTTTCATAAAGAAATACAGGGATTCTGGTAAACACTGGAGTTTTTCTTCACTCGTTGTTTTTTTTTTTTTTTTGTCTCCTATTTGGTATCACTTACTTCCCTCTGGGTCATTTCAATGAAATTAGACTTCACCGTGCCATACTAAATAAAGGAAAAGAGGAGCATGAATTAATGAAGTTTGGGTAATATAATTCTTTTAATGAAATCCAGGTTTATTGCTTTAAAGAGGCTATGGTAATTAAAACTAGACTGAGAACTGCTTCGTTGAGATTCAAATTTAATAAATAACGAAGCAAGATTTGCAATTAGATTATCATATCCGGGCGCCAGCCCAAGTATTGCCAATGTCTGCTTATATTGTAAGTATACTATTTTATTCATTTATTCATTCGTTCTTCCAACACAAACTTATTGAGCACGTATTATTTGCCCGGCCATATGCTAGATGCCAGAGACAGAATGGTTAACGAGAAAGGATTGCTTCTTCACCTGATTGCCTCTTGTATACCTGAAAAAACTTTTCTTCTAATTATTCTTTTCCCCTATGATCTTGTTTACATTATTCCATATATTCAAATAATCACAAACTCACAATAAGTCAAAATTAATGAGGCTTTTATTCTAGTTCCTCCCCACCCCCCGCCCCCACCAAGGGCAGCAACTGAACAGCAACTCTTTCTTTTTCTGCAGGCGTGTGTCTTAAAAGATAAAAAAACAAGAAAACAAACAAACAAAAAAAAAACTTCCTGAATCTATTTTCTTTTTCTCTGACAATTTGCAGGAAATAAATGACTTTTGTTCTGAAGAGGCCCATCAGGTTAGCCTTTTCTTTATCCCTTCTATACCAATTATTACAAAAGTTCTAACAAACAAGTTAGAAATACTATGAAGACAGGCAAATATGGTACAGTAAAAACATGGGGGAAATCCATTTTGGTGGCAAGAAGCTGAAACCTCCAGTAGATCACAATAATACTGTTGTCTCAGGTGGAAAGTGACTTTGGAAAGTTACGGTTACGCACACAAGTGTTACACAATGTTTAGTGTTCAGAAGTACACCTGCCTTCAGCACTAACCATAAAGGGCACAGACTCCTGTAAGGAGAACTGAGTCTGGCAGTCCCATCTCTGCTGTGACCTTGGGCCAGTCCCTTCTTCACTTAGGAATGCAGCGTACTCAAAAGCACAGTACTTGAAATCAGAAGCCTGCTCCAATTTGTGAAGGTGGGCGAAACTCTTTCCAACAGTGGGCTCTCATTTCAAAATGATGAGGTCAGGCTATAAGTTCTCTGTAAGAATCTCCAGTGTTAACATTCTTCATTTCTAGAATTAAAATGAGTGTCAGAGTTGTTTGCCAGGTTGGGGGAAAAAATGGTTCTGAATGGCACCTGCCCACTCACCACTCTTCACACTACTCCTCTTGGGATCATTACATTGGACCACCCAAGGGTAGAGGAGAAGGTGGTTGGTCCCATGTTATGAGTTGAATTGTGTTTCCCACCCCCAATTTGTATATTGATTCCTAACCCCCAGTATCTCAGGTTGCAACCTTATTTGAAGATAGGGTTTTTAAAGAGTTAAAAGAGAGAGTTTAAATAGTTAAAATGAGGTCATTAGGATGGGCTATAATTCAATAAGACTGATGTCTTATAAAAGGAGGAGATTTGGACACAGAGATACACACAGAGGAAAGGTGATGTGAAGACACAGGAAGAAGACGACAGCCCTCTACAAGCCAAGTGGAGAAGTGGGGAATAGATCCTTCCCTCTCAGCTCTCAGGAGGAACCAGTCCTGCGGACACCTGAAACTCAGACTTTGCAGACTTCAGAACTGGGAGACAATAAAGTTCTGCTCTTTAAGCCGTGCCGTTTGTGACACTTTGTTAAGGCAGCCCTAGCAAACTAATATACCCCATGAGCTAGTTCCAAGAAAACAAAAAGGGTTCTGACTATCCAAAAGCAAAAACAAAGCAATAGGCTTGGATCCTAGACCTCTTGCCCCATCTAACCACACACCCCAATTTGCATGTTTCCCCCTCATGGCACAACTTCTCCAGTGTCTCCCACTCCCCAAAGCTGCCAACGGGCACATTTTAAACCAGATCTAAATATGCTGATGTGATTGATGTCAAGGATTTGTCTGATTTGCCCAGGCTTCTCCATCTTCATTCCCTGTGCCACAATGGTCTCCTTTGTAAAACTAGTTGGTAGGATTTGATAGTGAGAACCCCATTTAGCTACGATAACTGCATATGTGGCAGGCGATAGAGCCACTGAAGCAATTTGAGAAGATAAATGATGTAATTAAAAGGTGCTTTAGGAAGATCAGTACCAACAATGCAAAGGAGGGGTTAGAAGGAGAGAGAAGTAGAGGTTGAGTGACAACAATCATAATTGTTCAAATAGGTGATGTGACCAAATGGTCAGTGGGATTAGATTAGATCAATAAGTGATTCTCAAATTTGAGTCTGGGGGAAAAGACCAGAATTTCTATTTCTAACAGGTTTCCCAAGTGATGCTGATTCTACTGTTTAAGGGACAGCACTTGGAATCACTGGGTTAGACTGTCACAGCCATGACACTCTAGAGAATTTGGGCTCCAAGTTCTAGCTTAAATAATTTTTTGGGGGGGGCACCTGGGTGGCGCAGTCGTTAAGCGTCCGACTTCAGCCAGGTCACGATCTCGCGGTCCGTGAGTTCGAGCCCCGCGTCAGGCTCTGGGCTGATGGCTCAGAGCCTGGAGCCTGCTTCTGATTCTGTGTCTCCCTCTCTCTCTGCCCCTTCCCCGTTCATGCTCTGTCTCTCTCTGTCCCAAAAATAAATTAAAAAAAAAAACGTTGAAAAAAAATAATTTTTTTTTCAAGTTTGGCTTTTGGCAAAAACAGGGTTTATTTATGCTTTCGATTTTGTTTTTGGCCTGAATCATCCAAGCTGTTAAATACACAAGAGTGCCAACTGAATGATAATTGATCATGCAAAATTCTGCCTGAGGTGGGGCCACATTAACCAGCAATTAGAGGCCTCAAAATCTAAAACTGAGGGGGAAAGATCATGAACTGGTGTCCTCAAATCTGGCTAAGGCCTTCTTTAATTTAAAAACCCAGGTGACTACGAATTCTATTCCTCCAGCTTTCCTATCCCAGTTGAGAATCACTGATTTACAATCTGCAGAGCCTTTCCATTTGATTATCAAAAGCACTGGCAAATTCACACATAACGGTTCTGTTCATCATACTATATATATATGTATACTACATATATATGTGTGTGTGTATATATATATGTATATATACATATACATATGTTATATATACATATACATATATATGTGTGTATATATGTGTGTGTGTATATATACATATATATACATATATATACATATATATACATATATACATATATACATATATATACATATATATATGTATATATATATATATATAAGCTGAGAAAGTATTACCCCCAATTTACAGATTAAAAAATGAGACTCGATTAAAAAATGCCCCTCTTTCATTTTTATTCCTTCCAGATTTTAATAATTTTCCAAAAAAGATTAATGTCCCAGCTCCAGAAGTTTCTCTTAACATATATAATAGAAACAATATTGGACTGATTGTTAAATTCACACAAGCAATTTAAAGCAAATCACCACAGAATTAAATTCCATTAAAACCAGCCAATCAGCCCTAACGGACTTCTCCATTCGTAAATTATGGATTCTGCTTGAATATTCATCCGATCACATTGATCAAATTTCTGTTTCCTCTGTCTTCTTAGAATTAATTTTATATAAAGTGGCGTCAAGCTACAGATCCAGCAAATCGTCCCTTGTTAAGTGAGGGGAAAATCAGCCTCTTGTTTCTGATTTTCTTCAAGTTCACAAAGAGAAAAATCCTGAGAACTGTACTTTCTATTAAATCAAGAAGAGAGATGTGTAATGAGGAAAGAATTTTGTTCAACAATAGCAGCAGTGCCACATAGCTGACCAGCTGGAGCCCAGCCCAGCTGCGGCCCCACAGCCCGCCCTTCCAGAGAGAAGCCAGCGTGGCTCAACAGAGGTGCTCTGACAGAGGGCGTTTGCCCTCAACTTCCATCCAAGAAACCAGCCATCCTTCTCTGTAGCAGCATTTATGCATTTAGAAAACTTTACCTTCTCTCTCTCTTTCCTTTCCCAACTCCTGTCCTTTAAATCAGTTTCATGGTTCTCATGTGAGCATTGTAGTGTGTTGGGTCCATCCAGACTATCCTTGGATTTAAATGAGAAATGAGTTGTTTTTATTTCCTTGGGGACTTAATTTTACTCAATAGATGAGGGTTACACACTGACACTTTATCTTCATGAGAGAAGGCGAGAGAGAGAGAGAGAGACACAAGACACAGAGAAAGAGAGAAAGGGGCCTTTCTGAGATCGACGTTTCGACCTCTCCTTCCTGATTGCTATTTAAAGCACTTATTCTGACTTGGAGAAAATGTAATATATAGTTCCTTAATGTGTTTAGTTAAGGACCTCATGAATCATGTGGATTTCTCCACAACCTAAGTGGCTATTATGCTGACCCAAGGGTGTGCCATTTTGTGGACACTTCATCTTTGTGTCCCTGTTTATTTGTAGCGAGTAAGCCCAGTTCTGTAAGACACTGATTAGAGAGGCAGTGGAAGTTGTTATCTACTGTAAGTTGCATACAGCAAAAAGCTGCCAGGCAGTGTTCACATAATTGAAGATGCCGAACTTTCAGACTTGATTGTGATTTTGGTTTGGGGCTTCCAATTCTAGCTCAGGCTCTCACTAAGTCCAAGACTACTCTTTATCCTGAATTATTCCTTTTCAGGAACAACTCTAACCATGAATTCTGGAGATTGCATCCCAGTTGTTGCATTTAAAACTTCCTTTTTAACTACAACAATCTCATCCTTAGTCCCTCTCGAAACTAATGAACCAAAGCTGCTTCCTTTGCTTTTACCACTGGATTTCAACTTTGCAAGGAATTTTACTAAGTAGAAAGAGACAGTGGGGGGTGGTGAGTTAGCACAACCCAGAGCTTTCTTACCAGCTGTTATACATCAAGAAGACAGGCCTTCTGTAACCCCTTCCTGGCATGCTAGTGCAAAAAAAAAAAAGCCAGACGCTCAGTGTTGATAAAGATTTTCCCAGGAAAACATATACACAACATGACACCATGAATTAATTCATATTTAAATACAATTACTAAAACGTGGTACTGTGTCTGTGTTTTGGATTACTGCAAAAAAGTGTGAGAACATAAGAGGCACTAAATAGTGTTTGTATCACTGACGTCCCCAAATGGCACCACTATTTGCTTTTTTCTCCAGGAAAGCCACTCTTTCCCACTGAGATGTAGATAAAGAACACACCGATCTGCAAAGTATAAAGAAAAAGGCTAGAGTTGGACTTCACCTTGGTCACATTTCAGAAGTGTGTTCAAGGGTTAAGTCCAGGGCACCTCCCAGGAAATGACAAATGTTTCCACAGCCCGAGTTTTGCTCACTCCCTGGCCCCCAATATCTAGACTTCAGGCTTCCAGGCTTCAAATAGTTAGAAAAAAGTGTTTGGTTTGAAATAATTCCTGAGGTTTAGCTTGCCTCACAAACCACATTCTTTTTGCCCTCCTCCCCCAGCCCAGTTTTAAGGGGAAATGGCTTGGAATTCTGATGATAGACTCTCATAAAATTGTCCATATTGCTTGCTGAGGCAAATAATAATATAAGTAATAATAATAATAATAATAATAATAATAATAAATCTAAAGTACAGCATTTCTGTAGTTGCCAAAATATTTGTCTTCAATTTAGAGATATTTGCCTTCTTTTTCATATCTTAAATTCTTCCTGTAGTTTTCATTTTTTCAGTTTTCCATTTCAACAGCTTAATTTCATTTTAACCCTACTCCCATGAAGACAACTATTTTGTGAAGTCCAAGATCCCTGGATATACCAAAACCCTTAAGTCAGTGTCTGTAAGCTTTTTTTAACTTGCAGATGCCAAGGGTTCACCTAAAAATTCTCATTCAGTAAGTCTGATTTGGAACCTTAAAAAGTGTAATTCACCTTCCAGTGATTTTAATGCAGAGCATGGCTTAGAAAACACTGCTATATAGCGTATCCCTACACACACACACACACACACACACACACACACACACGCACACACACACACACACACACACACACACACACTACTCCCACTTAATGATTACCATCAGAGAAGAACAGTCATTTTTAAGAGTTCTATTTGGAATTCTACTGCAGAGGATATCCTATTTTTTCTTTATGCTAAGCTTCTTGAAAAAGTGGCCAGTCTGACTCATGACTTCCTAATCCCGCTGCCCACTTACACTGGGTACAATCTAGCTTTCCTCCTAATGATTCCTAGATCATGATCAGTGATCTTTTAATCATAAAGTTCAATACTCTTCTTTAGTCCCTTGCTTCTTAAGCATATTTTCAGCCTTAATACTTGACCATCTTCAGCTTCTTGAAGCCCACTACTCCTTTGCATTAGGAGTTGTGCACTCATTCAGATGTCTTCTTATCTTTTCTTTACTCTTTCTCTGGATCCTCATGTTCTTTCTGCTACAACCCCCCTTTCCCCCCGCCCCCCCCCCCACCAAATCTGCCATTCGCTGTTTTATTTTCCATCTCCACAAATTCTCCTCTGGCAAGCTTATTCAACCCCACAGCTTCAGTACTTTTTTAAATGTTTATTTATTTTTGACAGAGAGAGAGAGAGAGAGTTCAAGTGGGGGAGTGGCAGAGAGAGAGGGAGACACAGAATCCAAAGCAGGTTCCAGGCTCTGAGCTGTCAGCACAGAGCCCGACCTGGGGCTCAAACCAACAAATCATGAGATCGTGACCTAGGCCAAAGTTGGAGGTTTAACAGACTGATCCACTAATGTGCCCTTCAGTCCCACAGCTTCAACAGCACCTCCTCAGCAGGAGCTCCCCGGATCCATCTCTCTACTGCTGACCTCTCTCCCATCTCCATTCTTCTCACTTAATTGTTTGCAAGACTCCCTCAGCTGGCTCTTCTACACCTCCAGAGCAATAGAGTCAAAAGGGAATTAATCTCTTCTCCCAACCCCACTGCTCATATGGTATTTCCTGCTTTTGTAAATAGTAGCTCAATCCTCTCATCTGTTGGGGCTCTAAGCTGCAACATCATCTCTGACTGATTCCTACCACTAGCCCACAGCATTCAAATATGGATCTAGCCCTGTTGGTTCTTCCACCCAGATGTCTCCAACTCAGTCTCATTCTCTCTAGTCCTACTGCCAGACTATAAATGCTGTTGCATTAAATATTAAATATGGGGATGATTCCCCATTAAATATGGGGAAGATTTTTTTGAGAACGAGAGTATTCAGAGAAAGACTCAAAATGCTCAAGACTTGAACACTCCTTGAAAGACAGGATTTCAAGAAGTCAAAGGAGTAATGGAATGGAATCTAGTGGAAAGATCAACAGGGGTAAAGGTTCACATGTAGGAATAAGCCTGGCGTGTGCATGCATACTGAGGATTTGTTTGAAGCCAAGTGTGCTTATTAGTCTCCAAAAGTTACTCCCTAATAAACCATGCTTCTAGGTAATCATGACCTTATGTAATCCTGTCCTCTTGAATCTCAGTTGGCAACGAGGCTCTCTTTGTGATTATAGAATGTAGTGCAAGTGGCACTGCATAACTTCCATTCTATGGCTAAGACAGAAGAAAGCTTGCAGCTTCTGTTTTAGTCTCCTAGAACACTCTCTGTGGCAGCCAAATAGGAAAACCAACTGCTGTGCTGGAGATGCCACATGTAGGCACTTCCGTTAATAGTCCCCATTGAGCCCAGACTCTCAGTCATCTCTGTGAAGGCCACACATATACGAACAAAGCCACCTTGGACCTTTTTGGACCAGAGCAGCTGGCTGAACCCTGAATGACCTCAGCCAATACAAAATAAAACATAATAATTACCCAACTAAGCCCCACTTGAATTCCTGATCCATAAATCAAAAATTTGCTGTTTAAAGACACTAAGATTCAGACTAGCTTGTTAGGCAGCAATAGATAACCAGAGCACAAAGACAAATTGTGTTGAGTAGTAAAAAATAAGATTAAATATGTATGATGGTTCCAAATTATGAAGAGCCTTGAAAACATCAAGCAGAGAGGCTCTTTTTGCTGATACAGGATAATAGGGAGTAAATGAAAGTTCTGAGCAATAGAATGATAATCATAGCCTTGTGGGAGAGGTAGTTTGGCAGAAACACACAAAATGCATACATGAATGGCAAGCATTTGACAATCTGATATAAAAGATCTATAGTCTAAACTTGGTTTTGTCGATATCGAAAAAGTTATTAACTTGAGCTTGCTACTACCTCAAGGAATGTTGTGGTGGCTAAATGGGTCATATTCATGACAGTACTTCTTTTTATTAAATATAATTTGTTGTCAAATTGGTTTCCATGCAACACCCAGTGCTCATTCCAACAGGTGCCCTCCTCAATGTCCATCACCCACTCTCCCCCACCCCCCATCAACCCTCAGTTTGTTCTCAGTATTTAAGAGTCTCTTATGGTTTGCCTCCCTCCCTCTCTGTAACTTTTTTCCCCCTTCCCCTCCCCCATGGTCTTCTATTAAGTTTCTCAGGATCCACATAGGAGTGAAAACATGTGGTATGTGTCTTTCTCTGCCTGACTTATTTCACCTAGCATAATACCCTCCAGTTCCATCCACGTTGCTACAAATTGCCAGATTCATTCTTTCTCATTGCCAAGTACTATTCCATTGTATATATAAACCACATCTTCTTTATCCATTCATCATGACAGTACTTTGAAAGCTCATTCTAAATACCATATAAAATAAATTCTTGTTAGTCAGATGAAGGAGGGACTGGAGGCATCAAAGCTGACTACAAAGTTAGAACAGTAATCTGCAGGTAGGGTGATGCATTGCTTATTTAGGATAAGTGATTTGGCCTTTCTCTAGCCTTATTTCCCAACACTTTTTGCTACATAATTTGTACCCTAGCCACATCAACCATGGAAGGTGGCTTACCATTCTGGTTCATACTGGACTTCCTACCTCTATGTCTTGTCTTTCTCTTCTTATCTATCATGCCATCCTTTTCATCTTTCAAGACTCATTGAGGGTTTTGTTTGTCTTACAGATGTTTCCTTGATATTTCATAGCCTGAACTAACAGCTCTCTCATTGTGGCCTCCACTATACATTGTACTACACAATAATAACACATCATATTAAGAGGCATTTGTTGGTTTATTTATTTGTATTTCCAGTGGTGCTACCCTCTGAGCACCTTTGACTATCTGACACACAGTATGGGGCTTAATAAACGTTTTTCTTTTCTTTTTTTCTTTTTGTATTAACTAGACCATTAGGGATAGTAATATAAGAAAGTTGAAACAAGTGGCATCTTAAAGGAAAAAAAATAAGACATTATGACTGATTGAATTTGAAGAACAAAGACTATGGAAGAATCAGAGGTGACACTCAGGTTTCAGATGTACAACTAGGAGAACATTATTGTACAAAGAAACTCAGGAAAATGATAAGGATTTTGGACATAGTGGAAGAATTTTGGAAGGCTTAGATGTGAATATGTTAAATTGAGAAAATGGCAAAACATCCAAATAGAAATATCTGGAATTATTTGTATATATAAAGCTAACATTGAGTTCATAGAACAAAAGTCAGCCTTTAGTGGTGGTGCTTACATCAGAGTGATGATATTTGGTGACCTCCCTGTTAAAAAATCTTTTCAGAGGAGTACTGTACAGAGAGAGGAGACCCATCTTTAGGAACCAAGAGAAGGAAAGAAGTTATAGATGGAAACTTAAATGGGTCAATATTAATAAGACTAGCAATGGTGATGTCACAGAAGCCAGTAGCGGTTGCCTGCCAGTCAGCAGCAAATAATGTCCTGCAGCCATCTCAAATATACCATGTGCAAATCTAAGTTAAATTCCCCCTACTTTCCCTGTATTTATTAATGACACCATCATCCACTCAGTCATCCAAGGACATTTTGAAATCATTCACAATTCTTCCCCTAATCCTGATATTCTTTCAGCAAATTCTATGAACCTGTCCTTGAAACATGATTCTCTTCCTCCTTCTGTCCAACCCCCCACACTAAGTTATGTGATACAATTGCTTTTTAACTGCTTGCCTCCAGTGTCAACTCCCCGAGATCCATTCTTCCCACTGCCAGAATTATTGTTCTAAAAGACAAATCAAACCACAGATTTGCGCTACTGAGAACCCCTTAATAATTCTCCATTTCCTACAAGATGTACCTTTGCCTTCCGTGACATGGATGCTGACTACCTCTACACTTCTCTTCTGATTTGATTTTTTTTTTTACCACAAACAGTTCCCATGTTCCATACTTGGGAAATTATACACAGGTATTTCAAAAACAACATGCCTGAAAGGGAGTTTATCATTTTCTCAAGCTCAAATCCACTCTTCTGCCAGGATTTTCTGTCTCAGAAATGTCATCACAACAAGGCAGAAAACTGATAGTCACATTTGATTTTCTCTTTTCCTGATTCTCATATCCTAAATCCACTTAATTCTCTTCATCCCCAATATTATCACCCCAGACCCCGCTACCAGTCATCTCTCATGTGGAAGAATCTCTTAAAGTTCTCTTAAAGACTCTTGTTCCACTCACCCCTTTCTAATCCATTCTCAAGATCACAGACAGTTGTCTTTCTAAACAAATCTGATTGGAGTTAGAGTTAGAGAGAAGGTTAGAGTTAACATTTGGGTCCGGGCTTAATACTCTTCAGTGACTTCTCATTGCTGCTAGGATAAATTCCTTAATATGCCTTTTAAGGCCTTCCCTGATTGTCCTTTGGGTAACCTGGAACATACCGCTATGGACTCAACCTCTACTCACCCATCTCCCTTCCTTTAGCTAAATGCCACTCATTTATTATGGACTGAATGTTTGTGTCCCCACCACATTATAATGTTGAAGCCCTAACCCCCAACGTATTTGGATATGAGGCTTTTGAGAGGTTATTAGATTTAGATGAGGTGATGAGGGGGAGACCCCCCATGAAGGGGTTAGTATCCTATTATGTAGAGGAAGAGAAACCAGAGCCCTTGCTCCCTGTCTTCCATGTAAAGATAAAACAAGAAGGCAATCATTTACAAGACAAAAAGAGGGTTCTTACCAGGAACCAAATCTGTAGGTACCTTGACCTTGGATTTCCCAGCTTCCAGAAGAGTGAGAAATAAATGTCTGTTGTTTTAGCCACTCAGCCTATTGTATTTTATTATGGCAGCCCAAGCTAAGACATCATGCTCATTCTGAGTTTTACATTCCCCCAGATCCTTCCCTATATCCCATGGCTAGATCAGGGTCCCTGCCATGTACTCCAGTAGCACCCTACATATTTCCTGTCAGATGATTCATCTCAGTTTACTGTGCACACTTGTTTAGTGCCTGTCTTCTCTGCTAGACCATAAGATCATGAGAGCAGGAACCCTCCAGCCTTAGATTATTAGTGTCTGTCACAGTGCCTGAGATATAGTTGGCATAAAGTAAGTATTTGATAAATAAATGAAAAAATAACTTGATTGCACCATGCTGCTATGCTTTTACATATTCTTGTTTATTTCCTGCAGTGCCAACCTCACAAAACCCTACCCATCAATAATCATCTTCTCCTCTTGGGGATCCACCTTAATATTCTCAGGCAAAGTTAGATACCTCATTTGTTTTCCTACAGAAAGACCTCTATCATATTGTATTGTGTCTCTCTCACACATCCTCACTAAATTATGAGCAACTTGAAGGCAATTATCATCTTAAGCATCCGTTTCTCTTCAGAGCCTATGATTCAGTACATGTTTGCTGAATAAGTGGATAAATGATTCGCTTGAGAAAGAGGTAGGTTAAGTAATATTTCTTCCAATATGGAGGGATGGAGCTATCCTAACTATTCAGTGATTCCAGTTCTTCATTACTGTATTTGAAAGGCATTATAAACATAAAAGAAACAATAGTCTATTGTTTAAGGTATAGAAAATAATAATCATATCTTCCTTATCTCATTTTACATCAGGAAAATATCTTCAGTTAATTGTGAGACTATTCCACCAATTCCTTATTGTTCACTACATTTTTTAGCCCATTCTTTATTTTTAAAAACAACTGAAGTAGTGGAAATTCCTTAATGTTCTTTGAGAAATCCATATAAAGCTTTAAAGGCCACATGATTGTAAGTTGTGTTATAAGTTTCCACTATTCTTTCTTAAACAATTATTTTTCTATTTGTAATTCTTTTAATTATCATTGTCATTCTCTGACTTCACTTTCTACAAATCTTTTGGAGATGAAGTCTATAGGAGACTTGAGTTCCAAAGAACGGTGAACCGTACTATTTCAGACCTTTCCCATTGTATGATCACAAGACGTTGATGGAACCAATTTATGTCTCTGGAATATCTCCATTGTGCTTTACATGAAGTGTGGTAACCAGGATTGTAAAAATAGAGCAAATGGTCTCTTCAATCCCTTTTTGCTCCCCACTCGTGACATGGGCTTTCATATCTGCTGAAGCTTTATCTGGAAAGTTTCCTCGGCTTGAAGAACATTTTGTATTGTTTGAGACAATAATAGATGGTTCACATTGTTTTGCCATATTTTTTACTAGTCTTTTTTTCTCACAATAATGTGAGCTTCCTTTAAAAAAAACTGCTTGAGGGGCACCTGGATGACTCAGTCAGTTAAGTGTCTCAGGTCATGAACTCAGGGTCTGTGAATTCAAGCCCTGCTTTGGACTGGACAGTGCAGAGCCAACTTGGGATTCTCTCTTTCCCTCTCTCTGCCCTTCTTCTGTTTGCTCTCTCTCTAAACACATAACCTTAAAATTAAGAACTACTTGAGGCAAATTTGCATAAAATAAAATTAACCACCTTAAACTGTAAACCCAGTGGCACTTAGTAGATCCACAGTGTTGTGAAACCATACGACTATATAGTTCCAGAACATTCTCATCATCATCAAAAGAGACCCATACCCTTTAAGTAGTCATTCTCTGTTGCCCTTTTCCCCTAGCCCTTTGGCCACCACTAATATGCCTCTGTGGATTTCTCTGTTCTGAATATTTCAAATAAATGAAATCATATATCATGTGACCTTTTTGAGTCTGGCTTCCTTCACTTGGCATAATATTTTTGAGGTTCATCCATGTTGAAGCATATATCAGTACATTATTCCTTTCTACAGATGAATAAAATTCCATTGTATGGATATACCACATTTTGTTTATCCATTCACCCATTAATGGACATTTGGGTTGTTTCCACTTCTTGGCTAATGTGACTAGAGTGCCTATAAACATGTCAGTTTCTGAAGGACTGTAATTATTTATTTTGATATTCTCAGTGCCTAAATAATCGGTTAATCAAAGTCTGTTGAGTATAATGATATAATGTAATAATACAATATAAAGTTAATATTTTTAATGAATATTCAAAGACAAGCTCATACATACATACACACACACACACACACACACACAAATCCTGCTTCTACTCCTATCTTCCATATCTCTAGTAATGATACCAATGTCCACTTAATAACCCAAGGCAGAAACTTCTCCATTTTCCACATTTAATTATCAAGTCTTAACAATTTTAAGTCTCAAATAGCTCTCAGATCTGCCTCTTCTATCTTAACTACTTCAGCCTTAGATTAGGCCTTCATCATCCCTGCACTATTACCACGCCTTTCTCAATGACTTCCCAAATTCCTGGTTCTTTCTACTGCTGCTTGGTAGGGCACAAATCAGATGGTATCATTTTCCTGCTGAAAACCTTCCATGTTTCTCTATAAACTGTGTATTAAAGGACTTAATATGGCACAAGGTGCCCTATATAGTTTTTCTTTAACTTAAAAATGGCCTTGTTTTTCCACTCCTCTTTAATTATACCCTAACTTTTAACTCTGCATATGTATTTCCCCTCCCCAAATACTTCCCCTTCTCTTTCATGTCTACATTCACTCAACAAATGTTAAATCAGTATCAACTCTGCCTGTTGACACAGGACTGAGTAAGACAGGTTAGGCAATATTGACATCTGAGGTGGATAATTATGTGTTATGGAGTCTGTCCTGTGTATTGGATTATACTTAGCAGCACCTCTGGCTTCTATCCACTAGACGCCAGTAGCACACCACCCCCCTCCGCCTGTGACAGTAAAAAATGTCTCCAGATATTGCCAAATGTCTCCCAGGGCCCAAATCGCCCTGGGTTGAGAACCATTATTCTAGAGGGAAATTGTTATAACATTAATTATTTTTTAAGTACAAATTACAATAAATTTCATCTGCCTCCATGCATGTTGGACCGCCTCCCTACAAAAGGTTTTCCAAAAAAAAAAAAAAAAAAAGGTTTTCCTTTCCCTTTTGCTTGATAAATTTCTCTAAGAATCAGTTTCAGCGTTTCCTTCCCCTGGTCACCTTCCCCAGCAGAATCAGTTACTTCTTTGATCCTCCTGTGGACTCCCTTAGATCTTGTTAATACACTGTTCACTAAACAAATGCAAAATATCTCTGTTTTAATGAGCTAATGTGTTATTTTCTCCAGTTATGTAAGGTAATCTCTCCCTGTGAGTAAATTGCCCCTACTTCAGATTTTAGTAAGCAAGGGATTTGAGTATATGCAGATTTAGTTTTGTATACTTTTTCCCAACCACAAAATTTTAGTTCCAGTATATAGGGATTATAAGTCACTCCTGTTGAGGATAATTGGGGGAAAAGAGGAAATTGGGTGTCGGGAATAAAAAAGTAAAGTAAAGCAGATGGCATGGCAGTAACAGAGGTTTTTGCCTTGAGGCTTTCGGAAATAAGGGAATCTGAGGAGACATAAACCAGGACCTTAAAATGGCACTCCCGCAGCTGCAAGGAAGCAGGAAAGTGATATTTGTGTAAGAGGGGCCTGATGGCATGCGCTTTGGGGAGTTATCTCTGGGACTGAGGATGCAGGAGTCAACAATTCCAAATCATGAAATCAGAAAGGCATTACGCATTTGGATGGAGAACCAGATACAGGGGGGGAAATCCTTTCATATGCATATTATCTTCAGCAAAGCAAAGCAAATTTATGGGCATTTCATTGAAATGGCAGGGGAGGAAGACCCTGAGAAATTTCTTTTGAGCAAAAGATGGTAAATGGAAACCAATTGTACCATAACCATTATTAGTAATTTAAGACGTGAAAAATGTTACTGATACTCTCCTTATTTAGCATGTTGTCTTAATGGTTCTGTTTTAGAGAGATGATACAGAGGTTTATAAGGGTTTGCATCTAGTCTGTCCATAACCTTATTTTTCCCCTTACATCCTAAGTACTTCAAACTGAAATATATCCTTATCCTCACTTTTAGGGAGAATCTATTGTATTTGTGACATCGTCTGAGATTGGAATCTATACCTTATCCCTCTGTCTATCCCCACATCTGCACCTGGCACATAATTGGAACTCCAACATTGTTTGTCAAGCACACAGTCCAAAACAAGATGTTGCTAGAGGAACTGGCAAAACCCATTCTTTTCTCTCAGATGGAGATTCTGAGAGAAAAGTGGAGATTGGGAGCAGGCACAACAGAAATGGACTCAGCTGCAGGCAATAGCTGGAAGTCAGAAGCAGGGAAAGCACGGAGATGACTAGCATGTGTTGGGCCAAGCCAGGACTGCTATCAGTGAGGTCCTGCAAGAAGAAATGCAGGTGTTGCAACAGGTGCTGGAAGATAGAGCCCTGGGGAAGCACTATTGCAGACCCAGTCAGACAGGTCTACAACAGTAACAGACATGAACATAGAGTCATAGTGCTGAAGTTAAGGGCAGGACTCCAGTGTTCAGGATGTCAGGAAAAGGGGGTAAAGGGACGGTTGCCAAGAGCATGTCTCACACCCAGTTTCCAACATTTTACTTGCATAAACAGTAGCAGATTCGTTGAGTGAATGAATGAATGAATGAATGGGGTGAATAAATCCAGTCATAGAGGAAATAAACATATTATCAAAAGAGGAACTTGAGTGCAAGAAGAGATGGAAAATATAAGAATGAGCATACAATTTACACTGGGCTTTAGATATATGAAGCCCAGACAAAAGAACAATGCTATAGAGTCAAATCCAATGAGTGACAGAAAATGCTAAAACTGGAGCTTCCTAATTTCATCTTATACAAGGACAGGGCAGATTTCCAGAGTCTGGGCAGAACTGGGTCTGAAGGTGTACATCAGTGGCCACAGTTGTAAAATCAGGACCTGTCAGGAAGCCGAGCAGGAACTCACAGGCAGAAACAATGACTTCTGCGATTGTTTTAGTCTAGCATCTTGCACATTCTGAAGTTCTGAACAGGAAGATTTATTTGCTCACTTACTCTCTTGGGTGCTTCAGAAGGCAAGTCCATTTTTTAAGGCTCTCGAGTACCATTCCAATTCAAGTATCAAACGTGACATGGGAACCACAGGGAATAGAAGCGTATGTCTGTGATGTCGATATATACATAAAATGTTTCAAAACATCATCTGGGCCTTTGGGGGGCACTGTCCAGAATGAGTCATGGATTTGCAGTAAACCATGAATCTTTCCTGCCTCACCTGAACTAATTACCCAGGGAATTAGACCCAGGACCACAGAGTGGTGAATTCCAAGGTACCGTAGCAGGGGGAAGTTAATTGGTCCACAGAGGGACTCCCTAGACTTTATTAGCACCAAGTTCTAACCATTAGGCTGACCATACTCAGATTTCTTAAAGAGTTCATATATATCCTTCAACACACATTTTTCTACTATAAATGCTATTTATCCAAATAACCTTAAGTAGAGTTTGGATCAGCAAAACAGGATTGAAACGGTCTTCCTTTGATGTTGCATATTCTGTAAATAAGAAATAACCAATAGCCTTCCAAAATGTTTAGCTACCCATCCCCTTGAACCAAGAAAAATTAAGAAAAGAAACAGTAAGTCAACAGATATATTAGAAAGAGAGCAAAAATAGATGTGAAGGGGACTTTCTGGAGTGAAAGAGCATAGAAAAAAGGAGTTAACATTTTCTTAACTGGACTCTCCCACTTTTCCATCTTGACATGTTCACATCTATTCTCTTTGATGTGAATTAGATGAATTAGATCTAATTCAAGTTTAACCATGACGGTCACATTCCTCAGTACTAAATCACCTGGAGAGCTGTTAAAACACAGACAACTGCTAACCCATGTCCAGAGTTCCTGATTTGCCAGGTCTGGGATGGGGAATGTGATTTGTGTCTCTAACAAATTCTAAGCTGATGCTAATATTACTGGTCCAGAACCATACTTTGAGAACCACTGACCTGGAGAAAAACTTTAATTTTGTGAAGCCTCAGTTTAATCCTTTGTAAAATAATAACCAATTTCCAGATTGTTGTAAATACTGCAAAATATTCTAGGCAAGTGCTAGTTGTTATTTTAATTTAAAGGAAAAAGCAAGAGACCGGGAATCAGGAAACCCCCTGGTCACAGATCTACCAGAAGGAAGCTAATCATATAACCTCAGTAGGCATGTTTTCTCATTTATAAAATGTATTAATTCATGCAACTAAAACATATTGAATGCCTGATGTATACCTGACATTTGCCAGGTATTAAAAGTATGGTAGAAAACAAAGCCTGATTCCACACATTTAGAATTATGATTATGTTTTGGATGATCCCTCAGTTGTCTTCCAGCTCTAAAATTTTGTGACTTTATAATAGTAAAATTGGCTTTTTCCTAATCTTCAATCACTTTGTTCTTCAATAATTGGACTTGAAATGTTTATGAGATACCAAGGAAAAGTTAGGTGCTACTATTGGGTGAGTAGGCTAAAACACATTCACGTATTATTCAAGTAATTTCATGTATTGACTGTCAGTCTTACCTATCAATAAAAAGAAAAGCTTAAGTGTGTGGACTAAGTGGTAAAACCAACAATGAAGACAATAACCAGAACTGACATCTAAGACCCATATTCGCCAATGATGTCATGCCAACTCTATCTTTGTTTATTGAGTAAATATTTGTTGAGCATCTATTATTTAGCAAGCACTATGCTACAATAAAGGGTTGGAAGTGTGAATAAAATAGGCATTGTCTCTGCTATTAATGACCTCACATCCAAGTGAGGTCAGTCAATGAAAAGTTAATTCCTTTCATTAATTAATCAATTGTCATTGTGAGAGCCACTAGATATTAGATCTACAAGGCATTAGAAAAAATACAAGGAAAGATGCTCTACATCACTAATCATCAGAAAAGTGCAAATCAAAACTACAGTGAGATATCACCTCACACCTGTCTGAATGGCTAATATAAAAAACACAAGAAACAATAGGTGTTGGTGAGGATGTAGAGAAAAAGGAACCCTTATGCACTATTGGTGAGAATGCAAACTGGTGCAGCCACTGTGAAAAACAGTATGGAGGCTCCTCAAAAAATTAAAAATAGAATTACCATATGATCCACTACTGGATATTTACCCAAAGAATACAAAAGCATAATTCATAAAGATATATGCACTCCTACATTTACTGAAGCACTATTTATAATAGCTAAATTATGAAGCAGCCCAAGAGCTCATCGATAGATGGACAGATAAGATGTGGTATGTACACACACACACACACACACACACTGGAATATTACTCAGCTATAAAAAAAAAAAGGAAATCTGGCCATTTGCAACAACATGGATGAATCTAGAGAGTACAATGCTAAATGAAATAAGCCAGGCAGAGAAAGACAAATACCATATGATTTCACTCATAAGTGGAATTTAAGAAGCAAAACACAAGAACAAAGAGAAAAAAAGATAAAAAACAAACAAACAAACAAAAACCACAGACTCTTAACTATAGAGAATAAACTGATGATTACCAGAGGGGAGGTGAATGGAGTGAGGGAAGAAGAGGAGATGGGTAAACTAGGTGAAGGGGATTAAGAGTCCTTCATTTTGACCAGCACTGAGTAATGTATAGAAGTGTTGAATCACTGTATTATACACCTGAAACTAATAGAACACTGTATGTTAACTACGCTAGAATATTTTTTTAAAAAGAAAAGAAAATGTACAGAGACTTGACTCATTCTAGGATATCCAGGAAGCCTTAGACAAGTCACTTCACTTCTCTAATCCTCAGGTTTTTTACTTGTAAAATCAGGAATAATAGAATATACCCTACTGAGATTTAGATAATGATTATTGGAGGTTTGAGATAATTTATGTCAAATTCCTAGCATAGTACTTAGCACACAATATAATAGGTAGTTATGATGGCTCATTAACTAACTGCAAGATTATCCATGCAAATAGAGAATTTCAAAGGTCAAGATCAAATTTTAAATTCTAAAGAATTCGTCAGTAATACCATTAACCTAATTCACTAGTTATTTTTAAAAGATGAAATATAAATTACATAAATTCTAAATATGGTATCATGTATAAGTAAGTCTTTATAACTCTTTTTCTATATGCAATGTAGGAACCAAAGAGAATGTATCTTGATTCAACTTAATGGGTGAATCGATCAATTACCAACACCCGGAATCTTTCTTGCAACTAAAGTAAAAGTCTCCTCATTTTGTCCAGCTACTTGAAAAGAATTGGAAAATATGAGCCTGGAAACCAAGTCAACCAAAGTTCTAATAAGCCAGAGTGGACTTTTGGAATGCATCAGCATTCTGGTGCTTTTCAATCTAAGGATGAATTTGGAACTAGCTGAAGAAATGTAATCAGCATCTTCTCAAAGAAAGAGGTGGACTTAATTGAAAGCTGAGATTTGTATGCCCTAATAGAGTCTCTGGAATTATCACCCTTAGAACAGACAATAACAAGATACCACAAAACAAACCTGTCCATACAACCTGTACACAAGGACACTCAGAGTCATGCAGAAGTAAAGAAATGAGTATCTACTTCATATTTCTAAACTTGAAAAATGGGGTACTGAGTCCCAGATTAATTCCCCAGATTAAATTAGGATTCATAAACTGAGATAAATTGACTCTGTCTACACATTTTATCAACGTTTATTTATTTTTGGGACAGAGAGAGACAGAGCATGAACCGGGGAGGGGCAGAGAGAGAGGGAGACACAGAATCGGAAACAGGCTCCAGGCTCTGAGCCATCAGCCCAGAGCCTGACGCGGGGCTCGAACTCACGGAGTGCGAGATCGTGACCTGGCTGAAGTCGGACGCTTAACCAACTGTGCCACCCAGGCGCCCCTGTCTACACATTTTAAAGAGAACTCCCCAAAAAAAGAATGCTCATTCACTATGAAGGTAAAAAAAATCTATAAGCACTTAATGCAAAATGCAAATGAGGAGGGGTATAATGTAGGAAATCTAAAGGAGGAGAAGAGCATTTCAGTGGAAGTCTTTAAAGTGGGGTTTAAGTTAAAACATCTGTTAAGATTAAACATTCAGATGGTCTTATTCTAACATACATAATTCTCTTCCATATGAATCTTAACATCATCCTTAAACTATACTCCAACTCTCTCCCAATTCATATTATACTCCCTATATATCTTAAATTCTACCCTAGATGTGTTTCTCACCTCATTCTTCCACCTTCTCATAGCTGGATTCCATTCCATTGAAACCACCTCACCAAGATCACCGGTGACCTCCAAGTTGCTAATCTATGTAATCTTTTTAGCTTTTACTTGACCTCTCAGTAACATATGAAACTTCAACACCCAAAAATCTATACTCTTCTCTCCCAAGCAACCTGTTTCCTTGCCTTCTGTGATGGAGACACTGTGGTTTTCCTCCATCATTTATGTGACTGTTCCTTCTCAGTCACCTTTATCCATTTTCCCCTTCTGTCCATTGCTCACAGGCTGGACCTCTTCAGGGTTTTGTTCTGGCTTTTACTATTGTCCACTTCCACACACACATACAACCTGGGGGATTTCACCCACTCCCATGACATTAGTAATCTAATGTCTTTGACTCCTTTGTCCATAAACCCTGGCCAAGTATAAGTTTTGGACTCCAGGCCTATCCACCTAATCATCTATGAAAACTATCCATTTGGGTAGTCCATAATCACCCAACACTGACATGCCCAGATTTGGCCTCTGTAGCCTCCCCTCCTTCACCTCAAGTCTTCCCCTCAAATGTTTCCCAGCTCGATGGACTATGCCTCCAGGCAGTCAGTTGCTGAGGCCAGACACCTGGCAATGCTCCCCCCTCCAAGCATCAGACTACTTCCAACTCTAACGGCACCTTGGTACTAACCACCATTTTCTGGCAGAATTACTGTTGAAGCCTCCTTACTAGCTCCTCTGTCTCCACTGGTTCCCCCCTAATCATTTTCTCTGCAATGCAGCCGGAACCATCTTTTTAGAAGCACTCTCTCATTACATAATTTCTCTGTTTAAAAATCATCCAAACACTCCCCATGGCACAGTTTAAAAAACATAAACACCAGAATACAGCTTAAAGGTGCTTTTTTGATCTGGTTCCTGCCAAATCCACCAATCTCATCTCTAGCTCTGTCCTCTGTCCTCCCCTCTGCCCATCCCCACTCCACAATTCAACCATGCTGAAATGCTTCCATTGCTCAGAACTGCCACATTGTCTTTTTTTTTCTTTAAGTTTATATATGTATTTTGAGAGAGAAAGAGAGAGAAAACACAAGCAGGAAAGGGTCAGAGAAAGAGAGAGAGAGAGAGAGAGAGAGAGAGAGAGAGAGACATGAAGTTTGAACTCATGAACTATGAGAAAATGACCTGAGCTGAGATCAAGAGTTGAAAACTTAACTGACTGAGCCACCCAGGTGCCCCAGAACTGCCACATATTCTAATGCGTCTGTGCCCAATCTCTCCCCCATCTCTTATAAATCCTATTCATATTTAGGGCTTGAGCTAGTTGCATCTTCCAGGAAGCCCTCCTTGATTCCACCTACCTAAGTTTAGATTAGGTGTCCATCTTAAAACCTCCCCCCCACCAAAAGCATCGTGTCCTCCCCCAGGGTAGTATTCCCCACACTCTTCTCTGTCCTTCAGCAGACCATCAGCTGCCTGAGGGCAATGAGCATGTCATTCTGTTTCAAGCCACCAACTAGTACAGTGCCTGGCACAACACTAAATGTTACTTGAATGAATACACATCTGGTCTCATTTAAATAATCAGTGGGAGCTGAATAATGCAACTGATATGATGTAGGGCAGGAATCTCCATGCCTTCCCAAACATATCACGGAAAGAAGTCAGCAATCAAACCTTGTCAGCTACCACCTTAATTATCAGCTAATACCTTCTTACAACTGTTTGACAACCAACTCAACTCAAACTCAAACTAGAATGTGATAGGGTAATATTGGGGCTTTCCACAGAGCAGATCCTCAACAAATGTTTGAAAGGAGACATCAGTCAGATGCTTACTTTGATCAAAGAGAGGAATACAAATGTAAGACAATGTGGCTTCATAAGCCTGTTCACGTCCCTGTATCAGGCTGACTCTCACATCATACTTTAAGGTGTGACCCGGTTCGAAATCTGTGGAGGGTACAGAGCTGAAGAGGCCATCTGTTTGCGACAGAGAATACTTTAGGAATGGGAACCCAGGTGTTAACTGTCAAGCAGAGACTGATCTCTGCCTTCCTTGTTCCACCCCTCCATCCCTTGGCTCTCAACGTCTCCCTCATCCACTCCCTCCCTCCTCTCTCTTCAGGCTCAGTCCCCAACCCACCATCATCAGGTGCCAGGCCCCCCTACACTCACACACCACGGCAGCTATCACCAGGACACTCGTTTAGGCTTCGGGTCAGCTCTCCTCCCAGCCCCACCCCTATCCACACCAAAAGTTTGTCTCTGTTTGAGGTACAAAATATTTAACAGAGATCTAAATGTAAACACTATGTTCCCCATTGAGCAATGAGTAAGAAAGAGTAAAAAAAAAAAATGTATAAAAATGGCTGGGACTGGAATCAGTCTCCCGCTTATAAAAGAAAAATTCCCCTTCAGTTTTCACCATTTTCATTGTTCCATCTACTTCCAGGGCCTCCCACCAAATGCTGACGACTGACTGCCGGCTTCAACCCCTGCCACATCAGCAGGGAAGGAGCCGGGCAGCATTTGCTATTTGCATCAGTTTCTAGGAATGTGTTTCAAGTTATCAGTTTACTCTGCAGAGATGTTTTTCTTTTCAGTTTATAAACGTGTGACTGAAATTATATTTCTCTAGTTCTTCAAAACTAGCTGAGCATTTTTTTTGCTAAAAGAGAAATTATGGTGGCACTTCCAAAAAAGGTTTTCCGATTTGAACTATTCGATTTGACTGTGGGAGTCCTCCTTGTAAACACCCTCCTAAAACTGACCAGACACCCTTTCAAATTCCTTCACTCCAAGTTACTTCAAAAATTCAAAGTTATCTTCCCAGTCAATGCCTTTAATTAGAATAAAAGAAAGGGTCTATTACAGCTTTGGTTGTTCTCTTGTATTTCCATTAACCTGTTGGTTTTTAAGTTTCCAGGCTGCAACCAGTTTAAGAACATTCAATTCCTTTTGTTTATAGAGGTTGCTGATGGAGTTAACTTAGGAGGAATTCTTCCGTAAAGCACAGCCAAAAAAAAAAAAAAAAAAAAAAAAAAGAGAGAGACGAGTTAGGGGAAAGAAGGGGGCAGGGGGGCGGGGTGTGGAGAGAAAGGAATTGCTGCCCACTCACTTCTGTTTGGCGCCAATGAAATTGACCTAAAGATGGCTCTTTCCAGTTGACTTCTGGGAGCCCAAGACACTCTGAGTGGCACCAGACGGCCTCATGGGGGTGCGGGGCAAGCACAGTACAGTCCCAGACCTATGGCCTTTCCTCTGGGCCCGCAATGACATCTCAGGAGGGTTGGGAAAAGGGCCATCCACTGAAGCTGACTGCACCCAATCAGTATTCCACAATCTCAGACTTCTCAATGAGGCCTTTCACCCTCCTTGCTTCAGGGTCAAGGTTGCAACTCCTCCTCCCACTGCTGGAGAGCAGAGAGTGAGTGGGATGGGGCCAAAAGGGGAGAAGGAGGTTGGGTGTTGAGGAGAGAGTTAATATCCACATTGATGAGAGCGCAACTTGGAATGTTACCAGAAAAGACTGCCCTATCCCGAAGTCAAATTGGAAGCCTCTCTAGATGGGCTAGGCATTTTCCCCAAGGTGTGGAGGGGAGGGGAGGAAGGCACGAAGGTGCTTAGGCATTGCCTGTAAGTAGGGTCAGTGAACGCCCATCAGGGTCCAGAGGCATTGGTGGACTCAGTGGAGAGTTATCCGAGTCCAGGCTCCCCCTGGAGCTGGTAAATCTGGACAAGATGTCTGTGGAGAAGAGGAGGTGGAGAATGGAAACCTGAAGCGGAGGGGACAAATTCTCCACTCACTGCAACCTCAGAAACGAGAGACCCCATAAGACAGTCATCCAGGTCGTCCATTGCAGTCATTTTGCAGGGCCAGATGATCTCTGAAGCCTCAGCCGAGAATCGGCCTCAGCAGAGGGAAGCGAGGAGGTCGAAGGATTTCCCCAATAGCCTTCTAGTCTAGCGTGCGCAGAGCACATCCTCCCCCATCACTCGTTGCCACGCTGCCCCTAGCGTGCTCCCCCCACCTTCCGGACACCAGGCGTCCTGGGACTCCAACCCAACCCTGCACAGACAGAAACCCCTTCTCACCCTATCCCGGGGCCAGAAGAGAGAGAGAGCGTTACTGATGAAAAAGCGGGCGCACACACGCCCCAAAACTGGAGAGGGGGTTGCGGGAGGGAGCAGGAGGAGGGGGCGGGGGCGGGGGCGGGCGGCCTCCGCCTGCGCCACGCTGTCGAATCCCCACTCCCTCCCCCCTAACTTCCTCCGCGCCCGACCGGCCCCCTCCACCCTGCGGGTGGCCCTCAGGGCACAAGGTGAAGCAGGGCTGGACAGCTCCTACTTTGATCTCCGGGCTCCGGTCCCCTCTACAGCTGCCCGGTGCCCGGAGATCAGCAAATGTGCCCACGTCGGTTTCTGCAGAACGCTCCGACGTGTCCAAAAGTGTTTCCAAACTTGGAAAGGGCGGGGAAGGGAGGGGGGATGGGGAAGGCGGAGGTATGCAGACAGCGAGTCAGAGTTTCCCCCTTGAAAGCCTCAAAAGTGTCCACGTCCTCAAAAAGAATGGAACCAATTTAAGAAGCCAGCCCAGTGGCCACGTCCCTCCCCCCTTCGCTCCCTCCTCTGCGCCCCCGCAGTCTCCTCCCAGCTGTGGCTGCCCGGGCCCCCAGCCCCAGCCTTCCGATTGGTGGAGGCGCTTTTGGAGGCACCCTCGGGCCAGGGAAACTTTGGCCGTATAAATAGGGCAGATCCGGGCTTTATTATTTTAGCACCAAGGCGGCAGGAGGTTACAGCTAAGTTGGAGGTACTGGCCACGACTGCATGCCTGCGCCCGCCAGGTGATACCTCCTCCGGTGACCCAGGGGCTCTGCGACACAAGGAGTCTGCATGTCTAAGTGGTAGACATGCTCAGCTTTGTGGATACGCGGACTTTGTTGCTGCTTGCAGTAACTTCGTGCCTAGCAACATGCCAATGTAAGTGCCTTCGGCTTGCTTGGGGCAAACGGGGAAGAAAGGTTAGATGGGTGGGCACCCTGGTAGGAAGAAAGAAAACCTGGTACAGCTTGGAGGCAAGGCTCCCTGGCATGTGGAGAACCACCGGCATGGATGAAAACATGGAAATTATTTTAGAAAATGAAAACATAAAAGGCTCAACTCTCTCCAAAAGTTAGGGAACTTTTCTCTCAACTGAAAGTGAGTCTTAATTTGATCTGGGTCCTCTGATTAGTGAAGCTCAAAAAGCAGAAAGTCTTTTTCCTTAGGATGAGACATTAACAGGCCCCATAACTGCACTGATGCCCACCATGTAAAATCTGAGGCCTGCTTTAGAAAGCCCTTTAATTTCGTAATATAAAACTCACCCCACTATGTAAATCTGGACTTTGGGCTTTTCTCTTCCGGGCGGTTTAAGGCTTGCCTGGATGAGGATGATAACTATGAGGCGCCCTCTGGAGGGAGGACAAGGAAAGCACAGAGGACCAGGCATTATGCTAATGGCATCCCCATGAGAGACTCTATGGGTTTACATATAGAGGTGACCTGCGTTTCTGATTGAAGCCATTCCCAGTAGCTAGTCAGTGTATCCTGGGAAGGAAAATGGATGTTCCTTGGAATGGATACACTCTGAAGAGTAAGATTAGCTTCTCCACGTATTATCTGGTCATGGAAATGGTAACTTTATTTAATTAAAATATGTTCTACATTTTGTTGAGCCTGAGAGTTACCTCTTTAACGTGTCCTCAGTGATCATCAGACACTCTGACCATAGCAAGTTGAGAAATATCAACACTGAGCTGAAACTCAGGAGAACGCGTTTTTTCCAATGACTTTGCCACTAATTTACCACGTGACCTCAGGCAAGTCAAACTGAGCCTTCTCTAAAATGCAGAATGGAGATTAGATGGACTCCAAGGCCACCTTCCAGACATAGGTTTTATGACCAGACTTCTATGTCAAGATAGAATGGAGAAAAGCAATCTGTTTTTGTCTTGAAAATGGCTGTCTAGATAGCAGACAAAGATACTGACTTGATGGGGTATGAGGGGTGTCTGGCCACACCCAACACTCCAGAAAGTTTGCTCCACCCACATGCCACGGTGTCTACCATTGCATCATTGTTGGTTCATTTTTGTATGTGTGTTTTCTCCCTTTGTACACTTTTAGTATACACACTAAGGAATAATTGTATTGAAGAAATTCATATTACCAATTTTTTTTTATGAGATCTGAGGATGGGGGAAAGAGTTGGCTCCTAAAGAAATGATGAAAACAGACCTAGGAAAGTTTGAAGGTACAAAAGGCAACTCATCTCTGACCAACAGCCAACTACAGTCTGGAATAAAAGTTACCAAACACACATTTCTTCAAAATGGCTCAGTCTGAGTAATTAAAAGGCAAATTTCCAAAATCATAAGGACTTCTGTTAATCAAGTTTAGGCCTAATTATTCTTCCTACTGATGGATACAATGAAGTAAACATATCATTTTCCTAATTTAAAAGTAATTCTTATAAATTGCCCTTAAATGTCAGTGCTGGATGTGGTCCACCCTCCTGAATTGTGACTGTTGTAACAGATGTTCTCACTCCAAATGACACACTTCTTGGCCACCTAATTAAAGCAATTTTTAGGGGTGATTCATCTTGTTGCCAGCTTGGCCACCCTTACATCCTGTGTTAACCTATAATTTTTATACCATAGGAGAGGAATTCAGTCTTTAAGGACTTATAGCAATTATGGCAAAGGGGGGGATATTACTTTAGTATGTTTTTCCCATTATTTCTCAAGATCTTTAATCCACAGTTTTTCCATTTATACAGAGCAATTCCTTCCCAGGGACAAAAGTGATACATATTGGCAAAATGACCTTACCTAATTTAAGTGAACCAATTTAAAGCAAAATTTCAGATGTCCAAATGACTCCATTTTCATAGTGACTAATTTGCAAATAGACCTTTTGAAAAAGGACCTTAAGAATGGTATAAATTCAGTGAAATACTAAGTAAATTTTGTTTTAAAAAAAGTCCGTTTCGATAACATAGTTCCCTAAATTTTCCCTTTTTTAGATTTTTACATATCAAAAACTATCTAAACCATAAATTATTTCCTCATCAATGTACCCGTCTTACTCACATTCAGTGATTTACCTATGCAGTTTACTAACTTAATTACTACTCATTATAAATATCCTTCAGACACATTAATATTTAACAGCATTTATAAAATAGTAAATAATTAACAATTTAATTCGAAATATATTTACATATTAATATTGCAAACAAATCACACTGCTGACCCCTGCCATACTTTTGACTTGCATAATTTCCAAGGCATTAGAATATTCTTACTAAAAAAGAAAAAACACTTGATCCTTTAATTGGATTAGTCAATTTTATAGACTAATATACCTATTTGTTAAGCACTGCTATGGATCGATGAAATGATTCTAATAATTATGTCCCTCTTTTTCTCTTTTCTCTACAGCTTTAGAAGAGGTGAGTAAAATAATTTTTAGAATTTGTTTTATATATATATAAATATGTATATATATACACACACATACATATATATACATATATATATATACACACATATATATATACATATATATATATACACACACATATATATACACACACATACATATATATATACATATATATATGTATATATATATACACACACACACACACACACACACACACACACACACACATACTGAGATTACTGTGGTCACACTAATGTCTTCTCTGGGGAAGGAAGAGGAAGCTACATTGGTGTTGAATAACCTGGATTCCCAAGAAAATCATCAAGAGTTGTGGTAGTCAAACTTTTCTGGCTGCCTCGAAGGCATCCACCCCAATGTCCAAAATGGGCGGTGCTACTGAATAAGACCACCCTTATAAGAACACTCCTAAGAAACAGAATAAATAATCTAGTGGAAGTTTGGGTTTTAAGCATCCTCTACTACAAAGCAGGAGACTTCACAGAACTAAAGAATCTTTGTTATTCCCTTGGAATCATTTGCAAGACTATTACGAACAAATTCTTAGCTCGTGAATTGAATTTGAGGCATAATTACAGATAAGTATAAATTTTGGTTCTGAACATATTTTATTTAATTTATTGGTAAAATTTAAAATCAAACTTTGAAATATTTAAATAATGGTACGCACAGTGTATATACTCTGTAGATATATTTGTATACTACACAGAACTGGGAGCCATTTTTAAAAACACTAATGCAGTTTTCCCCCTAATAATTTCTTACTTATTCTTTTCTAGGCAACTGCAAGAAAGGTAAGAGTCTCATATTTTCCATAATATCTGAAATGATCAGAAAGAACTTCTAATTTAACTAAATTTATAGTAGACTACAGAAGGAAAATACTTTGTCAAGATTTTGCCCACATGAATATGCATTAGCTGAACCATAAAATAAAGTATCTTTGATGTTAAAGATAACCAAGCTTTATTATCTTCCAGAATTATCTCTAATTACACTGATATTATACAAACTGGTGATTTACATACTAAAGGAAAAAAAGACTTGTTTTAATTCTGGAGATGGAATGAGTATTATGTTAATTATAGGTAGTAAATGCAAGTTTATTTTAAAGGGCTTTGACTATATAAATATACTGTTAACGATGTAACAAAATGGTAATTTTATCCACAGAAATCATATTTCTAAAAATAGTAGTTATAATATTGGCGTAGTGACTGGAGACTATAGCCTGTAGTCTCTCAGTTTAAAAACATCCCATGTCATTATAATAATAAAAACAAAATACTTTTTCTATTGTATTATGCCACTTTTATAGCTACTTTCTAATAATATTGTGTTTAGATCAGTCTTACTGACTAATTATTGTCAAGAATGCTTGCTCGTTCACTGTTAATTGCTTAGACATTTATTATTGTGCTGTTTGTATCTTCCTTGTAGGGCCCAACTGGAGATAGAGGACCACGTGGAGAAAGGGTGTGTAATTTTTGAACTATTAAAAAGCTTTGAACCATATTTGAATAACTACATGTTAGAAACTACAGGAAACTTTCACAGTTTATAAGAACACTATATTTCTTATATCTGGTGGGGCATCCAGATATTTGCACCACCTTTTAAGCAGATAATGTCCTACAGAAAAGGTGAATGAGCATTATTGTATATATATCAATAATTTTTTTTAGATCAAGACTATCCTTTTAGAAAGCAAAACTATTATAAGCAGCCATATTCTTTGCATGGTCTGTCTTTCTTTGTTTTCAGTTGACCTGTCCAAGTCCTGTATAATGGAAATGTATCTACCTACCACCATACATCCTCTCTTTTCACATGTTTTGTTTGCTTTTCAAGTAAGATCTCTTACGTAGTCTGGTAATAGAAGTGAAACATCAGTCAACAACATGTTTCTGTGTAAATTCATAAATGTGCAACTTAGGCTTACGATTTATTCATGATATTCTTAGATCTCCCTGCTATACTTATTTGGCATGTATAACTACATGCTTTTGCATTATATAACACGTTTGCCAGTGTATAAATACCTACATCTTATATGTGTTGGGAAGTACAGACTAAAATGTATTCCACTCAAACAATGTGTTAGAAGTAGCAATATGTCGGTAAATTATCTTAACAATGTAAATAGTGTTAATGGTAAGAAATCTGCAGGATTTTCTATCCTGTGATAAAGTGACTTTATTAATTGTGATATCAATTAATCTACTGTTCATACATAATATATCAAAACAATTGAATAAGTTCATCAGTCTGAAACTGACAATCAGTATACATGGTACATCGCTGTGCACTCTTTTCTATATGAAGTTTATAGAATACTAAATTGTAGCTGTAATTTCCATCTTTATTTGAATACTGGAGCTCCATTATGAATTAATATTCAAATCCTGAGATAGCCCTCTTCCAGAGGAACTACTCTGTCTTGTGTCTTCTTTGTGTGCCAGTCAGTAAACCTCCTTCTAAGAAAGACCCATGTCATAAGTGAATTCCAATTAGTGACAAACAAATATGGTGTATTACATTTCCTTACCACTTGCACGTTGAAAGAGCTGAACAACTGATCTTACCACATGTGTTCTTAGGTCTTCTTTTATATGTATAGATTTCTAAGGGATCTGTCTAACCCTGACCTAATTCACTTTTTACAAAACAGGGTCCGCCAGGCCCACCAGGCAGAGATGGTGACGACGGTATCCCAGGCCCTCCTGGCCCACCTGGTCCTCCTGGCCCCCCTGGTCTTGGCGGGGTAAGGTGTCTTAAGCACTGCTAACTTTTAGCTAACTTTAGTTTTGTTATACCTCTATTGGAAGAAGGTCCATTGTGGAAGTTATTTTTTAGCAGTTAAGGGAGAGTCTACTATTTGAATATTGGTACATTTTATTTCATTTCTTTGGTTTGTTCATTCAAGATTTTGCTTTGCCTGTTCTCTTTGTGAGCCCTTGTCAATTACAGGACTGGTCTTTGTGTTCACTGAAGGTAGCTGCAGTCCTCACAACTATTATTTAATTTGGGGATTTAATATCTTTCATCAGTAGGGCACAAATAAGAGGTGTTGCATTATTAAAGAGTTTGATTAGATTGAATTATAAGTGAAATCCCTGATCTTCAGCAATTTCACAAACATCCTACTCTTTTTATTCTCCTTGGCTTGAAGTCTGCTGAACCAACATTCAAAGTAGTTTTAGGTTTAATTTGCTTGAAACTAATTTAAGAAAAGTACATTTCCCTTTTTCATTAATATCTTCCTTTAGCTTTATGTCTTTAACAATGGTATGAGTGCCAAATGGCCTCACTGCAGGAAGGAAAACATATTTGCTTAATTGGTTAGCACTATGAATCAGAGGCCTGATTCTAATACCCAACTGTATGCCAGTAAAATAAGACCTTTCTCCCCCAAAAGATCTTATTATGATTGCTTATCTACTGAGTGCATTAAAAAGCACCTTCTTTAATAGATCTACTACTATAAGAGAGATCTTTAACAGTAAAGTTATTACTGTGAACTATTTTTTAAAAGTTTAATCTTCCAAGGGGCATTTTAATTTAATTTTCCTCTAAACTTGAAAACTCGTTTTTGAAACTCAAGCATGAAAAAGGTCTCTTAGTCACTTTGGGTAGTTCTGGAGGAGCTGGCAAACAGGTGAAAATACAAAGGTGACCTCTTGTTCTCTGTGTAATTTATCAGGGATCCCCAGTGGCTTAAAGTGTAGAAGGCTCCCCTTTATCAGTGTAGAGGTTTTAGGGGGTGGGAACAGGGGAGGGGTGATGGACAGGGAGGGAAAGGGTTTGGAAAATAAGGTAGGGAAGCTTCCCACTTCAAACCAGGTGTGGACTAAATTTTTTTAAACTTGTATTTTTTTTCCTCACTTTTTAGGAACTTCATTCAATATGGAATTATAAACTAACAACTATATAAAAATATTGCTCCCTTTTAAACAATAATGTAAAAATATTCACAAGTAGAATGAGAAAGTGAACTATAGGGCCGGTATTTATAATGTATATAATTTTTTTTTTTCCTCTCTAGAACTTTGCGGCTCAGTATGACCCTGGAAAAGGAGTTGGCCTTGGCCCTGGACCAATGGTATGCTTATCTCTTTTTATCTTAACCAAAACAAAAAGAGTTTGTTTTTCATGTTAAAAATTTCACATTGCCATTTCCTTAGCTCCCAAGGTTAACACTTCATACTTAGATCAGATAAAAGCAGCAATTCCTTTTGTATTCAAATGTATAATAATCTGAGCCTAGATTCAGGGTTCACTTTTCTCTACAAACATGTTTCCAATGTGTAAATAATCTCTGGACATAGTAACCATAACTTAGATAAATCAATTTAATTCAAAAGAGTGATCATTCTGATTAATTTTTTTACATCCTTTGACCTTGCTCAGAATTTTAAGCAACCCGTAGAGGCACGGACCTATTAAGTTCTATAAACTTGCTGGAAAGGAGCAACAAGTTCTAGTCCATCCTGTTTGTTCTATAGCAAGAGAGTTTAAGCCCTTTCCCTTTAAGGCCATGGAAGTGGTTAATGGCAGAATTAGAATGTCTGATAATCAACGACGTCATGTCTCATGTATCTAGTACTTGAATGAAACATCAATTTATTCAACAATATTTATCAGATGCCTTCAATGAGCCCCAAACTGTATTATGCACTAGGGATGCAACAATGAATATGACAGAATCTCTCCCTCCCTCAAGGAGTTAACAATACAGGAAATGTTTCTTTTTATACCTTTCAATAAAAATACCCTTTTTAGTCTATTAACTATAAACCAATATAGAAGAGAATTTGAGTGCAATTTAGCATTCATATCACTCAGCACACATAGTTAGCAACATATCCATAATTTGAGTAACATCTAGAAAAGCGTCTATATGATTATGATGATGGTCTATCTCTAACAAGTGAACCTTCCAACAAGCATTAGTGAGATGTGTTAGCAAAAGGATGATATGAGCATGCAAAATATATACTAGTATGTATAAAATAAAGGAAAAAATTGCTGGAACTAAAAATATTAAGTTGATTAAACACTGCAGCTTAAAGTTAACATGGTCTTTAAAATATAAATTTTACCTGGACGATGCATTCGGTGCTCTATCTTCAAAAGAAGATGTTTGGCTGGACCTAATGGTCCGTAATAAGCTAATACACTATAAGGGCAAGATAATATTTTCTGTAAATTAAAACTCTCACTTGAGAAGTAATGTGCCTTTAATTGATGATTTCCAATTTCCTGCTTTGTCCTGGTAATTTAAAACATCCATATGTGAAATGAAGAAGTAGAGATTTTCTTTGGCTTTGTTTATATTGGATATTTGAAATTAGCCATTTTAGCTAATGCTGGACATTAGTCAGTTTTAAAGCAGTACCTATGTCTCAAGAAGAATCTAAAGGGGAAAAAAGTAAAACACTAATAAAAAAAAAGCCTGCATAAGCCGAGAAAATTAATATGGATTTCAGATTCCCCTGACTTTGGAACCTTCTCTGGGGGGCATAAAACAGTGTGTTTTACTTTTAAATATCAGTGAAATATAATTTAAGCTTTCATATCCACACAGTCACAGACATATGTAATCAACAGATATGTGGCTCACAAATAAGAAGATAGGCAGCAATAAAGTATTAAAATAATTTTCCATGTTGGAAATCAATAACTATAAAACCCCACAGGGTTCTTCTCTGAATTAATGAGTAATCATGGTCTGTCTCACAGCCCCCACAAAATAAACTACCTTTTATGTAAATGAAATTGTTGCAAATACGCAGAAAAATGAATAAATATAATTAAAAATTCATGGCGTCAAAAAAAAATTATTTTTAACGTATACCTAAACAATCATTTCGATTGAAAAGTGACAGTTTCTTTTAATGTAGAAGCAATTTCTAAAAGCAAACAATTCTTATAATTAAGATGATGTGCTTTTTAATAAAATCCGTATTATTTCACCCTAGGCATTCATGCAGTGGGGCAGACTTTCCTGTAGAGCCCCCATCGTTGATGTGTCACGAATAAATTGCCCTAGACTTGTCTATGCAATATTTTCAGCGTGAAGGAGCTGGCCCCTACAGGAGAGCTTGCCCAGGCATTCATTACTGCACCGGGGAGTCAAGAATGTGGAGCTAGCTCCCAAACTAGTAATGCTGCTTGACTCTACTTGTGTGCTGCAGAATGAAGAACAAAAACAACAATCTGCCATTATTGTGGGCCACAGTTTCAGGAATAATATTAGATCCTTCCAGGAGGATGTTTCAGTAATATTTTCTTTTTCCTTCACCCCTCACTACATCCCCTTTTGTTTGACGTTTTCATCGGTCACCAACAGCCCTTAAAGGAGCTATAAGGCTCTATAAGGAACCTCCCTCTAATCATTAAGAAGGACTTTTAATCCTTTTCAATTTATGCCTCTTGTGCCAATAAGCATATCAATTTCCTAGCTGGATATGACATGCAGAAGTGACATATGATCGAGGGAATCCAAATGGAAAGGCTTTGCCAGCCGCATAGAAGGCGGTCGTGTATTCTATACTGTGCAGAGACGGATCCGCTTCATGGCATTAGAACCACCTCAATATGCCCAATTGTGTGCGACTGTCAGGAACCGGTGGTCACCCATCCAACTGGGTTCTGATGATCTGGGTTAGGAGAAGTAGTGAGAGCAAAGGCAGAGAAATCGTGGAGGAAACGTGGGTCCTTAAGAGCTTCTTTGGGAGAAACAAAAACTATGAAATAAAACCAGGATAGTTCTCTTCATCTGTCCATCACAAAATGTCTATGGCAATACTGTACTATCCTATCTAACCCAAACCAAAGCCATGAGAACTTATCAGTGCTAACTATGTTTTTCCTCTTTACAGGGTTTGATGGGACCTAGAGGGCCTCCTGGTGCATCTGGAGCTCCTGTAAGTACTGGAAGCTAGTAATCTCTCTTGGGCAAAAAGACAGAATTAAACAAAGGTGCGGAGCATGACATCTCTGTTTTCTTTTAGGGTCCTCAAGGTTTCCAAGGACCTGCTGGTGAGCCTGGTGAGCCTGGTCAAACTGTGAGTACATTTTCCCCCTTTGTGGTAAAGATTTTTTTTTTCAAGAAGTTTATTGATGTAACCTTGACGAAATGATTGGTCTCTTCTTAGGGTCCTGCGGGTGCTCGTGGTCCACCTGGGCCTCCTGGCAAGGCTGGTGAGGATGTAAGTATTTACTCATGAGCACTTGCAAAATGCCATTTAAATACTGCCTCAACAAGAATTTCTGGATTCAAATGAAGTATTTTGCCAAAAGCTGAATATGCCTGATATAACTCTCCCCATCTGGAAAACATTACTTTAATGAAATCTTAATTTGTTTGTATTTAAGGGAATTAGTTGTTAATTAAATATATATTTGGACCCACATTTTTATATGATGCCTTTTCCACCTATTTTAAAAACCAAGATGTTCCAACTTCCATCTGATGGCTTAGCAAGAAAAGCAGCTAACCTAACTATGATGTTTTCATGTTTTAGGGTCACCCTGGAAAACCTGGACGACCTGGTGAGAGAGGAGTTGTTGGACCACAGGTAAGATTTATTAGCCCAGTGTATACAGTCCAGACATCAGAAGCATCTCACATATAAGACAGTTGGCAAAACTGGAATCAGTCTAAATGGCCACATAGATGTTTGAACGCATGCACCACTCACTGAAGGCATCTGACAAATCAAGGAGCCTAGTTAAGGATGCATACAGTTTTTATTAATGCAAATAATGTCATCTTAATGATAGCAAGCATACTATAAACTGAATCATGTTTTGTACAAATACCATAGTATTAGTTACTCAAATTAGAGCAAGTTAATTTGCTGATCTGTGCTTTAAAAATATCCCGGCCATTGATTCCAAGCTTGAACTTCCATGAGAAGAAGTACTTTGGAGGGAAGAAATCATTGTTTTTTAATTGAGAACGAAACATTTACCTTCTTCTGTGTTTCTTTTTAAGGGTGCTCGTGGTTTCCCTGGGACTCCTGGACTTCCCGGCTTCAAGGGCATTAGGGTGAGCACATTCTTGACCCGGAGGAAAGAAAATGTTGATTATTTTTAGGAAAAACCTCAACTATATTTAAACTCCTGGGTGACACATACTTGCTTCCAAATTCCTGGAATTCACCAGAGTGAAGAGAGTGAGAGAAGAGGTCGGATGGCTGGGAAGTACAGTGGGGTATAGTTTTTTCAGTCTGTCCGCAGCTTCCAAGAAATGAGGATCCCTACAGAGAAAATTGTGTAAAAGGCATATGACTTAAGAGGTGTTTATAACCATCTGAAGATCGTAAAATGATTAAAGATGGAAAGAATGTGAGAGATCATCTAGTTCTATATCCTTCCCTTTCAAGCACAGGGAGGTTTAGCGACTTACCTGGGGAAACAGAGCAAGTTTGCTGGGCCCTGGACACATTGTACTGAAGCGGTCACCAGATTCACCCAGGAGGTTTGGATTTGACCAAGCACTATAATGAAACGGAATTTTAATCATAAGAATTTGCATTTCAGGGACACAATGGTCTGGATGGATTGAAGGGACAGCCTGGTGCTCCAGGTGTGAAGGTAAGTACCAAACCAGAAGCATTGTTTTTAAAACAATTGACTGTAATTCCCCATCACCATCAGAAAGTATATTTTTACTGAAGACTACTCATATTCCAAAGAGTATCTTATTTCCCCCTCAGTACTTCAGAGCCCTTAATGGTGAGGATACAGGATTCTGTGACAAAAGGCCAATTATTAATAATATTTATTTAATTTAATGGCTATTAAACAGTTGAGATAAAAATGTCAATAGTTTCTTCCTCCATTTCCTCTCCTCCTGTAATTTCACCCGACCTCTGCAGCCAAAATAAAAGTAAATAAACATAAAATCAGATATTAGAACGCCGTGTTATTTTAAACTGTAAATTCTCCTTTGCCATGCACAAATTAGATAGGTACATTCATGTCACAATCCACTTTTCAACCTCTTTCCTGTGATTTATCTGTGCACACTCAAAAAATTTTTAATTAGGTAATTAAAGTCTCAGAAGTGTGTTATCTCTTGGCTAGGCTCTTCTCTGACAGCGCTTTCAACTATAAAATGTTCTCTCTCCTATTAAGGAGATAATGTGATATTAAAGTGAATACCAACGTAATTACAAATTAATGAGTGACGAATACTAGCGGGACCAGAAATGAATGTGAATATGGAGAGTCTGCTCTAACTTTCCAGCTGCCACACAAATGGATAAGGTCAAACTCATTCTCCCTAGGGTCTAATGTAATAGCTCAGACTACTAGTCTCAGCATCATCAAATGTTAGAGCCACAGCGAGCTTTGGAGACCCCCTCACTTTGCAGATGAAGGAAACTGAGGCTTAGAGAGAATGAATGGCTCACCCAGAGTCACACATCCAGTAGTTAGAAGGCCTTAGGCTAAAATCCTTACCTCTCATTTGCGCTTATTCCCAAAGAATACACTTCACCTAGAATCCTAGAAATGAAGGGTCCTTAAAGGGTTGCTCAAACCTGTGTGTTCTATATCTTCATCAGATTATTTAGAAAGAAAGTTTCTTTACATGTACCATTTTATTAAATTACTGCTCCCCCTCCCACCGTGCTTTTTACTCAAGAATATAGGTTGGAAATAAATAAGATAGCTCTGAAAAATATTATGAAGCTTTAAATTTCCATGCATATTTTACAAAAAGGAAAATATTCAGTGTTTAAAATAACTTTAGGGACGCCTGGGTGGTTCAGTCAGTTAAGCGTCCGACTCTTGATTTCAGCTTAGGTCATGATCCTGTGGTTTATGGGTTTGAGCCCCATGTCGGGCTCTACACTGACACTGTGGAACCTGCTTGGGATTCTCTCTCTCCCTCTATCTGCCCTCCCCTCCCCCACCAAAGTAAATAAATAAAATTAAATTTAAAAAATAACTTTAAAGAGGGTAAATATGATTCTATTGAAAGCAGTTTATCCTCTGCCATCTCTTTTTATGATACTATTCCTGGTAAATAGGCCTAGTCGAAATGATATCCAAAGTCTAAGGAGAAATATTAGAGCTAGGGTAAATAACCCTCAAGTAACCACATGTCCCTAGTACTGTGATATTTGGTATTATCTAAATAAAAACATAAATTTTAGAAATTTAAAAAAAATGTATGTGATCGGCATAATTGAGAAGCAGTCTACATGTTTCAAAATATATAAATGGTTCAAATTAAAATAAGAGGGTAAAAATTACCCGATCAGAAAAAAAAAAATAATAAATACCTGTAATGAACAAAATCCCAATCCTTTTCCATGTAGGGTGAACCTGGCGCCCCTGGTGAAAATGGAACTCCAGGTCAAACAGTAAGTTATTGATTACTTGATTGTAAATCTAAATGTGTACACTCTTTGCAAGCTGGAACTTCTTTAATGTTTTTGCTAATTACCATTTCCCTCGGCATTGTATTCTTTGATATTTTTCTAATAACTTTCTGCATACTTAATTGAAATCCATTACCTTTTAGTTGGAATTAGAACAAGACCTAGTTATTTCTAGTGGATTCTTACGCATGTTGGAAATCGGACGAAGCAAATTATGCCTGTGACATTTTTCAAATTAGCATTCTGGATTTCATTGACAGTATTTCTGCTTCTAGGGAGCTCGTGGGCTTCCTGGTGAGAGAGGACGTGTCGGTGCCCCTGGCCCAGCTGTGAGTATTTCCAATTTTGTCCCTTTTTATCCTTTTAAATAGTCTTCTAACAACTGCTCTTTAACTTTTCCTCTTGACTTTTTCTCCTTATTTTCTTCATAGGGTGCCCGTGGAAGTGATGGAAGTGTGGGTCCTGTGGGTCCTGCTGTAAGTTTTGACACCGAAGAATTTGGAAGGGGTTGAGAGTGTGGGATGGGAACTATCTTCTTTATTAATTTGTAAAATGACACCATTTTAGACCCCTTACCAAATGTTCTAGGAGGTCTTTTGGAAGTTCTCTTTATAAGTACTAGTATCCCTAGGGCTTTTCATTGATGCACAAAGTAAAATCTACCTCACCTTGGATACCTTGAATGTCTTCCCTTTGATATTAATGACAACAGACCAGCTGTCACTTTTCTCTTTGCCGGTAGGAACCAGCCCCTCTGAGCCACTTCAATCTTCTAGCCTCATTGGATTGTTAATTTACTGGGAGGAAGTTTCTTACCATATTCTACTTTGATTTCAGGGTCCCATTGGGTCTGCTGGCCCTCCAGGCTTCCCAGGTGCTCCTGGCCCCAAGGTAAGAACACTGGTGACCATTGTCATTACCTTGATAAACTTCTTACTGTGATGTGAAAGACACAGACTGTGTTTGCAGATAGGTAATTACAGAACAGGTAACTTAATGAGTCGCCCTTTCCAAATGGATATAGAATGGCTACTTTTCTCACTCCAAGCATGAAATAGATCATGTCTCTATACTTGAGCCCAAGAACATAGATATAAAAGCCAACATGGAGGTTTATTTTATGGGACCCCTCTGAAATAGACTCCCAAACTAGTCAGGACTGACTAGCTGAGAAACAGTCTCCACCGCAGAGAGACAGAGGTAGGTGAAGATGATAGCCAAGATGGGAGAACTAGACCAGGAAAATAGGAACCCAAATCCAAATCTGTGGTACCAAACCAGGTAAGGGAAATGATTGCGGTTCTGAAGAAAGTTCATGAAACTTGGTGTCCTAAAAATGGAGATCCGCTGTTTCATTATTCGCAGACTAATGCCTCAGTGTAATTCCTTCTTTTAGGGTGAACTTGGACCGGTCGGTAATCCTGGTCCTGCTGGTCCCGCGGGTCCCCGTGGTGAAATGGGTCTTCCAGGTGTTTCTGGCCCTGTTGGACCTCCTGTAAGTAGTCATTGTCATTAACCTCAGGGAGTGGAAGAAAGCCAAAAGAGTGAAGGTGGGGTCAGAGAAGAATGGAAGTACTCCTATTCACTGATATCCTTCTCCCTTCTTTTTCTTTGTAGGGTAACCCTGGAGCCAACGGCCTGACTGGTGCGAAGGGTGCTGCTGTGAGTAAATGGCTATTACGTGCTGCTCTGCTTTTAAAGGCACTTTAAAGAGCACCACCTCATCTGCCAATCATCTTATGATGGGTCACCCTGCATTCTCTTCACAGGGCTTGCCCGGTGTTGCTGGGGCACCTGGCCTCCCTGGACCCCGTGGTATTCCCGGCCCTGTTGGTGCTGCTGGCGCTACTGGTGCCAGGGGACTCGTTGTAAGTGATCGTGGCCACAGCTTCCATCATCCTGAAATACCAGCTCTGCCATCATCTTGTCGCCATCTAGACTTCCTCTTGTGGATTTATCGTTTTTATGTTTCCTTTTCTTAGCATTTTTAGTTTGCATTTCTTCTATGAGTGCATGTACACGTATGTTCTGTATGTCCATCTGTCTCTCTCTCTCTCTCTGTCACACACACACACACCCTCCCGCTATCCTAGAACATTACCCAAAGGTCAGTGAGGTACATTTCTGTTATCAGCCTTGTCCTTTCAACTAAGCCATTCCCCTATAAGCTTTTCCAATATGAATTGGACACATTTCTTACAGAACCTGAACTTCTCTTTACCTTGATCCGTGAACGTTCCAAGATGCTTGTCTGTAAAAGAGTTGTGACAAATGTTTGTCATTTGACCACTGTTTTGTAATGAACCCTAGGGTGAACCTGGTCCAGCTGGTTCCAAAGGAGAGAGTGGCAACAAGGGTGAGCCCGTAAGTAGTTCTATAATTACAATTTGATGGGTTTGTTACTTTTTCAATCCAAAAAGTAATACTTCTGCTTTTTAAAAAAAGTTATTATTTTTTCTCTGGGTGGATTTGACATAAAAATGATTTTTTTTCTACTCCCTCCTCTTTTGCTTTTTCCATGAAACAGGGCTCTGCTGGTCCTCAAGGTCCTCCTGGTCCCAGTGGTGAAGAAGGAAAGAGAGGCCCCAATGGTGAAGCTGGATCTGCTGGCCCCTCTGGGCCTCCTGGGCTGAGAGTAGGTTCCAGATGCTCTTGACACCCAGGCACACCAGAGGGCTAGAACACCCTTTCATTGGAAATTGGTCAGAATGACTGAGGGAGCATCTGCTCTCCATCTGCTTTTCTAGATCAGTGACTCAGTCTGGTCTGGGAACAGGATTGACCTACTGTTGTAGAATGTCTCCTGCACACATCCCTCTGGGGTTCGGGTGAAATTTTTTGGCTTGGCCTGTGTTGGTCTCTCACCCTTAAGGGCATCACGGTTTCTCTCATGCATGCCATATTTCTGTGAACACTGCCCTGTTGGATTCTAGGATTTTCTCTGACTCTTGCTGTTTCATGTACTCTCTCACAGGGAAGTCCTGGTTCTCGTGGTCTCCCTGGAGCTGATGGCAGAGCCGGTGTTATGGTAAGCTGTCCATTCCTCACTCCCAGGGAGAGAATTCGGTGGGTGTGTCCCCCGCCTGAGCACCCTTCTCTCCCTCTTCTGTTGAACAGGGCCCTCCTGGCCCCCGTGGTGCTACTGGCCCTGCTGGTGTCCGAGGCCCCAATGGAGATGCTGGTCGCCCTGGAGAGCCCGGCCTCATGGGACCCCGAGTAAGTTTCAGAAAGATTCTGAGTGAGTCACACCTGGCACCGTTTCCTTTTTTAAAGGGATGATTAATATCAGAAGACGACAATAAAAAAATCATCAAACGTAAATCTGCTAGTAGATTTGCTGATGGTTGCCTTTTTAACGTAACTTTATCAACACCCAGAGATACTTTTATGAATTTGGTTAGTTCATAAATTTCTTATTTACTGCTTGATACAATGGCCAGGAGGTTTTGGAAAAATAGATTGATTTTAATATATCCAAATTAGGTTGGTTCTCCTATCAGCATGAATCTTGTATCTCAATTTCTGAGTTTTATATAAGGTGTTCATGAAACGTATTAGGACTATACATTATCAGTGTATTAGATTCATAAGTGAAATCATTTTTCCAGCAATCACAAAATGCTGTAATGTATTCAGCATCACACTAGCCACAGAGAAATGACCTTTAGATTTGTAGACACTCTAATCCATAGCAATAGAGTGATTTTTTTGCCTCCATTATCTCTTATGGATGAATATCATCTGTAATTGTACCATAAACAAGTAATAAAGACACCAAATATAGCAATAAAAAATCCACTTTGAAAATTGCTGACTAAAAGTATTTGTTTTTCTGTTATGAGGTAAATAACATGATACATTTTGCCCCTATAGTATGGTGCTTAACACTTTCTTGAGATATCTGTAAATGAATCACTTGCACTAAAATCCAATAAAAGGAAAGGCATAAAAGATAGAAAGAAGAAAGATTTCAGAGCTCTTTCCATACCTCCCAGTGATTTACCCTAGGCAACAAACAAGAAGTCAGGGGGAAAATGCTTTTGTGAGATTTTAATGAATTGGAGCCTTGAGTGTGTGCGTTAAAGTGCCAACATGAAAGCATCCTCATTTATTTTATAGGGTTTTCCTGGTGCCCCTGGAAATGTTGGCCCAGCTGGCAAAGAAGGTCCCATGGTAAGAACTGCTCATTTTCCATTATATTTTCAAGGACACTTATTGCACCCTTATCAAGTCTATTCTGTGGCTTCTTTATACATGAACACACAGAAAATAAATATCAGCCACATACATCATCTGGGAATGCAAAGTAATAGATTGTAATTATGGAGTCCAAATGAACGCAGGACTGAAAGGAGAGAAGGAAAGAGAAAAACATGGCAGGGAAAATTGAAGAGGGTGACAGGGGTACGGGAAGGGAGGGGAAAGCAGGAATTGTGTACATATGAGATTGACTTGGCCGTGTGTGTACTGACATCCTATTTAGAAAAGGAAAATAGATTCATAATTTATTGACACTTTATACCAGGAAGCTGTTTGCATTCAGAAAATGATTCTGTTGCATCCCATGGCAGCATCACAAGTTTGAGGTTGTGAGGCCCTGTTGATGCCGAATGAACTTTAAATAAACTCTGCTTTCAGGGCCTCCCTGGCATTGATGGCCGGCCTGGACCAATTGGCCCAGCTGGAGCAAGAGGAGAGCCTGGCAACATCGGATTCCCTGGCCCCAAAGGCCCCACTGTAAGAATGCCACACTCTCTTCTCCCTCGGCACTTCTTTGCCACATTTCACCAAAACTCTATTTTCTCTCCTGCCCTCAGTCCACTCTACCTCAAGGGGGCCAGGGGGAGGTCCCTTTCAACACAAGAAAACAGCAAGCCACTTACCACATTAATAATTGATCTCCAGTATGTCACTGCACACCTGATGGAAACCTATCTCCTGAGTCTATGCCTCTGCAAACACAGGTGGACCTTATTGTACTTGGACTTGCAAGAAGGTGGAACAGAATTCAAAGACTAGGAACCTTAGAAAACAATCAAGCAAGAAATTAGCATTTCAAAATTTTCATGGTTAATTTGACATTAAATGTGTACTTTTTTAATGTTTGTTATAGGGTGATCCAGGCAAAAATGGTGATAAAGGTCATGCTGGTCTTGCTGGTGCTCGGGTAAGTGCCAACTTCTGCCTGTAGCTGCCCACATAGGACCCGCTTAGGAAACACACAGCCTTTGAGGCCACCTGATATAATTCTGGCATTTTCTTTTCAAAATGGCATCCCCAAGGATCCTTTTACCATCAAAAAATGTCTTTTTTTTTTTTAACTGCACTTACAAAGCAGTGAGCTGTAACGAATCAGAATGTATACCAGGTCAAAAATACTTATGGATGCATTTGATTTTAATTTATTTTATGGTTAAAGAGCTATGCATATGCTAGTAGCGTTCTCTGGCCTTCATAAATTGCCCTCCATCCGTGGACTTCCCACAAGCCATTTCAAAAGTTAGTACTTGGGCAGGGGACCCACAATGAGTCATTCTAAGATCATAAGCTTTGAAGAAGTAATGCATGAGGCTTTGAGGCTTCTTAAACTGTCTCACTGGTAATTCTGAGCCTCTCTGTGAAACTTTCTAGGGTGCTCCAGGTCCTGACGGAAACAATGGTGCTCAGGGACCCCCTGGACCACAAGTGAGTGTTTCTTCCATTCTTGTTCTTTGCTGCCCTACAACAAATCCAGTCCTGCAAAATGACCATCTCATTTTTCCAGTCCAAGAGTTCTATAGGTAGACAGCAGTGGTGGCATACACCTCTATTCATGCTATCTTGCCTATCACTTTCAGGGTGTCCAAGGTGGAAAAGGTGAACAGGGTCCCGCTGGTCCTCCAGGCTTCCAGGTAAGTCAATTAAAACATACAGAATACTGCCTCTGGTCAGACTATCCAGCTACAAATCACCATAGCACTCCCCCCACCGCACAGAACCTGATTTCAGAACTGTAAAGTTAAATGAAAATTCACTTTTTCAAGGCAAACTTTCGTGTAATGCTGTAATAACACGCAATAGTTGGTGATCATGTCGCTATCAGTATCCAGAAAAACCCAATTATTAGCATCCTGTGAATGTGCCGCAGGATTGAGATTTGTGGCTTGTTTGTTTTTTCCTAGGGTCTGCCTGGCCCTGCAGGTACAGCTGGTGAAGTTGGCAAACCAGGAGAAAGGGTGAGTAAAACAAGTGCTAGTAGACTTACCTGAAGTTGGGACTTTTCCCCCTTGTAATGCCCTCCTGCAGTGCGATTATAATAGGCAAAAAGAACCTTCTTATTTCACATGTTAATGATAGTGTTCTGCCTACCTGGGTACTTTGGAGAGACTAAACCAACTTACTCATTTTTGTTGGAATAATGAATCCTTCGTTTTAAAGACTGAATGAAACACTGCATTATGGAAGTAAAATGTACCAATGAACATTCCATTTAATAGCCTTACTTTTTGTATTGTTCATGGTAACGTTAACATGCAAATTATTTCCTTTCCCATAGCAAACAAGCAAATGCGCTGATTTTCCATCAAACTAGACCCTGAAAAATTGCGTTTAATATTTTTCTTGGCATTCAGACATGACACTGCTAGCCACAATCAGGGCATGAATTCTGAGTCATTTTCTCTGGTAATTGTGATGAATGTGCCTCAATTCAGTTACATTCTGTGGCCTGGTCTCCTTTGTCAACAGTGGGGCACATTAAGGAGACAGCTGGTCAGTAATAAAGGAGATACACTTGGGTATACAATTAACTAGGTAATGTGCAGAATATGATCATTTCTATTAAGAAAGCAGTCTGTTATATAACTAAAAATAAGCAATGTCTGATACTGTTCATCATTATTTATCATATCAAATGAGATAGTCTGTTTTGTCATTTTTTAAAAAGCAATAAACTAAGTAATGGAAAGCTTAAATTTGTTGGTACCAGCTTCTAGCATAGAAGTATCTTTGATATCAATGGAATTCTCACTTTTTGTACCTGTCCGTATACAACAAATTTCTCTTATTCCTAATAGCCCTGTACTTGTACACTCAGGGAGGCAGAGCCTTCGTGGCTTTATGCCGCTATGTTGAAATTACCTAAATATAATCATAAGTGGATTTCAAGAACATACGTACACTTCATGATTTATTTATTATCATGTTTTGCCTAGGGTCTCCCTGGTGAATTTGGTCTCCCTGGTCCTGCTGGCCCAAGAGTAAGTGTTATTTAATTAACTTTCATAAACTTCTGGTGATGTGTTTGTAAAACAAGTAGTGCTTTCTTTTGAAAGCTATTGATGACCTTGCAATAGGTTCTGAGACTCTTCTGTAGTTAAACATAATCTGTAGAGAATGTTTGATGTGTAAATTAAATCAAAAATTTAAATTTAATTATTCGTATTTCTTAGCCAAAAACCACAGTTATAAGAAACATAAATGAGCTAATATATGTATTATATTCAGTAACTTATATATACAAGTATGATATATTTATGACAAACAAGAAAAAGTAATGTCTTGCTAAGATTTGAAGTCAATTTTTGCAATGCATGTCGATGCTCAAACTCTAATGCCGAAATCATGAATCTGCTCTTATAAAAAAAAAATAAATAGATTTGGTTTGTCTGTAGTCATTGGAAAAACTGGAATGATCACTTTGCCCCACAAGTATCCTATTATATGGTCAGTTACCAAACTTAGTATCATAAAACCATAGTTATAAAAAAGGTCTTTGAAACAGGCGCAATGTGGACTGTGTACATGTTAAATATTCTGGGCCATGGAATACCACCATGTTATGGTGATATTTACATACAATTGAGAGATATTTAGAAAGGTAGGTAGACACATGCACACACACACACATATATACATATACATCCTGTTAATATTATAATTGTTACATCACTATTGCATAAGGTTATAAAAAGAGAGCATAGACATGACAATATCTCATCTTATTTACACCTAGCATTGCTCTTCATTTAAAATGGCACAGTCTTTCCCAATGAATAACAAGCATAACTGATGTCTGTTTTTATCTGTGGACCTATTACAAAAAAAAAAAAAAAAAAAGAATGACTTCCAGAGGTTGAATGTTGTACTCTAGAAGAAAAACATTCCGGGGTTACAGCCACAAAACACTAAAGCTGAATGAGACTTTAGAGATTATCTCATCCCATTCGTTCATTTTACTACCAGAGATATTAAGGAAAAATAACTATAATTTGTTAATGGACCAGGATTCAAAAGCTAAAAATCTATGAACTCTGATGTGAAAAATGGTATCTCTGAAAGTGCTGAACAGTGCAACACTTATATCTGTCTTGTCTTTTCTTTTCTTTTCTTTTCTTTTCTTTTCTTTTTTCTTTTCTTTTTTTTTTAACAGGGGGAGCGTGGGCCCCCTGGTGAAAGTGGTGCTGCTGGTCCTTCTGGTCCTATTGGAAGCCGAGGTCCTTCTGGACCCCCTGGGCCTGATGGAAACAAGGTAAAATTTTGTGTCCCATATTGCTGCTTGGGCCCACTATATTCTAGAGTAGCTAGATCATTCACAATAGTAAATGAATTGTTTTTCAGAGTTTTTATTTCCAATTCTGTGTTGATTTCCATCACAGTAAATGACAATCTGATTCTAGCGGACCTGAATTATTCCAAAAGAAGGGAAATCCCAGTGTTCTACATACGTAAATGAATTAGTATGGGTTTACTCTTGTCTCACCAAACTGTTTATACTTTGGGTTGTTTGGGTTTTTTTTTTTTTTTTTTTTTTTTTAGTTTTATTTTGAGAGAGAGAGTGCGCATGCAAACTGGAGAGAGAGAATCCTAAGCAGGCTCCTTGCTGTCAGTGCAGAGCCTGACGTGGGGCTTTATCTCACGAACCATGAGATCATGACCTGAGCCGAAATCAAGAGTCAGACACTTACCTGACTGAGCCACCCAGGCACCCCATACTTTGATTTTAATCTAGAAACATCATATAATTTTGGACAGTATTTTTAGAGAACAAAGTTTCACCTTCTTACCATGCTACTTCAGAGAGTAAAATTTCAAAAGGTAGTCTAAATTTTAATAACAGAAGAGGTAAAAATTAAGTGGCCAATATATTCATCCCCAAAACATAAGCCTGGCAACTTGTATTTCAAAACAGAATCTGTGGTTTAGATTTTAAAATAGATAGAATTACACACTTCTGAAAAACAGATGAACCACAATAAAGAAAGGCAACTCATATTACTCCTGATTTCTACCTTTAAGGGGAAAAAAATGTAAGGATTAGCTGCAAAAAGCTATTTTGGTATGTGGAAGGATATTGGAAAAAATAAAAAGGAAAGAGGGAGAGAGGAAACAAGAAAGAAAATATGGTTTGGTGAGGTAGTACTTCCAAAGACTTTTATCTTAGAAGTTAGTCGATAGGTTTTAAGTATGTGGAATTGTAGGGTTTTTATATAAAGTGGAAGCTATAGTTCCTGCTCTTAAGGAGATTAAAATGTAAACATCTCCGCAGTTGATGAGGTTTCTTTCCCTATTTCCTGTGTGGGCTAAGAGACTTATCCTTGAAAAATGTTTGTGGGCAAACATTTTTCACTCTCTGCATCCTATTGTCCTGCCCTCTTCTTCTCTATGCCTGCCTGCCTGAAGAGGACTAGGAGCGGGTTATAGAAAAATCACAGCCACCCACTCCCACTTCTCTTCTCTTTAGCCACGGTGTCATTAATAGCATCTCCCTCTGTTAGATTCTCCCTCCTTTCAACAGCCCTCCTTTGTGTCTCTAAACTGGCAAGAATGCTATCTATTAAATGTTTAAATTGGAATCCTTCAAGAGTTCGAGTCTTCATTTTCTTCTTTTGCCACTGAAATAATTGATTTCACATGTGTTTGATTCAAGGGTGAACCTGGTGTGCTTGGTGCTCCAGGCACTGCTGGTCCATCTGGTCCCAGTGGACTCCCAGGAGAGAGGGGTGCTGCCGGCATACCTGGAGGCAAGGGAGAAAAGGTACCCTCTCAGTGTTGGACCCTGAGACATGTTGTTGATGAACTCTAGCAGAGAAGGCTGCACAGGGTTGCCCAGTTTTTTACAATTCTTGGTAGGTGGTCTGGTAGCATTTTGATATCTATCAATACGCATTTCCCTCTGCCACCTAGCACCTACGCATTTCTAAACTCACTAATCTGGCAAAATTCCTTGCTACCATGGAATTTCACGCAAACAGATGGTGTTGAGTAATACATGAGGCTCATTTTAATGCCACTAACAATAATGCCTCATCCTGCCCTAATTAATGGGAAGCAGCTATATTGAACAGCTGTCAACCGTGCTGCTGCATTAGTTATGCCATAAGAGTGATCAGACACTGAAGCCCATTGTGATGTTGCCTTATAATTCTGTCCACATGAATTTGTACCTTGCTTGATTATGCTTCAGGAGGGTGTATGGAAATTAGAAAAGAATATTTAACAATAATCTGGAGAGGGCCTTGAATTATTTTTTCCTTAATTTTTTTTTCCTCATTCAACATTCTATAGAATAGTAGGGAATCAAGACATTACTAAAAATGTAAGCGACTGAAGGTATAAACACTTCAGGTTAATTTTGCTTCAAAAATTTGGTTGGAAAACGAAAAGCTACTCTTGCTTTATACTTTCAGGGTGAAACTGGTCTCAGAGGTGAAATTGGTAACCCAGGCAGAGATGGTGCCCGTGTGAGTAGAATTTTGTTTGTTTGTTTGTTTGTTTGTACTTAGATTGGTATTTTGTTTTATTTTATTTTTACATTTCACTCGATTTGAGGTCGGCAGTTTTCCAAAATAGAACTGACAAAAGGATCCAGGTTTAGTGAAAGAGTATTCCTTTCCTTCCTGGATCTCTGAATAGTAATATCATTTTACATGTCCCAAAAGAAAGATTCAACAGAACTTATCCCTTTGAAAATCAAAACCTGAATTTCTTAACTTCCTTAGTGTTAACTATACGAAGTACAAACTATAAACCAAAAGCTCTAGGTTAAATAGAATTTCAAGCGACTGTTCAAATTATTATAGGGCTTTAGAAAAACAAAACAAAACAAAACGATAACTCTTACATTTTAAAAAGCCAAAACCTCTAACAAGGTCCCATTTATTCAAATGTATGTCCTAAGAATTTATCACCTGAAGAGCAGTCCCAACGATTACCTGTTACTGCCCTGGTGATGCCAAAGATAATCCCGTAAAGGTATAATAACCCTACCAGAGCATTGGCAACATGGTTCTTCCAGGCCGTCAGCTACCTCGGTCCTTCTTCTCACCTCCCTCAGAGCTGATAACTCACTCTGGCACATTGATAATTGTCCTTTCTCTGAGTCACACAGTCCTAGTGGTCTCAAACAAGGCTACTCATTTGCTGCTCTCTAGGGAATTTGACAAGAGCAGAGAGTTCAGATCTCCCCAATTCCTAACCTGCCCTTGACTGACACATTTCTATAACCTTTGTCACTGGGATACTTTCCTCCTGAGGGCCGCTTCTAATAGTTTTGATAATTAGAACTGAAATGCATCAAAAGCCTTCTCGATGTCCATCCAGAGTGTGCGGTGAAAGTGTTCAGTCACTGTATAAGCACAGCAAGGGGGAATGGCAAGGGTCACTTTTGAAACTGGGGGTGTTATTAATAAGACTCATTTCCTTTTGGTATTAGGGTGCTCCTGGTGCTGTAGGTGCCCCTGGTCCTGCTGGAGCCACTGGTGACCGGGTAAGCACACATTTTCACGGAGTTGCAACTCTCTGAGCCAACAGCAGTATCTAAAATTTCCTGCCTGCCCCAGCCCCAGGGAGCCCCAGCAATTCATTTTTATGACTTGGTATAAAGCCTACTTATTTAAAAACCTATCTGTTGTGATGGGGCAGCAGGAAACAAATGCTGTGTGTTTAAAGTTCTCTTTCCCTTCGTATAGATGTGCTAGCTATCTGATCTATACTTTAATCCCTATCATTTGTTTTAAAGACTTTCCCTGTTGCCCATTAACAATATCCTAATGCACTGAGCCTTCTCAAAGCCTTCAATTGTAAAAAATCAATAAAATACATAGTGTGCCCATTTCACATCGAACAGTCTACTTAAAATAGACCTTATTTATTGTATTGCACAGATTGCAGCAAATAGATCAGCTCAGTGTCCATCTAAAAATTAAAATGTCCTCCTCCTAGTATTGTGGGCACTGATTTATAGTGTTTTTGCAAGTGTATGACCAATACCACTTCAGCCCCCAAAATGAATACAACAGTAAGCACAGTAAGAATCCATTTTATTTTACTGTCTGAGATGAGCATTAGTTTTCTCTTCTGATGTGACTGCAAACCCTGACAAGAGCCCACTGTCTACCGCTGTTCCCTCCCCCCCACCTCCTCTTTGAGCACATTAACGAGCTCATCTTTGGTTCCATTAAAGGGTGAAGCCGGTCCTGCCGGTCCCGCTGGTCCTGCTGGTCCTCGTGGTAGCCCTGTAAGTAGAAACCTGGGTCATTTTGGACACTCATAGCCTTTAGACATGAACGAATCTAATACTGCTACGATATTCTTCAATCCCTTCTCCCACCTAGGGTGAACGTGGTGAGGTTGGTCCCGCTGGCCCCAACGGATTTGCTGGTCCTGCTGTGAGTATCACATAATGACAGTTAACCCCAAAACATCCCAAACTGGCAAGTAGAGTGAGCTGGAATGCCTGAACTCCCAACTATTCTTTCTAACAGGGTGCTGCTGGTCAACCTGGTGCTAAAGGAGAGAGAGGAACCAAAGGGCCCAAGGGTGAAAATGGCCCCGTTGGTCCCACGGGCCCTGTTGGATCTGCTGGCCCATCCGTAAGTTGAATTCATTGGCGGTCAACACAGCCTGTGTAGTTACCCTTGAAATCTTATCATTCTACCTATATCAATCAAGTGCCTACTGTAACTACACCAGGAATGTAAGAGTTAGCATTTGCATACTGCTTTATAATTTATAGAAATTTCATAAATATTGTCTCATCTTACTTCTTTGGTAACCCCATGAGGGTGGTAACACTGAAAAAAGGACATTTATCTTATGACACAGATTATCATTTTTGATTTCGGGATTTGCTTCTAATAGATATAGGAATGATACCTTTGAATAAAAAAGCAACATGTAGAAGAACTCGTTTGTGATTTGACCCCATCTTTTTTTGTCAATTTCCATTTAGGGTCCAAATGGTCCCCCTGGTCCTGCTGGCAGTCGTGGTGATGGTGGCCCTCCTGTGAGTATTTATAATGGAGGACATTTCTTTCTTTAGAATCTATGAAAACCTTGAAACTTTGGAGATTTTTGGTTAATTTTGGACTATAATAAGGAGACTCTTGAAATTCAAGTTAACTTTATCTGAAGATATTCTGGTGTTGAAGTGATAGTCAGGCCAAGGGATATTAACTTAATCCCAACTGGAGCTCAGTGTAGTGTATGTTGCTACCCCTCACCTGAGGCAATAACCAAAGTTAATGCCAGGTTGTTGAATTGTGAAATGGGTAAAAATATTTCTCTTTATCCTTTTGACGATGCTCCCCTTCTCCTGCCTGACCATGCCCTTTCTCTTGGCACCCAGTGCTGTTATGCAGACTCCTTAAAGACCCAGACCTCCCAAGGAATGAACTGCACTGACTCCTTCCTGCTCTTGCTGGACAGCAATTAATACTCATGGTCTTTTGTTGTACCTTCCTGTGTAAACAAAATTACTTATCCAGTGTCCACTTCTTTTGCACCCAGCCAAGTGGTTAAGACATTTATTAACGTATGCACATCAGTGTGTAATAATGGCATGGTGTCTTCTTGTTCTTAAAACCATCAGGTTACATACCAGCATTTCAAAAAGGACCATCAGAGCCTTAATGCAAAATATGGATGTTGCAATTGGGGCACGCTGGTCGGAAAGCTGTGTAGAGATGGAAGGTCTTTGGGGTTCTTGTTTTTTTTTTTTAATTTTTTTTTTACCGTTTTTATTTATTTTTGAGACAGAGAGAGACAGAGCATGAACGGGGGAGGGGCAGAGAGAGAGGGAGACACAGAATCGGAAACGGGCTCCAGGCTCTGAGCCATCAGCCCAGAGCCCGACGCGGGGCTCGAACTCACAGACCGCGAGATCGTGACCTGAGCTGAAGTCGGACGCTTAACCGACTGAGCCACCCAGGCACCCCCTTTTTTCTTTTTTTTTTAATTTTTTGGGGGGTTCTTGTTAAATAATACCCTATAGGAGGGTGCCACCACCTACTCCTTGGTCTATCTGTGGTCATGTGTATTGAGGAATTGTCAGAGGAGAAGTTTCCATCTTACATCCCTAGAGCTGCCATTGATTGTGGAATTTTAATGTGCTTGGTTCTTAGGGTGCTACTGGTTTCCCTGGTGCTGCTGGACGGACTGGTCCTCCTGGACCCTCTGTAAGTAAATCACTTCAAAATGTGTCATTTAGCCAAACAACCTTGCCTCTAATAGGAAATTGGTAAGAAACTCTCTAGAAACATGCTACTAATATTTTGCTATTACTTTCCTGGTCTGAAATCAGTTTTCCTGAACCATTAAGGCAAAATCATCACAAATTATATTTTATAATATCGGCTTAAGAGGCTTTTATTCATGTGAACACAAGTCCCTTTTTAGGGGCACGGTCTCTTCGTTAAAAATAAAAAAAAACAGAACAGTTTTAGTCACATATCAGATATTTCTATATCTAATTACCCTTTATGGCCAACATTCTGCCTCCGTTGTTAAGGTATAATTGTTCCAGAATTTAAAGGTGGTTTGGCCTCTAATTTAATTCTGATTCAGACTCTCCTGTCAGGACTCAAGAGAATTTAATTAATTACCAAGGATTAAGTCTTCCGGTTAAGGTTTCAGGGAAAAAAATCACAAAGATGTTGATTTCTTGGAATCCTTTTACAGGTTCATAACAGAAAAATCTTCATTCCCTGTAGGCATTTAATTAAACCTAGTTGAGAGCATATGTGATTCCTCAATTATGAACAAAATTCCAGTATTGTCTTTCTTCAAAAAGAAATGAGCAGAGTCCTCCAAAACCCAAAGTCCCATTCATTGACGACTAACTCTTCGAACTCTACATAGTTCTGATTCCAATATGCCAGGATCCTGGTAGCACAGCATTGCTTTTCCTCACCAACATTTGCCATAGCCTCTGCTTCAGTTATTCATTTTGCCATAACCTTCGGAGAAAGGATGGGAGCTGCTTCTCTCCATAAGAAAGACTATTACAAACCCTAAACATGTCCCCCAAATGGTCAGGGTATCATCCTGTTGCTTCACACTGTTTGCATCTTAATATCTGGAACCTCAGCTGCTCTCTCCCAGGTCTGTGATGATTAACTGAGGATAAATAACCTTGCCATTTGCTCACAGGGTATCACTGGCCCTCCTGGTCCCCCTGGTGCTGCTGGTAAAGAAGGACTTCGTGGGCCTCGGGGTGACCAAGGTCCAGTTGGCCGAACAGGGGAAACAGGTGCATCTGGTCCCCCTGGCTTTGCTGGTGAGAAGGGTCCCTCTGGAGAGCCTGGAACTGCTGTAAGTGATTTCAAGCTTCTCTTTCTTAATACCTTGTGTTGAATTAAAATAAAGCCTTACACAGATCTTCAAGTGGCATATATTTGTTGATGAGTGTTGCAGGCTTTCAAGTAGAGCTCAATTTGAGCCAGGAAATCTGTCCAACAGATACTGAGGTGTCATAGCTTCAGCAGTTGCTCAGAAGGCATGAGATGGGGATGACAATAAATGAGGGAACTCACTCTTTTATCAAAATGGCACCTTACTGGTACTGGGAACTGAACAGAATCCCATTGCCATGGTCATCCTATTGTAAATTTATCAAATCTCAGCAAGCTACCAATTCCTTAAACATGCATTGTTCAGTATCGTTGTTACTCTGAAATGTGTCTTTCTTAGACCTGGTTCAGTTAGAGGCCGAGGTCAAAATCTGCATCTTGGCATAGATTCCATAAAAACTCTATTTCACTACCCCAGATGGCTTCATTAATCACAACCACATATTCTTTAATGTCATTCTATTGGTGTCAGGGAGGAACTGGGTACAAAGAAATATACTTGCCAACATGAAACTCATCACTAGAGAAAAGATATCCAAGGATACATCCTACTTATGGAAGGTCACTAGCTTTTTTCTAAACCGAGGATAGCGCATTCTCACAATCCTCAAGCCAACCCGTATTGTCACTGAGGGGCTTATTAGTAATGGTATTTTTCCTCTTGTTCAGGGACCCCCTGGAACCCCTGGTCCTCAAGGTCTTCTTGGTGCTCCTGGTATTCTGGGTCTCCCAGGCTCTAGAGGTGAACGTGGTCTACCAGGTGTTTCTGGATCTGTGGTAAGTGTTTGACACCATTCTTATTCTCATTAACATAATAAAAGATTTTAAAAGCTGCCACTTCAGATGTGACAGATTGATCACTGAATAACTCCACTTAAGATTTTTTATTCATGGCATTTTCTTTATACAGATCACATGTCACTTATCTAAGAAGCTTTAATACCACCTTACTTAGACACACGCTATAAAGATACAGCTTAATATTATGCAGAATGATTTTTGTTCTTTTTACATGCTTAAGAACTATATAAGCTCTAATTGCATTTACTCCTCTGCAGTGTGAAATGCTGGCATCATTTATCCTGTTGGAAGAATGAAGCTCTGGAAGTTCTGAATCATTCCATTAAATCCTATACATGACAGCAGCTAGGGCTCAGCTCACCTCCATAAACTCTCGCAACTTTATGAATTCATTTCATTTGGGATATCGGACGTAACTAGGCTCACCTGTACAGAACAGCATTCCAAAATTCAGTAAAGCTGACCATCTGAGTGTGTAGGATGAGGGCAAGGATAACACTGATGACACTTCTTACCATTTTGTGACCCATTCAGTCTCACTGTACCTTCTCCTTGCAAACTGGAATCTCCTCGCCAGGGTTGTTTAGGAAGGATGAGGTTTGCTCTCAATCCAATAAGAAGAATGTTGTTTTGTGTTCTCTGCCTCTAGGGTGAACCTGGACCTCTCGGCATCGCTGGTCCACCTGGGGCTCGTGGTCCCTCTGGTGCTGTGGGCGCACCTGGAGTCAATGGTGCTCCTGGTGAAGCTGGTCGCGATGTGAGTATGACGCTTGGTTTGTCATACCAGACTACATACTAACTACATAAACATAGCTAGAAAACCTATCTGTGTTTCATTATGTGCAACATCATATCCTGAGCTGAGTTCCTCTTGTTCCAAGTTTTGGAACAAGATGGTCTGTTTCTCCATTAAATCAGCATGTACTGACCACTCCTGGTATTGAAAATACGAAAAATTACTTGGACTGGGGGATGGATGGGTCTTTGAAGAGCATGCTTCAAAGTTGGCCAAAATATCCAAAACACCTCTAAAAGAAACTAGGTTGGCAAGTTCTTGCTCCTGTCTTTTAACAGTCTGAAAGTGGGTTCACTAGTGAGCACTGGGAGTGATGAAGACGGAGGAGCTGAACTATAGGGGCTGGTGGGTTAAAGAGCCTCACTAAGTGCCTTCATTGGTGTGGTGTCTTCACAGGGCAACCCTGGGAATGATGGTCCCCCAGGCCGCGACGGTCAACCTGGACACAAGGTCAGTATACCTCTCTGTCTTTCTCCAGTTGAAAAGTGACTAAAACACAGGACAGTTTGATGCTAAACTTCACTTTGCCTTTGGTAGGGAGAACGCGGTTACCCTGGCAACATTGGTCCAGTTGGCGCTGTGGGCGCACCTGGTCCTCATGGCCCCGTGGGTCCCACTGGAAAACATGGAAACCGTGGTGAACCTGTAAGTTTGTAAATACCAGTCCCTTTGTGCTGCCATCTTTGTAGGCTTCCCTTGTGACCTCCCCACACTTGGGAACTGTGGGGGCTTGGGGAGGAGAGTTTTGGGCTTGGCTGATCAGTTATGTTTTTCTTTTTCAACTCACAGGGTCCTGCTGGTGTTGTTGGTCCCGTTGGTGCTGTTGGTCCAAGAGGTCCTACTGTATGTACATGGTGATGATTTCTTTACAAATTAACATTTAAGGAGCCTCAGTCCAGACTGTCTGTGAAGGAAATAAATAATATACAGGCTAGACTTCATATTTTTTTAAAAATGTAGTCCATGTTGAGAATTGCTACAAATAGCTTCTAAGTCTCTTCTATTTCAAATCCTTTCTGCTTGTTTTAAATATTCACAAAAATCTAGCCACTTCACAGGAAGCTCAACTAAAGCAGATTAAGGGAATAGATAACACCCCCATGGCTTTTAAACCTTTGCACATCCTGAGTTGCTTTGTAAACAGATTAAGCAGTATTTGTGGGCACGGGAGTCTCATTTTCTAAAGAAGTAAATGTCCTATCCGCCCTTCTTTTTTCTATACAGGGCCCACAAGGTATTCGAGGTGATAAAGGAGAGCCTGGTGACAAGGGGCCTAGAGGTCTTCCTGGCTTAAAGGGACACAATGGACTGCAAGGTCTTCCTGGTCTTGCTGTAAGTAAAATGTGGACATCATGCATGTATACGGATCTTAAAAGATTTTCCTCAAATTTTCGCTGCCGTTGTTCTGAAATGTCCTACATCATATTCATTTCCCATTCTCTGGCTCACTCCATCTCGCAGAGATTAATGCCATTTCATCCCAACACAAAAAGGTGAGGGTTAAGGGAAATTGAAATATACATATATTAAAATCTCTTGGCAACAATGTCCTTCAACCCCACTTAAAATAAATATAATTAGAGGAATGACTAATATTGCACTGCTGAAATAGCTTGTAGAAAAAAATATAATTGAATATAATAGACATAATGGGAGAAAAGAGCCCCATTTTACATTTTCAATTTTCTCAATCCAGAGTCCATTGAAACTAAAGTTTTCCATTCAATTTAAAAAAACCTATTTGTCGACACATGTTCTGAAAGTGTGATTTTTCCTGTTCTCTCTTTAAAGGGCCAACATGGCGATCAAGGTGCTCCTGGCTCTGTGGGTCCTGCTGGTCCTAGGGTAAGTCAGTCTAAGAGACATTTATCTCTGAAATGGAGTTTATGCCAGGCACTGAGCCCAGGCCTCTGCTTCCTTGTGGGGTTTTTACTGACTCACTCAGACCCAGCGTCCTTCTTCCCTAGGGCCCTGCTGGTCCTTCTGGCCCTATGGGCAAAGACGGTCGCACTGGACATCCTGGTTCAGTCGGACCTGCCGGCGTTCGTGGCTCTCAGGGTAGCCAAGGTCCTGCTGTAAGTATCGTTTTGGGAAATAATAAAGAGCATCACAGACCTAAGGAATATCTTCTTCAGACTAAACCAAGATGGTTACGACAACACATTAAAGTTGTCCCCCACTGCCACATGTTAGTTCTAAAACGTGTACAAATTATCTGTATGTGATACGTTGTTTAGGCCCATCCCTGCAAGTATGTCTGAGATCAAGTTGTTTATTTACATGGACTTAGTTCTTTTTTACTTATTAGAACATGCTTGTGTGTGATGCTCGACTGAAAATCTGCTGTCACTGAGGTCTCTCACTGTGACCAAATACAAAACCTCCTTTTTCTCATGTTCACCTTTGCAGGGCCCCCCTGGTCCCCCTGGCCCTCCTGGACCTCCTGGCCCAAGTGGTGGTGGTTATGATTTTGGTTACGAAGGGGACTTCTACAGGGCTGACCAGCCTCGCTCACCACCTTCTCTCAGACCCAAGGATTATGAAGTTGATGCTACTCTGAAATCTCTCAACAACCAGATTGAGACCCTTCTTACTCCTGAAGGCTCTAGGAAGAACCCAGCTCGCACATGCCGTGACTTGAGACTTAGCCACCCCGAGTGGAGCAGTGGTAGGTCAAGATATCCAAGCCAGAATGGCCCTTCTCACAAGCTGGGCTTTGCAAAGTCAGTTCCCACTGACATGTAGAATGAAAAGGTTTTGGGTAAAAATTGCATTATATAGAATCATGCCTAATTAGAAGCATTTTCTTCTTCACCAGCATCCAGTTTCAGGCTTCTCTTAATGTGTATTTTTCATATACTCTGATTTGATGTTTCACGGAGGAGAGGGGAGAAGGAACTGTCTAATCTGGAAAGTAGCCATCCTCTTCCTATTAAATGTAGGGTAGACAATGTTACTTATAAGAATCAAAATCTTGGTCTAGTAATTATTAGAACCTATAGTCCACTCAATAAGTTTTATGAGCTGGGTCTTGTCTTTTTTAAAGGTTACTACTGGATTGACCCTAACCAAGGATGCACTATGGATGCTATCAAAGTATACTGTGATTTCTCTACTGGTGAAACCTGTATCCGGGCTCAACCTGAAAACATCCTAGCCAAGAACTGGTACAGAAATTCCAAGGTCAAGAAGCACGTGTGGTTAGGAGAAACTATCAATGGTGGTACCCAGGTGAGGAATCCTACAAACATTCCTTCTCCTACTAAATAATATTATTAAGATTGTTTGCTCTTTAATGATCTGCATTTTAGTCCTTTACCCAAATGGGATTGTTAAAAGAACCTGCTCTTTTCTTGGGTTCCAGTTCTAACCTGGGATTGTACATTAAAGATGGATTGATTGAACGTACCCACACAATTCAAAGTTATTCTGCAAATTTGGCTCAACTGATAATCCCTGGAGAAACTGACTAATGACATTTAGTGTGAGGAAGTACTAGCCAGCATATGCATCCCTGTACCCATGAATGTATATTTTCAGAACATGTGCTTTTCTGAATTTTTAATCAAATCTTTTCACCAACTTTATTTCATGCCTCCTGGTGGGGATTACAGAAAAAGAAAGAGGTCTGAATCTCTGTCTCCTTGTTCTCTTATTCTAAAGAAGATACATACCCATTAAAAATACCTTATCTAGAACAGGTACCTTTTTGAGATGATCTTGCCTCAGCCTGGTAGTTCCTATGTCCCTTCTAAGTAACTAATATTTCAAAGACCAGTGAATTGAGTTTCCTGGAAAAGTACCTTTTTCCCAAGGTCAGCTCTGAGTCCATTATTCCTCCCTATACCAGACATTTTTTTTTTTGACTCTTAGTACCTGAGGCCATCTCCACTTAACTAGAATTTCTATCTTATTTTCTGTAGTTTGAATATAATGTTGAAGGAGTCACCACCAAGGAAATGGCTACTCAACTTGCCTTCATGCGCCTGCTGGCCAACCATGCCTCTCAAAACATCACCTACCACTGCAAGAACAGCATTGCATACATGGATGAAGAGACTGGCAACCTGAAAAAGGCTGTCATTCTGCAAGGCTCCAACGATGTTGAACTTGTTGCCGAGGGCAACAGCAGGTTCACTTACACTGTTCTTGTAGACGGCTGCTCTGTAAGTAATAGTGAAATGTGGGGATATGCTTATTTGGGGAGTGTATTTTGGAGGTGGGGAGATGGAGTTTTAACTTAGACCGTAATGAATGAATAAGACCATAAACGGATGAATAAGAGACCTAACTTACTAAATCTATTTTCATAACTGTATTTATTTAAATTAAATTCTGAGTGTTCTTATCAGACCTTGCCTTCTGAAATTCTCTGCAATGCTAAAATATATACAGTGTCCATGCACTAGCTGTTTTTCTTTAAACATGAGTTTGTTAAATGATGATGTCTGCCCACAATTTAAAATTACTTGAGGTTAAAAGGTCCCAAGCTATCACTTATGGCTATATGTATTTTATTTTACGTATTAGTATGGCGTGCATGCGATTTTTCTCTACAATATGCTAGACATTGCAGAAAAATTAAAATTTACTTGCAGCAGCCTGCAATACCCACCTGGTTCTCCCTTACCCACACACGCACACCCCAAAAACGATAATGTAGCAGTAAGCCACGTGGAATACGTATTGAAATTTTCTTTTAAAAAATTAGACTGGTAAGAAACTGCTCTCCCTAAAGACACCCCTGATATTTCTGTTACAAAGAGAACATGTTGACCTTGGGAAAACTTCTTCGGAATGAACAAGCCCAAAAGTGGTTCTTAAATATCTAAGGTTCTGACGATACTAGATGTAGAAATAGTGCTGCTTTTCATATATGTACTTTTTTTCCTCTTTTAAACAGAAAAAGACAAATGAATGGAAAAAGACAATCATCGAATACAAAACAAATAAGCCATCCCGCCTGCCTATCCTTGATATTGCACCTTTGGACATCGGTGGTGCTGACCAAGAAATCAGGGTGGACGTTGGCCCAGTCTGTTTCAAATAAATGAACTCAACCTAAATTAAAAAGAAAACAAAAGAAGTCCGAAAAAAACTTTCTCTCTTTGCCATTTCTTTTTCTTCTTTTTTAACTGAGAGCTGAGTCCTTCCATTTCATTTCCCCTGCACATCTATTTGCTTAAATTGTGGGCAAAAGAGAAGGAGAAGGATTGATCAGAGCATAGTGCAATACGATTTCATTCATTCCCTCCCTTCCCCCCAAAGATTTGGAACTTTTTTCAACACTCTTACACCTGTTGTGGAAAATGTCAACCTTTGTAAGAAAACCAAAATAAAAATTGAAAAATAAAATAAAAACCATGAACAATTTGCACCACTTGTGGCTTTTGAATATCTTCCACAGAGGGAAGTTTAAAACCCAGACTTCCAAAGGTTTAAAACTACCTCAAAACACTTTCCTATGAGTGTGATCCACACCATTAGGTGCTGACCTAGACGGAGATGAGCTGAGGTACTTGTTTTGTTTTGTTCCAAATACAAAGGTGCTACCAGTATTTCAGATACTTGAAGACTGTTGATGGTGCTAGAGGACTCTGAGAAGAAAGACTCCTCTGTAATGGGTTGCGGTGTGTGTTCTTTCTTCATTTGATTTAGCATCAGTATTTTACATCTTCTTCCCAAATAAAAGTATGCAGATTGCTTGCCCAACCTCGTCCTCTTCTTTAAATTCAGCATTTGTTCTTTGCCAGTCTCATTTTCATCCTCTCCCATGGTACCAAAAAGAAGCCTTGTTTCTCGGACAAGCAGAAAGATTAAATTGTACCTATTTTGTATATGTGAGATGTTTAAATAAATTGTGAAAAAAATGAAATAAAGCATGTTTGGTTTTCCAAAAGAAAATGCTGAGTAGAATTCCTTGCTTCGATGCTCTTTGCAATATAAATATGGATTATAGCATCTCTACCAGCCGCTAGACTGTTTCTCATTAGATAGAAACTATGCAAAAAGGGCAGTGTGGTATAATAGAAAGAGCAGAGAACAAGGACCCAGGAGGTCTGAGCCCCAATTCTGACTCTGCTTCTTGCGGTCAAGGGACCTTGAGCGTTTCACCTTTCTGCCCCTCAACTTCCCTATCTAATACAGGGAAGTTTCCTTCTCTGAACTATAAACACTTGCCCTGCTCAAAATGTATAATACTTAAGCAAATGGTATTGTAGACCTAAGTTTACTCTAAGCAGAGATCCACAGAACCTTCTGGTTTATTGTCTATTAAGTACTTTGAAGCAGTGGCTGAAAGTTGGTCTATGCACAATTAATACTATTAACTAAAACAGTTTCAAATATTCAGTAAAAATGCCATACACTTAAATCTGATGCAACTGAGTACAATGCGTGTGAGGAGGTAATGTGTGTGCTGTCAATCAGCACAGACAGTTGTGGATAATAGTACCATGAACACCTACCTGCCAAATCAAGTTCATTTTCCTCCCCTGCACCTTTCAATGACATCTTTAATACACTTAAACAGAGTGATGTGTCAAGTAAAATGTTAAGATTCATTTAGAGCTTATTTCCTGTTGCAGAACATAATTGGGATTGTAATATTTGCCTCCTGAAATAAGTCATCTCAAGATTCAATTAGTTTTAAAAGCAAAAGACTGAACATGATGAAAATCTAACATCAAGTCTAAAAAGTTAGCATAGTCTATTACCCAAACGGTAACTTCCAATTATGGTCCTTCCCGCCACCTGAATCTGAACACAAGGATGCTTATTAGAATGCAGATTCCCAGTCCTCAGCCACCAAATTAAGATTTAGTAGGGAATCAGTATTCCTAAGAACCCTGCAAAATTCTGAGGTACATCCATCAGGAAGCCACTGTACCCAGTGATTTCCACAACCGTTTCTGGCTCTAACATTTTGTATCCGGCAAGAATGAACCAATATAGCTGACCAAATGATACAAAGAAAACCAAACCCCTGTATATCAGAATATGAGTACTCCTTACAAATTAGTAATTAAAATGGCCAGGGCAAGCTTACATGATAACCAGTTAGACATCTCTGTTGAAGGCATCCTTCAACATGCCTTGCCCTCAGGTCACAATCCAAGAAAGTTAGCGTAAAGGGTGAAAGCAAAGAAGGAAGAAGCCATTTCCTGAGTACCAGCTATGAGCCAAACACTACGTTAGATGATAATAATAATAATGCTCTTTGTCAAACTGAATCCAAACAGGCAGATTTCTTAAGCCAAGAGTCATTAATAATCATTTAGTCATCAGTTGGGACTACAGAAAAAATAGTTCAATAAATAAGGGTATATCTGATAAAATAATAATGAGGAAATAAATGATGGTATAGCCAATAAATACTAATGAGGAATGAATAATGGTATATCTAATAGAAAGCAATGGGAAAACAGTGAAATAAGTGTTGATAACCCAATAACATTTATGAGGGTAGTTAAACAACAAAAAATGCTTAGAACAGGATATTACAATCTTTAAAATATCATTTTCAAGTACACTGTCATTAGAAATATATCAAACATGCGTGTAAAAATGCTAGGAGTAGGCGCATTCATGGAGTAATGATAGGAATGACTTTTATGCCTGAATTTTCCAGATTTGCTATGATATAGCTATATCACCTTTATCATTTACAACAAATTTAGCCTTAAAATATTATGAAAAGAAATAAGCAGCCAACAAGCGAAACAATCCTGGCTGAGAAGTAGCCATCTCCGGGGAAACAGTGGTCCACCTCCCACCCATTCATCTTCTGAAAAAGAAGAAAACCCTAACCTAAGAGTCATCACTCACAGTGACCCAGCCACACTGGGGGGCATCAGAAAGGGGCGCACAAGGCCATACATACCAAGCAGCGGCATCCTCAGGGATTTCGCAGTTTAGTTGCAGAGAGAGAATAAAATAATGTGTGAACACAATTTTAAACCAAGTGTCCTGTGAGGATAGCGGAGGACACTATTAATTAATGAGAGGGAATCCCAGAAAATTAACCTTAGCTTCATGCAGTAATAGTGACATTTGGGTTTAGCTGGTCAGCTTTTGCCAGAGATCTAATTTCACTTTCAAACGCTCTGTGTCTGGCCAGAGGCTTCTTCTCTGGAAGCCACGTATTAGAACAGTCTGGTACTTACCAAGCAGGAGGTCCACTGTGAGTGTTCCCGGGGCCTGGGCAAAGTACCGAAGGCTTGACCCTGGCACACCAGCCCTCTCTTTAGAGACTAATCACCAGGCCCAAGGGACCCTCCTCACAACATTTCCTGACCCTTGGTCCTATGAAGGTCAACCACCTCTAACCGTGCCAGTCTGAGAAGGAAGAAGATTGCATATGAGAGAAGGAAGGAGCAGGTAGCCAAGACTGGGGGACGAGACATTAATCAAGTCTGGTAAAAAGGGTCATTTAAAATTCTAAAATCAATACAGCTAATGCACTGGCAAAGAGCAAGGACACCTGACCAATGCAGAACACATTTATTATCTTTAATGCCAAAATACTTTTTTCTGCTATTCCACTTAATATCACTGAAAACGAAGTTCAGAAATTGGATTATATATAAGAAAAGTTGGAAATGTCGTTTTGGGTCAGAACAACAATCCATCTAGATGAGTACTTTGCCTTTGACAGTGGCACCAAGGGAAATTTGGGAGAAAGAGTGGTTGGCACTTCCTGAGAAACCAGCCTCAAAACTCCCATTTAATAACCCATTGTAAATCTTTTTTGTACATAGATGAATCTAAACCCTTCCAGAGCCCTCTATCTGTTTTGAAATATGTTGGTATTACTGTACCAACAGGAGAGAGCTAATGCTGAATTGTTAGCTCGGCTTCCTAGCCCTCTGATCAAGTAGCTAAAATATGCTTTCTATCCTTGTGCCTGGATCAGCCAGGGATTCAACTACTCAGTGTCCATAGGGAGCACCAGTAACTGCTGCAATGGGGCCATCGACCGCCCATAATGATTGACTTTTCCCTGCAGTTTGGTGAAATGAGCACATAATTTGTGGCCAGCAGCCAAGGTTATGTGCACCAGCTCCACCAGTGACTAGCCAAGAGCACCTGGGAAAGTGTCTTAAGTTCTCTGAGAAGGTTACGGATCATCTTTAGGTCTGAAGTTTGCAGGCACTGGTAGTCATCTCTTGAGTTAATCTCCTGTCCCTGGCCCTCCAGTGTAGGGAGAGGAGAACCTAGAATTTAAATTTAATTAGCACCACTCTTTCAATTGGTAACCCATCAATTTTGAGTCATGCCTCCCTATCAGTAAAAATGTGAGCCCTTAACTAATTTTGTTAATCTATTTATATATAAATGTTATACACGTACTACGTACTATGGGACTAATACATGATGTGCAATGGAAAACCTACATGGGAAAAAAAACTGTAAAAGAGAGAAAATAAATACAAATAGAAGATTCCATACTCCAGTGGATCATTTCATACATACCCTAGAGGGCATGCACATTCCGTCCCCCTACTGTGAAGACTACTGCCCTAAACAAGGATTCAGGATGGTCTTCGGGGGAGGGAAGAACATCAATGGACTCCTGAAATAGCACACCAAATTTTGTGTGTATGTGCATTTTTCTTGGAATAGAATCCACAACTTTCTTCAGATACCTCAAAGGGTCTATGACCAAGAAACATGTTAGGAACCACTATACAAAAGCAGTATTACTTATTCATTAAACCCTGGGCTTTTCTGAACCATGACCTTCATATCTCATCTTGGGTCTCATACTCAGAGCATGCTGCTTTTCTTGTCCTAAGACCTAACAGGTCAACCTGCATCAACCCACATTAAAATAGAAATATTTCCCTGTTCCACTTCCCTGTTATGGGACCTCTCTCCTACGCTTGAACAGGACTTGGCAGATGCTCTATCACCCAGAGTTGGACCTTACAACATCAAAGTGCACCTGTTCACAAAACCTTTTCAAATTAAGAACAAATGTATTCAATAATGGAGAGTTATTATATAATAATAATAATAATAATAATGTTATTTTTAGGAAAATTATGCATATTTTAGTTATTTTTTTAAGAAGCCTTAACCTAAAAGAGATTGCAATTCCTGGGACTATAAAAGACTGTAAGGACAATAATTGGAACATGTTCTTCAGAGACCCTCAGGTCATCCCAGAACCAAATGTCTCCTCTTCATCTGGCTCTTCTCAAAAAGAGCTATTATGCTGAGCCCAACCTACAAGAATAATTTTGGCCAGAATTAATAATCCTATGGGTTCTAGAAAGGTCTCCTTAAAATTGCAATTCACTACATATTTAAAGAAATTCACAAACACAAAATGCCAGTAAAGTGAATATCTTCTAGTATAACATTGCTCTTGGTGCCCAATGACTTAATTAACCATCAACAGCATGAAAAAAAAGGCAGAAACAATTTTTTTAATGGAATCTATTAATGCCAGGCAGAATAAGAACACCTACTCATAAACCACTGTGCGGAGTAGATGGCCTTTCTCTCCCAACGGGATGTCACTTTGAGTTCACTGCTCCCCCTGCTGACTGGATAATAGAACACCCCAGTCTTTTAACACAGCCACATGCACACCATCAGAGAATGAAAACTCAAATTTCGGAGGAGAAAATAGAACAGCCTCCTGTGCTTATTTCCTGTCTGCCCCAGACACACAGCCCTCTCTCCAGCTTCCATGGCAGCCCACCTTCATGTCCTCAATGCTCCCTTTTTTTTTCTTACCCATTTTAATCTATCCTTAATATCTCTCCCATGGAGCTGGTAAATGGAAGTCACAAGGAGGCAAACATAAGCTCAAAAGGAGAATGGCCTTTTTGGGTGAGTAGAGCTGTCCAATGATACAAATGTTGCCCCAAAATGCACTGAATAACCCTTCAGGATTTAAGCAAGGGGTTTGGGGGATTATATAGAATGGAAATAAGAGGATGATGGAAAGAACAGGGGCTTGGAAGGCAGAGCTATCTGGGTATGAACCCTATCTCCACCATTTCCTCATCTGTAAGACAGGGATAGTGATGAACTGCCCACCAGACTGTTAGGATCAGAAACAGGAATGCGTAGCAGTTTATAAGACTGATGGACAGTAAGCACGCAGCACCACCACTAGCATCATCCCCACAAAGCTGGGTCTTCCCTCAAGCCTGTAACTTCATCCTCCCCGTTCCAGGAGCATTAGCTTCTCTGACAAGAGTGGCCTAAAATGACAGCACATCTACAATGCAGTTACACTTCACTTTCTCCTACAAATGGATTCCAAGCAAACTTCCAAACTCTCACAATTTTGGTGAGTCCTCCTCCACAATCTAATAAAAAAAGTATCAGCCTTTTATTAGAAGCTTGAAAATCTCAATTTTTTACAAAGGAAACTAACGATCCCACCTTAACAGTAAAAACAAAAAAGGCAACATTTCTGAAATGTCATTAGGTGCATCTAATTTTGGAGACAAAGCTTTCTGAGCTGAGAAAACCACCCTTTTGCTTACTCGGAAACTAGTTCTTGTACGCAAATGGACTATAAGTCATACACATACATGTTGAACTAGTCAAACTCCTGACAATTTTCACAATTTGCGTTTCTAAAACTTTGTCTCTGGAAGCAGAAATTCTAACTCAAAAGTGATCAGCACACAAAATGATCATAATTATTAAATTCATGTCCTCTGGGAAATTTCTTGGCCTATATGGATTTACTCAAGGGTTTTAAGCATCATTAAATCACCTATTATTGCCAGTGCTTTGAATGTCTCTATGAGTATTATTATAAATGCATCCACTTCAAAGATGCTGGATTATAGTAATTTCCAACATGGTTTTTCTATCACTGATTATAGGTCTCCTTTTCCTTATAATACAAGTGTCTACATTTTTTTTTAAACTTTATGAGTGTAACTCAATTTTCCATCTACTACTTTGCTCATCATGATAAGATATGTTCCTAATCATAAGAATAAAAAAAAAAAAGACTTTCCTCAGATAACATCTGGAAAATTGCCCATTTAACCAATTCTCTGGGTTTATTCATAATTAATATTTACTTTTTGTTAAATATTAAAATATAGTAAGCTTATGCTCAATTTGAAGTTCCACATGTTTTCTTAGATTTTCGTCAACTAAACTATCACAATAAACACTCACCTTGTCACCATAAATTATAAAAAGAGCCTTGCTTTTCTTCTCTCAAGCTTGGGAGAGCTATCTATCAAACAAGAAAACAAAGTCCACTAAATCCTTTGAACCTTTGAAGAGAGAAAGACAAATCAATGCCAAAAATGATGTGCCTTCTCACCAATACACAAATTAAACTGTGTATTTTGTAAGATTTATAGGTTAAGTGGGCTTCTTTTTATTATCACTTTTGCTAGGTATCTGTCAAGTGAGTCTAATTCAGTAAAATAGATTGATACATTGGGAGAAATCTCTAGCCTCCATTCTGGGTTGGGGAAAAAAACAGGCAGACAATTTAGTCACCCTATACCACTCATATTATGATTTAATTGGTCTGAAATATTGTTTTAAAACTCCCTTGGCGAATGTAATATGCAGTCAGTCTTGAGAAAAAATGTACTCAACTAATGCCACAGGGTTCTGAAACCCTCCCTTAAAATCACTGGTAAAGTTGGAAGTATGTGTACATGGGCTTTTTTCTAGGAAGATGGTGTGCAATACTTAAAGTTTTTCCAGATCCCATAGTATCTACCTAACCAGAATTGCTGAGGTGGAGTCAAGAGATTTTCATTTTCAGTGAGTACATTAAGATGATTCCCATGTACTCTCAAAGTTTGGGAACCACTGGTTTATTGCCATTACCATATTATTGACATATTCTTGGATGATTCTGAGCCCCCTCTTCCCAAAATGTTTAGGATCACAGCTCTAAAATCATGGGCTCTCTAAGCTGCTTTAAATGAGAACATGTAATGGCTCATTGAACTTGTGAGCAATTAATTTGGGAACAGTTGCAGTATTATAAATGTGATTACTTATTGCAAACCCAATTAATCCAGCCAGGAGGAATGTTAATTACAAAGGAGTATGGAAATTAGCATGAGTGCATGACTAAATGCCTAAATTCTGACCTATTATACTGTCTGTCTGGTAACTTACTTTAAAAATACTTCCACAGGAAGTCTCATGTATATATGTGCTTGTGGGCAATAAGGTAACATTAGTCCACACTCCAGGGCTGATTAGGTAACCTTGGAAATACCCTAATTAGGAAAAGCCAAGCTTTAGAGGTAGCTACTGCAGTATTTAAAAGAGCATTATTGAAATCTACATCAGGGGATATATTAGTTAGCATAAAAGATGTGGAAAATAAATTTTTATTGTTGAAATAATGGTCTTGAAGATAAATGACTAGCTAATAAATATTTAATATTAACAAAATTTGAGCTAAGTCTTGCTCTACTTGTAGCACACCACTTAATAGCAAGATTGACAAGAAAAGACCTATAGTCCAATCGATCTCCAGCCACTAGAGGCTACCTATATTTACCCAAAATTCTTGAATCACCAAATTGCTTATCAGGTCACAAAATAACTCCAAACCAAAAAAAAAAAAAATTGCAAAACAAAACTATATTTAATTGATTTTAAAAAAGAAGTTACATACAATAACTGTATTTCTCTTATGAGTAATGGAATATCAATCAAAACAAATCTAGACAGACTAGAAAGCAATTGAGAAGGCTTCCAAAGCTCCCAAGAAATAATCTTTCCTAATTTGGGAATAGCTAAGATATACTAGGTGTGTGCTTTTTTGTGGCCTTTTCCCCTTTCATAACTGAAAAAAATAAAGGCAGAGCCTCAGCCAAACTGTGCCATTTGACTCCTCTTCTCTGCAAATTTAAAACTTGGAGTGAAGAATGACAGAGACTGGGAGCCACTGAAGTTGAGGCACGCTAATACAGCACTCTGGGCGGGGGGGCATGAACTTCTGCTGATGAGGTCCTAGAATGGTAATAGGTGTTTTGCTTTGAATTATGAAATAATCCAGAATCCTTCCACTATCTTTTTGGCTTAAGTTAGAGGAAGTTGGTTTCTATTACATAAAACAAAAAAGTTTCAATGAGTACACCTAGTAAACAGGATATAGAGTGAATAGCAAAAACAGAGGAGTATAGGCCAATCTCAGAGTGAGTAGGTACTTAGAGTTAGTAGAAATAAGAACCAAAAATTTGAATGGCTGAAAAAAGTACCAGAGAAAGAATATGGTAAGGAAACAATTCTCCATGGGGCTTTGGTGTTTCTGCAAAATGCCTTGCAGGCAAAGATTCTGATAATGTTTGTTCTGGATAACCATTTCAAGGATGTTTGTATAGTGATAGGGACAGTCTTGAAAGAGAGAGATAGTGTCTCCTTCCAGAGTGCAGAACAGTTACTGTCCATTGTAATAAAGATAATGTTTCCCTACAGGGCAAATGTCTGGGTGGTTTGCTTGCAGCCCATTGTAAAATATTTGGGTTCCCTACACTTGGTGTTCCTCAGTTGTGACACATCCATCTGGGTTGCTCTGCATTGCCCCCATAGGACTTGGGGGCAAGGGAACCAGCAGTAAACACAAAGCTCCAGTTGCTTGCCTTGCTGTGAGTAATAATAAACTCCTTTGTCTCTGACCTAGATGTCACATGTCTTCTGCCAGCATCTATTAAACTGTGGCAGGCTAACATCTTAGCTTTAAAGCAGAAAAAATTTCAGCCCCTTCACAGTTCTTGACAAACATTTCAAAGAAGAATACATATCAGAATAGAGCTGCATCAGGTCTGTATTCCTGTCTTTCGAGTTGCCTAGCAACTAGTTGGTCACCATTGATCTGACAATCTGCAGTAATGAAAGACCACGCCATGTAGAAAAGTGTGATTGAACTATATGCTTCTAGATCGCAGAGATTGTCTGATTCGTCTCCGTGTCTCCTTCATCACCTAGCCCAATAGCTAACATAGACTGCATGTTCGATGATATTATGTTGAACAAATTGTTAAATCAAAGAATTAACTATAAGGATGGCTCTACCGGGATATGTATGGAATTGTAACTAAGGTAGTTCTTTAATCTGTATCGTAAGTACTTTCGCTCAGAATCATTGTTTCTTCAAGTTCACTTAATTGTAAATAATAGAGATGTGTCCAGGAAGCTCATGGGACAGGGACATGCTTAGAGTGGGAAAGATAAACAGCTTTGCTGGAACTGGAGCTGGAATGTGACTCTCCATTTAAGGTGGCTTTAGAGATCTCAGGGGCAGGAATTGGTGACTCTGTTCTCTGCAGCTCTACCACTAATCTGGTTCATTCATATTCTGCATGTTTGTCTTTTTAGATCCACTATTAATTGGCAGTTGTGTGTGTGTGTGTGTGTGTGTGTGTGTGTGTTTTCTATCCTAATTCCTTTGGAAGAGATTCTGGTGCAGTTCATAAATCCCTTGGCAGTCTATTAACTGATGACCTTTGAGTAGACATCCCATCAGCTGTGATCATTAAAGTCATGTGGCATAACACCTGGCCACCTAGGAGTCAGAAGCCATGGGTGGGGCAATTTTTCAAGGGGGTCAGGGCACCAAAGGCCATAAGCAACATCTCTATTTGGAGGTCTGCACCCTGTCTATCCTCCTACACTCTTCCTGTCACCCCTCCCTCCTGAAAAATGTGTACCTTATTTCATGTGGTTTCAGTACTTGTCTTTAGATAAGAACATAAAATACAAAAAGTTCTTAGACATTAATTTAAAAACAAAACACTTGCACAAAAAAAAAAAAAACCTTGGGTGTGGTGGGGGTGGGACTGGACAAAGAACATGAATTTTAGGAAAAACAAAACAAAACAAAATGTCATTAAATATACAAAAAAAAAAGGTTCAACTTGTCTAGTAAAGAAACACAAAGTAAAATCTTAACCGGTGTATGGCGATGCTGCTTAAAAAAAAAAAAAAAAAGATAGTGTTTCAGCCAAAAGATCAGTCTCATTTATAGCTGGCATAGTATGAGTTGGTACAAAACATCTGGAGAGCAATTTATCAGTATGTATCAAAAGCCTTAAAAATGTTTATACTTTTGACCACTTATTATTCACACCTTGGAATGTATCCTAGGAAATGAATCCTTAAGTTTTCTAAAGACTTTTGAACAAGCACAGTTTGTATGAAGAGTTTCTCATAAAGCTGTGAGACTACTTTTTCTTCCACTGCTCAAGTGCGAACACATAGCTGTCCTCTAGTGCAGCTGCCCAGAGCAACCTAGGCTTGGAGGGAGAGCTATGCCAGTATGAAAGACAAGCGCATGAATCGCAGTTAGAAGTCTTCTAACTTTGAGAAATGCCGTGCCTATTTGCAGCATGAAGCTGACAGAAGGAAGCAGAACCGTGGAGCTCCCAAAAAAGCCACTGCAAATCCCCTCTTTGAACTGGCTCACACGACTAAGTGCCAATCTAACCCTCTGCACAGGAGGTGTCATCGTAAGGAGCCACCAAGGAACACCAAAAGATTGTATTAAAAATGCATGTTTTATTGCTTCCTCTTCCATTGGAGTCAATCCCCAGTTGGTTATTGTGAGAAATCACATTCTCCTGCCTCCTGTATCTTATCAGAATGAACGTGGTGGAAGTGCCTGAAGGGAAGACACTACAACAGCAGTAAGTACACGTGCAAAATAATGGCTGACAGTCGTATCATATCTCGGGCACAACAGTTGTCATAGCCTTATTTATAGCAAAAGATTGGAAATTAACCAAATGTCTAATAATAGTGGATTGGTTAAACTAGATATGGCACATCCATATGATAGATTGCGATGCAGTTATTAAGAATGTTCTCGAAGAGTACTTAGTGATATGGGGGGGAACTTAATAACTCTATACTAAAATAAACAAGTAGATTACAAGGAAGTTGGATCTCATGCAGCAGATAGGCTTTTCAATCATGATGAAAAAAATCTCATATAGTTAACATTATCCTTGAAAATCTCCAGGTTGGTACCAAATACCTTAATTTCATCATAGTTTTTCTTTTTAGTATTAGAATAGATAACTGTGTCTGTGAGCATCAGAGAAGTTGGCTTGAGGTTAGACTATGTTGTAGGAAAAATATATATTTTTACCACTGGAGTCACAGTCACTGTAGCAAGATGCACATACTATAAGAGACATACAGGAGTTGAGACACAGAGATTGAGGAAAGAGTCAATTCATATCACCCATCTCATGCTTATTCTGGGGAATATATTCATGAACACAATAAAGGGAAAGTTTTTTTTAAATCTATTTAATTGTTGTACACACATACACACACAGAGTAAAGTTCACATAAGTTAAATGTGTGTAGCAATTATCTGTATAAATCATTATATACAAGTCCCAGTCTGTTTTAAAATTTTCATTTTAAACAGATATGCATACAAGATCCAGAAAGGGTATATGCAACAATTTAACAGCCATAATCTCTAGTGAGATTATGGGTATTGTTGGGATTCTTTCCTCTAATTTTTCTGTTTTTAAAACTTTTTTAAATGAACATTTTTTCTTTCATTATCAGAAAAAAAATACTGATTGTTTTTAAATGGCACTCACAAAACAGATGATACCTTTAAAATACCTTTCAAACTAAGCCTTATTTTATTACAAATGCTTACAATGTATAGTTTTTGGTATGCAATCTCTATACCAAAAGAACAAGTACTTGGTGAAACAAACTACTGCTAAACAGGACAGAAACATGAGAGCACATGTATAATGCAGGAAGTCTGAATCAACAGAATTCTATTAGTCTACCTCTGTAAAGCAGTGTTCTTGGGGACTATCGAACGGGACATGGAAACAGCCTTCTTATTATATTGAACTGGACATTAAACTGTACTTGTCAAAAGAAAAAAGAATGTCCTCTCTAGATACGGATTATGTAAATACACATACAGAGTCTATAATACATTATGTTAGGAGATGCCTTCTGAGTTGAGCTTCCGTGAATTCCTACTCTTCATGCACTTGCCTAAAATTTCATTTAAAAAACCCTATTACAGCAATACTCTCCCTGCTTCATTCATAAAAAATGCATAGATGCATTCATGTAATAAAGGAAATTTCTCGCTGAAACACATATATCACTCTGGTAAGTCTGTTTTAGTGATTGGAAAAAATAAATGTCTCATATGAGAAGGATTTCAAAGACAGGTCAGTTAAAATAGTTCTTTGATTGTGTAAAATTACTAGTGGTTGATCCATTGTGTCAGATGTGAAATGAGATTAAACTGTAAGAGTCAGTTTTAAATTCTCAGCATTAAACTGAATTAATAAATTGAGCAAAGACATGGTTCAAGTAGGATTGAAAGGTTCTGCTAAAACCAGACTGTTTAGATCCATTAGCAACACAGCTACAAAGAAAGAATATCTTATCAGAAAGGAGTGTAGGCTGTGGAAAATTAATAGAGAGTGCTAGACCCAATCTTGGTGTAGAATTACATGGAAGGGATTAGGAAGTGAGGGGAAGGTAATTAAGTAGAAAGAACAGTCGGAGAGAACTGAAAAGCAAAAGATCAGATGGTCTGAGGTTGAGCCCCTCACCATCTGTTGGCAATCATCAAAATTTATTTGATCTTATTGTGTATTTACTTTGTAAAAGGGGGGAAAAACCCTCATTCTAATGAATGAATAGGTGGGATACAAGGTGAATGCCCATTATAACAGAGCTCATTATTACTGTGAGAAAATCATTGCCATTGCAACATAACAAATACAATTAATGCAATCTAATTGTTCCATTTCTGTCCATGTCTCTGACATCAGCTTCATAAAAAGGTTCTTATGCTTTCGGGGCCTTTTGTGATTTAGTTGGAGGGCTTTGTCTATAATTTTACTGTCATTGTTTATTGCATGTCTATCTATACAATTTGCTCTTGTAAAATTTCTGAGTGACTGCATGTATCCATTAGCAAAGTAGGTCAACCAGCCACTTAGGTTTCCCCCTTCTAATAGGCATCATCAGCACCTGTGATTTCAATATCAGTTAACAGTGCGAACTATCCATCCAGTTATACAAAGAGGAAAACTCAATTCTTTCCTCTACTTTATCTCTGGCCCCATATTCACTTACCGGATCTTTCTGAAGGGTTTCCCTACATGTTTTCCCTTTCAAATATTTTGGTGCTTCCTCCCATCTTTTTCCCCTGTACTTCTCACTTTAGGCTTTGCGGTCTTTCACCTTAACTGCTACCTGCCTCTTTTCCTGTCCCTCTCACATCCATCTCCCATCACACAGGGAAAACACAAATCTGACCTTTCAATCTCCTGTTAAAAGATTTCTGTTTCCACATCACTTACAGGATAAAGTCAAAAGGCATCTGTGTGGTATATGAAACCCTTAACTGCAGTGTCCCCTGACAATTTCACCTCTCTAGCTCTTCTCTCCCATCTCACAGTTTATACCCTTCAGCAAAACCAGAGTAATTTATAAAGCAACTACTAATAAATAATTAAGCAATTTTTATTATAATCAACTCGTGATATGCCTCAGGGATGAGTATTTTCATCCATTCTTTAGGACTGTGCCATGCATTCCTATTTTAAAATTAGCTGCTTGGTTTTTAGAGTGCAAGCCTTGCGAGTAAGGCAGAGCAGACTACACAGCCAGCTGTCACACAGGAGCATCTGTACAAGAGGTCTCAGCACAGCTCGGCAAGACTAGCAGATACATCATCATATCTCTGGACACATATTAGTATTGCCCACCAGTCAAGCAGTGTGCAGCTACACAGGAGAGCTGTATATTTTCCTTTATTAAAAAATGATTGAAACAGTGTCGTTCTTTGTCTAGTATCATCTTTCACGTACCTAGCAACACACTTTTAACATGCCGGATATTTGAAAGCTTTATCAGAAAAGGCTGGCTGCCTCAAATCAAGGGTTTTATTTAATTTAGCTCTGAATTTGCTGGAGGAAAATAAATTGATGTCAGGTTTTTAATTTTAAAGTCACATTTGCATTGCAGATGGACTATTTAACAGTTCACATAATCAATAAAATTACTGCTGAAGCACAGGATGTGTTAATGAGAGACTCTAATATCTGAGTAAGTGGTTTCCTTCTGAAAAGTCAAATCATGTTTGTTTGCTTGTTTAAATTTGTTAATCATAAGAAATGACCTTATTCTGATGGAAAAATAGCTAAATGTTTCCACAAGGTACTTGGCTCCTTGCACATGATAGGGATTAACATTATTTTGATAGGTAGAAATATTCTCTCCATACCCTAGAAAAGAATGTGCAGATCCAAATTTATGGAACCCAGTTTAAAGTGCTGATTCATTACTGTCCCAAATGCCAGTGAAGAAATATTTTGAAATGTCTTAAGTATTCTACATATCTACAAATGGGATGGAATGAAAGTTGGGCTAGTAAAAACTGACACCACACTTTTTAAACATTAAATTTTCTTTTTAGAAAGAGGAGAGTTGTTTCTGTCTTGTTTTTGAGCAGCAATTTTGTACTATATATTTCTAACAACTTTATTGAAGTATAACCAACATAATAAACTGCATATATTTAAAATATGCAATTCAATGTATATATTTGACATACATGTACAGACTCTATTGTTTCTAGTTAAAAAGTCAGAAAAATAAATAAGAAAACTATCAACTATATTCATAGTACTATAATCACAGTTGAACTTTTAGAACATTCCTCTCACAAGTTTTTAAGTCTATTCATATATATGTATGAATAAAATAGATATATGCTTCTACTTCTATCACACTGTCAACAAACTGCATATACTGCCTATACTTTTCCCTCTTTCAACCATTAAGTGTCCACGAATATTTTACATGTCTTTAACTATCGTCCTAAAGACGACTTTCAGTATATACAATGTACATTTTTGTTCATCAGTAGTAAAATAATTACATAATAAATGATGAATAATTACCTATAACCATAGAAATATAAATAGCCATACAAATATCACTACTAAATTCTAAAACCATTTTAATCTACATATATGAATTATAAATACAGAAATGTAATATATATACATATGATTTTTATCTTATTAAAATAGTAATCGAACTACATGTATTATTTTGTAATCCAATTAAATGAATTTTAACGAGCATTTTATATATTTGAAATTTTTTGTTGCCAAAAGTTAAAAAGTACAAATATGCATGAAAAAGGAAATTATCACCAATAACTCTAATAACATAAATAATCTCATTTAAACATTTGGAATAATGTTTTCCTGGAGAGATACAGATAAACTGCATTATTATTTAAACCCTATTTATAATCTAAATTTGATATGGGTATTTTTCCATGTTATTATATCTTTTTAAGGAATAATTTTAAATAGCAAAGTAGTTCTATAGTATGGAGTACTTTTGACAACATTGATATTTTTAAATCGTGGCCAATTTATAGCAAAATTTTTCATTTCAAAAAAATGTGCAATCCTTTGATTAGTAGTGAGGTTTAACTTTTTTTTTCAAGTGCTCACAGGCTTTTTTTAAAAAAATATTTATTTTGTCAGTTCTATATGCTATAAATATTTTCTCCCCAGGTTCTCATTTGCTTTATGGTAATACTCTTACACAGAAGTTTTCAATATTTTCCTTTATAATTTTTTCCATTGCATTTTTGATTAGCTTAAATATTCATTTATGTATTTTGAAATTTATTTTATTTTATGTTTTTAATTTTCACATGTGGAATTTATTTGGTAAATGATGTGAGGTAACCAAGCATCCTTGCACATGAAGTTGAAATGGCATCTTTATCACATAATAAATTCTTATGTATGCATTTGAATTTAAAATTTGTGCTAGCGGAGTGATGAAAGCTGCAGTTCAATCTCAGAGCTTTTGTTCCTTTTGTATCTGTTTAGTTAAATGTGGCATTGATTTAAGGTGGTGCTTTTTTTTTTTTTAACACTCCATAAAGTGCTGTTATTGAAGACTTACACTTCGATTTATATACACACATATTGCTATTTTCCCTCTTTGGATTTATATTTTCTTTTAAAGCAATGCAAGCTTTCTGCAGAAAAAAAAATTAAGTAAATAAAAATGTAAAGAGGCAACAAAAATTAGTTTAATCCCTCTTAATCTTAGTATTCAACAGCAACCACTGATAGCACTCTTGGCATAATTAATTCCAAGATTTTTTTTTTCATTTCACCCCTTTGTAGGGGATACAAGAGATGTAAATAAAGGTTTCTAAATGGTTTTATAATGATGACTTTTTTATTCTTCCCATAAAGCTTTAAATTGTTTCATAATAATGAAATTCTTTATTCTTTTAATGGAGCTTGAAATATATTTTTTAAAGGACCTAAATATATGAATTCCTACTCTGAAAACAGAAAACGAATGTGTTTTCTTACACATGAAAATGAAAATTCTCTATTTCACCAGTGGGTGGCAATCTCAACATGTACCCAGCTGGGTGCTGTCATTGGATCCTGGTCATGCAAAGGGGAAAACTAACCTAAAATGTCTGACAAACGTTAACTCCAGCCGCTGTTGTTGCCCTTTAGTTGTCGTGATTTAAAAAAGAAAATGAGAAACCTGCAGAAATAATCACAAGTGAGAACATTACACAACATGGAACAAAATTACCTTGGCTTAATGTGGGCTCAGTGAAAATAAAAGCTATGTGTTAAAATATTATTCCTCATGTGCTCCCAAAGAACACAGTGTTTTAAATATTTCCAAAAAGGACTAAGAGTTTACATCAAACAAACATCCTACAATTACATGAATTACAAGACAAAAAGTAATGGAGAATACCATTGTGATGGGAAATCAGCAAATTTGAGTTACTAGCAAAACATTCAAGCACACAGCTGAGCCACCATTAGAGTTAAAGTCAGTCAGGATGGTAGAAAGCTTAGAAGGCAGGAGAACCCACATGGGGATGGACTTGCAAGTAACAGCCTGAAACTGCACTCAACAAAAATGAACATAAAATCAAAGTAATTGGTTTTTTAAGTGCAAAATTCAATGATCCCAAACATCGGATCATGAAATAAAGCAGTTCTCGGTACTTCCACTGATAGTTTGACCAACATATTTAGATATTTAGTCTCCAAACCAAATATAGTATAAACATGACAATTTTTTTTTTATTTTGTAGAAAAACCACACTCTTTTTTGCACTAATAATTTAAAATAAACTATGAAGCACAATCACTTGAGAGAGAAAGAATCTTCAAGGTTTCAGGAAGTCTAAAATTGAGCGTAGGGTTAAGCTGCAAAGTTGTAGAGTTTGCCTTCAAACCAAGTACATGTTCTCAAAAAGATAAAGCTTTGAACCCACTCTGTCCAACCCAGTTCTCTCTTATTGACCATGAATCCAAGCCCCTTGGCTAACTACAGTTTGTTAGTTCCAATTTCCCACCTGTTTCTACTCCATTGTTTTAGAACCCACTGAGCCTATGGGAGAAGAGCATGGTGAGAGTTTGACTCCAGATTCAGTAATGCTGAGGCACCCCAGCAAACTGGTTAGATGCTCCCTCAGCAAAGACCAAGAGCCTCTAGGGAGCACTATTTGGGGCGGGGGGGGGGGCGGCACAAGGCAAGGACAATAAAGCTGACTTAAAAATAAAGCCATAGTGGGGCGCCTGGGTGGCTCAGTCGGTTGGGGGTCCAACTTCAGCTCAGGTCACGATCTCGCGGTCCATGAGTTTGAGCCCCCCGTTGGCCTCTGGGCTGATGGCTCGGAGCCTGCTTCCGATTCTGTGTCTCCCTCTCTCTCTGCCCCTCCCCCGTTCATGCTCTGTCTCTCTCTGTCTCAAAAATAAATAAACATTAAACAATAAATAAGTAAAGCCATAGTAACTACAAGCGTAAGAGTTTTTTTGTTTGTTTGTTTGTTTGTTTGTTTTGAGAGCAAGAGAGAGCAGGGGAGGGGCAGAAAGAGAGAGAGAGAGAATCCCAAGCAGGCTTCGCACTGTAAGCACAGAGCCTGATGTGGGGCTCGAACTCACGAACCATGAGATCACGACCTGAGCCAAAATCAAGAGTTGGGTGTTTAACCAACAGAGTCACTCAGACACCCCAAGAGTAAGAGCTTCTAAAGTGTGGTAACCCTTGATGGGAACTACCCCCAATCCTGCCTAAGGGATTTGAATTAAAAATTGACTACAAATAGAAATCTAAAAACTGCAAAGCTCTCCAATAGCATCTAACACCAAAGAAACAGACATTCTCATCCCCTGCCTTATCCAGTCCTTTCAGCCATTTCTCATATAATGTAAGGTTGCTAGACCCTCCTCTTCTTGCTTCTTGTTGCCAGAATCATTCTCAGAGTATCGATTCCCATAATTAAACCCAATATCCTAGCAATGAGGAATAAAGCAGGGCTTCTATAAACTGGACACTTTTTCTGCATTAATAGAACACAATATTCCTTTAGCTTTTTTAGTATTGACTTAGAGCTTTGAATAAATATTTATCAGAGGTCAGTTTAATGCGCAGAGCACTAAAATAGGTAATCTGCTATCTTAAACACTATGTGAGCCATATTCAGCCCTCCAATAGGGATTGAAGTCACCTCAATAGATGGTGATAGATGAATTAATGCATGATCAAGTGCCAAAATGAGCACTGCAGATTCCAAGGGCTTTAGTAGTTCAGAGTCAAGGAGTAGTTACGGCAGACAGGACTTAACAGCTAACATTCATTGAGTGTTTATTTGGTGCCAGGCTCTGTCCCGTGTTCTCTCAGTAGCATGATCTCATTTAATCCTCACATCAACCCTGTGAGTTAGATACTATTATTATCTCCATTTCACAAGCAAGGAAACTGAGCCTTAGAGATGTTAAATAATTGATCCAAAAGTACACACTCATAATTGGGAAGATCTGGTTCTTGAACCTAGACCGCCTGATTCCATTCTGCTCTGCATTCTCCCTACACAGCTGTGGTGCCATCAGTTTCTCAGTCATGCCCGAAAAATCAGAGGTGTCTCATTTAGCTTAGTTCATGGTGGCTGCTTTCTGATCTTCAGGGACTGACACTTCTAGGCTCCCTTTTTTATGTGAAACCAGGCAAACTGGACCTAATGAAACAGTCTGAAGCTTTGTCACATCCGAGTCCACTGCATTCATGAGGACCCAGCCCACGTTGGCAGGTTAGGGCTCTGTGAAAATGAGCAGCAGAAACATCAAAATAACCCATAATGGAAGATTTATGAAAAGAGCTAATATTATGATCTATTTTTGATTTGGGGATAGTAACATAAATAACTCAAAACTATGTACCTCTTTTTCACTCAAATAACAAGCATGACAGAATGCATAATGTGTGCACAGTGCTGCAATAGATACTATGGGTATTCACTGCAGGGCTTGGGGAGATGATTATGGATCTTTAGAAGCAGATATACTTCTTAAGTTTTTTTCATTGGGACTTAAGTTTTTAATCCTAAGCACACAAGGCTATCATGACAGAGGTGAGTATGGAAAGTACTACATAATAACACCAAAGGGAAACACACTAAAAAGGAAAAAAGCCTCGCTCCAAAATTCATTGAGAATGTTTATATTAATTGAAAGCCAATAACTCTAGACCTATTATGATCATATTCACAGCCTCAGGAGGACAGTGATGTGAATAATGATAAAGTAGAAAGAATTCCTTCCACGATGATAAAATATTTGGTCTCTTTATACTGTTCTGAGGGGAGGGAGCAAAAAAAAAAAATTTGTCAAGAAACATATGAATAGTCCCTATTAGACTAATGAAAAGTGAAAAGTGATTTTATGTTCTTTGTTAAACAACTTAAACATTTACCTAGGCAAGTACTATATTTCAGGAGCCAAATTCTGCCTCAAAGGGAACCAGCTGGCCATGAAATATAATCTGTAGTTGGATGGAGGATAAACAAAGTTTAGTTCTTCGTGCAGAACATGCAATGAAGATGGAAAGCACATTGCCCTGGGATTTGTCTGGAGCAGGTGTCAGCAGCCTCTGTGAGGCGGCTGCCAAGTCTCTATTTATTCACTCTCTCACGAACTGGAAGAGGGAAGAATTCTAGTATCTTTAGGTCACTCACACACACACACAACATGCCCAGAAGTGGATGCACTTTGACGCAGGTAGGTTAAATCTATAGCAGAAACACTATGAAAAACACCTGGTCTGTGTCTGCTGCTCCACTGAAAATGTGGGAATAGGGTATCCACCCCTCCTAACCCCTCTTCAAAGAACCTCTCTTCCCACCATTCCAGTTAAAGCTCCCAGAGCTTCTTTAGAGTCCTCAAGAATTTCCTTTTATAACACAAATACCCTTAAGACAGACTACATCTCACATCTATTAGTGCAAAGCCTTAGTGAAGCTGAAAGACTGATAACACTCAAGCATAGTTATGATCTTATGATTCAAGAAAAGAACATTTCAGTTCCACATGTTTATCTGGTCCCATTGGTGTGGGCGTGAGGGGCAGAGTGACAGGGAAAGGCCAAGGGTATTGTTGGTTACAAAAGGGAATAGTTGCTGATTTTCTTGCTGTTCTGCTTATCTGTGTTAAGATCTCAGAGGAAGGTGTAGTAGATCAGCTTTGAGGCTAGAATACCACATTACAATCATATTTTACATATATTTATGCTACTGAATGGGTCGGTAAACAACAATAATTGAGTTCTGACCAGAAGCAGCATACTGCATTTGGGATTTATGAGAACAGCAAACAATATAGTGTGGTTTACCCCTAGTTTGCCAGGAAACAGAATTTTTGCTACTATTTACCTACTTACCAGAGACAACAGGAGCAATGGAATTAGTTTTCTAGGGCATCATGTTAAATAATAAGAGTCTTAAGTGCACTTGGATCAGTTAAGGAAACATTTCCTTTTTCTGTTTTATTCCTATATATTTCTTTTCTTTTCTTTCTTGTTTTTTTTTTAGATTGATCTTAAATAGTCTTTAATCTACCTATAAGAAGAGGAATGTTATGTAAGATTGATGATAGAGAACTAATTAGAGACCTTGAAAAATGTTCATAATTTGATAAAATTCTGTTATCAAATAGGAAATGATAGCCACCTTCAGACTCTACAATTAGAAGCTTTTATCCTATTCTCTCTGGCTTCCATATCCACCCATATATCTAAGATATTTTGGTATTGGTCTTGACCACCTGATCTTCATCTCCTACTTCTTTGAGTAAATTGCACAGTTTCCTTGGCAAAGTAGTTACACACCTCTCAACAATCAATCGGTATATTTTGGGTAGCATACCACCATCCTGGTCCCTGGCCAATTAGAACAACAGATCCCCCAGGAGACTGGATAGGGATCACATTACCCAAGTTGGTCCCATTACAATGGTTCCCAGGATTTGTGTGGAAACCACCAGAGAAGACACTGTCTCCCTTTTCCTATGGACTTGAATGTTAGAAAAGTTAGGTCTAGAGCTACCCAGATAATAAAGCCAGCCCAGGAGATAGAAGAATGCAGAGAAATGTCAAAACTAGGCTCTGATATCATTTGAGTCCTGAATCAAACCCCTAGATTCTCTGTTACATGAGCCAATATGTTCTGTTTCTTAAGCTATTTGGAGTTAACCCTCCTTTCTCACACAATCAGAAGACACCTCTCTGAAAGAACAATTTGGTTGCTTCTTCTTACCCAATGAATATTATGTCCTTTTTGTTTCTATTCTCTAATTCAGCATATTAGATATTTAACAAAAATACCATATTTCCTGGACTAAAGCATATTTTTTCACACTTTATGTCCAAAGAAACTTTGAGGAGTAAGTTGTGATATAGCTGGCATTGACTACACATTGACAAAACTTACCTAAGTAAAAGAAGAGCCTTGCTTCAAGTTGTGATCTGTTTCAGCACTGGGGTCACACATTATACAGCTGCACATTGACTTAAATTCAGATTCCAAATTTTCATTTAGAATGTTTTCAAAATTACTGCATTATGAAACAGCACTGAAATGAAACATTGTGATAGCAGAAGAAAAGATTACCTGGCAGAAGTCGGGCAATGCAATTAAAGGCAACAAAAATTGCCAAACTGTTTAATAAATCATCAAACTTTCAAGGCCAGGAGAGATTGGGGCACATGATACATGCTTATAGAGAACCACAGTCAGTTCCCCAATAGCTATCTTTCAAAAATCTTTGGCTGACTTTCAAGAGAGGTTATTTAACTTCTAGAAATTCTTAATTCAATTAAAGATAAAAAGAAAGTATGAGTTTAATCAAATAGGCAATGCTTACACAATCCCAGTCTTTTCCCATGTTATAGTATCAATGTATCAATCCTAAACATGTTAAAGAAGTTAGTCTCCTAGAAAGTGTGTTTTCCACAGGGTGCTACATATGACTGCCCATAGATAAGAATGATCCAGAAGAGCCTTTAGACTTCAAATATATAGATTCAATCTTTATGAAGCCAAAGATATAAAATGCCATTGTTTACTTAAATTTATTAACATACAGGTACTATTTTATTAACAGATTCTGGTTCTAAGATATAGACTTACATGCTGATATCTCTACTTCACGCATAAAACCAGAGAATAGCAAAAAGAAGGAAGGAAAGAACAAAGGGAAAAGGAGGGAAGGAAGAAAGGGAGGGAGGGAAATGGGAGGGAGGGAGGAAGGAAAGCAAGGAAGGAAGGAAGGGGGGAAGGAAGAAAAATCTTAATGAGAAAGGAAACTCTTGGTGGATGTAAATCTATGAGATGTCATTGAAAGAAAGACTGACAGCCATAAGTTTAAGAGGCATTCAGGAATCCACTGTGTGGGAAGGCATCATAATTGGAAGTCATTATAGGCAAAAATTGTTTGGGCCCTTTGTATCTGGAGCATGTCATAGTTACTGTGCTAAGCAGTTAAGACAGTCATCCTGAAAGAAAATACTGTCCTTGCTATAGCCACATTGTGTTGTATCAGGAGAACTACATCATTCCCATTGAGAGTCAATTTGGATACCATTGGGAGACTGCCACAACCTAGCATACGTGCAGGAGAATTCTGTCATGGAAGACAAATGTCTAAATAAAATGTATTTATCCCATAGCAACACCATGAAAGATTGCTAACAAACTCAGCCCCTCAGCTCACAAGAAAAATCTTATGCCTGAGGAATGAGTTAATAGAGATGTCTCTAAAGAATATTTCATACTGTAGGAGAAATAAAGCACATAATTTAATCAAATACCTTAAAAGCAAGAACAAGTAGTTATGAAACAAGAATAATAGCAATAAAAAATCAGTTAAAGGTTTTTTTTTAATATATTAAATTTATTGCCAAATTGGTTTCCATACAACACCCAGTGCTCATCCCAAAAGATGCCCTCTTCAATACCCATCACCTACCCTCCCCTCCTTCCCACCCCCCATCAACCCTCAGTTTGTTCTCAGTAGTTAAAGGTTTTTAAAATGAAAATATACTCATTAAAATATACAACTTAATGAATAGACTAACACTGGATCTACTGCAGAGTAAATTGGTAAACTGTAATATGTCACTGAGGGTTTCTTCTAGAACATAAAACAAAGACAATGGTATGTAAACTGTGAAGGAAATTTTCAGAGACATGGCAGATAGATTCAGAAGTTCTAATGCCTGACTTAAAGAATTTCCATAAAAGGAGAGAAAAGACAAACAGGAATAGCAACGTTTGGAGAAATAGAGGCAAAGAATTTCTAAGAACTAAGTGACGAGATTCCTTTGTCAAAAAAGTTCACCAAGCATTAGCAGAAAAATAATTCAGTAAGAAAAAAATCCAAGTCTAGAAACTTCGGAGTAAAATTTCAGGCCATGAAAGATAGGACGTAAACCCTTCTATTTCTCCTCTTTTTCCTCTACCTAATTGGTTTCCTTTTTCTTCGACTTCTCTTTCTTTGGAGGTGGTAGCCTGGTCAAAGGGACAGGAAGTAGTGGAGGGCCTGTTGCTGAAGAGGTAATAGACCAAGGGACCAGCAACGTATGCACGGAGGGGGCAGTGGAAACAGGGGTCAAGTACCCATAAGGACAGGGAAAGGGGAACGATGAAGTGATGATGGAGAAGCTAAAGGCCAAAGATATGGCTCCTGTGGTCAGGAGATTAGCTACATACAGGAGGGTTGAGGGGAAGAGGTGAGTCACAAAAATGAAAAGGAGGAAAGCTAGAAAGAGGCCTGAGCTGTTAAACTGGAATTGGAGGTATCAGTATGAACTCATTTGTTTTAATATTTATATGGGTAGATACATAAACAGACATAGATATGCATGTATCATAATATATGTGTGTACATGTTTATATGCCACAGATATATTTTCTACCTTCTACTGAGAGGGTCTAGAAGCAATGACACTCTAGTAACTAACAATGAACATAAGTGAGTTCCCAAATCAAGCCAATTCAAATAAGTATCAACAATATCTGGATAACATAACATTTGCTAATATATACAAATATTTACATGTGTATCTATGCATATACTTGCATGTATACACATATACATACACACCAGAGTATGTACATATAGGTATGTGGGGGGGGGGGTATATAAGTAACTATATATAAGTACATATATTCTAATATAAGTAAATTTACAATAAATAACCAAATTCAACAAAGGAAGGTTCAACAAAATACAAAAAGAAAAAGAAAACCCTGGTATTATGCACACCATGTTCACTGCCCACATACAATAAAATCAGATATATAAACTAAGATAGCATAAAACAAAGTAAAAACACATAAAATAATAGCAAGTGAAACATTTATTTTTCTGCTTCTCAAAACTATCATTAAATGAATAGAGCATTTCATAATTGATGGTATCTTAAATTTGAGGAAATGTGAGTCCAAATCTCTTATTCAAATTGCAAAATCCAGGAAGCTCTGAAAATCTAAAGCGATTTTATATTCATTTGGTAGCAAAATATAATCTGATCTGAAATCATTTAGTAGCAAAAGCTGATGTGAATTGACAAGAGGCTATTTAAAGACTTTATTCTACAGAGTATGATATTCTAGAGTATGGATATTCATATGTTGGTAGCAAAAAAATTAACATTTTTGGTAAGCAGTGCTGACCCAGGCCCCTCTGGGAGAAATTACATAATAAATTCACATATAGTGTATGAATTTATGGTACCATTGTAAAATCTAAAAGTTTTTGAACTCTGAAACACACATCAGGCCTCAGGTGGTTTCTATTGGAATTGTAGACAAGTACAGTATTTCTTCTGCATTCTGAACCTAAGAAAAAAGGGTAACAAGGAAAGCTGTTCAGCTCAAATATCTATTTTTCCACCTTCTATAGCTTCCCAACCAAGTATTTTTCTGTGGCAAGACCACAATTTTATGGCTATTATAATATGCAAACTTAAATTGTTTAATTTTTTCTTTGTTTTCTTTCATGCAGAGAATGATGGAATGCAAACATTTCCCTCGCTTAGAGGCAGGGTTTCAATATCAAGAAAAAGAACTAATATTTTGGTTCTTAATGATTCAATCTCTAAGAGTAATGAGCCATCAAAGTTTATCGTAGGGGAAAAAAAAAACCAGGAGAACTAAATTTGAGGAAAGGGAAAATGCCTGGAAGGGAAGCCTGAATAGAGAGGAAATGGGTTTTCCACCACCTTCCCCCCATCCCTGGCTAAAAGAAAGTTGGAAAGAGGTGAGTAAATGAAAGGGAGTACCAAAAGGAGGCCCAGGTGCCTCACAGCCCAAGAGAGAGCTTGCTGCCTGGAAAGAAATAACTGGGTAGATCTAATTAAGGACTAATGCCAAGAGCACTATTCCAGTACCCAGAAAAGAATGGACGGTGGGAGGCACCTGGGTGGCTCAGTTGGTTAAGCAGCTGACTTCAGCTCAGGTCATGATCTCACAGTTTGTGAGTTCAAGCCCCACATCAGGCTCTGTGCTGGCAGCCCAGAGCCTTGGGCCTGCCTCCGGTTCTGTGTCTCCCTCTCTCTCTCTCTCTCTCTGCCCCTCCCCTGCTTGCTCTCTGTCTCTCTCTGTCTCTCTCTCTCTCTCTCTCTCTCTCTCTCTCAAAAATAATAAACATTAAAAAAAATTAACAACAACAAAAAAGAATGGAAGGTGGGTAAGCAGGAACCCTGACTTGAGTGAGAATATCACTACTGTAGCTGATCTTCTCTTTAGCAATGATAAAGGACTTAATTAGAACCCATGCTTCACCTCTTCACTTACTGATTGTAAACAGGAATGTTGCCTTCTGGGTTACAGGCTTTTTTTTTTTTTTTTCCAATCCCTTACTGAATAACCTATTGAGGAAATCTCCCTCCTGATTGATTATGATACTTCAGGACTTCTCTAAGCCCAAGATAGAGATAAAATACTAGACAACTAGTGTAGTCATAACAATAGGGAAATTACCCCTTGCATTTCTGCTAAAGGGGAAGGGGTACAGAAATAAACAAGACTTTATTCTATAAGTAGCCTAAGAGACTATCCTACATCTGAAGATTTGCAAACATATAATAACTCGTGCTCCTAGATATTTTAACATCCCTTTATTGATAGTTGTTTTCAGAAAAGTGGGCAGTTTTAGTTACTGAACCAATCTACAGATTTTGAAATAAAAAGTACAGGAAATCATATTAAAAATAATTGCAGGAACAACTGGGTGGCTCAGTTGGTTAAGCATCTAACTCTTGATTTCAGTTCAGGTCATAATCTCTTGGTTCATGGGATCAAGCCCCATGTTGGGATCTGCATGGACACCATGGAGCCTGCTTAGGATTCTCTCTCTCTCTCTCTCTCTCTCTCTCTCTCTCTCTCTGTCTCTCCCTCTCTCTCTCTCTCTCTGCCCCTGCCCTGCTTGCACTCTTTACCAAATAAATAAATGAATAAATAAATTAAAAAAAACTATAATGAGATATCACATCACACCAATCTGAATAGCTAAAATCAAAACCATAAGAAACAAGTGTTGGTAAGGATGTGGGGAAAAAAGGAATCCTCTTGATTGTTGGTGGGAATGCAAACTGGTGTGACCACTGTGCAAAACAGTATGGAGTTTCCTCAAACATTTAAAAATAGAACTATCCTATGATCCAGTAATTGCACTACTGGGTATTTACCCCCAAAATACAAGAACACTAATTCAAAGGGATACATACACCCCTATATTTATAGCAGTATTATTTGCAATAGCTAAATTATGGAAGCACCCAAGTGTCCACTGACATATGACCAGAAAAGAAGAGGTAGAATGTTATTCAGACATAAAAAAAAAGAATGAGATCTTGCCATTTGCAATGACATGGATGGAGCTAGAGAGTATAATGCTAAGTGAAATAAGTCAGAGAAAGACAAATACCATATAATTTCACTCATGTGAAATTTAAGAAATAAAACAAACAAGAAAAGGCAAAAGAGAGAGAGAGAGAAAAACAGACTTAACTATAGAGAACAAACTGATAGTTACCAGTGGGAGGTGGGAGGGAGAATGGGTGAAATAGGTGATGGTGATCAAGAAATGCATCATCATGAACACAGGGTGATGTATGGAATTGCTGACTCACTATATTGTACCCCCAAAACTAATATAACACTGTATACTGTATACTATACTGGAACTAAAACAAAAAATAGAAAATTAATAAAGAGTTTCCATAAATGAACAAGCTCAAGGAAGCATTATGTTAGAGGATAATTTTTCAAAGAAGACAAAATCATGACTATCATACAAATACAAAATTAACATATATCAAAGGTGTTCTTTAACCCATTAATTAAATGAGAGACCCATTACAATAGGTTCAAAAAAAGACCTCAAGGGAGACACATTCATGAATCTGTAATATTGACATGAATTTGCAAGACTGCCTTTTCCATAGGAGGAAAAATATTTTCCCTCTATGATATAAAACTTCTGTGTATGTCTACAGACAAGAATTATTTGCAGTGTTACCCATTTTGTACAACTTAACTTTACTCTGTACAAAGTTGTAAAACAGCTTAGTTAGAGACAAGGTTGCATGTTCCTATAGGTTCAGATAGGAATCCCCAAAGGCTCTGAATATATAGACAGTAGTCTTCTCTGCTTATTCCGAAGTCTTAAATTTCCCCTTATAAATATTAGTTGAATATAATTTTTAAACTATCACAGCTATTTCTGCAATTCTATAAGTCAAGCTGAAGATTCTGTTTTAAAGGAAATGTTCATCATTCATGTAGATTATAATAAAATGTCAAGGCTTTTGATAATTGTCAGAGTATCAATGACAGTGAGTAGGCAGAAATGATTAGTTCCTGTTCTGATACTTACTAGATACACTTACAGTTTGTAAAAACTTAGGCAAGGATAAAGGGAGAGAAAAATATTTTGTCAATCATTACTTTAAAAATAATGTTCAGTAGAAGAAACATCTTGATAGTCATCAACAGCAATGTCAATAAATGTTTTTATATGTGCTGTAATATTTCTGGGTAAAACGGAGATCAATAGAAGGATTTTGTTAATTCTCAAGAAAGGTTATTGAGAGAAAATGTAGCAAGTAGTTCAAACTTTATTGGAAACATTATAAAGAGACCTGGTTCATCCAAATTGTAATTCCTGAAATACTTCTAACATCCTAAGACAAACAAAAATATAGCGAATTTAATGCTAATGGTTACCAACATACTAACTGTAGATCAACACAGTGATATAATGTTTTTCTTGAATATATTGCACATCACATATGAAGTCCCTTATGTATAGCAGAAAGAAAACCAGCCTGCTTTTACAATTTTAAATTATCATATCTTTGTATAAATGTTCTAGCATTCAAGTTCATGAGGACTCTCTTTGGGATTTATTTGGTGCCAAGTCTTTTGGTCACAAATAAAACCCTAAATTAAAACACCAGGAAAATATCTTTCTTAAAAATATGACTTACTGACATGAAAGATTTATATTGCAGCAAAATATAGGAATTTCCTTATATATTTTTCCAAAGAAAGTTGGGGAAACTCTACTTTCAGCTAATACAGAGAAGCATACATCAGAATAGTCCTCTTGCCAAAATCAACTATCAAACGCATGAAACATTCATTTGACAACATCAGAGAGTCCTGAGGGCAGGGAGGACTTGAGAAGCAGAGTCCTGCAGAGAAGGTAAGCACACTGAGGTGAGCCTTTGTGCTGACTTCCCCTCAAGGCATCTGCAGATCTGTAGCAGAAACTGAAGCTAAACAGACAGACAAACCTGGTAGCTGTGCTCTGAGAGCCACAAGGACAGAATTTGTACTTGAGGGCAGCCAGTGTGGTTAAGACTTGAGAAAGAAGAGGAAATACATAAAAGTGAGCTTGAAATTCTGCTTGCAGTTTCCCTGAAAAGAGTTCACCATCTCCAAAACGGCACATGCACAGAGCAAGACTCCCAGAAACCTAGCCAATAGAACAGTTTGCTAAAGAGCTAGGCAAAAATTTTAGTAGTACGGTAGTGCTGGGACGTGTGCTGAGTTTACAACTCAGGGATCACGAAAGTAAAGGAGGTGTAGGAAATAACCCCATGGTTGCACTTGAGAGCATAGAGAGGCCATACCCTAGAAATAAGAGCTATGTCCTAGGAATGAAGGCGAATTAGAACTAGACCAGTCCCATCAGAGTAGAGAATCCACTCTCAACCAGATTAAGGTGATCTTCCGTATATCTATCTTCCCATCAAAATGAAATTAAATTATCTTTGGGGAAAGACATCATCATCCAAGACCTCTATGTTTTTCTGTTGTTGTTGTTCAAGACGTCCAATTCTGATCACATATTAATAGAGAAAAGAAATTGGAACATATAACAAACAGACAAAAAAAGGAAACATTTGAGAATAGAAATAGAACTAAAGAGGGGCACCTGGGTGGCTTAGTCGGTTAAGCATTCGACTTCGGCTCAAGTCATGATCTCAGTTTGTGAGTTCGATCCCCATGTCAGGCTCTGTGCTGACAGCTCAGAGCCTGGAGCCTACTTCAGATTTTGTGTCTCCCTCTCTTCTGCCCCCCCCTGCATGCTCTCTCTCTCTCTCTCTCTCTCGCTCTCTCTTGCTCTCTCTCAAAAATAAGTAAATATTAAAAAAAAGAAAAAAGAAATAGAACTAAAGATGACCCAGATATTGGAATTATCATTAGAAACTTTAAAATAACAATATTTAACAGCTACAAGCTTAGGAATGAAACTGGGCCACTTTCTAATACCATACACAAAAATAATGGATTAAAGATCTAAATGTGAGACCTGAAACCATAAGACTCCTAGAAGAATATATGGGCAATAATTTCTTTGATGTTGGTTGTAGAAACATTTTTCTAGAATGTCTCCTTGGGCAATGCAAACAAAAGCAAAATTAAACTATTGGGACTACACGAAAATAAAAAGGTTTTGTAGGGGCGCCTAGATGGCTCAGTTGGTTAGGCATCCGACTTTGGATCAGGTCATGATCTCACCATCTGTGAGTTCGGGCCCTGCGTCGGGCTCTGTGCTGACAGCTCAGAGCTTGGAGCCTGCTTGAGATTCTGTGTGTCCCTCTCTCTCTGCCCCTCCCCTGTTCACGCTCTGTCTCTCTGTCTCTGAAAAATAAATAAACCTTAAAAAAATTTTTTTTAATATACGGAAACTAATACATATTACAAGAGCACAAAATCAGAATGTTTGTAAGATCCTTTCATTGTCCAGAAAGCAGTAAAAGACTAATATAAGGAAGAGGATACTTAATGTAGATGGTAATAATTCAAGGACGTATGTTGTAATCTCTACATTAACCACAAAAGAATATTTTAAAATGCTTTACTATCAACCTAACAGAAGTAGAAGAAGAAGAATAAAATACACTTATTAATTCAAATAAAGTTAGGGAAGAAGGAAAAGGAGGACCCAAAGGCAAGAAGAATTAAAATCAAGCCTAATATAGTAAATTTAAACACAAATATAATGGTCAATATATTAAATATAAAATGACTACATACTACATTTAAAGGACAAAATTGTTCAAGATAGATTTTATTTTTTTTTTAATGTTTATTTACTTTTGAGAGAGAGACAGAGCATGAAGGGGGAGTGGCAGAGAGAGAGGGAGACACAGAATCTGAAACAGGCTCTAGGCTCTGAGCTGTCAGCACAGAGCCCACTGGGGGGCTTGAACTCACAAACCGTGAGATCATGAACTGAGCCAAAGTCAAACGTTTAACCAACTGAGACACCCAGGCACCCCACAAGATAGATTTTAAAAATCTGTATACTGCTTACAAGACAATCACCTTGAATGTAAGAAAACAAAAATTGGAAGCAATATATGGAAAAAGAGGTAATATACAAACACTAACCAAAACAGAAGTGTAACTTACTAAGATCCAATAAAGTAAACTTTAAGGCAAAAAGTAATAACTAGAAATAGAGACATAGAAATGTAATTTTTAAACAGTCAATTCAAAAGCATACTATAATACAGGCATTCCTTGTTTTATTGTACTTTGCTTAACTAAGCTTCGAAAAACCCTTCAGGTGATATCTTTTGGAATTCAGAACATCTTAGATTTTAAAAAGTTGCAGATAAGTATCTTATGCAACAACCCTTGAGTGGGGGGTGTCCAGCTTATAATGAAACATATTTAATAGTTCTTTAATCTTACATGTGAATATTCACACAAAGTGGGATAAATAAAATCTATAAATTGCCACAGATCAGTTCACGTCAGATCATAACCACTTAGCAAGTTTTCTATAATATGTGCCATTTCCCCCCAGCTTTTCAATTTTAGAATCACAAATAAGGAATTGTAGACCTGTGAGAGCAAACATTCAAATTATATTTATCTTGAGCCAGGCATATTCTAAATGCCTTACATATAAAAATATCTTATCCCAACAAGCATTCATTTTACAAATGAGGAAACTGAGGCACAAAGAGGTTAAGTAATTTACCCAAAGTTACATATCTAAGATGCATAATCAGGATTCTGTTCCAGAACTTATTCCTTAATCACCTTGTGATGCTGGCTCTCTGAAATCTAATTTAAGTCCTAATTACCTATAAAGCAACACATTTAAGGCCATTCGAAATAATAATTTCTAAATTCAGCTGGGTATCAGTCAGTTTCTGGCCAAAGGAACCATTAGGACTGTGGAAAAACTCCCCTGCTCTGTACACACTCTTGCACTATGAACAGAAATAGAAAACCTTATTCAAAGTACCAATATGTACAATATCCACCAACATGTACCAATAACCACATTTTTTTTTCTCTGCCATGCTGGCAGTGAAAGAAATAGCAGGGAGTGAGAAATTGGTGGGGGAGGCAAGCGGAAGGGAAAATAACATGTGAAAATCAATAGGATCCCAAGTGGGTAGCCCTTCGTCATTCCCACGTGTTCATCCTTCTCTTGAGAGAAAAAGGTAGCAAGAGCAAGTTGTCTGGGCTTGACTAGAAGTCACATTGCATTGGCTCTCCTAGATCTCCTCTTGAAGAATTATATAAAAGTCACATTAGAATGCTGGTTATTGATTTAGAACATTTCTCACCTCTGATTCACTCAATGTAGTAGATACATCTTGAAAAGCTTTACCAGAATTTTCTGTAACTTAAATTCAACTGCAAAAATACAATGGTTTCTTTGAGGTCTCTACAGTAACTATAGTACAGTATTAGCTTTTCTTTCAAAATCAAATGACCAGCATTTTCCAAATTAGATTTCTTTATAGATATATAGTAACCATACTCTGTCCAAATATCTTCTGTTTAGGAGATTGGCTCTGCAGTCTAGGGCATAACTTTTGAAAAAGTATTTTTTTAACGAGATTTTTTTTTTTCATTGTTAGTCAAAGAAACAAGGTATTCATTGTGTCCCTTGCCATCCTGGATATAGTCAAATCTAGGCTGTGTCTGTAGGTTGAAAATCATTTTAATTATATGTCTATATTCCTGTTGGAAAACAATCTGCCTTATTTTATACTCTTGTTTTCCTATTCCCATTTCATGCCTTGGGGCCCCAGGTAATCACAGTGTTGGCTCTTACATTTGAAAAACAAGTTTAGTGAGATTAGATTTGATTCTCCTTGGTGAAAATGTTGGTTCACTATAATATTGTATTTATGGTATTCAGGGCACATGCAGAAAGTAAAGAAGTCCGAGAATCAAAGGATCCAAGAAGTTACTTAATTCTGGAAAAATGAAAAAGCTAAGTTAGCTGGACCCATCTTGAAAAATTCAAAAAAACAAATAAGAATATAACATTTATTGTTATATTCATTTATTGAATCACTTCCAAACCCCAGCCTCGGATGCCATCAAATATTAAAAAAATAAAATAAAATAAAACATAAGATCAAATGGGCAAAAGTGGAAAAGGACAAAGGTGTATAGATGAAAGTTCCAAATAACTTAGTAGTGCCTATTATCTCTCTCCCCAAGGGCAGAAGGGCCATTACTGCCACTGTGGGACAGTGACATATTCTCCTTATTGCTGAATTGAACCAATCTCCTCTCTTATGGGTGATCACAGCAAGGGTAAGTACACTAAGTGAATCAGGAAAAGAGATTGCTGGGGGGGATGTCTGCAGACAAGGCATGAAAGAGCTTTTCTCTGGGTTTTACCAGGGCAATCACATTATAGGAAGAGAAACTTTCAATCAACTAGGAAGAAAAGGTTATTATCCCTGAAGTCCTTTTTTTCACCTGGTCACAATTAAACATCATGGGTTAAGAAGAAAGAAACTGTCATTTGAACAGCACAGTGGTCTAGGCACTTGATGGGCACTTTGTTCATGTGGTCTCACTTGTGACTTAGATGTCTTCTCCCTCATCACACCCATGGGGCTACAGCAGAGAAGCTGGGCAACTTGTCCACCCTCCATCAGCAAGTGATCATTTGGAATTCAAACACAGGTCTGTATGACTTAAAAGCTTGAGCTCTTTATATCACATTTGGAAAACTTTGCCTCCCAACAAACAGGTTCCCTCCTTGCTCTTACTCTTCTCCAGAAATATACTAACTCATTCCCTTCTCTTCTCCCTTACCAGAGGCAGGAATTCTTCAAACTGGAACATCCTTGCTTCCTCTCAGAGACTCCTCTTTAATCAACTGTTTTGCCCAGAACATCTTCAAGGAATCCCATCTACAAAAACACTTTGGACTGGGAACTAGCAAAGCCAGGACAAAAGGACAAAATCCTTTTGAAATGGAAGGAAGAGACGTTGTTTTTGTTAGTCATACAAATGAATCCTGGGCATTTGGGTTTAGGTCTTGGACCTAGATCCGCTACTCCAAATGGTACGAGTGTGGCCAAGTATGGGAGGTGATTTAGAATGCCTAGATTACAGGCCTCCTCAGTGTATGCAGGGCCACAAGGATGTCTGCTTCTGGGGGGTGGAAATGTGGAACACCCTCGAGTTCTTCACTTTCTTTGCTTGCCTTCACACCAGCCTCTGCTGAACAGGTAAGGGAAATTAAAGTGAGGGTGGAGTATGCATATTAAATATGACTTTTCTAACAGTCAGAGGCCCATCAGACACAACCCCCAGCAGAGTTTAATTTCGCCTACCAAAGTTTGCACAACCTCCTTTCTGCTACCAAGGTATGTGGGGGCCTGGACTCCAAGAAAAATCACACACACAGTACTTGTGGATATTTCATCCAGGTTGTAAAGAGGCATGATATAGTATTCTCACCACATAACACTTCTTTAGAGACAGGAATGTGTCAGAATTTGGTGTCTCTCTCCTGGTCGACAATTGGAAAATCCTTCCTGGCTCGCTTTGGCAGTGGGTAATAGCCAACTTACTGCTTCAGAGATTGAGTATTACTCAACTTTATTTTTTTTTAATTTCTTTAATGTTTTTATTTATTTTTGAGAGTGACAGAGAGAAACAGAGCGAGCGGGGGAGAGGCAGAGAGAGAGAGGGAGACACAGAATCCAAAGCAGGCTCCAGGCTCTGAGCTATCAGCACAAAGCCTGGACATCGGGCTTAAACCCATGAGCCGTGAGACCATGACCTGAGTCAAAGTTGGACACTCAACTGACTGAGCCACCCAGGCGCCCTGGTATTACTCAACTTTATTAAACTCTCAGCCTTCTGAGAACACTTGTGACTTCTATGTGCTACCAATTTGCACATTAAAAAATAAAATTTTTTTTAACATTTATTCATTTTTGAAAGGCAGAGTGAGACAGAGCGTGAACGGTGGAGGGGCAGAGAGAGAGGGAGACACAGAAACAGAATCAGGCTCCGGCCTCCGAGCTATCAGCACAGATCCTGACGCGGGGCTCGAACTCACGGACCGCGAGATCATGACCTGAGCTGAAGTCGGCCACTTAACCGACTGAGCCACCCAGGGGCCCCCAATATGCACATTTTAAAACTGTGCCTATAATCTTAATTTATGCTTTATAAATTACACCCTGTTAGAGTAAAAGTTAAAAATAGAATTCTCCTGAACTCAGTACATGAAGGATTAAAGTTTCCCTAAGGCTGGGAAATGAGGGAAGATGGCCCTGAAGTGGTTAAGTTTAGCCTGTAATGACTAATAACAAAAGATATGAAAGAGAAAAGAAAAGTTGACTGTGTCCTGAATGTATTAACAGTTAAAGAATGTTTATTTAACCATTCCCTTTGTTCTGATTTCATAGTCATCAAGTGAATTTCAGGCTATAATTTGACATCTCACATTCAGTTATCAACAGAAATAGAATGGACTGGTCATAGACTATAGTTCTCTGGTTAGTGTGACAACTACATTTCCTATTAAAAATTAATAAACTGGCACTCAATTTTAGATATCAACCTGTGAGCTTGGTTTCCATCAAAGTGTCACTGAGAAATGCATCCGTTCTCGTTGAGTTGACTAAAACTTCAGGGCTTCAAGCCTAGACAAGTTCAGGGCCAGATCATTTACTGTGATAAATTCACCAAAATAAAGCCTTCTCACAGGGTTCTGTAAGGTGTCTAGAAAGCCAGCTGCTGGCTCGGCCCTGACAACACACCTCTTGCAGACTGGGTCTGTCTTCACATTTCCGTGCCCTAACGTTAACCATAGCAGCCCATTAATTGCTGGCATCCTAGTCAGCCTTATGTGCAGGAATTTGCCACAAACAGAACACTTTCTTCACAATTAATTGGGGGGAAAATACACTTTGGTGGTTGTCTCATCCCACTGGTGTCAATTGTCGATTGTCACTTTGAGGAAGAAAAACGAAATTAAAGAAGAGAAAGTCAATAATCATTGCCCTCCTCTCACTGCCAAAACACCAAGCTAATGCACAAAAGATAACACTTAAAAAATATTCCAGACTTACAGGCTTTTTCCAATTTACTATACATGTTTACTTTCACCGGTTTTGATAAGGAAATACAAGATTTTTTTCCTGTGCAATTTTTCTCTGTCTTGAACATCTGAAAGCAGACAGATTTGCAAATCCATCATCAAGGTAGGATACTGTAAATATATTTTATTCATGTTTACCCATGTTATCTAGAGAGTTGTTTGCTTTCCTACTGCTTCTGGGGGGAAGTGAGAGTTCTACTTCATGGGACTACCCCAAACAACAGTAATGTAATTTCATGACAGCCAACATGAAGAAGCGCTTCCCTATCAGTTTCTAGATGTATTTTGAATTAAATCAACCGATATTTATTGAGTCCCTAATATGCATGCTCAGCACAGAGAAATCCCCAAGTTTATATTCATGAAAATGTTATGATTGAAGTCGGTTTTATGTGTTTATTTGAAATTGTGTTGGGACAGAGACAGGTGGAGGTCTTCCTTGGTTCTCTCATGTTGCTGCCATAAAAAGCATGTTTTTCTTTTTCTGTGAAAAATTAATTAAGTTCTATAAGCCCCAATTCTAACTCTAGTATGGGTGAAGGGGGGATTAAAATTTAACTTGAACATCTCAGCCACAGAAGTCTAGGTATAGTCCATTGATCATTAATAGCCTTTGAAATTGGTTAACAATGGGATGGCTGGCTGTTGCCATGCACAGCCATACAGTCCTGTGGAAAGAGAGTATGCTTCTGTTGCTAGAAACTCTAAGCAATGTCACCATATGAACCACACTATTCCAACCCATCAATAAAATGTTGGCGGAAAGGGAGAAGACAAATATCCCACAAATAATAAGTGATAGCCGTGACAAAAGTATATGATTTCTTACCTCTTATATTACCTCTTTTTAAATATATTTTTGTGTTTACTGTTTTTATAATGTAGAAGATGAGGCATTTTCTGAATGGGTGGGGAAACTGAGGAACCAGATTCCTTGGTGGCCTGGGACAATGTCCTGGGAATGCATTTTCAGGATGCCTTTGGAAAAAGGAGTGCACTCTCTCATGAGAAGATGTGATTTTGCTGGGGTTTGGCAAATAGACTATGCCAAGAGTTACACCGTTCTCTTTCCCATGAGTGAACATCAAGCTTCTCTGAGAACGAAAAGGTACAATGTTGCTGATTAGAAATAATACTGAAAGTTCAACAGACTGAATTATAGTGGCTTAGATCTATTTTTGCTTGTTTTTGTTCTTTTGTGGGGTATTTTGTGTGTGTGTGTGTGTGTGTGTGTGTGTGTGGCAGTGGTTGTTGTTTCTTTTTTCTTTTTTAATCTTTCTCCATTGACCTTACCTCCACTTCTGTTTATCCAGCCTTCTTCATAAGGTCTCTCAATAATTCCAGTGTAAATTAACTTAGCTTCTCTAGTCTCTGTGATTGAATATATGTAGGGACAACTGTCATTAACCATTCTACTTTAAGGCACTCTAGCTTCCTTTTAGGGAACGATTTCCCCTTTTGGTACATGATCATAGTTGGAGAGTAATTGTAGGGACAGGGTCCCACCTCTAAGTACACCTGATGTCAGCCCATTGAATGTTTTTACCCTACACTATGAATCTGAGCAACTGAGGCAAAATGAGTGGTTGACCATCATGTAGCAGTGTCAATGTAACAGCAGAATCCTGACCAGACTGTTCCAGCCATGCTATGGCAGCTATACTTCTTGCTTCTCTGCTCTTCAGAACTCTCCAAAGTATTCCCCGTTCCCAAGCCTGGCCCCCTACCTGGCCTCCAACTAATTTTGAGAGCCCCCATGATACTTTTTTTTTTTAATTTTTTTTTAACGTTTATTTATCTTTGAGACAGAGAGACAGAGCATGAACGGGGGAGGGTCAGAGAGAGGGAGACACAGAGTCTGAAACAGGCTCCAGGCTCTGAGCTGTCAGCACAGAGCCCAACATGGGGCTCGAACTCACAGACCACGAGATCATGACCTGAGCCGAAGTTGGACGCTCAGCCGACTGAGCCACCCAGGCGCCCCCCCATGATACTTTTTGAAATAACTTCAATTTTGCTTAGTCTGTGGACTTCTGTTGCACGCAAGTGATATCTCTTACCAACATACTACGTACGTTAGTACTTGATTGTACATCTTTTCATAATTTTTGTACTTCAGTTTTGCCTCCCCAGCAGGATTTTTCGGTAAAGGGTTATCATCTACTAAATGCTGAAAATGTTAGGATAACAGAAAACATACACTGAAGGGGATTTTAAAAATAAGTAAAAGATAAAGAAACAGACTCCACAGCTAAAGCAATTTGCCATAGTTCACATACTTGGCAGTGGGATCAGGACTAGAACAAGGATTACCTGCTTTGCTGTTTATTACTCTTTCCACCAGAACAAGTTTCCTTCTTGTTCATTAAGTCATTTTTTGGGAAACATTAAGACTAAACTATGAATCATATTCTCAGATAATATTCAAAGAGAATATAACATGCATTCAAACAAGGAGCCCTAAGAGCAGTTATAGAGCACTCTAACAAAACAATAGAACTGCATCCGTCATTTTAGTATGTCATCCCACAGAGCTAATGGAACACAGGAAATAATTCCCGAGAATGTGCCAAAGAAAGTAATTTCCCATAAGAACCCAAGGAAATATACTCCTATAATGATGACTACAATAACTGATATACTATTCATAAGCCTTCATTTATCATGAGCTTTATAGAGTTATTTCCATACTGAACAGAAATTTTTCTCTCTGTTTCTTCCATGAGACAGCTGCAATACTTAATGTCCCAGGATTAACCAAAAGGTATCATGTTGGATTCAGAGTGACTATTTGCATAAGTGTAGCAGGGAGAAGTTTAAGGATTGTGCTGAGAGGTCTGTAATTCACATTAGAGAAGAAGCCAGGAACATTGCTGCAAGAGGGCCCAGCACACGTCCCTGGCTGCCTGTGCATTCTTTAACGTGGTTATGGAAAAACTGCACTCTAATGAGAGACAATGCATACTGCTCCTGCCAGAGATTTCCATCCCTGGGGTTAAAGCTGAGTCCAAGAGGATTTCCTGTTCTGGGGTTTAAATCATAAATATCAAAGAGCAGAATCTTTAGCTTCCATGTTTCCAGTGTTCTCCATACCTTCTCTATGTTAGCAAATTAATAGTTTGTTCTTTCTTTTGGCATGATTAATATGAACTATTTACAACAACACTTAAGCCCATAACTTCAATCTTTGATAAGCAGATATATCATGTAGAATCTAGATGTCAATTATAACTACTTGAGTATGTGCACCCCTCTGATGGGCAAGGATTTAATCCTTGGGTATGAAGAGCTGAGTGATAGGAGACCTGGAGCAGCATAAATGAATTTTTTATAACTATCTTGATATAACAGTAGCACTGGGGTCGTAAGAGAACAGATGTAAGATGTCTTAGTAGTTTCTTACCTCTGAGACCAAAATTACTTATGATTATATAGTATATGTTATCCATTAAATAAAATTAGGTTAACCAATCTAGGATATTCTACAAGGAGGCTAGGGTCAAGAAAATGCTTGAAAATTTTTTGAGAAAAGAAAGTTGCCATCAAAGTATTTTATCACGGCCTGCAGGCCTTCTGTTACTAGGCCTCTGCCCACTTTGCCAGAAGTATCTTCTATCACCCCCTGCTTCACTAACTAAAATCCATCCACACTGGCCTTATTTCTGGATCTTACCTTAGAGCATTTTATACTTCTGTGTAAAAATTTGGAGTTTGGAATGAGTGTCTCTTTCTCATGTAAGTTTTCAACTCAAAGAGCTTCCCAGGCCACCATAGCGAAGGGAGCCTCCTCCCCACCACCATCTTCTTAGTTACTTTCTACTCTTTCCTCTATTTGCTTCATAGCATTAACACCAAACACAATTATCCCACCTATTTGTAACCAGTTTACTTATAGTTTAAACTCTATCGGGCGGGGGGGAGGGGTGGGGATCCATGAGCAGAAAACGAACGAATACAAATTATTTTTTTCCAACCACTTTCTTCAACCTTGCACTGTTCAATTTTCCTTCCCTGCCTTTTAACAATAACTCAGGCAGCTCCCAAAGTTGTTGGGTCACTTTCGGTTATTAAAAATCCACTCATTTATAAACCTCAGTCTCATTCTCTTTCTCAGGATGTCTCTTCCCAGCATGTTCCTTCACTCCTCCTCTCTCATCCTTCCAATATTAGGGCTTCTGGAATTGGGGATGAAAAGGAAGAAAAGATAGCCAAGATCTTATGTAACTGTCTGCTTGTTGGAGGTTCTCTTTTGGTCATAGAGGCTTCTCTGGGTAACACCACCTAGCCTTTGATGTTCTCCCTGCAAAAAGCTTCCAACTGCTTGTTCCTCAGAAAACTCTGAGGGACCCCTGGCATATGCAATCCATTCTGGCTCACTTCTTCTGACCTTCCCACAGGAAATGCCCTTTGTATGTCACCAAGCTCTTAGTTGTCAAGATCTACTCAGCAGGTAAGGTTACTGGGAGGTCAGCTCAAGTCCATCTACAGTTACAGGGTCTATTTGAACTGGGGAATATATTTGCCATGCCCAGGTTAGAGGACAAGTCACTCCTCTCTGTTCTGCCATTTGTTTCTGATTGGTTTTCCACAATGTGGAAATGGCAGCGAGACAGATCAGCAAGTACACGCATAAGCATTTGACCCCGCAGAAAACAAGAAGCAGTCTTCCTTTCTTGCAGATACCCCCAATCTCTATGGGTGGCTGTCTTGAAGCTCCCCTTCCTTTGCTTTTGGGGTTAAACAAGTATTCACGTGACTTTTAGGGGACATCTCCCCAACTCTGCAACAATATAGTACTCTAGTACTCTAGTAACAAATGCAGTAGAGGAGAAGCCAAGCACCTTCATTTCAGGCAGCTGATTCTCTCTCATTCTCTCTCATTCTCTCTCTCTCTCTCTCTCTCTCTCTCTCTCTCTCTCTCTCTCCTCTCTAATCCCTTCTAGGAGAGGTGGAATGAAAATGGAAAGGACACTTGGGAGAATTACTTAAGCAACCACAGCCTTGAGGGGATATCTGTCTCCAATTCTTTGTTGTTGTCTTCACAATCTGGAGCATTCAACACATTTTTAAATCTCAGATTTGGCTTTAGCCATCCATTGAGGAGGAACAAACAAGATCTCTTACTAAGTATCCTGTATTAAATTGTATTTTACTTATGTGTGTTTATTTTTTAGTACCTCCCACCAGAGCAAAAGTTTAAAGAGGGCAAGAACACCCTTTATCTCTACCATATCCCCAGCCTCTAGTATAGGGCTTGGCACAAGCTGAGGTACTGAATATTCATTGTAGTATAAATGAAAGTCTAATAGAGTTTAAGGAAAGTTGTAGTTTGAGGATTTTATTACTACCTTGTTTGCAGAAAAAGAAAAGGTATCCCAAGTCTACAGTAGTGGCCAGACTAACTTCCATAACTTCCAAGTTAGTGACCAAACTGTAACTAGAATCAAGGGTCCCCTCACTTTCTTTTTCTTTGTCTCTCTTCCTTAGTTCCCCAATTCCTGTTTTCCCATGTCCCTCTCTCCTTTCATTCTTCCCTCCCTCCTTCCTTCTTTTTCTTTCTTAAACAAGGAACAAAGCAATATACTACCTCATTTATATATATGGATAAACAGAGGAGATGATACTAAGGTGAAATTTTTGAAATGTTGGGAAACCAGAACAGCAAGTTGACTAATTTAGAGCAGATATATTTGACATAAAACTGAATTTCAAAGGACCTTAAGCTAAGCAAACAGAATATATCTATAAACCTAGTATTCTTCATATCTTTAATTTGAAAAAGATCCCTGGTCATATTAATGCCTTTTCAACCAAACTTTTTCAAGAGAGGATATTTCTCCAAATCCTCCTCCTTTTTTTTTCTTTCTTCCTCTCTCTCTCTCTCTCTCTCTTTCTTTTTTTTACTCAGAATATTCTCTAATCAAATTCACACAAGGAGAAGAAAACTACTAAGCAATGTCTTCTCTGTTCATTTCAGGACTTTCCTAAATTCCCTCCTGATCTTTATCTGTAGGTTCACAAATGATTTCTAGTCAAGTGCATCAGGAAAGGTGATATATTCTAAGTCAATTCCAAAAGGGAAAGTCAAAGGACTTACCCAGGAGCTATCAGGCTGAGCAAGCACACTATTTTTACTTAGATTGCATGACTATTTGAGGGAATCATTAAAAAGGAGTGTCTAATGATAATGGAGTAGATGGCAACCCTCCCCCTCCAAACCAAAAGGCCTCTTTTCTTGTCACAGGTTCGAACTTCTAAAATGATTTCCTCTTAAAGTATTTCCATGATTTTCCCTTCATTGTCTCCAGCACCATGCCGTCATTATCCTAGCCCACATGAAGCAACCAGTAACCACTTTGGCAATTGCCACACTTGTAATGAATGATCTTTGAATCTTTCTTCCCACTTACTACATCTAAGCAACTATCAAATTGTCTATCAAATCTAAAGCCCTTCTCATAAGTGGCCCAGTACTTTCTACCATCAAGCCAGTCAATCTCATTGTAGGAAAATATTATGATTAAGTATTTGTCAGTGAAAAAAACAAAACAAAACAAAACATATTATTTGGCCATACTGTTTCAAGTGTCTGATTCTAGTCTTTGAGTTACTTTACAATTTTGTAAGATGGAGATAACCTATAACAATGCATAATAATTATTGTCTACAATTGTGTAAATTCTGTCTGGTGGAGAGTCAATTAACTTGCCTCCCTTCACACCTACTCCCATGAGGCCAGTTTTACCTCCATTTGCACATTTATTTCAGTATTCCTGATTTATGAATGTGTCCTTTTTTTTTATAATTCCCCCTTGAACTTATGACCAGTGTCCTTGCTAATGAGTTAAATAAAATCCTTAACATCTATTTAGTTTTATATCTGTATGAACGTCATGATTTTATCTTTTGGAAAAGAAGTATATTTTAACACCCAACGGTAATTCACTGTCATGTCTTAACATTCAAGGTCATCAGTAATATGGCCCCTTTGGCCATCCTACTCCCCATGTAAACTCTTCAATACTAAAATAGCCTAAATCATTGTGAGTACACTGTGGGAGTTTTTGTTTCCTTTTGCTGGCTCTTAGTCAAGACGATTCTTCTGTTCATGTCTTCTCTAACTCCACAGCTGGACCCATGGACCCATTGGTACATTGGACCACTGAGCCAGTCTTGATTTCATAGTCAAGAAAGCACCTTGTGTACATATATATAAGTCTGGTTGTTGTACAGCTAACAAGTTATCCCTCACTGATAACAGCAGTATTTGGGAATAGTTTTATGATCTGTTAGGTGATTGTCAGGATACAATACGGATATTTTAGGTGAGAGAGGATAATCTGCTTTGTTAACCTTTTTTTTTGTTTGTTGGCTTGATTATGTGTGAACTTAACTCAGTCAAGAAAACATTTTATTCTCAGTGAAGGTAGAACATCCCTTTGAGATATGCTCTTATGAGTTGTCATGGTTCTGTGTTTATTGTTAATCTATGATTGAGATTGCAGAGCTGAAGCTGCAAGCTCTCAGTATGTCTGTGCATCTGTAACAGGAAAACCTTTACCTCTCACTGGATGTTTGACGTTTTCCTACCTCTTGAGCACATAAATAAATTATAGTCTCTCAAATCCCAATAGCTCCATTCTAACTGGTTCATAAAGAAAAATAAGCACTTATATAACTCTAATATTCCCAAGTGTCTCAGGAAATTTTTAAAAAATGGACATGTAAAACAAGCCTTCAAAATTTCTTACAGAAACCTCAAGATCAGAAGCAGGTTTGCACAAAAATACAAGTTCACATAATAAAGTTGTATCTTTTACAATCTAGGCAGGTTTGATAAACTTTTGGTTTGAAAGGAGCTATCTGATTCTTCCTTTGTTTTATCAGTGTAGTTGTATTCGTTTGCTATTGCTGCATAACAATATTACCACAAACTTCTAGGCTTAAAGCAACACACATTTATTAACTCACGGTTTCTGTTGATCAATCAAAGCTAAGTTCATTAGACCTACTGCAGTAAGGGATAACACCACCTTGAGAGATCCTAGTAATGTCTCAAAATGGGAAAATTAGGGAAGGATAATTATAGGGCTCGGGGATCTGGGCTTAAGTGGTTGAAGGCAAGTTTGTCAAGACAGAAAACTAATTGACACGGGGGACAGTCCTTGACATAATAGTTTAGGATTGAGAAATATAGTAAGGCCAGCTTCTTGACATGAGTCTTAATAAATAAATGTTTTTTTTTATAAGCTACCTATTTGGCCAAGTGAGCAATTTATTATCCTGATAGGAGACAGAGCTGTTTGGCCAGATGAACAAATCATATGGATAAATTGCTTTTCAGGAATTTCCTAAAGCAAAGAGTAAAATTGTTTACTGGTTTATATCTTTTATACTCCTGAGTAAGAATTTCCTGGAACAAGTATGAAGTCAAATTGATATAGGGAATCTCAATTCTCACTCCCAAACTATGTAAATATAAATCATCTAAATTCTTAAATTTTAATTCTGATAAGTGATTGTCTAAGTTGCAGCATGTCTACTTAACTTAGCCAAGATACTTATTTAACTTTAAACGTTGGACTACTCTTAAAATGAAGTTATTTAATGCCTAACCTTGGACACTTAGGCAATTTCTAAGTGAAATATAATACTGAAATGCAGTCTCTCGACATATTTTTAATATGCATGCTTTTGTTTCTTACAGTGGATGTATTTGTTGGTCATGTTAATGACTGTGCTCATTTTTCTAATTTAAAATGTAAATATAAATGTGTGTGACTCCAGAGGGTTTTCTGGTTGTATTCAGGAGTTTTGCTAATTTGCTAAACAGTGTACAATAGATACTTCTACATTTCTCTTCCAGTTACTCTATGAAATATAGTTTATTTGACTGAGAGTTATACTCTATACAGGTAATCAAAGACCATACTAAAGCAACAGTAGCAGAAAAATGCAATTGTCAATGCAAGGAATGGGATGTGTTTTTGTTGTCAAGGAAAAGAGAAGAGTTTTGTCTGAAAAGGTCTGTTTCTTCCAGAATGTAAACAAGGATAATGTGAGACAAGTATTTAATAGATATAGGAAGTTACAGTTTGGCAGAAAACAAACAAACAAACAAACTGTATTTGCCTCAAACTGCAAGCAATGAGTCTGAAAAGAAGAAATAAAATGTTTTCAAGTTTTGAGGAAGTTCACTTAACTTTGATGGATTTATTTATAAAAAGTATATAATTGGGGCGCCTGGGTGGCGCAGTCGGTTAAGTGTCCGACTTCAGCCAGGTCACGATCTCGCGGTCCGTGAGTTCGAGCCCCGCGTCGGGCTCTGGGCTGATGGCTCAGAGCCTGGAGCCTGTTTCCGATTCTGTGTCTCCCTCTCTCTCTGCCCCTCCCCCGTTCATGCTCTGTCTCTCTCTGTCCCAAAAATAAATAAACGTTGAAAAAAAAAAAAGTATATAATTATAATTGTATAATTTAAAAAGTAGAGCAAGGAGCTCATGAATCTTTTATTGCTACATATAGTATTAATACAAAACTAGAATTTTGTTTTCTATATATTAAAACAACAGCCTATCTCAAACTATTTGGTCTTTTCTTTTTTTTAATTTTTTTTTTTCAACGTTTATTTATTTTTGGGACAGAGAGAGACAGAGCATGAACGGGGGAGGGGCAGAGAGAGAGGGAGACACAGAATCGGAAACAGGCTCCAGGCTCTGAGCCATCAGCCCAGAGCCTGACGCGGGGCTCAAACTCCCGGACCGCGAGATCGTGACCTGGCTGAAGTCGGACGCTTAACCGACTGCGCCACCCAGGCGCCCCGTATTTGGTCTTTTCTTAACAAGAGATAGTAAATAGATACTCTTTCACATTCTCTGTGATCTGTCTGTGTGGCAGAAATTTCACGTCAAAACATCAAAACAGTCTTCTGTGTCTTGTGCTGACTTTGTCAAGCCCTTGATTAGTAAGCAACAAAAACATAAAGTTCCTCATTTCTGAAAGATCTAAGATTCTTTGCAACTGTGTTGCCTTCTTGTTATTTAGAATATTGTATTGTCACTTTGGTTAATAGGTGGACAACTTATTGTTCCTCAGGCACACCCAATCTCGTCATAATAGGTGATTTAAAGTACTCTGTTAACTCTTGAGTTTGCTATCGTAGCAAACCACTATCGTAGCCTAGATTCAGAAAAATTAAAATTTCATCCTTTTTCTTTACACATAAAACCTCTAAAAATTTCCCATAGGAGCCCTGGAAATTCATGAAGATTTGGGGTTTTTGCCTTATAAATGAAGTGATGCCCCAAATAGTTGTTTTCTTGACATATTTTGTATTTCTTGATTAGCTCAACACTATTGTAAGAACTAATCAAAAGAGTGTCAAATTAAAGCCCAAGTTTTATACATAAAATATTACTCATATACATGTTTCCGAGATTGTACACATAACAGAATGAATTGAAAGGCCCTGAAGATCTATCTGTCAGGGCTCTCATTGTTCATAACACGTTCTTACTCCCAGGAAAAATACTAATCATATTATTACAAAAAAACAAAACAAACAAAAACAAAAACAAAACAAAAAATCATGTACTGCACTCAGTAGAGACTGCACTGTCTTCAGTTTAGGCATTGTTGATTACCACAGTAAAATAACCATAATCACTTAGTCTTGTGATTTCTCTTATCTTCTGATTCTTGCCAAAAGGCTCAGAGGTCAAAATTTGTATCTTCGAAAAAGAAAGACGATGTCAGAGTTTCACAGAAAGGACTGTAGTGTGTTCTTTTAATTGTTGATATTTCAACAAATAGGCTCATGAGTGGCAACTCTAGAGCATAAAGATAACACCGCCTGCACAATTGTCAGATATATGTGGGAACGAGTTGGGATTTACAAGACCCTTTCTACTTTAGAAGCAGATGACTTCACGAAAGCAGCCTGATGACCAAAGCAAGATGCAGCAGAACAAGAAATAAATACACAAAACTAAATACACGAGACTAAATAAATGCATAAATGAACTAAATTTAATTATAGTTATTTGGATTGGAATACTGAAGGCATTTATTTGTTAATTGTCTATTTTCTGATACGTGTATGAAGAAGTCCTTTCTCTTACTTGGTAATTTACCTCTAATTCTTTAACTCTCAACTTCAAGTGAAACATTTTAAAAAGTGGCTTCTAACTCTTAGTGCCTCCTTCAGAATTTAAAACCAAAACACCTTTACTGAGTATCTATACCTTCCATGAAAATGAAGTTACCTGCACTGGGTCATTAAGAAGCTGTTTTCACCAGGTATCAAATTCTTATAAAAAATTATATATTGCACACCAACAGAGAATCTTATTATCTTCAATTGTGACACTGTCACACAAGGTCATACCTGAGGGTCACAGTTGAAAATAAGTGACATTTAATCAGTTATGGAAATTCTATCATTAAGCAGCATGTGTATTTTATGTGTAAAAGCAAGAAACCATAAAACAGGTACCACCCAAGAAAACTGGTCTGGTACCTGTTTTATGATTAAAGCCTCACAGCTCATAGGCTACGTCACTCACTGGCTGGCCAGGAACCACAATGTATTTGGGACTTCAAGTAGAAAGAAGTTCTCTGGAATCTATAAGCAATGAAGGTGAAATCTTGGTGGAGAGATTTTCTTGAGCTTGGTTTCCCAATCTTGGGATAGGAAAAAAAAATAGATGTTTTTAAATGATTGAATCCTATATTCCTTAATGAAATTATTCAGCAGAATTTAATTCTTTGGCCTATATAATTGCTCAATACTGAATGCTCAAAGGGGCATATACTGTTAGTTAATACCTTTTGCTGAACTATGTAAACAAACATAATGAAACCAGACTTGTGTGTGTGTGTGTGTGTGTGTGTGTGCGCATGATCAAAAATAATCTATATAGGTTAGTTATGATCAAAAGAGTAGCTTGTTGGGGCACCTGGGTGGCTCAGTCGGTTAAGCGGCCGACTTCGGTTCAGGTCATGATCTCGCGGTTTGTGAGTTCAAGCCCCGCGTCAGGCTCTGTGCTGACAGCTCGGAGCCTGGAGCCTGCTTCGGATTCTGTGTCTCCCTCTCTCTCTGCCCCTCCCCTGCTCATGCTCTGTCTCTCTCTGTCTCAAAAATAAATAAAACATTAAAAAAATTTTTTTAAAGAGTAGCTTGTTTAGCAAAATTATTTAAAATTTAGAAATAAAGCAAAAAGGACAGGACCTTTCAATATCATTTTGGTGTACTGTTTAACAGACTAAACCAAGGATTATTTAACTATCTAAAGGAATATATCTGTACTTGACTATTTTCTACTAAACACCTGGTCTCTATGACATACATGTTAACTTGTAGATATTGACTGGTAGAGAGCAAATTTAAGAACGATAGCTTATGAATTTACAAGTGACAATGAACTTTGAAAGAAGAAAGAATCTTTTATTGAGCATCACCTAAGTGTCAAAAACTATACATTACTCATTTAGTCAGAAAAACAACCTTGAGTGATAGGTATTATTATCTTCATTTTACAAGTAAGAGAGTTGAAGTTCAACAGGCAAAATGATTTGCCACATTGTTTAGCGAGTAAATGGTGAAGCCAGGTGTCAAACCCTGAACATTCTTTCAAAACCTACGCTCTTTTTACATTATTCTACCCCCGTAGTAAAAACTTTTTTTCTAACAACCACAAAGTTATACCTGCCACTTCTGCAAACCAAAAATGATATCTAAATGTCACCAAAAAGAAAAATATGCTAGTTAAAAAGGCAGAATTTCATGATGGGAAATGTAAGTATATGTTCTGTGTGCATAGAGTAAAAAGATCTATGAGTCATCTCCTGCAACCCACTAAGTGTTTAGTTGAAGATTGCTCTTTATCATCTAGCTAGATGGCAATTAGAAGCGTGTGAGACAAAGTATCCCTTAGGAAAAACTGGCTCAAGAATAAATCATTTAAAGTGCTTTACAGACGTTACCTAATATATTTTCACATCCCTGTGAGCTACGCAGCCATACACAAAAAGCGATTCTAATTTGTTTACAGACCTTCAAAGGTGATATAGTGTAAAGTGGAAGGCCAAGATGAGACTAACAACATTAGACTTACCTGAGGCCTAGGGCAGTTTCGGCCATTTCAGTTGAAACACCACTAAGTTAATTAACCTCTATTGTTTTCCTTAACCTGCTTAATGAAAATGTCAGTACCATTTGGGCCAGAAGGCTGTGAAACCAGGCAGGTCATTTAGAATTTTTTTCTCGTTCAAGCTGCCCCAATCTGATCTGATCAATGGTTAACATCTTTCACCTTAGAAACAGTAGGAGATATTCATATTCTCCTTCCCTAAGGGATAGGGTGCCTTTTAAAAAGCAGTGAACTGTGAATTTCCAGCTAATTTAAACAACTCTTGTACAGAAAGGAGAATTTGTCTCAGCCTTTGAGGAAGACCTAGGGCAAAATAATTGTTACACTACCATCCCTCTCCCCTTTATCCTTAAAAAAAAAAAAAAAAGTGTGCAACTTGGAATGAGGGGGAGATGCATCTTTCTGTCCTCGAGAGAGGGTATTGAGAGTGGTGGCTGCAGCAGAATTTCACACAAGAAAATGTAGTATATACTGTATTTTCCGGGTTTTAATTTCTAAACACATTTCAATGTAAACAAAAAGCAACTGAAAACAATGTTCTGATCATCTTTCCAAGCTCATTCCCACTCCAGTCTCCCCATGTCAGTAAATGGTCCCTGAAGCCATCAGTTGCTCAAGCCAAAAACAGAAGTCACCCTTGGTTCTCTCTCCTCCTCATCTCCTACATACAATCAATCCGTCAGTAAGTGTTGTCTATTTTGCTTCTAAAGTCTGTCTCCAATCTGTCCACTCTTTTCTCGTCTTCTCTGATTCCACTTTTGTCCAAAACAGTGAGGTGAATGGGAATCCGATGGTAGGGAGTGAAGAACTTTCTCAGAAGTACAGATGTTTGGGAAACACTACAATTGGAGTGGAAGAAAAGGAGATAGAAAAGAAGCTGAAAAAGTGGGAGAAAGAGAATACAATTGGGATATGCAGAGAATTTAGACAAAAAACAGAGACCTAAGGTTGATTCTCAAGCATTTCCCAATCTGAAGACAAGAAGGACAGATGTGAACATATGGTGCATTCAGGATGTGTTTCTTACATTTAGACTATTATAACACATATGAAAATTTTACCTTTTACAACTTCCAAAGGATTATTGAGAAGATTTTTGTGTAATTTTTGTCAAGGTGAAATCTTTTGGCTAAAAAAAAAAAATGATGTAATGTAATAAATAATTGAGTAACACTTTAGAATTTCTTATTCTTTTTTGTATCAGTTTTGGAATACTTGAGTAAATACAAATTGTATATTTGGGTTTTGTTTTGTTTTGGGTATACTCAACTTGATCAAAGACCCCAAAGACCAATATTCAAATTCACTGCGACAGAAACAAGCTTTAAATGTCCTGTAGGAGATTGTTCACTTGTTCAGACAAGCCAAAATTCAGTTTGGAAAATATTGATCTACCCCATACTCTCAAAAATTCCTAGAAGAAAAGTGCCTCAATTTTTTCCAGTGTTCTTCATTAAATGACCTTTAATTTGGATTTGAGAAACATTAATATTTATTAAGTTCAAGTCATAGTCATGTATTAAAAGATAATTTTTAGAAGATATAGCAAGACTTTCATACAGATATAAAATGAACATGTGTCAAAGCTTTTCTTTAATTCATTAATTAATGAAGGAACCAGAAGATACTACAATTGGTTCAAAGGAGAATTAAAAGAACCACACATATATGGCATTAGGAATGGTGAAATAAATTTGCTTAACAAATGTTAAACTTCAAAACTGCTCAATATCCACAGAGCAATAATCAACTGAATCCCAATGAGATACAATTTGCATTTCTATGGACAAAAATCATTTGCATTACTATAAGTATTATATAACTTGGAGCAATGTAAAATAACTCAAAGACAATAAAAGATTCAGAGACCTGATAGAATCAGATAATCTGGACAATGCCTAGTTTTCCATTGAAGACAACTACAATATCTTGGTCCATTTCTAAGTCTTTCATAAGTTTTCTCTACAAATAATACAAAAAGTACTAACTCCCTGTGCCCCAATGCATAAAATCTAGAAGGAGAGGAATGAAGAAGACAAAGATAAACATAATAACTGAATAGATTATAAAGCACAGTGGGATATATCCCAAAAGACTGAGCTGGTAATTTCCCAAAACACACAAGTATGCACAAGTAAAGAAGATATCTGTTTTGACTGGACGGGGCCTGTGTTGAATGCATACTTAAGCACAGACAGGAACAAAGTACTATGAGAAATCAGAGAAAGGAGTTATATTCCCATAAGGAGCCATGTCTTACTTTATGGAAGAGGCAAAATGGAGCAGGCTTTAAAGGAGAAAGTTCTTCTGATTGTGGTAATTATTTCACAGACTGTGCATATATCAAATCATCACATTGTACACTAGAAATATAAACAATTGTATCTGTCAATCGTACCTCAATAAAGCTAAAGGGGGTGGGGGGGGGGAAGAAGACAGGTTTTAAACAAGTAGAATGTGAGATGCAGAGAAAAAAGTATTTTAAGTTAAAGGAATAGTAAGAGAAAAGTGACAGATATATAATGTTCCTGGCTTGTGGGATAGCATGGTTGAATGAAATCAGAGCTAAACAGAAGAAATGGCAGTTTAGGCCAAACCACAAACAACTCTAAACATGTTAAGAGGCTGGGAATTCATTGTGTCCCAACAGGGAACCACCAAAGTTTTTAAGCAGGGAAATGACAAGACCAAATATAAGCCTCAGACAAGCAACTCTAGCAGCAATTAGCAAAAAAAGAGATTGAAAAGGTGAGACATTAGTGGAAGGAATTCAGTGGGAATCTTTTGCAATGATTAGGTTGGAACCTGAACTAGAGCATTCTAGGGAGGAAAGGGCTTTGAGGAAGCCAGAATAAACAGGATATGGTGATTCAGTAAGTAAGTGATTTGGGGTTTTTGATGTGCACCCGATTTCAGTTACAATTTCAGCATGCACTCCTCCAACTAATGCATATTTATTTAGTTATAAAATATGTACTGCTCTACTAATGAACTAATATTATACATGTAATTTGAAACATTCATATGTGCTCACAAACTTTTTTTTTTTTTTTGCTCTTAAAGAGAGTGATTTAATTCATGTTTGGATGCTTAATTTCTAAATGGCTTGCTAATTTTGATGGCTTCATATTAGTAGTAACTTTCACCTCAAACAAGATTTATGTATTTTACAACAAGATCTATGGTTTACAATGAGCAAATGAAAATTCTCACTTCAAACAATATTGATAACTTCAAGATTTTTTCTGATTTCTTACAGATTTAAGTTGTCCATATCTATGAATGTCATGGATGATATATAATCTACATATATATCTGACATATCCATATGTGTGTATATAATAAATTAAAACCATGTAATATAACTGATTAAGAGTTTGTATTAGTTATAGAAGATTCCATTCTATATATTCTTGTTTGCTAGTGCTTTTATTTTATTTTATTTTATTTTATTTTATTTTATTTTATTTTTTGTTTACTTATTTTTGAGAGAGACAGAGCACAAGCAGGGGAAGGGCAGAGAGAGAGACAGGGAGACACAGAATCTGAAACAGGCTCCACGCTCTGAGCTGTTAGCACAGAGCCCGAGGCAGGGCTCAAACCACAGACTGACAGATCATGACCTGAGAGGAAGTCGGTTGCTTAACCAACTGAGCCACCCAGGTGCACCACTAGTGCCTTTATAATTAGAATCATCTTTAATTCCCATTCAGCATAGAGATTTTTAATGTGACTTTCTATTTTCTGAGTTTAAGTGAAAGTAGATAATACAATCTGTGAATCCATTTGCCAGGTTCATAGGCACAATATGCTTAAAGAAAAAAAATTAAGTGAGCCATTGTTGATCTCTTCACAAATGTGAATTCCCACATTCCCCTCAGGATTCCTCTCCAAGTGCACTTGACATGACTCTACATATAGACCAAGTTAGAGTACTGATGTACTTATATGAAATAGTAATAAAACCCTGTTTTACTGTAGTTAGGAATGTCGAAATAACTTTTTAGGCCTAAGATGAGCCATTCCTGCTCACGGGTGCCATAACAACAAACCAAAAGTTAGATTGTGTTTCTCTAAATGCCCAACTTAACCAGAAATGCAGTAAAGCCAATTCCCAAAAGCAAGCTAGCTCTGGGCTGTATACTTATTTCCTTGTTTCTTCTCATGCCAAAAAGGTTGACTATGTGACTCCAGCCAATCAGATAGTTTCTTTTTTTTTTTTTTCCTCTTCCTTGTTCTTTATTTTTAATCCTATAAAAATTCCCAGGGGCACCTAGGTGGCTCAGTCGGTTAAGCATCCAACTTCTGCTCAGGCCATGATCTCACGGTCTGTGCTGACAGCTTAGAGCCTGGAGCCTGCTTTGGATTCTGTGTCTCCCTCTCTCTCTGCCCCTCCTCCACTCGCATTCTGTCTCTCTCTGTCTCTCAAAAATGAATAAACATTAAAAAAAAATTTTTTTTTTAACGTTTATTTATTTTTGAGAGACAGAGAGAGACAGAGCATGAACGGGGGAGGGTCAAAGAGAGGGAGACACAGAATCTGAAACAGGCTCCAGGCTCTGAGCTGTCAGCACAGAGCCTGACGCGGGGATTGAACTCATGGACCGTGAGATCATGAACTGAGCCGAAGTCAGCCGCTTAACTGACTGAGCCACCCAGGCGCCCCCGCAAAAAATTTTTTTAATAAAATAAAAATTCCTTGACTTCCACCCCATTTTGCAGCTCTGTGAAGGGAGCTTCACGAGGTGTTGAACAAAGTTTGTTTTTATCACCTAAATTGTCTTTTAAAATCATTCCTAATGGAAATTAACTATAAATAGAAGTTTTAGCACTTTATTCTATCAAATGGCTCATCTGTGATCACACCCCCCAGTTGAAAAACCTTACTTCAGATTAGGCAGAGGAGAAAGATGAGTCAAAAATTAGCAGGCATGACTTGAGGATAGTGGTGTCAATAAACTAAATGGTAAACATAATAGGATGGATGGTCTTGGAAGGAAAATAAAACTGGTATTCAACACACTGAGCCTGAGGTACCATGAGATACTCAGTGAAGCTATCCCTGAGATATGTAAAAGAGGTCTGGAGCACATGAGAGAAATCCAAGTCGCACATATGGATCCAGTGTGATAGCTGAGGCCAACTTGCAACATAGGTTTCCCAAGAAGAAAAAGTAAGCAAACAAGAAAACTCTGAAAAGTACTTCCATATAAGGGCTTTGAAAAAGCAAGAGGATTCTTCTTGGAGATGCACAGGAAAGGAAAGAAGAGAGACAGAAGGATGTAGTGGCACAGAAGTCAAAAAGAGAAGATTTTAAGAAAGCAAATATTCCAACAATGCTGTGCAGTCAAGAAGGATACAGCTAACATAAAGACGTTGGATTTGGTAATTTAGGATGTGGTTGACATTTGAAAGAGTGGTTTAAGTAAAATAATAGGAGCAAAAGTCAGTTTTTGAGAGCTTAAAAATCAATAACTAGTAAGAAAAAATGGGAACAGTAACTAGATTGTTCCTTTAAGAGGTTTGATAGGGAGAAGAGAGATTATGTAGTGAATTAAGGAAAGTACTTTAAATAGGAAACATTTGAGCTTATATGTAGGACAAACAGTGAAGAGGGAAAAGTTGAAGGTAGAAATAAAGAAGGGAAACTTATGAGACCAAGTTCTCAAATGAAATAGTATCCCAAGGCATGGATGAAAGAGATAGCTTTGGGAAGAGGAAGGAGGAATTTTTCAGATCAGAAAAGAACTATAGTTAATAATACTGTATTCCATATTTCAAAGTTGCTAAGAGAGTAGATCTTAAAAGTTCTCATCACAAGAAAAAAACTTGGTAACTATGCATGGTGACTGATATTAACTAGACTTATTGTGGTGATCATTCTATAATACTGTGTATATAAATGCTGTCATAATGTTGTACATCTGAGATTAATATGTTATATGTCAATTTTACCATAATAAAAAATTAGATCAGTATAAACAGTATGAATGGATACAGTGAAGCAGAAACAGTTTATACCAGAAGATTCTCACCTCAAAACTGTGCTCCTCCTGCTGCACTGGCTGCTCCATTTCAGTCTCTTTTTCCTATCTGCTTTGTCCCTGTGACCTCCTGTGGTACAATGGCAAATAGACATTTGGAAAGAAGAAGAAGAAGAAGAAGAAGAAGAAGAAGAAGAAGAAGAAGAAGAAGAAGAAGGAGGAGGAGGAGGAGGAGGAGGAGGAGGAAGGGGGGAAGAGGGATAAAATGTGGTTGTTTTTGCTTTGCTTTTAAGTAATGCACAGTTTAAGGCATTCCTATCAAATGCTTTCTCTTTTTATCAGTTTATTAGGGTTGATGTAACTTGCAGAGCATTAGTAAACATTCTGGATGGTTTAGGGATAGGCAAATAAACATGGAACCATGGTCTAGTTTTTAACATCATTAGATTTGGGCTTTAAAAACTTCAGTCTGGAAAAAAAAAAAAAAGTTCAGTCTGGTTAGAGGTATGGCAGAGAGGTAGTAAGATTGGATTTTTGAGCCAGAATTGAGGAAGATGAGTTTTAAAAAAATGGGAAATTTGGGCAAGAAATCATGCCTTAACCAAGGCAACAAGAGGATGGAGAGGAGGCAGTATATTTGAGAGTTATTTAGAAAGGAGAATGGGAGTGGAGCCAATGGAGACCTCAAAGTCAACTCCTCTTTCTAGATACTTGTCAGAGAAGGAAAGAGAGATGGAAAAGTAAACACACAGAAATACAGAGTCCATGGATGTATTTCCCTAAAAAGAGAAACTTATTGGTGGAAGGGAAACAGGAGAAAGGGAGAGTTTAAAGAAGACACAGAGAGAGGATGATTGACATAGGGATGACTGATGGAGTCATCAACACCCCAAGAAAGGGGGACAGGAAGAGATTCAGAGGAGAGGAGAGGGATTAGCTTTAAACTAGAGGGAAGGAAGAAAGAAGTCCACCAGCTATTTACAATATTTCAGAAAGCCTTCTGGAAATTGCAATTAAATAAAATGTCAAGTTTCTTTACTTTTGGCAGGCATTAAATCAACCCCGCAGGCTAACACTGGTTATCACACGCTGATCAGAAATTCTAATTTGCTGTTGATGACATCATAGAAATTTCTAGGATGTTATTGGTGGACCATATGCTGTTAGCAGAGTTACTTATCTGGTTTTTACAATATCAGATTTAATTCTTCCAGCATGTGATCAACCTTGGATCAGAAGAGTGACAGCCAAAATTAAGCGACCATTTCCAGGGAACAGAGCCTAGTGTTTGTACACTTATTTAACTTTATTGCTTATTAGCATTACATCCATGACAGTGATGTATGTGATTTCATTTAAGTGACAAAATCTTTCAAGATATGGGGTCCATGGATGAAAACATAATAAAAAGAGTCCTTGGATGAAAAGAATTGGGATGACAAGATCTCAGTAGTCCCTTCAAACCTAACATTCTATAATTTTAAGAGGGGCTCATAAACACGAGTTCAGGAATGGCTAAATGGGAAAGTTGTAAAGAATACTTGAAAACACCCCAACTAACCAATGACTCACTTATACAAGGCAAGTAGATAGGGAAACAGTAAATAACCATTCCCATCTGGGGGCAGCACAGGAGAGACCAAAAAAAAAAAAAAAAAAAAAAAAAAAAAAAGTTGGGTGAGGGTAACAAGAGCTTAACAAAAGCAAAGGCATGCTTGCTTTATTGATAACCACAAAAACATTAACCATCTTTAGGAACAGGAATGATTAGTATGAACACACTTTTTAATGTTTGGCGTATCCACCTACTAACCTCACGTAAATACAAATGAAGACTGAGGATGTTTTCTCCCCGACACCTGCACTAACCTAGCTTCCTTCCGTACCTTGTCCTCTGTACTTCAGTGTGCCTTTGCCCACTGGAACTGGGCAAACTGGGGAGTTTTTTTTAAGTTTCAAAAGAAGTGGACCAAGAAAGGGAGTTTAGGAGTTGAAACTGGTCTTACCCGTGGGTTGAGTGCTAGGGCTATCAGCGGTTTCGACATCTGGCAAGCACCTAGGATCAGCCAGACTGACCAGCTAGCTTGACCGTGAGCCCCTGGGACGTCGCATCCAGCTGGGCAGCTTCAGGGGGGTAGAAAGCTCAGGAAAGGGTGCGTTGCGGAAGGAAGAAGTGGAATAATGTGTACTTTTCTTCCGTAACTGTAGTTCTGTTGCCCCAACCTGGACTCAGGTAGTGGCCAGTACGACAGGAGAAAGCCCCAGAGCTCGCTTTCGGGCTAGGTCGGACCCCTCGTCCCCTCTCCCCACATCCCCATGCCCCTGACGCTGCCGCCGCCCGCTGGCGCCCATGACCCGGTGACCCCAGAGGGCCATCAGGAGCCCGTGACCCCGGGGCACCGGGCATCCGGACCCCCCTCGCAGGCGCAGCCGCTATTAAGGCAGGAGGCTAAAGGGGAGGAGGAGGAAGGGGAGGAGACAGGCGTCCAGGGCGCCTGGGGAACCGCCACCGCCGAGCCGGGGTGGCGAGCGTGGGGGAAAGCCGCTGAGGCGGCCGCGGCCGAGGAGGGCCAGGTGGAGGCCCGGGGCGCCGCGGCGGCGGGGTCAGGCTCCCCGGCGGGAGGCGCGGGTGGCGGCCGCGGGAGCTGGCGGCGGCTCCTAGCCTGGCTGCGGCGGCCGCCCCAGTGCTGCCCCTGTGCGGCGCCCCTTCCTCGCTCCGCCGCGCACTGTTGTCATGGAGGAACCAAGATGGCGGCTCTGGCCTACAACCTGGGCAAGCGGGAGATCAACCACTACTTCAGCGTGAGGAGCGCCAAGGTGCTGGCGCTGGTGGCCGTGCTGCTCCTCGCAGCGTGCCACCTCGCCTCCCGCCGCTACCGAGGTGAGCGGGCCCTCCCCCTGCCCGGGCCGGCCGGGGGAGGAGGCGACGCGGCGGCTGGAGGCCGCCCCCCTCGCCCAACACACGCCCACGCTCACGCGTTCGCCCGCCCGCCCGCGCGCCGGGCCGCCGGGGGAGGCGGTGGCCCCACGTGCCCCCAGGTGGCCCCGGCGGCGGGCCGGGCGCCCGAGGCCTCGCGAGCGGACTCCAGTGCGGGCCGCCCCTGGACTTGGGCCCGTGGTCCTGGCGCCCCCCCCTCCCCCCCCCCCGAGCCGCCCAGCGCTGCGGTCGGGCAGCCGACCCGGGTCTGGCCCGAGTCGCTGCCGGGGTCCGAGCACCAGCGCGAGCTGGGCCGAGGTAGTCGCGCCAGGCCCGGGGCTCGAGTGCAGGAGGGAGGGCCCGCGGCCCTCGGGGGTGGGGGGTGGGGGGGGGGTGCTAGCCCGGGCCGCCGAAGGCGGAGGCCTCCCTGCAAGGGGACACCTCTGCCCGGAGTTGGGGTCGTCGATTTCTGCGCCCTGGGGGTCTGGCTCTTTCGCCTTTGTTTAATCCGGCCTCTGCCCTGTACGGCTAAGCCGAGCTGTTGTTGGACAGCGGCAAGGGCCGCCCCATTTTGCTCTGCCGCGGGGGCGACAGCTGGCAAAGGATGCCCTTGGCCAAATGGGGGAGGTGTCACCCAGCCTGCGTGATTCAGAAACGTTTAGAGGGTTCTGATTGCACACTTTTTACCAATTAAAGACAGTGGGGCAGATATTTGAAGTTCTGGCTTGACAGGAGTCGAGGTGGGCAGGGAAATTAACGTTGGAAGCAGTTTGAAAAGAGGCCTTCAATGTGGGTTTTGAAATTGGTGTAAAGGGGGAAAGGAAAGATGACCTCCGTGTTTCAGAATGAATTATCTTTCAGTAATCAAGGGGTATTTACTTGTCCTTGTTGATTGATTTTTTTTTTTTTTAATTTTGTGTTAAAATGCCACTAGGAGAGAGGCTGACAAGCTGAGGGAAATTAATAATGATAGGATCTCTTATTTTTGGCTCTTAGTATTATCGAAACCATTATCTGGACAGCTCTTGGTGACTGTGAGATTAATTGGTCAAGATGTAATGTGTAATGGACAGGTGCACATTTAACGCTGTTCCCATTTAACTGCACACCACTTTGGCAAAATATCCAGTAAACCAGGTACTGGAATCTGAGCTCTGTTTTCATCCCAGAAGATCTTTCAAAGTGTAGGACATTTTGATCAGTTTTGCTGCCTTGTGTTCTCCAATTCTTGAGGATTAAAAATCTTATACTCTAGTACCATAATGGACGAATAGCTCTTTATATGAATGCACTAAATCGGTTTTAAAAGACAAATTCTTTATACCCTTTGGCCTTTTCCCTTCAGCCTCCTATAGATCACAGCCATGTGATCTGGCCGGGCTTCGGTTCATCTGCAGTGGCTGTAACAGAAGTCAGACACTTTGATGTACAAAATAAAACTAATGTTTTATAGTGTCGACGCATTAATTTGTGGTCATTTCGAAGAAAAAATTTTAACTACTATTAATCATTTTATGTTAGTTTGGTATAAGACGACAGTAATCTAACTCGATCTTGTCTATAAGATGACAGTACTCTAACTCGATTTTGTCTCTGTGATGGTGGTGAAGGTAAATGTTGTAACTGATGCTGTAGTGTGAAAAGTAAACATCTAGTCCCCCCCTCCCTTTTTTTGTATTGTGCTTTTATCTTTTGATAAGCTTGGATGATTATTATATTTAGATTATATATTTCATCCTTTCAAAATCTGTCATCAGAAGGGAAAATAGAATGTCAGATGGAACCTTATGAGTCAGTGTAGCAATCTGGGGTTGTTTATAAAGCCTCCTCCAGAAGCTAGTCATCAGCTTCTGTAGGTGCTTCAGTGCCTCGAGTGTGAAGCAGTACACCTGGTGTGTGTACTTGCCCAGACTGAATGTCAAGAACTTGAGCCAGAGACTGTTTGGGAAGAATAATGATCATACCAGGAAGTTTTTAGACATCCTCATGCTTTGGCAGTGTCAAACTGAGTGAAATGTAGCGCCCTTCACACAAAGATGACCCTACGCTTGAATCACAATATCATAAATCTTTAAAATAAGTAAGGACCTTACATTAGATACAGAGGTTTAGGCTTTATATTAAAAAGTGCACTGTGTGGGTATGAGTATGCCTCAGGCAAGGTAGAGTGAATACAGTTTGAATATACATATACAAACTATAGGACGTAAAGAAAGCATTATATACAACAGAAAGTAAAGCTTGGCAAACACCACGTGATAACATTGAGCACTTGTTATATGTCAATCGCTGTTCCACTAAGGGTTTTACATGTTTGATCTTCTTTTGTCCTTCCAGTCATTCTATGAAGTAGATAAATTATCATATATCATTCCACCCTCACCCCCACCCCCCATTTTTGACATCTCTGTAATCAGGATGAATTTTTAAAACTTTGTTGCAGGTCAAAGTTTAATTGATAGTATTTTTCTAGTGTTACATAAAATAATGATGTGTCTATATTATAATCAGTGGTCTTAGATCCAGCGAATTACAGTATTATTTACATTGTAAAGATGAGGCATGAGGGGTTAAGTTGCCTAAGGACACACAATTAGTCAGTGACTGAGCTAGGATTTACAACCCAGTTAGTTCGTCTGCCTCATGCCATTAGGTTATAGACTGCCTTTCTCAGAGCTTCTTAGGCAGTGGTGATGTATAGAAGATGGAGTGAGAAAGCGTTTTCCAGAGGGAAATGGGTTAAATCATTTAGAAACACTAACTCAGCCTCACAGTACCAGCCAAGAGTTTTCCCCTTCTTTTTCCAGTAAAATAATTTTCTGAAAGTTGCATGTGTACAACTTCAGAATCTGACCAGCTTACTTTTTATTACCTATGTTTATCTTTTTCCTTCTTCTAAACTTCAGGCTCACAGTCTAAATATGCTTTTCCCTTTTTCTCTGCTTGCAGTGACCCCCCCCCCCCCCCCTCCTTAAAACAGTACAGATTTTTCTTCTAGGGTCTGGTTCAAATGTCACCACCACAGAAGTAAGAATTAAGAATTCAGTGTTTCTATAGCAGTTAGTACATACTTATGTTATATTGTAATAATTTGTATCCATCTCCCCCACACAAACTATAAGCCTCCAAGGGTATTTTATTCATCTTTAAATCATCAGAGTTTAACACACATTAGAAACTCCATAAACAATAACTGGATAAATAGATTTTTGAAGTCCTTATTTTTCTTATTTTTTGAAGTCCTATTTTTCTGCTTTCATTTGGTTCTTTTGTTTTTTTATTATTTTTTTTATTTTAAATGTTTTTATTTCTTTTTGAAAGAGAGCAAGACAAAATGTGAGCAGGGAAGAGGTAGAGAGGGAAACACAGAATCCAAAACAAGCTCCAGGCTCTGAGCTGGCAACACAGAGCCCGACGTGGGGCTCGAACTCACGAACCGTGAGATCATGACCTGAGCTGCAGTTGGGCGCTCAACTGACTTAGCCACCCAGGGGCCCCTGGTTCTTTTGGCTTTAATTGAATTTCATGTTCTAATAGCATGTTCTGATCTCAACTTTACAAAATAGAGGGGTTTTTTTCATTATTAATATTTTTATATAAAATATAGAAACATTAAAAAAAATAACCCTATTAACTATATATTTTTTAAATATTCTCAATTTCTTTTTTTTTTTTTTTAATTTTTTTTTCCAACGTTTATTTATTTTTGGGACAGAGAGAGACAGAGCATGAACGGGGGAGGGGCAGAGAGAGAGGGAGACACAGAATCGGAAGCAGGCTCCAGGCTCTGAGCCATCAGCCCAGAGCCTGACATGGGGCTCGAACTCACGGACTACGAGATCGTGACCTGGCTGAAGTCGGACGCTTAACCGACTGCGCCACCCAGGCGCCCCAAAATATTCTCAATTTCTAAAGTTACTAAATCACAAAATGTCCATTTCTATTGTGATTACAGATTAAAAACATCATTTCTGTGACAAGAGGCCAGTATCAATAGCCTTAAGGGTAATTCCAATCTGGACAATTTTTAATTTTTTAATTGATAAAGTAAACTTGTCTCAAATGCTTTAAGTTTGTTGAAATCTAATTCCTTTCTGTCACCAGGCCTATTACATGCAAGTATTAAGTATTATTGCATGTTTTGGAGAAAAGTGAGTTCAAAGCTTCCGAATTTTAAGAAAGAAGCAACTCTAGGTCTCTTAGCCTTTTCTTTCCTGATCTATAAGATCCTGATCTATAAGATGCCACTTGTAATGTAGGCATTCCTAGTTTGTCAAAAGAAAAATGTAAACGGTGATTTTTTAGCACAGACCAAAGTGTAACCTTGCTGAATTTTAGGCAAACAAAATATCTTACAAATCATATTAAAAACTTTATGATCTAATATTTTCATGGTTGGTAGTAATAAACAGATAGCTTTGGTAGGATGATTCAGCCAGTCTAAAGGTGCAGTGTGCCAGAGATATTCTATTCAAAGGAAAATATAAGCTACAGTTTATTTAGCACTTTAGATATTTTCTTTAGCAGTTAACATTTGTTTTTCGGCTTTTTTAAAATTTGTTTTTTTACTTATTTTGTTTGCTTTTAGTATCTTTCTAACAGAAAAATCGTGTATAAAAACCCAAGACTTTAGATTGACAAACCAGAATGCTTATGGTTAAGGTAATAGAATGAAGAGGAAGACACAGCCATTCATCTAGATAATCTAGTATTGGAGATAGCTGAAGTAGATAATTCTTTCCCTTTAGTTGTTTTTGTTTGTTTGTTTTTTGTTTGTTTTTATTGTGTTCCTAGCTTGATTTATCTGAGCACTTGGCAACTTGCATCTCACACTGGTTGTTTTAAAGCAGCTATCAAAATTATATGAGGCAATTGAAAATAATGACTGGGATTTTTTGTTTTCTTTTGTTTGGGGGTTTTTCTGGGTCAATTTTGACGGGGAAGTATGTGCCAGCAGATATTTACATATACTTAGTATGCATAATGAAGATGTGGCATGTTAACTTATTTTAACATCTAGATTACATTTAGTGATTTGATCCAAAAGTATTTCCTTCTCAGTAAAAGAGAACTTGTGTTTGAGTGTGGAATTTTGTGGGAGTTTCCTTTTCTAAATTAGGTTAATTTATTTTCAGATGATAATAGTAGTTATTATCACCAGTATTTTTATTATTTTTCTGACAAGTATAAAAAAAAGTCTCTTGCCTTTTCAGTTGCCTGGTTAGTTCTTTTGCTTTTCTATAATTCTTTATATTAGAGTCTCTCTATTAAAATAGCGGTGCAGTTTCTGTCTTCTGACTGAACCTTAACTGATATGATACAGAGAGTATTAATGTCAGATACAAGGATTACTAAAAAAAAAAATTGCATCATAAAATATATTAAGAAGAGTTATCATCACCAACTAGCATTCGTTAGCAAATTAGAATTTTCTTTCCTGGAAAGACTAGTAGTCTCTAAAGAACTATGTTTATAGTGTCTTTTGGTTAGTGACAGCTTCAAATCTGTTTTGCTGTTTTTTTTGTTTTTGTTTTTTGTTTTTTTGTTTTCTAATTTGGGTTCATCAGTTGAGAGCTGTTATTTCCCACTGGCTGAACTACTGAAAAACAATGTGTGAGTAGTAGTATCGAGGAAGAAAAGAACTTTGCATTTTAAAATACATTTTCTGGTGGAGAAAGACTGGTTATTTTAAGATGTTTTGGTCTGGTACTTCCATCTCCACAAAACTATGTTGATAATTCATATAGATGGTTAACAATAACAATCCCACATACTGTAGATTGGCCAGGGTGTGTTTCTGTTTAAAGTTCTATTAACAAACAAAAATCAAATAACAACAACAAAAAAAAAAAAAAAGGGAGAAAGAAAGGGAAGAAAAAGTGCACAGAATTAATACTGAGTTATTTGCAACTTTTTATAACTTTTTTAGAAAATAGATGATACTAACTTTTTACTTAGTTTATAAATATTTAAAGAGGTAGAAATGTTGCAAATATGGAATTTCCATTCTAATTTTAAACATTTACTAGATTTTTTTTTAAGTTTATTTATTTTGAGAGAGCAGAGTACAGAGGCAGAGAGAGGGAGAGAATCCTAAGCAGTCTCCACACTGTCAGCTCAGAGCCCGTCACGGGGCTCAATCCCACAAACTGTGAAATCATGACCTGAGCCAAAATCAAGAGTTGGACACCCAACCCACTGAGCTACCTAGGCACCCCTTTACTAGATTTTTAATAGTATTTTACTGTAGAACCATTATAAAAGAATATAGCAGAAGGATTTTTTTGTTTGTTTGTTTGTTTGTTTGTTTTATTATTTTAGAGAGAGAGAGTGCAACCTGGCAGAGAGGGGCAGAGGGAGAGAGAGAATCCCAATCAGGCTCCACTCTCAGATTGGAGCCCCACACAGGGCTCCATCCCACAGCCCTGGGACCATGACCTGAGCCGAAATCAAGAGTTGGATTCTCAACTGACTAACCACCCAGATGCACCCAGATGGATGTTTTTAGAAAAATAACTTAATTGTGTGTTCCTATAGTCTTTTCTTTACTCCTTCTTGATTATTTATGTAGCTTAATTTTGTTTTTGAGAACTAGAATTAGTTTTTAATAATTGGAAAAAATTAAGAACTGATTATTTATAGTTTCCTTAGAGAGGTTATTAAAAAATTTTTGAAATACAAAACAAAAAACCTGCGCAGCCTACATATACAAAATTGCAAAATATATATATTGCAAAATTTTAATAATTGATATTCTGCTTTCCTTATCCAGTTTTCTGCCAACACTACAATGCAGTATTTTCACTTTCTCTTCCTGCTCTATTTTAGAATTTATGACACTGAAATAACAACACTTTCATTATTTATGCATACCTGTCTTGTATTTGTATCACCTTTTATCTGTATATTGACCAGATAAATGGATAACCAGACTGAGAAAAAAGATGTGTTCTTCCACTTTAAATATCTTTGGGTTTTCTCTTTCCCCACCCTGAGTGATTCAGTATCATTTTTGTTCTGTAGAGTTTCGTTATCCTGACCTTAACGGTCTGTGAAACAAATAGAGCTTGCTGATGACTCTTCATAAAGAACCAGAGATTAATTTAAATAATATGTGATTTGATTATATTATTCTAAATGTCTCATTTTTTCCCTTATCCATTTGACATATTTGACTTTTTTCATGTTTCCAACTCCCTTTTAAACTCCTTCAGTCATTTCAGTTAGTGTATGATAAAATGGCCATGGGAAATAGGGTGACCACCTCCCCACTTACATAGGACTGAGGGTTTCCCAGATGTGGAACTTTTGGTGTGAAACTGTGATAGTCCCAACCAATCTGGGAGGAGCTGGTTGGTCAACGGAAAAGAAGGGGAGAACGTTAAGAGAGGTAGACAGGCTGAATATTAAAAACTAAAATCTGCATTTGTTGTTGATACTGATCCTATGTACCTTCAGCCACCATGTAGCTAAAATAGTTTTATGTTACTTTGTAAATTATAAAAGGATGAAGTTTTAGTGACCTCAATAAGAAGTTCTTGAATAAATCCTTTTCTCTGTTTCCACATTTACAGGATAGGGATAGCATACTTCCTCACAGGAAAGTCGTGAAAATCAGGGAGTTGGTTTAAAAAATATTTTAATTACTGTATTTCCAGATGTGCAAATGCACCATACGTTGTAATAGTTGAATAGGAAGACATTTCCAAAGTCTTCTCTCTTATTCCTTAAACTCTTCTTTCCCAACTAGGAGTGGTAAGCAGGTTTAAGGGCTAGTTTGAGGTTGAGATGATGTCCCTAGAAAGAGAACCTGAAGCAGAAGGCACTGCCAAAGCAGTGAATGTAGCATTTGAGAGTTAGGAGTCTCTTCTATCTTCTATAGTGAGGTGTCTGTCATTAGTGGTTCTTCTCCTCCTGAATATTAATGTATTAATATTTACTATGCTTCTCAGGGATGTATAAATAATGTACCGAGAAGGTACAGTGAAGCATAGAAAACTATGCTTTCTGATCTCAGAGGGCTTACATGGGGTCAGATAATCAATGTATAAAAATATAACTATTGTTTACAATATTGTTTGTTTAACTGTTACAGGCAATGATTCATGTGAATACCTTCTCTCAAGTGGCAGATTTCTTGGAGAGAAAGTTTGGCAACCTCACAGTTGCATGATGCATAAATACAAAATCAGGTAAGTTTTCTTATTTCGTTGTTTTTTTCTTTTCTCAGATAGGTCTTTTTTTTTTTTAATGTTTACTTATTTATTTTTGAGAGAGAAAGAGCACATGCATGAGTGGAGGAGGGGCAAAGAGTGAGGGAGATACAGAATCTGAAGCGGGCTCCAGGCTCAAGGCTGTCAGTGCAGAGCCAGACATGGGGCTCAAACTCATGAACCATGAGATCATGACCTGAGCCGAAATCAAGAGTCAGACGCTTAACTGACTGGGCCACCTGGCACCTCTCTAGGATAGGTTTTAATAACGAGTGGAGAAAGGTTGATGAAGTAAAGGAAATACTACATGGTACTTCTCTATATGATGGTAGAGAATTGCCAACAGAGTGTGGGGGTGGGGGTGAGTCCAAATGAAGATTCCTGCCAAAAGCATTAGGGGAAGAATTTTGTCCAAGCTTCTGTATCTCAGGTGAGACATAATCAGGCCCAAGGCAATAAATAGCCCTTGAGAGAAGGACTCTAGCTTTAGGACCTGGATAGCTACCTTGTCGAGTCATTCTGAGATAATGGATATAAAGCACTTAATATACTTAGAGTACATATTAAACACTTAATAAACGGGGGCTGTAAGTATTGAGAGTTAGTTGATCATCCATGGGCTGGTTGATTAAGCAAACCTAGCCACCTATTTCTAAAGCAACGTGAACTATATGTATAATAATCCTGTACTACTTTCTTCACAACTGTGCTTTGAAATGCCAACATGCTGATTTTACTTATTGTAATTAATGTTTCTTTGTTGATTTCAGTGAAGCAAAGAACTGTCTTGTAGATAAACATATTGCATTTATTGGAGATTCCAGAATTCGTCAGTTGTTTTATTCTTTTGTAAAAATAATTAATCCCCAATTCAAAGAAGAAGGAAATAAGGTAAAACTTACCTATTTTCTTTATTGTTTTAGAAGTTAACCACCTGAATAGTTATAGGAGGAATGTGTCTTTTCATAATAACAAAAAGAGTGATAAAAGTTTTATTACTTTGGTTTTGGGAAAGGTGGAAGGAAAAAGGGACGATGGGGAACATCATAGAGAATATAATGAGGAACATAAGAAAAATAAGGGGTGGCAACGGATTAGTAAACCTTTTATTACCTGAAACTTCTAATTTTCAGAAATGATAAGTTCTTTCAATGGAAATTTTTTTGAGAATTCCTTACAACAAAAACTAAGAGCAAACATCCCTTATTCTTCTTTTCATATTTGCCATATTTCTTTTCAGTCTCTTTAAAATAATAATCTTGTAATCTTTTAGCATGTCTTATGTCTTGTTTCCACCACTTATCATAATTCATGGTATTATTATATAATCAATGTAAGTATCATCATAATGGCAACATGTTATTGAATGGATATGATGTAATATATAATTTTCTTTTTTCTTCTTGTACTTTTGTATTTTTTTTTTTACTTTTGCAATTTAAGAAAGGACATTCTCGGGGCGCCTGGGTGGCGCAGTCGGTTAAGCGTCCGACTTCAGCCAGGTCACGATCTCGTGGTCCGTGAATTCGAGCCCTGCGTCAGGCTCTGGGCTGATGGCTCAGAGCCTGGAGGCTGTTTCCGATTCTGTGTCTCCCTCTCTCTCTGCCCCTCCCCCGTTCATGCTCTGTCTCTCTCTGTCCCAAAAATAAATAAACATTGAAAAAAATTTTTTTTTAAGAAAGGACATTCTCAATTACATCTTTGTGTGAAAACTTTGCTTTTTAAATTATTTCTGTAGATGGAATCCCTGCAATGCAAATATTAGGTTAAAGAATCCAGTTTAAAAAATATTGATTATATTGCTAAACTATTTTCATTGATACTGTTACTGGCAATGCCCATCAGGACCTAATTTTCTGCAACTGTACTGGCACTGGGCAATTATGCTGTATAATTAAAACAACAATGCAACAAATATCTGCTACTTTTATAGAAAATTTCTGATTTTATTTTTTAAAATTTATTTATTTATTTATTTTAACGTTTATTTATTTTTGAGACAGAGAGAGACAGAGCATGAACGGGGGAGGGGCAGAGAGAGAGGGAGACACAGAATCGGAAGCAGGCTCCAGGCTCTGAGCCATCAGCCCAGAGCCCGACGCGGGGCTCGAGCTCACTGACCGTGAGATCGTGACCTGAGCTGAAGTCGGACGCTTAACTGACTGAGCCACTCAGGCACCCCGAAAATTTCTGATTTTAAAAATATATCTTTGAAAACTAGCAAGAATGGATCCCTCTCCCTCTCTCTCTCTCTCTCTCTCTCTCTCTCTCTCTCTATATATATATATATATATATTTGTTAATAAATTTGTTGATTAGTTAATATTTTATGAATCATCATACTTTTCTTTTTACACATTTTTAAGTGATCCAAAGTTCGAATCCCTGTCTTCAGCTGTGTATGATTGGGAGTGGGCAATAGCAAGGAGAGAAAAGTGAAATACAAGAAAGTTCAGAATTTTAGGGGGAATAGCTCATGATTTTATGATGAAAATCTGCCTGTTCACCTCAACTTGCCCTGTGGTAAGGAGTTAAAAAATTAGGGACTTCACAGCTAAACATCTAGCCACGTAGTAATGATAGTAGTGGGTGCTAAATTCCTTGGGAACTGTTCTTTGTGAGAAGAATCCATCAGCTATTAGAAATTTTGTCCACTAGAAAAGGCTAGTATAGATTTTAAATCTGCATAATGGAAAATGATAAAGTCAATTTTTCATTTAATTTGGTATCTGTAAATGTATTTTTCATTGGTAGTTATATACATAAAATTATATAGAAAATTGGAACTATTGAATTCTATGAGATTATCACAATTTAAGGTAAAAAAACTTAAGTGAACTTCTAAAAAGTAGAGAGATTTCTGACTTCAAAGAAACAGTTTTAGTATTTCTAGGCACAGAATAGTGTGAATTTCTGAAAATTGGAATAATAGATTTGGCAACAATTAGTTGAAAAAAACTATAATGGTTTAGTTTATAGCCCAAAGTGGGCATAATATGGTACATTGTTTCTGAGCCCTAGTTATAACACCTAGGTTTCCAATTTTCATTGTTTAGAGGTGCCCGGTTAACCCACAATTATCAAACCAGATACATTTAAGTGTATATGAATTCTAAAAAGAAACAAAGACAGTTTGTCATAGACATTTACTGAGAAACTAGTTCAAATTGCTAGTGGAGCATTTGCCAAAATGTATTTTACTTAGTTCTCTTGTCTCTGAACACCTTGAAGACAGAGATTATATATTATCATTATTATTTTTTAAATACATGTCTTATGCCTCACCCAGTCTGGCACATTGTATAAGCTGATTATTATTATTATTGTTTTAGCCTCGGTGTGGGTTAGTTTGGGTAGAAGTATTGAAGATAGTTCTTTGTTTGAATTTTTTTCTTTTCTGTGCTGAGGCAAAAAGAATTTTATTTTATTTATTTATTTTTTTAAAGTTGATTCATTTTTGAAAGACAGAGAATGAGCAGGGGAAGGGCAAAAGGAGAGGGAGACACAGAATCTGAAGCAGGCTCCAGGCTCTGAGCTGTCAGCACAGAGCTGGATGCTGGACTCTAACCCACAAACCATGAGATAGTGACCCGAGCTGAAGTCGGAAGCTTAAACGACTGAGCCATCCAGGCGCCACAAGGCAAAAAGAATTTTAAAGAAGCTATAGAGCAGGACTTTTTTCAAATTCTGTTTTGTAGATTAGTTCTGTAGAAGCCGTGGTCAAATAAGTTTGGGCAGCACTAGATGTTATATCCCCTTTTCAATGATTTTAATTTAGGCTAGGATGTTAAAAACTTGGACGTCTTGCAGTAAAACAACAACGACAACAACAACAAAACTGTGTTGCTTTCAGCTGGAGGGCAAACTAGATACTCTGGGGGCCCCTTCTACCTCAAACTAACTAGATCCTAGATTTAAAAAAAAAAACAAAAAACTTGTTGATGTGTTTCTAGACTTTGAGGAAATGGGACACACTCCCCTCAAAAGGAACAAACTATGATTCAAACCAGAGATGGGAACAATAATAGTAGGTACTCAGTAGGGGTTCAGGTTGACCTGAAGACAGATGCCAAAGGCTGCAGTAGAAAACTAAGCTTTGGGCCAGCATATTTCTCAGTAGTAATATTGGAAGCCAGAAGACACTAGAATAATAGCTTTAAACTTCTGACAGAAAGTAAATTTCAACCTCGAATTGTATTGTGTATCTAGCATACAATGTCTATTCTTCAAATTTAGAACATTTTCAGATAAACAAAAGTGAAGAGGGTTTACTTCTAGATAGACTTACAGTAAAGGACTTTTTAAAGGGTAAACTTCAGGAAGAAAGGGAATAATTCAGAAAAAAATGATCTGAAATGTAAGAAGCAGTGGTTAAAGAAAATCCTAAACAGGTAAATCTAAACAAACACTGTCTATATAAAATAATAATTCTTTTTTACATTTTACAAAAAGACTGTATTAAAGAACTAGCCAATAATAGCTTATAAATCAGAGGGAGATGGTCAGTTTTCTAACGTCCTCTTTACTCTTTAAAGTATTATCTTACTTCAGAACTTAAGTTAAAGATGATAGTAAAATTTCAAGAGCAAAGGATAAAAGAATTAGGATGTGTGAGTTCCAAACCAGAAGAACAAAAAAATTAAAACCAAACTCATCTAATGCCAAATATATGTGCCATACATACATACACATGCACACACACATATATGCTCACACACATACATTCATATGTATATATACAAAAACATATGTACATGTGAAAATCAGTGTTTATATATATTCCACATATATAAAAAAACCTATGTATGTGTGAGGGAGCTAGAAATCAAAAAGTAAAATGGTAGAAACATTTATAATCAAAATAAGGGTAGCAGTCTAAACTTGCCTACCAAACAGATTTTCAGATTGGTTTTTAAAAGAACTTTCTGCTGCTTCAAAATACATACCTAAAACAAAAGGATATGGAAGGTTGTAATTAAAAATGAGAAAAGATTTATTAGACAAATAGTTATTAAAGATAAGTCATATTAATGTGAGACAATAGATGGTAAGGCAAAAAGTATTATCAGGGATACAGATACTTTTTAATGACAAAAGTTTCAAATCACTAAGATTTTAAACTCATGCACATGAAATAAATTAACCTTAAAATGTATAAAGCAAAATTAATGTGATTACAGTGACTAGTTGACAAATCCTCCATCAAAGTGAGAGAATTGCTCACTGCTCGTGCATTTAATGATAGGACAAGCAAAATTACTAAGCATATCTGATTTTATGAACTTACAGCTCAATACTTAAAGAAGACACTAAAAAATAAAAGAATATATTTTTTCAAAGTATATGTGGAACCTTTTTTGACAACATGTTGAGCCATTAAGCAGGCCTTGACAATATCAGAGAATTGGTATCGTTCTGTCTCTATGAGATTAGTTCCTTTGTATTCTAACTTAACCTGATAAAAATTCTAGACACCTACAGTAAATATCCCTAATAGTGAAATGTTAGACACATTTATGTTAAACTCAATAAGAAGAAAAGGCTGCCCATTATTGCTGCTTCTGTTCAGCATTATATTAGAGGCCCTTAGCCAAGGAAAGGTAAAGATGTAAAGATTAGAAAGAGATAGACTCAGAATTTCATATGATACAATTATATACAAAGAAAACTCTGAAGAATCTATAGAAAATTACTAGATGTAATAAAAATTTCAACAAGATAGTTGGTATTAAGATAAACATACAAAAATTAATTGTAACTCAATAAAGCTGTTAAAAGTGAATTGCATACTGCACTCCAGGAATATAGAGTTCAAAATACTTAAAATATACTGTATACAAAAGTAACAAAAACCATATAGTACATAGGAACAAGCCTCACAAACGTGGATGATTTCTGTATACAGAAAAAAAATTTTATGTAAACAAAATTTAAAATGATATAATTAAATGGAAAATATATACTATATTTTGGAATGAGAAGAATCAATATTGTAAATATGTCAGTTATTCCTAAATTGATCTGTAGGTTCAATGTAATTCAAATAAAATCCTAACAGGATTTGTTGTGGGACTTTACCAGTTGATCCTAAATTTTATGTGGAAGGGCAGTGGACCAAGAATAACAACAACAGATCTGAAGAGCAAGGTGGAAAAGACTTATCTTCCAGTATCAGGACTGATTTTAACTGTGTTGTAATAAAGACAATGTGGTGTTGGTAGAGCTAAATCAAGAAACCAATCGAACAGGATATAGAACTTTAAAATAAATGCGTGCATATACAAAGACTTAATAAATAACAGAGATGCCATTAAAGATCCCTGGAGAAAAGAAGGTCTATCTAGTTAATGATCTGAGGCATCATTATGGTTATGGTTATACATATAGAAAAAAGTGAAATGGAAGCCCTACCTCACACCATCAAGTAAAATCATTTCTAGATGAATTTAGACTTAAATGTGGAAGCCAAAACTTTTAAACCTTTAGGAAAAAAAAAAACGCAGGGGAATATCTTCATTACTTCAAGTAGGAAAAAGTTTCTTACATAAGAAACAAAACATGCTAACCATACAATAAAAGATGGATAAATTCACATGCCTTAAGATTAAGAGTATCTGTTCACCAAAAGATACCTGACAGAAAAAAGCTAAGCTACAAACTAGAAGATATTTATAATATACATCCAAGAGATGTAAGGAATCACAAATTAATTAAAAAAAAAAAAAAAAAAGACAACCTAATAGAAAACAAAAGGGTAAAGGCATGGCCAGTCATTTCACAGAAAAGAAAACATAAATCCCAACATGAATCTAAAAGATGTTTAACTTCATTGGTAATCAGGGAAATTCAAATTAAGACCATAGTGAAATACCACTTTATACCTACTTATGTGACAGAAATTAAATTTGACAATGGCAACAAAATATGAAATCTGACAAGATTTATTAAAGACTCTGTATCTGAAACTGTTGATGAAAATATAAATTATTAAAACACTATCATGTGTTTACATTATCATGTGAGGGTGAATATTTGTATGGCCTGTGAACCTGTAGGGAAACTCTTACTCATGTAAGAGATATGCACAAGAGGGTAACTGTCAGTGCTGTTTATAATCTAGATTTGGTGTGTTTTATCAACCGGCCTAGACTCTACAAAAATAATAAATATAATATTTGATATATATAAATATGATAAGTTCATTGACGTATGAAAGTTTTAAAAGGCCAGGAGATGTTCTAGATTTAAAGAGTAAAGAGACATGATAAAGAGATATGATTTTAATTGAATTCTAGATTAAAATAGAAGCACTATAGAGAGGGGTGCCTGGGTGGCTCAGGGTCAAGTATCCCGACTTCGGCTCAAATCATGATCTCACAGTTCATGAGTTTGAGCCCCACGTCAGGCTCTGGGCTGACAGCTCAAAGTCTGGAGCCTACTTCAGATTCTGTGTCTCCCTCACTCTCTGACCTCCCCTACTCATGCTCTGTCTCTCTCTCTCTCTCTCTCAAAAATAAACATTTAAAAAAATTTTTTAAAAAAGAGCTATAGCGAGGAAAAAAGAAGAGAGTGGAAAATTTGAACATGGACTGTATATTAGATTAATATTTTATCAATGTCAGATTTCTTAGGTGGGATTATAGTATTGAGGTTATGTAAAAGAATATCCATGTTCTTAGAAATACATGCTGATGTTTTAAAGGGTGAAATGTTATGTCTGCACTTTACTTTTTTTTGTTTTCCAATATATGAAATTTATTGTCAAATTGGTTTCCATACAACACCCAGTGCTCATCCTGCACTTTACTTTTATATGGTTCAGTAAAAGGAAAACAATGTATATGTCTATGCAGAGAGAGACAAGAAGCTGGTGGAGGAAATGTTAACAATTCATAAAGGGTATTTGGGGTGCTCATTATAATTTTGTCAATTTTGCTCCAAGTTTGACATTTTTCTCTTCTTTTTTTTAAGTTTGACATTTCTCAAAATTAAAAGTGGGAGAGAAAGCCAGTAACACTAAACAATATATCATTAAAGGATGCATATACATGTGACAAAACTATATAATAAAAAAGAAAGGAAAATACAAACAAAATTCAAAGTAGTGAAAGGTCCACATAGGTCATTCAGTGTGTTAGTAGTGCTCTGATTTCTGCGATGGACTCATGAGTGCTTATTTATTTTTACTGTGCTTTGTGACTTACATATGAGACATATTCTTTTGTGTATATCAAAGGAAAAGAAGAGAGAGGTTAAATTGAATTACCTGAGCTATGCAATAGCTATGGGATAGTAGAAGGAAAACACTTGTGTGATTTGGTCTGACCCAGTAATTCCGAGACTTATTTGACCAAGGAAACTCTTCATAGAACACACCTGAAAGTACAGTTGGTCTCAGAGTCCTTTTGGGAAATGATGCTTGAATTTTAAAAGTTAGCATGCTGATAAAAGTAAGCTTTATTTCACAGAGATATAAGTATAAATACTGTTTGTCTGGTTAAATTAATGAAGACATTTCAACCTTGGTTTTAGGAAGAATTACCTTTTTTATTTGACCACTTCTATCCCCCACCCCACCCTAGAGTTTTATGGAATGCTTGGTTACTAGAAGTTGTCTCCAAACTCTGATTTTTTTATTCAACTGGACCATTTATACAGTCTTTGAAACGAAACCCAAAATAACCTAGAGCCGTATATGTGCACTCCTGTTCAGACAAGACTGATACTAGTGTATTGTTGAGAACAGACTAGATGTTGCTGCAGCTCAAACCACTCTACAACCTTGACAAAACAGAAGTTTATTTCTCACTTAGAGCTACATGTTGTGGGTGGGTTGGCAAGAGGTTTTACTCTATGCAGTCATTTGGAGATCCCTCCTTGTTGGAATTTATACCACCTTCCAGTTGTACCAGCCTCTGTAGTCTCAGCATCAGGTTAAGTCAGAGACTAGAGAATTACCCTGAGAAATTCATCTGGGAGTGACCCACATCACATCTAGCCATGTTACGTTGGCCAGAACTAGTCATGTGGTTCTAACTGGTGGGGACTCAGGAAATGCAGAGGAGCTCTCCATCTCTGCCATAGATAATAATATTAAGACTAAATTGGAATGTTTCAATCTTGGCAAAAAGATACAGGTTCACATAACTGCTTGTTTGGAGTTGAGGTTTTATCTTTAGACTCTATCTTAGATGTTAAAAATCACATATAAACAATTTAGTGTCACTTATTTTTTGGTATTCTATGCAAGTGTTTTTCCCTTCAGGTTGAATATAGATAATTGAGATGTAGTGCATAAATAAATCAGCAAAAGCAGCTAAAGGGAGAATTAATGACATAAAATTAATCCATACATTAATATTCCTTGGTTTGTCTCTTTTTAATGACAGCATGGAAACATTCCTTTTGAAGACAAGATTTCATCAGTTAAAGTGGTAGGTTAATGTAACAGTAAGCTAAATGTTATGTTGAAACTATATTCACTGGTTAATTTATTTGTAGATCAGCTAGTGCTTTGTAGGTATTAAATATATTTCAGTGTATTTAGAGTAGATAAGAATGGTAAAATGATTGAATAAATGTTTGTATGCACAGTTTTGTGTAATGAAATGGAAAATTTGGTCTCTCAGATTTTTTAGTCCAGAAAATAATAATCTTGTATGTTAATTTGAAACCGGTATGTGTTCAGGATTAATATCCATAAAAGAATATCTGTGACTTTTCTGAATTCCTAGTCACAGTGACTTCTCCTAAATACTGAGAATACAGTAGGGGTCAAGACAAAAATGTCCTAGACTTAATGGATTTTGAAAGTCATTACAGTTCACTACATGCTTTAAATGTGGAATAAGGATGGTGAAAAGGAAAAAGTGGGAGGCGCCTGGGTGGCTCAGTTGGTTGAGCTTCTGACTCTTGATTTTAACTCTTTTAGCTTTTGGATTTAACTCCCAGGGTTGTGCGATTGAGCCCCAAGTCTTACTCCGTGCCAGAGGTGGAGCCTGCGTAAGATTCTCTCTTCTTTGCCCCCTCCCCTGCTCGCACTGTCTCTCCCTCTAAAAATAAAAAAAAATTAAAAAAAAATTAAAAAAGGAAGAAGTGGGCATTAGGAATGTACAAAACAGTGAATTAAAAATAGTTTTCCTCTTTGAGAAAGATGTTTTAACTGAAGCTTCAAGGATAAGTAGGAGCGAGTCAGGCTCAGTGGAGAAGTTTTATGAGCATTGTAGGCAGAACAGTATGTGCAAAGTCCTAGAGAAAAAAGGAGCACATAGAGCATTCCAGGAGCTGAAGGAGAATCAACAGGGTACTTAAAGTGAGGGGAAAGTGGGAGGAGAAAAGGTAGAATGTCTTGGTAGAGGCCAGATCCTATACCTCCTTAGTAGTTTTAAGGACTTTGAAATTTATTCTGAGGACAGTTGAAAGTCCTTGAATATTTAAGCAAGGATTTGTGGCAAGATCAGATTTAAATTTTAAAAGATGACTGTGGAGAATAGTTTAGAGGAAAGTAGAAGTAGATACAAGAATTCCTGTGAGGCCCTTGGGAAACCAAGATGGGAGATGAAGATGTCATGGACAAGGTGTGTTTTACTTTAGGTACTCTTTTTTTTTTTTTTAATGTTTATTCATTTTTGAGACAGAGGGAGACAGAGTGCAAGGAGGGGAGGAGCAGAGAGAGAGGGAGACACAGAATCCAAGGCAGGCTCCAGGCTCCGAGCAGTCAGCACAGAGCCCAACGCGGGGCTCGAACTCACGAACTGTGAGATCATGACCTGAACTGAAGTCGGATGCTTAACTGACTGAGCCACCCAGGCACCCCTTACTTTAGGTACTCTTGAAGAGATGGGTTCATGTTTCTTTTAGGCAGCACGAATAAGTTTCTTTGACTTTTTATTCACTATGTTTCTTTTTTTAGGATTTTCTATGGCATCCAGAAGTTAATGGTTCTATGAAACAGTGTATCAAAGTATGGACTGAGGTCTGTATTTGAACATCTAGGTCTCTCTGGTTTTAAGCAACCAAATTTTAAAAGCTCATGAGCACTCCTTGTGTTTCTCCCCCTTACTTGCCTGTCCTACTCTTCTGTCTGTGCCGACTTTCTTCATAGTGACTAATTGTGCTGGATGGATCCGGTCACTTTACTGAGAAGAGGGGGTTTTGATCTAGTACCTCTGCTGCCACCACTCTAACCCTACTGTGGTTATGCTGATGCCACATTTTCCAGACAGAATTTTCTGTTACTTCTGTTGCCCAGTTAACTCAAACCCAGGTCATCTTCTTGCACAACATACATTCTCTTGAGCATGTTCCCACTTTTTCAAACTCATGCCCAGATTCTTCAGGAAACTTTTGTTGTTGTTGTTGTTGTTAAATAGCCTGTTTTCTTCCCTTTTATCATTACATTTGTGGCCCAGAAGTCAAGTCTGGCATATTTTGGCTCATAATGTTTGGAGATAGATATAAGGACAAGCATTCTATTCACCTCGAAAACCCCAAAGTCCTTTCTAGAATCTCCACAATAGTCTCCATATAGCTCTTTGTCCTTTACTTAAACCTGTCTTCTTTCCTTAGAGGTATTTGCATTTGGGATGGATAAAACAGTATTCAATTTTGTTGACCTTGTTTTGCTTAATTACTTATACTGCACTGGTATTTTTCTTTGCTTCTTTTCACAGTACATGTTTAGCACTGCAACCACTTCATACACCAAATAAGCTTTTGTAGGATCCAGTGGGAACCTACTCAACATTTCTAACATTTTTTTTTTGACAAAATGTGTTTAAGTTTTCAAAAAACAAAATATGAAGACAAATTCTAGAATTCAACTTTCTGGTAACTTGCAGTCTCACATAATTGTATTTTATCTTTGTTGATTTGTTTATTCCAAAAGTGTAGAATAATGTTACATGTATATATTTCAAATGATTTAAACCTATGTTTTATATTTGTGCTGGACCTGAAAGTATATCATTAAAGTAGTAGAAATTCACAGTTAAAGAAACATCAATGCAGTATAATTTATAAGTCCTGTAAAATCATCGATAACTTTTTTTATTTACTAACCTGGAGTTACATTGCATATCCAGATTTTCCGTTCTTATAATTTGCTAAAACTAGTTTTTAGAGCTTTAGATTCTATTGTAAGATTCCTTATGACTACTGGGGGATAGGAAGGATTCCACTTATTTAGGTAGATGGCTGTGTCATTACTTAAGATTGACTGATTGATTGGTTTCATTTATTTAAAAAGTATGTATGTATGCATGTTTTTATGTATTTTTTTATTATTTTCGTAATAAGCAGCTAGACCCTGAGAATACAACAATCCATATTAGTATTATTTATGTAATATTGCTGGCTTTACATTCGGTGTTAGGAGTGTGGCCAGTAATTAGCCTCAGTCTCAGCCTTCAAAGAATTTTCAGTATCTAGTGTATAGTGACTTTCTGATGAATAATAATATGGTAAGATGAAGAGTAAGTACAGAATTGAGCACAAAGAACTATGAAAGCACCATGGATAGAGGCACTTAGGATGGGGGTTGGTTAGATACAGGTGATGGTTTAAGAAAGCTTTACAGAGGAGGTAATATTTCCAGAAGAACTGTGGGGTTAGAAGGGTACACTTATTAACTGAAAGAGCATTATTGTAGCCTACAGGCATAAAAGCAAAGTTGAATTTAGACAACTCTGCTGTGATTCAACAGATATTTATTAATCACCTGCCATTTTCTAGGTACTAGGCTAAAAAGTGCTGATACCCAGTTAACATGATAGAGTTCCTCTCCTCAAAGAGCTTCCAGATGAGTGGAAGATATAGTTAATTAAGAAAGTAATGTGACAAGTGCCAAAATAGGGGAAGAATAGGGTACAGCAAGATTACAGAGAATAGGCACTAACTATAAGTTTTCAAAACTAGTTTTCAGGTAAAGTGATTTTAAGGGTGAGGGCCTGTTATGAGAAAGGAGGGTGGTTTCATGCACAAGAAATAGCATATGCAAAGATACTGAAGATAGACTGTAGCCTATTCAGGGAATCACTAGCAGTTTTAGTATGGCTGGAACTTAAATTCAAAGTGCTTTTTTTATTTGTGTTTGGTTTTGGCTGTTATTTCCATGTGCCTCATTTGAGGAGAGGGCTAATAAGAGATGAGGTAAGCAGATATTACATTATGAATAATATCTTAAGTTGTATTCAGTGTGGTATAAATTCATTTATCTATCTATCCATGTTTTGATTACTTCTAAGTACTTCAGGGTATATTTCCTAAAAATAAGAACATTGAGTTTAATTTGTGTTGAGGGTAGTGGAGAACCACTGAAACGTTTAAACAGAATGGTGACATGTATTGAGGGAGTCGTGGGAAGTTAGGGTAAACTGTGAAGAAACCAACAATTTAGATTTAATTCTGTAGGTGAGGGCACTCATTAAGAAGTCTGAGCTACTCAGATGGAATTGGAGAATCTGGGTATTGTGTGAGGTGATAGTTGAAGTTACTTGAATGGAAGACATTGAATAGGCACAGAGTTTAGAGATTAAAGAAGAGGACTTGGTAATGCAACTATCAAAAACATTTTGAGAAGGGGCAGTAAAGGAGGTAAGAGGAAAAGCAGGAGAAGAATAACTGTATCATGACACACAAGGGGAGGAAAGAGTTTTAAAAAGTGGACAGTCAGAAGTGTCACTTTAGGAACTAGACAGGGTAGAATGAAGCTAACAACGTAGAAATCCAGAATTCATGAATGGGATCAGTCTTAGTGCATGGTGAAGCCCCAAATCAAAATATGATCAATTGAGGCATAAAGGAGAGATAAGGAAATTCACATAGGGAGGGCAAAATGCTCTTCCAAATAATCTGTTGGTTAACAGTACAAGGAGGAAGGATTTGAGAATGAGGCAAGGTTGAAGGAACATTTTTTTAGTCTAAAGATGATATAGCATTTTGTAGATGGGGGAATAAAGGAGGCTAGAGAAGGAAAATGAAATCGATGAGAATTGGAGATTGATCATTCATGGATATATCCCTGGACAGAAAGAGGGGGCCGATAGAGACACAGAGTAAGGATTAGCCATTAAGAGGATTAGCCATTGACTCTGTTGTTCAAGGAAGATAGGCTGGGAGAAGTTGTAAGAATAGAGGAAGTCTAGAGCACACAAGCCAGATGAATTCCATTTTCTCCATGAAATTTGAGAATTTTATACCAAAAGTGAGAAGGGAGGCAAGAGGGACCTGTAGAAGAGAAATAAGATTTGGGGTTAATGACTGTGACAAATCAGAAAGGGAGGCACCTAGAGATGAGGAAGAAATTCCACTAAAATAGCAGTGTAAAATGAAACACACTAGACTGGAAATGAGAGTATCCATGAAGGAAATTATTGTTATTCTTTTTCTCTGCTTTCATAGTCTTCTACCTTTATAATGAGACAATACCTGTCATTTTTACTTTTCTAGATGAGTCATATTTTTTTCTAATTAAATTTCTTGCTTATTTTTAATTGTTCCTTGTGCACATGATTATAATAGCAGGTCTTTTGATGTGAAAATTGCACTAAATTTAGGAGTCACAAGACTTAAGCTCTGGCTTTATCCCTTACAGGCCTCAGCAATAGCCTATAAACTTTTCTGAGTCTGTATCCTTAATTTGATAAGATGTGATAAGATATAGTATCTTATAAGATATAATAATAAGATATTATTATCTTCCTGCCTGTCTCACGGGTGGCAAATGAGCTAATTTAAAAGAACTTAGTAAATTACTAAGTACTGTATAATTGATAGTATTAGTAATAGTACAATTTGCATTTGATGAGGATTTCTACCAAATTTCTCCTTGTTTCTTTGCACATTGTGGTCTATGATAATTAGCCGTTATACATGTCAGATTTAGCTTTTCCAAAGATTACATTTCTTGCATTTTATTTAACATTTTTCTATGTACCCTCTAGTCTTCATTAATATTTTTTAATTGGCTGACATAATATACTAGAGCTTTACTCTAAACAGTTTACTCCAATTTCAGAATAATATTAGGCCATATTAAATTTCAGTGATATGTTTTGGGCTTTTTTTTTAAGAACATCAAAAAATTAAACATACAAGCTTCATGCTATTCTGTATAACCACATAACCATGTAAGGTTTTAGGCATTGGATGTGCCATCTTGTTATAATGAGAATCCAATAAGGAACTCAGAAAATTAAAATGCATTTAGAAGGAAGAACTTTAAATTTAAGGCAAAAAGTAAGTGATGTTACTTATATTAATTCCCATAACTGGATAGAACACTCTTATAAAGATTTTTCTTTCTTTAGGATTCTGTTGCAAAGCCCCATGTGATTGTAGCAGGAGCTGCCACAGTAAGTTATTATGTGTATTCTTGCATACGGATTTTTGTTTCATTCTTAAGGACACACTGAGGAAAAGTTAACTTATGTTAAATAGAATTCTTGATTGTACCTATATTTCAATTACTATTTCTATTATAATTAATGAGGCTGATTTATTTTAATGAAACAATTTGAATAAATTTAGTAAACTTGGTGTTAAATGTCAATATTATTTTATTTATAAAATTACATTCTTCTTGAATGTCATACATTGAGTGTCTAATGTTATATCAGCTTTTTTTAATTGCCTTCATAGATTTCATGAAATAATTTGATGAAATTTTATTTTAATGTTGAATAAAAGTGGAGATTATCTTAAAATAATAACTTTTGTTACAATAGAGCAAGTTATAATTTTTCTGTGATAAATGCTGAATTAATGCTTATTTTTTATTTCTTAGTGGTCTATCAAGATTCACAATGGTAGCAACGAAGCTCTTTCCCAATATAAAATGAACATTACCTCCATAGCACCACTTTTAGAAAAACTGGCAAAGACTAGTGATGTTTATTGGGTCTTACAAGGTAAGGAATGAACAAATGAGTAATGAACAAATGTCATTATGTATATATTTTGAAGCATGGGTTTTTATTGTCTCCTGTTTCAAGAAGCAGAATTACTCCTTTATGAGGATAAATCTTGAAATAAGGTTTGCAAAATTAGAATAAATTTGAGTTATTTGCTTTCCTTTTTTGAACTTAAGGAAGAGATAAACTGATAAATATAATAAGCAAAAATAAATAATAAATAAACAAAAATATCCTTCAAGGAGCCTCAGCATACAAAATGGCTGCAGCATATAACAAAAAGAATAAGTTCTCAAAGATAAATGAGATGTTTACCCCTGATTTTTATTTCTTACAAAGTATATTTATGGTGATTGGGAAATACAGAAAAAAATTATTAAGTCTGTTTCATAATATTAGAGTCATTGGAAGCAAATAAATTCTGGAATTGACAGAATGTATTTAAATTCATACCATCTAGTTTATACTTGGTAATGAAATTCTTTAAGAGAAAGTTGACATTAGATCAAGTCATTTCAGGAGTTTATTGAATGTCCATTATTTAATGTCTAGCACTATATGAAATTGCCTTGGATATTTTAGCAATTCAACTGGCTTGTCAGAAACTCTTACAATTACTTCCAAATTGAATGTCAAGTTAAACGGAACAGCAAGAGTAGTGATAATCTATTCTGCAATCTATATTATTTACAAACTCATTGTTAACCTTTCTTTTACTAAAATGAGAAAAAAATTATTTATGGTAAGTGATAAGGGACTTTGATCCTTAATAATATTACCTTATAATTGTATGAGGAAAGCAGTGGCAGGAAAAAAAAAGATTGACTGTTACTCTTAATTAGGCAGTCTTCCCCAATCCAGTTTTATTTATTTTTTTTAAATGTTTGTTGATTTATTTTGAGAGAGAGAGAGCATGCGACCAGGGGAGGGGCAGAGAGAGAGGGAGAGAGAATCCTAAGCAGGCTCCATGCTGTGAGCGCGGAACCTGACGTGGAGCCTGACGCAGAGCTTGATCTCAGGGATCCATGAAATCATGACCTGAGCTGAAATCAAGAGCTGAACATTCAGCCAATTGAGCCACCCAGGCACCCCATTCCCCGGTCTAGTTTTCAATTCCCATTGCCCAGTGGTACTCAGTATCCCCAAATTTTAAACTCTAAGATATGCTAGAACATAAAAATATTTCCTGAAAGCTGTGTACTAAGATAAGAGAGGGATAAAAGTTCTTTAGATTTAAAAGAGATATCGATTGATTCAAAATATCTGAACTTTCACAACAGAATATGAAGTACAATCAGTGAACTTGCATGATCACTAATTCTATCAGTAGGGATTTTTTAAATGTGTTTTTAAAAATATGTGTTTTGTGTACAGATCCTGTTTATGAAGATCTATTAAGTGAAAATAGGAAAATGATCACTAATGAGAAGATAGATGCCTACAATGAAGCTGCAGTCAGCATTTTGAATAGTAGCACCAGAAATTCTAAATCAAATGTTAAGATGTTCAGTGTTTCTAAATTAATTGCTCAAGAAACCATCACAGAGTCTTTGGATGGCTTACATCTTCCTGAATCAAGCAGAGAAACTGTAAGGATTCTTGTATCTATCAGGAGATAGAAACTACAATATCTTATTAGTTTTAGCTATAAGTCACTATAATATGGTAACAAACAACTTATTTTATTACAGTCTTAATTACTTGTAGTTATTCTATCTAAACATGCACGTAGAACTAATTTTGCTTTTATACAAGTGAGAGTTTTAGTAAAAGAAGGAAAGAAGTTATGGGAGGGAGGAAATGAAACTTCATTTATTGAGTGCTCCTCACTCTTAATATACCTTGTCTCCTAAGCTTATAAGTTCTCACCACACTCCTGTTTAAAAACTACTGTATTATGTTCTCTTTGCCTTAAAAATCTTAAATGTGTAAGATCAAGCTTCTGTGAAGAGCACCTTTTTAAAACATGTAGCATAATTTTTATTATTCTCTTATCGTTATTTTACCCTGGTTTTATATGGGCTACATAGCAGTTACTGAACAAATCCAGACAGATGGAAATGGGTTAAATAAGAAAGAACTGCATGGTTATAAATTGTCACATACAGTACAGCAGATATTATTTAGTTATTGTTTTCTTATAAAGGAGTGATTCTTAATCTTCTTGAGAATCACATAACCCCTTTGAGTATTCTGTAAAAAGGAATGATTCTGTTCCAGTCTTGCAGAAATGCGTGTTTGTGTGTGTATATGCATATACACACACATGGCTCTCCATATACTTTAAGGGGCTTTGTGGACCCCCTGGAACTGGTTAAGAACCTTGGGTTGGAGTTTGTAAGCTAGTATCTTCAAGATTGCCAGGTACAGAACTTCCTGAAGTTGCAGGGCTAAAAGTATGAGATTTTCTAAATAGTTGAGTATTTTGAACGTTTAGGCTTAAAAAATATAATCATCTTAGAGTTCCAAAATTGCCTAAACTATAAAATTTTTATAGAACTAGACTTGATTGAACTTTCAACTAGGCAGAATCTTGGCAGCTTATCTAGGAGATTTGTGCTATAATGAAACCATGTTGAAGATTCCACATTTTATTTAACATTAGAAATCTTAAAACTTTATAATTCTAAGTGCTCATAAATGATAAACCAAATGAAAAGCATATTACAAATATTGTTAGCTAAGAATTAATGATTTTTCGGTGGCAGTAATTTTATATCTTTTTTTACATCTAAAGACTGGCACTCTATCTTAAGTATCCTGCGAGTCTGCTAACTAAAATTCTTTGGGCTTTGACATCTGTCAGTATTTGTTTTACCAAAGGTCATGGCCTAATAGCCATGAAATCAGTGTTTTATTTTTCAAGAATAGAATAGAAAAATGTCAGAGTGCATTCTAGATAGTAAGGATAGATATTGTTTCCTGTGGATGTGTTCTGGGTCACATTATAAAATGAATGTTTCATTATGGATCATAGTCCAAGAAGTTTGAAAAACCCTGAACTGGCTATTACAGATTAAGGAATACCATTATTTGCATGAGTGTTTGGGAAAGGGTAGCAAAAAGTACAAAGGCATTTTAGTTTCGGTGCTGAAAAGTCAGTAATATTCACAAGAGAAAATCTAATGCAAGATACATTACTGACAAGATAATAACCAAATAACTTGATTTGTTCACAGAGTGCAATGATTCTTATGAACGTGTATTGCAATAAGATTTTGAAGCCTGTAGATGGTTCCTGTTGTCAACCTCGGCCTCCTCTTACCCTCATACAGAAGCTAGCTGCTTGTTTTTTTACTTTATCTATTATCGGATATTTAATTTTTTATATAATTCATCGTAACACTCATCGGAAGAATAAGCCATGTACTGATTTGGAAAGTGGAGAGGAAAAGAAAAATATTATCAATACCTCTGTGTCTCCATTAGAAATACTTTTACAGTCTTTCTGCAAACTTGGCCTGATAATGGCTTATTTCTATATGTGTGACCGTGCAAATCTATTTATGAAGGAAAACAAATTTTATACACATTCAACTTTCTTTATTCCAATTATCTACATCTTGGTTTTGGGAGTATTTTACAATGAAAATACTAAGGAGGTAAGAGTCATTTTCTTTTTAGCTCATGTTAACTCTTTCATCTCATTGTAAACTCTAGATTAAAGAAATAATAGTCATGTATCATGCCAGAATATTCAAACACATATATAGAAGAGGACAAAAGGATATTGTGGTTGTACTTTGCCTGGTGGACTCTTAACAGTTGCTTTTTTTGAAACAGTTTGGAAGAAATTCAGAGTCACTTAAAGATTGTTGAAAAAATTGGTGAATAAGGATCTGTGAAAAAGATGTCATGACTTAGTGTTATTTTGCCTGTTTGGGGATAGGGAAAGTGGAGGTGTTCCCAATTTTATAATGGTCTACAAACATGAGATACTATTATCTTATGTAAAGTTTTAAAAAAGTAACTAAAAAATATAATTAACAAATGCCTATATGCACAAACATTTTATATTTATATATCTATACAGACATGTATACACACAAATTAGAATTTATGTAATAATGTGGGCACTGCTTATAATAGTCTGAATTTCCTGTTTTCAAATTATTGTAATTGCTCAGAATATTAGCATAACTTCTTTTTAAGGCGTGATTTATTTGAATTAATAAACTCTCTTGTAAGAAGTAACTTTCATATGAGGATGACTAATCAGTTTTTTCATCTCCTTGGGAAAATAAACTATAATAATGGACCATTTTTTCACAGTAAAATATAAGAGAACTGTAAGATCTTTTCTAGCTGAAACTCCTAAGATTTTTTTAAAGAAAATTATACAATGCCATTTTTTAGACTAACAAACACATCTGTCAAACTTTAAATGTAATCTTGATATAAAACCATGAGTAGCAACTTAAATATATAAAATCTCCTTTAGTTTATATTAATTATCCAATTCATATTATATTGAAATAGTTTCATTATATCTCTTATCAAATAAAATGACAATCTTTAATTGTTTGTTTTTCTCCAAAGTTCTTTTAACAGAAGCATTAGCTTTATGTCCTATAAGAAAAATTTACTTAATAATACCTTCATAATGAATTGTAAAACAGACTGGTTCTTTTCCACAGACTAAAGTGTTAAATAGAGAACAAACAGATGAATGGAAAGGCTGGATGCAACTTGTGATTCTGATTTATCATATCTCTGGAGCAAGTACAGTAAGTATTTTGAATTTAAATTCAGAAAATATAGGAAACAGTGGCACTTTAATGTTTCTTTAAGGGCACCACCTCTTTTGTGTTTTATATTCTTGACCGTTTAGAGACCCATTTTATTTTCTACCCAACCTTTATGCCTTCCCATTCTTCTCCTACCACCTGACTCTTTGAGAATGTATGGTCTTAAGGCAATAATTTATTAGTAATACCTGGCCTTAATTTTAATTGAGTAGAAACAGCTGATAACCTAAGGGTATTAATTCATGCCACCCTGTTGGACAGCTAATTTAAACTTAGGAGGAAACAATGTAGATGACACTTAATTGCAAAAAATTTCAAATAGACAAGTTACTATCAAAAGAAATCAAATTAGGGGCGCCTGGGTGGCGCAGTCGGCTAAGCGTCCGACTTCAGCCAGGTCACGATCTCGCGGTCCGTGAGTTCGAGCCCCGTGTCTGGCTCTGGGCTGATGGCTCAGAGCCTGGAGCCTGTTTCCGATTCTGTGTCTCCCTCTCTCTCTGCCCCTCCCCCGTTCATGCTCTGTCTCTCTCTGTCCCAAAAATAAATAAACGTTGAAAAAAAAAAGAAAGAAATCAAATTAGATGACTATATTTATATTCTACCCTTGTATTTTATATTGTTACACTTATAGAGTTTAAAAACCTTAGAACTCTTTTCCTCCATTATTCAAAGAACTCAGGTACTAATGGACTACCATTGTACCATTGATGTGCTGTACCTGGACAAAATCATTTTTTCCTTCTCTGTAGTTGTCTTAAAAGATAGGATTCTCATGGTCTCAGGACACCCTGGATTTGACAGGAGTAAAAAAACAAAAACAAAAACAAAAAAACGTATTCCGAGTTGTAACATTCCAGCTACGTTGCAATTAAAGCAGACTTTGGAGGGCGAACCTACATCTAATAACTACTTTTCATGCAAGTTTTATAGTGAAGGTACAAACCGATTTCTATAAAATATGCTTTAAAACAATTATGGAACTACTGAACTGTTTTTTATTGTTTTGTTTACACAAAGCACACATCTGTAAATAGTATTTGAATTGGTGATAAATTGAGATAAATTGAGATAAGAATTTTGTCCAGACAGAAGTATTTTGAAATTTCCAAAGTAGCAGTTAAGAAAACAAATAATACTGAGGTTTTCTTCAGATATCTCCAACAATTTGAAAATAATATTATTCTTCATTGAATCGTTTCGTTATTTTCAAAAATTGTCCATGATTTTATGGATGGTTTGTTTGAAGGGCAGAAGATAAAGGAATGAAGTATAATTTTTACTGAAATTGTATGGCTATGATGTGTATATTTGTGGCAGCAGTGAAATTCCTGTCGCGCTGCAACTGAAGGGGACCTAGTGAGTTCAAGTTGGTACAGAAGATGGAAGACAGTAAAAGAAATCCGAGGCAAGGGGAGATGAGGATAGTAAGACTGTTTGTAAGCCCAGCTCAGAATTTGGAGGATAGATTTGTCAGATTCTCTAAAAAGTCAGTAGAGATGAATATTGAATCCTAGAAATACCCCTGACATATGAATAAAGATTAGATTAATTTGAGAAGGAAAAAAGTCTTTTGTTTTAAGAAAATGCCACTTAGAGACATAATTTATTGCTGACATATTAAAGGGTGATACTCCTATTTTAAAAAAATCAGATAGAAAGAATTAATGGCAGATTAAGTTCCTCAATTCAGTGATTCCAGAAAGAATTTGGATCATAAAAGGATGAAGGTAATTTGGCATTCTGTTATAATCATTTGCCAAGCTAGCATTCTAATTCTAATATATCTTAGACTACATCCCAATATATCCTAAATTACAGTTTTTAAAAATCTCTGTTCTGAAAGGACATACTTTTCATTAACAGACCATTTGTTATGATTAATTAACATATTCCTGTTCTTTTATATAATAGGATTTTGTGGTTAAAAATTACCTGTGTCTACATTAGCAAAGCATAATTAGCATGGGTTATAACATATTTTGGGAACTGATTCTTGGATATTTGAGGGATTACCCTCATTAAAAACCTTTTTTAACTGCCATGGTTATTTTAATTACATAATCTTAATGTTTTTTTATTTTGAGTAAAATATGTTAAAATATGTCAAACTTTAGTTGTGCCATGTTTTTATACTAAAATAGAAACCATAAAAAAATACAGAGAATTCTTAAAATAATCCAGATGGTCTAGCAGATTGCAATTGTTGGTATAAACATTCTTTTAAAACATAATTTATAGGAAATAGGGATAAAACACTGTGAATTTAACATGGAGAGTACAGCAAGTTAGGTCTATACAGTAGATGATTTTGTGTTCCACTGTGGGTTTTTTTTTCCTTTGGGAGTTCGTAAGTAACTTTCATGAAAGGATCTGAATAAAAGATCTTGAGGGAAAATTTGTGGGACTAGAAAAAGAACAGAATCTGAAGCCAGCCTAGCTATTAATTGTAATGCAGTTAAAATTCCAAATATATTTTAATATTAAAATTTTGTTGTAGTACTTGACTCATGAAAGATAAAAAGAAAAATAATTTGGATTAAAGGAGACAGAAGAGAAACGACAACTAAGTGCACTGTATGATACTTGATCCAAGATTCCTAAAAAAAATTTGTTTTTAAACCATAGAGGATGTTACTGGCACAGTCAGGGATATTTGAATGTAAATTTTACAATAGATACTGTTATAGTAATACTAAGTCTTGGGTTATTAAAATGATATATGATTATGTAAGAAACTATTTTATCTTCTTAGAAGATACTTGCTAATATATTTAGGAACGATGTAGTCTGCAGCACTCTTTAAAATGGGTCAGCATGGTATATGGATATCCATTGTATTATTCTTACAACTTTTTTGTTGGCTTAAAATGCATTAAAATAAAAACTTGGGAGAAGTATTACATGAAATTTTCAATAATCCAACATTGGCAGGTACTTGGCGGATTGCTGTGATAGTGTTTAGTTTAAATGAATAGTATTTACTTTTTAAATGTAATAACCAAGTCCAAAGTTTGTAGGCCCAGCCCCAGTCTTGAGGGGATTTCAAAGCATGTTTGTGGACAGTGATTAAAGTGATTGGGAATAGTTAGCCTAGGTTTGACAACTATTTTCAGATACTTGTAGAACAATCAGATATAAGAATCAGTGTATGCAAAAGGCTCTAAGGCTAGACTCTCCATTATGGAAGCCGCTAGACACATGTGGCTGTTGAGCACTTGAAATATAGCTAGTTGGAATTGAGATGTGCTGTGAAGGTGAAATACATACCAGTTAAGTATGATTAATTGTGATAAATGCATACTAAGTTCAAAAATTTAGCCTAAAACATATAAAATATCTTATTACATGCTCATTACATGTTAGAATGAAGGTATTTTGTATATATTCAATTAAATACATTATATTTATTAAAATGTGTTTCACTTGATTCTTTGAGCTTTTTAAATATTCTGGTAGCCATATTAAAAGTGTACTATGTGACTTGCATTTTATTTCTATTGCATAGCATTGCCCTAGAAGACTGAAGTTGGTAGCTTTTACATAGAGTTAGATTTCAACTTTTCTTGAAAAGGAACTTTATGGTAGTAAATGGCCATCTGAAAATGAATGGATTGCCTTGGGAATTTGTACATATTCTGCTGTTCAAAGTGTTCAGATACTTGAAGGGAATATTTTAGAGTGCTTTCAAGAATGAGGTAACAGGCTTAGATAAATCCTGAGGTTATTTTAATATGACATTTCCTACCTTCATCACTGTGATTCTAGTAGCTTACACCTTCATCTAAAATTTCTGATTTAACGATAAGACATTTAAAAAGAATTAATGACGAAGGGCAATAAATAAAAACCCTGTTTGATATATAGATGTCAGTGCTGTAAGAACTCTGAGGAAGGAAAAATGACTTTCATCTGAGAGTAAAGATAGGAAATTTTTGAACAGGGCTCTAAAGAAGAATAAGATTTGAATAAGCAAAATATGGTCACAAGAAGAATATTCCAGGGTAGAATAAACAGATAAACAAAGGAAAGGTGACAGGGAGGCACAAGAATCACTCTAGGAGACAGAGAAGCCTAACAGTTTGGCTAGAGTAGAAGGGGTATTGAAGAGTTTATGACCTATTATAAATTCAGGGCTTTTTGCCTTCTCAGAAAAGAAAAAGATGTGCTCAAGGGTGCATTCAAGGATATATACAAAAGATGCATACATTGAAGGACTCATAAAATCCATTTAAGATGTCTACTTATTTTATTTTTTCCTATAAGGTATCACTTGGAAAACATACATTAACCTGAAGTGGCCATAAGTTTGTCGATGCTGGATAATCACAGAGTGATCAGATGCATCTATAAAATAGGAGCCAAAAAATGTTTACATAGATTTAGTAATTATCCATAAAAGAATAATCTTATAATTGCAAGGGTTGGTTGTCACTGAACAAGCCTTTTAAAGATCATTTCAAGGGGTGCCTGGGTGTCTCAGTCAGTTAAGCATCTGACTCTTGGTTTCAGCGCAGGCCATGATCTCGTGATTCCATGAATTCAAGCCCCGCATCGGGCTCTGCACTGACAGTGCGAAGCTTGCTTGGGATTCATTCTCTCTCTCTCTCTCTCTCTCTCTCTCTCTCTCTCTCTCTGCCTCTCCCCCACTCACGCTATCTCTGTCTCTCTCAAAAATGAATTAAAAAAATAAAAATAAATTTAAAAAAAGATTATTTCAAAACCAGTGCACTAGTTGTGTTGTGGAGATCATGATCATACACATAAAGGAGTGGTGGCTGATAGACAGGATGAATGACAGCATTATAGGGTTATGAGAATTAGGAGTTATAAATGAGATATTTCCAGTGATTCCCATAAAATATAGATCAGAAATGTGTTACATTTCATTTAATTTAGAAGTGAAGATAGGAGGGGTGCCTGGGTGGCTCAGTCAGTTAAGCATCCGACTTTGGCTCAGGTCATGGTCTCGCGGTCCGTGAGTTCGAGCCCCGCGTTGGGCTCTGTGCTGACAGCTCAGAGCCTGGAGCCTGTTTCAGATTCTGTGTCTCCCTCTCTCTCTGACTCTCCCCTGTTCATGATCTCTGTCTCTCTCTGTCTCAAAAATAAATAAATGTTAAAAAAAGAAGTGAAGATAGGATGCTCTGAAAAACCATGGTAAATTATTCTAAGCATCTTGGTCATGATGTAACATTGATGTAGGAGAGTAAAATAAAATTGTTTTAGAAATTAAGAGTTGGGAGCACTTAGGTGACTCAGTCGGTTAAGTGTCTGATAGTTTCATCTCATAGTTTAAATTATCTTGGCTCAAATCATGATCTCACAGTTCGTGAGATGGAGCCCTCACATCAGGCTCTGCATTGACACAGTGGAGACTATCTGGGATTCTCTCTGTCCCTCTGTCTCTCTGCCCCTCCCCTGCTGGTTCGTTCGTTCATTCTCTTTCTCCCTCTCTCTCAAAATAAATAAATAAACTTAAAAAATTAAGAATGGGAGGGATTATGAAGATAAAAATCTTCTGCACAGCGAAGGAAACAACCAACAAAACTAAAAGACAACCAATGGAATGGGAAAAGATATTTGCAAATGACATATCGGACAAAGGGCTAGTATCCAAAATCGATAAAGAGCTCACCAAACTCCACACCTGAAAAACAAATAACCCAGTGAAGAAATGGGCAGAAAACATGAATAGACACTTCTCTAAAGAAGACGTCCAGATGGCCAACAGGCACATGAAAAGATGCTCAGCGTCGCTCCTCATCAGGGAAATACAAATCAAAACCACACTCAGATATCACCTCATGCCAGTCAGAGTGGCCAAAATGAACAAATCAGGGGACTATAGATGCTGGAGAAGATGTGGAGAAACGGGAACCCTCTTGCACTGTTGGTGGGAATGCAAATTGGTGCAGCCACTCTGGAAAACAGTGTGGAGGTTCCTCCAAAAATTAACAATAGACCTACCCTATGACCCAGCAATAGCACTGCTAGGAATTTACCCAAGGGATACAGGAGTACTGATGCATAGGGCCACTTGTACCCCAATGTTTATAGTAGCACTCTCAACAATAGCCAAACTATGGAAAGAGCCTAAATGTCCATCAACTGATGAATGGATAAAGAAATTGTGGTTTATATACACAATGGAGTACTACGTGGCAATGAGAAAGAATGAAATATGGCCCTTTGTAGCAACGTGGATGGAACTGGAGAGTGTTATGCTAAGTGAAATAAGCCATACAGAGAAAGACAGATACCATATGGTTTCACTCTTATGTGGATCCTGAGAAACTTAACAGAAACCCATGGGGGAGGGGAAGGGAAAAAAAAAAAGAGGTTAGAGTGGAAGAGAGCCAAAGCATAAGAGACTCTTAAAAACTGAGAACAAACTGAGGATTGATGGGGGGTGGGAGGGAGGGGAGGGTGGGTGATGGGTATTGAGGAGGGCACCTTTTGGGATGAGCACTGGGTGTTGTATGGAAACCAATTTGACAATAAACTTCATATATTGAAAAAAAAAGAATGGGAGGGAAATAATATTTCTAAATTATGTTTGCATATATTTTAATATACACTTTTTGCTAAATAATTAAATAAGTAGTTACACAACAATTTACAAATCTAAAGTCCATGTTTTTAAGGGGGCCAAAAATGTGGCACTTTGTTTTTTGTTTTTTTTTTTTATCTTCTCACTGGGAAAATGTGAAATCCAGAGTTATCTCATATTCAGCATATCTGATGATTAATAACTATGGATATCTTATATTTAATTCTAAGTGGAGGAAATACACAAAGTGTTTCACATTTATTAACTCCTGCATTCCTCATAAGAACCTTGTTATTCTGCATTTTAGAAAACTCGGACTTAAAGTCCCATAGCTGGTAAGGGGCAGAACCAGAATTTGAATCGGGTCTGATTCTGAAGTCTACATTTTTTTAATGCTTGCTCTGTGTTGCCTAACTTTTGAACATAAATGTTTTTATTGAGCTTATACCAACTGGTAACGATGATCCATTGCCTTGATTAAATATACTGGTTACGATGTTTCAAAGTATAGTTAGTGCCAACATATTTTACCTATTTATTTTTTGTCAACAGTTTTTGCCTGTGTACATGCACATCCGGGTTCTGGTTGCTGCATACCTATTTCAGACAGGGTATGGGCATTTCTCATACTTTTGGATCAAAGGAGACTTTGGAATTCATAGAGTCTGTCAGGTAGGGATGATTTCAGTTCTTCTTCTTTCATTTTGACATAAAAATATGAATATGGTCATTATAAGGCCACAAATAATTTGAATATGACATGCACTTTAAAGTTATGTTATTTCTGTGTTCTGTGGTTAATAATTTGAGATAAATATTTTATTACTGAGGGAAGGGAAAATGTAATTTAAGTGAATGTCTAATAAAAGGACCGGTACTCAAGGGACGGCACTGCTAATTCACTTCAGTTTTATAGAAATGTACAGTTACCTGGAATTATTATAATACGCTATGTTTTCTTTAAGAAGAGGATTAATATTTATTAAGTTTCCACCTTGTGCTGGACACTTCCTGAACATTATTTATCCCTCATTACAACCCTGAGTTGTGATCTTCATGTTTACAGAAAGGACACTGAGGCTCAGAGAGGTTAAATAATTTGCCTATGGTCAGATAGTAAGTGGTACAACTCTAATATCAATCTGCTTGAACTCTGTGTTCTTTGAGTGACATCACACTGTCTGACATGACTGTTAACAGAGGTCCCAAAGTCACTTTTTAATTTGAGTAATATTATTTTGTATCTATGACAACTCTCAACTTAATCCTAAATGGGGTAAATCAACATCAAACAGATGAAATGGACACCCTTTTGTTGAGGTAATCTAATCTCTGCTTATATACCATAGCCTTAGGAAGGAAACTTACGATTCTCTCCCTACATTTAGCAAGATGACAGTTGCAGCCAGAGGACAGCTCAGGTTGGTGTTTTACTTGGATTTAGTTAACATAATGATGCATAAATATTTTATATTGAACTCTTTACAGTGATTGTAGAACAAATGTAATTTTAAGGATTAGTAAAATATACTTGCAGTTATTACTTTGGTCTTAAATAAACGTTTGTACTCTGTCAGAGAGAATCTGTCTTTGCTCTTCCTGCATACCTGGAATGAAAACCGTTTTCTTCTCCTTTTTAATAGGTCTTATTTCGTCTCAATTTCCTGGTAGTGGTGTTATGTATAGTAATGGATCGGCCTTATCAATTCTATTACTTTGTCCCCTTGGTCACTGTATGGTTCATGGTCATATATGTTACTTTAGCACTATGGCCACAAATAATCCAAAAAAAAGCAAACGGTAAATATACTCTCTTACTGTTAATAAATATATACTTTTCATGTACAAAATTTATTTCTCATTGTTAAAGGCTATTTTTTATTGAGACATAGTTTAAATTTATGTGTAGTTTTGATATTTGAAACTTTGTTCTTAAACTATGTTTCCAAAATGGTACAGCTAAATAATTCAAGTAATATAACAGTGCAGATTAATAGTTTGCATGTCTATTGTATGTATGTTTTTTTTAATTTAAATTTTTCAAAATTAAAAATTTTAATCTAAAATTTTACACATCAGCTGACGCAGCATTTGTCAGACTGTCCTGTACAGAGCCTGAGTGAAGACCACTGGAGGAGAGGAGAGCAATCCAATGGGGCTCCAGGCCCTTATAGCCTTCTCTCGTCTTTGGCAGCTCTGCTTTATATATTTTACATGTATTGATATTTTTGGATAAACATTCACTTACAAAAAGGCTTTTTATGTCAGCCAGGTCTAAAGGGCACTAATATAATTTACCCTCTAGACAACTCTTTACACACTTACTGTCAGCCTGTTGTGCATATAAAGAAACCTGAGCGTCCAGAAGGTCGTCACCTTCAAACTCCACATAGCCAGTTACTGGTCATATTCAAAGTGAGGCCACATTCATTTCTCTTCATGCTTTTCCCCCCTGAAGATCATATCATTGAAATAAAAGCTTCCCTTTTTTGGAAAAATTAAAAATTGTTGTTTTTAGTAATTTTTAACTTAACTCTCTCAATCAAATATTATATATCAAAAATATCTTCCACTGACTTCCATTATAATGTCAAATAACTTTTTCAGGAAAGAGTTGAGTTCCAGCCTTTAATCAAGTCCATTAAAGTCGTTGAATAGCCTTTGTACCTTAATCCCTCGACACAAACCTAACATATTAAATTAAATCAATATATATAAACTATGAACACGTAACTTAAAATATGCATACGTTAAAATACATTTTAAGGTTAAACCTTAGTCCATTAGGGAGTTCTTAAGCTCTTTCCTTGAAACTTTAATGTTTAAGCAGTGTTACCTAAGCTATATTCAACAGGAATGTTTGTTAGAATTACATTGAACATATTGACATATTTTTCCAAATTTTGTTGTAACTTTGAATAGTAAATGGGTATAATTGAATCCAGGAGATATTTTCAGATATATTTATCGTGGATGAACAGGAGATATGTAAGGTGTCAGGTGTGGGTTGTGGCCTCATTCCTAGTGAGGACGGTCCGTCTTTTCCTTTTTGCCCTTCTTACAGTTTATACCACTTACATATATTTTATGTATCCTATAGGCAGCCTTTGATTATTGTAATGACTGTGCAGAGTATTAATATATTAAACAGAGACTATTTAATATGTTTTTATGTAAATTTATACTTTTTAGTAAATTAAATGTTTTCTCTCTTAGGAAATTGTTTCTGGCATTTTGGCTTACTGTTGAAACTAGCCTTCTTGCTGTTATGTATATGTTTTTTGGCATATTCTCAGGTTTGTACAGTCTTTTCAGTTTATATTTTGTTCTATTTTATTTTAAAGTTCAAGTCAAAGTATGTAAGAAGAGTCAGAGCTTTTTTTTAGCTTCATTTTTTAATGACTGTAATAAAAGTGTCACTCTGTAGTTGACTACTCAGTGTAGTTCTTTTGAGACCTATCTACTTTTGTTACCACTGTTTTTGTTGTAAGAGCAATTTAAAGCTCTTCCTCTGGCAATTGTTCAAAATCCATTTTACTTGACTTTGATCAATCAGACGTTTATTGAATGCCTCTTATAAGACACTACTCTAAGTGGAGATCAAAATTCTCTTGACAGAATTTGCAGCTTGGTTTGTGCATTATTCATTGCTTCAAAGTGTTACTTGACTTTTCCATAACTGCATAGACTAAAATTTTGGCAGTTAGTAAAACCAACTCAGGAGCAAATGGGTTTGTATGTATGGAATATGTTTAATTTAATAAAATTTTTGGTCATTTTCTTACCTCTACCCTTTTATCCCCCTCTTATGATGGTTGAGATCTTTTCAGCTACTTTAGCAAGGTGACAAATTCCTACCTGCTGGTCAGTCCATCAGACAGACATATTATTTGGGCAGTATGATCTTTATAACTAAATATTTTAATTTGAATGCCTGTAGTTGTGACTTATTCTGTAGTTGCTCCCATCTCCAACATTCCCTGTCTTGTACTTAGCTGTGTCAGGTGCAAATGCCATATAAGCATCGTGTGTATATATGTGTGTGTGTGTGTGTGTGTGTGTGTGAGAGAGAGAGAGAGAGAGAGACAGAGACAGAGACAGAGACAGAGAGGGAAAGAGAGTGATCCTATACAGGTGGTTTTTATTAGTTTGTTTTTGTAGGCTTTCATTCTTATTTTCATGCTTAGAAATAAAGCATTTTTATTTCTGCCTGACCTGCAAGGTTTTTTGCAGGAGATTTATAAATAATAAGGAAACAATAGCAAACGTATGAAGAAATAGCCAGGTAACTGCAACAGCTACTTGACACTTATTCATTAAAATTCCAAACACTCTGTGGTGCATCTGAGGGAGACAAGGGAAGGTGAACCAGAGGTTCAATAAAGGTTTCCCCAGCTTTGGATTAGTGTACAAAAGAAAAAAGTACATGGCCCAATATAGCCCAGTGTCTTTCACAAAATGGGTGCTCACTAAAAACTTTTCTGTTGATCACATAAATAAATTTTTAATCAGAAATAATATGTTAAGTGCTAAATACATATATATGATCTATAGGACCATGTATTTCTAATAGATACTAAATATTTCTATATTTTATTTTGATATTTATATTTCTGTACTTCATATCAATATTTATGATCTATAAGTACTCTGTATTGCAACTCTTGGTAAGAATCCTCTATTTTCTGAGGCACAGATTTTGATAGGACCTCTGTTTAATAAGTTATAGGTATTTTAAATTCTTAAATGGTTAAATGGAGGATACTGTATTTTATTAAAATAATAAAGTTCTTATAAAGATTCAGCATTACCTAAAATACAATGCTGTTTTCACTTTTTTGGTTTTTAATAGCCTTTTTAAAAATTGTTATGTTACATTTTCTATGCTGTGGCAGTAGGTCTAATAATGGAGCTTTCCTTCAAAAAGTTTTCCGTCCTTCTTTAGTCTGGGAATTGAGGTTTTGTTCTCTTCTTTGAAAGACTTCATTAATGTGCAGGAATGCACCCAAGACTTCTGCCCCTTCATTCCCAGATTTTCCAGGCTTGTCAGATTAATAAGAGAGTGCATTCACTAACTTGACCAGAGTAAAATTGTAAACTTTGTTTCAAAGGCTGGTAATGGCATTTGGGTATGGTTGATTAAGTAAGGTGACTAATTCAGAGGATTCTTTTAATTCAGATGGTTGATTATAGATTATTAAGGACATTTAGAGAAGGAAAAACTGTATTTTAACTTTAACCATCATTCTTTAGGATATTGATATTATAATGGCTGAGGTCTTTTGTATTTTGATGTTTTGATCAGTAAATATTAGCTGCTTTATGTAATAGATTAAAAACCTTAAATGGAAGAATTTTCCAGTTACTAGCTTACTTTTTGTTTTAATTGTGCAGTCTCAGTAGCCTTTCATGTGCAGTGAAGTAAGTTAACAAAAAAGTTTTAAGTCATCTTTATTAGCCGTTAGTAAAATAAATTTATTTTCAAATGAACGTCAAATGAAAGAATTTTTAAATTGTGAATGACTTTTTTATAATCCTAATAGAAAACTATAATTTAGAATAGAGTTAGAAAACAAGTATTGACTCATACCATCTTATTTTGTGTTCTGCATTCCTTTTCTCAGGGTGCATTTGAGAAGATCTTTTCTCTTTGGCCATTGTCCAAGTGTTTTGAACTGAAAGGGAATGTATATGAATGGTGGTTCAGATGGAGGTTAGACCGTTACGTATGTATTTACCTTGTGATCTTTTGCCATTTCAAATTAACGCTTTAAAAGAATTATTTGGAAAATTATAATTATTTTTATTTAGTTTTAGTATAAGGAAGTATGTTGACTTGGTAAATTAAAGCAGCCCTCCTCCCATTTTTTTATACTGGAGAGAGGGTATGCATGTGTGTGTGTGTGTATATATATATATATATATATATATATATATATATGCAGGAAAATACTGTAAAAATGTTGTCTATAAAGTGGCCTTTCTTTGAGACATAATTTTGATTTACAAATGACCCTTTATAGGGGCGCCTGGCTGGCTCAGTCAGTGGAGCCTGTGGCTCCTGATATTGGTGTCGTGAGTTTGAGCCCCATGTTGGGTGTAGAGATTACTTAAATAAACTTAAAAATAAATGATCCCTATAAACTTAAAAAAATAAAAATGATCCCTCATATATGTGTTTTGGCCATTCAACACAATATTTATTGAACCCTAGTATATGCTCTAGATGTTGGTTTTATGAGGAATATATGAGAAAAAGAAGACATAACCACCAGGCTTCTAAGCCTTACAATCTAGTTTAAAACCCAAAGTTACTATTTATATTTAGGTACTAAGTTATATACAGTATGGATTTTGTGGTAGAAGTGTGTAAAGAAGAGAGAACAGTGTCATGGGTGATTCCGTAACTTTAATCTTGAAGGAAAGATTCAATTGGCCAAGAAATATCGAGCACAGCATTTGGAAAATAATGGACAATGAATAAATATTAATTACCTCTCTTCTCTCTTTCCCTTTTTTCTTCCATACTTCACTCATCCTATTTTTCATTCAACAAAGATTTTATTTTTTTTAGTTATTTAAAAAAAAATTTTAATGTTTATTTATTTTGAGAGAGAGAGAGAGAGAGAGAGAGAGAGAGAGAGAGAAAGTAAGTAAGCCGGGGAGGGGCACAGAGAGAGGGAGACACAGAATCTGAAGCAGGCTCCAGGCTCTGAGCTGTCAGCACAGAGCCCAACAGGGGGCTCAAACTCATGATCTGCGAGATCATGACCTGAGCCGAAGTCAGATGCTTGACTGACTGAGCTACCCAGTGCCCCAACAAATGTTTTCTTAATGCCTATTTTGTGCCATTTCTGGTTTCCAATACCTATGCACTTTCCAGTATACTACATTGCACTTCAAAACCACATATAAATAAAAAGCTTTGCTAAAGTCTTGCTACCAACTTCTAAATTCTCAACCTAGTCATTAGAGCAATCTACTATGATAGTTCACTTTAAACCTTTGTTTAAAAAAAAAAAAAAGGAAGCTTTATGTGCTTTCTGGTCTACCATTTTTTTCCCCATTCTTGTGTGCATATGTTCCTTCTTAAAAGCATGATATTGGTGATGTTATTGTTGTTTTATTTGATTGAGAGTATCAAGATAAAATGTGTTTTATTTTGGTTGAGCATTTAAATTTTACCATATGTCTTCAAAGTAGTTTATTATTGTTGTTGTTCTTTTTTTAAAGTTTAATTCCAGTATAGTTGACATATAGTGTTATATTGGTTTAAGGTGAACAATACAGTGATTCAGTAATTTTATACATTACTCAGTGCTTATCATGATAAGTGTACTATTAATCCCCTTCACCTATTTCACCCATCACCCCACCGACCTCCCCTCTGATGACCACCAATTTGTTCTCTGTAGTTAAGAGTTTGTTTCTTGGTTTGTCTCCTTTTTTCTTTGTTGGTTTGTTTTGTTTCTTAAATTCCACATATGAATGAAGTCATATGATATTTGTCTTTCTCTGAATGACTTATTTCACTTAGCATTAAACCCTCTAGATCCATGTTATTGCATAAAAAGATTTCATTCTTTTTATGTCTGGATAGTATTCCATTGTGTGTGTATATATATATGCACACATCTTCTTTATCCATTCATCTGTTAATGGGCACTTGGGCCAATTCCGTATCTTGGCTGTTGTAAATAATACTACAGTAAACATAGGGCTGCATATATCTTTTCAAATTAGTGCTTTTGTATTCTCTGGATAAATACCCAGTAGTGGAATTATGGGACCACAGGTAGTTCTACTTTTAATTTTTTGAGAAAACTTCATACTGTTTTCCACAGTGTCTGTACCAGTTTGCATTCCCATCAAAGTATACAAGAGGTCCTTTTCCTCCACATTCTCATCAACACTTGTTTCTTGTGTTTTTATCATTATTTTGAACTTCTCTTTATTTCTTCACTTGCGGCTGAGACTGCTCAAAATGAACCAGCTTATCTCATATTGTTGCAAGAGCTGTGGATAGTTTCTAACAATCCTTGATTGTATGTCATTTCTTGAAGTTTAAAACCTTCATTCAATCTTTAAGCTTTTAACCTACTTACTTTTGTATATATTGTCCTTATTTTCCAACTATTTCTGCTACTTACTGAAATCTAGCTGTTTAAAACAAATTTTCTCTTCTTATTTTTTAGGTAGTCTTTCATGGAATGTTGTTTGCTTTCATTTATCTGGCTTTACAGAAGCGTCAAGTACTTTCTGAAGGAAAGGGTGAACCTCTTTTTTCAAACAAAATTTCAAATTTTCTATTGTTTATTTCAGTAGTTTCTTTCTTGGTAAGTTTCAAAGTGTAATCTTCTAGTTTTCCAAAATCCTAAATGGTACAGAATATTAACATTAAGAGATAGGGATTCAATCAATTATTTTTAATAAATCTTTACTTTTAAAATCCTTTTTCTCCATTTTCTTCTCATTGAACATAAATGCTAAGAGAATGTATATATGTATGTGTATATATGCATGTGTTAAATATGAAGAATAACTGAGGACTCAGTGAAATGGAAATTTGTAAAATTGTAATAAATTTGGGGAAAAATAAAATGTCAGGTGTTTGACAGGAAGAGTGATCATTGCCTCATGATCACTATTTCCAGAGGAGCACAGACCTGTACTCCTCTCTGTCTGCTTTATTTTACTTAACAGTTGAGCATACCAAAATAAGTGATGACCGAACCTGTGGGCAGCTTTCACTAAGGCTTTTTAAATAACATAATGGAGCATAATGTTATTAACAAAACAAAACAAAAAGTGTGTAGATTATGAGGAAGCTGCTTCATTGAGTCATAAGTATTTTCAGGAACTGATCCATATATATTCTTTTTGTTTTAGACCTATTCCATCTGGGCTAGCAGTTGTAAAAACAAAGCAGAGTGCAATGAACTCCACCCATCTGTATCTGTGGTGCAGGTAATTATCCTGATTTAGGAAAAAAAATGTTTTTCTTAATTCTTGATAAGAACACAGTCTTTAGAAGCAGAGAGATTTGAGATCAAACTATAAAATGTAGGTATATTATTTAATCATCCTAACCCCTACCTTCCTTTACTGTACAGAAACCTTAAAATTTCTTTTAAAGGGTTGTTACATGAAATGTATGGAAATTGTCAATATTTGTCACTTAGTAGGCATTCAGAACTTGTTAACTCTCCTCATGTTTGCTTTGTCTTCATTTACTCATATTTCTTTATTAAATCATAATTATCAATGTGTTAAGTACCATGCTACATGTAAGAAGTTTAGTGTTAAGATATATACAGCTCCTGCCCTCATAGAATTTATGGTCTAGTAGAGATATGAACCAGTAAATATTCGTTCATTTAACATTTTGTATGCATTTAACAAATATAACTATGCACTAATATTATGCTCCTGCCCTCATAGAATTTATGGTCTAGTAGAGATATGAACCAGTAAATATTCATTCATTTAACATTTTGTATGCATTTAACAAATATAACTATGCACTAATATTATGCTGGGGGTATTATAGACATAGTTCCTATCCTCCCAGAGCCTCCATTCTTCTATTACAGATAGTAATCATATAATCACCACATAATTATAAAGAGTAGCATATGATGCTACAAGAGAATATAGTAAGGGGATATGACCTAGTTGGAGTTGTAGCAGGCATGGTCTGGGGTCAGAAATTATTTCCCTAAGAAAATTAAGTTGAGAATGGAGGGATAAAGGACAGCAAGAACTCAGGCCCTGTGATGGAAAGGGAGCAAATTGACATTCAGGAAATTTACAGAAAGTTGTTCAGGCTAGAACTCAGCCAGTGTCTAGAGAAGTGTTTGGTAGCGACTGAGAGGTGGGCAGAGGTGAGGGGCAACTCAAAGCAGATTGACATTTTGCAGGGATACCTCTCGTTGCCAGTGATGATAGGACATTGTGATAGTGTGGTGATGGTTAAATACAGGAAGCTTTGGAAGCATGTGGGGTTTCTTCTCAAGCTATCTTGGTATCTGAGCAGGGTTCTTAGAGAAAGTAGTGTCTAAGCCATGACCTAATAAATGAGTAGTCCAGCAAAGAGGAGCAGGGATCATTTCTAGAGGATCTTCTCTTAGGTCTTAAGTTCTCTTCAGTGCAAGGAACTATTTTATCCCTTTTAAGCCTCTATATAGTCAGTAGAATTGAGCATGTGACAGACTCTTAAAATGTAATTGATAATGAAATTTTAAACATTATGCTGTAGTCATGTGGCATTTTCACGACTTCTGTAGACAGTAATAGTGCTTACCAGTGATACCATATTTGATATCATTTCTGTTACTCATAATGTCATTTGATATCATTTCCGTTACTCATAATGGAAGGGAGGTGTTACCGTTCATGATGCACCAATACAGAACAATATAAGAAGAGCTAAGGGAAAGAGTAGATACACATACAATAACAGGCAAGCACTGCTAATCCTTATCGCCTTCCTTTCCGGTCACTACTCTCTACACACTTCTGTTTACTTAATACTTTTTCAGTGAGGGCCTCAGGCCCTCTGGTGCAGAGGAAAAGAATGGACAGGGAGCATAAATTGAAGCAAGTACTAATTTTATTAGCAGCTACTTCTTTTCAAGGGACCCAGTCCCCTACTGTAAAAACTGGATCATCCAGGGAGCCCCAAATTTTACATCCTTATCACACTTCACTCTTATTTTCAGATGCCAAAGGGTAACGTAGGTGTGAGGGTATAGGTGTAGATGTGTGTATATAGGACATTGTGGTTTTTAAAAATTATATATAAGAATGTGTACCTTTAGCATACTTATCTGAGGGAGCTTCTTAAGATTTTAACATGTACAAGATTCCTAGTTTTCTGTTAGAAAGTATTTTCCCAGCCTGACCTGCAGAAGGCTTATATATCAAATCCTTTTTTTTTTAATTCAAGTATAATTAACAGTGTTATGTTAGTTTCAGGTGTATAATATAATTGTTCAATAATTCTATACTCTCAATCCTTCTATCTGTTTCACTCTTGTAGAGCAATCCTAGAATCCTGACCTTTTAGTTTTGCCCATCAATCTGGATAGAAATTTCCAGAAGGGCTTGTTATAGAACAGCATACAGGTGATTAACCATAAATAATGTATATTAGGTGCTTAGCACAGTACCCAACAAGTTATAAATGCTGAACAAATTTTAAGCATTATTATTTCTTTACAAAGCTAATAAGGATGGCTCCCTAGACCCCCGTTATCTTCTCCATGGCTATTATTTCTTTGATTTTCTATTCCCATTATCACATTGTTTAGTAAGTGTATGACAAAACTCAGACTGGAATATGCTAAAGAAATAAGTACACATTCTTTCTAAAGTTAGAAAGAAGGAAAGTGATTTGCTTAGAACTATTCCTGGATTTTCTGAGAGCTCAGACTAGTGATTTGTAAGTATCTATGTCATTCTTCCTAGCATTTTACAGTTTACGCAGTACTTTATAATAACTCATTAAATGGTTTCATGTTCAAGGGTTTTGTGTAGGTCTCACCTTTATGATTTTTACCATTACATATACCAACTGTGCTATTAAACCTAATATGTTTCTTAAATGACTCACAGTGCATGCTATGATAAGTACCTCTTATGTGTTTTCTCATCAAATGCTCACATCAACCTTCCAAGTAAATCATATCCCTATTTATATGAATGAGGAAACAGACCTAAGGGAGTAAAGTACCTTGCCTTAAATCCCAAAACTAATACAAGGGAAAGGTCAGATTCAAACTTGAGTCCCTTTGATGCTATTGCCCATGAAGATCACTCAACTTAATAGTACCTGAGTAGTTCACTTTGGTTCCTTTTTCCCAATGATTGAGGGACCCACAGATCCCCTATTTGCTCATCTTGTATGCATCCTAGAGGCTTCTTCCAAAAGCCTTTGACCAGATGCCCAGAATGATCAACACTGAATATGGGATTTTTTTCTCTGAAGTGCAAATAGATCTTTCAATCTTTTTATGAGAGAAGTTTTAGGAGAGAAAATGTTTGTGAAAGTGAAAACTTTTTTACTTACAATTTCTTTGTTCTTTATAAGGAGAGTAGATTCTAAAGAGAGCTCTTTGCTTGATAAACTAGTTATTGAGTGTGACACTGAATTAGAAGTTTAGAAAATTCAAGATTATTCCACCTAGTACAGAAGGGTGGGGGAGAGAGGTGAAGGCCAGGCGCCCAAAAGCTGGAGATTGTTTTTGGAGAGAAGAGATCAAAAGGAGAAAATACATTACATGTGAATGCAGTTCAAGGCATCATTTGCCTGGCCATACAGAGCAAACATGAGGACATCTTAAAAGTCTTGCCATTTCTCATCTTTACATGGCTGTTAGCGGAAGGAGGCTTTTGGAGAGAGCAAAAGGAAGGCATATGGCTGCCAGTCAGGCAGATACTTTATGGAAGAAGCCAAATTGTATCATGAAATTTTGTGAATTTTGCTACACAACATAGGATATCATTTCTTTCTACACAAAGGGACTCACGTGGGTTTACAATTTTTCAAATACACAAAATTGTTCAGCCATGCACTACCTACGTTCTGCACTGGCATGCAGTATACATACAGAGCACATGTTGAGAAACCTAACATGGACAGACTCTAGAACAAAAATGACTTGCCAAAACTTTACTGAAAAAAAACATTGTGTATGTATCAAATAGTCCAAGAACATAGATAATAAAATTCTCACTTGATGGGAAGCAAACACTTTTAGTAAACAGATTATTTATTTTGCCTTTGTGGTTTTTCCGTAGATTTTAGCCTTCATCCTAATAAGGAATATCCCTGGATATGCCCGTTCAGTTTATAGTTCATTTTTTGCTTGGTTTGGAAAAATTTCATTAGAGGTTGGTACATTAATATTTTGTTCTATCTTCTATAGCCAAGTGTTACATGCAGGTGTGTGTGTGTGGCTGTGTGTGTGTGAATCCAACAGACATTTTTAAAAAATCAAAGCTATGTTATTTATGGCATTATAGAAAAAAAATTCAGAACTTTCAACAGCAGTAGAATAGTATGTTTTTAAAGCTGTATTTAAATGACTGGGCATAGATGACTTTCAAATATTCTTTATATTGTTTTAAGCTTTTAAACACAACTAAGATGCTGAGATCAGGAGAGAAAAAAATTAAATAGATATAAATGAAATTTATAAATAGATATGAATGAAGACAAGCTGAGGGGATTTTGATTTGTTCTTCATCTCCATAATTAAATGTTACTAGAATTTAGTTTATCAATACTTATCCTAATAAAATTCAGGAAATTTTGTGATTGGAAATTTGGGGAAATTTTTAAAACTCATTACATTTTGTGTGCAGTACCTAATATGAATTATTTAAAACCCTAAAGTATGTTTTAAAATACATTCTGCCTATTCTGAGCTCTATTATTCAAAGTAGAACATTTTACTTTCTTAAATGTTTATTTATTAGAGAGAGAGAGAGAGAGAGAGCGGGAGGGAGGGAGCAGGGTGAGAGGCAGAGATAGAGGGAGACAGAGAATCCCAAGCAGGCTGCACGCTGTCAGCCCAGAGCCCAACATGGGGCTTAAACTCATAAACCATGAGATCATGACCAGAGCTGAAATCAAGAGTGGAATGTTTAACTGACTGAATTACCCAAGCGCTCCCAAGATAGAACATTTTAAAACAGTGGAATTCATATTGTAATCATAGAAGATACATTTTAGAGTGTAAGATTTATTAAGTTGTTTTTTTTTGTTTGTTTTTTTTTGTTTTTTTTTTTTTCAACGTTTATTTATTTTTGGGACAGAGAGAGACAGAGCATGAACGGGGGAGGGGCAGAGAGAGAGGGAGACACAGAATCGGAAACAGGCTCCAGGCTCTGAGCCATCAGCCCAGAGCCCGACGCGGGGCTCGAACTCACGGACCGCGAGATCGTGACCTGGCTGAAGTCGGACGCTTAACCGACTGCGCCACCCAGGCGCCCCTTAAGTTGTTTTTAAAATAGGGAAAATAAATTTTTGAGTTCTTGAATAAATGTTCTATTATTTTTTTGTCTCATAAGTGAGACTGAATAGAATTTAGAATTATTAATCGAGAATGACTTACCAAGTCATTCAGTAGATAAAAAGAATATTTTGCCAACCCCTTAATACTTGGAGTATGAGAGTTTGTATAAATTTTAATTGAATGAAGTTATAATTTGGTATTTCTAGTAAAAATAAATTTTAGGGCACCTGGGTGGCTCAGCTGGTTAAGTGTCTGACTTTGGCTTAGGTCATGATGTCATGGTGGATGAATTCAAGCCCCACGTCGGGCTCGATGCTGTCAGCACAGAGCCTTCTTCAGATCCTCTGTCCCCCTCTCTTTCTGCTTGCACATGTGCGTGTGCACACACACTTTCTCAAAAATAAATAAACATTAAAAAATATATAGAAATGTTATGGTCTCATATTTGGGAGGTAGTTTAAGCATTTTTCTACTCTTTGATATTTTGAACCAATTTGATGAGAGAACATTTGTGATCACAATCAAAGTTGTAGTGGTGTCATCTAATATGTATACTCACATCAAAGTTGAAATATACTATCGAATCATGAAAATACAGTTGAAAACATTTGTCTGGCCATTCAAAGCACACTTGAAGACATCTTAAAATCCATGCCATTTCCTGCTCATGTATCCACATACAGAAATATGGTTCACAAATATAATTAAATATGCAGTATGCACATATATATATACTTATGTGCATAGACACACACGTAGTGATTCTTTATTTGGTGTCTAAATACCAGAGTTCAGATATCATTCTGTCAGCTGTCTTCTATGTCATGCAAAAAAAATGTTTTTTAAAGTTCTAAGGGTCCTGTTTCATTTCTTGGGGACTTTGAAGTAGTACTTGAGCAAGTAGGAGTTCTGGAGAGTAGACCACAGTAGACTTTTCAGGACCAAGAGTGAAACAGAATTAAATGGTTTGGAAAAAGCCTGCTAATGTAATGATGCTACCAAATGTTTAAGTTAGGCAAAACTGTGAGATAGTCCTGGACCGTCTGTACATATCTAACTTTAGATACTTTCCTTCCAGCTGTTTATTTGCCAGTATCACATCTGGCTGGCAGCGGACACAAGAGGCATCTTGGTTCTCATACCCGGAAACCCTATGCTCAACATCATTGTCAGCACTTTCATATTTGTTTGTGTGGCACATGAAATTTCTCAGATCACTAATGATCTTGCACAGATTATTATTCCTAAAGATAACTCATCTCTGTTGAAAAGGTTGGCATGTATAGCTGCATTTTTTTGTGGACTCCTCATCTTATCGTCGATTCAAGATAAATCCAGACATTAGGTTCCTAAGATCCCAAAAAACTTAAACTCTTCAGACTGATTTTGTGTCTGCCTAGAGGAGAAAAGTATCTATCTGGAGATATAAATGTATATGTAAATTAATTTGTGTGGCAAGAGGACAGCTCAGTGGCGTCTGTTGAACATGTGTGGTTGTATATATATTGGAAATGTACATCTCCAATGTGAAATACTGAAAAAAAAAATTGAAGCAGAGTGCATTGTATAGGATTGCATGTGAAAAGTCTTTTCTACTGGATCTATGTTGCCATTTATAAATGATTTTAAGTTAACATGAAGGCAGGGAGATAATTGCCTTTCCAGTAAATACATATAGATAATTTAATTAGCTTAGTGACACCACTGAGTGTTTTGATATTTACTAAATTTGTGGTAATAAGATTGTCTACACCTGTATTTATCATGCAACTTCCTACTTCACCGAAACTTTCTTACTCAAGAATGACTGCAGTATTGTTTTCTTATCATATGTGCAATGATGTGGAATGATAAACAGTATGCCTTTAATTTATATATGTTCATGTTCTGATGTTATCTGTTTCCTGACATGATTTTTCTTCCTAACTGTGTTTTTCAGGTATACCTAAATCTTTGTACACTTTGTCTCACAGAGTTGTTCTAGGCTCCATGACAGGGTTTTGTCACTGTTGATGCTGTTGCTTCTTTTTATAAAAAGGCCAAATTTTCTTTCCAATCCAGACATTCACATGTTTTCTTCCCTGAAGCTGTACCAGTGTAAAACCAGTACCCTGTGGATCCATTTAATGTTTTCCTTCAACTAATTAATTTCTGTCTATTTCCAATGTTTGGAAAGCTCTTTATAATCATTTTGGTATTTCCTGTTACTCCCCCCTATTTTTAAAATATTTATCAATCTAACTTGTGCAGTGTAGTAAAAATTCAAGTTGTTATGAGTGAGATGTATTAACCATGAGTAGAATTTTAAGTAAACCGGTGACTTCGGGCAATATATGTTTTTCATTTTGTTTTGTTACAGGCTAACTGTTAGAGGTATAAATTTATTTATCTGTTGTACAGATTTGATTATAACTTTTAATGTTTGAAAGATTGCACTTGTTTGTTCTTACTGTGTGTGGGATAAAATATATTTTCTGTTCATGGTATATGAAAATATGGAGTAATTTAAACAGTAAATAAACATTCTGTGGATGCTTATTTTTGTATCAGCAAAGTATCAATTAAACTGTATGTGTCCTTTTTTTTTTTTAAATCTGGATCCATTAATGATTGGTTCAAATTTCTAATTCATTTATTTTATTCAGCTTAAGTTTATTTTCCCAAACTCTTAGTGTATCGGGAGAGGTCACTGTGACAGTTGAATAAGGAATGATTTAGTTTTCAGAGTCACAGAGGATAATCTGCTTTTCTACCCAGGAAGTTTAAGCATTATGCTTTATTAGTAGCCTTATTTGAAGATTTTAAAATTTTAATTATTATTTCTTCAGCACTGGATTTATGTGCTAGTGGTATCTTCCCATTAATTGTGGAATAATTCTCAGACAAAAATATGTGTTCTTTCTTCTTCTCTCTTCTTCTGCCCTTACTTAATCTTTTGACATTTCCCAGATAGACAATTGTAATGATTCATTGCTCTGCCTCCTAGACTGCAGCCTTATAAGTAGAGAATAGTATAGTTATAAATCAAAAACTTCCAAGCACTGTGATCACATTATTCTTGCTGGTGTGGCTTGCCAATGAGTAGAGTGCATTTTAATTTAGCTTGTAAGTTTTATCACCTGAAAAAGATTCTTCCCGATGAAACAATTGAAAAAGAAAGATGACCAGTATTTCTCTGTTTTTTGGAAGCACTTATGTCTTCCAATCATGATACCCAATGAATATGTTTTCCTTCCTATTTGAACTCAAGTATAGAGTTTAACTAGCAAGCTATTTCTTCATCACATGCTCTCCTTTCATATGTCCCACTCTTTTATTTTATTTATAGTTATATGTCATAACTAAAATATAGTACATTTGTAATTAAAGCGTATTCTATTTACATTAAGTTTTCTTAATGAGTCTTTATGGGTAAGAGGTTATTGTGGTAAAAATTGCCATAAGGACAGCATCTATGAATGGTATATGTTTTAATACTGTTTCTGCATTGATTCAGATTCTGACTATCATAGCTCTGTCATCCCATTCTTCAGAAAAAGATGTTTAACAGAATATTTCAACACACTAAAATTGAGATAAAACCATGGAGGTTCTCTAAACTCAGATTGTCTGTAATATAAATCACACTGAGAAATCTACCATCTGGGCCCAAAAGATACTTGGTTGACTCAAATCTACTGCAATCCTTCCCCATTTCCTTTGCCAAACCTTCCCATTTTTATGGATAGCCAAAAAAGCATTAAATTCCGAGCCTTGACCAAAAACCATTCACTGTACCTATCAGCTAGATAGATCCAATTGTTTGCTTTAGGTACTGATATGAAATAACATTTATACCCTACTATTCCATTCTAAGATAAATAGCCAGTTAAAATTTTTAAGGTGAGTGAATTTTTCCCCCACAAATGCTGCATTATTTCAAATGTTATCACAGGAAGCTTGTAAGCTTTGTAAAGTTAATTTTAATAATAACCATATCTGTCATTGTTTATATTTAATTTTTCTTACTAGATTATAAACATTAAGGCTAAATAAATATAAGACTAAGGGCATAACCTTCATGTGATAGATCCTCAATAAAAGCCAGTTCTAAAGAGAATGCAAGTTTTAGGACAATGCCTCGTTCCCTTAAATTGTCTCTTCTGCTTTATATGTGGACTTATAACAAAGAGCCAAGTTGGAATTCTTATGCTGCACTGTATTAAAATACTAATATGCTATCGTATGGTTCAACCTAACAGCTTCTCTTTTGTAAAAATAAAGTAACTTGGGTAGTTATCTGCAGAACTGATCCTGACAACTACTTCAAAAATTCCAAATACTAAGTTTGGTTTTATTTAGGGTGATTTTGAGGATTGGTGAAGACAAGATAAATTTGAAAATCTCCATTAGGTCTATATTTGTCTTTTAATGAAACTCCTCTTAATTTCTTGTATAAATTAGAAGTGTTTTCTATTTTTTTTTAAAGTTAGATCCATAGGGGCTTCTGGGTGGCTCAGCCAGTTAAGCATCTGACTTCGGCTCAGGTCACAATCTCATGGTTCACGAGTTTGAGCCCCTCATGGGGCTTAATGCTGTCAGCACAGAGCCTGCTTCAGATCCTCTGTCCCCTTCTGTCCCTGCCCCTCTACTGCTCGTGCTCTCTCTCTCTCTCTCTCTCTCTCTCTCTCTCTCTCTCTCAAAAATAAGCATTAAAAAAAAAGTTAAAAAAAAATTAAAGATCAATAAGGTAATATAAGCAAGAGACTATTTTCCAAAAGTAGAGTTGATATTATGAGCTAATGGTCTAATTAGAAATGATTTGTTTAACTTATTTCTTATTTACAAAATACTTTTAAAATACCATTGCAGAGCATAAAAATGGGACAGATCAATATTTTAAACGGAAATTTGTGGTTACCTAGAGGTATTTCTGTCTTGCATAGGGTGAAATCTTCATGCTTAAAAGTAATTATTACAATATTTTAAAATTCAGCTAATTTTATTAGCTTTTACTTTTCATTTAGAAAGCATCTAAGACAATTTTCTGATAGTCACTAAAAAGAAAACTATTAACAAGATTTTATTTTTTAATTCTACAGCTACTGCAGATGGATTAGTTCTTATAATCTCCATTGCCGAAATAACAAAGCTGGAATTTAGCTTGATGGTAAAAGTTCTCCATGTTTATCATCCTATCTCTTTTTAATATGAATTCCAGCCAGGCTAGTCTTACTGTTCCCCAAATATCATACTATTCTTTTGTTCTCTTTTCATCTACCTAAATCCAACTTATTTTAAGAATTCTAAGAATTAAGAATTGACGAATTTAAATTCCACCATCTCTGTGAAAACAATACTTTCTTTATCTTATTTTTTTAAACTGTTCTAGCACTAATTACCTACTCCCATTATTTTGTCATTTCTTCAGTAAGGTTGCAACTCCAGGGTCAAGGTGGTATAGTAAGGTGCCATACACAAAGTAGATTAAAAAGTCTTGACCATCAGCTGAAGGATTCTGGCTTTATTTCTCCCAACTTAAAAACAAACTCCTCTTAATCTCTTGTGTTCCTGAAGCTACTGCCGTGTTTATTTCTCCTACCAGCCCAAACTGCTCTTGTCAAGATCAACAAGAACCTCCATATTGCTAAATCCAATGATCGATTTTCAGTCTTCACCCTACTTGACCTATATAGGCAGTATTTGACACAGGTGATTTACTACCTCCCTTTTCAACCATCTTCACTATGCTTCCAGGACACCATTGTTTCCTGTTTTCTCCTCTCCTCACGAGCCATTCCTCCAAGCTTGTTCCCTGAGTCCTCTTTTCACACCCTCAGCCTCTAAACTGCAGTTCCCCAAAGCTCAGACCTCAGACATCCATACTCACGTCTTAAGTGATTATCACCTAGTCACATGACTTTATTATCTATATTCTGATGACTAGCAAATTTATAACTTCAGATATGTTCAACTGCCTGTTCAACGTCTCCATTTGAATATCTAAAACACATATCAAACTTAGCAAGTCTAAAACAAAGCTAAGCTTCCCCACTACTGGCCACAAACAAAAACACCACCATCTTTCTCTTCTCAGTAAATGGTGACTACATGCTTCAACTTGGCCAAATAAAAAATTTTGACTCCTTTTTTCTTACACCTTAACCTCTTATATTTTAGTAAATCTTGTCAAAATGTATCCGTAATTCAGTAATTCAATCACCTTCATCACTTCCAATGGGATCACCCTGCTTCAAAACCCACCAGCACTTTCCTGGAATATTATAAATGACTTCACTTTTTCCCCATACTCATGACATACTTATGCCTTTTACTTAACTATTTTTTAATTTTCCACTTCTCCCCATTAGCATATGACTTTTCTGAGGATGGGTTATATTTTATTTACTGTGGTATTGTCAACTCTTAGAACAATGCCTCTCTCAACTATTTGCTGGATTAATTAATTAGTGAGTGCTGCAAAAAACGGTGTCAAGTACTAATCCCATTCGAGGCAGGTAAGCTGCCCGCAAATGATAAGGCAGCTGGGAAAAAACTTTTCCATAGTGATTTGGACAAGAGGCTGAGATATACTCTATTTGGCTATTAGAATGTCGATTTGCATAATGTTATAAAAATGCAACTCACTCATGCAGGCAGGCAAATAGTGACCGTATCTGCAGAGCTGAGCACCAGCCACACCATGTAGACCATAAGTCTTTTACTCACTGTGGGTCTTCCCATTCATTTTCTTGCTTTATGCTGGGGCCAGGTGTCAATTGCCATTTGCCATTGCACTTACACTATTATCTGTCTTGTAGTAGAGAATTATTTCTTTGGACTCATCTCTATTGGAAGTAGGGAAATGAAAAGATAAACCAAGAAAGCCATGTATTTTCAAAAGAAAGATTGTGCTTTTTGTGGAAGTCAAAAATATTCCTCTCTGTTTAATAGGCAAAATGTAACTATGTCAAAGAATGCAACATAAAAAAACCATTATGAAATAAACTATACCAAAAACCATTGCCAGTACATAGAAATGTATATGTGAGTGCCAGTATGAATAAAATCAGATTAATGAATTAATTTATTTCAACAGGACTTGATTGTAAATGAAAAATGTAAAAATAATGCTGTGAAATTCAGATGTATATGAAGTGAAAAAACTGCATCAAAACATTTAACAGATGGTAAGTTTTAAAAGCATGTCCACTGAATGTAGCAGAAATTACATGCCAAAAGAAATAAGCAGAAATTACATGCCAAAAAGAAATATGCTTTTGAAAGTAGAAGGCTAACTGGGAAAACTCTTATCTTCCTCAGTATATTGAGATGTAGTTGCGAACTTATAGAAAAATTTTTGAAGTTAATTTGTGACATTTTCTATTGAAGTTAAGAGCCCAGGTATCAACAGTACCACCTACTTAGTTATATTTGTTTGTGCTTTCAGAGAAAATCTAAGGTTACCAAGTGACTCAGAAACATACCTATGTCAGGTTCATTATTGATTAATTGTATTGAAAAAAAAATCTTAAAGTTCAATATCAGCTAATATTAACATTAGTAAAGGTTATAATTAATAAGTATGATAACAATGCTATTGTCATGACCCATGGACTTACAAAATGCAAGTGAAATTAGTGTTATTTCAAAAGGACACAGAACTTAGGCCCACTCACTTCATTCCCTGGGAATGACTTTATGGTAAAATCTTAAAAGAGAATACATTTGGGACTCAGTCATTTCACAAACTGGATGTGTTCCATGGCTTAGACAAGTTAATGTTTTGCTTAATAAATTGAGTGTACCACATGGGAGTCAGCTGTTTTACAGGAGATTGGGTAGCATTGTACCTAGAAAGTTTGGGAACTATTGAAAGGAATTTAATTCTTCACCTCATTCAAGGGAAAATGACTCTGTTAGCTTAACTACAAAGACTAGACTAAAGATCGATGATCTTGATTGGCAGTTCAACCCATCTCATCAGCTCATCTTCTCTGCAAAGACTTTTAAGGCTGACTGTGTAAATATACAACTTAATCTGTTCATTCTTAAGATAATTGTGATTTGGGGAAACTTATTTGGCAAAGTGTATTCTGGGTCATTTTCTTGTTAAAAATTGTTTCCAGAGAAAAAAGCAGTGACAACTACATTCTCGAAATTATGAGGTTGAAGACTGAATTCTAGAAATTCTTTTCTGGTTTTAAATCTTACAAAAATTTAGTAATACTATTTGTTTTACCTTTTCAATATTAATAGAGTGAAAATGAGGAGACACAAGTCGAAGTTATACGACTGCCATTTAATATGGTACCAGAACCTGCATATGACAAAATTGGAAAACCTGAATTATACATATACATTAGGAATAATTGCCTTAAGATATAAAAATTATTATGCAGACATTTTGTCCATGTTCAAAAGTAACAATTATGATGCATTTGGGAGACTATAAAACTGAATGAAATCACATACCCCTTGTCTTTAAAAGATTCAAAGGTAAAATTGTACTGAGTAACACAGTGAAAAATCTGACATTATACATCTTAGTAAAAAGATAGTATCAAGATTCTTATCCCAAGAAAGAAAAATGTCCTGATTGAATTTATTTTCTCTGGGGGTGCCTGGATGGCTCAGGTGGTTAAGCGTCTGACTTAAGCTCAGGTCATGATCTCATGGTTTGTGGGTTCCAGCCCCACATCAGGCTCTGTGCTATCAGCACAGAACCTGCTTTGGATCCTCTGTCCCCACCCCCTCTCTGCCCCTCCCCCACCCTTGCACTCTTCCTCTCTCTCAAAAATAAACATTTTTTTTTCAACGTTTATTTATTTTTGGGACAGAGAGAGACAGAGCATGAACGGGGGAGGGGCAGAGAGAGAGGGAGACACAGAATCAGAAACAGGCTCCAGGCTCTGAGCCATTAGCCCAGAGCCCGACGCGGGGCTCGAACTCACGGACCGCGAGATCGTGACCTGGCTGAAGTCGGACGCTTAGCCGACTGCGCCACCCAGGCGCCCCAAAAATAAACATTTTTTTAAAATCTTTAAAAATTTTTTAAAAATCTATTTTCCCTTTATTTTTTATTTTCAAATTTAAAACATCAACAATATTTTTTTTAATTTAAATTTTATTTTTAACGTTTATTTATTTTTGAGAGACAGAGACAGAGCATGAGCTGGGGAGGGGCAGAGAGAGGGACAGACAGACAGACAGAATGTGAAGCAGACTCTAGGCTCTGGGCTGTTAGCACAGAGCCCGACATGGGGCTCAAACCCACGAACTGTGAGATCATGACCTGAGCCAAAGTCAGACGCTTAACTGACTTAGCCACCCAAGCATCTCCAATATTTTAAATATCTCCAATATCACCAATATTTTAAATGTTTGCTATATTTAAAGGCTTATCCTACAGTAAAAATAAAGCTTGATTCTGTATCTGGCAAGGTTTTGTTTTTTTGTTTTTTTGTGTGTTTTTTTGTAATTCTTCACCCTCTTTATAGCTTCTAGTCTCAGTAAGTACTTGATTTTTGACTATAGTTTTTCATAACTAAGCCAGTTGTGGTTTTTTGTTTTGGTTTGTTTTATTTGACAAGTCATTGGATCAAAGCTCTGCTAGTAAAAGGAATAGATTCTCTTCTCTGAGACTACGTGAGATTGGTTTCAGAAGATAACTAATATTTGGAGAGGCAAGATGTGCTTTTCCAAGGTAATTTGGGAGAAAAATAGTGACAGCCATCCCTGGCATAGAAAGAGAAAACTAGAACTAAGAACCCATCTTTTCTTTTCCTTGCCTCCTTCCATCTCATCCTCACCTCAGGACACTCTCACTGGGAGGGAAAAAGTGATGGAAAAACATTTAGTTGAAGTCTGAGGGGCCCAGCATTTTTAAAACATACACATGCACAAGGGATATGGAGCTGGAGCCCCTTCTCAGAGACTACAAAATTTAAAATGGAAACTGTAAAGAAGTAATACATGGGCAAGAATAAGAAAAAAATTTAAATAGACTAATGAAAAGGGTAGGACTCAAACAATTGGGTATTTAGACATATTATTAAGTTACAGTCACATCGGTGTGGAATAGTAGATGCAAGAATATATAGATTAATGACAGAATAGCAAGCACAGAAACATTTTAATCCAGGACATACTAGAATAATGTTACAGTTTGATTTTTACTTTACGAGAGAAAGGTACAAATATTCTTTAGATAGTCCCAAGAATTGCTTAACAATGGGGATGGGGACAGTAGACTCCCATTCTTACTCTCTATACCAAAAGACACTTAAGATGAGTAATGGGTTTAAAGACATAAAAGAAGTAGAAAATGTAAGTGAATATCTCAAGATGAGAAAAGATCCATTAAGAATAAAGCGAAAGGGAAAACCAGAGTGGCTACATCCCATTACATAAAAATTTAAAACCAATATACCAGAAGTCATAAATAGAAAAAATACAAGCTGGAAAATTGTTGAACATGAACATTTGAGAAAAAAGTAATATCCTGAGTATATATAGGACTCTTAAAGTTTAGAAAAAACAAGATATTTTCCAAACTTCAGCTGGTTCCTGATTAATTCTATACAGAAGGTCACTTCATTCAGCTACCTTGATGAACATTACTCAAATAATTTAACTTGGAAGAACATCAGGAAATCACAGCACTCAAAGCTAGGCTTTCTATGGATGCTTTTTTTAGAGTTGGGGGGTGGGGATTAATGGCCACTATGTTAAGTTATGCCTTCTTTACACATTTTCCAGACTCATATTAATTAAGACCAGGTTATACTGAGCAGACATTTGAAACCTAATGGCCCATCTGTCTGTGTGATAGTGCATATTCCAAGTTTTTCCCCCTAAAGAGACTCTTAGCTAAGCTCTATAGTATTCCATCAGAAAATAGTTATTATTAGACTCTTAAATTTCCCCCCAAAATGTTGCTCCTACATTAGCTCAATATCCAATTGAGCCTGCTTTTTTTCCTAGATCCCTAGATTTCCTACCTGAACTTCAGGTTAGGTTATCTGGGATTGAACTCCCAGCTACTTAATGTCTGTCAGCTATGCGTTTGACTGAAGCACAGTATTTATTCATTTACTTATTTGTTTATTTTTAAGTTTATTTTGACAGAGACAGAGACAAAGCAAGTGGGGGAGTGGCAGAGAGAGAGAGAGAGAGAGAGAGAGAGAGAAAGAGAGAGAATCCCAAGCAGGCTCCATGCTGCCAGCGCAGAGCACAACACAGGGTTCGTACACATGAAACCACAAGATCATGACGTGAGCTGAAACCAAGAGTCAGACGCTTGACTGACTGAATCACCCAGGCACCCCTGAAACACACTATTTATAAAGAAACATTAAGAATTTGTTCTTTAGGGGCACCTGGGTGGTTTAGTCGGTTAAGCATCTACCTTTGGCTCAGGCCATGATCGCATGATTTGTGAGTTTGAGCCCCGAGTCGGGGTCTGTGCTGACAGCTCAGAGCCTGGAGCCTGCTTCAGATTCTGTGTCTCCCTCTCTCTCCCTCCCCTGCTCGTGCTCTGTCTCTCAAAAAATGAATAAACATCCAAAAAAATTTATTTTTAAGATTTGCTCTTTATCACTTCCTCGGATCCTTTAAAATGTACCCCCAGAGTTAAGTCAGGCAAGCACGTAGCAAAGACCACCTGTGCAATATTTTCCTTATATCTCCCTAGAATCTCTCTCCAGTTTGAAGCCAGTGGTCAGCATTGCAGGACACTCTACAAAACAGTTATATGAAATTCATCATTGTGTCAACTGTAAGAATGTTGTTGATTATGTTACACAATGGCCTCTTTATGTGGACTCTTAAGAGTTATTTCATTCTGGCCTTAGAATTGGAATATTTGTGCTTCTGCTGAACAGTTCATCTGCTACTATCTTATGGACACTGTGAATTGACTTTTTACATGTGCTGATAAAAAACAAGAGCTAAATTTTTGCTCCATCCCAGACAACAGAACACTTTGGTCTTCGTTATTTTTATTAGCCTCCTTCCCCTTCTTGGCCCCTTTTTCCTTCTCATCTACTTCAAACGATGTTCTCTGACTATATTTTGCCCTGCCCAGTAAGCCTTCTTATATCCTTTTTGGAACAAGGCAGTGTGATGGTCATAAGTGTTTCTTCAGACCATAGCAGTCTGTTGAGCAATAGGGGCACCCAGAGCAGCTCATAAAATATCCTGGTAGCAAACTTCCACAGTCCTCTGCCCCTCTTCAGAAAAACAGGGCCTCCTCCTGTTCTTTCCACATCATTTCTTCCTGCTCTGCCAATGCTGTTTCCTCATTTTTTTTTTTTAAGATTACCAAACAATCAGGGGTGCCTAGGTGGCTCATTCGGTTAAGCGTCCGACTCTTGATTTCAGCTCAGATCATGATCTCATGGTTCGTGAGTTTGAGCCCCACATTGGGCTCTGTGCCGACAGTGCAGAGCCTGCTTGGGATTCTCTCTCTCTCTCTGCCTCTCCCCCATTCACACTGTGTGCCTGTGTGTGTAAAAAAAAAAAAAAAAAATAAGATTACCAACAATTCTAGTGGTATCAGTGCTGGTTCCTTCCCTAACTGACAATTTTGTTTCCTTTTCAGAGATTACTGCTCTGAGGACCAGATGCCAGGCCAAAGACTCAAGCTGTTGGTACACATTTGCTCTAGGCACAGGGCAGTGACCACATCTGTGGACACTTGCTTCTTACCACCCACTCACCTGCTCTGAGACCATCTAGGCCCAGTGAGTGGCTTTATAAATTAGACCTTGAATCAGAGGCTCTTTCCTCATTAGAATGTGGTCTCAACGGCTCCCTTTTCCCTGTAATCCGGAGGATGTTGGATGATTCAAGAAAATTCCTGTTTCTTGTGACTTTAGTTTTCCTGGTCCTTTGTAAAAATTTGAGACACCGTAACATATGATGATGCTGGGAAGGAGAATAAAGGTAACCCCACCCTATACAGAGAGGGCTTGGGAGAAATAGCAGGGTTATCTTTAGGTGTGTCTAACCCATAAATCCCCAATCTGTGATCTATGACAAAGTGAGCAGTGACCCTTAGCACAAAAGTGATGGAAAGAAGGAGCATGGAACTCAGAGGCATTGTTAGGTAGACTGCTGGATAGGAGGTTATCCGGAAACTAATGTAACATTGTATATCGACTACACTCAAACAAATAAGTGCAAAACAGCATATATTGTATGCTATATTTGTTTTTAAGCAAGAAAAACAATAAAACAACAAACATATCTAATGTTGTGGGGGAAAAAAGGAAATTATATTTCCTCCTCCTCTTTATCCCCTTTTCTTCATTTCCTAAAAGCAGGCATTGTTACAGAGGCCTCTTCCATGCAAAGGTCGGATCAGGTCTCTCTGAGGAGATAATATCTCAGCTCTGAGACCTTCTCGTACACAGCTAAGGAATTCTTTGAGGGAAGGTAATTGTTTGGGTGGGCTAATAGGAGAATCGGGTCATAATTAGTTATTTTTAGTTTTTGATTTTGTTCTAAATAAAATGTCTATTTCTTTTCTCTATATGTAACTTAAAGGCTTATCTTTTTCTTGGTAACCAGGCATTCTTTGTGAAATAAAGATAATAACCACTTGTCTAATGTTGCAAATACTCCCCCCCTGTTGTCATTTGTCTTCTATTTTGACTGAAGATCTTTTTTTTTTTTTTTTTACATAAAAATGCTTGAGGTCAAAATTTATTAGTCATTTTGATGACTCTCTTTCCCTCACACCATGATGCATTTGGGACACCTATGAAAGGGAGAGAAAAGGGTGGAAATTTGGGTAAGAGGAGCTTCCGTGTGCATGAAACTCTGAGAAGTCTCAGCCAGGCTGTGAGATGCCCCAGAGAAAAGATTATCCAGTCAGAGGAGTCCTGCATCAGAGAGGGACAGCCTGGGTAATTGGCCGCCGCCCTGCTTCTTGTTGGCTGGGTGTAGCCGAGGAATATCCAGACCTCGAGCTGAACAGTGAGGCAGATGCCATAGCGTGGTATCCACAGACTGCCTGTTACGTTCTTCACCTCAGGTTCTCTGCACGGGAGATGTGAACAGGGCATGCGCACAACCGTCACAGCCTGCCCTGCTGTGGCGCACAAATCCACGTCCACACTTTTGTCCTACATGCTTTCCATGGGCTGCTTTTTCTGAAGGTAAATTTTATTTTCATTTCTTTATATTGAAAAACAATATTTATTTTTTTTAAGTTTATTTTGAGAGAGAGAGAGAGACCGAGAGACCACAAATTGGGGAGGCACAGAGAGAGAAGGAGAGGGATAGAATCCCAACCAGGTTCCACGCTGTCAGTGCAAAGCCCGATGCGGGGCTCAAACTCAGGAACCGTGAGATCATGACCTGAGCCAAAATCAAGAGTCGGACGCTTAACCAAATGAGCCACTCAGGTGCCCCTCTGAAGGTAAATTTTAAAAAGAGAGGTCAATAAGACAGGCTACAGTCCCTGTGTGCGCAGTTAGCCTCCGGGACACAACTGATGGTCCTATCTCTGTCCTCCACTATCAATTCTAAACTCCCTTTGCCCTTAGCTGTGCAACTTTTGCTGGCTTACCTAGAGTTGTGGTTGATCCACACTCTCCTTCTGGACGGGTCACTGAGCTCTTGGTAATCATACTCATTAGGCAGAGGTTGATGCACTCATTCGTTTACAGTCCCAGGAGGACAACGGAGTAGTGACCACAGCCCAAGTGGATTACCTCAGTTCCACACATATTCTTTCCATCTGTCATTGTGTAAGAGCAGCCCTTCCTTCCTTCTAGTGCTGATCAGGAGCATTTACTGCTTCCAAAATGGTGACTTTTTGTCTTGCATGCTGGACCTCACAGTTGAGTTTTTTGTATTGAGAGCTGAGCTCACCTCCACAGCTGCCGCAAAGAATGATGAGGGAAGTATTTGCATTCAATAATAAATAATAATAAAGGGGCACCTGGGAGGCTCAGTCAGTTGAGCATCAGACTCTCAGTTTCAGCTCAGGTCATGATCCCACATTTTGTGAGTTCGAGCCCCACATCGGGCTCTCGGTTGACAGCTCGGAGCCTGCTTCGGTTTCTCTCTCCCTCTCTCTCTGCCCCTCCCCCGCTTGTGCTGTCTCTGTCTCTCTCAAAATGAGTAAATAAACTTAAAAAAAAGTTTATCTAAAGGTAATAATAATAATAATAATAAAGAAACCCAGAAATTTACAATTAAATTCATGTACTACATCAAGAGACCAGAAGAAAAAACTGGGAATAGAGTCATTTGTATATATAAGAATTCATAATAATAGTGAACATAGAATTTTAACTAAACAAGGAAAGGAGGGGGACATGCAGTTTGGTTTTTTTCTAATCTCTGATACAGAGAAAATAGCTTAAACATATAAACAAAGGAGGAAAGCAAAATGCATATGATGGTAATATTTATGAAAAAGAAATATTTCTCTTGGTCAAAAGAAATGTCATAAATAAATTAAATGGCAAATGGAAAGAAAATATTTTAAAAACTAATAGATCTACTTTTACTATCCTTATATAAAGAAGTCTTACAATTTTTTTAAAAAGCAAGATTCTCTCCAATTTATGGCTGGTTTATGGTTTATAATTCCATCTACTACATCACTTCATTCCATTACCTTGGGCTACGTTACATAAATAGTTTAACTTGGAAGGTACGTCAGGAAGCAACATTGCTCAGAGCTGGTCATTTGATGGGAGCTTTATTGAGTTTTTCGTTTTTCCATTGTTTTTTTTAATGTGAGTGGTGGGCTTCTGTTATGCCTTCCTTAAACATTTCATGGTACAAAATTATTGACTCTGTTGTATGGAGCAGAAATGTGGCTCCTCGATAGTCCATCTGTCTGTGATTAGGAGCAAATTCCAAGCCTCTCCCCCCACCCCACCCCCCACCCCTGCCACGCCCCAACTGCAGGGGCATCTTACTGCCTAGGAGCTGGTGGTGGTGCGGAGCTCTGATGGTTCTTCCAGTTTTCAATATGGGGAGAAAATGTTTCCCTCACCCTAGGTCCCCTGTCAGCTCGGGTTTACGTTGGAACTTGCAATCAAACAACCAAAATACCTGTAGTCCAGATATTGCCAGAGGGAGTTTTACATTGTCATATTTTTTTTCTGCTAACTGTAATTTTTATTCTTACTATTTCCATCCCATTTTATATTACTACTCTTTATTGTTGTGATTTATTTTTCTAAAATGTTGCAATCATCCAGTGTTTATTTTTCTACCGATTTAAACCTTATATCCCCTGCTTTTACCATTCCAGTAGTTATCTTTAATTCTTTTTTTTTTCAGAGTTCTAATATTATCCAATGGGGTACATGTCAAAAGAAACAGGCATATTATTGGAACAAAATTGCAAGGGTCCATCACTTCCCGCATGAAGCATGTGTACGCTTCTTTTTTGGCAAGGTGCTAGCCTTGAAAATACCAATGGAGTTATAAGGGGAGATGAGAAAGAAGACACCAGAGGATTGGTAAGCCTCTCTCTCAGCATTCTGGTCATCTTTAAAATGCCAGGGGAGATATGTGGAGATAACAGAAATAGGAATGTATACTGGCGCCAGCCCGTGTCCTCTACTTTCCTCTTTCAAGGTCAACTGCCTTACTATAATTCTTTTTCTGTGTTTGTTTTTGAATAGGAAATAAACTCTGATGGTTCAAAAACCAAAAAATATTAAAGGCAGAGAATGAAAACTTTTGTTTTTCCTCCACAGTTCTTCATCTACCTAATTCTGGTGACAACTACTTGTAGCTTGTACTTAACTAGCTTTTCATGTATTCTTACAAAGTTCCTTTATATAGTACAAAGAAATGGGTAGGGAAATCCCTATCAATACATAATTTCCCCCGTTCTTTGTTACCATAGTGTTATACGGCGTCAGTGTCCCAACATCAATCCACAGCCCCTCACTGATTCCCGTGTTGATCCACCATTCCCTTCTTAATTAGTTCCAAACAATTACTATTACAAATAATACAGTGAATTGCTTTACATATACGTCATTTTCCACCAATATGAATATGTGTGTAAGTTCCCAGATGAGGAATTACTGGGCCATAAGGTATATGCATTTTTAATTTGGTATTTCAGCACGGTTACTCTCCTTAGGGACCCCAGCAATTTATATTCCTGACTAGCAAAGCAGTAGCGCTTATCTCCTACAACCCCACACCCTCAACAGTGTATCAACTTGCATCCTGACATATATTTAAAAGCAATTCATACTTCCGTTTCTGTGAACACTCTGCTTATACTGTCTGTCCATTTATCTGTTATTGGTCTTTTTCTTATCAACTCTGAAGAATTCTTTACATGTTTGGGAGATTAGCCCTGTGTCTATGATATAAGATACACATACTTTTTCTCAGTCTGTCTTTTGCTTTGTTTATGGTGTTTGCTTTGTAGAAGTTTTCTATACACAGAGAGATTTTGTCAGTCTTTTCTTTTATGACTTCTGGGTTTTGAATAGTTTTTGCATAGTTAGAGATTTCCTCACTCCAAAGTAATAAAAGAAATCACTTGTTTGTTTGTTTTTTTTTCCTATACCTTATGATGTGAGGTAGGGATCCAACTTAATTCTGTTTCAAATGACTACCTGTTGCCAATACAATTTATTAAAGAGTCCACCTTTTCCATCATTGACTTTACATACAACCTATAGCACATACTAAATTAATTCATTTGTATGGGACAATTTATGTACTTTTTACTCTGAATCAACAGGTTGTCAAGCAACAGCCTCCCACAGTTCTAATTACAGAGGTTTTTCTCATATGTTATATTATTTCATAATGCTATAATATAAGTCGGTTTTATGTCTAGTGAAAGTACCCTACTGCTCTTTTTTTAATCAGAGATTTTTTTTAGCTATTCTTGTTTGTTTGTTTGTTTGTTTTTCCAAGTGAAATTCAGAATCAGCTTATATGTCCCCCCCCCCCAAAAAAAACCCTATTAGTATCTATATTGGAATCAGATTAACTTCATAAAGTAATTTAGGATAAATGATATCCTTTGGTTATGGTTTGGGTCCAAAAGTATTATGTGTCTTTCCATTTGCATAAGTTGTCTTATATCAGTTAGCGGCACATTAAAGTCTTTATTCATATAAGACTTGCTCTGTTCCAGTTAAGTTCATTCTTGGATGTTTTCTCTTTTTGACTGCTATTCGAAGTAGGATCTTTTCCATCATAGTAGCTTCTAATAAGTGCTTGTATATGGAGATGTCTCTATATTAAATCTACATCCACTCTATCTTAGGGAATTTTTTATTACTCATTTGAAACACTTTGGCTGATTCTTTAGGGTTTCCAGGTATACAACCATATCATCTTTAAATATTGATAGTTCAACCTCCTCCTTTATTATTTTCTACCTTTATTACCTTATGTTGATGTCTATTTCTTGTTGTTTCTATGTTTTCTTGTCATGGTCCCTCAAGTAAGATAGTCCTGATTTAGTCAGAGTGCCTCTAGTGTTCCACAAGGCTGGCTGGATATGTCATATTAAGAAGTAGCCATCTAATGTGCATTTTTAGAGTATTTTGGAGGTCAAAACTGGAATTGAAAATTTTATCAAATGACTCTTTAGCTTCCGTGGAGATGATCATCTCATTTTTCTTCTCAGGTCAATTAACATATTGACATAATAGATTTTATAATATTTAAAATGTAAAAATATAACATTAAATATCTTATTTTATTTTTAATGTTTATTTATTTTTGAGGGAGAGAGAGAGCACACAGTGGGAGAGGTGCAGAGAGAGGGGGTGGATCTGAAGCAGGCTCTGCACTGACAGCAGAATCCAATGTGGGCCTGGAACCTACGAACCATGAGATCATGACCTGAGTCCAAGTCAGACACTCAACGAACTGAGCCACTCAGGCACCCCTAAATATCAAATATTTTAAAATATTAAAGATGTATTTTCATCTTTTCATATGCTTACTTATCATTTGTATTTCTTCTTTGGAGACTGGTCTGTTCAAGTCCTTTGACGACTTTGAATTGTGCTGTTTGGCTTTTTTGTTGTTAAGTTGTAGGGGTGCCTTACAAATTGGGGTATTAACCCCTATGGCATATAATTTGCAAATGTCTTCTCCCATTCTGCGGGTTATCTTTTCATCCTTTAGACAGTGTCTTTTGGTGCACAAAGGTTCTTAATTTTGATGAAGTCCATTTTATCTATATTTCAAAGAGTTTATAATTTTAGATTTAAGTTCAGGTCTTTGATACATTGTGTGATCATTTTTATTTTCGTGATATTTCTGATTTACAGCAATTGAAAACAAATCAATGACTGCTATATGTCTCCAAGGCTTTCCGGTTTAAAAAGAAATATCTATTGTATTTATCAAATCCGTGTCTCACCATTTTATGTTGAGTTTTGGGAGCAGGGCAAGTTACTCACAGTTTCAATGTGTGTCTCCATATCAGAAGAAGCCACATCCAAAGAGAAGATCATAAGAAGTATTTTAAGTGTGTTGCCATGTTTGAATGAGAATTTGGAGTCTTGAAAGGGGGTTAGTGTATTCTGCAGGTGGAAAGAACATAAATAATCAGGACCAGAGTGTAGACTGTGGTAGGTCGATTGCATTAATGGCTCCATTAATAACTACCCCATATTCATAGTCTGCCCTGTAATCTTATATTCTTCTCCCACTCCAATTTAGGACTCAGCCAGTTTACTTGCTTTGACTAATGGGACATCAGCAAATGTGTCACAAAGAGTGGCTTGAAAGAAGGTGCACATTGTCTGGTAATCTCTTGCATGATTGAGTTATAGTCTCTTTTGTGTTTCTGCCATGCTATGAGAACGTGTCCATGCCACCCTAATTAAATGAGATAAACTCAGAGGAAACTAAGTTTTCTTAGTTTCTCCCATCTCATTTTTTATTTTTAGGCACTTGGCATTTCTTAACAAAATAGACTTTATAGGCTTGTGAGTCACTCTGATGCACTTTGTGGACATGACAGATCTGAGCTCTTTTAACAAAGACCTTATGCATCTAATCTATGATTATCATCTATCAAGATGTGGCATCAATGTGCATTGCTATGTCTCACTAGAAATTCCATGGACAATCAATAAAGAGCTCTTCTCTTTCAATGACCCTGATTTCTTGGATTGGCCTGGGAGCTCATGATGTCAACATTCAACCTCTGAACACAAAGAGAAAGCAATTTTAATTACTCATTTTAATTTTCCAATGATTTTCAGAGATGAGCTATCAACACAAATAAATTAGGGCATAATTCTATTTACCTTTGAAATGTGTTTGTTCTTCTTCAGGTTTGTCTAAGATAGCCCTATGTTACACATTCACCTGAAATAAGACCCCTGAACTTCATTATCTTTATCTATGGCAGACCTTTGAACACTTTGCACTGATACAGACATTACCAAGCGTTAGTATACATGCCAGTTAACATTTTACTAATACTACTGCTGTAACCAATACGATTTGTTTTAGAAGCTTGCCACAAACTTACATACACAAAAATTTGGCACATGGCAGTGAAAATTCCTGAGACGGCACACTACCCTGCTCGTTGCCCTAGTAAGAGACAGCTTTTGCAACCAGAAAAAAAGTTCAAAACTAAACTCTTGACTGTCTTAGAAGCATTCTGTGCCCAACCTTCTCAAACTCAGTAAATGGATCAAAAATGTACCCAGGAACTAAGGTTATAACTCTGGAAGTCATATTGATTCCTCCTTTCCCCACATTTTCAATCAGCAAACCCTATCAGTTCTGTGTACAAAATATTTCTCAAAGGCAAACACTTCTATTTCTTCTTTCCTGTCACATTCCTAAACAGTTGCTCTTCTTTGCTCTGCATTAATCTCATGCCTTTTTAACCATTCTTCATATTTTAGTGAGCTTGCTATTTCTAAGAATTTTTATTTTGACACTAATTTCAGATTTGCAAAGTTTTAAATATAGTGCAACTGTTCCCATATACTCAAATTTACGAAATGTTAATATTTTACCACACTTGCTGTATCATTTCTGTCTATATAGCCATTCATCTCTCTATCTATAGAATTGATTTTCTTTTTTTTTGTATGTTTATTTATTTTTGAGAGAGACAGAGACAGAGTATGAGCAGGGGAGGGGCAGAGAGAAAGGGAGACACAGAATCCGAAGCAGGCTCCAGGCTCTGAGCTGTCAGCACAGAGCCCAATGTGGGGCTCGAACTCACAGACCATGAGATCATGACCTGAGCCGAAGTCGGACACTCAACTGACTGAGCCACCCAGGCACCCCAATGCAATTTATTTTCTAAAAGAGCTGGGAATTCCAGTCCCATATCACACATTGCATTTGGTTGTAATGTCATTTAAGTCTCTTTAAGTCTGGAGTTCCTCAGTCTGTATCTCCATGAGTTTGATAGTTTTGAAGAGTAAGGCCAATTAGTTTGTAGAATGTCTCTAAGTTTTATATTGTCAGATTTAGATTCAGGATATGCATTTTCAGCAGGAATATCACAGAGATGGCGGTTCTTATTGGTACATCATATCAGGAAGCACATGTATCAGTTTGTCCCATTACTGGTGATGGTAACTTTGATCATTTGGTCAAAGTGGTGTTTTCCAGGTATCTTCACAGTAAAGTGTTTTCTCCTATGCCAGTGCTAAGATATGGTGATCAAGTAGATATCTCAAATAGATATTTGCACACCCATGTTCATTGCCCCATCACTTATAATAGCCAAGAGATGGAAGCAACCTAAATGTCCATTAATAGATGAATGGATAAAGAAAATGTGATATAGACATACGATTAAATATTATACCACCATAAATAGGAAGGGAATCCTGTCACAATCTATAATATGGTTGAACCTCAAAGACATTATGCTAAGTGAAATAAGCCAGTCATAGAAGGACAGCTACTGTATGATTTCCCTCATATAAAGTATCTAAAGTAAGTAGTCAAAGTCATGGAAACAGAAAGTCGAAAGATGGTTGCCAAGGGCTGGGGAAAGGGGGAGGATAAATTAGTGTTTAATGGGTATATACAATGTATATTACTGTATAATGGGTTCAATTTTGCAAGATGAAAAAGTTCTAGAGACCTGTTGCACAACAATGTGAATGTACTTAACATTCGTATGTATACTTAAATATGGTTTAAATGATAAATTTAATGTTATTTTATTTATTTATTTTTACTGGAGTAAAAAAAAGATGGCCAGAACATTATGGGGAAAAAGTGTTTAACCTCAGTGGTAATCAAAGAAATATTGATTAGAACTAGTACCAGGAATGAATATTACTATTTTTGTCATCTTTACCAAACTGTCTTTGCATAAGTTAGGATGAAAATTGATATTACCTTCTTGAAAGCAGTTTGGCAATAAACCTATGAAACATGGGGAGTGGGGAAGGATATGTTGAAGTCCTAACTTCTAGTCCCTCAGAACGTGAACTAATTTGGAAATAGAGTTACTGTAGATGTAATTAGTTAAAATGTCATACTGGAACAGGGTGAGTCCTCAATCCAATTTGACTGCTGTCTTTTTAAGAAGAGGAAAAGACACAGAAACACAGACATGAAAGGGGAGAATGCCATGTGATCACAGAGGCAGAGGCTGAAGGTCTGCCACTACAAGGCAAGGAATGCCAAGGATTGCCATCAAACCACCAGAAACGAGGAAGAAAAAAGGAAAGATTCTCCCCTGAGATTGCCCTGCTTATGCATTGATTCCAGATTACTAGCTTCTAGGACTATGAGGCCACCCAGATTATGGTACTTTACTGCAGCAGCCATAGGAAACTAACATAGTAATTAATTATTACATTGTAGGGAGATACTTTGAGGCTATGTAAATATCCTATTTTATTATAGAGACAGAGGATGTATACTTACACATATACATCTATCTATACATATATTTTTTATATTTATATTTTATATTATATATATATTTTAACATTTATTAATTTTTGAGAGACAGAAGCAGAGCATGAGCAGGGGAGGGAGAGAGAGATACAGGAGAGAGAGAGACATAATTTTTGAGAGACAGAGAGCAGGAGAACATGAGAGAGAGAGATACAGAATCTGAAGCAGGCTTCAGGCTCTGAGCTGTTTGTTAGCACAGAGCCCGATGTGGGGCTCAAACTCACGAACTGCAAGACCATGACCCGAGGTGAAGTTGGACCTGCAACCAACTGAGCCACCCAGGCATCCCATACATCTATATATTTTATAGCTCTGCCTCTGTCCATTGGATGACTTAGAAGCAATGACACCCTAGAATATCTAGCTCCCAGATCTTGGTTTCCATATAATTACATATGATTCTTGTGTGAAACAGTTATTTCTGTGGTGGTTGCAAAATGATTTCATCATATCGTTTGCATCAGTTGGCATTCTACCATAAGGAAACACTTTTCATTCATTCATTCATTCATTCATACATTCATTTGTATCACTATAGTTTCAGGGATCTTATTTAATCTAGAGATTATAATACATTACTATATTTTGTTAATCAAATTGTCCCATATCTGGCCACTGTGAGCTGAGCCCCTTCTAGCTGGCTCTTGAATTCTTTTGATAAATCTCCATTATTCTTTTTCCTACCTTCTGGTGCAAGAAGACGTTCTGGGCTCATCAGTGCCTTCTATTCCGCAACCCTGACATTAGCGGTTTCCTCAAGGAGACTTGGCTCCTAGAAACCAAAATTTGAGTGCTAGGGTTTGTGAGGTATTATTGCTCTTAGGTCCTCTCAGTGGATAGAACTAGGAGATGTATTATATTATTCTCTTAGACCAGCTTGTCTCAATATTTTCTCATTATTTTACCACTTCATTTGCTTTAGGAATACACATGGAACCCCAAATTTAGGTAATAAGAAGAAGCTTATTGTAGAAACATAATAAAAATTTAAACATAATATTTATCAAATTAGTAGTATAAGCCCACAGTACATTACTGGAAATTCTGAAGACCATGTATATTTTGGTATTCAGTTGTATTCAGATTTTATAAATGTAATCAATGTATGTTCCTTATGTTATGTAACATACTCAGTAGGGTAAAGACAATATCATGTAATGAAATGTTAATGTTTCTATAGCAAAGCATCACACCAAGTGGGATCAAGAAAGATAAAATAAGTCTCCTTTTTGTTCAGGTCATATTCTACCATTAGATTGATTTGCTATGAATTTTCAAGGAAAATGAAATCTTTGGATTTGGGAATTGCAGATAAGGGATTGTGAACCGATAATCATATATTTTTCGACCAGAATTTAATGCAATATTTATCTAAAATTTATCTAGTTCTATTATTATATCCAGTCTGTTTCTTTGTAGTAGTAGTTGTTGTTGTTTTTATTTCCAGTTGAAAGTTCTAACTCACAATGTAGGTCATTGGGGATGATAGAACTACTTATTTGTGTAATTTTGTCCTCCATTGTTATATACACTTCTATTAGTCCATAATCACTAATCATATGTTTTGCCCAGTCCACATTTGTGGCAAAACAATGCTCACGTTTCCCACACCATTTCCTCCTCCTAAGTACACAGGAAGACAGCATCCACAGCAATACCTTTTGGAGACCATAGCATTACCAGATAATAGAGTATAGATGAAAGTGAGGGAAGCGGTTTTAAAGCCCAGCTCTGAAAAATATCTCATGTGACCCTTCAGCTCTCATTTCCTTTCCCATAGAAATCCTGGATACCACGTGTTCCAGATCATATAGCATACAAGATGGAGAAAGACTGACCTCATTGCACTGGACTATGATATGAGTGAACGGCACTTTTATTGTGTTAAGCTACTGTGATCTCAGGGATATTTTTGTCACAACACAGCTCACAAAATAATCTTTCCCCAAATGAAAATCCATCCTCTCATCGCATTGAGTTTTCAGTATAGAGCAAAAAACTCATCAAGAAATTCTCCTTTGTGTATGAATCTCATGTTTATCACAAGCTGACTTACAGGTTGTGTGTCAATGATTTCATCCCACTGCAAACTGAAATGTCATCTAATAAGTTCAGATGATAGTAACTGCCTTTTAACAATTTATAGCAATGATGTGGTGCAAAATCCAGCAGCATCCCTTGCTTGATCAAGATATCCTGCTGGTAGCTCATGTAGCTTTCTTTTCTCACCTCAAGTTTCCATAGCATCTCTCAGCTTCCCTGCCCCAGGGTTTTCTCCAGAGCCCCAGGATCTTGTTCTGCCCACTCACAGCCGAAGCCCAGAAGTGCAGGGGAGTTGATGCCCCCCTGGAGCAAGTCAGCTGCAGGATGATGAGTCTGTGGATGAAAGTCTAAAACTCTTATCACTTTGAAGGAAAATTTTGAGGTGTATTCTATATAGTTCATTAGATGACGCCCCAGGAGAACAGAGTTCTTCTTTCCAGAATAATAGCCAGATCAACGACATACTCTTTGTTGGTTTTCCTTCAAAACCTCCTAACCTCAATCTTTCTGCTTCCATAGTCTGGCTTCCTGGGATCATCCCCAAATATATGACCTGTTTTGGGGGAAACCAACTAATTCAGTATTTCTGTTGTATTGCTGCCTTTTGTGAATTTCTTCTACATGAGCGATCAATTTGATTCCCAGTTGATTAGAAAAGAATTACATATTGTTTGAAAATGGTGCAAAAACAGACAACACACTAGTTACTGAGGTGGCACTAGTGAACAGATTTCTGATTCAATAAAATCCACTTTTAAGATCATAGGACACATAGATTTATATTCTATATTTGTAATGGAGCTCTAATCAGTCTTTATTAATAAATTTTTTTAACATTTATTTGAGAGAGGGAGAGAGATACAATGCATGAGGGGCAGAGAGAGAGGGAGATAGAGAATCCAAAGCAGGCTCTGAGAAGAGCCCTACATGGGGCTGGAACTCACGTACTGTGATATGACCTGAGCCGAAATCAAGAGCCGGATGCTTGACTGACTGAACCACTCAGGCGCCCCATTATTATTTTGAATTGAAGGGAAATCTCCAGTCCATGATGGAGATCTGACCTCTCTAAAAGGAAAGCAAGTGGAGAGGAAGCAGGATTGGGCAAGGAGGTCATCCAACTGCAACGCAAACCTGAGGGTCTCAGCCAACCTACCATGAAATTCCAAAGATTTCCCAACAGAGGAGTCCTAGGCCCTGGTGCTGATACCATGTTCAGCCATGGCTGGAGGGTGGCTGCCCGGGAAAACTGTTCCTCTGTTCAAAGGCCAAGGCAGATCCTGAAGGTGCTAACAGCTGGGAGCTGGGAGTTGACTGCCCTTTTTGCAGCTGAATGGCAAATTCTTTCCTGAAGGAAGATCCAAACAGCACCTCCCCATGGCCGCCCCAGTTTTACAAATATAAACACCAGTATGAAAACTACGTGGTTAATTACTTAAGATGAACTTCATGTAAAGTGAGATGATCTGACCACAGATGAGATGATCTGTGAGCCTACCTATAGCACTGGATTAAAATGTCTGCATTTCTTTATCCAGTTAATTTAAAAACTGTTGTCAAAGTGTAAACCAGCCCATGACAGTTTTTTGTACATGTGAAAGAACTTTATTCAGTTTTCATGATTATTGTGTAAGGAAGACTGATACAGATGTTCTGTGCTGTCCTGGACCATGTTAATTACACTTCTGATGTTTGGTTAATTACTTAAGATGACCTGCACTCTATTAACTGAATGTAAAGTGGGATGATCTGACCACAGGAACCCTTGTGGGTTAAAAATGTAAGATTTATTAATAAAGTAATGAGATGTCTACAAAAATCATAATATTATATTTTAATTCTGTGAAATGTGTATAAATTAGATTCTCGCAAATACCCAACTTTATATACTTTATCCTTCTGCTAGCTACTGGAGGAATAGCTGTCACACAAACTTGAGCTGACCTGGGAACATTCAGGTGATACACTGAGGACCAGTTTTCTCATCAAATTTCCCAACTATACTGACTACCGAGATCCAGATGACTTACCAATTGTATCCTCAGTTCAGACCTCTACTTTGACCTTCAAATTCATAGATTCAACTGCCTATTTTGCTTGGCTTTCTAAAGGTACTTCATGTTCACTTTACCTAAAATTGAACTCATTATTTTCCTCAATGTTAGCTCTATCCATGATGGACAGCACCATCATTTGACAAACAAAACCCTGTCATCAGAATTAGCCCCTTTCCTTTACTTAACACTATTACTAAAGTATCAATGTACCAACTGCTTTTTACCTTCTAAATAGTTCTTGAATCTGTCCATTTCTTGCCACCTTTTGCACCACTATCCTGATCACAGTTATTTCTCCAATTGTGTTTACAACAGACCTATCCATACCCGCCCAACCCATCTACTCTATAGTATAGCTGGATTGATTGTATAAAAAGGCAAGATATGACCACATCACAGCCTTCCTTCTTAAAATTCTTCAGACTTTACTTTTCTGCCTTCAAGTCATGCATGGTTTGGTCCTATCTTTTGGATCTCACCCTGCACACTTTCCCAACATCTTCTTCCTATTGTCCCTACTCCAACTGCATTGAACTTTCTTGTAGAATTTTGTATTCAGTAGGATCTCTTCTCCCAAAAGAATTCAGTTACTCTCTTTTCTCCATCTCAAATATTCTTTCTTACTCCACTTTATCTTATGAATTTATATTCATCCTTTTGATAGTACAAGCTTCCTTAGGAAACCTCTGACCTTGCTCACAAGGTCAAGTCCAACTTTTTATACCACCAATTATTTTCCTTCAAAGTATTTATTACAATTACAACTTGACATTTATTTGTATGATGACTTGATTAATCTGTCTTTTCTACTACAATGCAAATTCCATGAGGGCAGGGCCTGTGCTTTGTTTGGCTTACCACCATATTCTCAGAGCATGACTTGATTCATTTTAATACATTGGGCAATAACTAAGCAAATAAATAATGCAATATATAAGCAGCTAGTAAGGATGTTGTACAGGAAATTCCAAAATGCAAATTTGTGAAGCTACTCCATCTGAAAATGGCTTGTTGCAATGTTTTTATTCCTCCATTCAATTCAGGACAGTCAGGACATAGGAAGTGAGAGCTCTAATCCTGGATCATTCATTGATCCCAGAAGTCACACACCCCACCTACTTGCTATTTTTGTATTTGGAGGCTCTGGTCTTGGATGTTGTTTTTAAATTATTTTCTGAATATTCTTGTAGCCTCACATTTAGCCTAAACATTTTTGCCTAATATTCTTTTTTATCATCAGTGTAGACTTACAGATATGAACATTCCCAAAGAAAGATCATAATTTATTGGGTGACTATACCTTGGAAAAAGGAAAATTTACAGACTTTTAGGGGATATTTGGAATCCAGATCTGAGTTTTCTGGAATTCCTGAGGGTACTGATAACCACTGCAGTTATTTTGGTGGGGGCATGGGCTTACTGTGGCCAACTGAAAAAGGTGGTCTAATTTAAGGTCACCATTAAGATCCCAAATTTACCATATACTCATTTGCCCACTACAAGGGTGTTTAGTTGGGATAGAAATCCTCAGCATGTGGCAGAATCCCCATCTTTTTTGACCCATAAAGTAAGGACTATTAAGTTAGTAGTGACCACTGGGAAATTATTTTAACTCTTTCTTCCCATCAAAATATTAAGTCAGAGACAAGACCATTTTTTCAGAAGGAACTGCAGAGATTAAGCAATTAACAATTTGTGGAATGCTGGCCAATTTTTATCCCATGCAATTCCTTAATATGATCAGTGCAAAAACCAATGCTAACTCCAACTGCATTTCCCAATCCTCACAGTGGCCTTCGCTCAGAGAAGAGGAGGAGAAGGTTTTGTAGCTGGTCTAGTCTGCAACAAAAGTGGCCCCATGAGGTAGTCGGATAACCACATTGATCCAATAGTGTCCAACACATGAAGCAGACCACCATGGTATGAGGAAAGCCTTGAGAGTAGTGTTATCACAGTGGGGGCTCGGGGTTTTGGAGCTAATTCATGTCACCAAGAGCAGGTAACTATCTCTTTTGAGTAACAGCTCCCAGCTTGCTTCCAAAACCAAATGTATGATTATGGAAACAGGTAATTATGCAGCCTGGACCATCCTTCATAAACGAGGTATCATCAGATCCATAATCCATAAAACCAGGTCTACCTTAAAGCACTTCAAGAAGTAGTATCTAAAAGAACAGATTAAATCTTGCCACAAGGATACAAACATTGAACCTCTTCCAAGCAACAGAAGATGCCAACTATACAGGAGGCAATCGAGTATTTTCTGAAATAAATTTCACCAGACATTAAGCTTCATTAATAATATTTATTTTAAAGGTAACTTTTTATTGTAACAAATATAAAGTCATCAATGTTTTACAAATTGTCAAAAATGCTTTAAGTACAAAAAAAATACATTAGTAAAATGAAAGTTATATTGTGTTATTTGGTACATACTTAATACTGTCGACATGCACACCATATGCCAGAAAAGCTCATGCATTATTGGGAAAGAGAAGAAATAAGATAGAACTGCTATATTGTCTGATTACAAATTCATTGCTTCAGTTAGTTTTCTTTCTTCAGGGATACCATTTACCTGCAAAGTGTAAGAATGAGCATAGGCACGAGTTAGGGCATGGACCCTTTTAGATTTCGAGCAAAACATATTATGAGCAGGAGTAATTTTCTATCTTCTTAACATAATCTAAAATAATTATGTTGCATTATATCTCTGCCCTAGGTTTTTCTTTTCTTTTTTTTGTTTTAAAGGAAAAATTCTAAATTAATCCTTTCTTTCTTGGGCCCAAACTATAATGGTTTGTACTTCTCAAAAGGTATGGTCTGAAAATTCCTCCCACAATAAACAAAAAGAATGAGGTTGACTGCGGGATGTATGACTGTACCTTTTAATCGTGACTTTTTAGAAAATATTGTGTGGGCTGGAAGGGCAAAGAAAATGAGAAAACCTAAAGGGGCATCAAACCTAATGGCTTGGGCCTCCTCCAAAAGGCAATGCTATTGTCAGCTTGTAACTGCTCTATTATCCCAGCTAGTGCTTAAGTCCAGGATTACAACACCAGCAGCTAGTTCATTTCTGAAACTTTTGGTGATCATTTAAAAAAAAAAAAAACAGAATAAGCACACACACAACTAAATAAAACAAACTTCAAAATATACTCTTCCCTAACAAATTCCGTGTAAGAAGCTACAGATAAAATTACCCAGTATCCAAGAGACAAACAAACCCTGTGCTTAAATTATATTCATAAAGAAAACTATGACCTCACTTCATGCTTTGAGATACTTGGAAATGGCAGATTATTACTACACAATAATAATAATCACAAATGTGGCTGCCTCTTTGTGGTACCAGGATAAGCAGGAAGGAGTGACAGAAAAGCTGTTGAACCCATGAAAATACATAAATAGCACTAAATCCATGGATGTACATACAGAGCAGAATAACTCAGAAATTGAGAAACAAACTATTTTTTCATTCAAATGAACAGAATGGGAATAAGGAATGTAAGCTGCCCATTTAGCTCCTCTCTCTGGGAGGCATAACTCTATTTGATCATGCATTTAGTAGAGGCGGAAACACAACCATCCATCATAATTATAAAAAATGCTAGGGTGGTCTCTCTCCCTTTAGCACTTAGATACTTTGGGGACTCACTGAAAACAGCAATGACAAGAAGAAAACAACCAAGAGGAGATAGTGCACTTTAGTCAATAATGTGCTCCAAATTACAGAAAAATATAAGAAAACAAGAAGGTAATAGGCTAGAGTATTAACTAAAAAAGAGATCAAAGCTTCCTTGACTCAAGCAAAATGCATGCTCCCCAAAATCTATTTTAGAAAAAAATCTAGAAAATTGGGTTGAACAGCCTAAAATTCCCCTAGGGAAATTCTTTGGCTTTTATCCCATTTGCTCAGACACAAATTGTCCCTGTAGTTGGAAATACTGCCTGTTACTAAAATATAGCATACTAACAAGACTGCTTGCTAAAAATCTATACAACTATCAAATCTCTCTCTCTAATATCATCTACTTAGGTTTCCTTATTTTCTCTAATGGAGGAATAAGTAAAATTTACCTGGGTTTTTAAAATATACAGATAAATTATTTACTGTTCTACTAGAAACAGCTCCCTTCTACTCACTCCCTGCATTAAATAATGAAGAATCAGAGGAAAGACATCTTAGAGGAGTTAGAAGTTTAAGAATTTAATGAGGAAAATGTAGAAACAGTCCCTTACAAGTTTTTTTCTTAAAAAAAAAAAAAGGCCATGCAATTAGTGTTAATAGGGATTCATTTTTTGCTTGCTCTTTAGGTAACGCATATTTATAACCAAGTTTGTTCCTTCATCAATCTCCTGAATGCTTACACAGTAGCACCACCACATCAATATATTGAACATCTTTGTTGAGACATGTTAGCATTTAATTAAAACAAGTGGTCAAAATGGTGGGAGAAAATTCTGATAAACATTATCTCGTAATTAAAATCTAATGAACAACTTTATTATACTTGCCTCAAATCTTTGAAAAGTTGTCAAACGAAAATCTCCTTAAATTCCCGAAAGCAGTAATAGAGAAAATAATTTTTGAAGAAAAACATCCAATAAATTTCTATACGTGCCTAAAGTTTTTAAGAGACTTACTTAATAGCTTCCCTACCATAATAACACTATGCATACTCAGAATTCCACATCCAACTTACATTTTTAAAACTTCTCTTGCTTCTCCAAAAGAGCTACAAAAGGCATGACTGGTTGCCTGGCAATTAGAACTAGGAATCAACCACTAATTAGAAGACAATCATGAATAAGTTATCTACTCAGTGCTGAGATGAATGAAATAATTGGCTGTGGAAATTTTTTAGGGACACTTGAAAGAAATAAACTTAAAGAAAGCAAGTCTTAGGGAAATAGAATAGTCAAGGGAGAATCGTCTGCCATCTTGTTGTCACTGGTCATGTTATAACAGCTTTTTAAAGTGGCATTAAAACCAGGCCAACCATTTCTCATTTATCCCCCCTGAAGCCTCAATGATTAGTCACAATGGTTTCCTTTTGTAAGAGTCAGTTTCAAGCTGCTCACTTACTGAGACAAATCCTGGATGCATCCAAGCTAAGAATCTTTCATACCAAGGGGAAGAATAGGGAGCTTCACTGAAGGAAGGGGATTTTATTCAGTCTTCCTTAATTAGACAGGACCTCCATGGATGCTTTTGCTCTAAGATCATTTACCCAGTGTTTATCACTCTGATGCCAATCTATGCAATAATCTCAGCTATTATTCTGAGGTTCAAACTCTGATTAAGGAATGACACAACTGTTTTGCCTTACTTGGTGAAGCTAAAGCTTCATAAATTATATAGTACTATAATTCTCTTTTAATCTGTTAGCCTCATACATAAACATCATGACATTATTACTTTTAGTACTTACCTGTAGTCTGCTGTTGGGGAATCTGAGTCTGATGTGGCAAGTTCCTAGAAATGATTGACATTTTTGAGTAAAACTGTGTTTGTCTATACACTTGTAAACAGACAGCAGACATACTAAAATGAAAAACTTTATAGTTAAAAAGGGCCCCAGAAATCATCTAACCCAGCACACCCTCATGAGTTTACGGATGAGGAACCTGAGGTCTGAGGAAAATAAATAATAATATTTGGTAACATTCATAAAGTTCCTACTAAATGCTACATTCTACCTCACAAAAACCCTAGGAGGTGGGTATTATTTTCTCCAACTTAGAGATGAGGAAACAGGCTTTAGAAGTCCAAGGCTACAGAGCTAAGAAGTGGTGGATAAAGATGTGAACACAGGGATTCCAGGCTTGTGCTTGTAACCTGTACACTTTCAGATCCAGGTCTAGAACATACATACACACTCACACAGAACAACATACATATCCATCTTCATTCACTGTGCCAAATCTGTGCTCTCGTATCTCTGTCCCAGGGAATGACACTGGCCATCCACCCAACTGCACTAGTGAAGATGTAGAAGTCATCATCAACCCTTCCTTCTCCTTCAGTACCCACATCCCAATCTTGGGAACCCTTGATGATTCTCCTCAATCTCCTTTGAATCCGTCCTCTTCTTCCCCACCTGTGTTGCTAACCTGGTTGAAGCCATCACCATTTCTCACTTGATCTTTACAACTGAGCTGAACTATCTCCTTAGTCTTATTCTTGCTCCCTCATAATCCGCTGTGCACATTCTAAGACACAAATCTGGTTACGTCATTCAAACAACACACATTTCATGATTTCCTTACACCTACATGCAAATTAAGTTTCAAGTTCCTTAGTGTGGCCCAAAAGACCATCAGTATATCTTGTCCCTACATGGAGCAGCCCCTGACTGCTTGAAATAGAACCACCATCACACCATGGCCATTCCCATCTCTTGTACCCAACAAACTCCCATTTGTCCTTGCAAACTCAACTTAAAATTTGTTACAATGGAAACGAATTACTCTTATAATTTAAAAATATCCCACAAGGAATGCTAATTAAAATTTTTTAACTTATTATTTTTTTAATTAAAAAATATCTCGAGTACCACTTCTTCTATGCCTCCTTACTCTCTAAGCATTCCCTTCCCATTACCACTGAGCATGGATTTACACACATGCTGCATTGTCATTGTGTTTCTCATCACATAATGTTTATTTGCCCCAAAGTGCCTTAACAGTAAGAATCCCTTATTTTGTTTAGCATCCTCAACAGTAAGCATGAGATAAATAATTTTTTAATGGGTATGGGCAAAAGTGAAGACACCCAGAAAGATTCACATCATACACATGTGTTCATTAACGTTCATACATACTTAGTTTCAAACATTGATATTCAAATTTGTTTGCAAAAATGTACAATTTAGATTCTGTGTGGAAGAGATTCTAGGAGTCAGCCCCTTGCTAGGAGTAGGGCTTGATCCATGCCAGGGGTTTTCAGAGTTTTTTTGTTTCTCTTCAGCAATAGAATTCCTTTTAATTGAAATCCTAAGCAGAACTCTTGACGTACAAAAGAGATAAATGTGAGGTTGCCTGGGTTGAAACAAGGGAGCCAGGAATCCCGCCTGCTTTGTTTCCTTTGCCCCACATGCTGGCCCCTAAGGCATTTCTAAGAAACCTCCAAGAAACAGAGTTTGAAAACCATTGATCTGAATCATTTCAGCCAGGGAAATATTATGTTCCAAATACAACAATCTAAAGTGGAAAGTTGTATATGCTAGTTAAATACTGTTTAAACTCTTAAATTAATCTATAGAAATGTTAATGACTTCAAGTAATTTCTTTTTTAATTTTCAGTTCCATTTTAAATACATTGTTAACAAAATCAATTCTAATTCAATTCGAGGAAGCTACTTAATAATTCATCCCAATAATTATATTCTTTTTTTTTTTTTGCTATTACCTATCAGCCCTACTTATCCTTGTGTGGTCTCCGGGAATATTTCATTTGTTTGTTTATTCTTTCAGTATTTCACATGATATATTTATAGTGGTCTTCATCTCTAAAGTATCAAAAGATTAATCTATAAATCACAGAAAAAATAAGTTATAGATTTAAAGATGGAAAACAAACATCTGCAATTTCATGGGCATTTGGGAGGGGGATAGAAATTTTGTTTTAACTTATCAGGAACAACTAATTTGGGCTTACCTATTCTACAATAGAAGCTATTACACCATACCTTACACACACACACCTCACACACACACACACACACACACACACACTTCTTCATTTCTCACCACCTCTAGCTCTACCAAGCTTATTAATGGATTAAATCAATACATTTTGACAAAACAAAAATACTGCAGAGGACAAGAAAAGCCTTTCAAAATCCCTAAATCAAGGATACCCCCAATTCAAAATCAGTATTTGGCTAAAGCAGTTGGAACCCCCTTGCTCCTACTGGCCAGTAGGAGTCATCCTACTGGCCTGGCTCCAATTTACCCTTCTGTGGAACACAGTTTGAAAACCACTGATCAAAGTCAATCTCCACCCTGTTGTTTCTTCTCTAGCCTCTGATTCTTTTCCTCTTCGTCTATACTGCTAAACTTTTTAAGTACTAATGGGCTTGTCTAGGTTTGAGGAGAAACGGTTGAGAAAGTGCCACACAGAAGGTAGATCTGTGAGAAAACGGTTGTGCTACTTTGGTTTAGAGATTTAACATTACCTGTGGCGCACGCCCCACTTGGTTAAGTGTGAACAACGGACATGCACTACTTGCAACTTCAACTGAAACACAGATGAGTTACATAAAAGTGCTTATATGTGCAAAAAGGTGCTCAACAAGAAATCAGTGAAGATACAACCTGCCCAGAATCTCCAGGGTTGTGCACACCTGGCTCTGCTTTTGTGGGTGCCCAAACCTGTGATTGCATGTGAGCCTGTGAGTGTCAGGGTGTTAACATATCCAGGGTGGGCATACTTGAAGTGTGAATTACATTGAAGAGTTGAAAGGAGGTCCCTCCTAAGAGCGTTGCTTCAGGTATACAGGAGAAATGCTGGAGTAACTCAGCTAAGTCAAGCAGACTAGGCATCGAGAAAACGGAAGCATTCCATCTTTGGTGAAAGCAGACTGCTAAAGGCAATTATACAGGAAAGTGTGGTTGACTTCAAATAGAAGCCCAATCATCCTTCAAAGAAGGACCTCTGTAAAGTCATAAAACTATTTAGAATAATTACGTTATTAATGGACCAACTGAAAGATTATTATGTGTAAACTGCATTACGTAGAAAAAAGATTTAAGAAAACTGTATTTCTCTAAATTATTAGCATTAATTATTTTCTAATGTTGCTACCATTAATTACATGCATTTAAATGGAAAATTATGTAAATTAGCCATTGCACAAACTTTATTCTTTAAGGAAGCAAAGGTAATAACTTGCAAACTAATAAATAAGTGATTGAGGGGAGTACACAATTATTTATTATTTGTACAACCATTTTAAGGTAATCTGACATTCTTGGATATCCTGTAGAGTAATTACATGAGTAAGGTTGATGATTATCAACCCATTATATTCCTACTTGCTTGAAGACTCAGAAGCAAAGAAAGGTTAAGTGATTTTCATTAAGCCACAGAATCTGTGCCAGAATTGAAAATAAATGACATTAGTTTGGCTATGTAGAATACAAAATACTTCTCTTTTGAATTAGTATGGAGCTATTTAGCAGTAAGTAACATATTTAATAATAGTAATATATTTTTGGAATTTCCCAATTATTTCAGCAAAATTGATGTTGCTCAACCCTTGAATTTTCTATAATTTTTTTCTAACAAAAATGCTGATTTGGACCCCTCACCTGCTTTTACTAAGGAACCAGGCCATTTGGATGGATTAAGGAAGAAAGGAAGGACACAGAGAAATGTCACTATAATTTTTAATTTCAAAACCTAATTTTAAATAAATCAATGTAGAATATATATGGAACATAAATGAGAAAGGAGAAATTCACTTATTTCTTTTAGTTAGTTTCCCTTGCTTGTACAAAGCCAAAAGCAAGCCTACCAAGCCCACCACAGCTTTAAACTGAAGCAGTACAAACCTACAGAACCAAAATTAATCACAGATATTGCATCCATTGCTGAATTAAAACAAAAAAAAGTCAATGGCTCTGAAATATCCCTGGCTGCTTGATACTTCTTGTCAACAGGAAACCATTATCTTGGTACCCTAATACATTCTCTTCAACTGATACTAACTTTCATTGAAACCTAATTTTTTATTCATGAAATTTTACCATCGCTACTTCTCATTATTACCAAAGGGAAGACAAACAGAAAAATACTTTAGATAAAAATTAAAATGATTAGTTACTATATCTCTCATTAGAAGACTGAATTCTAGATTTCTATTCATTAATCTATAGAAGATTAAGCACTACCTACCTCCTGTTTTGAGGAAGACCCGATTACTCTGGATTAGGCATTGTGTTTAGTATAATGAATAAGGAAAATTTCATATAGACAATTAAAACCTTTCTAGAAAATGTCTGGATACTTTTCCCTATTATTCATTACATAAAATCTCTTATGAGGATGCATCCCACTCAGGAAAAGTCCATTGATATTGTGTTGGGATGAGAAAAGGATTAATAAGGAGGCAGATCTACCCCCTTGAAAAACATGTACTACATTATAAATTTTAGAATAAATCCTTTTTTAGAAAACTGAATGTCTGAAATTCCCCAGCAAATGCCTCCTATAAAATTGCAAAATGACAATTTCCCAGTGTTTTTTAGTTTTTCAAGGTTCAGCATTTCTCTGTCCCAGTCAGTACTAATCAGTACTCATTTCTCACTTCTCTACACCATTTCCTCAGGCAGCAGAAGGAGGTGTGAAAAGGATAGCAGCTGATAAACAGAACCCCACAAACAGTCCCAACACTATATCAGGCACCTGAACTGCCCCCTTTCACATTTTTCTTTTGTACATCACCTCTTAGTGGGGAATCAGGAGAAACTGCTCCCCTTTTAAAACTCTAGGAGAAGGACTATGAATAATAGTCCCCACCTCCCCCCCCCACCAAACACCACCCCAAGCTGGTGTTCCCAAATTCTAAAGCCTAGCCCTTTTAAGTATTTTAATTGGGAATTGTCAATGCTTTTTCCTCCTCCACCTAACTTACAGCTCCACCAGATTCCAAATCCACAGAAGTAGGGCCCTGGGATCTGCATTGCAAAAGCTCCACAGGTTAATGTGATCTGCAATGTGGCTGGGAAACAACCAGGCTGGACTATCTCTCAACATCCCTTCTAGGACCTAAAATTCTATGACTTGGAATTTGATTTTCCTCATTTAAATCATTACAAAGGTTTGTTTTTGAGGTACATCAACCTGTAATATATTTTTATTCTTAATATATTAAGTCTTTGGTCAAAAACATACCCCTTAATCACAATGATTCTTTGGGCAAAGCAACATTTACTTTTAAGAATTACTTTATAGGGGCATCTACGTGGCTCAGTCAGTTGACTGACTGACTCTTGATTTCAAATCAGGTCATGATCACAGGGCCATGGGATCAAGCCCTGCATCAGGTTCCACACTGACCATGGAGCTTGCTTAAGATTCTCTCTCCCTCTGCCCTTCTACCCTGCTCTCTCTCTCTAATAAAAAAAAAATTAAAATTAAAATTAAAAATAAAGAACTACTTTATAATGCAATCTCCAGCAATGAATGGTAATAAGTAAGTAAGGGGGCAGCCTGCAGAGAGAAAAGTTTTTCTTACTATTAATGGTAACATGTATTCACTCCACTGCAAAGATAAATACAGATGCAGAAAGCCTGACTGTATTAGGGGATGAGGAACATTCTTCAGAATATGTGGCTAGTGTTCTTCAAGACCATCAAGGTCATGGGAAAAGAGGAAGGTCTAAAAAACTGCTCTGATCAGAGGAGACTAAAGAGACATGCCAATTATTGTGTCCTCAACAGAATCCTGGAACAGAAGGACATTAAAGGAAAAACTAGTGAAATCTCAAATTATTAAAAAAAAAATCTGAAGTCTGCTTAATAGTCAATGTTGGTTTCTTAGCTGTGACAAATATACAATGGGAGAAACTGGGTGAGGGGTCTCTGGAAACTATATTGTCTTTGCACCTTTTCTGAACCTCGAAAATCATTCCAAAATAAAACATTAATTAATAAATATATTAGCAAAGACAAAACTAAATTGCCCTGGCATTTCCATACCATGTGATCATTTTAACAGCCTGTTTATATTGTCTCTGTAACCTGAAATGTAGAAGGAACGCTGTGCAAAATGAAATCGTCCTTCCTGAGCATGTACTCCATCTTCTGGTCCCTGTCCAGGTCTCCTTTCCACTACCTGTTCAATCACTTTGCCTGTTATCTGGATCAGAGATCCCTCTGAGGTCAATGACTACATTATCTTTGCCTTAAAATCAAGATAGGTAAATAATCTAATTTCAGTTTTGACCTAATTCAGTGTTGTCTCTTATCCATGTTCCAATTTCATCAATTGAAAATGATTAAACATTTTTTTACTAATGAACGGTGTCAGTCTAGAGTCCTGCAAAGCACTGTACCAAGAAGAAAATATTACTGTGTTACTGACATGTTACTGGGACAGCCCCTCATCATACAACTGTTAGGAGTTCTCTTTACCTCACACTGTTATAAGGTTCTCTAGATCCTGGACTGACTTGTTTAAGAGACCCAAGCAAATTTCCGTGCAGCTCTGAAGAAAAATTTGGAATGTTCTCAAGTCTTACTTAGAAGCCAACATAAACTTTCAGCCATTTCCTTATGCCTGAATATTTCCGGTGTCAAGCCTGACGAATCAACATGAAATCCTGTCGCTAGCCAAATTATTTATGAATGATAAAATCAGTAAAGTTAGTATGAATACGTGAAGATGAAACACATGCCCTTTTAGGAAGGGTTAATTAATAAATACCAGGGAGCATTATCCAAGCTTTGGACTTGGTTATCAAGTACTGTAATACCTCATCTAATGTAATATCTCATTTTAATGTTGAGAATTCAGTTCAATCCAAATGACCAAACTATTTATGTATACATGTACTTGGTGCTGAAATAAAACTTGAAAAACATGCTTTTTAAGGTAAGGAGTAAAAGCTGAATTTGCGTAAGGGACAGCTGTGACGAACCTGATACAATGAATTCCCTATTATCTGGCATGGTTGGAAAATGAGGTTAATCACATATTCTGGCTTATAGGCAGTTACCATAGAGACAGTGCACATATTATCCATTTCCAAGAATAAAAGAAAGATAATATACACTCAACACTGAAACTACACCAAATGTAATTTAATTTTCCTCTGATGAGTCAGACGTACTTGATGATCTCGCAGTGCCTCAGAATAATCATTGTGAACATCATCAATTATCTATGTACCCTATTTATATAGAAGTGCTAGTTAATGGAGTTTTTCCATTAGCAGAAATCTGAATAATGTGAAAGTTTTCTGGACTTAAAAATACGTATATGGCCAAATTGTCGCAAGTTCAAGAAAATAACCTATTGCATTTGCAAATAGATCGGATCAACATAATGATAGTCGATGGGGTTATGGAAGGACTGGGAAGATGTATTTGGTTGTAAACTAGACAGAAATTTTATTGTTTTTGTATATTAGTAGCAACATTGCAAAATCCTAACCACAGAAAATCAAAATAATTTTTAAGGAGCTATTCTTAGTCTCAATATATATGGTCAGAAAGTGTCTCTAACAAATGACACAGCCTTTTTCTTTCCCTTAAACCTCACTAGCAATAGTTTTGCTGACTTGCAAACATATTTAAGTTCCCCTACTCATTATAACAAATATTTCTCTTTTAAAATGTGATAGCATTGTTATTTTTATCACTAGGAACATGTGGTCTTTGAAGAGTTATGTCTGACCTTTTTTCATGGATTCATAAAGCATATCAATATACTCAAGGCCTCTGAAAAATCTTATGGTTTTAAAACAAACAAACAAACAAAAGGACTGTTTCTCAAGTATATTTGACCATTTCATTTTTTTGAGATTATATATCAACATTTGAAGAATATATACCCAGATTTCACTGGCACTCTTAGGTAAAGAAAATACAAAATGGTAGCCTTAAAGACTTTTAAAAATTCTTTCCATTTGGAAATGAATGATAAGTCTGTTCATAATCTTCATCTAAAAAAAGCAAGAAAGATTGCTTAAATTGTGAGCTATTATAATACTCTTGAAATTATACTCATTTTTCCCATCAGTATCTAATCCTGGTAAAGTGGGTTTTAGGATGACCCATGAACCAACTATCAGAGAACATAGAAATCTATCCCTTCCATTCAGTACAACTAAATTTTTTGAGACTTTAATATTCACATCCCTGACAAAATATTAATATTTCCAAAACTCAAAAATTTTAAATGTATGCAAGTTTCTCCATTGTCTATCAGACTTGAATCAATTACTGTACACACACACATGCACACATAAGCACATACCTTAGCCTATTCACCACTAAGTAGATAATGTTAGAGCAGTTCAGGAAAATACAATACTTTTAGATTTCTGAAGTATTTTGGACAAATTCATCAAATCTAACTATCTAAATTACTCTTATTAATTACCGTTTAATTTTCAAATCACCACATACATTTTACATGATTACAAAAAAAGCACTTGCAATGGGAAACTGTACCCAGTATGGTTCCCAGAGAAATCTTTAATCAGTATTACCTGTTGATCATACACTAAGGTTTATGTGGGGAGAGGGAGGTAGATTTTTCTCTATATCCATCATATTATATTCACAAAAGTAAAGTGAAAAAGAGGAGGATCTCAAAAGCAAACTTGTGACTTCCTTGGGAAACTGAATTTACAGGGCAACCCCATGTTGTTAAAAATAAATTACAATTTTACCTACAATCCCCTTATATCAAAACTGATCTTCTAGGCATATAAGGTGGGTTCTCAAAGAGCAACTGGGAAATTTCCTTAATTAACCCCTTGTCCCCAAAGGTACCCTTTACAAAGGTTTCTTCCAGGCTTTCTAATCATAGTCCTTCCAGTACTACAAAGGTTGGCACTAATAAATTATGCTTATAGTCAAAATTGGAACTACTCATTTTTATATACAAGCATATCATAAGAAACAACGTAAAAACCTTTTACCCTGAGGCACAAAAAATTAGATTAAATAGATCTCTGGTAATAACATTAAAAAATGGGTTAATGAGATGACTGTGTGGCTCAGTTAAGCATCCAACTCTTGATTTCGGCTCCGGTCACTATCTCACGTTTGTGAGTTTGAGCCCCACGTTGGCACTGACAGCATGGAACTTGCTTGAGATTCTCTCTCTCCCTCTCTCTCTTTCCCCTCCCCTGCTTGCACTCTCTCTCTCCAAAAATAAATAAATAAACTTAAAAAAATAGGTTAACAGAACCCAATAATTCTAATAATAGCTCTAAAAAATAATTTGTTATGTTTTAGGATATGCTTCTCTTTTCACAATTAACTCATCTTTGAGCAAACATGATTGGTCTGTTAGCAGTGTCAGTTTCTTAACTATTAAGGTGGATGTCATCTTCTTTCAATTAGTGAAGAAGAAAAGTGCATTTCCTGAAAGTAATTCTTTATATTTGGGTCAGCACAGTGGGGTCAGTATCTATACCATCCATGTCCTATTGGCATTTTCTCTTAGAGTTACAAACAAACAAACAAATGCAAAGCGAAAAGTTCTGGTCTTTATAGAAACTAAGTAGATATATTCATGCATACTAATAATTATACTACCAAGCGGATACTTACTGCTGTGTTTGCATCAGAGGCATATTGGTGCTCTCATAACTGTCCGTGTGCAGAGGGGGTATGATTTCCCCAGTCACAGGGTGGAACACAGGGAGTGTTGACAGGGGCCATGCTATCTCTCTATTCTTGGACATGTCACGAAGTTCTTTGGTAGATTTCTGAATAGCACTATGATGGACCAGCTGGATGCTAGATCAAAAAGAAATAAAACAACATCTGTTTAAAATCACATATTAGCCCAATGGGTCTTCAAATTTGAAAAACGTTATGAATTTTTTTCATCTTTTTAAAACAAGGCATTATTGCACTTTTGGGCATTCTACAAGTTATCTCTGAAAGAGGTACATTTCACATACTTTTAACACAGCAACGCAGAAAGTTGCAAATCAATTTTTAAATAAATGTGTCTTTCATTAAACTAAGCTATAAAGCATTTTGTTAATATCACAGCCCTAAGTAACAAGCTCGTGCTCTATTTAATTTCTACGATTAAGATTAGACTACCATAGCTTTTATATTGTTGCTTCTGATGGGGCATTTATAAATACTCACAGAAGTTTCATTTTATGGTAGGTTATTACTGTAGATTCAGGAAAACGTGTATGAAGGGCCTTTTCATCTGTTATCTGGTTTATAGAAATGCAGGTTGGGAAATCACATAATATAAATGGCAAGTTAATATTCTGAATCTGAAATTTTAGGTTTAATTTTTACTTATGTCGTCTTAGTTTTCAAACCCTTTTTATTTTTTAGTTTCTACCCCTCCTAAATATCTCTATTTAGAAAGCAGCTTTCACATTCATGAAATAAACCGTGAACGATGACAAATGAAAAAATAAAAGCATGACACACATGTATGGAGCATGATGAGCAACTGAGAAGTGAAAGAAATGATAAAGAAAATAACAGGAAAGAAGACACTTACTCTGGTGTTTGCATGTTTCTCTTTTCCCTAGAAACAAAACAAAATTTATGAATTAAATAATAGCATTGATATTTGGAACATTAAGACTATATGTTCATGGGATCTTGCATGATGTGGAAATGCTGACTTTGTTACTATTAAATGCAACCAGGAAGCATTTGCCACCAGGTTGATGACATTACTTAGATGAGTACACATACAGAGATGGAATACTGATGAGAAACACACAGAAAAATGAAAAAAAAAAATGGAGATTAAGAATCAAGCTCTTGGAAATAAATTCTATGACATAATGAAATCAGGCTACATGTAAAAAATGGAAGAATTTGTTACTTGCTGCTTCATTAATTTTTTATCCTTTGCTTTGTTACCCTGACGTCTAGATAATCTCAGGAGATTCTTTTAATTTACATAGATGTCCTGAAAGCGCTAACTGTTCATGAAGTGAACACTCATTACTCAAATTATACTCTTATTTTCATGAATTTACTCCTAGGTTTATATGTATAGATACATATTTTCTTAAACATTTAGATTGTGCCACCCGTTTGACAGCAGAACAATTTCAAGAAGAATTCTGACCATCACTTCCGATCAAACTCAGACTATTTATTTAAAGTGCAATCACCATATCAGTAGATCCCACAGTCTCTGCACAAAATGGCTTATATAACCAAAAGAAGTAGCCTCAATTATTCTTGGGACTGTTTTGCCAGCATGAATTTACATCTAGCCTTAATAATTGTTGAATAAAGTAATTATATCCCCTAATTTGATTTACTAGACTCAAACTATTTTAATTCATTTTAAAGGAATAAAGTACTGTAGTTTGACTTGAACACAATCTCAATTAATTTATAAAGTGTTTTATGAACCAAATGAAACTTGGCTTTTAATGGAATCTTATGTGTTGTTAACCTAGTAGGCTCTATAATTTTGTATTAGTGCTTTAAAGTACTCACACTCCTTCCCGTCGGCAGCACATGATATAAGCAAGTATTAGAAAAAGGACCAGTGCTACTGCCGAGGGCACAGCCAGTGTAATTAGGAAATCCGTGTAATAGTCTCTGCTTTTCAAAGAATCAGAAGGGGGTTTGTACTCTCCACCATCAGGTAAAATCCCCTCTCCTCGAATCACCTCCTGATAGGTGGACACTTGCTTTGTTTTATCAACCTGATATAAAAGAAGACAATTACACATCAAATTAATAGCTACAAACATGACAAGAGTTGAAGATCTAGACATATCAAAACATTCTTTGACACATTTCTCAAAAGCAATTTCTTCCAATTCCTTTATCATCTTGAACTTGCAGTTGTTTATGGCAACTAGGAAGAAGTAATGAGCAAAAATAATTAAGGGTTGGGGCGCCTGGGTGGCTCAGTCGGTTAAGCCTTTGACTTTAGCTCAGGTCATGAGGTCACAGTTAGCGAATTCAAGCCCCATGTCGGGCTCCGAGCTGACAGCTCAGAGCCTGGAGCCTGCCTCGGATTCTGTGTCTCCTGCTCTCTCTGCCCCTCCCCCACTCACGCGGTCTCTCTCAAAAATCATCACTTAAAAAAAGGAACAAAGGGTTTATGTTGGCCTAGTTTTTATGTCCTTTCCACAACATATAGACATATGTACGGGAATCCATAAGTAATAAAGCTATGTGTGTAAGCAGATGTTCTTTCCTAGTTTCCCTCCCCCAAAACAAAGTATGTTCCCACTACTGTGTACATTTCTTGTCTCCTAGTGACAAACCTCTAGTGCAGATGCCAACAAACCATGAACTAGCTGATAACAGGGGTGTGTGTGTGGTTTCTAAGGTTAATGAAAGAGAAAAGACAAAATGAGAGACAATTTCTAAGTGACTACAATCTTGATCTTTCTTTCTGCCATCTAGCAGACAGAAGTAACTTTTAGGAAAGATAGCCGAAGGCACATGTCACTCATTTAATGCTACAGTTTTACTACATTCTATCCCAGAATCAAAAAAAGCACATTTGCACTATATTAATTTACCTCCACATTAACTGAACCGCTTTCACGGAGTTGCATTTAATTGTTACAGGACTCTAAAAATAGTCATGTGAACTTGGTCATTACATTTGCTCCCCTCGCCCTTCCCCCTCCCCCCAAAATGCTGGGGAGAATGATTTGTGGCTTTTCTCAGCATCCTCTCAAAACAAAACAAAACAAAACAAAACAAAACAAAACACTTGAACAACTTTGTGAAGAACACAGTGCTAGAAAAACTTTTTTTTTTTTGCCAAAGAATTGATGGTCTGCCTCCTTTAAGAAGGAGTGAACTGGGGCGCCTGGGTGGCTCAGTCGGTTAAGCGGCCGACTTTGGCTCAGGTCATGATCTCGCGGTCAGTGAGTTCAAGCCCTGCGTCGGGCTCTGTGCTGACAGCTCAGAGCCTGGAGCCTGTTTAGGATTTTGTGTCTCCCTCTCTCTGACCCTCCCCCGTTCATGCTCTGTCTCTCTCTGTCTCAAAAATAAATAAACGTTAAAAAAAATTAAAAAAAAAAAAAAGGAGTGAACTAAGTAACTGATGAATTTCCTCTTTCAATCTCCAATGTAGGAAGCTTGTTGTCAAACTTGACCTTAAGCTTATTTTTTTTAATAAAGTTCAGGTCCTGATCTTCCATTTCTTTGATATCTTATTTATTATATTTATTGTTGCATTATTACATTTAAGCCTCCCGAAATCTTCTGGGATGAGATGTGACATATAAATAAATGCATGTAGAATAAAAAGTGAAAATCCCAATATTGCCATATATAAAGTCTTACCACAGAAACTAAAATCTTCAAAGCCTAAGTCATCTTTAAACCTTTAGAAATTAGATAATATTCCTAAGCAGAAACCATTTACAGCAGGACCACAAGTAAAATGGCACTGCTGGGGCCTGCCATCCACGGACTTTGATTACAGGTACCCCCTCAAGTTATGATTGTGGCCTCTTCGTCTCTGGCACCCTTGCTCTGCAAATTCAACATTTACCTATAATACACATAAACCACAGAATCTTCATAATTTTACTTGACTTAAAAAGATAAAGAAAGAAACTTATTTTCCTCAGACACAGCCACATACAAAGAGGAGTCTAGGGCCAAGGGCCACAGGTGCTAAGTGCTACAATGTGAATACTATGTTCTCCCTTACTGGATCCGGGCAAGTTGCCTGCAGTCGGTTCTCTAAGACATGAAGTGACAGTTGTGTTTATGTGTCAATAACTTTGTTCAAATGTCAACTTTAAACTTAGATCGACTTCACTCACCACCAATCATCAAGAGTTGACAGAAGTTAAATCTAAAGGTCACTAAAGAAGTAAAACAACTTACCTATCTTCCAGAAAGCAAGATAAAAAAATACAAGTTTTATATAAAATATTATACATATCAAGTGTAGAGGAAACCTTACCTACATTTTCTTTAGTCTTTTAGAATGCTAATTAAAAGGTAATTTAAAAAGAGATATTTAATATTTGTGGGGTTGTGGGTAAGATTCTAATTTTGCACACTTGGAATTATTTCTTATTCCTTGAACTCTCCCTACAATTTGAATTTCTAGGACACTGACTCATAGCACAATATTGGTTTATTTTCAGATTTATTATTGTGCTATAGTCTCTCCTTCCAAAGTGGGTAGTGGCAGCATATTTGAGACTTTCTTCATATGTCACACAGACTCCATATTTATTCTGACTTAGCAGCCACCTGGATGTCCAGGGGGATCATTGGGACCACCTGCCAAGCTAATGTAGCCCCAACTAATCAACGGCAGACTGAGGACAAAAGTGGAGATACTCTTCCCTAAATGGATACACTGTCAACGAGCTTGCCAAATCCTTAGAGGGAAGTGAATTGTGTTAACAAAGTAAACCTAGGATTTGTTCCCAAAAGCCATTCAGGTTTCAGTCAAATGTTATCTCCAGGCACATCACTTATAATTACATTTGCAAAAATGAGATAAAATAAAAACTCACCAATGAAATTTTGCACCAGTCAATGTAAAATTGGGTACGAAACTTTTTATCACATGTTATCACAGGCTCCATTTCTTGACTGCATCTCAATTGATTCTGTGGATTTTCAACTTCTCGTAAACAAGAAGAAAATGGTACATCGGCACCAACCATGACATAAACGCTGCAAAAATGTGAAACTCTCAGGTTATCCTTTGAGAAAATTGGAAACACTGAAAAACAATCTACGCTGAAAGCAGGATTTATCCTTTTGAATTGAGGGATTATCTAGAATCATCCCTAAGGTAGGGGCCTGGGCTTTAAAAACAGTGATTCATGTAGGGGCTGCCTTCCATTCTTTCCTTTATTCAACCAATATTTACTGAGTGCCTTGGTGTTCCAGATACTCTCTTGATTCTGTGTTAATTTCTAAAAAAAAAATTTTTTTTTCATCCTATTTATTTTAATTCCAAGTAAGCATGTGTCTGTCACCTTATGATTACTGTTTGATAGATTATTTACATTTAAAAATTATTCTTAAATTATTTAAAAATAACACTATTGCTAAAATAATAAATAATTGTTAGTAATAAATCTCACTCGATTTCATTTTAATAAGACTCTGACATTACATCTCTGGAGGTGTGGACATGTAGCTATTCTACCCAAGAGTTCTGTCAGCTTTCCTACTGCATAGACCCCTACTGTTAAGTTTCTTATTATACTCTTTTATCCAAGAAGTCAATCTAAGAGAAAGCTATGATTTGATAAGCACAAATTCAGCAAGCAAACTTTATTTTCTTGGTGCATATCTTAGCAATTAGGGGGAAAAACTCTACTTAATTGGTCAATAAGAGTTTCACACACACACACACACACACACACACACATACACACACAAAGAGAGACACACACAAAGAGAGACACAGAGAGAGAGAGAGGATAGTGTTAAGAGCATTTAAATAATCTTGAAGCTGCTTGAGAAAAGGGCATCTCATAGGTCTTTCAAAAGAAGAGAGAAAACCAGGAAATTACTCTAAATAAATACTTCCTTTTCTAATGCTAATGCTGTAGCTACTTATAAAATGAAATAAACCCATCAAAATTCCAGCCCTTTGCAGAAATTGACAAGCTAACCCTAAAATTTATACTGGAAATTCAAGGAGCCTAAATAAATAAATAAAAAATTCTTAAAAGAAAATAACAAAGTTGGAAGACTCACAATTACCAATTTTAATATTTACTACAAACCAACAGTAATCAAAACAATCAGCAATAGTAATCTAGCATAAGGACAGACATGTAGATCAATGGAATAAAATTCAGAGTTCCAGAATAAACTCTTACATTTAGTAAACTGATTTTTGTCACAAGTGCCAAGATAATTCAATGGAGGAAAGAATAGTCTTCATAGCAAATGGTACTGGTACAACAGGGTATCCACATACAAAAGAATAAAGTTGGACCCTTTCCTCATATGATATAAAAAATAAACTCAAAACAGATCAGAGACTTAAATGTTAGAGCTAAAACTATTAAACTCTGAGAAGAAAAAGTCATACATTTTTATGACCTTGGATTAGGCAGTGGTTTCTTAGATATGACACCAAAAGTAATAACAGAAAAAAATCAGATAATTTGGACTTTATCAAAATTAAAAATTGCGTGCTTCAAAGGTCACCATCAAGAAAGTGAAAAGGCAACCCATGAAATGAGAGAACGTATTTGTAAATCATATATCTAATAAGGGAATTGTATCTACAATATATAAAGGACTCTTACAACTCAATAACAAAAAGACATATAATCCAATTTAAAAATGGCAAGGGAGCTGGGATGCCTGAATGGCTCAGCTGGTTTCCCTCTCTCTCTGCCTCATCCCCACTCATGCTCTGTCCATCTTAAAGATAAATAAAACATTTTAAAAAATTTAAAAAAAATCAGACTCTTGATTTTGGCTTAGGTCATGATCTCACAATCGTGGGAACAAGTCCCATGTTAGGCTCCATGTTGACAGTGCAGAGCCTGCTAGGGATTCTCTCTCTTCTCTCTCTCCCTGCCCTTCTCCCCCACTCATGCTCTCTCTCTCTCTCTCAAAAGAAGTAAATATTTTTTAAAATAAAAACAAAAATGGCAAGGGATCTGAATAGACATTTCTCCAAAGAAGTATACAAATGTCCAATAAGTGCATGAAAAGATGCCCAACATCATTAGTCCTCAGCAAAATAGAAATCAAAAGCACAATAAGATAATGCTTCACATCCATTAGGATGGCTCTAATAAAAACACAGATAATAAGTGCTGGTAAGGATGTGGAGAAATTTGAACTCTCCCACTCTGCTGGTGGTAATGTAAAATAGTGCAACCACTCTGAAAAATAGTCTTGAAGTTCCTCAAAAGGTTGAATACAGAGTTACCATATGATCCAGAAATTCCACTCCTAAGTATATACCCTAAGAGAAACGAAAATAGATCTCTTGTAACAAACATTTGCACACGAATGTTCATAGCAACGTTATTCACAGTAGTCAAGAGGAACAATCCAAATGCTCATTGATGAATGGATAAAAGGTGGAATATTCATACAATAGAATATTACTCAACTATAAAAAGAAACAAAGTACTGTTACAGGCTACAACATGGATGAATCCTGAACACAATATTGTGGATAAGTGAAAGAAGCCAGTCACGAAAGACCACATATTACATGATCTCATTCATATGAAATGTCCACAATAGGAAAAGTTCTAAAGATATCAAGTAAATAGCGGTTGCCCAGGGCTGGGGCTGGTGGTGGTAGTAAGTGGTTGCCAATGGGTCTGGAAGGAAGGTGTTACGATGATGAAAATGTTCTAAAATTGATTGTGGTAATGATTATACAACTTTGTGAATAAGCTAAAATCCATTGAGTTATAGGTTTTATTTTTAAATGTTTATGTATTTTGAGAAAGAGAGAGTACAAGTGAGGGAGGACAGAGAGAGAGAGAGAGAGAGAGGAAGAGAATGTGAAGCAGGCTCTGTGCTGTCAGAGCAGAGCCTGATGTGGAGCTCAAACTTGCGAACCGTGAAGTCATGACCTGAGCCAAAATCAAGAGGTGGATGCTTAACCGACTGAACTACCCAGTGGCCCTGAGTTGTATGTTTTAAATAGGTGAGTTGCCCAGTGTGTGAATTACGTCTCAAAAAAGCTGTTATTTTTAGGAATGAAATTAAATGAAAGTGCAGCACAAAAATTCAAAGCTGTGTCAATGGAAGTACGAACTCACACCCTGAGTTGACAACTGTGCCCCAGAATTTGATTATACAAACTCATTTGGTTGCTCTTTGTGTCAAATTTATATTTGGACTTAAGATTCACTTGAAGGAACATTTTTTAAAAACCATGGTGCCTTTGGGAGACAAATAGTATATAATGGGCTAAAATTAAAGATGAAAATAAAAATCAAAAATTCTGTACAAAAGTAGGTAGAAGAAACCACTGTGGAGTATTGAGATGATCAGTAATTATAAATATATTCTAAATTATAAATATATCAGTAATATAAATATATTTAAAACAAGTTCTTACTTTTAAGCTTATAAAAAGCCAATTTCTATTCCCTTACTAACTGCTTGGCCAAGATCTTATTTCTCCTTAATAATTATGAAATGTACTTATAAATACAGAAATAAAATGAGTGTTTTTATAACTGTTAACTTGCTTTAACATGACATTGATTTGCATTTATAATTGGTAAGAGTTTAAACTAATCCAAGATAACATAAATGGGCATAAGTTTTCGGTGCTTTGAAATGTTTTTCCCTCAAATTATAAAAGCAATATAAAAACATTACATAAAAACTAGGATAAAAAAAACAGAATTAATTTATATTACCAAGATAACTATTTTCATTTTCCAATGTACCTTGCAGAGTATTTTTCAAATGCATACATTTTAACCTAACTGCAATCATCTCTAAAATATAATTTTGCACCCTGCTTTTTTTCCTTAATGCATCATAACCATTTTCCACATTGTACAGGCTTTATAATTATAGATTTATGGCAATATATTTTTTTAAGCACATGATTTATTCAACAATTATTTCAGAGTCGGACATGTAAGTTGCTTCCAAAGTTTTGATTTTATAAATAATATTGCAAAGACTATCTCTGTGCATATTCTTTAATGTTACTATCTTAAAAGAGATGCCTAGAAGTAGAAACATTTTTATGACAGTTGACACATACTGCCAAATTACTTTCATCTCTACTTGGATGATCCATAAGCTTCACAGACTTAATATGTTCCGAACTGAGCTCATCGTCACCCCACCCCACCTCCACCTGTTCCTCCTTTTCCATCTTCTTCTCTCTCGATGATTGGCATGGCCAGATGCTCAAGCACCATCATCTTTGACTCCTGTCCTTCTTTCCACATATTCAATCCATCATCAGTCTCTGACATTTACCCTGAAAGAACTCTCCCATACACCTGTCCACTTTGTTCCATCTCACTGTTACAACCCTCCTTCTGATCACCATCACTTTCCACAGACCGTGGAGCAACAGCCCCTTAACGATTCTCCTTGAACCCAGTCTTTCTCACTGTCCTCAGGGAGCCTCTTTGCAGGACAAATGAATGAATAAAAAGCATTATACCAGTTTTAAAACACAGGCAACTGCTTATTTGAAAGTTGCTAAGAGAGTAGATCTTAATGAGTTCTTTCTCATCACAAGAAAAAAAACTTGTTACTAAGTGAGGTGACGGATGTTAACTAAATTTATTATGGTAATCGTTTTGCAATATATACATACATCAAATCATTAATGCTGTACACCTTAAACCTGTACAGTGTTACATGTCGATTAAATATCAATAGTGGAAAAATAAATAAGTTAATAAATAAAATGCAAACAGACTACAAATGTCATGCTTGAGAGAAGGAGATATTAGATTTGCCTTGCAGGTCCAGAAAATGTGTATTTATTGTTTCCTTTGCAGAGCCTGTAAGCTTCAACATGTTGGCTTTTTACAAAAAAAAAATTTAGTGTAAGGCCATGAATAATAACTCTATGCTATACATGCTAAAATTACATTTTTCATAATCTGTTTTCCTTTCGGCTCACTTTTTGATATGCAGAAACAAAATTTTTACGAAGTGAAACAAAAAAGATCATTACACCTTTATGACCTCAGTCACGTGTTTTCAAGCTTTAAAATGTGTAAATAGCTGAGATGGTAACATATTGTCAAGTATAAGGCTCTCAAGCAAGGTTACCAAAACCTCAGAATCTTGAGAATTGATTTACACAGAAGGAATTTGTTCCTTCTAAAGGAATCTTTTCTTCCAGTTTGAACAACTCAGTTTCCCTTGAGGTAGAACATATTCACTGTGCCTTTACACATACAATGTTTTAAACCAAGTAACAGGTAAAAAAAAAAAATTAAGCCCAAACTCTGCCTTTTTCAGCCAGATTTCTGTTAGCTAAATGGATCCAATGAATGCATACTTTACCTATTTGTCCAAGAAACGAATGTGCCTTATTCTTTATTTTGTGTATATAGGAAATAAAAGACAGTTTAGGGAAGAATGTGTCCACATGTTACATGTTGCCTGGGAACTTGAGCTCTTAAAAGAAAATGCACTATGATTCCTGCCTCTGTCCCCCACACTATGTCTTTGTTCTGTGCATATCTGCAACCAACCAATCAATAAATAAGATGAACAATAAAGGGTAAGTTAAACTAAATAAAAGATGTAATACAGAATAAGAAATACACTAAAGGGCACTTCCAGACTCTGTTCTACTGTTCACTTGCTCCTCTCCTTTGGAGAAAGAATAAATCATCAGAAGAGGGAACTGGCACACACTGAAGGGTCAGACCCTTCTAGTTCTGTGTGTTGGGGGGAGACTTTCCTGCGTGCCGAAGGGAGGCATTCGGGTTCAGTCTACTCTACCACTCTTCACCATGTGTTATATTTTGCAAATGTCCCTAATGCTTCAGGATAAAACAGAAACATTTTTTCTTGGTATACAGGGCTTTATCCAGTCTGGGTTTTGCCTCCTTGGAAACTACCACTTCTGGATCCCTGTCCCCCAAATCCATTTGAAATAGGTTGCCAAATCCACCAGGGTTTCTCTTACCTAAAGGCTTTTGCTCAAGCTGACCCCTCTATCTAGAATCCCTCTTTGCTACTTTTGGGGGCAGGTTAATTTGTATTTTAAACTGCGATCATGCTTCCCCCTCCTCTATGAACCCTTTCCAGGCATGGAGCTGAAGTGAAGGAGATACACTCTCTGTGAATATCTCAGCAGTGGTGTGTATGACACTGTTTTCTAATTATCTGATTACTCACCTGGTCCCTACTAGATTGTGAGCGTAGATTTTTTTAAAATCACTGTACATTAAAGATTAATATAGTATCCCTGAATACAAATACTTAGTAAGTGTTTAACTACAAAAGAAAAAATGAATCTATATGTGGAACGTAGAATAGACTCAAAAAAATACTTAATGTTTATTTATTTTTGAGAGAGAGACAGACAGTGTGTGAGTGAGGAGGGGCAGAGAGAGAGAAGGAGACGCAGAATCCGAAGCATGCTCCAGGCACTCCAGAGCCTGATGCGGGGCTCGAACTCACGGACTGAGCCAAAGTCAAACGCTTAACCAACCGAGACACCCAGGCACCCCGAACAGACTTTAGGCATATAGCTATACTGACTTATACTTACAAAAATAGATTTATATGGACTTCCAATTTTTACATTACTCTATTTTAGAATTTCCCATCAGGTTATCAGCATCATTCCACAAAAGAATGTTTGCACCAAAAATGTAGGAGGCACGTTACTTAAGAATACAGGACAATCTCATAAATCAGAAAACACGGGGACAAAGTCAGCAGAGCATTACAGACTGGCCCAGGATCATGACCTTGCATCAGAGCAGTATTTGGCAGCCACTGACTTACATTCTCTTCCCCAAGTGTAACTTCTCACTGAGGCCTTCATAGGGCAGAAAGCAAACAATTAATTAGAGGGAGTATTTTGTGAGATTGTCTAACGAATAAACTAGGATTCTCTGTTGCTGATTGAGGCTAGATCCACATGCTTTGGTAACCAGAGGAAATAGTGGTGGGTTTGACAATCTCTTATGAAAAGTGAGTATATTCTTTAATCCTCACACCCCATCATTCCCTTCATAGCCGCCATTTACACCACATCACTCACCCCGGGCTGGCAGCTATGCCATGCCTAGAATGAAATATGAACCCACTCCTCTTTCCACGAGCTTTATCCCAGGCTAAATGCACCCACGAGTCCTTAGCCTCTGGCTCCCTATCAGGAGCAAAAGCAGCAGCAAGACCACACCCAGAGCCAGCACAGTTGCCCGGGGTTATGGGTCTGGCAAGGGAAAGAAAATCTTTTCAGGAGGCTCAGCCTTCCTTCGCAGGAGCTTATTTACTTTGAAGTAAATCTTTGTAATTGTTTTCTGCTAGAGTTAGGAGAAGTTTGAAAGCTGTCAGTGAGCCTCGAGAGGTGCACAAATGTACATCAGGAAGGATGAGGAGCCAGGATGCTGCAGAGGGGGTTCTTGGTGATTGACATTTAACAGCACTTGGGGCTGCAGAAGGGCAGTGGGTTTCCTCTGATGGGTCTACTGCGGAGAACTTTTATTCATCTGCTGTTTATCTGACTCCATCTATCAAATATGGAAAAACTTGCCATTAGCAGATTGTGGCTGCCATGAGTAATAGGAAATAGTTTCATGGAGATATCATTTGTGTGTATGTTTAACAGTCTGAGACTTTTGCTACTAAATATTAAGCAGAACTCATTTATCAGGTGCTCAATTAATACTTCAGAAGTATATGACTACATCTTTAAATAAAATCTTAAAACAGAAAGGGACTGGGACGCCCAGGTGTCTCAGTTGGTAAAGCATCTGACTTCAGCTCAGGTCACGAATTCTCGGTCTGTGACCTCGAGCCCCGCATCGGTCTCTGTGCTGACAGCTCAGAGCCTGGAGCCTGTTTCAGATTCTGTGTCTCCCTCGCTCTCTGCCCCTCCTCCACTCATGCTCCCTTTCTCTCTCTTTCTCTCAAAAACTAAATAAATGTAAAACAAGTTTTAAAAAAAAGAAAGGGATGGAATTCTTTTGCTATACTGACCTTACTTCTTGAACTTTTCAAAATTTCACTTTTAAAAGGGATTTATAGCCCAGGTTACTTTCAAAAGAAAGTACGGAGGCAAAAAGTTTATTAGGTAAATTAAGAATTATGATTCTTACATCAGCAAAAAGGAAGAACGGCACAAGAGAGGAGTTAGTCAAGCATAGGATTTATTTCTAAGTTTCAGGCAACAGGGTAAAAAATTATTTGTGTTACCAAGGCATTATATAACAACTAAAGAAGATACGCAAAATCATTCCAGGGACAATTTTTTCTTCTGGAATGATACTCAAGTATGATCTTGTTTCACTGGTGTTCATATAGGGACACTGGAGTAGTAGAGTTGGCATTGCATACAATTTATAGAAATGCTATTTTAAAAGACTTATCATATGAATACTTTGTAAAGGTTATGGCTTAACATTAAATTAAAACTCATGGAAAGCATTTCAAGTTGGGAAGGGATCTGAGACAACAGGGTCCAAATAAATGCCATGGGACTGACTCTCTCAAATATCTGACAGCACATGCCTCCCTCTAGCAGGTGCTAGGGGGTCAGTCAGCTAATGACTGAATTCTCTAACAAGTACTTATAGGACAAAAATTCTGTTCTTAATTTAGAGTCACATGCTCAGGCCCAGCCCTAGACTCCAAGACTCAGAATCTCCAAGGGGAAGCAGGAGCCAGGAACCTATCCATATTTTTATTAAAGCTCTACTGGCAATTCTTAGGCTAGACATGGTTGAGAAGCACCATTTTTTTTTTTTTTTTTTGTCAGCGTTTGGTTTAGATAGTTGTTCAGTTCAATTTAGGGTCGTTGTTTCTAAAAGAGCCTCTGTGGGCGGGGCCTGCACTACCGATTATGGAAGAGTGAGCCCAGAAGAAAGCACAACCAGGGAAAACCCTACCAATGCCTGTTTTTCAGGTTGCTTCTTCTAACATCTTGTGGTCATTGTTTTAACAATCATTGCAAACGCATCACTTTAAGAAACTGTTGAAAAGACTCCAGCTTTGGAGAATGTTTTCAGGGGAGATTCTCTGTTCATCATTTTCCATGGTTCTACTTTAAATACTCAGTGGGAAACAGAATCATGCTGGAACTCTGAAGTAAAAAAATTTAAGCTCTAAAATTATGGTTTCATATAGAAAGCCAACCAATAGATAGACAAGAGATAAAGCAGCTATTTTTCTCAAAGCACTTCTATGTGTGCTTGACTGACTTCAAAATCCATTACTGTAACATACAAGCTACAATTTAATTCTGAAATTTGTAAGTTGGACTTCACAGCTCACTGCTTATCCCTTATCCCCCTTCTACCTACTCTCCCATACTTCATCTGTGTCTATTTGTGATCTCTTCCCTTATTTCCAACAAAGTTCTCTGTTAAAGCTGCCCTTAAATTTAATTCTTATTAATCCAGGTATTTTAGTTAATTCCAGATATCATCTGTATAAAAATGTTACCATGAATATGGATAAAGGAGGAGTTGGAAAGGCATATGCTATATAAACTGTGATTTATTCCATATCTCGTATATTTATAGAATGGTTTAAAAAAAAGGTAGATCTGCTTCAACCTACAGGTTAAAAATTAAAGACCAAATTTGATTTGATGTTGACATTCAATCATTTCAATTTATCCAGGCATAAAAAGTGTTTCTTAAACTATACAGGTATAAGTCATTGTTTGCAAGGCATGACAATAGACGAATCCCTCTCAAATGCACTCTTATTTAGACACTATAACAACTCTGAAGGAAGAAAGAGTACAATGCCCATTGGAGCAAATGGGGAAACCGAGGCACAGAGGAGTGCTGCATTTTGCCCAATGTCACCCAGCTTATGAGTGACAAGGCCAGGCTTTAGGAATAGGTTTCAAATCCATTCCAGCTATCCATCACCGACACATGGTGGAAAGAATGTTAAAGCGAAGAAATAGTTTCCTAGAATAAAGTTACAGCAGTCTGAGTGTCCTGCAGCTGATAACTGGGGCATCAATTTCCTTTGAAATTCAGGACCCTAAATACTCAGCTCCTCTATGGAAGGTACAAAAGATTATAGTGCTATAATCTATGATGCTGATCCTGATCTACAATTAGAATTCACAGGACCTGGAACATCAGATATAAAGAACCATTAATGTAACCTCTTTGTCAATATAGAAAATTGCTAGTGTTTTCATATCTGTATAATACCTACTTATTAAAAAGAATGCAATAGGCCATCCTTTATCTATAATAAGTTTGATAAGATCACCATATTTAACAATGCATATTTAAGGCAACGAGATAAAGGTCTGCTTACCCTTCCTTCATGTCATTAATGGGCAGTGGGACCCTGCCGCCCCGGTCTAGGGCTGACGTGATGTTTATGGCGTTCAGACGCTCTGGCTGCCACACATTTTTCACCGCCCCAAGAAAGTCTCCAAGAACCTCGCTGGCCAACATTTCTTCTACATTCATATTTTTAACGAAGAATTCTGCTTGATATGGTAACGGGAAGTCTAATTTTGGTGAAAAAGGATATGTGTATCTTTAATAAAATAGTCTTTCGAAAGAGAAACAGATGAACAATTTGAGATTTGTTGATTTCTGTCATAATCCTGGCTTTGGGGAATACTACTAATATTGACTTTAAAGACTTTCTGCATAACGGAGGACATATCTAAAAACATAACATACATCTGACACAGAATTTTACCTACAATGTAATCAAATCCAAGGGATAGCAGGGCAATTTGTAATTGTAGGATCTGACCAAAAAAGATAAAAATGCCACACCTGCCTCAAATTTCCCAGTGACTTGCCAGTCTCCTCCCCTGCCAATATGCAAGGAGCATTTCCAGAAAACTCTACGTGGGTAGGAATAATATTTTGTATTTGTAGTGTTTTAAAATCGACAGATCTTTTTCAAGTACATGGTCTTATTTAATCATTACAACCCTATGTACTTCACTGCCCATTTGAACAGAGGACAAGGTTGAAGCACAGAGCAACGTTCTTTCCAAATAGAGATGTTACAAAATATCTGTAATTGTTTGTGAGTTATTTACATATAATTTGAAATACCATAATTTTAATTTGCAGTATTCCTGATCTTTTTAGAGCATGCTGAAACATTACTTTTACTAAAATAAATACTGGTTATATTTTCAAAAAGAAATCTGAAACCATAGTAATTTCTCTTTTGATCACTCCATAATTAAATATTCTAGGGAATTATATTTTAAATTTCTCACAAAATTCCCTACCTCATGTTGTTAGAGATTCACTTAGCTTTTTTCCTTTTCAACATCTCATCAAAATTTCCCTCTAAAAATTTTTAAATTAATATTTTTAAGTAGCCAATGTCCAATTCAGACTTTCAGTGTAACTAAGTAGAATAGATAGAAATAAATAAAATTTACAGTTGACTCTTGAGCAACATGAGTTTGAGCTACACAGGTCCACTTACATGTGGATTTTTTTTTATATAGTGAGTACTGTAAATGTATCTTCTCTTATGCTTTTTTCAATAACATTTTCTTTTCTGTAGCTCACTTTATGGTAAGAATACAGTATATAACACATATAACATATAAAATATGTGTAATAGACTTATTTATGTTATCATTGGTAAGACTTCTGGTCAACAGTAAGCTATTAGCTATTGCTAGTTATGTCTTTTGGGAGCCAGAAGATATAAACAGATTTTCAACTGCTCAAGGGTCAGCACCCTAACCCCTGCATTGTTCAAGGGTCAACTGTATTTCAGTTCCTCAAATGTTACTCTTGAATTAAAAAACATCATTTCCTATATTCAGATTGTTCTGTTAAGATAAAGAATAGCTTTGGGGTGCCAGGCTGGCTCAGTCAATAAGAGCATTCAACTCCATCTCAGGGTCATGAGCTCAAGCCCCATGTTAGACATGGAGCCTACTTAAAAAAATTAAGATAAAGAATAGCTTTTTATGTTTAATAATATTTCTGTAGTAATAAGGGCTACTTTTTTGGGAATACTTACTATGAGGTAGGCCAAGCTAAGGGACTGCGGTGAATTATCACATTTAATACTCACAACCAGGGGGTGAGTAGGTACTTGCTCTGCATTGTCAGAAGGGGAAAATGATCTTTAGAGAGGCCCAGAATTTTGCCATCATTTGAACTTGCCTCATATATTTTTTATCTAAGCTAAAGGAGACCGTGTATATAAAGTGCTCAGTGGAGCTCCTAGCATAGAGTAAGAACTTATAAAGTAAACTTTAGCAATTATTATAAATAATATGAACAAGCTGTTTACCTGAATTCTCCCCTTAGAAGGAAAAGAAATTGTTTCTGGACTATATACACATTTAAAGTCCTCAGTAGTAATTACACTACATATATTCTCTGATTTACTTCATTAAAACTCATACATCTGTTAAGTATTCCACTCTTACTCAATAATTAAATAAAAACTAAAAATTACACAATAAATAACTGAAATCTTGATGACCTCACTTCTTATGAAGCCTCTTTAATATTAAAAGACATTTGAAGCCAGAGGAAGATGTTCAGGGGAAGATGTTCAGGGGAAGATGTTCAGGGAAGATGTTCAGGCTTTAGAATTTTCAAGGGGGTTTTCTAGACTATGGTGTCTCTTCCTAAACACTGAGTTTTTCGAGGCTTTAATCACGGAAGGTTCTTTATTCATCTTCTACACTGCCATTTATTCTGCTTGTGATTTTGTTAGATTTGTTTGATGTATAGCCCATCTGCAATCTTCTAAAATATGATTTATTTATTCTATTTTATGTAGATAAGTTTCCTGTTTTATACAGATACATTTCCTGTTTTATACAGATAAACAGTAGTTTAATCATGCCACATTTTTCTCCATAGTGAAAAACAGCCATGCATAAATATGTCATGAAGAACAGTTTCTTGGCAATAAATAATATTTATAAATAATACCAAATATAGTTTTTGAGTGTGCTAGAAGTCTATCATCCATTAATTTTACTCCGTGTTTTTATATCCACTTTTCCAAAAAAGCGTGCAAAACATTTTTCTTATTATCAATGCCACTTTTTGGAGAACTGTTACTTGGTTTTTCCTAATCCACGTGACCCTGTTTCGTGGCTCCTTTCTGAGACCCACTGCCCCACACCCCTTGGAGGCTCTGGGCCCTGCAGCTGCCTGCTGTCCACCGAGCCAAGAGCTACTGCCAGACCTTCCAAAGATGAGTCATGGGAGCTTTCTAACTTTGGGGAAATCCCATGCCTGCTATATTTGGACATCACAGAGGCCAAGGGAACGGCAGGCCAACAAATTGGTGGCAGGCCCCTGAGGCACTAGACCCAATTTAGAGAATCACTCTATGTACTCTCCTTGAGCTCCAAGCTCTGTGATTCTACATGACTAATTTCCCATTAGGTCTCTCAGAGGAGGAGACAGCTGGGCAGAGAGTCAGACTGAGCATGATTATCCTGATATGCGACTCCTGCTATTTCTCTTCCTAACCTTATCTGGGAGACACGGCACGTGTGTAGGCCCTGATCAAAGATGTACATCCTAGTGCCCACATGCACTCCATCGAGACCAGTGAAGATAAACGCATGCTATTTGGTTCACTGGTTTTCACAGTTTGGGGCCACTGAACCCTATGTAAAAGACAGTGGGGCAGCTCCGCCCAAAATAAAAGTGGAGGCTTCCAAAATCTACTCTTCCTCCTTCACCAACACACCTTTAAAACCCCCGATACAGGGGCACCTGGGTGGCTCGTTGGTTAAGCATCCGACTCCTGATTTTGGCTCAGGTCATGATCTCACATTTTGTGAGCTTGAGACCTGTGTCAGGCTCTGTACTGACAGTGCGGAGCCTGCTTGGGATTCTCTGTCTCCCTCTTTCTCTGTCCCTCCCCTGCTCATGCTCTCTCTCTAAAATAAATACACATTAGGGGCGCCTGGGTGGCACAGTCGGTTAAGCGTCCGACTTCAACCAGGTCACGATCTCGCGGTCCGTGAGTTCGAGCCCCGCGTCAGGCTCTGGGCTGATGGCTCAGAGCCTGGAGCCTGTTTCCGATTCTGTATCTCCCTCTCTCTCTGCCCCTCCCCGTTCATGCTCTGTCTCTCTCTGTCCCAAAAATAAATAAACGTTGAAAAAAAATTTTTTAAATAAATACACATTAAATAAAATAAATAGCCTGTAAAGCCAACTTTCAATCCTACAGATGTATCTGCTTGAGCATAGGTCTCTACATATCAAACACACAGAGGACGGATGCCCGTGTATTCTGTATCTACCAGTCCTGAGACCAGACTTGAGGAGGAAGTTCAAACTGTATACCAGACTGTCTTTCAATCTGTAGGGACTTCTGTACCTGAGAAAGGGGAGCCCCTCTGGGAGCATAATGGTGAGGTTAGTGGTCCAAGCCCACTGTAATGTAACTACATCACTACACTGATGAATTCCCAAGGAGAAAGGGAATTTTGTGATTATTCTGACCATTAATGGTATTTCAATTCTATAAGGACAGCTTAGACTGGATGCGAGCATCCAATTACAATTGCGAAAGTCTTCCGGATCCAAACAGGAATACCTACCAAAAGCCCTTGGGAAGTAGAAAAGGGGACAGGGAATCTTCTGTCCAGGCCCACAGAACTGGCATTTGAACTTGCCTTTCATATATGAAAGTCACGTTAAGTTTTAAACTAGCACACTGTTGTGTGCAATTGACACTGCTAAAACACGTGGGAAAAAACTCACGTATAGGGGTTTAAAATCTTTAAGCAATCTCCCCAATTATGTCTTGCAGCATCAATTCTATAAATATTGCTTTCTTTCAAATAGTGTAGAGGTATTTTTCAACTCAATTATCAAGAATTGCAAATTAGTAGGTTCTAATAAAATATTTTGTTTGCTCATTTAATTGTACTGGTAAATAGAACTATGAATTCCCTATTTAAGATGCACAATGGCTTTTACTAATTTTATGGGTAAAAATGCTGTGTCAGTTCTTCTGTTACCCTCATAAATGATATCTAGCATAGAGAGGAGTATCCCATGATTTACAAATTTTAACTACAAAGTTTTTAGTGGCATGAATTTTTTCCCAACTGAATGCCAGAAAAGGGTCAGAATACTTGAGAGTGCAACTCTTAGAATATTTCCTGTGTCCCTAACCTTCCAAATCCTTGGGAGTAACTTACAATGTGACTATATGTAACTCCAAATTGCTGATAGGCTCCAGCAATGCGTGATTTGCTATTTAGGAAGGAGACTGCGACCCAAACTCCAGTGTTTTCCCATCAACAACTCTCCATCTTCACACACAATTAAACCACTACCTATGATCAGTTTTAAAGTAAAGTAATAAAACTAGCTAATAATTACTGACTGTACACTCTGAGCTCAGCCCCATGTTAAGTACATTTCAATCCTTAACTCAGAGACTCCTTCCTTACCCCAGACTTGGGAGAGAAATGCTGGTCTTAGTCTCATTTTACAGATGATGGAACCAAGGCTTGGAGAGATAAGTGGCCCATGTGTTTGGCCCCCTATTCTGAGCTTTTCAGCATCATCACACATCATAATATTTTATAACCAGTTAAATATTGCTTCACTTTCTTTTCTACACTTTACTACTTTATTGGTAACATTAGGTATGTGGTACCTTAAAATCTTGAATTGTGTTTTACATAGATATAAAACATAATGAAATACTTCTGGTAAATAAGAAAACAATCAGCAACATATCCTTCGTACCTACCTTCTGCTGACATTATATTAATTATCAAATTATGCCTTGCAGTCTCAAAGGTACGCCTATTGTAGGCAGTTATCTATTAGAAAAAGAAAATCATATTAAAGAAGTGAAATGTTATTTGGGAAATGAAATTCATTAAGGACGAAATGAAAACAAATTGTCGTTCTTTCCATTTTCGTTATTTGTTTATATACTTACAAAATGTGCCTTCTCCGGGCAATAACGACTCAGAGCTTTTAGCAATGTTATGGGAAAATAAATAATTAGTCAAGTCTATTTAACATGCAAAAACAAAAAGTTAAAATCGGAAAGACCCTTTTATAGAACACCATTAAGTGCTAGTACCAACGAAGATGCATCATTAGTAAATGGATTAACCATTAGAAATTACTTACCAGTGCCGGTCTAAGATTTCAAAAAAGCCAAAACAATGTATTTTTGCACTTTTAAATGGAGCTTAAGGATCATACTAAAAAGTACACTTTGAAAAAAAGCACATCTCTGTGTTCTTTTTATTCAGTAATAAACTGCACACCAACCAGTCAAAAAAAATGCATGAATAACCCCTTGGACCTCGTATCTCCCAATGGGAGCAGAAGAATAATAAGGATCATAGTCTGTAAAGCTTATGGCACATGCTCAAAAACACAAATCAATCCCTTTGTAGAGTCAAATATTAGTAAACATTTGCAGAGCCAATGAACTTACATCAAAGTCAACCGCGAAATGGCCAGTGCAAACACCAAACAAAGCAAAGGCCAACGACAAGATAGGGCCTCAAAAATTAAGGAATAATTAACTTTATAACAGATATTAAATCATTCAGACAGGTGTGCAGTACCTCAAAAACAACAAATGATTGTGCAATCGTCTTAGAATCCCAGCACTAGCCTTCTGGCAGTGACAAGCTGTAGTGCACATTGAGACAAAAAGAGCAGGACAAAACTGACTCAAACGAAAAGAACAATCTGGCTCATTTAAAAATAAATATCAAAGACTGTTATAGCATCATACGTGAGCTTTAAAGGAAAGAAATTACACTCACCAGAAATATTATTTGAGAGAACAATAAAAAAAAGAATTTTGGAATAAGTAAGTCCAAACCTTTAACACTATTTGAAAGTACATATTCTGAAAAGCATATTATTGCACGAAGTTAAAAGGATTTCTCTGTCCCCAATTTGTCAAATTTCTGTTGGGTTTAATGACTTCCTTGTTGCTGTCTGTTGGGACACATAATCAACAAGTTTCCCACGGGACACTAAAATTAAGACGAGTCATTAAAATAAGTTAGGAACTATTGCTCACAAAGAAGCAAATGAAAAAATGCAAAAAAGACTTGAGGATTTTAAAAGTTTACCCTGTGAAATAATTTAATCATGTTCTCAATGGGAAAAAAAAGTATCAATTTTCTACTATTTGTTAGAGTATCTCAAAGCTAAAACTCAGAAAGATCAGACATTTTCAAGTTCGTGGCAAGATTTTTTATGGCTAACCTTCCCATAATTATCACAAATTTCATTATTATAAATTTCATAAATTCTAATACTTTTTTTTTAAGTCACAGGCTACTGAAGAGAATGAAGGACCTTTCATAAATCAGGGAGAGAATTTTATCTGAATTTATATTTAATGTTTAATTTTAACAGCTATAACAGAATGCAGTCTATCACTTCTAATGAGGTATTTAAATAAAGTAACATTTTAACGTTCTCAAATTTTACTTCTCATGATGATGTGAAGCCCTTCATAGCAGAGAGGTATGCATGCATTCAGGCTTTTTTGATCCCCTATTTCTAGAACAGTAGCTGATCTATTTTAGATGCTTAACAAATATCTAATGAATAAATTAATCAGTGGGTTTATATGTTTAAATATTAGCTTAAGATATGCAAGCCTCTTTTTGACTATGTTAATAGAATATTTTAAAATACTGCAAATATGTTACTATATACAAATATAGATATGTTATTTACAGATAAATCACTACTTGTGTTAAATGAAAGATATGCTAAATTTTCATCATTACCTTTTTAGCATATTATTTGATACATATTTGTAACATTATGTTAGTAGTAAGGTATGAGTGAGAACATCATGAACCCTTGAGAATCCTGGCTCAAGACATGTGTTTCTCTCCCATCCCTCTCTGCAACCAGCAGTAGCCATTTTGAATTTTACGTTTATCATCCCATTCATTTTTAAATAGAGTCTTATTATAAATGCATGTATGCTTAAAATATGGTAGTTTGCTTATTTCCGAGTTCTATAACAGTGTTTAACTATATGTAGTCTTCTGGGGCTGGTTGTTTCATTCAACATTATGTTTAAAACATTTGTCCATGTTGCTGGGCAAGCTTACATTCATTGTTGCTGTAAACATTCAATAATATTATAATAGAGTTGTATGGTGACAGATGGTAGTTACACTTGTGGTGAGCATTGCATAACTAGAGAGTTATCAAGTCACTATGTTGTACACCTGAAACTATGTAACACTGTGTGTCCACTCTACTTAAAAAACATTTTTTTTTTAATTCACTGAATGAAAACTCCACAATTTATTGCTCTATTCTTCTCATAGACTTTTGTTATCTATTCTCTTGCTGACAGGCTTTTGGGTCTCCATTGCTCTGTGCGTTTCCAGTGTTTTGCTATACAAACATCGTTCAATAAGCATGATTGGCCACACCTCCAGTGGACATTTGCAAGTGTTTCTTTTGGGTATATGCCTAGAAGTGGGACTATAGGATTATAGGGTACAGTGACACTCATCTATGTGAAATATTCAATACTGTTTTCCAAAGTGCTTATCTAATCCCCATATCCACCCTCAGTGACTTTTACCAAGGGTAAAATTCTCATTGTGGTCTTAATCTGAACATTTTTCATTACTGATCAGAGTAAGTTTCTTTACCTAATTGTCATTTTTGTCTCCTCTTTAGTGAGATGTCTGTTCATGCCTTATTACTTATTTTCATGTTTTTTTCTTATTACCAAGTCCTTTTTTATATTTTAGATACATATCATTAGTCAGCTATATATTTTTAAAATATCTTCTCCCAGCTTGTGGGTTGCCTATTTTTTAATGATTTTGATGAACACCAGTTGACAAGTGTAGCACAGTAAAATTTATCAGTCTTTTCTCTTAAGTAAAAATGTGTAGGTATTGTTTAAGAAATCCTTCCCTACCCCAAACTCAGAAAGATATTCTTCAACCTTTTCATATAACAGTTTAAATTTTTGCTTCTCATATTTAAATCCTTAAACTACCTAAACTCAAGTTTTGTATTTCTTATGAAGTAAGAATTTAATTTTGTGTTTGCCATATGGCTAACCAATTCTCTGAGCACCATTCACTGACATCCTTTCCCCCAGTCAGCTGTGGTACCATCTCTTCAGACGTACATCATTGTTCCTTATGTAGATGTATCCGTTTCTGGGCTCTCCATTCTATTAACTGGTTAATTTGTCTATCCCTATATCAATACAACCTTATGACAATTACTAGCGATTTATAATAAATCTTGATATCTGGAAGGGAAAGAAACCTTCCTCCCCTCTATTTTTTTTTCCTTAGGAGTGCCTTGATTGTTCTTGGCACTAAAATTTATCTTCTTTATAAATTTTAGAATTAGTTGACATTAGTTTCATGAAAAAAACCTATTGCAATTTTTCTTGGAATGGCATTGAATCTATAGGTCAATTGGGGGGAAATGATGCCTTCATGATTTTGAGTCTTCCTGTCACTGAATGGACTACCTTCTCACTTATATAATCTTAGTATCAATTAAGTTTTATAAATTTCTCCATATAGACTTTGCACACCTTCTGTTATATTTATTCTAAGTGCCTTACAATTTTTGCTGTTATTATAAATGGTATCTTTTTAAAACATATATTTTCTCAATACTTGTGTTTCATGTATAGAAACAGAACCAGATTTTTCATATTGATCCTATAGTTTACTCCTAGGCTTTCTTAAAATTTTAATAGTCTATAGACTATTTATACCATTGAGTATTCTATTTCTTCCCTTAAATACTTACAGACTTAATGGTCTTTTTCTTTCTTTACTGCAATGGCTAGGATTTCTAATATATTCTGTAATAAATGTGATGGAAGGGTTCACTCTTGTTTTGCTCTTTAATTTAAATGCAATTCCTTTAGTGTTTTCCAATTAAAAAATGACATTTAACATTATTTTAGGTAAATAACCTATATAACTTTACTGAAAAATTTAAAAAACTATTTTGACAATAACTCAAAATAACCTTTTTCTTATATCTACATATATATCTATGTAGGTACTTATATGTTCTATTTCTGTATCTTATATCTACATTGTCTACTGGAAGGAGATTTATTGATAGAAGTCACTGGAAAGTCATATTAATTCAAACTTCAATTCAAAAGAAGAAACACCTTCTCTTTGCCAACACAGAAGTTCATATCCACAGTCTATGGCTGATTAAAACTTTGGAGAAAAACTCAAAGCATGTGATCCCCTGAGAGTTTATACCAGATAGAAAACATGCCATTCAGGACCTGTACAAGCTCCTGGCAATTCCATTTAGTAGCTCCTATGATGCTGCTCTGGTCACTACCACTAAACCCTTATGGAATTAATAAGTTAAATTAGAAATCTAAGCTCCTGAGGCATCAGGGTATAAAACTATAGTAGGACTCTCTTGCCACTGACTGCCATTATAATTCTGATTTTGTTGGGTATGGCAGGGAAACCTTACTAGCTTTTATATCCATTTAGTTTTTATAGTGTTAATTCCCATTCAATGTCAATATTGCTTTTGTTATTGTTTTAATTTCTTTTTTTTTTCAATGTTTATTAACCTTTGAGAGACTGAGAGAGACAGAGTGTGAGCAGGGTAAGGGCAGAGAGGGGGAGACACAGAATCCCAAGCAGGCTCCAGGCTCTGAGTTGCCAACACAGAGCCTGAAGCGGGGCTCGAACGAACAAACCGGGAGATCATGACTTAAGCCAAAGTTGGGACGCTCAACTGACCGAGCCACCCAGGCACCCCTATTGTTTTAATTTCTAATGTCTTCCAGGTATGATGTTAGGTACTGGTGAAAATCTGATGGATTATAATAGCATCCATTCCTTCCAGAATAAAGGCCAAACATATCACCCTGGCTTATGGAGCCCTCAAAGATCTACCCCTACCAACATCAACATCTCTATTCCCATCATCCGCCCTCTGGAGTGCATCCTGCCTTCTAGCCACACTTAGAGTTCTCTAGATCGCGTGGTTTTGCTTACACCTCCAAGATTTTGATGTGCTGTTTCTTCTAAGATAGCCTTCCTTCTACTTGTGAAGTGAATTCCTATTTACCCTTTTACAACTCGGTATCAAACAGTACCTTCTTATTAAAATAGTTATGACAGTGTTGGCTAACAATGGATTTCCATTCCAGTGCTTCAACTCCTGGAAGACATAGCAGGACTCACCTCTTACTCATCTTCTACTACCAGCAGTTATCATAATACTTAGCACATGATAGGAGCACATGTCTGTTTAAAGACTGTATTTCAATGAACATGCAATTTGAAATTAATATATAAAGCAAATAAGTGTTTTAAGTTTGTGTTTATTTTCTTACATAGAATTCATATTATAGTAATCTATCATTTTTAAATGTCTTTTAATTTTTTCCCACTAATTTAGACTGCTCCCTTTTTTATATACAAAGCTGAAACAAAGACCTTGGTAGATAAACAGAAAGGAATGGCATATTTCCAAATTAAAAAAAAAGTTCTAAGTAAATTACCTCAATTATTGTTGGTTTCCCCACATTTTCAGCTGTTGGAGACCCATACAGGACGCCATCGCTATATGGTGTCCTTTGGATATATCGAAGCCATCCAGGTCGGTCTGGGTAACCCATTAAATTTGTGTTAAATGTTATAGGATCATTACTAATCTCGCCTAGATAAGAAACACACAATTAAGATATAAGACAGTTATTTTCACACATGTTGCTTTGGTAATTTCAATCAAAATATTTCTAAAAATTTTTCTTACATTTGTAGCAAACTAAATACACACCAAAAAAACAAAACAAAACAAAACAAACAAACAAACAAACAAACAAAAACCCAACCCATCTGGGAATTTCAATTAGAGCCTCACGTAAAGAAAACGTCTTTTTGGTTATTTAGTTTGCCTGGAAATCTTATGCAACAAAGAAATGCAGTCATACAATGTTTTTGGAAATTTGTTTTCTTTTCTTTCTTTTCTTTTTTTCTTTTTTTTTTTTTTTTTGTCACATAGGAGTGTGAAAGTTCTGCCAAGGAGACAACAATCTTTCAGGAAAATCCTCTAATCATGCTGATGCACATATTCTCTTGAGAAGCCTTTCTTTCATGACACTCTGGATACTATCAAACTAATCATAATGGACATCTCAAAATGATAAAAGTATCATCAAAACAAAAATAATGTAATTTTAAAACTTTGGAGAATGTTATAAATCCAAAAAGAACTGTAATTAATAAATAATAATAATAGCACCATTTGTTAGAATGTGCCTGGTCTCTAGAGGCACTATTTCACCTGATTTTCAAACACACCTATAAAAATGTTGCTAATAATATTAGCCCTAATTTTATTCATGGGATATGTAATTTTCCATGTTAAGTAACTTCTCCATGGTCTTATTAAATGGTGAAATTAGAATTTAATCCTGGCAGATTCCAGCAACTATGCTCTTAACTACACATTTTCTTCACAAACATTGGAGCTACTGCTCAAAAGGCTCAGCTATGTTGTTTTGCAAACACAGAATGTCACATAAAAACATTTTTTTGGGGGGGGTGCCTGGGTGGCTTAGTCGGTTAAGCAACCATCTCTTGATCTCAGCTCAGGTCATGATCTCATGGTTTGTGAGTCCGAGCCCCGCATCGGACTCGGGGCTGACAGTGTGGAGCCTGTCTGGGATTCTCTCCCTCTCTCAAAATAAATAAATAAACATTAAAAAAAAATTTTTTTTTAATAACTTATAAAAAGATTATTTTTTTAATGCTGGTGAGAACATGAGTAACTATTTTCTATGACTGTTTTCAGGTATGTTATTCATCACATAATTTACAAAAATAACATCTATATTAATTCTAATGCTACAATTCTCAGAAAGTTCATTGTTTGTTACTTAGGAGTCATAGTAACAAATATATTTTTGCTTGCTACCCTTTCTATATTTTAATTAATTTGATGGTATTCATCAAATGGGGCAGAGAGAGAATGAGACACAGATTCTGAAGTAGGCTCCAGGCTCTGAGCTGTTACCACAGAGCCCGACATGGGGCTCGAACGCACTAATTGTGGGATTATGAGCTTACCCAAAGTCAGATGCTTAACTGACTGAGCCATCCAGGTGGCGTTAAACCAACAGTGAATTAAATAAGGTTTCACAATTAGTATTATTTTGAAGGAAAAATTAATCTTCATTATATTATGAAGTTATATAAAATTATCTCATATTGTAAAAGCTTTCTTGAGAACTCTTTCTAAATACCATATTTCATTCTCTTCTACAACATATGTATAGTCTTCCAAAGATCAATATGCTACATAAGAATCGAAGTCTTAATACGGAAAATCATAACTGTACAGCTATAATTATTTCTACACGAATACAGGTAGGTCATTTGTCAGAAGCACAAAACTCAACATTGGAAAACTAGAAACAAGCTTTTTTTTTTTAATTCAAAAATGAATTATTTCCTTCTGTGATTAAATTTTTAATCTTAAAACAGGAAATATCCCTACAACAGCCAATTTATCACATTTACAGATCATTTTGAATAATGTTAATAATATCTGATCATAGACCTTGCGAGTCATATACACTGAACAAAAAGGAAAATTCAGTAAATTACCCACTTGTTTCCCACTGAGAACATACCAGGCTTGGGGTAAGGTGGAAATTCCCCCTTAAAATACTCTCTTTCCAAAACATGAACAAAGAGGACACCTGCAGATGGGTACACATTCCGATCAGAGTGCACCTTCGAGAAAATAGTGTACACTGAAAACAAAGGAAAGATAAGAGATCGAAAGACAGATAATGAGAAACACTCATAGTTTGCTTACACTGCAAAGAAGGGTTTTGCTTCTTTAGAAATTTCTGGGAGAACTGAAGCAGCATGCAAGATATTGTTAAGAAGTTTGTTTTAAAGGGAAGTGACTTCAGGACAAAACATGGAACAACTCTTTCAACATGGTGTGTTTAGACACTCTCAAATATTATGTAAACAAAAGTAGGCACATTTAATAATTAAAGCTGTTATTAAATAGGAAGACATTCATAATATTTTTTTGGTAATTTCTTTTTATGGAAATTATTACCAACAAAATATATGATGAGAACTGACCCACCACATAATTATGATTAGTTTCTTTTTTCTTTTTTCTTTTTTGAAAGTGAAGTATAAAGAGTAATTTTTAAGTGGTAAAAATCTAAACCATATTAACTATTTGCCTGACAAAGCGTAGCAGACTATATAATATCAAATGTATATAATAGGTGACTTTCATACACGCTTATAAAAATGCATTGGATACTTTTTCCTCGTATTTATCCTAGAAATGATTTACTCCATTTTACCTGATCTTGACTTTTAATAATTCTATTAATCTATTCTAGTATGCTACATCCCAAATAAACATAACAATCACATAATAAAATTCAGCGCAAATAATTTCTTTAAATGAAATGGGGCAGATTTCATGAGTTACCAATTACTTATGTGATGTGAGTACATTAAAATGGCTAAATTGGTTTAATTAGTTCCCACCTATTCTTTTTCCTGTGATATCATCATCTCCACCAACACATTACTGCCATTACACTTGTCACCTCTACAATCTCTTTTAGTTTTTTATCTTCCTGATTGGCTAGTGGTGGCAATTTTTAAACAGATAAATCCTATCAGGTCAGTTCTTTCTCTTAGTCACTGATGGATTTGTGAATGTAGTAATTAACCTTGAGAACCTCAAGGCTGCTTGCCCTATGCTCACAACTAAAAGCCCTAGATAGCAAAATCACTGACAGTAAATTTTTCACCATAAAAATACAAACTCTCACAAAATGCTTCTTTATCTGTGAAAACTTGTCCCTGCAGTTCTATGGATGGCTGACAAAAATGGAGAACTGAATGAAAATATTGTAGCTTCATGTACCCATAGCTTTGCTACTAAAAACACAACTTCAAAGGCTATATAACAGATGGAAGGAAGCTGCAAGTTATGTTTAAACTAGGTACGTAGAGAGACTCCTCCTTTCCTCACTTGATTTGCTAGTATTCATAAGTACTCTGCACGTGGCCCTTAGAATACCCAACTTCTTCCCCCCAAGAACAATTTACTCACCTGTGGAAATGGTCCCATTCCAAAAAACAAAACAAAACAAAACAAAACAAAACAAAAGAATGAGCAAGTCACAGAAAAATAGAGAGGATGAGAATGTGAAATTTTTCATCAGTTGGATTCCACAGCCTCCCCTGAATGCCAGGTGCTGTGGAGAATGTGAAAATGGAGGAGGCCCAGTCCCTGCCTTCCATGAGTTCACCATTTGGTTTGGGAGACCAATGCCCACCTAATTAGGTATGTTCCCAGACGTATGGACTGCTCTGGCAATACATAGTAAGATGGTGAGGAGCAATGGAAGCTGGAAAAGATCTGGAAAAGATTTATGTAAGAAGCAGAGTTCCATATGGTTCATAAAATACTAACAAGATTCTGAAACTCATAGATGGGGATTCGGGCATTTCAGTGGTGAAAACTTGTAAGATACAGTCGTGGGATACTGGGGGGACCTTTCAAGGAAAAACAAATTAAGTTGTGATCTTGAGATATATTTAAGGCAAAAGGAGAAAAACTAGGAAGAAGAGTCAAATTATGGAGATTTGTGAACCCCTACTGAGAAGTTACTTCATTCTGTATGTCAAGGTGGTTAAATTCTAGATCACAATCCTACCCTCAAAGCACAGGAGTACTTTAAAGAATCTAAAGGAATCTCTCTAGAGTTTACGTAATTTATTCTTTCTAGAGATTAAAACACCTTGAAGTCCAGCACTGAATTTTACTTACCATTGTTATTTTCTTGGCACTTAGAAGGTGTCTGACATATTTGAATAATTTTATCAATGCCTGTTGAATGGATGAAAACCTTCTACTTAAAAAGCACTGTGGAGGTAAACACAGGTGTTATGTTTGTGGACTAAATGTATACATAATACTTAACTTAAATTTCAGCTTTTTAACGAATTAATTCTCACATGTGTGTAGCAGTTTATGGGTTATCATCCTCCATTTACATTATAAACTAAGAGTCTCCCTTAGTTTTTGCCGCCATCAAGTAATAAAAGCTAGCTTCTAAAGCCAAAAGAAACGTTGTTCATATTAAACAATATTGAAATGATTCTATTTACTATATAGCCCTTGGCAAGGCCTAAAGGGGAACCACGAAGGGGTACCTGCCACTGCACATCACCTCACTACAAGGACTAGTATGGAACATCTCAGTTTCCGCTTTCATAAAAACCATTTCTGTGACCTACAGAGCCAAACCACAATTTACCATGGCCCTCGTGGGTTTTAAGATGACATGCACATTTCTTTATTCACATGTACTCAATTGCCTTTCTGCAATGTGCTGAACTGCATACTTGCTGGTCAGTTACCTTGGCAACTCTGCAGTAAAGGCTGCTTCACTGTAAGTATAGTACGCCATTCACTCTGAGAAAAACATGATATGGATGTATGGCACATTCATCATCTAGAAATGGAAAATGACTAAGCCACTATGTTTTGTTTGTGAAAATGATACTTCCTTTCTGCAGCATCAGTTTAAATTATGGGCACCCACACAACATTTTAGAGAAGGGCCCTTTACCCTTCCCTTTCCCATTTGTTACCTGCAAAACAAATCACTCTTCAACAGAGGCTATCTGGGCGGTATTTACACCTAGCTTCCTTTTGGAAACAACACGGGACACAGAATTCCAAGTTACAGGCTCTTGTTCTAAGCATGAGCTATATAAATAACGCTGATTTGGTCTGCACCGACACCAACAATGGCTGTGACTCAGTTAACACGTGTTGCATCCACATGTAACTATGCAGTACTCACAAACAGAAAGCCTGAAGTGTATTGCTTTCCTTAAAAACAAATCTTAAAAATCAAATTTAAACATTCTAAGAATCCACAGTACTAAAATCTAATGATCTCTGAAATATACATGTGTACAGTGTCATGCTAATCAAACTGAGGTCACAGGCTCTGGTCTCTCTGTGTATCACATGGCTTTGCAATTGTCTACGGCTGCAAATCCATTACCTCTGCAAACACATGCCACTGGAAACAAATGAAACTGAAAACCAGTGTGTGGCTAAATCCCGTGCAAATCCATCACCATTAATGGGAAAAACAATTAAACCAAAAATTCAACCCACAGGGGGTCAAAAACAGCATCTTCAAACAGCAAGGGTAGCTAGATTTGCAAAGATTAAAAACTGAGGACAGTCACAGAGAGCAGATTTTTTTTAGGAAAAATTACATATCTAAGAAGAGCAAAAGGGTGTGTGGACAAGGGGCCAGGGTCCCTAAACTCAGTTCAATGTTCTTCATTACCATGCTACCGAAAACTTTACAAAACTGTTCTCTGTACATTTTAGTCATAAGGTACAGAAAACTACAGATCATGTCAACAATCATGTGACAGCAGAGAGCCAAGAATCACGTAACAGACGGTGATGGCAGTAACAATAAAGTGGGGCCTCATGCTAGCTAAATAGCATCCTGTCTTCCTTTATTAATAGTCCATTTGAAATTTCTCCCTAAGGGAGCCACATCGTGATGAGGGTGTGCATTTGAGTGCTTATGTACAATTACTTAAAAACAAAAGCAAATTTGGATGTATTTAGTAAACATGAAATTTTGAAAGGATTATGGTGGTGCATTGCTAGAATTTATAGCATATAACTTCACAATTATCACAAGGATTATTTTTAATGGCATATGCGTGTGTACAGGCACGTACAAAGTCCCTTCTCTACAAAAAAGTCCAAAGAACACTTACCAGACCTTTTTCTGCATCACCAAGAACAAGTGCACGGTTATAAAATAAACTAGCTGCTGAGCGTGAGACCCTACAAGTCCCAGCGAGATTTAAATCTGAAAGCTGTCTCTCCACTGAAATCTCTGAGAAGAAAGTCATAAAGTATTGTCAGTGTTCACGTCCAGGTGGCCTCTGTTAGGCACCTATTTTGTGTATATCTCTCTCATAGATGCTTTATCAACAAATTAATCATTCTAAAGGGTCCACTTATATCATCACTTTCTAACTTTTAAGGTTTAATAAGACACAGTAAATTCTCACTTTACCAGGAGACCCAAGGAAGGAAACAGTTCAGAGAGCTGAGTTTTCTAAAGGATGGAGTCCATCCTTTTTCATGATGGTACAGCATCATCATTTGGCATATCAATTACTGCACTCTGCTCTATTATACAATGACGTCCTTATGGACCGTTTGGTTGCCTTGTCATTTACTGATCACACACCTCCGCTAGTGGGTCCCAGTCTGCTAATGCTTTTTAAGGTTGTGTGTTTTATAGATTTTCTGTTTTCTCATCTGCAGACAAGTTGTCAGCTGTCATTTCTCATTGCTATCAGTATGTTTCCTATAGCAGCTTCTCTATCCCTTCTAATTTGCTGCTATTAATCTGCTGCATGCACGTTTAGAAACCAGACTACCAAATGAGGTGGCGTTGTGTGTTAAAGTAAGAACAAATTTGTTCTGTCTTAACGCACGCGGGGCTCTGCTAGATGTGAAAAACAGGAGCCTGCATTTGCCGCATCGATTTTGGCCACCTTTTGTGGCAGATTTCCTGGTCCTTAGTTGATGTGGTATACTTCTGAATAGATGATCTTACTATAATTGGGACACAGCCATTATTTGAGATGGCAGCGTAAATTCCATGTATTAAATGCATTCAGAAATAAATAAGTGTACCATAGAAAGTCTTAATTCAACCCATACATTATGTAAACACGAACTGTCAAATCAAAATGAATGGATTTAATGTGTTGTATAAAATAATTTCTTACATATCTGCTGTGTGGGAAATATACTGCATAATTTAAACAAAGAGATCTATTGATTAAGTGATCTATTACCTTCAGCAATAGCTAAATCAGCCTAAGAATATAACGCACTATAATTAATAAGTAATTTATTATTAAGAAATTAAAGTCTACTTCTAAAAGCATTTCAATTTTGTTAATTTGCCTCTCATGTTCAGAGAGTTTTAAGACATAAGCTGTTCAATGGGAAGCACGACAAGAGTGCTTTGAGTGAAAATTACTTAAATAAGATGGTGCATATTTCTCAACTGTTCATAGCACTGCCTGAAAAAAAACTGGGGGTAAAAATGATGAAGAAGACTTTTAAGTACGTGTAAGATGAATGGTAATACTGAACAGCCATTTATCTGGCACAGCTTTGAAAATAAACTTTTGCCTAAGCAATGAGACATTCCGATTCCTCAAAATCCTCTTTACCTTAAATCCTTATGCTAATCCTAATGTTAAGAACCAGGATATCATTTTAAAAGAAAGTTACGTAAAAAATACAGTTGCTAAACTTATTATATGGCCATCCCTGGTAATTAAAACTTGTAAGTACTGTCAGGAAAAAAAATTAAGTTTGGTCTTATACTTTACGGCTTTACCAGCTAAAAGGCTTGGAGCCCCTGAACACACAGCACCACAAGAAGCTGCTACCAATGAATCGGGATGGATTCTAAGAGATGAAACTCATTTGCTGTCTCTGCCTCAAGAGAACTCATTTCAGGGTTTCAGAGTCCTATATATTTATTGTTTCCTTCCCAATTTATTTATTTATTTATTTATTTATTTTTTTAATAATTTTTTTTTTCAACATTTATTTATTTTTGGGACAGAGAGAGACAGAGCATGAACGGGGGAGGGGCAGAGAGAGAGGGAGACACAGAATCGGAAACAGGCTCCAGGCTCTGAGCCATCAGCCCAGAGCCCGACGCGGGGCTCGAACTCCCGGACCGCGAGATCGTGACCTGGCTGAAGTCGGACGCTTAACCGACTGCGCCACCCAGGCGCCCCCCCCAATTTATTTTTTTAATGTATTATTTCTATAGCCAAATTGAAATTTAATTACTAACCTAGATAATTGCTGTAGAAAACTATTCTGAGGAACATCAGTATCCAGCTAGGTACACGACCTTTCTGTGGGGTTTCTTTTCCCCCTCTCACTAAGATTTACCTTATATTTGATCAATCCAGGTTTATAAATCCTGGCTTGGAATCAAAAGTTTTTCTCAGCAGTCTGCCCTTCACCTTTGAGTTTACTCAACATCAAAGTACTGCAGGCCATTCATTTGGCGGTGGTCAGCTACTGTTTTTATTTCAGTCACAGACCATGCCTAGGCTGTAGAATTCATCACAGGGAAGGCATTAAATTGCTTTTTTAACTTCATTCCTTTAAGAGATAAGGCCACTTTTCTTTACATGAGGTAGAAGAGAAACACTGCATCTTTTTCTACAAAAAGCAAAAGGTTTTTTTTTTCCTCCTGACCAAAGCCACTTACCAAAACTATTTTTCTACACTGGAGTGAAACGTCTTGATTTTCCCTACAATGATCACATGTTTTTGTTTTGTCCTGTTGTTTTTTTCTTAAATGTCAGTTGGAAAGTGGTTGCAAAACATTGTTAATTGGTGATCGATGAACTTAGTCTCGTGAACGCTGCTGTTGAGAAGGGCTTTAGATGTCATCCTGCCTGAGCATGCCAAATATATTTCTCTACTAAAGACAGATCATAGCATTACTTCCTACTTGGATATGGCCTCAGCATTCTTCTCAACCCAGAATTCCTGACAGACACTATCAATCGGAATTGGCATGCACTTGCCCCCCTGGAGAGTTCAGTCCTTCATTTTATAGATAACAAAATTGAACCCAGACAGACAAAATGATAGGTTCAAGCCTACAGGAGAAGTAAGAGGAAAGGCTGGGACTTGAACCCAGTAAGTCATGTATTTTGTTGATTTGGAAGCATAAGGTAATACATTTGGTGGTTGTCTGTACCTTGTATTATTACGATCTACTACAGCAAGCTAATTATGTTGCATAATGCCTGCACTTTCTTAACCTTTTGTTTGATGACAAACCAGAATTTGTCCGAGTTCATTCTTCTATTTTGTGAAGTTACTGTAATAACACTACACAACGGGAAGAAGTGAGTTGACAGTCACAACTCCAAGAAAGAAACAGACCTGAAGGTTCTTTTGTTTAAAGAAAGAAACACACTTGAAGTTTAAAAGGAGACATTTCAGCTGGCATTACCTGAGCCTAGAAGGAGAAACTCATATCCCTGATAGATGGTCTTTTGAAGTCCTGGAACTTTGTGACTCTTCCTCCTAAATTTGCCACCTTTCAGAGGCAAAGAAGAATATATATTTTCAGCCATAGGAGCACTTCCTGCTCCTCTCCAACCACAGAGGAAAAGAAGTCATCTAGAGAGATATTTCCATCTTCAAGGCATGCCAGTCCTTGACTGTCAGTAAGCTAAGGAGGAGCTCCTTTAAGACAGCAGAAGAGAATTCTAACGAATTATTCAGAGTACATATTACTTTATTCCCAAGAAGGTCAAATTAAAGTTTAAATTTAATATTAAATAATTAGGAAATCAGTACATGATTATTTTGACTTTCTCTAAGGAGAAAGTTTGTTTCTTAGGGGAAAAAATAATAAAAGTTTAGCAGTAAACCTAAGGCTCACCCATTTTGGAAAGTGAATTGTGTTAAGAAAGAAAGGAGAATTTGAAAACATTTATCTAAGTGAAGTATATGAATGAGTAATGTGAAGGCTTATTCCTTTTTTATTTAAATTATTCTGGGATAAATTTTAAGTTCCTCTACCTCCACCCTAGGGGAAAAAAAAGGGAATCTATATTTAGAATGCTCTTTATGATTTTTGTAATTTGTGCCAAGATAGAATGATGCCAACTGTGTGACTCTGAGACTTCAAATTCCTCAAAATCCTATTTACAGAAGAGATACCATCCCACTGCTAAAATTTAGGACAGAGCATTATTTTAAAAGGTATAGAAAAAATACAATCACTAAACTTACTTTATAAATGCTCTTAGAATGTTTTGTGCTCTCTTGAAATTGTCAAAAAGAGATGATTGGAATTCACGGTCAAGAACATCTCAAAGAACATTTGATACCTGAGGTAGCATTTAAAACGGCCTTGCTCTATGAACCACTAGAAACAATTCTCTTCGTACAGTTGATAAGGCATCATTCTCTGTATATTTTGATAATACAGAACTATAGTGATAGTATTTAAATGGGATGAGAAGACCAGGAAGGGAAAAAAAGCTAAAGGGTGAGTTCAAAGAAACTGAGGATGTGGTATCTCAGTAGATTTAGGATGTATTGATCACTTCTATTTTGAGAACTGTAATTATCACTCAAGTTCCAAGGAGAAAATCAGTTTGGGATCCAATGAGAGCATGAAGTTTAAAAGAGGAGGAGACAAGTATCTCTTGAAGATTCTGGAGAACGCTGCATGCAAAGATCTTGGAATCACATATTTTACTAAGAAAGCACCACAGCAGGGGCACCTGGGTGGCTCAGTCGGTTGACCCTCCGTCCAACTTCGGCTCAGGTCATGATCTCGTGGTTCGTGAGTTCGAGCCCCTCATTGGGCTCTGTGCTGACAGCGGGGAGCCTGGAGCCTGCTTCTGATTCTGTGTCTCGCTCACTCTCTGCCCCTCCCCCACTCATGCTCCGTGTCTCTCTCTCTCTCTCTCTCTCTCTCTCTCTCTCTCTCTCTCTCAAAAATAAATAAACATTAAAAAAAGAAAGAAAGAAAGAAAGAAAGCACCACAGCAGATGACTCATCGGGGCTCAACAGCTTATTGTGGAACAACTTTTTGGCAAATAAAGTAGGAAATGGAGGGACATGCTCAAAGATAACAGGAGTTCTAGAGATCAAAGTGAAAGAGAAGAAACTGAAGAAAAAAAGAATGGATGAGGGGGCCTGGGAGGCGCAGTCGGTTAAGTGTCCCACTTCAGCCAGGTCACGATCTCGCGGTCCGTGAGTTCAAGCCCTGCGTCAGGCTCTGGGCTGATGGCTCAGAGCCTGGAGCCTGTTTCTGATTCTGTGTCTCCCTCTCTCTCTGCCCCTCCCCCGTTCATGCTCTGTCTCTCTCTGTCCCAAAAATAAATAAACGTTGAAAAAAAAAAATTAAAAAAAAAAAAAAAGAATGGATGACTGTAAATTTAGTGCAGAATGGTGTGAAGTCCAAAGGGAGAGTTTTTGGTGATCTCATGTCGGGCACCAGGAAGCAGAGCAAGTCCCAAGTCCTCGGGAGATGAAGAGATTTAATACATTGCAGATGGCAACACCGAGAGTCAACTGGGGCCATAACTAGGAAGATCAGAAAACAGGAAGAGGGGATATGCCTAAGAAGCTGAGGGCCCTCAGCTTGAATAAGGAAGCAGCCAGATACTGATGATCATCATGGGTAATTCCCTTGAAGAAACCAGGAGGGATCCCTTGAGAATATCTAAGGAAGGTGTGGGGAAAGGACTCTGAGATGATGGGCTTCGGTCCTGGAACAAATGCATTTTTTAGTGCTTTTTAAAACAAAGTTTTGTGATCTTCTCATGGGAAGTTATTGTTATAAAACTCTATGTTTTATTATGGATATTACCAATCAAAATTCCTTTAAAAATGCAAAGATACTTGCGGGTTTGTTTCAAAAACAGCAGAGTAGAAAATTGGAAGCCTCTGTCTTACTGTGAAACAGACCTGGAAGTGGATGATTCCAGCTAAGGGATAATTTGGCGCTAGCTGGAATAAAGCTAGTGACCTCTAATTTTAGAGCTGTATGAAGAGAGTGAGGTAAGCCAGGAATCATTCCTACAAGGTACCCAGGATTTGTTATATGGCAGTAAAGCCATTTTTATCACATAAAATTACTTCTCTTCTAAACACATTTTTAAATTGCTATTTTTATAGACACTTTGGTTGCCCAAAAGTCATGGAAACCAGGCTACATGCAAACATGCAGGAGCACATATAGCCAAAATTGTGTATGTGCATATGTGTGGTTGGGGTGGGGGGTGGTGGGCAGAGATCTTAAAGGCAAATAATCAAGAAATGTTAAGTGAAAGCTTATGATGATAATCAGCATTTTGAAAACAACTCATCTTTTGGTTATTAAGTAAGTCTTTTTCTCCCTGATGAAATGCATTATTTCAAAGGTCCTGGCATATTGCTAATGGACACATTTATGATAGGGAAGAAAAAATTTAGGAAAAAAAAATCATCCAAGGGTCAGGTCATCTTTCCAATAGAAAGTAAGTGCCATCTAATTATTTAATAGCAAAACATATCAATTTGGTTTTGCAACAACAAAAAAATCAGTCAAAAAACCACCCACAATTAGCCAAAATATTTTATGACCATTTTTCTAAGGTTGAATAAATACTGTTTTTAAAATGATTTATGTTAAATGTGCTTCTTAATGTTTTTCAATGTTGTAAATAAATTGTTATAATAACCACACTGGAACAATTTTTATAAGTGGCAAGGTAATGACTGGATAAGGGTCACAATAGGTTAAAAACAAGAATTATTTTTAGTTAAAAAAAAAAGGCAAACTACAGCAAAGGAAAAAAAAAATTTAGAAAATAATGGATTAAGAACATAGAGGATCAGAAGTTTTAGAAGATTAGGAAAACAAAATCTGATTTTTTTCAGACTGACTTGCCAAAAAAAAAAAAAATCCACACATGACTGAAAAAGCAAATGGGATACTGGAAGCGAACATTTAATTGACCCCCCAAAGGGGATTTAGATTTACCACCTAAACTCACCATCTTTCTTCCCACCAGTCATTTTTCTGCTGAAAATATAATTGTTGGCCTGTTTGGTCTTCCAGTTAACTGTTCCATTTATGCCATCAGCACAGCTTAATAAAAAAGCTTTTCAGAATAAAACAAACGCACAAAAAATGAAATTAATGTCACATTAAAATGACTATCACAGATCAGCTACTATTAACTGGGATTAGATTCCTTTCAGCCCACTAGCTGTTTAATTCCATTTACTAAATATTTGTTGTGTGTCACTACAAGGAATATGTAAGGATATAAGGTAAACAAGATACAGGTTCTGCAACTCAATAAGTCCACAATCTTCAGGGATTGATCATTCATGTACACAAATATGAATGAAATATATATGCATATAATCATTACACATATACACAGTGGTAGAGAGAGAAGTACTACAAAACCCTCAGGGGGGAGCCATAATCCCTGGATATGGATGTTGTGATAACTTTAAAGTATGTTTTACATTTTACAGTTGAGGGGGTGCCTGGGTGGCTCAGTCAGTTAAGCATCCCACCCTTGGTGTCAGCTCAGGTCATGATCTCACGGTTTTGTGGGTTCAAGCCCCACACTGGGCCTGTGCAGCTGCCAGCACAGAGCCTGCCTGGGATTCTCTCTCTCCCTCTTTCTCTGCTCCTCCCCCACTCACACTGCAAAAGCTCTCTCTCTCAAAATAAACAAACATTTAAAAAAAAAAAAGAAATTTTACAGTTGAGTTTTTTGGAAACATTACATTGGCAGAAATGAGCAGAATTGGGATTAGGGGCTAATAAATAGGAGGCTATCTCTGGAGTGCAGGGTAGCAGTGAGCCCATAAATCGGTGGTTGAAGCAAAAGGAAAATAAAGCTGGGGCCAGTTACATGACATCATGCAGATAATACTGACAAAGTTTTCAAATTGCCGCATGTGGGTTAGTTAAAAGGGGAGTCAAAGATGGTTTTGACTTTTTGAACCAGAATGACACAAAATAGTGATACATTAGGAATCCCCCCAAAAGGAGTCAGTTTTAGGAGGAAGATGACAAATTTAATTAGAGATATATTAAGTCTGTGGTATCACTTGGAATATCCAGGTGAAACCGTCTAAGAGAAAGATCGAAATAGAACTCTGGTTCATTAGAGAACTTAATGGGGTTTCAGATACAGATTGGAAATTCATCCCCAGAGGAATGATTATTGAAGCCAAAACCCCAGCATAATTCTTTAAAGAGACCATGCTCCCAGGTCACATGCACTAGGCACCCTCATATACCAGGTGATCTGGAGAAGACACACCTTCGTGTTTTTGAGCCATTCATCTATTCTATTTCCCATCATCGAACCACCACTCTTACTGCTTACTCCCTCATTTTTCATCCTTACCTTTTTTTAAATTTTTTTAACGTTTATTTATTTTTGAGACAGGGAGAGACAGCATGAACGGGGGAGGGTCAGAGCAAGAGGGAGACACAGAATCTGAAACAGGCTTCAGGCTCTGAGCTGTCAGCACAGAGCCTGACGCGGGGCTCGAACTCACGGACCGCGAGATCATGACCTGAGCCGAAGTCGGATGCTTAACCGACTGAGCCACCCAGGCGCCCCTCATCCTTACCTTTTAGACATAATATTCGGGTACGATTTTCCTAACTACAACATTGGGTCTCCAACACATTCTCCCTTCCTCTAACCATCTCAGGTATGTTCCCTCTGGGTTCAGCTCAGTCCAGGAATCCCCCAGGGTATAACCTACAATTTTGTCCTAGCTTCTGGAGCTGAAATATAGCAAGAAGGAACGCACAAAGAAGTGGCAGGGACAGCAAAGGCAGAAGAACATGGTAATAAATACATTTATATAGCAAGCACAGAGGATGATTCAGCAAAGAGCAGCAGAGGCAGAGAGGTTGGACAACTGAGCCTGAAGTGTCACATATGTCAACACAAGAGATATCAAGGAGACTGGAATCAACATCCTCACATACTGCAAAAAGGTCAAAGAGAATGAGAGTTTAGAAAAGACTGCTAGCCTGTGTAAAATGAGAAGTTACCGGGGACTCCTTGAAAGTGGAGTTGCAACAAAGTGACAAGAATAGAAACCAAACCGCAAAAGGTCAAGATATAGATGCAGCAAATATAGTTAATCTTAAGAACATTGGCAGGGATAGGGGAGCAAAGAGATTAAATGATATGATAGATAGACGGTGACATAGCAAGGCGGAGAGAGGGCAGGTTATCTGAGTGTGGGAAAACAGATTTTGTTCAGCTCGGGAAAAGACGCAAGGAGACAGGCAGACTAAGGATAAAGAAAGGGAGCAAACCTGATGAGACACAATGCAAGAGAAACTAGAATGGGCGAAACCAGCATTTACAAGTAAAGAAAATACCTCACGAATCAGAAACTAAGGACAAGTGAAGATAAAAACATTAGCAGGAGTACAGGAAGCTTCATGTTGAAAGGGGTTCCTCACCCTAAGAGATGAAATGTGTATTTCCTTTTTAAACTGAATTTTGAATACAATTCTGAACTTTAATTAAATGATGAGAAATACTGAGTTCCCTTCCAAAATGGAAAAAAAGAATACAATTCAACACCCAAGTTATTACAAACTAACAAAGAGGCAAACAAAACCTCAGGTGAACATTTCAGTGATGCCTGCAGGTGGAAATCAAAGGCCCTAGCACCCCAAGCAAATAAATGACTTGATGGGTATTTAATTTTTAAAATATGCAAACTTAAGTGTACTAATTTTATATCTACTGAAAGACCAATCTTCTGGATGATCCTTCTAAGAAATGGTTGATTTGCTTAATAACTGAAGTTATGTTCTTTTATTTATTTTTATTTTTTTTTTAGGCAGGCTTCACGCCCAGCACAGAGCCCAATGCGGGGCTTGAACTCATGACCCTGAGATCAAGACCTGAGCTGAGATCAAGAGTCAGACCCTTACCTGACCCTGCCACCCAGGAGTCCCAAATTGTTTCCTTTTAAATCTAGGTGAAAAACACAGTCGTTACTCCCTAAATCATTTAAGCTCAAATAGGATCAGAAATGTCCATGGCCTCTTGTGGCCAAATATCTCCCCCACCCCCACTGCATTCTCTTGATCACTGGGTTCCAAAGACTACATTCTGGTCACAGAAGAATCATTTGGGCAACTCTCTAAAAATACATATTCATACCCCCAAAAATTCGTAACAAAAAAATGTTTTAAGCACATATTCATAACTCCAACGTGGAGAGTGTAGGTACATGGGTTACACAGTTTTATCAGGTAATTCTCATACACAATATGAACTCTAGAAGACTGAGAGAAGACCTACAAAACCCAAGGGTATATAGGATATTCACTGAGTCACATCATATGTGCCAAATGTAAGGCTGACCATAGAACTGAAAACTTTATCCACTCCTACCTCCACTTTCCCATGGATTGGAGAGTTACCATAAAGAACAGTTTGGAGTGACTGGGTCAGTTAAGCGTCTAACTTCACCTCAGGTCATGATCTCACAGTTGATGAGTGTGAGGGCTGTCTGCTGTCAGTGCTGAGCCTGCTTTGGATGCTCTGTCCCTCTCCCTCTCTGCCCCTCCCCTGCTCACTCATGCTCTCTCTCTCAAAAATAAATTAGCATGAAAAATTTTTTTTAAAAAAAGAATGGCTTGAATATCCAGACAGCACCCCTTTTGTTCCCTCCTTTATTCTAGCCCAGTAGTTCTCAGACTATGTATGCATAAGAATTGTTGTTCAGTAAGGGAAGGGAAACAAAAATAACATAAAAACAGGGAGGGGGACAAAACATGAAAGACTCTTAAATATAGAGAACAAACAGAGTTACTGGAGGGGTTCTAGGAGAGGGGATGGGCTAAATGGGTAAGGGGCATTAAGGAATCTACTTCTGAAATCATTGTTGGATTATATGCTAACTAACTTGGATGTAAGTTAAAAAATTTTAAATAAAAATACAAAAAAAATAATTGTTCAGGGTTATACACACAAAACTACATATATTGGACTTTATGGGTGATTTAAAGAATTTACTAAGATAACTTAAATCTATGGGATTTTTTTTTCTTCCACTCTGTCACGTCCTTGCCAGGTGAACAAGTTATCATTGCTCATACGTTCTAGGTCCTATATAAGGGTAGTCCAGTTGGCTTTTACAAGATTCAAAAGGCAAATTTGATTGGTGCCTCAATCATTAAAAAATAGAAGCAGTGTAAGAGTTTAAACACATTCCACCAGCATCAGTCTATTTTAAAGCCAGCATTGCTTTGAGCATATTCATTTTTTTTAAAAGTTCAGAGTAATCCATTTAAAGTTCCACTCTGACCACAGAAGACAGTAGTCCAATAAATCTAAATAAAAAGACAACTTTTATATGACTTACTCGCCACACAGTGTCACTAAAGGCAAGACACAACGCCACGGATGGTGTGCCTGCTTCCACATTCAAGTCTCACACCTTGAGGAAGAAATCTCAATAACATGGAAATAACTATTTGTTTTTAATTGTGTGTCCAAGACCATGGATCCAGTTGACTAGCTTCTTGTATAGAAAATTACTATAATCTGTGCAATGACAAATGCAGATATTCGCTGAAAAAAGCTACCATTTTAAAGTTTGATTTTTGTTAGAAAAGGACCAAAGCATTTCTTTTTCTGTGAGAACAAATTTCCTTAGTTAGCATGGGAAAACACAACTCAATTTAAGAATATTTACTCTACACATAACTTATCAAGATTAAATCTAATATGCAAAAAAATTTCAACCTGTATGGACCGGTTCTTGGACTCTTTCCAAAGATAACAGACCATCCTCAGAAATCTTGAAAGAAACTCCACTGTGTTCACTGGGTTCATGATAATCTCTACAACAATTGTACCTGGATGTGAGTTTTGCTCTGATGCATAAACACAAAAGCAAAGAATAACATGCTTACTGCGTTTACACTGCCCAAACTAAGATTATTCACATGATTAGCTGGCATACACAATTTAACCAATTCCTCAACAGCTCTCTCTCAAAAATCATCAAAGTCTGAATTAATCCAAAGGTGGCTGGCATGCCCTTAAATTCCCTTGAAACTATATAATACTTAAAGTTCGTCTTAAGATTCCATGATTTATTCTGAGTCTTGTAACACCGTGACTGACTACATTTCATCTGGCCTGGAGCAAGCACTCTCCAAAGAGACATTACTCTTTCCCAAACCTGAATAATTTGCGGACTTGAGGAGGTGGGGTTTGTTATTTAATAAAAGCAATTGAAGAGCTGTGAATGGTGACTGATTGCTGATGAGCTAATCAGAATGTCAAGGGAAAGAAATAATAAATAACGATTTACTCTGCCATTGCTGTCCAAGTAAACAGCAGGGAATGCCAAATGAAATTTAATCCGATTAACACACTCACCTTAGAACCAAACTGTCATGTCTTTCTCTGTCCACTGTCTCCTCTGTCTCTTTTCATATTTCACTTGAAGGGGGCACAGACTTTGTTTTCATAAAGTAGATAGATAGCTCATGTCCCTGACATCTGTCTGCTTTCCCCACGTCGCTATGCTGCTTCCTGGCCCTCTATATCTTTTCTTCCCTTCTTTTATGCAACATCCTTAATACTTTTAAAATTGTCTCTTATATTAAGATGTTTTCATATTCTTCTCTCTAGAAATGTGCATTGACATTATCATTAGCTACTGCGTTTTGAATAATAAGTGAGAGGCACTACACTAAGAGTTTATACATATTAACTGATAATCATTACATTATCAACTATGGGAAGTAGGTATTATTAGTTCCATTTTTCACTGAGGATAAAAAGACTTGGGAAATTATGGAACATACCCTGGATCATAAGTTTACTAAGTGGCAGAGTTGGACTTTGAACTTATTTCTTGGCTTACTGCAAAGTCCGTATCATCTACTCCATCAATACTAACCCCAAATGGTTAAATGGAAAAGCAATTTATAAACTACATACTTTTACATGTATTTTGAAATATTATTACTAGTACATCATCTTCAACTTATTTTTCTTTCTAGAAAAAGTAAGTTTCCCTTGACTGCTGGATTAGAAATAACTAGCAATGAGGCAATGCCCATAAAAATTAATTCCATGCATTATGTGCACGATTGCACACATGGGCATGCATGCGCGCGCGCGCGCACACACACACACACACACACACACACACACACACACACACGATTCATTAAAAGAGGAAAATTAAAAAGTTGGAAACTATGGGGGAAAAAGGCTTTGCTGAGAAGGACTATCCACTCCAACCTCAGGAAAAGATCCTCTAAAGAGAAGTGTAACAGCAGGATTTTAAACCTAGGAATGCCAAAATAAGAAGCCTCCAAACTTTGTTAAAATAGGAGTCCAGCAGGGCAAAACATAATTATCAAATATGTTTGAAAATTATATGAATTTTATAATTTTAGCACAAGCAAGGTAAGATACTAGTCTTTGGAGTAAAATAAAGTTGGAATACAGAAAGGTAGTGTTTTGTATCAGAGTCTCTGAAGGTAAGAGTGGGTTGAAATTCCGGTTTTTGTCCACTGAGCAAGTTATGCAATATCTCTGTACCTCAGTCTCCTCATCTGGTAGGGACAGTATAGTGCCCGCTTCATAAGGATGTTGTTAGTATTAAACAATACATTTAAAACCCTCAAAAGAGTGCTGTGCACATAATGATGTTCTCAGAAAAATGTGAGCTATTATTACATTTAATCTTCAACTAATATGCAGGAAATCTGATTTTTTAAAAATTTGTTTAAAGTTTATTTTTGAGAGACAGAGTGAGAGACAGAGCAGGAGTCGGGGAGGGGCAGAGAGAGAGGGAGACACAGGATCCAAAGCAGGCTCCAGGCTCTGAGCTCAGCACAGAGCCTGACGCAGGGCTCAAACTCACAGCTGTGAGATCATGACCTGAGCCGAAGTCAGTGCTCAACTGACTGAGCCACCTAGGCGCAGTGAAGTAAATTTTGGATGCCTTTAAATGTGATTTCTTAAAAAGTAGACACTTAAATGAAAAAAAAATGTGAGGGGCGCCTGGGTGGCCCAGTCGGTTAAGCGTCCGACTTCAGCCAGGTCACGATCTCGCGGTCTGTGAGTTTGAGCCCCGCATCAGGCTCTGGGCTGATGGCTCAGAGCCTGGAGCCTGTTTCCGATTCTGTGTCTCCCTCTCTCTCTGCCCCTCCCCTGTTCATGCTCTGTCTCTCTCTGTCCCAAAAATAAATAAAACGTTGAAAAAAAAATTTTTAAAAAAAAGTGACCATTGGCATTACAGACTTAAGCTTCTCTTTTTTGTTCTCATGGTCATAAGACACATGAAAAGTGATATTTCTATAGCTGCATGTAGTAAATGCTGGAGGCTGCTGATGAGCAGAGCCAACAGCCCAGGGGCTCCAATGACCCCCCAACTCCACGTGGCCTCCCAGAGGACTAAGATGATGGCATTGGCCATGGTATGATGGACGAGAGCTGTAGCCTAATCCTTCAGAGGAAAGCCAGATGTAATTAGAAGCGAGTTCTACTGATACGTGCTAGCTCTGACTCTCATAAACTCTTAGGTGTTTTGTTTTGTTTTGTTTTTCTGAGCAAATAATACAACAGAAGCAAAATCTGCACAGGCACAAGAATCAACTTTGCATCATACATATCAAAATTGGGGCGAAAATTAAATACCCAATAAAAGAAGTGTTGATTTGATAGAATAATGGAGAAGGGACAGTTGCCCACTTCTCTTAGTAGTTTTACTCCTTTGCTCAAATAGCCTGACCAAAGCACATACTGGGTTTCCACTGCCCGAAAACAGGACTATCTGTGTTCCATCTCAGAAACGTTAGATGGATAAGGAGCACCAGTGGGACCCTTAACAAAAGGGATGCATAATAAATGCACTAGTTATATGCACCATTATAATTTAATGTCCTGATCTACAAAATGTTGGATTATTTTGAAATTAATAAAATTAGCGAAAGGCAGAATACAAAATAGTATGTAGGCTATGTGAAATCTAGTGTAATAGTGCAATCTAGTGGAAAAGGATTAAAAGGCAGAGTGTAAGAGCTACCAGGTTAGGGAAGTCAAACTGTCAGGAAAATGCTGTTAAAAACACAAAAAGTACAATGCTTACAAGATTTTCCAATTAAGAAACCTCTGAAAGAGAAAGACTCTCATATCAGTTGTTTACTTGGAACTGTCATTACTTTTCTTTATTGTACAAGCCCTGTATCGCCATTGCAATGTATTCAAATAGTATAACCAGGAGGGTATAAAAAATCAAAATCCCCTCTCCCCTATCTGTGGCCTCCCTCCAGTGCCTAGGGCATCCATTCCCAAAGGGCTTTACACCTTTTCACATCTATGCATATACAGACGTACGTCTGTGCACATACACACGTGCATATACACACTGTACTCTTTTTCACATAATGTGATCACACTGTCTTCCTTTAGCATAGATCTTGAATGTGTTTACGTGACATCGCATCTGAAGCCTGCATAGATAGCTTTATGCCGGTGCGGCTCAATCATAATTTACGCATCAGCACCTCGCACTCAGCCGTCCAAACTAGAACTCCTGATCTTTCCTTTAAAGCCTGGGCCTCTTACCGTGTTCCTCATCCCATGAATGGCACCCTCATTCATCCTCCTAAATATGACAGAAATCTAGAAATCGTCCCTGACATCTCCTCCTGCTGATCCCCGCGGCCAATTCAATCCACGACCCACTCCCGTTGCTATTTACTCTTCAAAGTGTCCCTCCCAGGCTTCATCCCCCATAGCCACACCAGCTCAGGAGGTCTCCAACTCCAGCCTAGATTACAAAAGTAGCCTTGGAAGGAGTGTGCTGCAAGCTGTTCTGACCCCCCTTCTTCACAAAGCAGCCAAAATGCTCTTTGTGAAATGCAAATCTGATCGTGTCCTGCTTAAACCCCTCCGACGACTTCCCCTAGGTTTTAGGCTGAAGATTACACTCTTAAATGCAGTCTAACAGGTCCTGCAAACTCTGCTCCTTGACCTGCTAGCTCGCCTCCTTTTGCGTTGGGCTCCCTCTTCTCTGTCAGCTCCAACTCCTCTGGACTTCTTCCAGCACCTTTTATTTGCCAAGTCAACCTGCCCCAGGGCCTCTACAGAGCTCTTCTTTTACCTCAAATACACCTTTCCTCTTCACCTCACTAACATTTACTCACCCTTCAGATCTGAATACTTCCTCAGAGAAGCCTTCCTTAATCCCCCTGCCTGGCTAAATCCGTTACTTAGAAATTCTAGTAGTGTTTGTAGCACTTATCACAGATCGAAGGGCACATTTATATGTGTGATTATTTGATTTATCTCTGTCAGCCCCACTAGTGTAAAAGATCCTTAATGGTTGGGACCCTATAATCCCCAGCATCTCAGAGGGGACTCAAAACCAGTTGACACCCCCAGAAAATAAATAAATAAAAGAATTTTTAGTAAAGATGACCACTCCTTTTTCTAATTTTTCATTATTGCTATCAACCCTACAATCAACATCCTTATACTTTTACTTTTGAGCACTTTCACAAGTGTACCTATAAGCTAAACTCTTAGAAGTAAAACGGCCAGATAAAAAATAACCTTTCAGATTTTGATAAGCACATGTAGCAACCTGTTCTGTTTCCACTTCTGCGGTACCGGCCTTTGATTAGAATCAACTCTATAGCTAGAGAAAATGACAAATGTTAAAGGTGCTACACTGATTAACTAATTCATAAGAGAGAAAAACCAGCATCATTTAACCACATATCTTACCAATTTGCTAAGGAGGAAAAAAAAAGAAAGAAAGAAACAGAGAAAAACCCCAAAAGAACATTGGGGCTATTTTTTTCTTTTCTCCTGCATTCCAAGGTAAAAGATCAACTTTACATCTATGACTCTTGCTGAAGAAACCGGAAGCTAAAATATTTCACTTTAACTACTATAGGAAAATTAACTGTGATCTCTCCTTTCAAATTCACAATAAACCCCAAATCTCCATAATAATCAGAGTGGTGACCAGATGAATGAGTGAAACACTGAAGAATGGGGAAGAATTTACACCAGGGCTGCCTAACTCCTAAGCATTTTTGAAATGAACAGCTTCATTTGTCAGAAAAGAAAGTCTTCCTTCCGAAGTCACAACAGATGCCCTGGCAATTCCCGGGGTACAGAATGCTGAGGATCTATTCTAAAAATCTGATTAGTCCAAGGCAATTAAGTAGAAAGTGAGACATGCTAAAGATGAGCGCTCTGTAAGCAATAAAGCACATTTAAACCGCTATTGCATACATATTGCATAACGATTCTCAGATGCAGATCAAAAAAAAAAAAATTGTGCCCAAGTGACTCTAGAAGAAAACAGCACTTTAGCTTTACCCACATTATTTTTCTCCAGGAACATGACATTAATAATCATGCCAACAACTTAATGTGTTGAGACTACCTATTTATTTCCTGAGACAACTTCTTCAACTTTTAAAATTTAACTTTGAGGATTATTTACTTCCGCGGCTCAGGAGCGATCACTGCATTCAAGGAATCGCAAATAGCCGCCCGTGGGTCAGGTGAACGAGCGTTGACAAGCCAGAAGCTCATCTCTGAGCATTTCTCTCTCAGAAATATGAGCTCAGCACAGGACCGCCTGTGGCATCTTCAACAACTGGGAAGTGAGCCATTACAAGTTGCCCTGTGCCTTATTACAATCCCACAAAAGTGCATGGCACTTTTATAAAAGATACAGAAAATAAGAACAAACTTGTTTAACATGAAAAATATACTTAACACGGTCAGTTAGAGTGACCATGGTTCTGACCTAACAATTGGAGTGAGAAAGTTCTGGGTATGGGGCTGGGGGTGTTGGGAAGAGACAGGAGTGAAAAAAGTAGGAAAAAGTTGGTTAAAAAAGATGACTGAAGGATATTTTCTTCTTTCTTTACATCGCTCATCACAGTCACCCTTAGTTTTCAAGGCTCTGGAGCATAAAAATAGTTTCCATGGAGTCAGATGTAATACAGGTTATCATGCCTCAGAAGGGGGGAGGGGGTCCTGTGTGCATACTCTATAAATTAATTTTGAGCAATCAGGTTTTCAAAGTTAGATATGGTAATCAAAATAAACGATCAACAGGCAGATGGACAGGAAAGAAAAATCTGCCACAAGACATGTTCGAGACACTGAGAGTGTGCTCCTGAGATGGTCAGAATCCAGGCTAACCTGAAATGGAGAGAAGTTAAAAGGCCACAGGGTAGGAAATTACTTTTGATTGAAAGGTTTTATTTTCAATTGAAAAGCTAAAAATTATAACTAAGTCTTGCAAGGTCATATAAGAGGGGTGAAAACTGCGGAAGGGACAACTGCCCCCCATTTCCCCCAGGGTAAGAGGATCCAGCAGCCAAGGGCTTAGCTGTCCTGCACCAGCAGCCAATGGCGGTTGCTCCCCCTTAACCCTGGGCTCCCCATCATCCATGGCCACTCTGCCCGGGAAGCCAGCTCCCAGCCAGCAAGAAACACCAGGAAAGGAATAACTATAGGAAACAAGTTAAGGTCAGAACACTTTGCAGGGGGAAATAAAAAGGGCACAAATAAACAAACAAACAAACCCTTTAATTCTCTTCTCAGATATTCAAGTTTGAAATACGATGAAAGGGGAGGAAGGAATGTGTTAAACTGCCCTGTTTCAGCTACTTTCCAGTTGTAAGAGATCAACTTGCAACACAGAGGATTATTCTTTTCAGACAGTTTATCAGAAAAAAAATAAAATGTTTCCATCACAAGTATCTCTGCTGCCCTACACAAAAATGTTAGCATGGCCTTCAGATTAAATATTCACTGAAACAAAGGTGAATAGTTCTGAGATTTTAAAAGAAGAGACCAAGTAAAGGTGTTAAGTTGATTCCCTGGCTGAGCTGCACCGTTAGAAAGGTCTGGAGTTGAAATCCAGCTCTACTTTTCATCCACTGATGCTAGTTCTGTTTTCCGAAACAAACAGAAAAGAGTTTATGTCTACTTTTAGTCTTCAAGCTAAACATTTCCAGACCCTTTGAGGATACCTCCTGTGACAGGATTGCCAGACCCCTCATCATCCCCACGGACTGTTCTGGAAGTTGTCTAATTTGTCAACGTCTCTCTTTAAATGTGACAGCCAGAAATGGATGCAATACTACAGATGTGGTTAATTAGAGTGGGGTACTATTAGTTTTTGTGACATATGGACACTATACTATTATCAGAATCTAAATTTGATTTTTTTTTCTCTTTTACAGAGACATCATGCTGCTGGTTCATATTAACCTTTTTCCTCAAAGATTGCCACCACATTAAGTCACCTTCCTCCTTATACACTGATGAATTATGGTGCATTTACTGCTATTAAGTATCTTTTCACATAACATCGCAGCCTATTTAAACCACATTAAACTCTAAATTCTTGTTATCTACTTGTAACAGTTCCCCCTTTTCAAGTCATTCCTGGATTTTAAAGCAAGCATCCTAGATCTTCATCAAAGTCATTCATAAAAATGCTGGAAAAACAAAAGACCCAGGGCAAAGGGTTAGATCTTTCTCCAGGGACTACTCTTGGACCCAAACCCAGTACCCCACACACCTGGAGGGTGCTAGTTCAGCCCGTCTCATGCCCACAAAGCAATCCCGCTAGTCAACACACCATCTCACCCACAAGAGCATCTCAAGCCTTAACAAATGCTTTGCTGAAAGTAAGATTCACTTATGTTTCAAAACAACGTGTAAAAAAACTATACATATTAAAATTATAGTCTTTGAAAACTACATATGCACACAGAACAAAGACTAAAAGGAAAGGAGCCTCAATGGAAATGTCTGTTCGGGCGTCAGACTGTGGACACTGTTTTTTATTCAATACTGTGTTTACTATAGTTACATTGTTTAAAAAATTGAAGACACCAGGAATTCTTCTTAGAGAGAATGTTGCTTGGAGGCAGTTCATGTAAAACAGCTTTAAGAGACTTGAGACTCTATCTGATCCTACCAACTTGAAAACCCCAATCAAAAAATATTCAGTTAAAAAGACTTGTTGATCCTTAGGAACACTAGCTTCTTCTTTTTTTTTTTTTAATTTTGCTTTCCTGTTTTTGGCATAATATTTCTGGAAATCAGAGAGATAGCAAACCAGAGAACAGTATTCTAAAGTTTAGAAAAAGCCTGGATGGGGTATATATAAGTGTGTGTGTGTGTGTGTGTGTATGTGTGTGTGTGTGTGTGTGAGAGAGAAAGAGAGACAGAGAGAGAGACAGAGAGAGAGAGAGAGAGAGAGAGGCAGACAGAGACAGAGACAGAGAGACAGAGAGTGAGTGACTCAGTCTGTTCATGTCTGTCTGTCTGTTATGTCTGTCTCTTTATCTATGCTGGAGAAGTTCAAAAGGATGAAAAGGAAAAAAAAAAGTCACCATGTTTAATAGTTCTGTGAAGATTTGGACTAAAACAGACCTCCAGCCCAAGAATCTCTAATGGACACATAAACTCATATCATCTATTCACCTAGAGTCCTCTTTTACACTAAGAGCAGGAAATAAGATCAGCAGTAGGATTTGCACTTTGGTGTTTAGAGCTGAGGCAAGGGTAAGATTTAAGAAAAGGAGTCAGTAAGAGTAAGTGTACAGTTATCAAAAAAGAAAAAGAAATAAAGTGGCTGGTTATTTTGGAGAAAATATCCATAAATCCTGCCCTTATTGGAATCCCAAACAATCTGAATATTTGATGGAGAATTTTTTAACATGTCAGGGTTTCTTTACTGCCTCAGCATTTGTTTAGAGCATGGTTTTCTCAGTGGAAAACCAGCGTTAGAAACTGAATACATGTTACCCTTATCTCTTTGAGATGGTCTCTCACTAGGTTTCTCTGGTGCTGTCTCTTGCTATTTTTAATGTCTGAGAGCAAGACAAGTGAATATTCCACTTTGCTTAGAAATACAATTTGTCCATTGTCCTAGAAGCTAAGCTAAATACATCAGGTAAACCAACAGCTTTTAGATTTATGGAAAACCCTTATAATAAAGAGGTAAGATGAGCAAATACTAAGTCCAGTTGACAACTGAAAATTTTACTTTGCTTAGAAATAAATTTTGTCTACCACCCTAAAAGTGAAGCCAAAAGTATCTGGTAATTCAGCAGGTTCACAGATCTATAGCAAATTTTCATTTAAAATACATAAAATGTCCAACTAGAAAGTCTAGTTATTATTTGACAAGTGAAAATTCCACTTTGTTTTGAAATACAATTTTCCCGCCACCCTAGAAATTAGGCTAAATACTTGAGGTAAGTCAACAGTTTCACAGATGGAAAATTGTCATAAAATAGGTTAAATGTCCAAAGAGAAGTCTAGCTAGTATTTGACAAGGGAAAATGCTACTTTGTTTTGAAATGCAATTTTCCCATTGCACTAGAAGTTAAATACAGGTGGTCAATCAACAGCTTCATGGATCCACAGCAAATGCTCATCAAAATGAATTAAAATGTCCAAATATAATGCCCAGTTATTATTTGATAAAATAAATATGCTCAGTAACACCTTTTTTTTTGCTTTACATGTAACCGTGTGCAAAATGGGTAAGAAATAGTCAACACTGAGAATATCTGAGAAAATCCAAAATTCACTTAGGAATAATAAATGTCAAAAAAGTGTTTTAAATTCTTGTCTATTAATTGGAGGGAGGCTAATGTTTTGTAAGATAACACAAATGTTATCTAAGGTATTTGTCAATGTTATATTTTTGTATTTATTTTTAATATTGTTTTGCTGTTTCAGATTTGAAAAGTCTTATCATAATTACTTATCAATGTTGTTTTTTTTTGCTCAGAAAAGTATTTCTAAGCAAAATAAAAATTATTTAATATGAAGAGAAATAAAAAACACAAGGAAATACACCAAAATGATATGCGTATGTTACAATAGTGAGATCAGAGGAAATTATCAGTTATCCAGTTTTAAATATTTATGTACTAACGTTGTTCATTTACATTTTAATTAGAAAAAGCAATTAATATTATTTCCTTTAAAAAAATCTCTGTAAATTTAATGTTGTTTAACAGTTAGGTCTCTTTGGAAAGAAAATAATGAAGGAAAATTAATTTGATCTGATTTTTAATTTTTAGGAATCATACATATGTAGCTCTATGAGAAATATATGTTATTTTGGTACATGTAAATGTATAAAGAAAGTCTGAAAAAGTAAACTACATAATGTGTATGGGGATTAGCTTAGGATGAAGAAGTTACAGGTGATCTTGATTTTCTTCTTGATTTTTGTCCCCAGTTTTCTGTAGTTTTATTCTCCTGAATTTTGCACAGTGAATAAAAATTCAGTATGATAAAAAATAATACTAAAGATGTTTTTATACAAAAAAATTCTGGTTAACATTTTGAAATAAAAAATGAAATTGGTTCAAAGTTATTCAAACTTTAAAAGTCTTGGGATAGATTTTTAAACTTTTATTTTCCCTACCATCTATCCTGGTTTTTAATCTCACTATTTAGATAAAGAATATCTATCAGTTAACAAATAGGCAAACTAAAATTTCTAGATTGAAAAAAACATCTAAGGGGTTGACAGTTCGGCAGTCAGAATGGTACTCTGGCAAACATAAGACATCCTAAAATTTTATCTTGCAGAAAAGGATGAACATCTTAAGATTAAAGGCACTTCTAAAAAGTATAATTGTGTTCACCCAACTTCCTAGAAAAACATCTTCCACTGTTGGAAATTTTCACTTCATTCATTCATAGATCTGATGCTCAACATTTTATTTCTGATAAAAAGTAAAATCCCAGTAATTGTGTTCCACTTTTGTTTATTTCTAGAAAAGCTAGCTTTAATTGCGATCCCTGACACCCTGTCACGCACAATGGGTCGAATTCTTATTTATCCTATATGTATAAATAATCTGTAGCAATGTTATTAAAATATACTCAATTTTAGCCTTTAAATACAAATGTGGTCATCCGCATTTCAGAAACCTCACTCAGCTGTAGACAACTGGCTTTCCATTTTAACTTAAACTTCTTTTTCTAAGATTATCAACAAATTGTCCTTTTTCTCAGACCCTGACACTTTGAGGCGCTTAAATGGAAATCCTCGTTATGGCTCTTTTTTTTTTTTTTTTTAAGCATTCTTCTTCATCAGTATTTCAGAGGTTTGCAACTCATTGCACTTTTATCTAAAGTAAAATATGTATATTTATATGCATAAATACACACAAACATTTGTGGCCGAATCTCAGCAACACGCTTGAAAGGATTAAACATGCGGTTACCGTGACTAAATGCATTCATTCACTCTACAAGACTTAGAAAAACGTAACGTTGCAGAGAGAGCTAGGTCTCTGTGTAAACCTTGTAATCACCACTAAAAGGCCACAGCTGGGAGCCTCCGAAGCCTCCAAGCACACTGGAGGCATCCACAGCTGTTTTTAATTGTTTTTGCTTTTCAAAATAGTGCACTTGGTGGGGCAAACGGGGCTGTTTGCAGCGTCTCTGGCCCCCAGCCGGGGTTAACCCTGACCTGAACGCCCTGTTTAGCTCCCAGCATTTCACGATTCTGCTTCCCTGCTCCGTAAAACCTAAGAAAAATTTTCCGCCGCCAAGATTTCCGCCGCCAAGAAATGCTCTTAGGAGGAAGGGGAATTCGGTGTTTCAAATGCACATTTTTGTGTTCCCTCCCGATCGGATTCAAGGAAAGAAAAAAAAAAGGATGTTTATGTGGAAGGGTATGCAGCTTGACACCCATTTCCTATGGCTTGTCTCCGGGCCGCAGAGCCCCATTCGTGTGGTAACGACCCCCAGAAAAATGGGCAACAACCCCCAAGTCTTTGCTTCAGGGATGGGGAGAGGTCCACCACCAGGGCTGGTAATTAGGGGTAGGGGGTGCGGTGGGAATGGAAATTGGAGACAGAATTTCTGCGCGCTCTGGGCAGGGAGGGGCCCGCGGGGGCGCGGAGAAAAAGAAAAGGCCAGGGGTCAAGGCTGAGAAGGGACTCACAGGGCCCAGGAATTGGGGTTCGGGGTGTTCTGGACGAGGGGTGTCGTGAGGATGCGGGTAGAAAGAGGGGCTGGCACCCAGAAAATGCCCCCAGGTACCCAAAACCCGGGCGGGGGATGGGGAGGCGGCGGCCTGTTGGCCCCAGGACCTCCCGTCGCGCGCGGGCCACTAACCTGTCAGCAAGAAGGTGCCAGTGGTCGCGGGGCTCATCCTGCGTGTCCCCCGACCCTGTCCCGTCCAAGCACAAGGGTCTCCCAGCTCCCACCACCGGGACAATTGCATTCTTGGCCTGACTAGGCCGGCCGTCCTCGATTCTCCCCTCCCCTCCCTTTCTTCTTTCCTCCCAGCTTGGCCAGTTCAGCATCAGCATCCTGCACCCCCTCCTTAATCCCGTACTCCCCCTAGCGGCGGGCCAGTGTAGCGTGGCCATCGCCCCCACCCCCATCCCCCAATCCCCCCCAACCCCCGCCCCCGCTCCCCTCCGCCCCCCTAACCCGCAGAGCACGCTGGGATTTGGCGCCCCCCTCCTCTGTTCAGCCTATATAAGGCTCCCGGTCGGCGCTCCCGGTACACGCGCTTCAACTTCGGTTGGTGTGTGTCGAAGAAACCTGACTACGACCTGGGGAGAACAGCGAAGAGGGTCCACCGAGCCTTGCGAAAGGTCCGCTGAGCGGGCTCGCGTCCGGGGCCACTCCGGGCTGCGGAGCACCCAGCGGAACCCACGCCTGGCACAGGTGTGGGACCCCGTCCTCCTGTCTTCGCAGAGGAGTCCTCGCGTGGTGAGTATGCGGTGAGGATGTTTCTTTTTTTAAGATCACATTCATTCCCTGTCCTTTTCGGGAGCTGCGGGAGATAGAGTAGTGCCCCTAAGTGTCTCCACGAAAATCTTGTCACGCCTTCACTGGCTGTACCCCAAAACAGAGTGGAGAGAGAAACCAAGCCTTCAGGGCTTTGATTTCCAGGACCCAAGTCCAGATAAGAGGTGTAGACAGACATGAGCTGCGGACAGACATGAGCTACAGACGGATAAGAGCTACAGACCAATTTGCAATTTGTTCTTCAAATGCGCTACATAGTGATAGGCGCTACAAACTAATTGGCGCTTCAATGCGCTGTAAACTGATAAGCGCTTCAAATGCGCTGTAGACTGGCGCTTCAAATGCGCTACTAGCTGATGGGTGCTTCAATGCGCTACAAACTGATAAGCGCGTCAGATGCGCTACAGATGGATGGACGCTTCAATGTGCTTACAAACCATTATGGACTGCAGCAATATATGAGCTGCAGACTGATGATTGATTTGCGCTTTAAATGCGCTACAAAATCTGAGCTGCAGAAGATTAGCGCTACAAAAATGATACCATTAGCACTACAACAGCGCTTCATTGTGTTACAAGGCACAGGAACTGCAGAGGTCCATGAGCTGCAGAGAATTTACACCTAAAATGCGCTACAAAGTAATAACAGCTGCAGAGATATACAAGCTGCACTGTTTTATGCTATAAAGAAACCTGCTAAAAAGGGACAAGAGCTGTAGAGTAAGATTACTCCGTCTTCTTGGAGGGGGACCCCACCCTTTGTCTCTAACACACCTTTTGGAATGGCTCCCACTATGTTTTTCTGCAGGACGGTTGTCTGCATGATGGTGCTGGTACACAAAATGGAGCCCCGGGCAAAAATTAGTGTTTAACATTCTGCCCACACCATTCCTGCTATAGCAGTGGAGTGGAGGGGCGCTGACTTGAGTGTAAAAGGGAATCTTTTGGTGGTGGCAGAGCGAGCTGCCTTGCCTAGTTGCGCTTGATTGAAGTGGCAGTGTAGTTGTAGTGGTGGCGCGAATGGGCGTCCAGCAACAGTTTGTGGAAACTGTTGGTTTGCTTAGTATGGGCGGGGGGGGGGGGGTTGGATCTGGGGATGATTGCTCTTGTTGCATGAAATGAATCTGGCTGTTGGAGGCTGGTGGGAGGGGTTTTGGGAAGGGGGGATCGTGGGAGAGGCAAACAGCCAGTCTCAGACCTGCCCCGCCCATTCTAGCGCGCCTTCTCTGCAGTATCTGCTCAGAGCGGGCTTAGCGCCTCCCAGCGCCTACTCAGTGCGCGCCTCCTCTGCAGCGCGCCTTCCTAGAGCGCGCCTTCTAGACCATTTCTCCCCAACCCCGCCCCTCCCTAGCCTCCTCCTCTGGGTGTCTCCCCCCAGACCCCGCCTCTCCCTGAGCCCGCCTCCTCTGAGGCCTGTCCCCCAGGCCCCGCCTCCCCGTGAGCCCGCCTCCTTTGAGGCCGCTCCCCCAGGCCCCGCCTCTCTCTGAGCCCTTCCCTGAGGCCACTCCCCCAGGCCCCGCCTCTCCCTGAGCCCTTCTCCTCTGAGGTGGCTCCCCCAGACCCCACCTCCCCCTGTGAGCCCACCTCCTCTGAGGTGGCACCCCCCGAAACCTCCCTCCCTAGGCCCGCCTCCTCTGAGGTGGCTTGCTCAGACCCCGCCTCTCCAAAGCTTGGCCCCTCCCTGAGCCAGCCTCTTCTGAGCTGGCCTACGGCCCCGCCTCCCCGGAACCCGCCTGCGCCTGCGCAGTGTGAGCCCCCAGCCCCTCCCATCAGGCCCACCTCCTCTGCGCCTGCGTACTGCCTTCACTGCCTGAGCCTGGCTGCACAGCCCCTCCCTTCTGTGGTTTCTGTGGCGCCGGTTTTGCTTTTTATCCAGCAGTGTCTAATAAATATAAGAGCAATAAACAAGAACAATTAGCAACAATGATAATTATACCTGGAATTTACAAGCACTTTTTACAAGTGCTTTGCATATATTAAATAACATAATCCACAATTTAAACTTGACAGTGGGTTATGAAAGGTGCTTCTGAGCATACATGGCTGGTGCCTCTAAGGGCAATCCAGCTAAATGTTTTTACTATAAATGAGAAATAAGTTGTTTTAAATACTTTCAAGGTTTTTTTAAGACACTAATGGGCGTTTATGGTGGCTTACTGGAATAGGATTCTTTGGTGGATACAAAATAAGGAACAATTTGAACTGTGTTTCCTAGGAGTTTAGTGGCTTATTGGCATTGTTGGCCTTGGAGCAAGGATGAGGTGTTTATGTGTATGCCTGTGAAGCTAGGTTTTTTTTTTTCTTGGAACCCTAGGGTATTAGCCCTGACTAACTTGCCTGCATATTTATTAATTGTGCCTGGCACATGGTAGGCATTCATTAAATATGTGTTAAATGACCAGAGTAAATTGGTTTATTCAGTGCCTTCTTTGGTGTCTGCAGGTGTTTTCTGGTTTTTTTTCTGTGGTGCTTTGCTGTGCTGGATTGTCCAAGGCATTGCTAGCCTTATTTCTCACACTTAATAGGATCTTTAAAAAAAAAAAGCGTGTATGTATGTGTACATATATATATATACTTTAAACTCCAATAATGTAAGCTGTAATTATAATAAAAAAACTATTTTAATTTAAAATATTCAGAAGAATTAGCTTTTTTAAAATAAAAAGCAAAAACTGTTTAAATATTTAAATTTGGGGTGAGTGGATTACTTACTGGTGGTACATAATTTTCATTTAAAATTGTATAATGTAAAAACATTTTGAACATAGTTGAACATTTTAGCTGGCATTGTTAAACTTTTTTATTAAACCAATTTATGCCTTACTTTTATTCATATGTACCATGTTTATGTTTCTAACTAAATGAAGAAATTTTAAAACCTCATTTATCTTGATACTTTTATACATACTTATAATTACAGCTTTCAGTAAGTCCCCATGCCCACCTTGCCACCCTGACCCTCCCCTCCCCCCAACTCCTCTTAGGAAATTCTGTGTCTGCATTTTTTTAAAGTTCAAAACAATGGTAAAAATGTGCATATTAATATAATTTGCATTTCACAAATAGTACACAGAGTACTAAAAAAGAAATTGGGACTTTTGAAAATGTAAAGCAATTAAGAGTTGCTTAATGAAGTGTTATTTCCTAATGAGATGTTTAATGTGTGACAGTTTTGGGCCACTATTACTCTTTGATATGTTTGGGGAACGGAAGTTTTTAGAAGTCATCCTGAATAGTCAGAAATGAATTAAATGCATTTTATTCCTATATAGACTAGCAATTAATTCTTTTTCATATGTAAAGGTGACATCTGTCCCATGTGGCTCGGCTCTATGCTATGTATCCTTTCAGGTTTTCCTAAAACCTGACTGCACCTCTCCAGTCCAGCCCCTCATAAGGGGGGTTTAAAGAGCCATAGTTCTGTAATTCAAATCAAGTCATAATGCTCCTGTTTCTGTGTTAACTGGTGCTCTAGTTACTGTTTAAATATTTTAAAACTTTATTTACACAAATGTTAACCTGCCTGCCCACTATCCTATCACTTTTAAAGTTGAAACCGCTCTTCTCTGGACAGTCATCTCCTTTAGGATATAGAACCCCACCCCAAAATTTAAAACCCCAGAGGTGGGCACCTGAAACCTGATCTTGGTAAAGGTCAGGGGTCTCAAACTGGTGACCTTGCAGGTCAAATAAGACCCTTAATTTGTTTGACCAGCACTGGAATACAATTTTTTTTAAAGAATTGAATGTCTTTGGGGAGGGGGGGGCATGCATCCCCAAATTACAGTCACAGCCTCCTCCTTACTGTCTTAACTTCAGGTCCTTTTCACTTTTATGGTACCTTCCTGTCTACTAAAAGCATTTGAATTTTAAACCCTTATTGATCTTCTGATTCCCTAAACAATACAATGATTGCTGATTTCTGAACATGTTGTTATATCTGTCCTATTATTGTATTTTGCAGATATTAAAACCCATCAGATCTGGGCCTCAATAAAACTCATCTCAGTGACTGTGATTGACATGTAGGTTGTTAACCTTCCTGACCTGGGTCAGGCAGCGCCAGGCCATGCTCTGAATGCCTTTCCAGAATTTTGAAAGTATTGTCTGGATGACAGAAGTGGCACCCGAGTCACCTGACTTGTGCTTATTAGTTGTTATTTAATGGGACACTAAAACTCTTAATTTTGTAAATAAAAAGTCCACTATTTTGTAACCTTATATTCTGAGTGTCACCAATACAGTTATCTCCAAGGAGTTGGAAATGAAACAGTGTCACAGGTTATGATGTATTGCATCTTCTAGTTTTTCTACATTTTTAGACTATTTAGAATATTTAATCTTAAATGTCAATTAAAACTATTAAAATGGCACAGTAATTCTGTCTCTTAAAGATTCTGCTTGGGGGGAGATTCTGCTTGCTGTATAGCCACTCCTTGGAGTAGGGAAGGGGAGGGCAGAGGAGGGGCCTAAAGGATTATGAGGGGTCTTAAGGAAGAGGAAGGAAAGGGTATTTCTCTACACCCAGGGTCAAGGCTGAAGTGTACAGCCATCATTTTTGATTCTCACGTTGTTTTTTTTTTTATGCCCTATTGATTTAAATGTTAGCTATTTTTCACCTAACTTCTTTGAATAACACATGTTTATCTTTGTGGGTTGTAAATAGTATAATTAATTTAGTGTCCATTTTGCCTTGATGAGTCAGAGAGGAAAAGGTGGCCAGGACTGCCAAGTTAAAATTGTAGTGAATAGGCAGTCTGCCTGCTTTGTATATTATATTTTTAAACTTTTAAGCACTTTTCTAAAGTTGTCCAGATATGAGAATTTAATGCTCATTGTAAAGTTATTAAAAAAATTACTCTAAATGCACTTAGCCCTGTTTTTAGGAAGTACATAGGCACTGTTGGATCATTTATTTTAGGTGTGATTTATTGTCCCCATACCCATAATTAGGACCTTTAATCCCCCAGCCCCCCCATGCGCCATATATCCACTCACCACCTAGGAGTGCAGCCCTATCCTGCTCTAAATTACAAACTTTTTGGTGGGACTGTGCTGACAAATTTTGTTTAAAAACCAGAAATTGCAAACTGGTGACCTGAAAGTCAAATGAGGTCCTGGATTTGTTCAACCTACGGTATATACAAAAATAACTTAAAAATTTAGGTGGAAAATGTATGCTTAGGTTGCTATAGTTGCAGCCCCTCCCTGTTTTAATCTTAGCCTCTTTACACAGAATGTTACATTTCTACTTTCTTATTAATAACTTTATTAATAACTATCAATAACTTTTATTATTAATAACTTTAATAACTATTAAAATGTAATAACTAACAGTTATTAAATATTCACACTGTGCCTTATCTGCATTGTTTAATTAAATCTATACTGTAAGTTTTTGAGTGTCCAATTTGATAGCTCAGCTCCTCCTAAGAGGCATCAATTAATATTTGTTGATTGATCGCATAATAAGGAGGGAAACTGATATACACATGTTGCTGCTCAGTGCCACTTCTGTCCCACAGGGAATTCTCTTTGGGAAGTCAAATCGTGGTCAGAAAAGTAATTTAGATAATCCTGTGGGTTTTGTGGCAGTTGTTGTTGTTTGTTTTGATAATCATTTACCTTCTGCATGGAGGTAGACCACATGACAGTTGGCCAAAGTGCCCCCTTCCCCCAGAGTTGATGAATATAGGCATTGTGATTTTAAGCCCCCACCTTTTTTTTTTTTTTTTGGTTCCCTATTAGCTGGAATATTAGCTGTGTTTCAGGTAACTTGTCTAATAACAGTTAATCATTTTGGCTTTACTTTGTGGTTTTATTCTGGCTGGGTCTTTGACTTGAGAGGTTTTTGCTGTGCTCTCTTGATACAGGGTTGTTTGTTTACAATGTCTCAGTGTTCTTTTCTAGTCGGTGAAGGTAAGCTTGCTGTTGATATAGTTATGTGTTGTTGAGTCATAATGAACAGGTGACATTTGAGGAGGAAAAGGTCATTTGGATTTTTAAAAAATGGGGTGCTTTTTGTTATGCTTTGTTTAATTGATTAATTTCTTTCTCCCCTTTTCAAGGTTTGCATTTCTTTACTAATTACTGATGTAAACAAGTAGGGAAAGAGATACTTTAAATACTCATGTATTTGAAGTATTTTTGGTGGATACTTTAAATACTCATGTATTTGAAGTATTTTTGGTGGATACTTTAAATACTCATGTATTTGAAGTATTTTTGGTGGATACTTTAAATACTCATGTATTTGAAGTATTTTTGGTGGATACTTTAAATACTCATGTATTTAAAGTATTTTGGTGCATACTTTAAGTACTCATGTATTTAAAGTATTTTGGTGGACACTCTAAATGCTAAATTCTTTTTTGTAATGTGCTGCTTTGAATGTACATGTTAAATTTATGCTTTTGTCTTCCTTTACAGAAACAAAAAGCTTTTGAAAACAAAAAGAAGAAAGGGTGGAAGAGGAGGCCAGGACCCAGGCCTCCATCCCCACAGGAGCGAAGCTGCACCTGGGAGGTCTCCTCCCACTCCAACTCTCACCCTGGGGCCCGACTGCCCACCTCCTCCTCCTCCTCCTCCCCCCAACGGCCCTTCCTCCTCCTCTTCCTCCTGCTCCTCCTCCTCTTCTTCTTCTTCCTCCTCGCGCAGCGGCCAAAGAGGCCAGTACATCCCCAACCTGGCCGAACGAAGGCGGGACGATCTCTCTGAAGAGATCAACAACCTCAGAGAGAAGGTCATGAAGCAGTCAGAGGAGAACAACAACCTGCAGAACCAGGTGCAGAAACTCACGGAGGAGAACACCTCCCTCCGTGAGCAAGTGGAGCCCGCCCCTCAGGATGAGGAGGATGACCTCGAGCTCCGAGGTGCTGCAGCGGCCGCTGCCCCGCCCACTCCCATAGAGGAAGAGTGCCCAGATGACCTTCCCGAGAAGTTTGACGGCAACCCAGACATGCTGGTCCCTTTCATGGCCCAGTGCCAGCTCTTCATGGAAAAGAGCACCCGAGATTTCTCAGTCGATCGCGTCCGCGTCTGCTTCGTGACCAGCATGATGACCGGCCGTGCCGCCCGCTGGGCCTCCGCGAAGCTGGAGCGATCCCACTACCTGATGCACAACTACCCAGCCTTCATGACCGAGATGAAGCACGTCTTTGAAGACCCTCAGAGGCGGGAGGCTGCCAAACGCAAGATCAGACGTCTGCGCCAAGGCATGGGGTCAGTCATCGACTATTCCAACGCCTTCCAGATGATTGCCCAGGACCTGGATTGGAATGAGCCCGCCCTGATTGACCAGTACCACGAGGGCCTCAGCGACCACATCCAGGCGGAGCTGTCGCGCCTTGAAGTGGCCAAGTCACTGTCCGCACTGATAGGCCAGTGCATCCACATCGAGAGGAGGCTGGCCAGAGCGGCCGCGGCGCGCAAGCCTCGCTCCCCGCCGCGCGCGCTCGTTCTGCCGCACATCACCAGCCACCACCAGGTAGATCCCACCGAGCCTGTGGGAGGTGCACGCATGCGCCTGACCCAGGAAGAAAAGGAACGACGCAGAAAGCTGAACCTTTGCCTCTACTGTGGGAATGGAGGTCACTACGCCGACAACTGTCCTGCCAAGGCCTCAAAGGCTTCGCCGGCGGGAAACTCCCCGGCCCCGCTGTAGAGGGACCTTCAGCGACCGGGCCAGAATTAATAAGGTCCCCACAAGATGATGCTTCATCTCCACACTTGCAAGTGATGCTCCAGATTCATCTCCCGGGCAGACACACCCTGTTCGTCCGAGCCATGATCGATTCTGGTGCTTCTGGCAACTTCATCGATCACGAGTACGTTGCCCAAAATGGGATTCCTCTGAGAGTCAAGGACTGGCCGATACTTGTGGAAGCAATTGACGGACGTCCCATAGCATCGGGCCCCGTTGTCCACGAAACGCACGACCTGATCGTTGACCTGGGAGATCACCGCGAGGTGCTGTCATTCGACGTGACTCAGTCTCCGTTCTTCCCCGTTGTCCTCGGGGTGCGCTGGCTGAGCACACACGACCCCAACATCACGTGGAGCACCCGATCTATCGTCTTTGATTCTGAATATTGCCGATACCACTGCCGGATGTACTCTCCGATACCACCGTCGCTCCCCCCACCAGCGCAGCCGTCTTTCTACTACCCGGTGGATGGATACAGAGTTTACCAACCAGTGAGGTACTACTATGTCCAGAATGTGTACACTCCGGTGGATGAAAACGTCTACCCAGATCACCGCCTGGTTGACCCGACCATAGAGATGATCCCTGGAGCACACAGTATCCCCAGCGGACACGTGTACTCGCTGTCCGAGCCTGAAATGGCAGCTCTGCGAGATTTCGTGGCCAGAAACGTGAAAGATGGGCTGATCACCCCAACGATCGCCCCCAACGGAGCCCAAGTTCTCCAGGTGAAAAGGGGGTGGAAACTGCAAGTTTCCTACGACTGCCGAGCTCCCAACAACTTCACCATCCAGAATCAGTATCCTCGACTCTCTATTCCAAATTTGGATGACCAGGCTCACCTGGCGACGTATACTGAATACGTACCTCAGATACCTGGATACCAAACGTACCCCACCTATGCCACGTACCCGACCTACCCGGTAGGATTCGCCTGGTACCCGGTGGGGCGAGACGGACACGGGCGATCGCTCTATGTCCCCGTGATGATCACCTGGAATCCGCATTGGTACCGCCAGCCTCCGGTACCCCAGTATCCGCCGCCGCAGCCGCCACCGCCGCCGCCGCCTCCGCCGCCGCCGCCGTCTTACAGCACCATGTAAACACTTGTCGTGTCCTTCCAGATCTCTGCCCTCAGATTTACTCCTGTTCAGCTTCTCAACCAATGACTGTGTGCCAAATTGGGCTACTGCGTCTTCAGGCCAAACCTGAGGCACGGTCCTCTCTGAAACGGCTACAGAAAGGTCAGGGCCACCCTGGACGGGCACACGTCCTGAAAAGCACCAAAAGAGCGACAGAGCATTTACCAACAAATTATCTCTCGGTTTTCCACCGTAACTGCCAATGTAACGAAAATTCGTTGAAATCTCTGTCACCATCTGAATTAATAGGCTGCCAGATTCCACCTTTAACATTTACAGAGAAGCTGATGCAAACACAGGAAATGCTGATTTCTCTATGGAGGGGGAGATACAGAGGAGGAGGAGGAGGACATGACTTTTCTTGCAGTTTCGGTACCCTCTTTACATCATTGGAGGACCGACGCCTTATTAAGGAAGCCAGAATTGTTGGTGCAGTGTAAAACGGCTTCCGTGATCTTTTTGCTGCACCCTTAGAAACTTCACCATCTTCAGACTCCACATTCATGGTTCCGTTAATTCTCAAGGAGCAGCAACGAGACTGGTTCTCCCAGGAGCAGGCAAACCCCCTGCAACAGCAACACCTCAGGCCTCAGAAGGAAGTGCTCTCTCAGAAGGGACTCTGGCATGTTTAGAGTGTGCCTTCACACCCTGGTGCAAATCACATGTACCCAAGAACTCTGGCTTTCTCACAACACCTTACCATCATCATGCCAGTAATGGCTTCCATGAAGTGTTAAACCCGGTAATTAGAGACTGTTGGTGATTACGTTTTGGTCACGCACGAGGGTTAATGAGTAGCAGCAAATCAAAAGGATTCTTAACCCATACCCACCTCTTAAGAGACTCTGAGTTAATGCTACCAACTTGTCCATCAGAAGAAATTTCACGGGTGGTGTTAACTGGCTGGAAGAGCCTCATCTGAAGTCTTGGAAGCATCTCTCCATGTGTCTGCCTCCATTTGCATCTGGGCATTTCATCAGCAGTCCCCTCACTAGACTATAGCATTAGGATGCTTAGAGAGGGGACACGAATTTAGCACCCAGACCCACACTCCTATGCCTGCGAGGGATATCTTTGAAGAAGAGGGATTGAGGCACTGGACATGGCCTTGAAGATACAGACTTCTTTTGTGAGCTTTAAATCCAGAGAGTGACCTGATGGGTAACCACTTTAAAAGGATCAAGAGTTCACACAACAGAAAGCGGTCCCCTCTAGGGGATGGAGAGGATAATAAGCTGCCAATGAATGAAAGGCCTCGAAGCAACTCAAATGACTCAAAGCAACGGACAACACAAGTGTTGTCTTCAGTCTGGTGATGACGTCTAGTCTCCTGGATGCTTTGTGCTAACCTGGGACTGCCTGACTTCTTTAGCCTGGTCTTTTGCTACTACCTTGAACTGTTTGTCTAACCTTTCTCTTTCTGTTTAATTCTTTACTACTGCCATTAACCCTGCTGCAGGATTCGTGTCATCTTTCCTGCCTGGTTGCTGAGACTCCATTTTGCTGCCATGCACGGAGGAGAAAGAGGCAGGCTTCGAGGGGCATGTGTTTCAATACACAACGTCCAATTGCCAAAACACAGTTTGAGCAGTAGACCGTGTGGTATATATTTCCAGTTGCTTATCATGAAGAGGAGTCCAACGGTGAAGTTTCATTTTTCATCCACATCATCTTTCATACATTCATTATCATCCCCCCCCCATTCTTGCATGTTTAAATACTTAAAAGTTTTAGCTGTAGGTTAGTGGTGTCTTTTAACAGTGTTTTAAAGTGGTGACTGCTTTCAGAAGTTATTTCCATTGAATTACAAAGTTCTATCCAATTCTTACTGTTAAACTAATTAAAATGGATAAGTTAACATAGTATAAAATATTTTACTGTGAACTTCTCTTACAACACTGTGAATGAGAGTCCTCAGAACTGGAGTATTTGTATAGTGGTTCATCCCGTTAACCTTCAATCTTCTATTTTAACATATACAAGTTCAGTTTTATCAATTGGGCCTTTAACAAGTCACACAAAAAGATCTACAAATCCAAAGAAGATAACTAATTGGCTAGTTAATTCCAAAAACGTTTCCTCCCCCCCCCCCCCCCCCCCCTTCAGTGGAATCAGAAAGCTTGTCAGTCACCCATGTGTATTAGAGTAATTACTTTTAAAATGGTGCGTTTGTGCTTCTGGACTATTTTGAAGCGTCACTTCAGTTTACCTCAGATCAATCCATCATCCATACATTTGATTCAAGTTGTTTTGTGTCAAACTTACAGTTGTCAATTGATCTTCAAGCTGCAGAGGACCTAGAAGTAGGTCATTTGTCTGCAGCCCTGTGGCATGTGCACACGGACATTTGCCATCACTGCAAGCAAACGTCTGGAGATGTTGACCAACGAAAGCAGCGGTCAGGGAGAGCATGGTGATGGGGATGAAGACCCTGACGCACATTTGGCTGTTTAGTAAAGCTTGTGGAAAACTTTGGGCAGTGTGTACTATGCTTTATTGCTATATATACTCTCTATTATACTATCTATAAATGTAGGTGTTAAGAATAAGTAATTTCAAATTTATTCTATAGTATCAGGATTTAATAAGTTTCCTTTCACTGAATTTATTTTGTTGCTGTTGATTATGTTAATTGGACACTTTTTTTTGGCATTTTTCCCACAAAAATGCCTTTATTCATTAGAAAGGAAAGAGCAAAGGAATTAAATCTCTAAGGGAGTTAGAAAGGGAGCAAAATAAAGCATAAAGGACATAAATAAATCAGCATATCAGCGTTATTAAGCAAAGCCGGTAGTCGACCTTTTTGAAACAAATTGGCAAACGTGATTAACTTTTGACCCAAATTGTCAGTGTTCATGAAATCAAGGAAGAAGAAGATATGAGCTCCCATTGTTGGGCGACCCTGGAGAGAACTAGTGAAGGTCATCACACTAGGACATTGAGATGGAGGAAGTTTACATACATTTCTGAAGGGTCAATTTAGTTTGAGCAATGAGGTATTTGTATTGGATGCTGGAAAACAGAGAATTAGTTTGATTCAATCATGCAAGGTGGCACAATGGATAAAGAGGGCACATCTGTGTCGTGTGGTCTGGATTTGTTTTTAAGTTTGTAGGTACCTCTTGGGCTCCTGGATTGATCTGGTTGTCATCCACCACAGACATCGAACATCAGATGCAGTTCCAAGATTGGCAACAGAGAACACTGCTGGAAAGACCCGGACAAAAATGAAGGATCACCTGCCGTGATGAAGAGCTGGGTGGGAACCGTTTATCTAAAGAATGAACACCTAGTGGGGTTGAAAGTTCTTTGTTGTCTCGGATTGTAGAAAACGATCGATTGAATTGGTCTGTGGAAATTGCGTTGTTTTTATTTCTTTATGTAATCATTTAAGTAATAGGGGATATATATAATGATAAGTATTTTAGGGTGGGAGGGACTATTAAGTAATCTTAAGTGGGTGGGGTTAGTTTAAAAGTTAGCATGATATTATGTATTAGATAACTCTATAAGTGGACATGTGTACTTACTTGTGATCCTTTACCCTATGATTGTTACCCTTAAAGATTTCAAATAAACTCAGAGGGACCTGCAGAGAGATCAACCTATTTAGGGCAGATTGGACATGGACAAAACTCTAGTGGGAAAAAGTTCAAAGATGATTAGATAAATCATTTAGAAGAGGCTCTTTGCCCTGGGTGTTAACTCCAGGGGTCCAGATTGTGAGCAAAGCCTTTGGAGAGTTACAGGATGAGTAGGTACTCTTTGAAAAATTCTTGCTGGAATGAAACTGGTAATGATGGAAGGTAAATATTTATGGAAGTTACCGGAAAGTGATGATGCCCCTGTCAGTGGCCCTCCTACTTACCCCTGCCTCCTCTCCCTACCACCTCCCTACCCTTCCCCATTTTATTGCTGTATTTCTCTCTATTTACTAATATTGTATTGATGTTATAATAAAAATTCAATTAATAAAGATTTAGTGGTTAAGTGCAAACTGTGTCCTGATCATTTCAGCGTCCACCGACATTAAAGGAACAGGGTGAGGGTGTGGAGTGGGGGAGGGGGAGGAAGGGAGATGGGAGGGTAGGGCAATGGGGGTGGGGAAGTGGAGAGGGTGAGGGGAGGAAAGGAGAGGGGAGGGTGAAGCAATGGGGGTGGGGCAAGGGGGAGGGTCTGGGAGCCTAGAGGGAGGGTGGGGGTAAGTTTGGAAGTGGGGGGGTCGTATAAAGAACACATTAAACAACCCAGTATCAATTACCCAGAATACTCCAGGAAATCAACTAAATTATTTCCAGATGCAAAACTTTAACATATAAAGTAAAAATAAAGCACCACCATTAATGCTTTATGAATGTAATATAAAAACATTAAGATGCAAAACTTTAACATATAAAGCCACATAATGGTGATTCTATTAAGAAAATAAACTTTTAATATGAATCCCTCATGGAATACTTGATATTTATTAATAGAAAAATTATAAAATCATTAAGGACTGAAAGGAAGACATACTAATGAAATAAAATGGAGATGAATAATAAGGTAATAATAAGATGGGAAATGAACACGTGGATTTTTAAAATACCAATTAACATTAACAGTGATCATGAAAGTCATATGAAGAAAAGGGACAAATGGGGTCCATGAGGCACTCATCCAATCATATTTCAAAACCTAATGACATCAGAGTTGTAATAGTTTGCATACAAAACACTGACAAAGGGACTCTTAATGTGCCAGTTTCAAAGGGTTGCTGGATTCATATGACACGCTGGTCACATAAACAATGGTTTATTGGGAAGGATACATGAAAAGAGCTGGGACTAATGATGAAAACACACAATTAAAAACTCTCACCTTGGAAGCAGGCTACCCTGGATAGTTGTCCACTCAGCCCAGAGTACACAAACTTTCACAGGTATGTAGAGTGATGGGTGGAACTGGGGAAACTGGGAGTGGGGGCACAATCAAATGCCTATCAAATGCCTGCATAGGGGTTACTTATAATTTACACAATATGATGTAAAAACTATCAACCAAATCAGTTTGAAAGAAAATGGAGGGAAACAAGTCATAGAAAGATAGATACCACATGTTTTCACTCTTATGTGGATCCTGAGAAACTTAAGACCATGGGGGAGGGGAAGGGAAAAAAAAGAGGTTAGACAGGAAGGGAGCCAAGACATAAAAGACTTAAAAACTGAGAACAAACTGAGGGTTGATGGGGGGTGGGAGGGAGGGTAGGGTGGGTGATGGGTATTGAGGAGGGCACCTGTTGGGATGAGCACTGGGTGTTGTATGGAAACCAATTTGACAATAAATTTCATATTTAAAAAAAAAAGAATGGAAATATCCTATTCACCCTTGTTTTATGACACCTAGGCTCCTTCCCATCCTGACCTCCCCCTCTCTCCATAAACCATGTAATTAGAGGGGCCTGGGTGGCTCAGGTCATGATCCCAGAGTGGTGGGTTTGAGCCCCCTGTTTGGCTCTGTAATGAGTGTGGAGCCTGCTTAGGGTTCTCTCTCTGTCCCCCTCCCCCACTCGCATGCTCACATGCTCTCTCTCTCTCTCCCTCTCAAGAGACAAAATTAAAAAAAAAACATGTAGGGACACTTGGGTGGCTCAGTCAGTTGAGCGTCTGACTTTGGCTCAGGTCATGATCACCTGGTTCTTGAATTCAAGCCCCCCATCTGGCTCACTGCTGTCAGCACAAAGCCTACTCGGATCCTCTGTACCCACCCCCCTCTCAAAAATGAACAAACTTTCAAAGAAAACCCATATAATTAAACAAAGCTTAAGTGAAACAAACAAAAAGTTGCTGAACCTCAACATTGTATTAAGTCAGATTATGCAACTGTATCACAAGGCAAGTCTAGATCATTAAACTTATTTCATTTAGCAAAGGCAATATTTGTTAAAATACATTAACAGTTTTATAAAAGAAGTGGCTTCTCCGAGTGGTATCAAGAAGGTCTGTTTTGTAGCTATACAAATTACATAAAGAATCCCTTTTATCCAGCATAGTTGAGGCAAATAATTAGTCAAAAGCAATTGTTTAAAATGATGACTACATTGTTTAACTTAACACATACAAATATACTTTCATTGGTCAATCTTGATAGAGACCTGTGTCTCACTCATTGGATGTCTTACCTTTCTTGAATAAATTATATTAGTAATACAAAACAAGTTACACAGCAATGAGAAAATACACACCTTTTAAAAACATAAAATTAATCAAATATGAGCGTGGAGAAGAATCACTTTTGACCCATACATCAAAAAATACACTATAGGCACCTAGGTGGCTCAGTTGGTTGAGTGCCTGACTTTTGATATCGGCTCAGGTGATGATCCCAGGGTTGTGGGATGGAACCCAATTTCCTAATATTTTCTTGAAGAAATAAACACCCACCCCCCACCCTTAACTCCTTTTCCATCTTCTTTGAATATATGTAGAAAAGAATCTGGATGAAAATAAATACATATGTGTATGTCTGTGTGACTGTGTATGTGTCTGTGTCTGTATATTTATTGATTTCCAGCTTCTTTAAATATATGTAAAAGAGAATCCGAATGCAAGTAAATAAATAAATGTGTGTGTGTCTTTTTGTGTCCATATATTTATTGATTTCTGGCTTCTTTAAATACATATAGGAATGTATTTGGAAAATAAATAAATAAATAAATGTGTGTGTGTGTGTGTGTGTGTGTGTGTGTGTGTGTGTTTAAATATATATAGAAATGTCTCTGGAAATCAATCAATTAATCAATCAACCATGTGACCTTTGTGTGCCTGTATATTTATTGATCTGGCTTCTTTAAATATATACAGAGGGGCCCCTGGGTGAAGTCAGTTGGTGAAGCATCTGACTTCAGGTCATTATCTCCTGGTTCTTGAGTTTGAGCCTTGCATCAGGCTCTCTGCTGTTAGCATAGAGCCTACTTCAGATCCTCTGTCCCACTCTCTGCCCCTCCCCTGCTTGCACTCTCTCTCTCTCTCTCTCAAAAATAAATAAACATTAAAAAAATGTTTAAATATATATAGAAAAGAATGTGGATGGAAATAAATAGATAAGGTATATATATATCTGTGTATGTGTGTGTCTGCGTCTGTATAATAATTGACTTATGGGCTCTTTGAATACATGTAGAAAAGAAACTTGATGAAAATTAATTAATTAATTAATTAAATGCATGTGTGTGTACATTTATTGATTGCTGCCTTCTTTAAATATATATGGAAATGAATCTACATATAAATAAATAAATACGTGTGTGTGCGTGTGTGTGTGTGTGTGTATTTATTGAGTTCCGGATTCTTTGAATATGTAGAAAAGAGTCTGGATGGAAATAAATAAATGAATAGTGATTGTATGTGTTTGTGTGTGTATGCATGTGTATGTTTATTAATTTCCGGCTCCTTTAAATATGATATAGAAAAGAATCTGGATAGAAATAAATAAATAAATGTGTGTCTGTGTGTCTGTGTGTGTCTGTGTGTGTCTGTGTGTATGTGTGCCTGAGTATTCACTGATTTCTTTCATTGTGCCAGACACTAGACCAGGATTTGGGGGACACAGTACTGGGCACAGACACTGGGCTAGTACAGTTGAAGGATGAGCACCCAAGGATTCTCCAGCTAGAATACCCCAACTGCTCTTGGGCACCATAGTTGCCCAAGTCTTCTTTGAACAGGTATTACGTAATCATCATTCAGTGCAAACAAAGGATCTCTATTAATTTGGGGCGTTTAAGTTATTTCTTTAGATATGCCAAATTTCTTAAATGGTTTTTATTTTGATTAGTGTTTAATTGAGAATTAGGAAGTATCAATAAGAGAAAAGGAGGCTACATGGCTCTTTCCTCCCAAAGAGTTCCCAAGGAACGAACTCTTTTAGCACACAGTAGAGCTCCCTAATTATGTTGCCAGATAATCTCTCGAGACAGGTGACACAGGTGCATCTAGAATGCTGCTTTCTGGCAAATCAGTAGAGTTTACAGAATACCATGTGCACCCATGACAATAACTCCAAGAGAAAGCAAGAGAACCTCTGGAAGATCATTAATTACTGTTTTATATCTGGCCTTAGATAAGAAAATCACTGAATTCGAATTAATTATTACTTGTATAACTTTGTATCCTTGTTCTTCTCAAGCTGTTCATGTCATGCCAAGAAAAAACTAGGGGCATTATACTCAAAAACAGATCCTTATGAAAATTCATTATAGGTAAAAATTATTTTTTAAAATAATAAAACCACTTTTTCTCTTCTATTTCTAAGAGGTTTCAACTTTATTTAAATCTTATTTACATCAACCTTGTGTTAGAGTAAGTCTAATAAGGTAGCACAACAGCCTACATTCTAGGCCAAAATATATTTTAAGACTGTGCTTTACTCATTTCTGTAACTTTGAGTCATCTGAGTACCACCCCAAGTTTCAACAGTACCCACAGTTCTTAAGATTAATCACAGTAGGGTGATGGCATTTTACTAGATTTAGGACTACAAAATTGGCATATCAAATTACCCCATCAGTCCAGCACTGAAATAATGCCCATTTCTGAGAATTAGGTTTAAGCCTTGTTAGCAGGGGGCTAAACCTCATCAAATTCCAATGTTGGGGTTGGGAAAGTGTTCACTGATTACCCCTCTCCCTTTTGGAACTTACTCGAAAATGAACACGGGAAGTTAGTGTGAATTAAAAAATTGTTTTTAAATTGAGATATAATTGACATATAACATATTAGCTTCAAGTGTACAAGATAATAATTCAATATGTGTATATATCATGAAATGATCACCACAAGAAATCTAGCTAACATCCATCACCAGTTTAAAATTTTTTTTGTTATAATGAGGCTTTTAAAGATATACTCATTTAGCAACTTTCCAATATACAATAAATACAATATTATTAACTACAGACACCATGCTGTACATTACATCTCCAGGACTTATTTATTTAATAACAAGAATTTTTACCTTTTGGCTGCATTCATGTATTTTTCCTACCTCCCTTATCCCCCACCTATAGTAACCACCAATCTGTTCTTTGCATCCATGAGTTTGGTTTTGTTTTTGTGTTTGTTTGTTTGTTTGTTTGTTTAGATTCCACATGTCACTTAGATGATATGATATTTGTCTTTTTCTGTCTGGTTTATTTCACTTAGCATAATGCCTTCAAGGTCCATCCATGTTGTGGCAATGGCAAAATTTTCTTTTTTTTATAGCTGAATAATATCCCATGTATATGTATGTGTATGTGTGTATGTATCCATGCTTTCATTCATCAATGGACACTTAGGCTATTTCCATGTCTTGGCTATTGTAAATTGTGCTGCAATGAACATAGGGATGCACATTTTTTTTTCAGGTTTTATCTTTGTTTCCACTGGATAAATACTCAGAAGTGGAATTGTGGAATCATAAGGTAGTTATATTTTTAACTTTTTGGGGAACCTACATACACTATTTTCCATAGTGGCTGCACAAATTTGCATTCCCTACAACAGTGCAACAAAGGTTCCTTTTTCTTTACCTCCTCACCAACATTTGTTATTTCTTGTCTTTTTGATGATAGCCATTCTAACAGATGTTGAGATGATCTCATTATGGTTTTGATTTTCATTTCCTACAAATCAAAACCACACTGAGATTCACCTCACACCAGTCAGGGTGGCTAAAATGAACAAATCAGGAGACTATACATGCTGGAGAGGATGTGGAGAAATGGCAACCCTCTTGCACTGTTGGTGGGAATGCAAACTGGTGCAGCTGCTCTGGAAAACAGTGTGGAGTTTCTCAAAAAATTAGGAATAGATCTACCCTACGACGCAGCAATTGCACTGCTAGGAATTTACCCAAGGGCTACAGGAGTGCTGATGCATAGGGACACTTGTACCCCAATGTTTATAGCAGCACTTTCAACAGTAGCCAAATTATGGAAAGAGCCTAAATGTCCATCAACTGATGAATGGATAAAGAAGTTGTGGTTTATATATACAATGGAATACTACTTGGCGATGAGAAAGAATGAAATATGGCCTTTTGTAGCAACATGGATGGAACTGGAGAGTGTTATGCTAAGTGAAGTAAGTCAAGCAGAGAAAGACAGATACCATATGTTTTCACTCTTATGTGGCTCCTGAGAAACTTAACAGAAGACTATGGGGGAGGGGAAGGGGAAAAAAAAGTTAGAGAGGGAGGGAGCCAAACCATAAGAGACTCTTAAAAACTGAGAATAAACTGAGGGTTGATGGGGGGTGGGAGGGAGGGGAAAGTGGGTGATGGGCATTGAGGAAGGCACCTGTTGGGATGAGCACTGGGTGTTGTATGGAAACCAATTTGACAATAAATTTCATATTAAAAAAATGATTTGCATTTCCCTGATGATTACTGATGTTAAGCATCTTTTCATGTACCTGTTAGCCATCTGTATGTCTTCTGTGGAAAAATGTCTATTTAGATCCTCTGCCTGTTTTTTAATCAGATGGTTCTTCCTTCCTTCCTCTCTCTCTCTCCCCCTTCTGGTCTTCCTTCCTTCCTCCTTCCTTCCTTCCTTCCTTCCTTCCTTCCTTCCTTCCTTTTTCTTTCTTTCTTTCTTTCTTTCTTTCTTTCTTTCTTTCTTTCTTTCTTTCCTATCGAGTTGTATGAGTTCTTTATATATTTTGGATTTTAACTACTTATTAGACATACAATTGACAAATATTTTCTCCCCTTCAGTTGGTTGCTTTTCATTTTATTATTTCTTTTGCTGTGCAGAAGTTTTTTGGCTTGATGTAGTCCCACTTTTTAAGTTTTCCTTTCATTGGTGTACAATCCAGAAAATCATTGTCAAGGATGAGGTCAGGAAGCTTACTGGTTGTTTTTTCTAATTTCAGTCTTTAATCCATTTTGAGTAGATTTTTGTATGTGGTATGGTAGTCGTCAAATTTCATTCCTTTGCATGTGACTGTCCAGTTTTCTTAGCATCATTTATTGAAAAGACTGTCCTTTCCCCATTGTATATCCCTGCTTCCTTTGTAGTAAATTAATTGACCGCATGTGCATGAGTTTATTTCTGGGTTCTCTGTTCTGTTTCACTGATCTTTGTGTCTGTTTATGCAAATACCATACAATTTTGATTCTATAGCTTTGTAATATAGTTTGAAATCAGGGACTGTGATGTGTTTAGCTTTGTTCTTTCTCAAAACTGTTTTGGCTATTTGGGGTCTTTTGTAGGTCCATACAGATTTTAGGTTTATTTGCTCTGTTACTGTGAAAAATGCCATTGGAATTTTGACAGGGATTGCACTGAATCTGTAGACTGCTTTGGATAGTATAGACATTTTCATGGTATTTATTCTTCCAAACCTTAAGCAGGGAATATCTTTCCACTTATTTGTGTCTTTTTCAGTTTCTTTCTTTTTTTTTTTAACTTTATTTATTTTTGAGACAGAGAGAGAGAGGGAGAGAGAGAGAGAGGAGCACAGAGTAGGGGCAGAGAGACAGGGAGAGAGAGAATCCTAATGAGGCTCCACAGCAATAGCACAGAGCCCAGTGCAGGGCTTGAATTCATAAACCATGAGATCATGACCTGAGTTGAAATCAAGAGTCTGAGTCTCACCTGACTGTGCCACCCAGATGCACCTTCTTCAGTTTCTTTCATCTATGTTTTATAATGTTCAATGTACAGGTCTTTCACCTCTTTGGTTAAGTTTATTCCTAGGTATTTTATTCTTTTTGATGCAATTGTAAATGATATTGTTTTCTTAATTTCTCTTTCTGATAGTTTGTTAATAGTGTATAGAAATGCGACTGATTTTCATATATTATTTCGTATTTTTTAACTTTACTAAATTTGTTTATTATTACTAACAGCTTTTAGTGGAGTCACTAAGGTTTTCTATATATACTATCATGTCATCTGTAAATAGAGATAGCTTTCTTTCTTTCTTTCCTATTTGATTGCCTTTTATTTCTTTTTCTTCTTTGATTGCTATGACTAGGTGTTCTAGTACTATGTTGAATTAAAATAGTGAGAGTGGGCATCCAAAAGCTTTCAGTTTTTAACCATTGAGTGTAATGTTAACTATGGGCTCGTCTTATTATTTTGAGGTATGTTCCCTCTATATTCACTTTGTTGAGAGTTTTTATCATGAATAGATGTTAAATTTTGTCAAATGTTTCTTTTCCACCTATTGAGATGGTCGTGACTTTTTCCCCTTCATTTTGTTAATGTGGTGTATCACATTGATTTGTGGATGTTAAACCATCTTTCCATCACTGGAATAAATCCCACTTGGTCACGTTGTATGATCTTTTTAATGTATTGTTGAATTCAGTTAATGAATATTGTGTTGAGGATTGTTACATACATGATTATCGGGGCTATTAGTCTATAATTTTCTGTTTTTGTATGTCCTTTTCTGGTTTTGGTATCACAGTAATATTTGCCTTGTAAAATGAGTTTGGAAGTGCTCCCTCTTATTTTTTGAAAGAGTTTGAGAAGAATTGCTGTTACTTCTTTTTTAAGTATTAGAATCCACCAGTGAAGTCATCTGATCCTGGACTTTTGTTTGTTGGGAGGTTTTTTATATTACTGATTCAGTCTCCTTACTAGTGATCAGTCTGTTCAGATTTTCTGTTTTTCTCCATGACTCGGTCTTGGTATATTATGTTTCTACAAATTTATCCATTTCTCCTAGGTTGTTTAATTTTTTATGTATAATTGTTCAGATAGTCTTTCATGATCCTTTGTATTTCTGTGGTATCAGTTGAAATGTCTCCTCTTTCATTTCTGATTTTATTCATTTGAGTCCTTTATCTTTTTTTCTTGTTGAATCTAGCTAAAGATTTGTCTTTAGCTTAAAAACCAACTTAGTTTCATTGGTATAAAATGCATCTTTCTTATGATAAAGCTAAGTTGTAGAATGCAATTTGGGCCTTAGGTTAAAATTATCCTTCTACTTCTCCCCCATTTCAGTTGTGCCTTCCTTTGTAGGACAAGTCTGCATAGACTGCATAAGTGAACAGAATGTAGAACTTAAGCTCCAGTTTGTCCTCAGGACAATATCGATACCAATGTATTAGAGATGTCTCCATTCCAGTGATAGCTCCTATCAGGAAAACTAACCATATCTAGGACCAACATATCAGGGTTCACTAAGTATACAAATCGAGGCACCTAGGCTGCTCAGTTTGTTGAGCATCCAACTTTGGCTCAGGTCATGATCTCACGGTTCATGAGTTCGAGCCCCACGTCAGGCTCTGTGCTGACAGCTCAGAGCTTCCAATTCTGTGTCTCCCTCTTTCTCTGCCCTTCCCCAACTTGTGCTCTGTTTCTCTCTCAAAAATAAATAAATATTAAAAAAATTTTTTTAATCCTTGTTATTTAGAACTTGATGACATCTACTTCTGCTGCATAGTATCTGCTGTCACTTTTTTTTCTCTCATATTGAAAGATCAAATCTCTGGGCAGAAGCTCTGAAAGTCAATGTGACAAAGGCCTGCAGAGTGATTCCAATACACAGTGATGGACTAGAGGGCCACTTTGAAGAGAGAGAGGTCCCTACCACAAGATGATTACTGGACCATCACAGACACACACCTAGAGGTTAAGAGGTGGCCTTCTATACCTACTACAAAGATGTGTGTGTATGTGTGTGGTGTTTGTTCATTTAAAAATGTAGTTTAGGTGGATTAGATAGTTTTATCTTGGATTTTTTTTAATGTTGATTAATTCTACACTTACATATTCCATAAATGGTTAATACATAAAATCTATATAAAATATTTGTTACGTGATGAATTTTGTCCCCCCCAAATCCATGTGTTGAAGCCCTAACTTCCAATTTGGAGACAGCACATACACATAGAGGAAAGACCATGTGAAGACAGGGAGAAGATTATCATCTGCAACCACTCTTATTGGCACCTTCATCTTGGACTGCCAACCTCCAGAATTGTGAAAAAATAAATCGCTGTGTTTAAGTCACCCAGCTTGTGGTTGTATTTTTATGGCAGCCCTAGTAGACCAATATAATATTCTATGTTATTCTATAAATGTTATACTTATCATAATTTTAGAGTAGTATAATATAATAAATGTAAGCATAATATAGTAAATCATTAACAGGACATATTATGTGTCATATTATATAATTATTTTGATGTGTTCTACATTATAGTATACATGTAGAATACTAAAATAAATGTAAATATAATATAATATGAATATAGGTATGGCAAGTATAAATATATGCACATATTTGGTATTTATTATGCTAAAATAAATATAAGTAATATGAACACACTCTTTATGGTTGATGTTTGCATTTTTATTTGTTTTTAACATTTATTTTTGAGAGACAGAGAGAGACAGAGCATGAGTAGGAGAGGGGCAGAGAGAGAGCGAGACACAGAATCCGAAGCAGGCTCCAGGCTCTGAGCTGTCAGCATGGAGCCCGATGCAGGGCTCGGTCCCACAAACTGCAAGGTCATGACCTGAACCAAAGTTGATGCTCAACTGACTGAGCCACCCAGGCACCCTGATGTTTGCATTTTTATATCAAAACCAGTGGAATATCTATAGTACAGTTCACCATAGGTCATAGAATCCCCCATAGTTTTACAACCTTGCGTTTCACTTCAACGCAAGTGGGCTTCTGGAATTCAAGAGCTAGAGCAAAGAAATAGATGGCATTCTGTTGTCAGCAGTCCTCAGCAAGAAAGAGCAAATGCAGTGTGTTGGGCCATGAGGAAGCAATGGCCTTCACCTCCATTTTTCGAATGCTACAGGGGAGAGATTCCTCACCAGAATGCCCTAAAGAAAGCAAGCTCTTGTTAAATGAGCCACTATATGAAGTGGGGTAAGATAGAGAATGGTTTCCCTCTACTCTCCTCAGCTTCTCATTCTATTATCTGGTTAGGTTTTACAATCACACCTATGGGGTGGCTGTCACACTTGAGAAGGGGCCACCAACAGCTTGATAAGATAAACCTATAATTATCCTTGGGAGTCTCCCCAACAACACACACTGCTACTTTATTTTATGCCCAGTGATGGGCAGTTTAGTTTTTATTCGTAGAAATTTCTGAAATAGGTCGTAATAGGTTGTTAATTCTAAAACACTCTATATCTTAGGTCAAAATTTCATCCCATTTATTATTTTAATCTCCAATTATGCCCAAGAAAGCACACTTGAGGTTGTACAGACAAATTTAGAAATCCATGATATGGGAGCCAAGTTAGAATGTATGAACCCCCCCACCCACCCTGCTACTTCTAGGAGGAGTTAAAGTGAAAAGAAATGCCCTTCCAAATTAGGTCAAAATTCACAATTTTCCCCTCTAGTTTCTTATTCCATTCAGTCTATTCAGTGGGATTTCACTGCCCTCTGGGTGAATAGGGTTCCCTTAAGTTTGGACTGTCTGGTCCTGAAGGGATGCTGGTACTTTCTTTGGCATCCTTCAAACTCAATCCCAGTCTCTCACGTGTCCCTTTAAAAAAACAGTCAACAGAACACATAAGAAGACAGACATACCTCATTCTATTGCACTTCACTTTATTGCACTTCACAGATACTATGTTTTTTAAAAATTGGAGATTTGTGGCAACCCCGCACCAAGCAAGTCTACGGGTGCCATTTTCCCAACAGCATCTGCTCGCTTTGTGTATCTGTGCCACATTGTAGTAATTCTTGCAATCTTTCCATTTTTTTCATTAATATTGTATTTGCTATGGTGATGTGTGGTAAATGATCTTTGATGTTATTATCAGAGACTGAAGATGTGAGTGAATTGCTGCAATCTCAGATGAGTAGTTGATTCTTATGGATGAGCAAAGAAAGTGTTTCTTAAGATGGAATCTACTCTGGTTGAAGATACTGCGAAGATGGTTGAAATGACAATGAAGGATTTCAAATATTACATAAACTTAGTTGATAAAACAGTGGCAAGATTTGAGAGGACTGGCTTCAATTTTGGAACAAATTCTACTGTGGGTCAAATGCTATCAAACAGCATCACAAGATGCAGAGAAATCGTTTGTGAAAGGAAGAGTCAATCAGTGTGTCAAACTTCACTGGTGTCTTATTTTAAGAAACTGCCACAACTGTCCCAACCATCAGCGATCACCATCCTGATCAGCCAGAAGCTATAAACATTGAGGCAAGATACTCTGCCAACAAAATGATTATGTATGACTCACCGAAAGCTCGGATGATGGTTAGCATTTTTTGGCAATAAGGTATTTTTAAATTAAGGTATGTACATTGCTTTATTAGTCATAATGTTATTGCACACATAATAGACTACAGTATAACGTAAGCATAGGTTTTATATGCACTGGGAAACCAAAAAAATTATTTGACTCGCTTTATTGTGATATTCGCTTTATTGTGGTGGTCTGGAACTGAACCCACAATATCTCTGAGGTATACCTGTATTACAGTTACACACATATACACCCCACACCCTCAACCCCTTAAAGACTTTAACCGAGCTGTTCTTAGGCCTTGGTGTATGAGGTGCATCAGTCAGTATTAGTTTTAGCTGCATGTAAAAGAAAACTCCTAGGTAACAGTAGCTAAAGCAATATAGAAGTTATTTCTCTCCCAAATGAAAGACCAAAAAGAAATACTCCAGGGTTGGTGAAGTGACTCCATAGTATCAATAGAGACATAGACTCCATTCTGTTGTTCCACCATCTTCCAGTCTTAGATGACCACTGGCCAGAAGGAGGAAAGGCAGAAAAACAAAAGGGGTCCTTCTCTGCTGAGTCATCTCCCTTTAAGCTAAATCCCACACATTTTTACTAATATTTCATTGGTCTGAACGTGGTTACATTTGGGGTGAAGGTGTAGGAGGATAGAAAAACAATGTTTCATTCCACATGTTTCACCCCCAGCTGAAACTCTGGGATCTGCTTCTAAGGAAAAAGAAAATAACTGATGAAGTTAGAGTAGACAACTTAGTTTCTAACATATAGTACAATCCGGATCCACATTGCTTCTGATTTACTTGTAGTAAGAGAAGAGAGGTGCCAGGGTGGCTCAGTCGTTTAAGTGTCCAACTTTCACTCAGGTCATGATCTCATAGTTGGTGAGTTTGAACCCTGTGTTGGGCTCTGTGCTGACAACTCAGCCTGGAGTCTGCTTTAGATTCTGTGTTTCCCTCTCTTTCTGCTCCTCCACTCTCTCTCTCTCTCTCTGTCTCTCTCTCTGTCTCTCTCAAAAATAAGTAAACATTAAAAAATTATAATAAAAAGAGAAGAAAGGTAAGCAAAGAGAATCATGAACAAAATAAGAGAAAACAGTTTGGTTTGAGCCTTGCCTATACGGCAGTAGTTAATTCAGAACCAGCTATTCTGAGTCCAAAACCTATCAAATTCAACTCAATTAAAAGTAGTCTTCTATTAAGCTATTAATTCTACTGCCATGTTTTCAACATATTTGGGGGATAATATCCAGCTATGCACATGGTTTTATTGTCCAGAAATTTCATTTGACTCATTCTTGTCTTTGAAAAATTAAAAAAATTTGCAATGTGGTCTCTTCATGTGGCCTATCATGAATAGTTAAAACACTTATTCCCAGCCCCCTCTTTTGTACTTTCTGCTGGCACCCAGGAGTGAACTGAGCATAGGGTTTAAATCATGGCAATGTTCCATGCCGTGTTTTGAACATATTTCTCCACATCTGTATCAAGAAATTATTTAAGTACAATTCATTTCATGGCATCCTTCATTCTCCAAATCTCCTACTGTCTGTATTTCTTCATTTCCTTCAAAGTCCCAAGGCATTTGTGGTTCTTTTTTTATTGCTCTGGAAATTCTTAAGCCTTTGAGTCTGGTGTTCTTACTTGTCTCATGTATATTCAACCAGAGAATCCAACTCAGAATTGTGAACTGTAGCTGCTGGTGATACATCCAAAGCCTATCCTCAAAGATCCAATAAGGATCAATATGATCTGTCCTCTGCACCCTTCTAAGCCTTATTTTTCCAAGCCTAGAGTAACTGTTGTTGCTTTGATTGCATCAAAGATACTCCCTTTAAACACCCCTTTGCAGCATCAATTGGGATAAACTTTACTGATCCATTTTGTTTTCCCTGTCATTTACTCATTCTTTTTGACTGCCCTAGTTGAGTTTTTACATTTTTTACCTGCTTCTAAGTTTGCTGCATTTTCTTTTCTATCAAGAGGAAACGTAGCACTGATGGGTAAAGCTTAACATTTCTCTTCTAACATATTCATCTAGATTTTCTTGGTGGGGGCCCATGGCAGGAGACCCACAGTGAGAGACATGAAGTCAAAGATTCTGGGTCTTCAAAAAGTGTCTATTGTTCAAACAAATTTTGTGGAGTCTCATCAACTCAAGCTGAATAATTTCACAAAGGAAATATCTTCCCACCATTCCCAAACATAACCGAGGACTAAACTCAAACTATTGTCACCCAGCTTGTTTATGATGTTCTTTGTCTTCCCAGTGCTCTTCTTAAGAATCCTGACTCTTACATGTCATTTATGCCTTACACTCACAATAATTCTATCACCTTAAAACTCATATGCTCTTAACTTTGATGCTTTGAAGTATATTTTTTATGCTGATCTTGTCTCAAATATGTTCAAATCTTATATAACCACTTGGTATAACTGACTCAGTTCTCAAAGCATCAGTAGTAGAATTCCACTTGTTCATTGCTGGTCAAAAAAGAAAACTATTACCTTTTGTACATTAACCGTGTATCTCAAAACCTTTCTATAATTGTGTATTAGTGGCATGGGTCCTTTTGTCAATTCTTTCTAATTTTCCACATAGATGACTGTGTTATCTGTTAAGAAAAACAGTTTTATTTCTTGCTTCCAAATCTGTATACATTGTATTTTCTTTTCATGTCTTATTTCATTAACTAGGAGGTTCAGTACAATGCTAAAAAAGAGTTGGGATAGGGGACAGCCTTGCTTTGTGCCTGATCTTAGTAGAAAAGCTTCAAGTTTCTTACCATTAAGTGTGATGTTAACTGTAGGATTTTTGTAGGTGTTCTGAATCAAGTTGAGAAAGTTCCCTTCTAATCCTATGTTGAAAGTTTTTGTCACAGATGCACTTTGGATTTTATCAAATACTTTTTCTATATCTATTGATATGATCATGTGACTTTTCTTTTTTAACCCATGGGTATCATTGATTACATTAATTGATTTTTGAATGTTAAGCCAGACTTGCATAATTGGGATAAATCCGACTTGGTCATGGTGTATAATTCTTTCTATAAATTTTGTTGAGGTTTTTTGCACCTATGTCCATGAGACAAATTTATAATTTCTTTTCTTGTAATGTCTTTGTCTGATTTTGATGTTAGAGTAATGCTAACATAAAACAAATTTAGAATTATTCTCTCTGCTTCTATCTTCTGAAAGAGAATGCAGAGAATTGGTATGCTTTTTTTCTTTAAACGTTTGGTATAATTCACCAATGAACCCATCTGGACCTGGTGTATTCTGTTTGGGATGGAAAGTTATTAATTGTTGATAAAATGTCTTTAATAGATATAAATATTGTCTTTTTTGTGTAAGTTTTGGCAAATTGTGTCTTCCAAGGAATTGGTCCATTTCATCTGAATTATCAAATTTATGAGCATAGAGTTTTTCATAGTATCCCTTTATTATCTTTTTAATGTCCATGGGATCTGTAGTGATGACCCCTCTTTTGTATCTGATGTTGATAAGTTGTATCTCCTCTTTTTTATTTTTCTTGTTTTAATTTTTTTAAATATTTATTTATTTTGAGAGAGAGAGAGAGAAAGACAGACGAGAGGCAGGGCCAAAGGAAAGAGAGAATCCTAAGCAGACTCCACGCTGTCAGTGCAGGCCCCATCTTTCAAAGAGGGAGATCATGACCCGAGCCAGACACTTAAGCAACTGAGCCACCCAGGCACCCCTCTTCTCTTTTTTCTTAGCCAACCTGGCCACAGCTTTATCAATTTATTAATTTTTTTAAGGCAACTTTTGGTTTTGCCAATTTGTCCTACTAGTTTCTTCTTTCCAGTGTCATTAATTTCTGTTTTAATTTTTATTTCCTTTCTTCTGCTTGTTTTAGGTATAAATTGTTCTTCTCTCTCTAGTTTCCTAAGCTAGATTATTGATTTTAGATTTTCTTCTTTGCTAATATAGACATTTAGTGCTATCAATTTCCTGCTAAGCACTGTTTTTCCTGCATTCCACAAATTTTGCTGTCATTTTTTTCATTTTCTTTCAGTTCAAAATTTTTATATTCTTATGAGGTTTCTTCATTGACCCATGTATTATATAGATGTATGTTGTTTAATCTCCAAATATTTGGGAATTTTTCAGATCTATGATTATATTGATCTAACTTAATTCCATTGTGATCTGAGACCATACTTTGTATGATTTCTATTCTTTAAAATTTTTAAAGGTGACCTTTATGACCCAGAGTGTAGTCTACCTTCATGAATGCTCCAGGTGGACTTGAGAAGAATGTGCATTCAGCTCTTATTGTACAGAGTATTCTATAAATGTCAATTCAATCAAGTTGATTGATAGTACTGTTGTAGTCAATTATATTCTCATTGATTTTCTGCCTGTTTGATCTATGCATGACCTACAGAGGGGTGTTGAAGTCTCCACATATAACACTGGTTTTATCTATTTCCCCTAACAGTTCTATCAGTTTTGCTTCATGTGTTTTGAAGTCCTGTTGTTAGGTACACATACATCAATTGTTAGGTCTTCTTGGAGAACTGATATCTTTATCCTTAGGTAATGTATGTCTTTATCCCTAAAAATTTTTTTTCTGATGTTTGCTTTTTTCTGAAATTAATACAGCTACTCCAGCTTTCTTTTTTATTAATGTTAGTATAGTATATGTCTCTCCATATCTTTATTTTTAATCCATTTGTGTATTTATATTTAAAGTGGCTTTTTTGTAAACAGCATATGTTTAGTTTGAATTTTTGTATCCACTCTGAAATCTTTGTCTTCTAATTGGTATATTTAGGCTATTCACATTTAAAGTGATTATTAATATAGTTTGATGAATATCTACTTGTTTATAACTGTTTTCTATTCACTGAACTTGTTATTTTGCTCCCTTCTCCTTCCCCTTTTTCTGTTTTCTGTGTTTCAGCTGGGCATTTTGTGATTCCATTTATCTTTTAGCATACAAATTATGCCTCTTTAAAAAATAATTTAGTATAGTTTGCAGTATTCATTTTTATTAATCAAACTTTACCTTCAAATAACAAGGGAGGCTGGGAAAGAAAGTGGCTTCTGTCCTGGTGATGCTCATAAGGTGGGAAATTCCTCAAATATTGGAAGGTTGTTCAAAATTGCTGAGTAGCTAGAAAGAATTACAAATGGCTACTACATATTTTCTCATACTTTCCACCTCTTTGCTTAGTGCCTAAAACAGTGAATTTCTTCCTACTTTATCTTTCAGTTATTAGGTTGTTGTAAAAATTTTATTGCCCTTCAGTCCTACAATGGAGTTTTCTTTTCTTTTTTAAAAATATCATAAGGCTTTTAAATTCCAAAATCCTCTTATTCTGATAGTTTCAGTTTTTGACTGCAATAACCTTTCAAATCTATTTGAAGGTATGAATTATAAATTTTTAGAAGATTACCTTTTTTCTCAATATTTGTGTACTGATTTTGGTGTCTCTTTTACTATTCATTTTCCTCAAAATGCCTTGTAACTCATTTTTTTTTGGTATTCATATTTATAAATGAAATATTTGGTTCATCAGTATAGTAGTCATGAACCTTGGCCATTTTCAAGCTTTCTATTCTGTTGAGAACTGCCACCCAGGAAGAAGTGATTTAGGTTCCATAAATGTGGTAGAGAAAAGCTTAAGGAATGCTTCTTTCCAGGAGATAAAAGGCAACTTTTCTGAAGGGGCTGTAGATAACCAGACAACCTACTGAATTACCTGAGATGGTGAGATAAAGAAAGGATCACTTGGTCCAACTCATTTTAACTTAAAGCTACATGTCCTTGTTGTTTTCTTCATGGCCACTCATGCCCATTTGAGGGTCAGATTTTGCTTTTTTACCTTATTCGAGCCACGAGGCTCATAGTAGATTTTCATTTCCCATAAGTCAGAATTTCCACCTTAGTTAGCTCTTCTAACGGGAATTAGCCTGTGAGATGAAGATCATTCAAGTTGGGACTGCCCCAACTATTGCACAATTCTTTAATGAACTGGTTTACTAACTGGCCTGTGGCCAGCTCACATTACCAACCCTGCTGGCTCAGTGCTTTGCATTCCTCTGAGGTTTCTAGCACTCACCCCACTATCTACTGTATATTTTCAAGAAATTCCTCAAATTTTCTGTATGATAAGGACACCCTGCTTTGTCTTCAGTTCTGTTAGATTTGTTCCTTTTCTTATATAACTCCTATTTTTCAAGGAGACTTTACAGATGAAAATGTCTGTCATCTCAGAGTGGTGGTGGCATTTGGTTTTTTCCATTTCACATGGGTAAATATATCAATGGATAAAATCAGAATGAACAGGTTAGCTTAGACTAAATATGCATTGGTCTGATTAAAAATTCAGCTTTAAAAAAAATAAAGAAAATTTAGCTTTTCCATTGGTACTTTGGAATTTGTACTTGTGCCAAAATTCTTAGACTTAGGCTTTTTTACTATATTACTGTAAAATGCAAAGTATTACTTGATGTTTTCACAATTCATTTCAATACTTCAGAGAATTTTTTCTTAGCTCTTTCCTGAGCCATAGATATGTCTGTTAACATAAATATATTTTCCATACACTGATTAAAATATTTATTATGTTTATTCTGGAAAGTGGAATTTTGAGTGATGCCATTTTTGCTTTTAGATTGTGTTTTGCAAATTTTCTACAATAAACATACATATAATTAAAAAGGGACATTAAAAATAAGTGTATTTCTTTCATTTTCCTTCAGTTTGCTAGATACCATGCCTGTGGCTACATAGAGAACTGATCACATTTTTGAGCAGTATATTTAAGGTATGGAAAAATCTAAAAGCATGAACAGTCTTATCTGTACCAGTTGCATAGAGATTTTTGGGTATACTATGAAGTTTCAAATTTCATGCATTATTTCTTTTCTACTTTTTCCTGCCAGCTGCTGTCCTTCAAAACAACATATTATTGAGATGACTCATGAGAATCAGCGTGAAATAGAACGTGTTATCGCTGGAAGTTTCTTCCTCCAGAGACTGGTTAGAACTGCTTCAGAGCATTGTATTAAGGAAGAACAAAGTTTTAAAAACTGAGATTGGAAATTAGTCTTGTCAGCACACCTAAAAAGAACTATAATTTTGTTAGGAATGTGCAACAAAAGAATCAATGTTAACTATTCATTTAACAATAACATTTATTATGCAGAAGAACTAATACATTACCAACCTTATAACATGAGATTTTTTCTAAGGTCTACTGTGGCAAATACAAAGCTTTGTAGATTTCGTTATAATTTGGCTAACAACCCATATCTCTCAAATTTTCCCATAAATTATATGAAATTATGTGCACAAAGATTATTTTATTTAAATATTATAACATTAGCCTTTCACTTTATTTAATATTTGGGCCTCATCCTATAAAAAGCTCTGAGGAGTAAGAGACAGAAGATGACCCTAAATGTGAAAGTGACATTGGGAGGCATTTTCAAAACCTCAGAAAAGTAAAGAGTACAAAGTATTAACATTTTTATTTGCTATGAAAAAAATAGGCAAAATTTGAAAGTGAGGTGAAAAGTTGGGTACAATGTCCCTTCAGTGTCATACTGAGGTGACAACCACCAAAGCATTATCTAGCGAAAAGCTTCTCATATCTCAGTGTCTGTCAAAATCATCCAAAGGGCTTTGTAAAAATACTTTAATACAGATAAATGAATCAATTTCGCCTGAATTTTGGTGCTTTTCTGGACTTTGTTACATAATTTTAATCAAGCACTGTACACACACCATCTTTTATATTGAAAGTTACAGGGACATCCGGGTGTCTTAGTCGGTTGAGTGTCCAACCGACTCTTGGTTTGGGCTCAGATGGTGATCTCATGGTTCGTGATCTCACGGTTTGTGAGCTTGCCCCATGGGCGAGAGCCTGCTTGGGAGTTCTCTCTCTCTCTCAAAAAGTAAATAAATAAACATAAAAATTTTTAAATTGAAAATTACATATTTTGTGAAACATAAAACTACTTCAAAATTTCTTGTGTTATTTTAACAGATTTCCTTTTGTTGCCTCAGATTTATGTGCTTTTACATTTTCTTAAAGCTGTATCAAAAAGTTGTGTTAGGGGTGCCTGGCTGGCTCAGTCGGTGGAGTATGTGACTCTTGATTTCAGGGTTGTGAACCTCTGTAGAAATTACTTAAAAGTAAAATCTTTTATTTTATTTTTTTAATTTACATCCAAGTTAGTTAGCATATGGTGCAACAATGACTTCAGGAGTAGATTCCTTAATGCCCCTTACCCATTTAGCCCATCCCACCTCCCACAATCCCTCCAGTAGCCCTCTGTTTGTTCTTCATATTTAAGAGTCTCATGTTTTGTCCCCCTCCCTGTTTTTGTATTATTTTTGCTTCCCTTCCCTTATGTTCATCTGTTCTATGTCTTAAAGTCCTCATATGAGTGAAGTCATATGATATTTGTCTTTCTCTGACTAATTTCACTTAACATACTACCCTCTAGTTCCATCCACGTAGTTGGAAGTGACAAGATTTCATTCTTTTTGATTGCTGAGTAATACTCCACTGTATATATATATACCACATCTTCTTTATCCATTCACCCATCAGTGGACATTGGGGCACTTTCCATACTTTGGCTATTGTTGACAGTACTGCTATAAACATTGGGGTGCATGTGTCCCATCAAAACAGCATACTTATATCTCTTGAATAAATACCTAGTAGTGAAATTTCTGGGTCGTAGGGGAGTTCTATTTTTAATTTTCTGAGGAACCTCCATACTTTTTTCCAGAGTGGCTGCACCAGCTTCCATTTCCACCAGCAATGCAAAAGAGATCCTCTTTCTCCACATCCTCACCAACATCTATTGTTGCCTGAGTTGTTCATGTTAGCCATTCTGACAGGTGTCAGGTGGTATCTCACCGTGGTTTTGATTTGTATTTCCCTGATGATGAGTGATGTTGAACATTTTTTCAGGTGTCGGTTGGCCATCTGGATGCCTTCTTTAGAGAAGTGTCTGTTCATGTCTTTTGCCCATTTCTTCACTGGATTCTTTGTTTTTTGGGTGTTGAGTTTGGTAAGTTCTTTATAGATTTTGTATACTAACCCTTTATCTGATATGTCGTTTGCAAATATCTTCTCCCATTATGTCGGTTGCCTTTTATTTGCCGATTGTTTCCTTTTTATTTTGATGAGGTCCCAGTTGTTCATTTTTGCTATTGTTTCCCTTGCCTCTGGAGACATGTTGAGTAAGAAGTTGCTGCGGGCAAGATCAAAGAGGTTTTTGCCTGCTTTCTCCTCCAGGATTTTGATGGCTTCCTGTCTTACATTTAGGTCTTTCATCCATTTTGAGTTTATTTTTGTGTACGGTGTAAAAAAGTGGTCCAGGTTCATTCTTCTGCATGTTGCTGTCCAGTTTTCCCAACACCACTTGCTGAAGAGACTGCCTCTATTCTATTGGATATTTTTCCTGCTTTGTCAAAGATTAGTTGGCCATAAGTGTGTGGGTCAATTTCTAGGTTCTCTATTCTGTTCTACTGATTTGAGTGTCTGTTCTTGTGCCAGTACCATACTGTCTTGATGATGACAGCTTTGTAGTATAGCTGAAAGTCTGGGATTGTGATGCCTCCTGCTTTGGTTTTCGTTTTCAAGATCGCTTTGGCTATTCGGGGTCTTTTCTGGTTCCATACAAATTTTAGGATTCTTTGTTCTAGCTCTGTGAAGAATGCTGGTGTTACTTTGATAGGGATTGCATTGAATATGTAGATTGCTTTGGGTAGTGTCAACATTTTAACAATATTTCTTCTTCCTATCCAGGAGCATGGAATCTTTTTCCATTTTTTTTGTGTCTTCTTCAATTTCTTTCAAAGCTTTCTATAGTGTTCAGTGTATAGATTTTTCACCCCTTTGGTTAGATTTATTCCTAGGTATTTTATGGTTTTTGGTGCAACTGTACATAGGATCTATTCCTTGATTTCTCTTTCTGTTGCTTCATTGTTGGTGTCTAGGAATGCAACCGATTTCTGTGCATTGATTTTATATCCTGCAACTTTGCTGAATTCATGAATCAATTCTAGCAGTTTTTTGGTGGAATTTTTTGGGTTTTCCATATAGAGTATCATATGATCTGGGAAGAATGAAACTTTGACCTCCTCCTGGTCGATTTGGATGCCTTTTATTTCTTTGTGTTGTCTGATTGCAGAGGCTAAGACTTCCAATACTATGTTGAATAACACTGGCAACAGTGGACATCCCTGTCTTGTTCCCGACTTTAAGGGGAAAGCTCTCAGTTTTTCCCCATTGAGGATGGTATTAGTATTTTGTCTTTCATATATGGTTTTTATGATCTTGAGGTATGCTCCTTCTATCCCTACTTTCTTGAGGGTTTTTATCAAGAAAGATGCTGTATTTTGTCAAATACTTTCTCTGCATCTATTGAGAGGATCATGTGGTTCTTGCCCTTTCTTTTATTGATGGGAAGAATCACATTGATTGTTTTGCAGATATTGAACCAGCCCTGCATTCCAAGTAAATCCCGCTTGGTCATGGTGAATAATTTTTTAATGCATTGTTGGATCCAGTTGGCTAATATCTTGTTGAGGATTTTTGCATCCATGTTCATCAGGGAAATTGGTCTATAGTTCTCCTTTTTAGTGTGGTCTCTGGTTTTGGAATGAAGGTAATGCTGGCTTCATAGAAAGAGTTTGGAAGTTTTCCTTCTATTTCTATTTTTTGGAACAGCTTCAAGAGAATAGGTGTTAACTCTTCCTTAAATGTTTGGTAGAATTCCCCTGGAAAGTATCTGGCCCAGGACTCTTGTTTTTTCGGAGATTTTTGATTACTAATTCAATTTCTTTATTGGTTATGGGTATTCAAGTTTTCTGTTTCTTCCTATTTCAGTTTTGGTCATGTATGTTTCTAGGAATTTGTCCATTTCTTCCAGATTGCCCATTTTATTGGCATATCATTGTTCATAATATTCTCTTATTATTGTTTTTATTTCTGTTGTGTTGGTTATGATCTCTCCTCCTTCATTCTTGATTTTATTTATTTGGGTCCTTTCCTTTTTCTTTTTGATCAAACTGGCTAGTGGTTTATTAATTTTGTTAATTCTTTCAAAGAACCAGCTTCTGGTTTCATTTGTCTGTTCTACTGTTTTTGGTTTCAATAGCATTAATTTCTGCTCTAATCTTTATTATTTCCTGTCTTCTGCTGGTTTGGGGTTTTATTTGCTGTTCTTTTTCCAGCTCCTTAAGACGTAAGGTTAGGTTGTGAATCTGAGATCTTTCTTCCTTCTTTAGGAAGGCCTGGATTGCTATATACTCTCCTCTTATGACCGCCTTTGCTGCATCCCAGAGCTTTTGGGTTGTGATTTTATCATTTTCATTGACTTCCATATACTTTTTAATTTCCTCTTTAACTGCTTGGTTAGCCCATTCATTCTTTAGTAGGATGTTCTTCAGTTTCCAAGTATTTGTTACCTTTCCAAATTTTTTCTTGCGATTGATTTCGAGTTTCATAGCATTGTGGTCTGAAAATATGCATGGTATGATCTCGATCTTTTTGTACTTACTTAGGGCTGATTTGTGTCCCAGTATGTGGTCTATTCTGGATAATGTTCCATGTGCACTGGAGAAGAATGTATATTGTGCTGCTTTAGGATGAAATGTTCTGAATATATCTGTTAAGTCCATCTGGTCCAGTGTGTCCTTCAAAGCCATTGTTTCTGATTGATTTTTTTTGATTAGATGATCTGTCAGTTGTTGTAATTGGAGTGTTAAAGTCTCTTACTATTGTGGTCTTACTATTGATATGTTTCTTTATGTTTGTGATTAATTGATATAAATGTTTGGGTACTGATTTAAACATTTGGCACATAAATGTTTACAATTGTTAGTCTTCTTGGTGGATAGACCCCTTAAGTACGATATAATCCCTTTCTGCATCTCTTGTTACAGTCTTTATTTTAAAGTCTAGATTGTCTGATATAAGTATGGCTACTACGGCTTTCTTGTGTTGACCATTAGCATGATAGATGGTTCTCTGTCCCCTTATTTTCAATCTGAAGGTGTCTTTAGGTCTAAAGTGGATCTCTTGTAAACAGCATATAGATGGATCTTATTTTCTTATCCATTCTGTTACCCTATGTCTTTTGATTGGAGCAATGAGTCCATTGGCGTTTAGAATGAGTACTGAAAGATATGAATTTATTGCCATTATGTTGCTTGTAGAGTTGGAATTTCTGGTGGTGTCCTCTGGTCCTTTGTGGTCTTGTTGCCTTTGGTCTTTGTTTATTTATTTTTTATTTTTTTATCTTTTCCCCCCACAGAGAGTCCCCCTTAAAATTTCTTGCAGGGCTGGTTTAGTGGTCACAAACTCCTTTAATTTTTGTTTGTTGGAAAAATTTCTATCTCTCCTTCTATTTTGAATGACAGCCTTGCTGGATAAAGAATTCTTGGCTGCATATTTTTCCCATTCAGCACATTGAATATTTCCTGCCACTCCTTTCTGGCCTGCCAAGTTTCTGTGGATAGGTCTGCTGAAAACCTGATCTGCCTTCCTTTGTAGGTTAAGGAGTTTTTTTCCCCTTGCTGCTTTCATAATTCTCTCCTTGCCTGAGTAGTTTGTGAATTTGACTATGATATGCCTTGTTGATGGTCAATTTTTGTGTAATCTAATGGGAGTCCTCTGTTTTTCCTGGGATTTTGATGTCTGTGTCTTTCCCCAGGTTAGGAAATTTTCCCGTATGATATGGTCACATAACCCTTCTACCCCTATTTCTCTCTCTTCCTCTTCTGAGACCCCTATGATTCTGATGTTCTTCCTTTTCAATGAGTCACTGATTTCTGTAATTCTTAAATGGTGTTCTTTTGCTTTAACCTCTCTCTTTTTTACTGCTTCATTATTCTGCATAACTTTGTCCTCTATATTACTGATTCTCTGTTCTGCCTCATCTATCCTTACTGCCGCATCCATTCAAGATTGCAGCTCAGTTATAGCATTTTTTATTTCATCCTGACTAGCTTTACTTCTTTTATCTCCACAGAAAGGAATACTAATCTATTTTCAACTCCAGCTAGTATTCTTATTATCAGGATTCTAAATTCTGGTTCAGACATCTTGCTTGTATTTGTGTTGGTTAAGTGTCTGGCAGTTGTTTCTTCCTCCTCTTTCTTTTGGGTGAATTCCTTTGTTTATCATTTTGAATGCAGAAAAGGAATTAATGAGGTAAAAAATTAAAATTAAAAAAATTAAAATTAAAAAACATTAAAATTAAAAATTAAAAACAAATACACACACACAAAATCGCGTAAGTGATGCTAGATCCTAGGTGTGTTTTGGTCTGAGTGTTGAAAGGGGCTTGATGGATTAGAGAAAAAAGGGGAAAGAAAAAAAGAAAACAAAAAAAGGAAATCGTTTGAAAATTTGAAAAAATGAATACCCTGAAGTAGACTAAAATGATGGAAGTATAATAGAATTTTTAAAAAATTACACAAAAGTAAAAAGTATAGTAGAAAAAAACTAAAGAGAAATATTTTTTATAATAATTGAAGATAAAAATGAAGTTTTTCTCTTTCTGTATTCAAGAAAAAGAAAAGAAACAAAAAAGAGAAGAAAGAAAAAAGAAAGAAAGAAAATTGAATAGATGGACCACCGAACAAACTGAAATATGACTGAAATTACTTCGTTTTCCCCTAGAAGTAAAACTATGAAGCGCTTTGTAGTCCATAAACTAAGCAAGCAGAGAGACTGTGTTCCTGAAGAGGGAGGTTGGCCCAGTTGGGTGGGACTTAGTGTAACGGCTCTGTTCTCCACTAGATGGAGCTGCTTAGCTTACTGGGGTGGATTGTTGTGGTGCATGTAGGTGCGAATGTACAGGTGGCGGAGCGGTGAAAATGGCATCATCCATCTACTCAGTCTCTATTATCAGAACTCTGGTCTCCCCAAACAGCAATCGCACACCTGGTCTTTGTCTTTGGACTCTGTCCACTCCCTGCTTTCACACAGTTCGTGACCAAGCCCCAGGCAGCACCTCCCTCCTGAGTTTTGTCTCCAATGCGGCTGTTTTCCCGACCCCTTACTTCTAAGGGACTACAGCTTTGACCCGTTCTGCCCCTCTGTGGAAGATCTCACTGAGCAATGGCTGGGTGCCGGCTGCACCCAGGAACATTTGCAGGTCCATGCTGCTGCCAACACCCAGAGAATGCAGCTGGGTGCCAGCCCGCCCCAGAGAAAGTTCACAAGATAGTGTAGCCACAGCATTTCAGGGATTATGGAAAATCACAACACACATCTGGCACCAGGCTTCACCTTCAACGACTTTGTTCCAGCACCAGCAAAGTGGTTGTTTTCCCATGTCCACTGGAGCCTTGTCTTTGGGGGACCCACATAGCCTCTACCAGGCGTCCTTGCAGCAGGGAAACCGCCTCTCTCCTGTGAGGCCTGAAGAAACCCAGACTCCACTCTGCTCCCGGGGATTCGCCCCTCCCAGCAGAGCACCACCAGGTATTGAGCTGCAGAGTTTCAGACTCTCCACTCCCACTGTTTGTAGTCTTAATGGAATTTAAACCCTCTCGTTTCTCCTTTCTTCCGTTTTAGTTCAGTCCCTGGGGCTGTTTCCACTTTTCCACTTTCTCTCCAGCTGCTTTTGGTGGGGGGTTGGGAGTGCTTTTCCCGTATTCTCTCCTCTTTCCCCCACCCCCCCTTCACGCAAAAGCAGCTCCCTGCCCTCCGTAGTTACTCTCTCCCCCAATTTACCTTTCCACGCCATGTGCCTGCTGCATTCTGTAGTTCAGGTTGTGCAGATTGTGTTAATCCTCAGATGAATTTTTTTAGGTGCACAGAATGGTTTAGTGTTGGTCTGGCTGTATTTCATGGATTTGAGACACACAAAAAACTTCCATGCTGTTCTACCATCTTGGCTTCTCCCACAAAAGTAAAATCTTTAAAAAAAAAGTTGTGTTATGGTTACTATTAATCAGAAATTATTTTCTCTTCATTTTCATGTAAATAATTTATTGAAAAGAGTCCTTTTTATGTTAACATGTAGAAAAATACATAACTTTGTGTATGTTCTTCATAAAAATTTGGTGGCATCAATATTAATGTAAAAAAAGTACATATTTAGCAAAGAGAAATAATACCAGAACATAGAAACCAGAAGTTTATGTATACCTTCAGGAATTAAGTAAATAACTGGGGGATTTATAGTTTCAAATTCAACTCCCAAATTATCACCAATTTCTTGTGAGTATTGCAAAATCACAAAGCTTTTAAATTCTTGTGTATCATTACTTGCCAAGTATTGTAATATTTGTAGGCTCACAATATTATAATTTAGTGAAATTATAGGCACCGTTTATAAATTGGAAAAAAAGTAGTATCAAAAATACAAGTCTTCAAAACCACCATGAGATATTATTTTACTCTTACTAAGACGGCTACTCTAAGAAACCCCAGAAAATAACAAGTGTTGGCAAGAATGTTGGAACCTCTGTACACCATTTGTGGAAATGCAAAATGTTGCATTTGCTATAGAAAACAGTATGGAGGTGCCTCAAAATATTAAAAATAGAGTTAACATATGATCCAGCAATCCCACTTGGGGCAGGTATCTAAAGAATTGAAAGAGGATCTTGAAGAGCTATTTGTCCACCCATGTTCATAGTAGTGTTATTCATAATAGCAAGGAGGTGGTATATGCCTAACAATGGAATATGATTCAGCCCTAACAAGGAAGGAAATCATGTCACAAGCTACAACGTGGGTGACACTTGAAGACATTGTGCTAAGTGAAATTAGCCAGTCATAAAAAGACAAACACTGTATGATTCCACTTATAGAAAGTATCTAAAGTAGTCAAATTCATAGAACAGTAGAATAGTGGTTGCCAAGGGGTGTGAGCAGGGAGAAATGGGGAGTTTTTGTGTAATGGGTATAGAATTTGTTCTGCAGCATAAAAAAGTTCTGAAGATGCATTGCACCACAACGTGAATATACTTAACCCTACTGCACTGTATTCTTCCAAAAGGTTAAGATAATAAATTGTATGTGTTTTTTATTACAATTAAGAATAAGAAATACAGGGGCGCCTGGGTGGCGCAGTCGGTTAAGCGTCCGACTTCAGCCAGGTCACGATCCCGCGGTCCGGGAGTTCGAGCCCCGCGTCAGGCTCTGGGCTGATGGCTTGGAGCCTGGAGCCTGTTTCCGATTCTGTGTCTCCCTCTCTCTCTGCCCCTCCCCCGTTCATGCTCTGTCTCTCTCTGTCCCAAAAATAAAATAAAACGTTAAAAAAAAATTTTGAAAAGAATAAGAAATACATAAATCTTTCTGGATAGGCCTAATTTTATGGCTTTATAAGAAGGCAGCTATTGGAATGTAATTTAAGGCTCACCGGAGGATTCTTTTCTCTCTAACCTGCGCTTATGTCTTAGATGCCAACCTTAGAGCATCATTCCTTGTGGTTTTGAACATATTTCCTATTGTGAGTAAATATCTCAAATAATGACCTACTTTTTAAAGAACATTAAAATATTATTATAGAGGTCGGCGGCAAGATGGCGGCTTAGGAGGACGCTGGGCTCACCGCACGTCCTGCTGATCACTTAGATTCCATCTACATCTGCCTAAATAACCCAGAAAACCGCCAGAGGATTAGCAGAACGGAGTCGCCGGAGCCAAACGCAGACGAGAGGCCCACGGAAGAGGGTAGGAAGGGCGGCGAGGCGGTGCGCGCTCCACGGACTGGCGGGAGGGAGCCGGGGCGGAGGGGCGGCTCGCCGGCCAAGCACAGCCACCGAGTCTGGCTTGCAAAAGCGGAGGGGCCTGACGGACTGTGTTCCCACAACAAGCGCGACTTAGCGTCTGGGAGGTCATAAGTTAACAGCTCTGCTCGGAAAGCGGGAAGGCTGGAGGACAAAGGGAGGGAGAGCTGCTGAGCCCCCTGACAACAGAGCTCAGTTTGGTGGGGAACAAAGGCGCTCGCCAGCGCCATCTCCCCCGCCCATCCCCCAGCCGAAATCCCAAAGAGAACCTGTTCCTGCCAGGGAACTTGCTCGCTCCGCGCAAACACCCAACTCTGCGCTTCTGCGGAGCCAAACCTCCGGCAGCGGATCTGACTCCCTCCCGCTGCCACAGGGCCCCTCCTGAAGTGGATCACCTAAGGAGAAGCGATCTAAGCCTGCCCCTCCTGCCCCCGAGCACCTTGCCTACCCACCCCAGCTAATACGCCAGATCCCCAGCATCACAAGCCTGGCACGGTGCAAGTAGCCCAGACGAGCCACACCACCCCACAGTGAATCCCGCCCCTAGGAGAGGGGAAGAGAAGGCACACACCAGTCTGACCGTGGCCCCAGCGGTGGGCTGGGGACAGACATCAGGTCTGACTGCGGCCCCGCCCACCAACTCCAGTTATACACTACAGCACAGGGGAAGTGCCCTGCAGGTCCGCACCACTCCAGGGACTATCCAAAATGACCAAGCGGAAGAACTCCCCTCAGAAGAATCTCCAGGAAATAACAACAGCTAATGAGCTGATCAAAAAGGATTTAAATAATATAACAGAAAGTGAATTTAGAATAATAGTCATAAAATTAATCGCTGGGCTTGAAAACAGTATACAGGACAGCAGAGAATCTCTTGCTACAGAGATCAAGGGACTAAGGAACAGTCACGAGGAGCTGAAAAACGCTTTAAACGAAATGCATAACAAAATGGAAACCACCACAGCTCGGCTTGAAGAGGCAGAGGAGAGAATAGGTGAACTAGAAGATAAAGTTATGGAAAAAGAGGAAGCTGAGAAAAAGAGAGATAAAAAAATCCAGGAGTATGAAGGGAAAATTAGAGAATTAAGTGATACACTAAAAAGAAATAATATACGCATAATTGGTATCCCAGAGGAGGAAGAGAGAGGGAAAGGTGCTGAAGGGGTACTTGAAGAAATAATAGCTGAGAACTTCCCTGAACTGGGGAAGGAAAAAGGCATTGAAATCCAAGAGGCACAGAGAACTCCCTTCAGACGTAACTTGAATCGATCTTCTGCACGACATATCATAGTGAAACTGGCAAAATACAAGGATAAAGAGAAAATTCTGAAAGCAGCAAGGGGTAAACGTGCCCTCACATATAAAGGGAGACCTATAAGACTCGTGACTGATCTCTCTTTTGAAACTTGGCAGGCCAGAAAGAATTGGCACGAGATTTTCAGGGTGCTAGACAGAAAAAATATGCAGCCGAGAATCCTTTATCCAGCAAGTCTGTCATTTAGAATAGAAGGAGAGATAAAGGTCTTCCCAAACAAACAAAAACTGAAGGAATTTGTCACCACTAAACCAGCCCTACAAGAGATCCTAAGGGGGACCCTGTGAGACAAAGTCCCAGAGACATCACTACAAGCATAAAACATACAGACATCACAATGACTCTAAACCCGTATCTTTCTATAATAACACTGAATGTAAATGGATTAAATGCGCCAACCAAAAGACATAGGGTATCAGAATGGATAAAAAAACAAGACCCATCTATTTGCTGTCTACAAGAGACTCATTTTAGACCTGAGGACACCTTTAGATTGAGAGTGAGGGGATGGAGAACTATTTATCATGCGACTGGAAGCCAAAAGAAAGCTGGAGTAGCCATACTTATATCAGACAAACTAGACTTTAAATTAAAGGCTGTAACAAGAGATGAAGAAGGACATTATATAATAGTTACAGGGTCTATCCATCAGGAAGAGCTAACAATTATAAATGTCTATGCACCGAATACCGGAGCCCCCAAATATATAAAACAATTACTCATAAACATAAGCAACCTTATTGATAAGAATGTGGTAATTGCAGGGGACTTTAATACACCACTTACAGAAATGGATAGATCATCTAGACACACGGTCAATAAAGAAACAAGGGCCCTGAATGAGACATTGGATCAGATGGACTTGACAGATATATTTAGAACTCTGCATCCCAAAGCAACAGAATATACTTTCTTCTCGAGTGCACATGGAACATTCTCCAAGATAGATCATATACTGGGTCACAAAACAGCCCTTCATAAGTTTACAAGAATTGAAATTATACCATGCTTACTTTCAGACCACAATGCTATGAAGCTTGAAATCAACCACAGAAAAAAGTCTGGAAAACCTCCAAAAGCATGGAGGTTAAAGAACACCCTACTAACGAATGAGTGGGTCAACCAGGCAATTAGAGAAGAAATTAAAAAATATATGGAAACAAATGAAAATGAAAATACAACAATCCAAACACTTTGGGACGCAGCAAAGGCAGTCCTGAGAGGAAAATACATTGCAATCCAGGCCTATCTCAAGAAACAAGAAAAATCCCAAATACAAAATCTAACAGCACACCTAAAGGAACTAGAAGCAGAACAGCAAAGGCAGCCTAAGCCCAGCAGAAGAAGAGAAATAATAAAGATCAGGGCAGAAATAAACAATATAGAAACTAAAAAAACTGTAGAGCAGATCAACGAAACCAAGAGTTGGTTTTTTGAAAAAATAAACAAAATTGACAAACCTCTAGCCAGGCTTCTCAAAAAGAAAAGGGAGATGACCCAAATAGATAAAATCATGAATGAAAATGGAATTATTACAACCAATCCCTCAGAGATACAAACAATTATCAGGGAATACTATGAAAAATTATATGCCAACAAATTGGACAACCTGGAAGAAATGGACAAATTCCTGAACAACCACACTCTTCCAAAACTCAATCAGGAGGAAATAGAAAGCTTGAACAGACCCATAACCAGCGAAGAAATTGAATCGGTTATTAAAAATCTCCCAACAAATAAGAGTCCAGGACCAGATGGCTTCCCAGGGGAGTTCTACCAGACGTTTAAAGCAGAGATAATACCTATCCTTCTCAAGCTATTCCAAGAAATAGAAAGGGAAGGAAAACTTCCAGACTCATTCTATGAAGCCAGTATTACTTTGATTCCTAAACCAGACAGAGACCCAGTAAAAAAAGAGAACTACAGGCCAATATCCCTGATGAATATGGATGCAAAAATTCTCAATAAGGTACTAGCAAATCGAATTCAACGGCATATAAAAAGAATTATTCACCATGATCAAGTGGGATTCATTCCTGGGATGCAGGGCTGGTTCAAAATTCGCAAATCAATCAACGTGATACATCACATTAACAAAAAAAAAGAGAAGAACCATATGATCCTGTCAATCGATGCAGAAAAGGCCTTCGACAAAATCCAGCACCCTTTCTTAATAAAAACCCTTGAGAAAGTCGGGATAGAAGGAACATACTTAAAGATCATAAAAGCCATTTATGAAAAGCCCACAGCTAACATCATCCTCAATGGGGAAAAACTGAGAGCTTTTTCCCTGAGATCAGGAACACGACAAGGATGCCCACTCTCACCGCTGCTGTTTAACATAGTGCTGGAAGTTCTAGCATCAGCAATCAGACAACAAAAGGAAATCAAAGGCATCAAAATTGGCAAAGATGAAGTCAAGCTTTCGCTTTTTGCAGATGACATGATATTATACATGGAAAATCCGATAGACTCCACCAAAAGTCTGCTAGAACTGATACAGGAATTCAGCAAAGTTGCAGGATACAAAATCAATGTACAGAAATCAGTTGCATTCTTATACACTAACAATGAAGCAACAGAAAGACAAATAAAGAAACTGATCCCATTCACAATTGCACCAAGAAGCATAAAATACCTAGGAATAAATCTAACCAAAGATGTAAAGGATCTGTATGCTGAAAAGTATAGAAAGCTTATGAAGGAAATTGAAGAAGATTTAAAGAAATGGAAAGACATTCCCTGCTCATGGATTGGAAAAATAAATATTGTCAAAATGTCAATACTACCCAAAGCTATCTACACATTCAATGCAATCCCAATCAAAATTGCACCAGCATTCTTCTCGAAACTAGAACAAGCAATCCTAAAATTCATATGGAACCACAAAAGGCCCCGAATAGCCAAAGGAATTTTGAAGAAGAAGACCAAAGCAGGAGGCATCACAATCCCAGACTTTAGCCTCTACTACAAAGCTGTCATCATCAAGACAGCATGGTATTGGCACCAAAACAGACACATAGACCAATGGAATAGAATAGAAACCCCAGAACTAGACCCACAAACGTATGGCCAACTCATCTTTGACAAAGCAGGAAAGAACATCCAATGGAAAAAAGACAGCCTCTTTAACAAATGGTGCTGGGAGAACTGGACAGCAACATGCAGAAGGTTGAAACTAGACCACTTTCTCACACCATTCACAAAAATAAACTCAAAATGGATAAAGGACCTAAATGTGAGACAGGAAACCATCAAAACCTTAGAGGAGAAAGCAGGAAAAGACCTCTCTGACCTCAGCCGTAGCAATCTCTTACTCGACACATCCCCAAAGGCAAGGGAATTAAAAGCAAAAGTGAATTACTGGGACCTTATGAAGATAAAAAGCTTCTGCACAGCCAAGGAAACAACCAACAAAACTAAAAGGCAACCAACGGAATGGGAAAAGATATTCGCAAATGACATATCGGACAAAGGGCTAGTATCCAAAATCTATAAAGAGCTCACCAAACTCCACACCCGAAAAACAAATAACCCAGTGAAGACATGGGCAGAAAACATGAATAGACACTTCTCTAAAGAAGACATCCGGATGGCCAACAGGCACATGAAAAGATGTTCAGCGTCGCTCCTTATCAGGGAAATACAAATCAAAACCACACTCAGGTATCACCTCACGCCAGTCAGAGTGGCCAAAATGAACAAATCCGGAGACTATAGATGCTGGAGAGGATGTGGAGAAACGGGAACCCTCTTGCACTGTTGGTGGGAATGCCAATTGGTGCAGCCGCTCTGGAAAGCAGTGTGGAGGTTCCTCAAAAAATTAAAAATAGACCTACCCTATGACCCAGCAATAGCACTGCTAGGAATTTATCCAAGGGATACAGGAGCGCTGATGCATAGGGTCACGTGTACCCCAATGTTCATAGCAGCACTCTCAACAATAGCCAAATTATGGAAAGAGCCTAAATGTCCATCAACTGATGAATGGATAAAGAAATTGTGGTTTATATACACAATGGAATACTACGTGGCAATGAGAAAAAATGAAATATGGCCTTTCGTAGCAACGTGGATGGAACTGGAGAGTGTGATGCTAAGTGAAATAAGCCATACAGAGAAAGACAGATACCATATGGTTTCACTCTTATGTGGATCCTGAGAAACTTCACAGGAACCCATGGGGGAGGGGAAGGAAAAAAAAAAAAAAAAAAGAGGTTAGAATGGGAGAGAGCCAAAGCATAAGAGACTTAAAAACTGAGAACAAACTGAGGGTTGATGGGGGGTGGGAGGGAGGAGAGGGTGGGTGATGGGTATTGAGGAGGGCACCTTTTGGGATGAGCACTGGGTGTTGTATGGAAACCAATTTGTCAATAAATTTCATAAAAAAAAAAAAAAAAAAACAAATGTCCATTAGAAAAAAAATAAAATAAAATAAAATATTATTATAATTATATATATAAATTGTATTATTAAAATATTTACTTTTTAAAGAACATTTATCCAGATTGTAAAGAGTAAGCTTTGATACAATAAGGGAGGAAGACAGCATACAATACAATAAAAAAAGGTACAATAAAAAAAGAGCAAGACAGCATAGGGTCCTTGGTGGCAAGAGAGTTGGAGCTAGTGAAGTCTGATTATTTACTAAAAAATTATATTTAACTTCACCTCAGACCTGCAGAAACATTTTCCTTTCCTATTTCCTGTTGCCCTGGGGAAAGTTGCTGTTACCATAGAAAAAGGGATTTTATGTGCATAACCTATGCATTCCTTTCTGGGGGCCAGCAGAAAAACATTGTGAGGGACTCACTTTCACAGCCCATTAGCATGCTCTCTTAAGCAGTATTTTTTTTTCCTGTTTTTGAAGTTAAATCCCTATTGATTGTTTCTTCTCATTTCCACATCTTCTTTTAGTTTGACGGAGGAGAATTATGTTATGATCCTTACAAAGGGACCAGAAGTGCCGATCTATTTTAAGGTCCATTCAAACACAGACCACCCACCTCTCCTCTTGGTGCTGTGGAAGTTTCTGGAAGAAACTCCATTCTTAATTTTGTGATTCTTACACATGTACCAAAAAAAAAAAGAGTTACAATGGAAACTGGGGGAGTAAGTAAGTTGGTAACTTTAACAGAAGTGCTCACTTGCTATTGCTAAAGCTGGAATAACAAGTGTGCATTTACCAGGGGAATACAGAACTTTCTATCATAAAGTTGGCTACTTTTCTTTGCCAGGTGCTCCATACCTCTTCAAGTGTATTCCCAATACAGGAGCAATATTTTCTGTATTAACGATGTAGGGAAATGTTCATTATTGACATAGCAGTATGGCAGTTAGTAAAAAAAAAAAAATTAAAATAATTAAGACAATTTATATTACTTTCTGTGTCTTTATTTCTCCCTTCTCTTCTGTCTGAGGCTTCAAAAGGGCATCCTTGAGGGTTTTGTGGGTCTTGGTTTCCTTTACTTTTAAACATTGAAGTGATTCATTATATAAAATTTGGATAGCAAATTAAAATGTAAACTAAGTAAAAAAAAAAAAAAGGCAATGAACTCCTTATCCTGACTCAATTTTAGCTAATAATTTGATGCGTGTTCTTCCAGGATTTTTTCCCTAAGCATTTTTTTTTTAATTCTTTTTTTCAACGTTTATTTATTTTTGGGACAGAGAGAGACAGAGCATGAACGGGGGAGGGCCAGAGAGAGAGGGAGACACAGAATCGGAAACAGGCTCCAGGCTCTGAGCCATCAGCCCAGAGCCTGACGCGGGGCTCGAACTCCCAGACCGCGAGATCGTGACCTGGCTGAAGTCGGACGCTTAACCGACTGCGCCACCCAGGCGCCCCTCCCTAAGCATTTTTTTTAAACATAGCTGCAATTATTGAAGGCTTTACTTGAAATTATAAAAGGTAATTGGGGAGTCCTTGTTTAAGTGGCTGGGGCACATGTGTAACACTGCTTTGCTCAGTATTTATTTTCCTTTATTTTCTAGCAGTAGGATTTATCCAAGCCACCGGTCATTCAGCCTTTCCTACTAATATGTCTTACTTTTGCTTTAGAATGCTTATTTTACCTAGTTGACATGTACGGTTTATATAATTTGGGAATTTTTAACCTGATTAAAAACAACTTATTTGATTGATGAATACTTGCTATGGGGAAAGATACCACGCAATAGTTTTGGGGCCACAGTGTTAGAGTTTGGATTTATCTGCAAAATACTCACTGCTGACAGGTGAGTGCCATGGGACTTTAGATGCCCGGAGGACATTAGTGATGGTGGGATTGAGACTTTGTGGCTGTAGTCATGAAGTGATTGTTCCTTCCCTCTCTCATGATAATGCTCTTACCTGCATCTCATGGGGTTGGCTCTGAAGGTGATAGGGCTGAGGAGGTGTGCGAATGGAAATTTCAGGGAATTGGAAAATGCTGTAATCAGAGAAGGGATTTTGAACTCATTTAAGTTTCCATCAAAATATACTCTTTATAAAAAGCCTGGTGATATTAATAGCCTTTCTCTCAGGATACTAATAGATAGCATTTACTGAGTGGTTACCATATGTCAGGTACCTGACATTTATTATCTAATGAAATCTTCTCAACGGTCCTATAAATTAAATCTTGTTACTGTTCTCATTTAAGCAATGAAGAAACTGAGTTATAGAGAAAATACATAACTTGCCCAAAGTCAGTAGCTAGTTAGTAATGAAGTCAGAACGTGAACTTTGGCAATCCAACCAGAGTCCATTTTCTTAACAGTGTTTTACTGTGATCCTTCTGATAGATTTAGATAAATAAACCTTCTCAAGAATATGAGCCTTGTTATTACTTTTTCCTGAAAAAGTAACACCAATAGCCAAATGCCAAATATAGAGAGCACCTGTCAGTATTTATTTTTAAGTCTCTGAAAAAGATATATTCTTAAAAAATTTTTTTAATTAAAATCATTACGTTTTGTCTTTTGAAATGGATGTCTTCAATGGAAACTTAAACAATTGTTTGGGGCACCTGGGTGGCTCAGTCATTTGGGTGTCTGATTCTTGATTTCGGTTCAGGTAACGATCCCAGGGTCATAAGATCAAGCCCCATGTCAGGTTCCTTGCTGAGCATGAAGCCTGCTTGGGATTCTCTCTCTCTCTTTCTCTCTCTCCCCCCACCTCAACTCCTCTCCACCTTTCACACGGTCTCTCTCTAAAAAAACAAAACACACAAAAAAACAGTTGCCTAAGCACACCATTATACGTTCTCTGTACTTTTCATTGTCTTTGAGCTTCTTTACCATTTTTATAAGTTGTAGATAACTAATAGCTAGTACAAATGATTGCTGTCCAAAATCATGCATATGAATTTCATCTGGAATAAATGCAACTGATTTCTCTCTACCTCCTGGGTAGAGAATAAAACTGGAATGAGCCAGTTTTGCAACTATTTGCGAATTAATTTTAGCATACTTAATCTTAATATATGTGTGATTCTGTATATCTCATTTGAATCAATTGTAACATCTATGACTTCCTCATTAGTTAATGAATGAAATAAGATCTTGGGCAGGTGTCCAATTTACTTTTGTATGAGAGTCATGATTATATCCTCTTTTATTTTTTTATTTATTTATTTTTTTTATTTTTATTTTTCAACGTTTTTTATTTATTTTTGGGACAGAGAGAAACAGAGCATGAACGGGGGAGGGGCAGAGAGAGAGGGAGACACAGCATCGGAGACAGGCTCCAGGCTCCGAGCCATCAGCCCAGAGCCTGACGCGGGGCTCGAACTCACGGACCGCGAGATCATGACCTGGCTGAAGTCGGACGCTTAACCGACTGCGCCACCCAGGCGCCCCGATTATATCCTCTTTTAAAATCTCAAACTTTCTGTGGCACCTGGGTGGCTCAGTCAGTTAAGCATCCAACGACAGCTCAGGTCATGATCTCACAGTTTGTGACTTCGAGCCCAAATCAGGCTCTGTGCTGACAGCTCAGAGCCTGGAGCCTGCTTCAGATATTGTGTCTCATTCTCTCTCTGCCCCTCTGCCACTCATGCTCAGTCTCTCTCTGTCTCTCAAAAATAAATAAATGTTTAAAAAAATTTTTTAAATAAAATCTCAAACTTCCTTTTCTTATTTTATTCCAATCAGTCTCCATATTCTATACATTTTACCTCAGATGTATTTTAAGCCTCTCTTTCTGTTCCTTTTGCCTGATCTAGACCCTCATCTCATCAGTGCACTCTAGCAGCAGTATAAGTGATATATAAATGTTTGCTGGATAAATGCATGAACACCCAGGTTTGGGATTAGGATCGTAATATTATTGTGGATGATAAGAACAGCTGCAGTGGAAATAGCAAGAGATACCAACACTGTAGAAAGGCTGTTTTTTCAAAAATGTTTCTGAAGTATGGTTTTGTTGATACTCTTTTTTCTGATAAGGCATTTTAGTGCAATATGCACAATAATATAATTGTTCTTGCACTCAAAATTCAACCAGCTTTCTGGTGGCTTGGTGCCTGGTTCTATTTCTTCTTCCATCTCTTCCATTTCTTTGAGCATGGCTAGGTAACACCAAATAGTTGTTCATCACCTAGAGCTTATACCATTGGGATATTCAAATTAACAATAATCCATTCAGTTGTTTCTTGTATCTTAGGCTCAATAATAAGTTGGGTTTGACTGGTGGTAGTAGGAGATGGAGAAGGGGACATCTTCAACATGCAAAATATCCTTTGTTATTCAGAGTATAAAATAGGTGATGGGAATGAAGGAGTGCACTTATCATGATGAGCACCAGGTGTTTATGGAACTGTTGAAACATCGTATGAGACACATGAAACGAATATTACACTGCATATTAACTAACTGGAATTTATTTTTTTATAACTTTTTTAATGTTTATTTTTGAGAGAGAGAGAGGGACAGGGTGTGAGCGGGGGAAGGGCAGAGAGAGAGACACGCACAGAAGCCGAAGCAGGCTCCAGGCTCTGAGCGTCCGTACAGAGCCCAACGTGGGGCCTGAACCCATGAACCATGAGATCACGACCTGAGCCAAAGTCGTACACTTAACCGACTGAGCCACTCAGGCGCCCTGAGAAGTATTGTTTAGAGGAAGAGGAGCTTAAGGAATTTTTTAAAGCTTTTATGCAAATTCCAGTTACTTAGTGGCACCTGGGTGGCTCAGTCCATTAAGCGTCAGACTTTAGCTCAGGTCATGATCTCACAGTTCATAAGTTGAGCCCCAAGTCAAGCTGCACAGATAGCTTGGGCCTGAAGCCTGCTTTGGATTCTGTGTCTCCCTCTCTCTCTGCCCCTTCCCTGCTCATGCTCTGTATCTCTCTGTCTCTCTCTCAAAAGTATTAAGCATTAAAAAAAAATTAAAAAACTGTTTTTTCCATTGATGAGGCAAAAATGGTGTTTTCAGGCTATTTCTGAAAGTCCACAAATAAAGTAACTACTTTGGGGTATAGTAATTATGTCACAATTCATGGGTTACAAATTGTGCTTTTGAAGTCTTTCTCTTGAAGAACTATTTAATAATATGGCTTCTGGATCTGGTAAAGAATACTTTTTTTATTATAACTACCAAAGAAGCAGAACTGCCTGCTAATTGGACTATGATAAGATTGATATATTACAGTAATGAACAATAACAAAATTGAGGAGAGTAAACTTCTCCATTGCACTATAATACATAACTCTTTCAAAGAATTGCAACAAAACTTTTCTACAGTTAAGATCATATCATGGACAATGAAAGCATTAACAAATCTCTTGAGGCTGTCAATTTGTTTGGTGCAATGTACAGTCTCAGAAAATTTTATATGGATAATATTTTATCTGTAGAAAATTATCCTTTCACTTGACAGTTCTTCCCAGGATTTTTTTATAATAGTGACAAGCTAATTCAGAAATATAAATTATATCAGGGCAACCTAAAATATTTCTGGCATCTCTGTTTTTATAAGGTAAATATATAAATCATTGTGATTTTCCAGGGGCTCCTTGAGAAATCTCAAAGATAATTTTAATTTTAATTTTAATTTAAAAAGATATCTAGTGGTTGTTTGGGGAGCACATACACTAAAATTGGAATGATATAGAGAAGATTAGCATGGCTTCTGTGCAAGGAGGACATGTGAATTTTTAAAGCATTCAATATTTATTCAGCAAATGGTGCTGGGAAAAGTAAACATTCACATGCAAAGAATGAAGATGGACTCTAACATTATACTATCTACAAGAGATTGGCTTAAAGTGAACCCAAACTCTTAAAAGAAAATATATGAGAAAAGCTTCATGACATTGGATTTGGCAATGGCTTCTTGGATATGACTTCAAAAGCACAGACAACAAAAGAAAAAATAAATAAATTGGACTATATCAAAATTAAAAACTTTTGTACTTCAAAACACACTATCAACAGAAACCCATGAAATGGGAGAAAATATTTGCAAATCATATATCTCATTAGGGTTTAATACACAGAAATATATAAAGATTCCTACTATTCAACAAAAAAATAAACAACCAGATTTTAAAATGGGCCAAGAGAGGCGCCTGGGTGGCTCAGTTGGTTAGGCATCCAACTCTTCATCTCAGCTCATGTTTTAATCTCAGAGTTGTTGAGTTCAAGCCCCACATTAGATTCCACACTAGGTGTGAAGCCTATTTAAAAATTTTTTTAAATAAATAAATAAATAATTACAATGAAATTGAATTAATAATTCTCTAAAGAAAATATACAGATGGCCAATAAGCACAAGAAAAAAATGTTCAAATCACTAATCAATAGAGAAAAATGAAAATTAAACCCACAATGAAATATCATCTCACAACCATTGGGACAACTGTTTTCAAAAAACACAAAGTAACAAGTGTTGTCAAGGATGTGGAGAAAATGGAACACTTGACATTCCTGGTATAAATATAAAATGGTGCAGCCACTATGAAGACTGGTATGGTGGCTCCTAAAAAAAAAAAAAATTAAACATAGAATTACCGTATGATTCAGCAATTCTACTTCTCAGTATATACCCCAAAGATTTCAAAGCAACTTCTCGAAAAAGTATTTGTACACACATGTTCATAGCAGCATTATCCACAATAGCTGAATAATGAAAGCAATCCATGAGTCCATTGCAGGATGAAGGGGATAAAAACAAAACATGGAATTTACATGTAGTGGAACGTTATCCAACGTTAAAAAGCAAGAAAATTCTGGGGCACCTGGGTGGCTCAGTCAGTTGAGTATGCGAGTTCAGCTCAGGTCATGATCTCATGGTTCATGAATTCAATCTCCATGTCAGGCTCTCTGCTGTCAGCTCAGAGCCCACTTTGGATCCTCTGTCTCCCTCTCTCTGCCCCTCCTCTGCTTGCACTCTCTCAAAAATAAATAAAACATTTTTTAAAAAGCAAGAAACTTCTGATACGTGCTACACATGGATGAAGCTTAAACACATTTTAAGTGAAATAAACCAGTCACAATATGACAACTACTCAACGATTCCACTCACATGAGCTATTTAGAGTGGTGAAATTCATGGAGACAGAGAGCAGAATTGTGGTTGCCAGAAGCTGCAGGGGAGGGAGGAACAGGGAGATATTGTTTAATGGGTATGAGGTTTCAAATGGGGAAGATGAAACAGTTCCGGATGGTGGTGATAGTTGCACAACGTGAAAGTACTTATTGTGCTTAATGCTACAGAACTGCCCACTTAAAAATGGTTATGATGGTGCCTTTTATGTTATACATATTTTACCACAATTTAGAAAATGAAAAAGACATCCTAAACATTTATTTTCCTGAATTTAGGATCTGATCTTGAGGAAACAAAATAAAGAATTGTAAGAAAAAATTTGGTCATGGGTTCCTGGGTGGCCCAGTTGTTAAGCATCTGACTTGGGCTCAGGTCATGATCTCATGGTCTGTGAATTTGAGTCCCACATGGGGTGAGCACGAGCCCTGCTTCAGGTGAACATGAGCCCCAGGTAAGCCCCGCTTCTCTCTCTCTCTCTCTCTCTCTCTCTCTCTGCCCCTTGCTCAATTTCACCCCCTCTCTCTCTCAAAAAAAAAAAGAGAACAAAATGATTTGGTCATTTGTTTGAGACAGGAGCACAGTTACCTATGGACAATGACAAGTTATAGCTTAACTATACATAAATAAAAGTTCCAACAATATACAATAAAAACAGAAGAAGGTAACAAACTTGTAAGGAACTGAATTTTAGCTGTTCTGAAAAGATGTACTTTTTTTGAAGTCATCAAGCATATAATAAAGTCAGCACAAATGACAGGAAATTATTCTGATGATACATGGAATTTCTGCTACATTTTCAGATTACACTGAAGATAAAGAACAATCTTTTATTATGCTTGTTAAAAGCAGACTAAATATTTCAAGATCAATTTATATTTTCATAGGGAGAAAATAAAATTCTAATATTACATTAATTTAGTCTTGGGCAGTAAAGAATATTAACATATCTTATTAAAAAACACATCAAAATTTTGCCAAAATCTTAATATATTTTGTCTGTTTTCCTTCAGACTCAGATATAAAGTATGGCAAATAAAATTCATTTTCCTCAAACCTCCTATAACTTCCTATACACACTCAAGTTTTATCCTTTACAATGTTCTTTAATATTCTGGAACAAACTCAATGTTACAATAAATCTATTCTGTTTTTCCTCAAAAAACATGCTAGGCTACCTGTCCTGACTGTCAAGGGTTGTATTTCTTTCCTTTTTTTTTTTTTTTTCATTTTGTATGATTTCATTTTTTCTTAGTTTTTTGAGGTTTGTTATATGACCCATAGTATGGTCTATTAGGAGAATGATCCATGTTCATTTGAATGATTATTATATATCTTTCTTTATCCTGGGTAATATTTCCTTGGTTTGAGGTTTCCATTATATGGTATTCATATATCACACTAAGTTTGTGGGGGTTTTTATTGTCTACATAGTATATCTTTCAAGTCATTTTAACCTACCTATTGCAGGGAGGTAAGAAATTGCAAAAGAGCATGAGGAAATCTGGGGGTTGATGTAGTAATTCAACATGTTGCTTGGCAGTGATATCATGAGAGTTGCAGATCTATTAAAACTCATCAAATTGTATACTTGAATTGAATGCAGTATTTGGTACAAAAATTATACCTCAACAAAGTTGATTAAAGGCAGAGTATACTAACAAAAAATATCTAGGAACTCTCCAAGTATTTGGAAATTACATGTCTAAATAAACCATGGGTCAAAGAAGAAATCACAATAAAAATCTAAAATATTTTGAGCTGAATAATAATGAAAAGACCTCATGTTAAAATATTCAAGATGCAACTAGAGCAATGTTTAGAGGGGAATCTATAATTTTAAATGTTTATATTAGACATGCAGAAATATTGAACAACATTGACTTAAGTTTCTACCTCAGAAGCCTTAAAACAAGAATTAAATCCAAAGTAAGTCAAACAAAAGAAACAATAAAGAGGAGATCAGAAATCAATGAAATTGAAAATGACCAACAATAGAGAAAAGTAACAAAGCAAAAAGTTTGTTCTTTGAAAATATTCATACAATTGATAAATCCCTGGATAGGAGACATGCTGTTTTTTTTCCTTCTGGGATATGAGCAAACTTATCAAAGAAAATTGGATATCTCAGTGTTCTAGATATTATATTTTACTCTGAATATTACCACGACAACTATGAGCATTAGTCTTTGTTAACAACTTTGGGTAAGATTTTGAAGGATGTAAAAGTGTTTACTGTGTAAGCAGTGAAGGTAAGTATATCCTCAGTATCCATGCAAAGACATGAAATGATGAACAAGCAGGTTATGTTCACAGTTTATGAAAAATTATCCAGAGCTGGGAAATAAAGCCAAGAAAGTACAGATATATTTTCAATGTCATATTGGATCACTATTAAGTTTTTAAAAATAAATATTATGTAATTCTTTTAAAAAATTTTTTTTCAACGTTTATTTATTTTTGGGACAGAGAGAGAGAGAGTATGAACGGGGGAGGGGCAGAGAGAGAGGGAGACACAGAATCGGAAACAGGCTCCAGGCTCTGAGCCATCAGACCAGAGCCTGACGCGGGGCTCGAACTCCCCGACCGCGAGATCGTGACCTGGCTGAAGTCGGACGCTTAACCGACTGCGCCACCCAGGCGCCCCTAAAAATAAATATTATGTAATTCTTTAAGAAAATTAAACTAGCACTTTTACTTGTATTTTATTGTTCTTTTTTCTGTTTGATTAGAGCCTAGACACCATGAAATTCATGTTATCTTATAGATTTCTGTGTGAAAGAAAAGTTAACTTCCAAAGTTGTGTTGCATTTTTTTGTTTCTTACTGTGAAGTAACCAGTTTTATATCTAACCCAGCAATTTTATACTAACATTACTTTACTCAAGTGCCAATGAATAGTTTTTCAGAATGTTTTTTGAATTAGGTTTAGCATTTTAATTGTTAATGTTAGGAGACAATTCTCCGTGGGTCTCTCACATATCTGTATGTCTTATGGGTAGAAGTACTAACTGCCTTTGTTCTGAATTATCATTCCAAAAATGTTTATACAGCAACAGCCTTGGATGATACATTTACTTGCTTCTAGGATGAAGTGCAGTTTTGCTTACAGCCTTGGAAGGTAGAGATAGACCCCCCTCCTGAGCTGGGGGTCAGTCATGCTTAGTGTGTATACCTAAGCTCAGAGTTCCTCTTCTAGAATGCAACCCACTACATGTGGAAGTGGCACCTGGCCATCTTCATATCACTATGTAGAAATTAGGGTTTGAAGAACCGGCACCAAATATGCTTATGCTCATGCTGCTTGCTGTGCCGTAAGTAATAAATGTCTTTTTGCTTCTGTCCCAGGAAACTTGTGTCTTCTTCCAGCATCCACGAATCCACTGCAAGTAACTTTTTTGCCTGCAAATAGTGTAAACTCTCAGATCCTTCACAGTACTTTTTTTTTTTTTGAAAGAGAGAGAGAGAGTGTGTGCATGCACGAATGGGGAGGGGCAGAGAGAGAGAGAGAGAGGAGAAAGAATCACACGCAGGTTCCATGCTGCCAGCACAGAGCCCCATATGGGGCTAGATCTCACAAACTGTGGGATCAGGACCTGAGCTAAAATTAAGAGTCGGACTCTTAACCAACTGAGCCACCCAGGTGGCCCAGACCCTTCACAATTCCTGACAATTTAATACTTTGAAAATGGACAAAATGGGTGCCTGGCGGGCTCAGTTGGCAGAGCATGTGACTTTTGATCTTGAGGTCATGAGTTTGAGCCCCATGTTGGGTATGGAGATTACTTTTTTAAAAATATAAATAAATAAACAGTTGGACAAAATATTTGACTTGTGTTCACTTTATATTTGTATGAGAACTATATTTCAATTCTGTGTTATACTGTACTTTAACATGTTGATAGGTCATCCACTGAGATACCCAAGTGGATTTATCTGCTGGATTCAATAGAATGTCATTGTCCAGGAAGTGATTTCAATGAGCCACTAAGCCAAGCCATGTTTTTTCTTGGCTCCCCAGGGTTTCCCAATCAACTGTGGAAACTTATCTTTGCTGACTCACAGTTTCTACTTTTTTCTTTCCTTTCCTTTTTTTTTTTCCCCATTCTGAGTTTTGCTTTATTTTTGGTGTTTGGCCAAGTCTGTTGGTTGCTTTCTATAACCAAGAGCAGGGAGGAATGATATAGCAGGCTATCTTGACTGTGCAGTCAGTTGAGCACCTTGTGTTTATGTGAACTTGGTTTGTGTGTGGCCAATAAATGTCTCCTAATTGATTGGAAAAACGACTGGTAGTCTGTTTGTATGGTCTTGCCATTTAGTAATCTTCAAGGGGTGATGGAGATCTGTTCCTTGTCAGGTAAGAGACAATAGAGAATCTAGCTTGTTTTTCTTTTTGACTATTTGTGAACTCATATCAATTAAGAAAATATTTTTCTGTTCATTGGAGAGAATAGCCCTTTGATATCTGAACTCTGGAGTTTTTGTGTTGTGTTTACTTTTACTTGAGATTATAGACTCAAAGCTGCAAGCTCTCTCTGTGTTTTTGTGATTGAGTAAAGTCCTCAGCTTTTTGGGGGTGATTTTAAATATTTTCTTATTCCAGAAGATATTAATAAATTAGATTGTAAAGTCTTACAAAAGAAAAGAACTCTATGCTGATTGGTTTATACAAGTTAATAAGTTACAATAATATAATGTGTTCCCAGAATTTCTAGAAATTAAAGAAACTAAATTTTAATATTTTATACATACTAGTCTTTAAAAAAAACCTTTCTAGAGGACTTAGTTCAGAAGCATTTTTATATAAGAATCCACATCCACATTATCAAGGTGAAATCTTGGACAAATTAAACTAGATTCATAAAATTGGGTTTCTCCACTTTGGCACTGTTGACATTTTGGGCCAGAAAATAACAATTTCAAAGCTTAAGCTCTTTCCAAAGACATCTCTCATTACATTTTCATTGAAAAACAGCTTTGTTTATTTTCTTAATCCTAAAAAATTTGTGGAAACAAAGATAACTTACTGGATTCATGGAACTAATGTAGGAAATCTTAAATATTTAAATGATTAAAAATTAAACTCATCTTGTACTAACTAAAATATTTTGCTAAATATTTTTACATGTTGATAAAATTAGTAAGAAGACAATGTTGATTTTAAGCTACAATTATTCTGATTTGTCCAAAGAATTGTCTATTTAAGAAGAATATAAGTTCTGGATTTTTCAAATATAAATAAATCTCTATATTAAAAATATCAAAAAATTTAAAGACCGGAGTTTTGCCAAAACATTTCAGTGTTGAATTTTTCTTTCTAGCTCTGAACCGTGTCTATTACTTGAATTCACAGTTAACTTTTTTTCTGAGTTTCACTCTTGGCAAGGGAAAACATACAGAAGAAGCACAATTTAGTATCTCCCCTGCTCTTCCCTTTTTTTGGAAAGACTTCACTTTATAGCTGCACTATATAGTCCTAGTATTTGCACATAATGACAGAGCATGTGCATGAACAGATTCATTTCCAAATTTCCAAAGGGGAAAAAAAAGTAAAAGAAAGGAGGGGGGTGGGGTTAGAAGCAAGGGGAAGCCAGCTTAAGACAGTTACAAAATTTCACTGTAAGAGTCTAATTACCTAAACTCTACAAGGAAAGGAGAAGGATTGGATGACAGAGACCCTATTTTTACATGTATACACACCAGAGAAAAAGCATTACAGCTTATTGAAACAGTAACTAGGGTCTTTAATGATTCAGTCAAACCATATGATTAAAAAGTTGGTACCCACTCAACACCAAAGTAGGAAAATCTGAGAAGGTTATCTCTTATGAGAAAAAGTGATCTGTCATTTAGACAAACAAGTCAGAGAATGTCTTCCCAAGGTTTTCTTCTACTTGTTCTAAATGGTCCCTTAAATGATTTATCCGGTTCATGTCAGAAATACCCCAAAGTGGTCACAAAACTTCTAAATTCTCCTTGGTGACATTAGGCCAGTTAAAGAAATATGCACCTGCATGAAAGTGTGAAGGTGGCACAGGTATTGTCCAGGGTGTCAAAGAAGACCCTGGAATTCCTGCAGCACCTGTAGGAATCTGGCTGATGAGCTAGTCTCACAGCTTTGAGACTTCTGGCTCCAAGCAAAAGAAACAAAATTAAGTAATTATCAAAGAACCCGAGGCGAAACAGAAGGAAGGTCTTACTAGGTTTGGATAGGTGGCCCATGGCAAAACTTGTCCAGTAAGGATGCTGGTCTGATGGGACCCTCTGAACCTATCAGCCTTAGAGGATGCGTTGAAAGACTATTGAAGTTATGTTCATCCCTTCCCCTCCAAACTTTCTCTCATGGACTCATGACAAAAAGTGACAAGGACAAAAAAAGAACCAAGACATTGTTTTATTGATAACAAACTAGCTTTCCCTTCAAATATAAGAGTTTTCAAAGCTGACCAGATAACCAAAGTGTTCCTGAGAGGAATCCTCATTTCCAGGACACAAAAACTGTTTTAGAGAGGACTTCACATAAATCTGATGGTCTTGAGCACCAATGCAGGACCTACCTCACTGCTGTGGTGGGAGAGACCCCTGAGCATGAAGTTCAAACCTCAAGGGTACATGTGGTTTCAGAGCTGAGGACCTTGGGCAGTGTCCGCCAGGGGCTCTCCATCAGATCTTTTCCTGGTCTCCAGGATTGTCAATGTCAATCCTCCAAAGAACATCAGAAAAGACTGTTGATCAAGCAAAACTAAGCTTATTAGACTTAGTGTGATAAGGGAGAGTATCACTTTCAAAGAAAGTCCCATCTCAGAAGGGAGATTTCAAGAAAGAGTATTTGTAGGGCTTAGGTGACTAGGTTTATAAGGTTTAGAGCTAATCTTTCATGGCAAGTAACTGACCGTGATAGTTTTGACACAATAATTTGTGATGGATGGACACAGCAAGATGTTTTAATGAGTAAACCGTTAAAGGATAAACAAGCTGTTTGCTCAAGCCAGCTACCTACTGTCCTAAAACGAGAGCCGTTTATCCGAATGAACCAAGTATTTGCTGGGACAAAATTAGTTCGCCGAAATTCTTGGACAAAGAGTAAACTTTACTGATTTATCATCTTCTCTCCCTGGACCAGACTTCTCTGGAACAAACAGCGTGTCGTGATGGCACAGGGAGCCTGAGGTCTCAGAACATTTCTAGTCTGTGACCTCTGCTACAGCTTGCCAAGGGGTATACCTGCAAGGCATCTTTGTCTTAAGATGATGTCCCACATAAAAATCAGTTAATATTTTTCAGAGGAATAATTTTCTTCTGTCTCCTTATAATATACCCTTTTTTCAGAATGGCATTATCTTTCATTTATCTAGTAATAGTTCTGTTTCCATTTTCTGGCAAGGAAGATACTGGTTGTTAATACATTAAAGTGGAAAGAGGTTTCATCAGAGTATGGATCTCAGGTTCTTTCAGGCTTCCTGGGCACACTGGTCTCTCCTTCCTGAACTTGCTCCCATTTGCATCTAGCAAAAATTCACCAAACTTCTTCTGTTTTTTTTCTTTTTTGAGAGAGAGAAAGAGAGAGAGAGTTTGTGAGTGGGTGGGGAAGTGCAGAGGGCCAGGGAGAGAGAGAATTTTAAGCAGACTCCACATGTAGCTTGGAGTCCATCACCAGGCTCAATCTCATGACTGTCAGATCATGACCTGAGCCGAAATCAAGAGTCATATGCTTAACCAACTGAGCCACCCCAGACACCCTCAAAAAATTCACCAAACTTCTTTTCTTTAAACAAATTTTTTTTTAATGTTTATTTATTATTGAGAGACAGAGAGACGTAGCATGAGCAGGGGAGGGGCAGAAAGAGGAGGCACAGAATCTGAAGCAGGCTCCAGGATCCGAGCTGTCAGCACAGAGCCTGATACAGGGCTCAAACTCACAAACTACGAGATCATGACCTGAGCTGAAGTCGGACGCTCAACTGACTGAGCCATCCAGGCACCCCAAAATTCACCAAACTTCTAAGGCTAGTAACAATTTCTTCTAACTTTAATATTTTCAGGTTTAAAAAAATTTTTTTAATGTTTATTTTTGAGAGAGAGACAGAGACAGAGGGTGAGTGGGGGAGGGGCACAGAGAGAGGAAGAGACAGAATCTTAAGCCGTCTCTAGACTCTAAGCTGTCAGCACAGACCTTGAAGTGGAGCTCAAATTCATGAACTATGATATCATGACCTGAGCAGAAGTCAGACGCTTAACTGACTGAGCCACCCAGGTGCCCCTATTTCGCAGTTATTTACATAAAAAATTTAGGTTAAGAAAAATTAGCAGCTTGCCCTTATGACTCTTTTGTAAAGCAAACAGTTGGACATTTTCCTTCCAACATGACTGGTAAATTAAAAAATAAGATTATATGGGGCGCCTGGGTGGCGTAGTCGGTTAAGCGACCGACTTCAGCCAGGTCACGATCTCGCGGTCCGTGAGTTCGAGCCCCGCGTCAGGCTCTGGGCTGATGGCTCAGAGCCTGGAGCCTGTTTCCGTTTCTGTGTCTCCCTCTCTCTCTGCCCCTCGTCCGTTCATGCTCTGTCTCTCTCTGTCCCAAAAATAAATAAACGTTGAAAAAAAAAAATTAAAAAAAAATAAGATTATAGATGACAGAATGACTCAGGTTACTTTGTAATAAGAACTCTTTCATCGTTTTGGACTAAAGCAAAAATGTCTGTCAATCGTAATTCAGTGAAGCAGTTTGGATTGGAAGCCTAATACACATATTTTACTGCTTACATTTATTAAAACAGAGAAATTAAAACATAATTTGATGCAGCAAATATCAAAAACATGTCTATAACCCATCCAAAAGAGCTTTTTAGTGTGACAACCAGATTAAGAGGCAGACATAGGCAAGCAATATAGATCTATAAAGAAAATGATCATAGTGCACGTACAAATGTCACTAGAAAGATCTTAAAAGTCAGGAGTGTGCTCAGTGATCAAAAAGAATGAAATCTTGCCATGCAAGAATGTGGATGGAACTAGAGTATATTATGCAAGGCAAAATAAGTCAGTCAGAGAATGACAAATATCATGATTTCACTCATATGGGGAATTTAAGAAACACAACAGATGAACATAGGGGAAGGGAAGGAAAAATAAGATAAAAAACAGAGAGGGAGACAAACCACAGGAGACTCTTAAATAGAGAGAACAAACTGAGGGTTGCTGAAGGGAGATGGGTGGGGGAATGGGCTAAATGGGTGATGGGCATTAGAGAGGGCACTCACTGGGATGAGCACTGGGTGTTACACGTAAGTGGTGAATCACCAGGTTCTACTCCTAAAACCAATGCTACATTGTATGTTAACTAACTTGAATTCAAATAAATAATTTTTTTAAAAAGTCAAAAGTGTGGAAACCAGACAATGCTATAGGGATGCCTGGTTTTTAAAATTTATTTTATGGGGGAGCCTGGGTGGCTCAGTCAGTTAAGCATCCGACTTCGGCTCAGGTCATGATCTCACCATTCATGAGTTTGAACCCTGTGTGGGGCTCTGTGCTGACAGCTCAGAGCCTGGGGCCTGCTTCGGAATTTGTGTCTTCCTCTCTTTCTCTCCGCCCTCCTCCACTCACACTCTGTCTGTCTCTCTCTCTCTCTCTCAAAAATAAGTAAATATTAAAATTTATTTTATAAATATCCTCTAATATTTATAAAAATTATAGTCCTAGAAGATAAACCGTGAAAAGAATGCAAGATATGGTCAAGTCAAAGATTTATGAAAGTGGACAGGAAGATCTTTAAATATCCAAGGAGACGAAGAAGTGAAAATCCACCCGAAATGATGAAGCAAGGGGCAACAATCCTAGTGCGGCTGCACACTTCTAGAACAAAAGTTCAGGCATTACCTGACCAATGTCAGTGAACTGTTCCTGACAATCAGCACTTACACACACAGTTGTTAACAGAGACCCATGCCCGATTATTTTAAACTGAAAACTTTTAATATGTTAACCATCAACTCAATGCCTCCAAACAATTTTTTTTTAAATACAGGAAACCAATGCATATGAGTAACAGCCTCTATTATTAGGATGTGAAACTATTACAACTAAGTGTTGTATCATATGCAGTAATGCTGTAATGTCTCTCTTTACACTATAGATATGCTAAGAGTCACATCTCTTTTATTGGCATGATGTTATGCTTGTCAAGGCTTCTACATGGACCCTGTCATTCTGTCAATTGTGTTTGGATCTCAACCCAAGGCTTTTCCCTCTCATCATTTTGATTAAAAAAAAATATTGCATTGAGTTTTGGGGACATAAATATACTCTCCCCCACCCCGTAAACAACAGCTTAAAATATTGTTTTGAGAGAGAAAGTTCAGGGTATTACAAGCCAAGAGGCATCCTAGTGGAAAGATCTTAACTCAGGAAAGAATGGCAGCTTATGTCTATATTAGGAAATCTGTTACTTATTTGTGACTTAAATTCACGGACATGAACTCTGTGAAACTCTTCTCCATCCTCCTTTAAAGGTATAGTGATTATAATTAAGACTTAGTTTGTCACTGTTGTCATTAAGAATTCTGCCTGAAAAAGGAAGGAAATTCTGACATATGGATGAGCCTCCAGGACATTATGCTAAGTAAAATCAGCCAGTCACACAAAGAGAAACACTGTAACTGTATGATGCTGCTTATGTGAGGTATCTAAAGTGGTTAAATCCATTGCAAGAGAAAGTAGAATGCTGGCTGTCAATAGTTGGGGGAGGGGAGAAATGGGGAATTATTTAACGGATACAGAGTTTCAGCTTTTTCAAAATGAAAAAGTTGTAGAGATTGATTGTACAACAATATGAAAATACTTAACATTTCTGTAATGTACACTTGGAAAAGGTAAAGATGGTAAATTTTATGTTATGTATTTTTTACTGCAATAAGAACAAAAGAGGGGGGGAAAGAATCATTCTAGAACTTCACCTTATTCAGAAGGCATCTCCAACAATTTTTTGGTATGATATTACTATCTCTTTAGTGATGATGCATCTTTTCACCCAGGGAGAATAAGGAGTTTATATAAAAATCTTAACAGAATAAAATCCACGGTGTTGATATTTTGCATTAAGGAATCTTGCATATTTGCTACTATATTTTATTATAATGTTTGCTTATTAGCCTCATAATTCCATTTTCTAAAGTGTATCTGTGTAGTGATATTAAATTCAATTCTTAGTAAATTTGTGTACTTTCTTCAACAATTTAAGATAACTTAATGTATTTATAAGTCTAGTTTATGACACTGAGTTAAGTCATGAGGAAGACTATTTAACTTAGGCAATTGTATTACTGAAAAGAAAATTGAACATTTTAATGTAAAATGTTAAACATAAAAGGAAATTTAATAAGTTGCAATGTTTAAGGGAATTTAATAAGGTTCTAAAAACCCCCTTAAAAGTTAATTGTAAGAATTTGCTAAACTTTTAAAAAGAATTCAGGGAGATAAATTAAAAGCTTAAGAAAGAAGCAAATGAATAAAATAATCATTTAAAACATACCTAAGTAAACTTCTAAGTGGTCTTTTCCCCACATAAAAGTTGTTATTGAGGGCATCAAAGATTCACTTTCAACAACAACAACAACAACAACAACAAAAAACCCAGCAAACCTCACTTTCATACTAGTAATGATATTTTACTGTAAAGAAGAGAACTGGGTTGTAGCAAGTTAACAAGTAGTTAACTACCAGTGACAAAGCGTAAGCAAGTCAGGCTGGTATCCTATAGAAGAGAAATAGAACTACATTCAATGATTGCAGAGAACCATGGCTAAAAATGTAGACGTGGAGTATTTGTCTTCCTATTTGAACTATAGCGACCCTTCTTGGTAATTTTTAACCTCAGAACCTTTACTCAGTTCTTTATTCATTAACTGCCTCACCAGCAGGCAATTTGTGAGTTCCAGGGTCAGCCTGAACCTGTGGGGCCAAGACTACCAGGAGCCTTGATAATGAGCAACCTAATTCTCTCTTCCTCCCCAGGACAGAGTAACTTATAATTCTGCTCAGGTGCAAAAGCAGTTTGAAACTGACTATGTCTCCGATTCTCAAAGATTTTCTCACAATCAAAAATAGATTTTCTTTGCTTTTTAAGTAATCTGCAAAGCACCCTGCTCAGTAACATGTACATTTAATAATTTGGGGGGAAGATAATAAGGATGACCTGGTGTGATACCATTTTAATGAGCCAGTTTTCTCTCTGAGCTGTGGGCTTCGGTGAATCCGAGGCACATTTTTAAATGACTCTGAACCACTTATTGATCACCCTCTGTGTGTAGATGACTATGTTAGCATTATTGACAATTTAAAAGAATAACAAAAGGAAAAGCCTTGGACTTCAAAGAGTTTCTAACAGCCTTTTTGGAATATGGAACACTTCTGGGCGGGCAAGGCCAGGGCAACATGCTGTAGCCATATGTCAGCTTCAGGGCACTAGGTCACACAGCAGGATAAGAGGAAAGGAAATGAGAACCAGAAGTACGCTACAAAAATGAAAGTGCCTCCAAAGAAAACCTCAGACCAATGGCCCAATGGAACATGTCAAGCAGGGGCTAGAGAAATCCATCCCAAATTATAGCTCTTACTAACCACAAGACCTTCTCCTGTTCCAACTATCTGTTCAGTGAAGATTTTTCAGATTAAAAAAAAAAAATCACTGCTCTCCTTGAGAGACTGAAAAGACAAACGGGCAATGTCAGACCACGTATGACAATATAACTCTGCTCACAACCTCTGCAGCAATCAGGCCCAAATGAACAGGACTTAATCAATGACTGCCAGCTTCCTCTAATTATTGCCCTAGCTCCTGGCTCAGGACCAACCAGAAAAATTCAGGTACATTTACCAAATCAAGCACGTCAAATACCCTACATCTAGCTAGCCCCTCTGGCTTCCCCATGCCAACAACTTCCAATCAGAGCATAGCTGACGCCTACCCCATCTTTTTTTTTTTTTTTTTTTAAGTTAAGCTTCCTTGTCTTGGAGTCTCTGCCAAAGTCAAGTGATGGTGGCTGACCCACACACCCATCCCCATTTGGGTGGTATTCATTTATTTCCACAGTTTCATGGGGAGCTCCACCTGTATGTGATCAGCACCACCTGTTGCCACAGACCCCAGGTTTTGACCACTTGCATTACCCATGGAGGCCCCTAGTGCCTTGCTGCCCTTGACCTACAGAATACCAGCCCACATGGTAAGTCAGCCCCGGGTCTGAACTCTGCTGTCTTCACAATGAGTTCCCCGCTATTCTTCCTCCATTTGATGCACAGACTTTGCTATTGGTTTCCATCTACTTGGCATTCTTGGTGGGATCAGATCACCTGTTTTCACCCCTCGTGCTGTGTTTTGTGTTTCTGCTTTGGGTTGTGCTGCCTGGAAGCGTTGTTTGTTTTAAGAAGGAAAATCATGGGTGAAAACACAGGCCCTATAAGCCTGTTGCTCCAGCTGACCTCACAGAGTCATGAATTTCCTGTTCTTACTGGACAGGTGTCCATTTGGACAAACTCTGCAGAGGGTCACCAAAAAACAAAAAGTTGCCCCTCCCGCCTTGACTTTTGGTCTTGAAAGCTTGCCCTTGATCCAGAGAGAGTGTTTTCTCTGGTTTTATCCTGCCAGTGGGTAGTTCTGGGGTGCAGATTAGTGACTCTACAGTTGAAGGCCAACCTTCAGGTTAGAGGCCTGAAATATTAAGTGCACGAGCATCAGGTTTCTATTGACCACTGCCAGCTATCAAGGAGTCCTCTAAGCTGAAAACTTCTTCTTCCGGGAACAGTCTTCTTATGTATTCCCTCATTGCAATCCTCACTCGTGTGTCTACCTTTCAAAATGGCATAATTGGGTCTTCAGTGGCTCTGCTTTGCAACATTTGATGTGAACAAAACCGTTCACTTGAGAGGTACATGAGAAAAGAGAGGTAATAAGATTTCTTGGGTCTAATGAGCAGCAAGTTTTTTGGGTTTTTTGTTTTTAATTTTTATTTATTTCTATTTTTTTAAATTTACATACAAATTAGTTAGCATATAGTGCAACAATGATTTCAGGAGTAGAATTCTTAGTGCCCCTTACCCATTTAGCCCATTACCCCTCCCACAACACCTCCAGTAACCTTCAGTTTGTTCTCCATATTTATGAGTCTCTTCTGTTTTGCCCCCCTCCCTGTTTTTATTATCTTTGTTTCCCTTCCCTTATGTTCATCTCTTTTGTTTCTTAAAGTCTTCATATGAGTGAAGTCATATGACTTTTATCTTTCTCTGACTAATTTCACTTAGCATAATACCCTCCAGTTCCATGCACGTAGTTGCAAATGGCAAGATTTCATTCTTTTCCATTGCTGAGTAATACTCCATCGTATATATATGCCACATCTTCTTTATCCATTCATCCATCGATGGACATTTGGACTCTTTCCATACTTTGGCTATTGTTGATAGTGCTGCTATAAACATGGGGGTGCAAGTGTCCCTTCGAAATAGCACACCTGTATCCCGTGGATAAATGCCTAGTAGTGTAATGGCTGGGTCGTAGGGTAGTTCTATTTTTAGTTTTTTGAGGAACGTCCATACTGTTTTCCAGAGTGGCTGCACCAGCTTCCATTTCCACCAGCAATGCAAAAGAGATCCTCTTTCTCCACATTCTCTCCAACATCTGTTGTTGCCTGAGTTGTTCATGTTAGCCATTCTGACAGGTGTCAGGTGGTATCTCACCGTGGTTTTGATTTGTGTTTCCCTGATGACGAGTGATGTTGAACATTTTTTCATGTGTCGTTTGGCCATCTGGATGTCTTGTTTGGAGAAGTGTCTATTCATCTCTTTTGACCATTTCTTCACTGGATTCTTTGTTTTTTGGGTATTGTGTTTGATCTTTATAGATTTTGGATACTAGCTCTTTATCTGATATGTCATTTGCAAATATCTTTTCCCATTCTGTCGGTTGCCTTTTAGTTTTGCTGATTGTTTCCTTCGCTGTGCAGAAGCTTTTTATTTTGATGAGGTCCCAGTTGTTCAGTTTTGCTGTTGTTTCCCTTGCCTCTGGAGACATGTTGAGTAAGAAGTTGCTGCGGGCAAGATCAAAGAGGTTTTTGCCTGCTTTCTCCTCCAGGATTTTGATGGCTTCCTGTCTTACATTTAGGTCTTTCATCCATTTTGAGTTTATTTTTGTGTACGGTGTAAAAAAGTGGTCCAGGTTCATTCTTCTGCATGTTGCTGTCCAGTTTTCCCAACACCACTTGCTGAAGAGACTGCCTCTATTCTATTGGATATTTTTCCTGCTTTGTCAAAGATTAGTTGGCCATAAGTGTGTGGGTCAATTTCTAGGTTCTCTATTCTGTTCTACTGATTTGAGTGTCTGTTCTTGTGCCAGTACCATACTGTCTTGATGATGACAGCTTTGTAGTATAGCTGAAAGTCTGGGATTGTGATGCCTCCTGCTTTGGTTTTCGTTTTCAAGATCGCTTTGGCTATTCGGGGTCTTTTCTGGTTCCATACAAATTTTAGGATTCTTTGTTCTAGCTCTGTGAAGAATGCTGGTGTTACTTTGATAGGGATTGCATTGAATATGTAGATTGCTTTGGGTAGTGTCAACATTTTAACAATATTTCTTCTTCCTATCCAGGAGCATGGAATCTTTTTCCATTTTTTTTGTGTCTTCTTCAATTTCTTTCAAAGCTTTCTATAGTGTTCAGTGTATAGATTTTTCACCCCTTTGGTTAGATTTATTCCTAGGTATTTTATGGTTTTTGGTGCAACTGTACATAGGATCTATTCCTTGATTTCTCTTTCTGTTGCTTCATTGTTGGTGTCTAGGAATGCAACCGATTTCTGTGCATTGATTTTATATCCTGCAACTTTGCTGAATTCATGAATCAATTCTAGCAGTTTTTTGGTGGAATTTTTTGGGTTTTCCATATAGAGTATCATATGATCTGGGAAGAATGAAACTTTGACCTCCTCCTGGTCGATTTGGATGCCTTTTATTTCTTTGTGTTGTCTGATTGCAGAGGCTAAGACTTCCAATACTATGTTGAATAACACTGGCAACAGTGGACATCCCTGTCTTGTTCCCGACTTTAAGGGGAAAGCTCTCAGTTTTTCCCCATTGAGGATGGTATTAGTATTTTGTCTTTCATATATGGTTTTTATGATCTTGAGGTATGCTCCTTCTATCCCTACTTTCTTGAGGGTTTTTATCAAGAAAGATGCTGTATTTTGTCAAATACTTTCTCTGCATCTATTGAGAGGATCATGTGGTTCTTGCCCTTTCTTTTATTGATGGGAAGAATCACATTGATTGTTTTGCAGATATTGAACCAGCCCTGCATTCCAAGTAAATCCCGCTTGGTCATGGTGAATAATTTTTTAATGCATTGTTGGATCCAGTTGGCTAATATCTTGTTGAGGATTTTTGCATCCATGTTCATCAGGGAAATTGGTCTATAGTTCTCCTTTTTAGTGTGGTCTCTGGTTTTGGAATGAAGGTAATGCTGGCTTCATAGAAAGAGTTTGGAAGTTTTCCTTCTATTTCTATTTTTTGGAACAGCTTCAAGAGAATAGGTGTTAACTCTTCCTTAAATGTTTGGTAGAATTCCCCTGGAAAGCCATCTGGCCCTGTACTCTCGTTTTTTGGGAGATTTTTGATTACTAATTCCATTTCCTTACTGGTTATAGGTCTGTTCAAATTTTCTATTTCTTCCTGTTTCAGTTTTGGTAGTGTATATGTTTCTAGGAATTTGTCTATTTCTTCCAGATTACCCATTTTATTGGCATAGAATTGCTCATAATATTCTTATTATTGTTTTTATTTCTGTTGTGTTGGTTGTGATCTCTCCTCCTTCATTCTTGATTTTATTTATTTGGGTCCTTTCCTTTTTCTTTTTGATCAAACTGGCTAGTGGTTTATTAATTTTGTTAATTCTTTCAAAGAACCAGCTTCTGGTTTCATTGATCTGTTCTACTGTTTTTTTGGTTTTGATAGCATTAATTTCTGCTCTAATCTTTATTATTTCCTGTCTTCTGCTGGTTTAGGGTTTTATTTGCTGTTCTTTTTCCAGCTCCTTAAGACGTAAGGTTAGGTTGTGAATCTGAGATCTTTCTTCTTTCTTTAGGAAGGCGTGGATTGTTATATGCTTTCCTGTTATGACTGCCTTTGCTGCATCCCAGAGGTTTTGGGTTGTGGTGTTATCATTTTCATTGAGTTCTATGTACTTTTTAATTTCCTCTTTAACTGCTTGGTTGGCCCATCGTTTTTTTTTTTTTTAATGTTTATTCATTTTTGAGAGAGACAGAGCATTAGTGGAGGAGGGGCAGAGAGAGAGAGAATATGAAGCAGGCTCCAAGCTCCGAGCTGTCAGCACAGAGTCTGATGTGGAGCTCGAACCCACAGACCACAAGATCATGACCTGAGCCGGAAATCGGTCACTTAACCAGCTGAGCCACCCAGGTGCCCACCTTTCATTCTTTAGTAGGATGTTCTTTAGTCTGCAAGTATTTGTTACCTTTCCAAATGTTTTCTTGTGGTTGATTTCGAGTGTCATAGCGTTGTGGTCTGAAAATATGCACAGTATGATCTCGATCTTTTGTACTTACTTAGGGCTGATTTGTCCCAGTATATGGTCTATTCTGGATAATGTTCCATGTGTACTGGAGAAGAATGTATATTCTGCTGCTTTAGGATGAAATGTTCTGAACATATCTGTTAAGTCCATCTGGTCCATTGTGTCATTGAAAGCCATTGTTTCTGGTTGATTTTTTTTTTTTTTTTGACTAGACGATCTGTCAGTTGCTGTAATTGGCATGTTAAAGTCTCCTACTATTATGGTATTACTATTGATACGTTTCTTTATGTTTGTGATTAATTGATTTAAATGTTTGGGTACTCCCACATTTGGCACATAAATGTTTACAATCATTAGGTCTTCTTGGTGGATAGACCCCTTTAACTATGATATAATGCCCTTCTGCATTTCTTGATACAGTCTTTATTTTAAAGTCTAGATTGTCTGATATAAGTATGGCTACTCTGGCTTTCTTTTGTTGACCATTAGCACGATAGATGGTTCTCTGTCCCCTTACTTTCAATCTGAAGGTGTCTTTAGGTCTAAAGTGGATCTCTTGTAAACAGCATATAGATGGATCTTTTTTTCTTATCCATTCTGTTACCCTATGTCTTTTGATTGGAGCATTAAGTCCATTGACGTTTACAGTGAGTACTGAAAGGTATGAATTTATTGCCATTATGTTGCTTGTAGAGTTGGAGTTTCTGGTGGTGTTCTCTGGTCCTTTCTAATCTTTGTTGCTTTTGGTATTTATTTATTTATATATATATTTTTTCATCTTTTCTCCCCTCAGAGAGTCCCCCTTAAAATTTCTTGCAGGGTTGGTTTAGTGGTCACAAACTCCTTTAATTTTTGTTTGGGAAACTTTCTATCTCTCCTTTTATTTTGAATGACAGCCTTGTTGGATAAAGAATTCTTGGCTGCATATTTTTCTGATTCAGCACACTGAATATATCCTGCCACTCCTTTCTGGCCTGCCAAGTTTCTGTGGATAGGTCTGCTGCAAATCTGATCTGTCTTCCCTTATAGGTTAGGGACTTTTTTCCCTTGCTGCTTTCATGATTCTCTCCTTGCCTGAGTAGTTTGTGAATTTGACTATGATATGCCTTGTTGATGGTCGGTTTTTGTGGAATCTAATGGGAGTGCTGTGTGTTTCCTGGATTTTGATTTGTGTCTTTCCCCAGGTTAGGAAAGTTTTCCACTATGATTTGCTTACATAACCCTTCTACCCCTATTTCTCTCTCTTCCTCTTCTGGGGCCCCTATGATTCTGATGTTCTTCCTTTTTAATGCGTCACTGATTTCTCTAATTCTTAAATGGTGCTCTTTTGCCTTAATCTGCCTCTTTTTTTCTGCTTCATTATTCTCTATAAGTTTGTCTTCTATATCACTGATTCTCCGTTCTGCCTCATCCATCCTTGCTGCCGCTGCATCCATCCATCATTGAAGCTCAGTTTTTACTTCTTTTATCTCTGCAGAAAGGGATTCTAATCTACTTTCGACTCCAGCTAGTATTATTATTATCGTGATTCTAAATTTTGGTTCAGACATCTTGCTTGTATCTGTGTTGGCTAAATCCTTGGCTGTCATTTCTTCGTGCTCTTTCTTTTGGGGTGAATTCCTTCATTTTGTCATTTTGAAGTGAGAAAAGGAATTAATGAGGTAGAAAAATTGAAATTAAAGAAATATTAAAATTAAAAAAAATATTAAAATTAAAAATTAAACACACATACACACACACAAATCAAATAGATAATGCTAGATCCTAGGTGTGTTTTGGTCTAGGTGTTGAAAGTAGTTTGACAGATTAGCAAAAAAAGGCGGGAGAAGGAAATCGTTTGAGAATTTGAAAAAATGAATAACTGAAGTAGACTAAAATGAGATGATGGGGGTAAAATAGAATTTGCAAAAATATACACAAAAGTAAAGAATATAATAGAAAAAACTTAAAGAAAATATTTTTAATAAAAATTTAAAATAAATATGAATTTTTTCTTTTTCTGTATTCAAGAAAAAAGAAAAGAAACGAAAAAGAGAAAAAAGATTAAAAAAGAAATAAAAAGAAGGAAATCATTTGAAAATTTGAAAAAGTGAATACACTGTAGTAGACTAAAATACAATGATGGAAGTAAAATAGATTTTGAAAAAATTTACATAAAAGCAAAAAATATAGTAAAAAAATTGAATAAAAATATTTTAATAGAAATTGAAAGTAAAAATGAAGTTTTTCTCTTTCTGCATTTAATAAAAGGAAAAGAAACGAAAAAGAAAAAAGAAAAAGAAAAAAGAAAAAGGAAATCATTTGAAAATTTGAAAGGTGAATACACTGAAGCGTAGTAATAAAAATTAAAGAAAAATATTTTTAATAAACATTGAAAATAAACATGAATTTTTCTCTTTCTGTATTCAAGAAAAAGAAATGTAAAAGAGAAAAAGAAAAAAAAGAAAAAAGAAAGAAAGAAAGAAAATTGAATAGATGAACCTGCTGACAGATTGAAGTAGGACTGAAATTACTTCATTTTCCCCCAGAAGTCAGTCTATGTAACTCTTTATAGTCCATAAACTAAGCCAGCGGTGAGACTTGTGCTCTTGAAGAGCGATTGGCCCAGTAGGGCGGGGCTCAGTGTAACAGCTTCGCTCTCCACTGGATGGCGCTGCTAGCCTACTGGGGTGAATTGTTGGGTGCTCCTAGGTGCGTATGCGCATGTGCAGAATCGGTAAAAAGGGCGCCACCCGGCTACTCAGCCTGTTCTCCCAGATCAGCAGTTGCGCACCCTGCTTCTCTCTTCAGCTTTCGACCACTCCCTGCTTTTTCACTGTCCGTGACCAGGCCCCAGGCAGTACCTCTGTCCCAAGTTTTGTCTCAGATGCGGCTGTTTTCCCTGGCCCCTTACTTCCGAAGGACTGCGGCTTTGATCCATTCCGCCCCTTGCGGGAGGGTCTCACTGAGCAATGGCCGAAAGAGCAGTGGCCAAATGTCGGCTGTACCCAGGAACGCTTGCTGGTGCGGCTGCTGCCGGTGCCCGAGACTGTGGCCAGGTGCCAGCCCGCCTTAGAAAAAGTTCGCGAGGTAGTGTAGCAGCAGCTTTTCAGGGATTGTGGAAAATCACAACACAACATCTGGCACCAGGCTTCACCCTTAACGACCTTGTTCCAGTACCAGCTAATGTGGCCGTTTTCTGGGGTCTGCTGGGACCAGGTGTCTTCAACAGTGTCTACCAAATGTCCTTCCGGCAATGGAACTGCATTTCCCCGTGTGGCCTGAGAACTTCCTGGACCCCACTCTGTTCCTGGGGATTCGCCTTTCCCACCAGAGCACCACCAGGTATCGAGCTGTGGAGTTGCAGCCTTTGTGCTCCCCTTGTTTATAGTCTTAACGGAATTTAAACCCTCTCCTTTCTCCTTTCTCCCTTTTTAGTTTAGTCCCTGTGGCTGTTTCCAATTTTCCACGTTCTCTCCAGCTGCTTTTGGGGAGGGGTGCTTTTCCTGTATTCTCCCCCTCTCCGCAATCTCTGTCCTCTCTCCCCTGCAAAAGTGGTTCCCTACTTTCAGCGGCTTCTTGCTCCCCAAATTCACCTCTCCGTGCTGCGTACCTGCTGAATTCTGTGGTTCAGGTTGTGCAGATTGTTGTGTTAATCCTCCAATCGGTTTTCTAGGTGTGTAGGATGGTTTAGTGTTGATCTGTCTGTATTTCATGGATGCGAGACACACAAAAAACTTCCATGCTGTTCCTCCATCTTGGCTCCTCCTAATGAGCAGCAAGTTTTGATGGGAATAGAGAGACCTAAATGAAATTCTGAATAAAAAAATGTACTAAAAGAGTCTTTGGCCAAAGCAAGGAGCAATTTAACAAATTTAAGCAAAAACAAACTGGACTCATTTCCCTAGTAAATCCTTTCCCCCTTTGTCCTCCAGCTGCCTTCTTATAGCCAACTTTCCCCCTTGCTCTTGTCCTCTGATCTCTCTCCTTCTGTACTTCCATGGACTCTTCCTCTTCTTCCCCTCATCCAGAATTTCCCTAAACCCAGACAAAACCGACAGCTATTTGTAGATGAATTTAGAATTCTTTCAGGTACCTATACTCCAGGGTTACCTGGCTTACATGTACATGTACCTGTTGATCAAAACCTCAGACACTAAATTCTGGATGGCAAACATTGGTTGGATCAACTCATAAAGAAACCTACAAAATCTCTCCTTTGACAGTAAATCTGAGAGTCAGAAAAAAGTCTCAAAAATGAGGTTAAAGTCTTCTAAAAGCCATGTCTGAAACGTTTCCAATAAAATTTGATTGGACCATAATTGAATTATGGAAACAGAGAAAACATGAAACTATAGGAACAGGTCCTCGATCAACATTTAAAAAATCTAAATTTCCCTTGTGATTTATTTCTGCTACAATATGAAGATGATGTCATAGTTTGTTTAGAGAACAAGGAAGCCTGTAGAAAAGATTACTTGCTCTCAGCCATAGAAACAAGAAACATGAAGTTTCAAAAGATGTTACAATTTTACTAAAATATCCCTCATTGTTCAGGGCATGACCTAATTGAAAGGGAAAAAACACTCTCTCCTAATAGACTAAAGATGACCCAAACATATCCTATGACCATTGTAAGAAGACAATTGAGGGGATTTTTAAGTTTAACTGGATATTGCAGACATTTGGTGCCAAATTTGTCTGAGCTTATAACATCTGTTTATGAATTGAAGAAGGTCTTTCAGTACAGGTGACTATAGAGGTGACTGAACAATCCCCAATTGGTGAAGATCTAGATCCCTAGCCATCCCTCAATTGGTCAACCTCTCACAAGTGAGAAAATTACCAAAGATTGGTGGGAGGGAGACTGGGAAGCCAAATATCAAACTGACAATGACCAGACCATAAATGTAATCCAACTCTGACCCACAACCCCTGCTCCAATCAGCCCAGGACGATCAGAATGGAATCAATGACTGCCAGCTTCCTTAATTTTTGCCCTCAGTTCCAACTCAGGATGAACAAGAGAAAGCTAAATAATCTCCCCAAACCAATCATATGAGACACCCTGTTTCTAGTTAGCCCTTTTTTCTACCATAAAGTTTTGTATGACCCTGTCTGCCTTTGAGTCTCTGCCAAATGCAAGTGATGGAGGCTGACTGTTTTGATAGAGCAAACTGAGTAAATAACTCCTGTCTATTCTCACTTTGGTTATCTTTGTTCATTCCACATCCTCCATTCAGAATTTTCCCATTTGAAAAATTTTGGTTTCTAGCTGTGAAAATTTCCTGAGCCCCATCAGTCATACCCACAGCCATTATAAAGATTATGCTACCTGATATCCAACACCAGAGTGAACACATCTGAGTAAAAAGGCATGTTGCCTATATATATATATATATATATATATATATATATATATAATCATTTGTATGTGCCCAAAGCTGCATGTGACTATGAGTTTATCCAAAAATGAATGAAGGTCTCAAATTCAATGGTCCTTGGAGTCAAGCTGACTTATCCATGCTTGCCTGTCTCTCTTTAATGAAACTGGGTTATGATCATCCCACTCTCCAAGTCACCTCTGAAAACTAACCCTGTAACCATAGATATGGATCCTGAGTAATAAATTGCAAGTGACTTCCCAGTCATCTCCACTAGCTGGTCTATTAAAAGGGTTGCTGGTAAGAAAGAAAGCTTAGGGAACATATTTTCTAATCACATGGTATTACAGAAATGTCAAAATTACACTCATTAAACACCAACCAGCCCAGGAAACATAACATATCCTCACCAATGTGATAGAAAATTATTCAAAAACCAGAAATAAGCAAAAGTGAGTACTGTGTATTCTTTAAGCATGGTGCTGGCTTGCAGTTCTGATTAACTTCCTATTGCCTGCATTATTTAGAACTCTGTAAGGACAGAAATTAACATGCAGACTTTTATCCAGTGGAGATGCACATAACTTCTACCCTGTATCATTTATCATTCTGTAAAATATAAACCAGCTTAGTATCTACCCCAGGAATCTAATACTAATATTCTTTCATGAAATTACCTCTAGACTCCTGGCTCCTTAAATGCTCTCTGAACTAGTTTTAACATCTTATTGATTCCCTCATTAACTGATGACTTGAACAAAATCTTTGACATATGTTCAGTTGATATTTTCATGAGACATGATTTTACCTTTTTGAAAATTATACTTTAACCATTAAAAATTTCAGCTGTTAAAGGAAAGATGTGGGGGGGCACCTGGGTGGCTTAGTTGGTTAAGCATCCAACTTTGGATCAAGTCATGATCTCATGGTTTGTGAGTTCAAGCCCTGCGTTGGGCTCTGTCCTGACAGCTCAGAGCCTAGAGCCTACTTCGGATTCTGTGTCTTCCTCTGTGCCCCTCTCGCACTCATGCTCTGTCTCTCTCTCTCTCTCTCTCTCTCTCTCTCAAAAATAAATAAACATTAAAAAAATTAAGATATGACTTCTCTTTAAATATTATAATTTGATAATATATAGTAATAGCTATCTTCATATTCTATCGACCTTGCATTCTTGAGATATAATATATATGATATTGTGGTACCAAATTCTATTTGCAAGTATTTGTTTTTAGAATATTTACATTTATAATTATTAACAAATAATTTTCAGCAAAAGGGAAAATCATGACGCTTGTACAAATATAAAAATATATACGTGTTAAAGAATTTATTTTATTCATAGCGTATAAGAGAACCAAAGAACTGTTATAACTAGTTCACAGAAAAAGTCAAATAACAGGAAAAACTTATATGAAATAAAGGAATGTGGAGAGGAATTGCAAATGGAGGCAACGCTATTTTTTCCAAAGAGGAGAGGAAATCAATTAATATCATTACTAAACAAAATAGTATTTACATATTTATCAGTTACCTAAACATAAAAAGAGATGCAAAATAGCTCAAAGACAATGAACAGGGCTAGAATCTGATAACCTGGAAGGATATGATATAAATAATGCATGGTTTCCAGAGAAACACACAAAATTTTTTGACATAATTGCTGATAAAATTGGTCTGTAATTTGAACTTTATTTATTTATTTTTATTTTGTTTTAATTTAAACTTTTTTAAATTAAAAAATATTTTTAAATGTTTATTTATTTTAGAGATAGAGACAGAGTGTGAGCGGGAGAGGGGCAGAGAGAGAGGGAGACAGAATATGAAGCAGGCTCCAGGCTCTCAGCACAGAGCCTGACATGGGGCACAAACCCATGAACTGAGCCAAAGTCGGACGCTTAACCAACTGAGCCACCCAGGTGCACCTGTAATTTACATTTTTTATGCAACCTTCACTGTATTTTGGCATTGTAAAGGGGGAAAACATTTCTCCATCCCTTCCATTAAAGAAGAAATTCAAGACACGTGGATGTCAGTGGAAACGGTGTAGTACAAACCACCAGGGTCCCGTGTCTCCCAAAGAACAACAAAAAACCTGGCAAAAACATTCAGAATCGACCTCATAAGAACCATGAAAGACAGTCAAGGGTTTGCAGCAACCAGGAGAAAGGCTACAGATACAGGGTAAGAGAATTTTGGAACATTAACTTTGCTTTGCCCTGTCCCTGTCCTCAGCACAACAGCTGTACTGATGTGGAAACATGGTTCCACCACGAGCCAAGCAGATCTTCCTCCTAGGAATGGCGTTTTTCTCTTTTGACCTCTCTGTAGGTTTCCTGAGAGACTGATGCAAGAGCCCTGCCTTTGTTTCACCTGACTTGAAACTCTCTGGGTGGAGAAACAGCTACATGGAGGATGTTCCTCTAAAAGATGGAAGGTCGGGGCGCCTGGGTGGCGCAGTCGGTTAAGCGTCCGACTTCAGCCAGGTCACGATCACGCGGTCCGTGAGTTCCAGCCCCGCGTGGGGCTCTGGGCTGATGGCTCGGAGCCTGGAGCCTGTTTCCGATTCTGTGTCTCCCTCTCTCTCTGCCCCTCCCCCGTTCATGCTCTGTCTCTCTCTGCCCCAAAAATAAATAAACGTTGAAAAAAAATTAAAAAAAAAATAAATAAAAGATGGAAGGTCAAGAATGGGCTCCCATCAGCTGGACCAGAAAAGAATGATTGGGACAAAGGATGGACACACAGAAGTGGGGATAACAGCTTGGAGAGTGAGAATCTTTGGGGACTAAAGGCTTTGCAAAGCTCCTGCCTGTAAAGAAGAACCTAGAAAACCACATGCATGCCCAGGGCAGGATGCCTGCTCTGAAGAGAACTAAAAAGAGCATTACCTCCCACCTCTGGGTGATCTTTAGGTTCAATGAAAGCAGGAGGTGAAAGTTAAGTGAGAGCTGTGGTAAACAGACCAGCTAAGCAATGAGGAGCACCTCAATCCTTCACCAGTCTTCAAAGACCCGGAGAGTACTGTTTTCTTCTTTCCTCTTTTCTTCCTTTTGGGTCCAGAAGTTTGAGGAAATCTCTGTCAACTATTAGCAAACAACTAAACTAGAAGAACAGAAACTTCAGAGTCAGACATGACAAAGAAAAAAGTCTTTACAAAAATAGTTTAGGGGCATCTGGGTGGCTCAGTCAGTTAAATGTCCAACTTGGGCTCAGATCATGATCTCACAGTTCGTGGGTTCAAGCCCTGCATTGGGCTCTGTGCTGACAGCTCAGGGCCTGGAACCTGCTTCAGATTCTCCCTCTCTCCCTGCCCCTGCCCCACTTGCACTCTATCTCTCTCCCTCTCTCAAAAATAAAAATAAAACATTAAAAAAAACTGAAAATAGTTTAGAAAAATCACAAGCACAAACAATGACAACCCAGAGCAAACAAAAGGAGCAAAACTGGAACAAGGGGAGAATTTAATTTCCAGAGTTCTCGCATCATAATATTCAGAATGTCCGGTCTTCTGGGCACTTGGATGGCTCAGTCGGTTAAGCATCTGACTCTTGATATCAGCTCAGGTCATGATCTCACAGTTTGTGGATTCAAGCCCCACATCAGGCTCTGCACTGATGGCGTGGAACATGCTTGGGATTCTCTCTGTCTCTCTCTCTCCATGGCTCTCTCTCTCTCTCTCAAAATAAATAAGTAAACATTTTTTAAAATGTCCAATTTTCAATAAAAGATTATGAGGCATATAAAGAAAGAAAACAGCAAGGCTCTTTCCCAGGAAGAAAAAACAAAATGGATAAGAATTGTCCCTGCGGAAGCACAAACATTATACTTAAGTTGACAAAGACGTCAATAAATGGTCTTAACATGTAGTCAAAGAGCTGAAGGAAACCATGGACAAAGAAATGAAGGAAAATAGGAAAATGTTATTTCAATAAATTGAGGATACCAACAAAGAGAAATCATTAAAAAAAGGGACCAAGTGGAATATTTGAAACTGAAAAATAAAATAACTGAAATGAAAAATTCACTGGATTCAGTAGTAGATTTGAGCAGAGAAAAGAAAGAATGAAAGAACTTAAAGGCAAGTCAAATGAAATTATACAGTCTGAGGAACAGAAAGAAAAAAAGGATGAAGAACAATGAACAGAGTCTAAGAGAACTGTGGAACACCATCAAGCATATCAACAAACACAAAATGAATATCTCAGAAGAGGAGGGTGGGGAGGCAAGAGGAATATTGAAAAATACTCAATATTTCAAGAAAAAATGGCTGAAATTTTTCCAAGAAAGACACAAATCTATCCATGCAAGAGACTCAATAAACTCTCAGATTGAGCAACTTTTTATATTCTTAGTAATTACTTCTGTTTTTTCTTCTAACTGCCCGTAGATTTTTGCTCATTCTCTGATTTTTCTAATATTTTTTTTATGTATACATGTCTATATCATCCATGTGTGTCTTGTGTCTTATTGGCATGTGTCTTATTGACAGATAATTTCATTTTTATATGAGCAATTCTGTCCCTTTTGTTTATTTATATCCTGGGTTTCCTGTATTGCTTAGTAGTACTTTCTTCACCTCAAGATTATACAATTATTCTGTCGTATTTTCTTCTAATCCCATCAATAATTTACATTTTCTGTGTGAGAGATTGAGGGACCTAAAACCTTTCTCTTTTAAATGTTTAACCAGTTGCACTGACATAATTATTGAATAATATATTCTTTCTCTCACTAAATTTTAATGCTACATTTCTCTCCCCCGCTTTCCACAATCTCTCTTTAGGATTCAATATATACATGGATACATTTGCAGATTCTCTTGATCTATTTGTCTATTTCTATACCAGTTTCCAACCATTTTCATCAAGCGGCCTCAAGAAAAGTTTTCACATCTAGGAGCACAATTTCTGCAATGCTATTCTTTTTCACAAACTTCTTGGCACATTTCATGTGTTTATTCTTTTATATTAATGTAAGAATGATTTTATTGAGTGCAAAAGTTAAATATCTTTGGGATTCCAATTGGCATTACATAGATGTATATATTATTCTTGGAAGACTGGACATGAAGTCTTCTCATCCTGGAAAACGATGTCTTTCAATTTAATCAGATTTGTTTTATGGTACTTACCATTTTCTCAGAAGTTCTTTTCATAAAATCTTATTTTTCTTGCTAAACATATTCTTACATATCATATAATTTTTCACTGATAGGGATGCAAGACATTTTTCTACTTTAATTTCTATCTGTGATTTTTAATATAAGAATTATTGATTTTTATAGGTTTATTATTAACCATTTATTACATTATCAATTATTATAGTTTATAATAACTATAAATAATAATAATTCTAGTCTTTCAACAGTGGTACTCATTCCTTGTACTTCTTGCAGTAGCTAGAATCTTTAGGAAAAAATTGAATAGTGTCAGTAGCAGATACTCCTGCCTTTTTTTCTGGTTTCAATGGCAATGCCTTCAGTATTTTTCTATTTTGTGTGATTTTTGTTGTTGTTGGTTTCTGGTAAAGACTCTGTCTTTAAGAAATTGCTTTCTGTTCCTCTGTGGTTAGAGTTGTAATCAGGAAAGGGTGGTGAATTTTACCAAATTAAAAAAAAAAACATCAATTAAATGTCATTACATATTTTTGCTTTTTATAGTTGTAAATATTACATTGATGGATCACCTAACTATAATTATCTTTCTATGGTAAATTCTACTGCTGAGTAGAATCCAGTCTTCTTCTGCTCTGCAGGATCTGTTTCTTACCTTGGCCCTTGCTTATTACTATTCCATCCCCTTAGCCTACCTTCTATTTCCTGAAATCATTAGTCTTTCTTACATATTGTTATCTCTGCTAGGAATGCTCTCTCCCTAGTTCTTCACATGTCAGACATAGTCTCATCCTACAGACTTCTTTATCTCCTCAGGCTAGCTTTCCCTGACCAATCTATCTAAAGATGACTCTTTTGGGTACTCTCTGTCTCATTAATTGATTTATTTGCTTTACATCAGTTTTTTAAAACTGTAATTCTCTTGCTATTTCTATTTTAGGATCAATGGATTTTTTCCATAAAGGGCTATTCTATCATATTTTTGCTTTTTCTAATATTTTTTTACATATATGTGTCTCTCTCATCCATGTGTGGATGATCTGCATGTCCATGACTTTGCATATGTGTCTTATTGGATAAGGTAGTGGATATTTTAGGCTTTGTGATCCCTATGGACTCTGTTTCAACTACTCAGTTCTGGCACTGCTGTGTAAAGTAATCGTAGGCAATACACACAGAAATAAATGTGGCTACGTTCCAATGAAACTATTTACAAGACAGGCAGCAAGCCAGATTTGGTCCATAGGCTGGAGTTTGCTGACTCTTGGTTGTTACTTTAGTTACTCTTGTTCTTTTCTCAGTTTACCCAAATGAATACCATGAACTTCTACTTGAAGCATTTGTTCAAGTAGAATTTTAGCTGTGTTGTTTTAGGTTTTTATCTAATATGTTATGTTTTCCATGAATCTCCTAATGATTTTACACTTCATTATAAAATTCATAGTTCTTCTTGGGTTTAAAGAGTATTTTCAGTTACAAAGCAACTAAGAGTATTAAAGAGTATTTTCAGTTACAAAGAGTATTAAAGAGTATTTTCAGTTACAAAGCAACTAAGTTGATACTGTTTTTTCTTACTGATTTTAGTTTTTTTGCATTTTATTTTATTTTTTTAAATAATTTTTTTTAACCTTTATATTTGTTTTTGAGACAGTGAGAGACAGAGCATGTGCAGGGGAGGGGCAGAGAGAGAGAGGGAGACACAGAATCTGAAGAAGGCTCCAGGATCTGAGCTGTCAGCACAGAGCCTGACACGGGGCTTGAACTCACGGACTGTGAGATCATGACCTGAGCCGAAGTCTGATGCTCAACAGACTGAGCCACCCAGACGCACCTAGTTTTTTCACATTTTAATGAAAGAGCATTACTTACTCTCTTCATTTCAAGTTTCCCAAGTATTTTATCCGCCCAATCGCAGATAATTTTTTTACAATTGTTCTATGAATGTAATGAAATAAAAAATAAATATGGGTCGTAATAGAGATAGCTAGATACAAAATACAGTATACATATACATATGTTGGTGATTGTTCTTTTCAAAATCTCTGTATACTTAGCTATTTGGTAAATAGATATTAGTGACATCATATCAATTTCTATTATATTTTTTATCATTATAAATATCACTTTTGTTGAATACCTTTTAATTTTACCATATCTGATATGGATAATATCATTGTCTGATTTTTTAATTTATCTTTGCCTGATGTATCTTTCTCTATTTCCTTATTTTCATTATTTATTTGTTTCTTGTTTCTAGATTTTATTTCTTAAACCAATTTGAACATCCGTCTTTTTATGAGGGAATTTAACCAAATCAATTATTCAATTTGATTTTTTTTTTTTAAGTTTATTGATCTATTTTTGAGAGGATAGAAACACATGCTGGAGCAGGAAAGGGGCAGAGAGAGAGGGAGACAGAGAATCCTAAGCAGGCTCCCCACTGCCAGCGCAGAGCCCGACATGGGGGCTCTAATTCACAAACCATGAGATAATGATCTGAGCTGAAATCAAGAGTCATAGGCTTAACCTACTGAGCCACCCAGGCACCCCAAGTTTGATTTTGTTTTATTCAACTTGTTTTATATTTTCTCCTTGTTTATTTTGATATAAACTAGTTTTCCCTTCATGTATTTCTTATACTGAACTTTAAAAAAAATTTTTTAGTAAATTATTCCATTATATAGCTTTCTTTTAATGTTTTAATCAGTCACATTTAAACCTCTAAGTTTCTCTACTGAGCTGCCAAAATGGAATAATAATCATTGTATTGCTCTGCCTCGACTCTCTTTTCTAGTCTCTTTTACTCTTTTCTACTCTCTTTTCTGTGTTTTTTTAATCTTTTGATTTATTTCTCTCACATGAATTTCTTTTCCAGTTTTCTTGAGAAATAATTGACATACATCAATGTATGAGTTTAAGGTATATAAGGCATGATGGTGTGACTCACAGGTACTGTAAAATAATTACCACTGTGGATTCCACCTACATCCATCTTCTCCTATAGTTACAATAGAATAAAAAGAAAGAAAAGAAGAAAAAGGGGAAAAAAGAAAAAAGGAAAAATATTTTCTCATTGTGATGAGAATTCTTAGGATTTGCTCTCTTCAGAACTTTCCTATATGTCACATAGCCATGTTAGTAATAGTCATCATGCTGTACATTCCATCTCTAGTATTTATTGATCTTATAACTGGGAGTATGTACCTTTTGATCACTTTCCATTGGTTGTTCAAGAAAATATTTAGTTTCCATGTGCTTGTGAATTTTCCAGTTCTCCATTTGTTACTGATTTCTAGTTTCATGCTATTGTGGACAGAGAAGATACTTGATATGATGTCAATCTTCTTGAATTTGCTTAGACTAGTTTTGTGGCCTGATGTATGCTATATCCTAGAAAATGTTCCATGTGTGCTTGAGAAGAAGGTATGTACCACTGTTGTTGGATAGAATGTCCTGTATATGTCTTTGCCCATTTGGTCTATAGTGTTATTGATTTTTTAAAGTTTATTTATTTATTTTGAGAGAGAGAGCATGGGTGCTCACATGTGTGTGAGAAGGAGGAGGGGCAGAGAGAGGTGGAGAGAGAGAGATAATCCCAAGGAGGCTCTGCACTGTCAGCGCAGAACCAAATGTGGGGCTCGAATTCACAAACAATGAGACCATGACCTGACCTGAAATCAAGAGTCAGATGCTTAACTGACCGAGCCCCCTAGGCGTCCCTGATTTATAGTGTTATTCAAACCCACTGTTTCATTATTGACTCTTTGTCTGGATGGTCTTATACTTACATTCCAAGCACTCCCTTTAGCATTTTTTATAAGACAGGTCTGGTGATAATAAACTCTTTCGGCTTTTGTTTGTCTAAGTCTTTATCTCTTCTACATTTCTGAAGAATAGGCTCTCCAGCTGTTGAATTCTTGGTTGACAATTATTTTCTTTCCATATTTTAAATATATCATCCCATCCTTTCCTGGCCTGAAAGGTTTCTGTTGAGAACTCTGCTGATGCTCTTATGGGGATTCCCTTGTATATAACTTTTCTTTTGCTGCTATTAAAATTCTTTTTTTGTCCTTGGCTTTTGACAAGTATAATATGTCTCAGTGTAGCCCTATTCATGTTCAACATATTTGGAATTCTTTGGGCCTTGTTGATCTGGATGTCCATTTATCCTCCCAGGTTTGACACGTTTTCAGTCATTATTGCTTTAAATATACTTTCTGTACCTGTATAGATTGTTTAGGAACCCAGAGCGTGCACTGAATTCTCTGGTCAGGTAAGACCACTAGTTTGCTCTACAGACAGGGTAAGGCACAGGTTGTGCTCTCTGTTGAAGGGCGACTATGTATAGGGCTGTTGAATGGGCTATGCAGCTTCCTCTGTATTCTGGTTCCTTGGTCAGACAGGCTAAAGGCTGTATTCAATAATGAGTGGGGCTATGAATTAGATTCCCTACTTGGGTGCAGTGGGAGAAGCAGCTCTAAAACCAATAAAGCTCTTTGCTCGTTGTCTTAACTGAAGCCAACGTGCTCTCCAAGTTCCCTGACCAAAAAGGGCCACTGGTTTTGTTCTACAAACTACTGGCTGTGCCCACCCTCTTCTTGACTTGAATGCCTCTGGGCCACACAGCATCTGGGAGTTCTTGCCAGCCCTCCCTGTCAGATGGGGCTAGAAGATACTCTTCACCATGGGTGGGGCTGTGATTTAGCTCCTTGCCTGGCCGGGAGGGAAAAGGGCTGCTCCAGGATACTCTCAAACTGGCTTGGGAGGTTCTGGGAGCTATTTTCAGTCTTTAGCAATGAATTAATACCAAACCTTTGCACAACACAGGAATATTCCACACCTGGTATTGGGGGCTTTGCTCTGGGGGCAATCAGTTCTGCTCACCCACCTATTGGCTTGAGCATCACTGGGCTGCACAGATTCCAAGAGTTGTCACCAGCCCTTCTGGTCAGATGGAGACAGAAGACACTGTCCACAGAGGGTGGAGCTGTGATTCACCTCCTTACCTGTGTGTGTCCAAACTGGGTCCTAGGGCCAGTAAAACTTCTTTGAGGACCTGAATCAGGTAGATCTATATCCAGACAAGTTCCTTGGTCAGAGTGCACTCCTAACTTGGCTCTGTGGATGACCCAAACTGCTGGTTAAGATTACTACATGGGCACTGCAGATATGAACTCAGTCAAGATACATGTGCTAGTTGCTGCAAGCCCTTCCCCCCTTTTTTGTCACTGTCAGATTCCCTATGGCTGCGCCCTATACCCTGACATTTCTCCTACGATCACATGGTCTAAGAGCAGATTGGGGGCTCCCATAAAATATCCCACAATGCTAGGAGGCTGGTTTATCCCCTGGGTTCTCCTTTCCCACTGAAGGACCTGGAGGCATAGGGAAAACCTCTCCACATAGTGCTTCTTTAGCCTGGGGGAGGGGCAACGTGGTCAAGGCATAGTCACTTTTCTTATGCTTCTAAGGCACACTGTCTTGGTCTCTGTGATGCAAGGGGGGTGCTTCAGCCTCACCCCCATGTTCTAGGATTCTTTCAGTGGTGTCTTATTCTTGAGTAGTTGTTAGTTGTTCTTGTGACAGAGAGCAAAGTCAGGAGTGACCTATATCCCTGTCTTGATGTCACTCTCTCTGCTTTTTCTGATGCTGGGATTGCTGGTCTTTGACAGAGCTTATTACAAAGCAGAGCTGTGGAGGCAAAATATCCACTCTGATAATTCTCAAGGTCTCTAAGATATTCTAAACAAATATAGAAAGAATGAGCTAATGAGGGGCTGGGTACAGGGAGAAGAATCTGCTCCCTCAGAAAATATCTGCAACGAGAAGATGGTGTCCAGCCAATTTCCGTGTTGTTGACCCTCTTCCTGTTAGAGGACTGCATCCATTCCCTATTGCATTGTTCCAGGGCAAAAGGTCAAGCATTCATTGGCTATGATTAGACTAGTTTAAACCTTAACATCTGCTTGTAATTAGTATACATCCTTCCAAAATTCTGATATATGATAAATTCTAATCCTTCGTTTCCAGGGCCATTGCACATGTTTTTCTAATGTGTGTTTTCGTAGATATTTCATAAATTTTTTGAGGGTCTTGTGAAAGTAGGTCTTGTGAAAGTAGAACACAATATTGTCTAACATTTGGAAAATGCAAAAAGACCTCCCAAAAGAAAATACCCATAATCAATTTATAAAGAGGTAACCTCTGTTATCAGATTGTTTTTTATATATTATTCTAATTCTGATTTTATATCTATTTTTGTAATGAGAGAGTCAATCTATTTGCAAACTGTTATTTATTTTTAGATGTGTATATCACAAGTATTTCTCATTCTATTTAGTGTTCTTCAACAGCATAATTTTTGTTGCTACTTAGTATTCCATTTTTCTCCATAATTTCTGGAGAATTATTTTCAAACATATTGTAGAGTTGTGCCAATATTTTCTTTTCACCTTTTAGTATCTTCTGGATTATGTATTTATCTACTTCTTCATTCTTAAATTTGTTTATTTGTGTTTACCTTCTATTTATTTTTTATTAGGGTATTTAATGGTTATTATATTTATCTCCCGTTTCTTTAATCCATACTTGTAAAAACTTTCTTGGTAAAATTTTATTTTAACATATTCAATTTCAAAAAAATATATTTAATTTCAAACTCGTTCAAAAGCTGATAAGTAGGACTGGAAATTCCCATGTATGCCCATTACCCAAATGCACCAATTGTTTACATTTTGCCCATTTTCTGTATTAGTTTATGTAAGTATGTTATATATAAAATGTATATTATATATATATTTCTGGTGCTATTCTACATTATACTAATTTTTTCTGAAGTGTTTTGGGAATAAGTTGAAGATATACCTATATTTCTCTAAATATTAGAGAATTTAAATGTGTCCATTTCCTAAGGACAAGGATATTTTCTTGTAAACATAGTGCAGTTGTTAAAATTAGGAAGTTAGACATTGATAAACTATTGTTGAACCATAGTCTGTATTCAAAATTTATCTGTGCTGTAATAATGTCCTTTATAGCATTGTTTCAGTTAGCACATCTCTTAGTTTTTCCTTAGTCTGGAAGAACTTCTCTGTCTCTCCTTATCTTTCTTGGCTTGAAATTTTGAAGAGGTCTGAGCAATTATTTTGCAAAATGTCTCTCAATGTGACTTTGTCTGATCTTTCCTTGTGATAAGATGTGGATCATACATTTTGGAGGAAATATCACAGAAAAGATATTGTGTTATTGTCAGTGCATGACATATGGGGTAAAGTGACCTTAGTTTGGATCACTTGGTTAAGGGGGTGTCTGCAGCTTTCTACACTTTGGAGTAATTTTGTGTCCTTTGTCATTAATAAGTAATTTGTGAAGAGATAATCTGAGGCTATGAAAATGTCCTGATCCTTCTTATTCACTAATTTTAACATCTCTTGATGATTTTTAACTCAATTATTCCTTCTGCATTTACTGACATTCTATTATAAGAAAGACTATGTATTTTCTCCTAGTTACTTATACCTGCATGAGGTCATGGATTTCCTATGTTATTAAATTTGTTGTAATCCATTACTATATTTATTTTGACTACAACTCATTCCAAAATTACCCACTGTGAGTCCCTTGAAGTTGTCTTCTTTCTTCTTTGTTTTTTAACCTTAAAACTATGTTGTTTTTTTCATTAGAGCTTCAACTGTTTCCTATTGTTAAGTTTGTTTCTATGTGTACTCAAGTGTATACTGAATTGTTGATGTAGAGGAGATGCCTCATTAAATTTCAACCTTTTACTCGAAAGTCTTGAAACAGCATAATCTTGACTTGGTAAGAAAGTTTCTACATTGGAAAATAATTTACAGGTAAAACAGAACATCCTATTAGATGTCAAACACATCAACGTTCTCTCTTGTTTTTCACCATCTTAGTTTTTAATGCAGCACTTTTTGGAAAGGCATCTGTTGGTTTTTATCTTTAGGATAACTGTCTTGTTATGACATGGGAAGAGAACCTCATGAGATTTATAAATGTTCTAAACCCACCTATTTTCATGTTTAAGCCATGAGTCTGTATCATCCATCTCAAACTTTTGATTTTCAGGAACCACTTTACTCTCACTTATAAGAGTTTGTAGATCTTTATACACTCCATGGTTTCATTTTTTAAATGTTGACACGATTATTTTTGAGTTCATCAATGTATTTGTAAATGTACAAAGGCAATGTAATTTCTTTCTAGATTTCTGTGTCAGGTATACAAAAAAAAAAAAAGAGGAGTTCAGATCTGCTTTTATGCATTTGTAAAGATGAATTTTCCGTTGCTTAACATTCTCTTTGTCTTGAATTTTTTAAATCCTCTTTGCATGTACACTGGGATTCTTTCTCTTGTGGTCTCTGGTTCTTGACTTGTAATGGTGGGTTTTTTTAATTAGTTACCTAAATGTCATTGTGAACGAGCCTGCTGAAAATGCCAAAGAGCCAGCATTTGTTGGGGACTCTGCTCTCTATGGAGTCATTCCCAACCAATGTCCCTGGTTGTTCTTTTCTCTGCTCAGAAAAAGAAAAATTCCCTCATGGCCAGGAGTTACAGTCCATGTTTCCACCTAGGCTCTTCATTCTGATATAGCTCCATGATTCTTTGAACACTTACTTCCATTTTCTCGAGGTAACCTGACTGTTTTCAGTCAAGAATGGCATTTTGATACTGGGGTCTGCGTTCTGATCATTGCTGCTGATGTTCCTCTAGTTCCTGTCAGCAGAGAGCTAGGAAGTATCTTAATTTATATCTACATACTATATCTGTATGTATTGCAATATCTGTGTTTCTATTTCTATATCTTAATAACTACAGTTTCATTTTTAATTCAATACCACAGTCACATATGGTTCTCCTCTTTCTATATTATTATCCCTCTTTCACTGTTTCTGAGTAGTGAGAAATCTGGATTCCATTATCCTCAATACTTTTACCCATTTGCACAAGTCTATAATACATAGATGTTAATTGCAGAATTGTTAACTCACACCACTGAGAAAAGTAAGCCTACTAACAAGAACCTTGTTCACAGATTTGATTTGAGGCAAAATGTATATACAGTTAGCTGCACAAAAACCTAAATCTATAATTGATGAATTTTGACAAGTGCATACATACACATAATCCACATTCAGGGCTTTAGAGAGATGTCTGATTTTAGGACCAGGACAGGAAATAGAAAAGATGAGCTGGAGCATCTTGTAATGCCAAAAGTGTGGAAGTGTTGGGGAAAAAAAAATCATAGAGGCATATCAAAAGGCCACATAAGCAAAATGAAAGATATTCCAATGGTCAGAGCTACAGCAATTTGAGAAAAGAAAACAGTATTGGATTATAAGACAAAGTATAAAATACGTATTTAATAGTCTATCCTGATAGTACTTGATTGAATAAATAAATAGACCTGAAGAGACAAATCAGGTTTGTCCAAATCAAACCTGAGTGTTCCAAATCATTTGTGTAGATACTCTGCTGGCAAGAAATAGGGAGCGGGGCATGTCAGTGGCTCAGTTGGTTAAGCATCCCACTTTGGCTCAGGTCATGATCTCATGGTTTGTGAGTTCAAGCCCTGCATCAGGTTCTGCACTGACAGTGCAGAGCCTGCTTGGGATTCCCAATCTCTCTCTCTCTCTCTGCCCCTCCCTCACTTGCACACACTCTCTCTCAAAATAAATAAGCTTAAAAAAAAAGAAATGGGGGCATAACCCCCACTTTAATGTGGATTGTGCATAGCAACTTGCTCCTAAAAGATACAGTATCAAAAAGAGGGGGAAAAGTTACTTTATAGTGGAAAAATCCACCTCAGCCCATAGGTCAAGGTTAATGTCAATAGTGAGCAATCATATTAATAGTAAGTATGCTTGGTAGAAAGTAATGGAAATGGCACTTTATCTCCGTTGTCTTCCTTCCAAAAATCTATAGACCCCATCTAATGATGAGAAAAATATCAGACAAATTCCAACAGAAGAGACTTCTCCAAAATCCTAACCAGCACTCCTCAAAACTGTCAAGGTCCTCAAAAATGAGGGAAGTCTGAACAATTGTCACAGTCTAGAAGAGTATAAGGAGACATGGTGAATAAATGTAATATGTTATCCTGGATAAAATCCTACAATAGAATCTGGGTTAAAACTAAGAGAATCTGAATAATATATAGACTTTAGATAATAATAATATATCAATATCAGTTTATTGTGACAAATATACTGATGTAAGATGTCAACAAAAGAAACTGTGAGATATAAGGGAAATTTGTAGTATAATCTCAATTTTTCTGTAAGTCTAAAACCTATAAAATGAGGTCCATATTTTTTAAAGTATATGCTGAATTATAAAAAGCCCACATGGTTTGGGATTGTGTGTAAAAACTCTTAGCAGTCTAAAGGTCAATTGTATTGAGTTATGATTTATTATTCTTTCCTTGGTTTGCAATGTTAACTGTATTCTTTTAATAAAATAATTCAGAGTTATTTACTTTCACTCCCTCAGGTGAAAACTTCCACATATGCTCTCCAATACGCTGTTTTGTAACCTCTTATTGCAATATTTTTTAATAAAAATTCTTCTCTGCAACAATACATTATGGAGTTGGTTTTTCAGCTTTATTAAGTGAAGGACATTTGTTCTTCCCATGATAGGTTCAAATAAATCTTGCATTCAGAACGCAGATCTCACATATATTACTTTTGCTCTGGAAAGGAAGATGTGCCTTGTGTGATAAACAAAATAATACAGTGCAATATGTGACAACTGTGGATCTTAAGGGCTGAACATGACCCTGAAATGAGGAACGCCAAGTACAGCATTGTGCAAGTTATTCCAACAATGCTAAATTGTAACAGCCAGGGCAAAAAGAAAGTACAATAAATAAGCAAAGCAAAACAAAATAAGCAAACAAAAAAGCACATCACTAATTGAAAATATTCATAAACATGTATGTAATAAAGCTTATCACTTTTTTTCAGAATTTCTCAACATGTCATAAGGAAATATTTGTGGGATTGTTTGCCATATTTATCTAAATATACAGCCAATTCCAGTTTCTCTGTTTGGGGGATACCTATTAAGATCAAAGACTTTTCCCAGATATTAAAGTTCTGCATAACCTCAGCCAAATTCCGGAAAGAAAATTATTTTTCCGTTTGGGCAGAAATTCATATTCTATGATGCTAAAGGGGGATAATTCAGTTCAAAATAGGGGGCTTTCACTAGAGTATGATGCTGTTAGAACTACAGACAGCAGCCTTTAGACACTAGAAGAAATTGGTATCACTAAATAAAATCGTACTAATTCAAAATAGGACAAAAGCACAAATATACGCCCTTTGAGTATCCTATCAGAACATTGTCCAACACGACTGCCCAAGGATTATCTAATTCTCTAGGGGATTATCTAGGGGATTATCTAATTCTCTGTGTTTGACTTACTAGTTACATTTGATTAGGCCCAGGTTCTGTGAATTATGTGTCAATGATATGGATTTTTTTTCCAGTAGAGGTGCAAATGATTTCTCTTTGGTAGAAAAGATAATCCAAAAGGTTGTAGTTTTTATTGCCCTGTACGATACTAATCAGTTCTGTCTTTCACTGAGTATACTTATTTCAGCAAGTCTTTTTTTTCCTCACTGACTTAATACAAATCAATTTCAATCTCATTCTCTCTATCTCTGTCTCTTTCTGTATATATGTACACACACGTGCACAGATAGATATACACATATAGATACATAATATGTATGTATAACATATATTATTATATATCACAAACATTCTTTAGATTAGCTTCACCATTCTGCTGGCCCCCTTAATGATAGATCAAATACATCTCTGACACACATTGATTCTACATTTGTATGAGAGTCCTGCTATAATAAAATAATTTGAAGTTATTTACTTCTTCCCCAGGTGAGATCTTCCACATGTATTCTTCAACCCGCTAAACAGGTCACTGAAAAAAGATTTATGCATAGATTCATTGGTTTAGAACCCCTTCCCTGCTGCCCCATATGCTGTCATGTATTTATGATTATGAGGTGGCTCAAGACAGTGTTTGTGAGCTCCATGAGTGCTGACAGAACACAGGTGGGCTTGACTTTTGCAAAGTTGAATAGATGCGTGAACAAGTTGAATGTACTAGAAGCTTGCAGAGCTTTTAAGCAGGTAGAGAAAACGCTTTTGTTTATTTAACATTTTACACTTTAAAAGAAAACCACTTCTTAAGGAAAATCAGTATTTACTCATTTCTTTAAATAAATATTTTTAATGTTTGTTTATTTTTGAGAGAGAGAGAGACAGAGTACAAGTGGGGGAGAGGCAGAGAGAGAAGGAGACACAGAATCCAAAGCAGGCTAGTATTTACTATTTTCTAATCAAATATTATCCTCAAGGTTAATGAGATAGATTTAATCTGTCAATTATACAGGGGGAATTAACATAATTAATTAACATTATTATTTATCAAGTAGTCAATTTTATAAATTGTCCCTTTTGTGATATAGTGACCACAGAATCAAAATATATTAAATAGTTAAAATACATAAGACAGGGACAGAGTAACTACAATGTTAAATTTTATTAGTCATCTAGACAAATTCATAAACAAATGTTTCGCTACTCTGTCAGCCTAGGAATAAACTTCCATAAGGTGATGGTCATCCTTGAAACTCTCTTATGTGTAGCTTCTGGGACAAAATAAAGAATGTCAGTAACACACTGTGCTGGTGTAGCCAGTATTGAGGATGAGAAGGCCCTAATTGTTAGACTTTTACATAATACACTCAGCATCTTACAAATAAATGGTCATAGAAGTACAAATCTTGTCCCAGGAAAAAATCCCTTGTTTTTTCTGCTGTAGTTCACTTGTTAGGTTCTCACAGAATCTGTAATTTACAAGTCACTTTCAAGAACCAGTATAGTGTCATGGTTAAAATTTGAATTAACGACTTTTAACTCTACATTCAGTGTTTTCTCCAAAAGATGATAGTATCCATATTCTGACTTTTGATTATTTTAGGTCAGGGTTTATTAAAACTTCATTTCGTGTTTTACCATGCGCAACAATATTTTCAGGGTTTAATTCCACAGGAACAGGATGTACGCATATAAAGTAAACTGTGAATTAGCCATGTCAATGAAAACATTAGCATGAGAAATGAAAACTTCATAACTAGTGTAGCACTTGAAATGGAGTTAGGTACCACCTGCAAAGAAGTGAATGTGTGTTTCCATGTCCATTCACATTTATATGTTTCATGACAAACCTTAGCTTCTGTCTCCCACATAGTTTCAGTTAAAAATATTTAGTGCCAGCCACACTGGGGTTTCCCAAAGCATACGTAGTCAGAAAACTTGAGGGGTTATTATTCTTTTACTAAAGTATTGTCTTTATTACAGAGACAAATTGCTTTTGACCAAAAGGCCAAAAAAATCTAGTAAGCTTTTGGGTTTTCAACTACTTTAATAGACATACATAACACTATCACTTGGACAGTCTTCAAATAAAAAGATGACTTATGAAATAAGTCACATTGAAAGGCCAGACACACTGGATTGGAGACTAAGAACCTCAGGTTCCAACAGAATTCACACTACAGGTGTGTGTGACATGACGAAACTAACAAATCACTGGGGACTGTTTTTTCCTCAAGTGGAACATCAGAGGGCTGGATTGACTTCTAGAAAATGTCTAGGTTCTTCGCTTCCATTTCACAATTCATTGACTTCTCTAAATTTTCCCATCTGTCATGAAAAATAAATTCCAAAAAAAATTCATATATTTATGAAAACATAAACAAGCATCTAAAGTTTAAATAGAATTTCTACCGGGGGGAAAAAAGAAAATGGTTGTCATAATTGTACCTAGTTTTTACATTACTAAAAAAGCTAAAATAACCTTTATAATACAACTATGAATTTCTATTATTGGAGAAATGTTCAATTTATTGTACATTACCTGTAACTGTACCAAATAAAACAAAATTCTAAATATCTCTTACACTTGGAAATGCTGCAATATTTTTGATGTACTGGCTAAAAGTACAACTATATTAAGTGACAAAGGTTATAAAATAATTTCTAAAAATAAGCATCTCACAGACTCTCACTTATTTTTCTGAGAACATGCAAATACAAATGAATATGAAATCAATAGTAAAACCTACGTAGGTGAAATGCCCAACTTTGAAAACTAAAATTTATGTTCATCAGTATGAATTCTGTCAGCTTTGTTTTCCAATCCTCTCACTCTTTCCCTATCAAATCAAATTTTTGCTCAAGTATTATCTTCAGAATCATTTATAGCCAAGTCATTGTGTTCTTGCTGAATAATTTGGTACCTCAGCTAAGACAAAAAAAAAAAAAAAAAAGAAAAGGCAAATAATATCCAGAAGAATTAAAACATGGCTCTTTCTATTAGTGTTGGCATTTCAGTTCTGTTCAGAGACCCTCTCAAATTTAGCTGGAGATAGTTTCCATGGTAACTGAAGAATGTGCTCTGATGAGTCTTGAAACAGACAAATAAGAATCTTTGCTTCTTACAAGTGGGCAAAAATTTAATGCTTAAAGCTTAATGCTCTCTAATGCTTAATGGAAGACAGTTGAATCTATTTTGGTTTAGACAAAAGCTGAAAAAAAGCTAGTTCTGTCAATTACACAGTCTAAAAGGTAGACATTAGTAAAGTTGAGGGTAATAGAAGATATTGATATACATTTTCAAGATATTAGCCTTTTCAAGATATTGTTTTAGCCTTTTCAAGATATTGTTTTTCAGAAGAAGGAATATATTACTATCTTATATTAAATATTTTACACTACCATGAAGAATTTTAAAAACCAATTTTCTTAATCCAAGCAAATATACCACTTTCCATTGTTATTGCCAATGTTTTAGTTACTTCCTAAAGAATTTAAATGCAGTTTATAAACACTGCAAAAAAGTCAAAATGGTGTTTAATTTTTTATGTGTGTATGGGGAATTTATTTGTTTTTGGTAGAGAAAAATTGGGGATCGGTTAATGGAAATGTGAAGTAAGTATGTGAAGGAATGAAACACTAGCAAACGATTGTGTTGAAAAATAGGTCCGCCTTTCAAAGTCTAAAAAAAAATACCCATGAATATAAAAAAGAAAATTAGTATTATTCAAGACAAATTATGACCCTACTTGAAAGTATCTCTGCATAAATTTGTATAACAAAGATAATGAAAATAGATAAATCTACTCTAATCCCCAAAACAAAATCAACAAAAAGGACAGTTAACTCCCTAAAGAGGAATCTGTGTCTTTCTTGGTTGTGACTGTAGTTACCAAGGTAGTGACTATATTTGAGAGGCCCCTGGCTACAAATCCAATCTCTTGAAGACCTTCAGTAGAATCTAAATCAAACAGACTTTTATAAAGGATTAACTTGTGCTCCCTAGTGCTCAAACATCCGACCTTGGCAAATGAAACTTGTTGCAAAGCAAGACAAAAATCAAGGTAATTGTTGAAAAATGTGCTTTAAAATTGCTTTCATGGCAACTCTCCAAAACAGAACTCAGAACATGTCCAGCTGGCCTTATTTAGAACCCTGTGACCCAGGCATTGTAACTGACAGCATAGCCACTAGACCATATGATGTATTTGTGTGATTTAGAGGATACGAATGCTAATATTAGGGCTTACAGCAAATAAAGCACAAGTTGGATTTAAGCTACCTTAAACTCCTTCATCTAGACATATTTGTGCAGTATATTAACTGTACAAGGCAGCCCTAGCATAAGGTCTTGAGTATGCAATGATGTGTAGAACAGGCCAGTGAATACCAACAGAAAAAGAAAAAAAAAGATTGGGATCTGGTTATTTTATAGGACTATTAGTATTTAAACAAATTTGGTCAACATTCTTTAAGAACCTACTATGTGCCAGAAATACTGTGTAAGTATGATAGGAAAAGATAGGTTAAAATAGGCAGAGAGGGAAAGGTTAGGACCTGAGGTCCCTGGGTGAGGAAAAACACATATTTTGGAACAATGCTGGGAGCGTTTGACTACAGCAAACCCTCTCGAGCGGAAGGTCCCTCTTAAGAATGTGACAGACACCATCTACTCCCCTTCAGATTTCCCTCAGGAGTTTGACAATCAAAATACCTAACTAAAAAAGTAAACCATAAAACTTATGTTATATAGGAAGAACAGTATGACTAGTCTGACCCCTCACACAATGGAGTCGAGTCAATTAGGAATGGACAAGCCAGCACCTAGAGTTATCCAGCCAGTAAGGGCAGAACCTGAGAAGGAAGGAGGAGGAAGGGAAAGGAATGCTGACCAGAACCTTATAAAACCAGAACCCTTGCCTATAGTCCGTGGGTATTCACCTTTGAATGCCCACTTTCTGTAAAGAGAGCTTTCCTACTATTCTTACTTTTTAATCTTATACTGTAATAAACTTTTGCCTGTTGCCCATTCTGTGTCCACCTCTTCATTCTTCAAAGTGGTGAGACAACAAATCCTTGATATTGAGGTAAAAATCCTGCAACATAAGAGATACAAGGATGGGATTTCAGAAGTACAAAAGAACTCTCAGTACATAGCTACTTCTTCAAATCACTACACTAAGAGACTTTACCAAACCAATCATGATTCTTGGCAGTCTAAGACCACATTTTTGGGACTACCCAGTCTTTCTGTGATGTGAGTTCCTGCCTGAAAAAGCTCAAGGCTGTCAAAGGAATTTACTGTTTGTTCTATCCAAAGCCTGATAATGGGCACCTGCCCCCACATTCTTAGAACACTTACTAAAAATAAATAAAAAAGTAAAGCTTACAATTGTAAATCCTTCTCTATCCCTTTGAGATATATGTTTATCTCCTACAATATAGGAGGGTCTTTCTCAAGAATCTGAAGCCATCCCTTTGAAATGTAAACTTCAGGAAGGATAGCATTTTTATCTCCCAGTCTCTGTGGGAGGACATAATCCTAACCTCAATAATTGCTAGCTACGAGACACAGCTGACCTAATTGCATTTACACTGATGACCCTCTTACCTACTTTTGTAATTTTTGACTCCCCTGACACTGCTTGGATACTCCCTTTCCCTAATCCTTCATTCTTCAAGACATTCGGTCACCGCTGACCCAATTAGAAAGAAGAGAGCTCAATCTTTCCCCTACTGTCAGTATTTACTCAATAAAATCTGTTTTCACCACTTTAACTAATGTTTGACTATATTTATCTTTGACAGATCTAAAGAAACTATTTTAGTGTGGAAAAAAAAGTTAAAAAATGACCACTGGAAATTAATATTACACTGTATGTTAAATAAGTGGAATTTAAATAAAAACTTTTTTAAAAGACCAAAAAAATACAGAATAAAAAATGCTATCATAGTACATTTAATTAATTAAGTTGAAAGTGTGTGATATTATGTCTCCACATTGATACAAATGATAATATAATACGTGAGAAGAAGGGAGACCTCTATTGGGCACAAGAGGAAGGCAATGTGGTTGGAGTGGAACTTTAACTAGGCTCTATGAGTTTGGATTTGGATAAGGGAAATAAAGAGAATTTAACTTAGTATTGACATATGTTCATTTTATTCCAGAAGACATAAGAATTGTCATAACCATGTTAATGAATTCCAAGATCCATATGGGGAGAGTTCTTGTTTGATTGCTGTTTGTACCTGCATCAACAATGTGTAAAATACAATGGTCTCAACAAAAATTCATTGAATTAACAATTTATTTAAATAAAGAGAGACTAAATATGTGAACTAAAAGACAGCTTACAGAAACAACCAGAAATGAAAGAAGAGACACTACAACTGATGTCACAGAAATAAAGAGAATCATAAGAGACTAGCATGAACAGTATACCAACAAACAGAATAACCTAGAAGCAATGGATAAATTCTAGAAGTATACAACCTCATAAGAAGGAATCACAAAAACCAGAAAGTCTAAACAGACTATAACTACTATGGAGATGGAGTCAATAATAAAAAACCTTCCAACAAAGAAAAGCCTAGGACCAGATGACTTCACTGGTGAATTCTACCAAACATTTAACAAAGAATTAACAACAATCATTATCAAACTCTTCTAAAAAACTGAAGGGGAAGGAAACTCATTTTATGAAACCAGCATTACTCCAGTACCAAAGCCAGACAAAGACACTATGAGAAAAGAAAACTATAAGCCAATATTCCTGATGAATATGGATGCCAAAATCCTCAGCAAAATAATAGCGCATTCATCAGCGCATTAAAAGCATCATATATCTTGATCAAGTAGGATTTATCCCTGGGATACAAGGATGGTTCAACATAGAAAATCAATTAATATCATATATCCCATTAACAAAGTGTACAATTATCTCAAGAAATCAGGAAAAGGCATTGAAAAAATTTTATACTCTTTCATGATGAAAACTCTCACCAAACTAGGAAAATACCTCAGTCTTCTAAGATTGAGAATGTAGCAAGGATGTACACTCTTGCCATTTATATTTAACATAGTACCAGAAATCTAGTCAGAGAAATTAAGCCAAATAAATAAACAAATAAATGGTATAACTGTCAGAAAATCAAAAGTAAAATGGTCCCTGTCTGCAGATGACATTATCTTATATATAGGAAACCCCACCAGAAAACTGAATAGAATAAATGAATTCAGTAAAGTTGTAGAATAAAAAACCAACAAATAAAGTCAGTTGCATTTCTATACACTAACAATGAACTATCTGCAAAGGAAGTTAGGAAAACGATATCTCAATAGCCAATTAACAAGTAACAAAAGTAAAATACTTTGGAATAAACCTAAGAAGGTGAAAGACTTGTATATTGAAAACTACAAAGCATTGATGAAAGACATTAAAGAAGACACAAACAAATGAAAAGACATCTCATGTCATCGGTTGGGAGATTTAATATTGTTATATAGGTCAATGGAACAGAATAAAGATCCCAGAAATAAATCCACGTGTATATGGCCAATTGATCTTTAACAAGGGTGGCAAGAATGCACAATGGAGAAAGGACAGTCTCTTCAACAAATGGTCTTGGAGAAATTGAATATCCATATGCAAAAGAATGAAATTGGACCCTTATCTTATACCATAAAAAAAAACCCTGCAAAATGGATTAAAGACTTAAATGTAAGGCCTGAGACTGTAAGCATCCTAAAAAACTACATCAAATGAAAAAGCTTCTGTTCATCAAAAGAAATCATTAACAGAGTAAACAAGCAACCTACAGAATGGGAGAGAATGTCTGCAAACCACATATCTGACATGAGATTGATCTCCAAAATATATAAAGAATTCCTACAACTCAATAGCAAAAAAACCTAGAAAACTGATTTTCAAAAGGGCAAAAAGCCTGAATAGCCATTTTTTCCAAGGAAGACATACATATGGCCAACAGGTACATGAAACAATGCCAAAGGTCATTGATTATCAGGGAAATGCAAATCAAAACCACACTGAAGTGTCACCTCACACCTATCTGGATGTCTATTATTAAAAAAAACCCAAAAGATAGTAAATGTCAGCAAGTTATGTGGAGAAATTGGAACCCTTGCCTACTGTTGGTGGGAATGCAAAATGATGCAGCCGCTATGGAAAACAGCATGGAGGTTTATCAAAAAATTAAAAATAGAACTACCATATTATCCATTAATTCCATTGCTGGGTTTTTATCCAAAAAAACTTGAAATCAGGACTTCAAAGCAATATTAGCACTCCCATGTTCACTGAAGCAGTTATTCACAGTGGCCAATAGGTAGGAACAACTTAACGCTCATCAACAAAAGAATGAATAAAGAAACTGTGGTACATACATACAATGAAATACTATCCAACCTTCCTATTTAAAAGGAAATTCTTCAATATGCAACAAGGATGAACTTGAGGACATTATGCTAAGTAAAATAAGCTGGTCACCAAAAGACAAACTGCATGATTTCACTTATATGAAATTTCTAAAATAGTCTAACTCATAAATCAAAGAACAGAATGGTAGTTGCCAGGAACTAGGAGGAGGGGGAAATGGGGCATTACTAATCAATATGCATAAAGTGTCAATGAAGCAAGACAAATAACCTGCTTTATAACATTGCACCTCTTGTCAACAGTTATGTGTTATACACTTTAAAATGAATTTAGAGGGTAGATCTCATGTTAAGTGTTCTTACCACAGTAAAATAAAATAAAACAAACAAAAAAAAAGATTTGAAGGAATGTCTTATGGTGCATCTAGATAAGTTCCTTGAATTCAGTGTGATCTTTTTTCAGTTTTGATTTTTAAGTTTCATGAATTAACATCATTGTCCTTTAGTCAAAGCCTGTTTGGCTCTACTGCAGAGGCAATTCATTTCTGAGATCTCTGTTTGATGCCTCCCTCATTAGGAAGACATCGGACTTCAGGTGGTTAGAACATAACATGTTCCCACTTCCCTGTGAGCTCCAGGAGTTGTTATGTCCACTTTGTTCTGGCATTTCTTCAGAGTCTATAGTTTCCTCTTGTGCATGCACAGATCAGTATTTAGTCAAAGACAGGAAGATTCTCCTGCAGAGCAACAGAACTCTTCCCTGATAGTTTCAATCTCTTTAGTATTATGTCCTGAAAATTGTACCTCCCTTGGCCTCTACAAAGTTTGAACCATATCCTTTACTTACCAACACTACTCATGTTCAGCTTTGTTTGGACTTAGCCCCAGTGTGCTGCTGAGCAAACACTGTCTCCAGGCAATAAGCTAGCTATGGGGCTTACCTTCTTTGTACCTCTCCTTTTAAGGCTGTGAATAAGAATGAACACAGACCACTAGTCATAAATAAAGTAAGTTGGAAATCAATGAAATGACATATTTTAAACATTGCAAGAAAAATATTGCCAACCTGAAGTTATCTTCCAAAATGAAGACAAACTAAAGACTTTATCTTAGACAAGCAAAAGCTGAGAGAATTAGTTACCAGAAGACATGCATACAAGAAACAGTTTTCAGACTTTATAGAACAGGGGAGCCTGACTGGCTCAGATGACTGAACATCTGGCTCTTGATTTCAGTTCAGGTTATGATCTCACGGTCGTGGGATCAAGCCCTGCATTGGGCTCCACACAGAGCATGGAGCCTACTTACAATTCTCTCTCTCTCTTTCTCTCTCTCTCTCCCCTGGCTCCATCTCTTTCTCTGAAATAAATAAATAAATAAATAAATAAATAAATACATAAATACATAAATAAATGTGTGTGTGTATCTTATAAAATTTATAAGATGCAACTAAAGCAATTATTTATAGGGAAATTTATAGCTTTGAATCCTTATATTAGGAAAAAAAGGGACATTCTAAAGTCTATATTCCAAGGTTCCCCATTATGAAATTATAAAAAGAAGAGAAGTATTAAACCTAACATAAGTAAAAATAATGATAAGAACAGAAATCAATAAAAAAGAACAGAAAAAAATTGAGAAAATTAATGAAACACAAATCTGTTCTCTGAAGCTGAACTGAGCAGTAACAAAACAAAGACAACTCAGATTACCGGTATCAGGAACAAAAGAAGAGAAATGGCTAAAAATATGACAGTCATTAAAAGAATAAGAAATTACTTTAAAAATGTATGCTGGTAGTCTGAATAACCTAGATGAAATGAACAAGTTCCTTGAAAAACAAAAATTACAAAATAGACTCAAGAAGAAATAGAAAAGCCCAACTGGTTGAGGACTTTTCTAAGAAAAACACATATTTACAAAACAGACTCTTGATGTCAAATAGTCAGAAAGCCCTAAATTTATTAATAAAATTAAAAAATTTAAGTTTATTTATTTATTTTGAGAGAGAGAGAAAAAGAGAGCCCACACATGCACACACACAGAGAAGGGCAAAGAGAGAGAGACAGAGAGAATCTCAAGTAGGCTCTGCATTGTCAGTGTGGAGCCCAATGTGGGGCTTGATCCCATGAACCGTGAGACTATGACCTGAGCTGAAATTAAGAGTCGGACATTTACCTGACTGAGGTATCCAGGCACCCCTAATGAAATTAAATTTCTAATTAAGTATCTTTCTGCCAGGAAACTACACAGTGCAAAAAGGCAAGAAAATGAAATAAAAGGGCAAAGAGACTAGTGATGAAGAAGTAAGTCTCTCTTCATTCACAGATAACATGATCATTTATGTAAAAAATGCTAAGGAATCTACATAAAGCTACTAGAGCTAATCAGTGAAATCAGCAACATAGTAGAACTCAAGTCAAGATACAACCAATCATATTTCTCTATGCTATAAATAATTAATAAATTGTGTAAAATGATACCATTTACCACACCATCCCAAAGCATGAAATGCTTAGGAATAAATTTAGCAAAGTAACTGAAAGTAGTGTAACTGAAAATTACCAAACATTGGTGAGAAAAATCAAAGAAGACTGAAATAAATAGATGTTTGTTAATGGATTGGAAAACTAAATATTTAGAGTCAGTTTTCCACAAACTGATAAATAGATTTGATTTGACAAATAAATAAATAGAGAACCACAGCAAGACTTTTTGTAGAAATTACTAAGATGATTTAAAAATGTAAATGAAAGAGCAAAGACCTAGAAGAGCCAAATTAATTTTTTTAGTTATGAAGTTGGAGGAATTAAGCTGCCTGATATCAAGACACATTATAAAGCTATAGTACAGAAGTAGATAAATAGACCAATGGAACTGGTAGAGAATTCAAAACTAAACCCAAGAATCCATGGTCCTTTAACTATTACAAAGCTGCCAAGATAATTCAGAGGAAAAGAAGAGTCTTTACAAAAATAATGCTAGAACAACTAGATTTCAATATTTTTTAAGTGAAAGCATGTGTACTTTATTTATTATTATTATTATTTTTAATGTTTATTCACTTTTTGAGAGACAGAGACAGAGTGTGAGCAGAGCAGGGGCAAAAAGAGAGGGAGACACAGAATCTGAAACAGGCTCCAGGCTCTGAGCTGCCAGCACAGAGCCCGACACGGGGCTCAAACTCACGAACCATGAGATCATGACCTGAGCCAAAATCAGATGCTTAACCGACTGAGCTACCCAGGTGCCCCCAAGAATATGTACTTTATAACCTACACAAAAATTGAAATAGATCGTTGACCAAAACGTAAAACCTACACTACAAAATTTTAGAAGAAAATATTAGGAATCTTGGGATATGTTTCTTTAACAGAACAGCAAACAAAAAACATGAACTACAAAAGGAAAAATTGGCAAAATATACTTCATCAAAATTCAAAATGTCTTTTACCAAGAACTATGAAAGAACTGATGTTTCATCTAACTTGCGAACCAATAAGTTAGCCTGCCATAGTTCCATAGATGCTGTCACACAAGACTCTTACATCAGCACTTAATTACTCCTGGAACAGAAGAAGCATGACCATTAGCCTATTTCCACCAATTCTCTTTGTCCCTGAATCCCACTGGAGTGAAGCAGATGGGCCCAGATGGATGCCTGAACATGCATCGAGTTGCATTGCTGAGGAAGAACCCTGAGCTTAGGGAACTCAAATCTTTTATGATGTGCAGTATGCATAACTGCCCTTTGCCCCTGAAGGAGACATTACCTTTATTATCCTGGACAGTCAGCATACCCATCCTCTGCTCTGGAGAGAGACACCATCTCTTTCTTTCAAGTCTGAGTGCTCTACAAACATCCACTAAAAGATAGTCCAGAGAAAGTTTCAATTAGCAACTTGCTCACAATAAATGTAGAAACACGAGGGGCACCTGGGTGGCTTAGTCGGTTAAGCATCTGATTTCGGCTCAGGTCATGATCTCATGGTCTGTGGGTTCGAGCCCCAAGCCCTGTGTCAGGCTCTGTGCTGACAGCTCGAAACCTGGAGCCTGCTTCCAATTCTGTCTCCCTCTCTCTCTGCACTTCCTCAACTCATGCTCTGTTTCTGTCTCAAAAAAAAAATAAACATTAAAAAAAATTAGAAACACAAGAAACCTATGAAGAATTGCCTCCTCAAATTGTTCTTCCGGAGATACTGTAAAGTACATGCATAAGAAGGGCACACCCATGAAAACATTTACAACATATATATGTGACATGTTCTGCGACTCAAAATGTATACATAACTTCCACTAATTGATAAAAATACAAACAATTTAAAAATAGACAAAAGATTTAAATATTTTACAAAATATATCTGAATGACCACTCAGTATATGAAAAGATGTTGAACGTCTACCACTTGCCAATTTAAAAAATCACAACAGTAGTACCAATATGCACAATAACATAGATGAATTGCAGAAATACTGTGTTGAGCAAAAGAAACCAGATGCAAAAGAGCATACTGTATGATTCTAATTTTACCAAATTCTAGAAGGGACAGAAACAATCTATTGTGACAAGAAGGAGATCAATATACGCTTTTGGGTTCAGAATAGAGTTTGACTTCACAGAGCTAAAGGATCCTTTTAGAGTAATTGAAACATTCTGTATCTTGATTATAGTGGTGGTTATCCAGTTGTATACATTTGTCAAAACTCATTAAACTGTACACTTAAATTTCTGGGTACTTTATTGCATATAAATTATGCCTGCATAGAGTTTATTGAGGAGATAGTCCAGTGACATAAAAGATGACTTGAAATAACAAACTCATAGGTAAAGATACAATGCACATGGTGCATGAAAAATACGGTGTTGGATTTGAATACAGTGAAACATAGACTTAAATATAATCGTCTAGTATCTATACAAAATAGAATGCAGGGTTGTTTTTTTTTTAATGTTTATTTTAGAAAGAGAGAGAGACAGAGAGACAGAGCATGAGCAGGGGAAGGGCAGAGAGAGAGAGAGAGAGAGAGAGAGAGAGAGAAACAGAATCAGAAACAGGTTTCAGGCTCCAAGCTGTCAGCACAGAGCCCGACGCGGGGCTCAAACTCAGGAACCGCAAGATCATGACATAAGACAAAGTCGAACACTTAACCAACTAAGCCACCCAGGTGCCCCTAGAATGCAGCTTTTTGTAGTCAATATTGAAAAGGTATTAGTAATTATAAAACAATTCAGTAAGGTATGTGGACCCAGAATTAATATTTAAATCTTAATTGCTTTGCTACTTACAATTTTAAAATACAACAATGAATATTTCAAAGTAAGAATGTATAAGCAAAACCTAAGGTATATACTTGAAAGGAAATATATAGGACATATATGAAAAATATTTTTAATTTCCACCGTGGAACACAAGATAGACTTTAATAAAATAAGACTGTTTTGGTTGACTGTTGCTGCATTAAAAAACCACCCAAAAAGTAAGTGGCTTAAAATATTCACTTCTTTGTAGAAGAAGTGCTGGGGTGTAGCTGGCCTGTGAGGAGCTTGGCTGGGCAGCTCCACTTTTCCCTATAATTCTGCAAACTGGCTGGGGTACTGCTTTTTCAGATTGTGACAACTGGGACAGATCTGCTCTACACATGTTTTGTCCACTCTTGGGACTCTATTAAACATGGACAATGTCCCTCTAGTGGCAGTGGCAGAGGCTCAGAAAGGCAGACCCATGACTCAAGAGCATTTCAAAGTCTGCTTATATCACTTCTGCTAATACATCGTTGGCCAACGCAAGTCTGCATGTTCAAGGACAAAGTCAATGGACAAGAAAACATTTCTCCTGTGGAAGGGTAGAAGGGACTGCAAAGTCACATGGAAGAATTGCACTATGGACTAAATGTTTCTGTCCCCACAAAAATTCATATGTTAAAGCCCTAACTCCCAACATAATAGTATTAGGATATGGGCCCTTTGGGGGACAATTAGCTTCAGATAAGGTCATGAGGGTGGAGTACCCATGATGAGATATGTGCTTTTATATGAAGAGAAAGAGACACCAAAGCTTCATCTCCCTGCCATGTGAGGATACAGTAAAAGGGCAGCTTCCTGGGGCGCCTGGGTGGCTCACTAGGGTAAGCGTCCAACTTCGACTCAGTTCATGATCTTAAAATTCATGGATTTGAGCCCCAAGTCATGCTCTATGCTGAAAACTCAGAGCCTGGAGCCTGCTTCAGATTCTGTGTCGCCCTCTCTCTCTGCCCCTCCCCCACTCACTCTGTCTCTCTCTCTCAAAAAATAAACATAAAAAAAAAATTAAAAACAAAAAACAAAAAAAGGCAGCTTCTTGCAAGCCAGAAAGAGAACCTTTACAATTACCAAATCTCTTAGCGCTTTGGACTTCCAAGTTCCAGAACTATGAGAAACAAATGTCTGCTGGTTGAAGCCACACAGTATCTAGTATTTTGTTATAGCAGGTGGAGCTAAGACAGATTGTCATTAAAGGGATAGGTGAAGAACTGGGCCAATAATGCAATCTACCAAAAAAAAAATCTGGATTTTGGGAAGAATCTTCAATTGTGGTGATTATTAAGCATTTGCACAAATTCTTCGACATAAGTGAATTCTTTGACTTCTTCCATGAAGAGGGATCTATGATTCTTCCACTTAAACCTGGGGAAGGCTTTGTCCATGAACAGAATGTGCCAGGAAAGATGCTACATGACTGCTGAGAATTCTGAGTCAGCAAAGGCTGTGCTTAAAAAAAAAAACCCCTCGGGGCGCCTGGGTGGCGCAGTCGGTTAAGCGTCCGACTTCAGCCAGGTCACGATCTTGCGGTCCGTGAGTTCGAGCCCCGCGTCGGGCTCTGGGCTGATGGCTCAGAGCCTGGAGCCTGTTTCCGATTCTGTGTCTCCCTCTCTCTCTGCCCCTCCCCCGTTCATGCTCTGTCTCTCTCTGTCCCAAAAATAAATAAACGTTGAAAAAAAAAAAATAAATTAAAAAAAAAAAAAACCCTCATATTTCAGAATGATGATTATTGTGCTAAATAAGTTTGTAAATTTGCATAATGTGTCAGTACACATGTTTTGGCTGGGGTAACTAAAATGTATCCAATAATTAACCAATACAATTGTGCTTACCTTTACAATTTAAAAATTGTTTTATGTAAAATTCAACAAATTAATAAAATAGACAAATAGACATTTCGTTCTGCTCCCAGCACTCAGCTTTCAAACCATACAAATCACAATAGTTAAGAATAAAAATAAAACAATTGCGTAAGACCAATTTTTCCTGATTATTCTACAAAGAAGTTGTGAGGGGCTGGCGAGTGGCCACACTGTTGTTATAAGACAAAGTTAGGGGTAGATGAAGTTAAGAAGGCCACGTGCAAGCCAAACACAGTAAGGTACACAGAGATGAGTTCCCTAAATCATAGAGAGCTAAAGGGAGTCAGTGCAGTACCATGGAACTGAAGTTGCCCATCCTAGACTAAAGCCCTCCCAAAGTTCTTCATCTTTACTGCCTTAAGAAAGAACTACATTGAGGTCCACAAATGCAGTCAATCTGCTCACACTGAAAAGCTGAATTCATGGCACTACATGTCAGCTGGCCGGGACATATACGAAAACAAATGAGAGAAATATTGCTGAATGGTGTCTGTGTGTTGTAAAGAATTAGGGCAGCAGCATGCACAGCATCCAAATTAAATTGATAGAACACATAAGCAAAGCTTGAAGTAAAACTGCTTAGCAAAAAAATGTGAGATAGGTGGGTAGAAGTTGATAACAGCAATTGAATTTGCAGGAATTGGTGTAAACATATTGGTTTTTTTTCAGCAGGACAAAGGCATGCTGTCCATGAAATGAAGACCGGTAATACCTAAGTCATGTTTGCAGAGACTACCGTATCCTAGGAGAACAGCATGAACGTTCTGGTCTGCTTGTTCCTTTAAAACAAGACATGAGAATATATCTGCCTCCTATTCTCTCTCTTCTTCCAGTTGAAAATAACCTCTTCACTCCTGCTATCACTACAAGGTCTTCCTCTACTTTAACATCTGGTCCAAACCTCCTTGATTTGAGTCCTGCTCAATTTAATCAATCTCTTGCCTGCTTTAACATTTTTCACCAATTAGCACCCTTTTTGATGTTGCTTTGTAAGTATGCCTGAGGGTTATAGAATGTGTGGTTCTATCATTTTGACTAGATTGTAAACTCCTAGAGGTGAGCCTCTAAATTTTTTCCAGCTTTATTGAGATATAATTGACATTGTACAAGTTTACGGTGTACAATGTGTTGATTTGACGCCAGTTATATATTGCAGTATGATTACTTCTGTAGCATTAGCTAACATGTCCATCATGTCACATAATTACAACTTATTTTGGGAGGTGAGAACATTTAAGATCTACTCTTTTTTCAATTTTTAAGTATATAATACAGTAGTGCCAATTCTAATTACAATGCTATGCACTAGTTCCCCAGAACTTACTCATCTTCTAACCAGAAGTTTGTACTCTTTGACCAATATCTCCCTAATTCCTCCACCCCAAAGCCCCTGACAACCACCATTCTACCCTCTGTTTCTATCAGTTCAGCTTTTTTAGATTTTACGGATAAATGGTGTCAGTATATGTCTTTCAATGTCTGACTTATTTCACTTAGCACTATGCCCTCAAGTTTCATCCAAGTTGCCACAAATGGCAGGATTTCTTTCTCTATCATGGTTGTGTGTGTGTGTGTGTGTGTGTGTGTGTATGTGTATATATACATCTTTATCTATTCATCCACTGACACAGATTGTTTCCATATCTCTGCTCTTGTGAATAATGCTGCAATAAACATGGAAGTGCAGATATCTTTTCAATATCCTGTTTTCATTCTTTTGGATATATACCCAGAAGTAGGATTGCTGGATCACATGGTAGATCTACTTTTAATTTTTTTTTTAAGGAAACTTCATACTGTTTTCCACTGTGGCCGCACCAACTTACATTGTCACCAACAGTGCACAAGGCTTCCCTTTTCTCCACATCCGCATCAACATTTGTTATTCCTTGTCTTTCTGACGCTAGTCATTCTAACAGATGTGAAGTGATATCTCATTGCATTTATCTGATGATTAGTAATGTTGAATGTCTTCTCATGTACCTGCTGGCCAGTTGTATGGTTTCTTTGGAAAAAAAACTTTTAGCAAATTGAATCCAACAGCAGGTTAAAAGGATCATCATCATGGTATTTATCCTTGAGGTGAAAGAATAGTTAACATACACAGACCAATGAATGTGATTTACCACATTAATAGAATGAAAGATAAAAATATGACCTTTCAATAAATGCAGTAAAAGCATTGGACAAAATACAATATCCTTTCATAAATTTCAATTCCAATTTCAAAAACTTGGGCATAAAAGGAGCATACCTGAGCATAATAAAGGCCATCTATGACAAGCCACAGCTACCATCATACGTAATGGCCAAAGCTTGAAAGCTTTTCCTCTAAGATCAGGAACAAGACAAGGTGCCCACTCTCACTAATCCTATTCAACAAAGTACTGGAAGTCTTAGCTAGAGCAACCAGGGAAGACAAAACAAAACAAAACAAAATAAAACAAAACAAGGGGCGCCTGGGTGGCTCAGTCGGTTAGCATCTGACTTCAGCTCAGGTCATGATCTCACGGTTCGTGGGTTCGAGCCTCATGTCGGGTTCTGTGCTGACCGCTCAGAGCCTGGATTCTGTGTCTCCCTCTCTCTCTGCCCCTCCCCCAGTCACACTCTGTCTCTCTCTCTCTCTCAAAAATAAACAAACATTTAAAACAAAACAAAACTAGGGACACCTGGGTGGCTCAGTCGGTTAAGCATCTAACTCTTGATTTCGGATCAGGTCATGATCTCCCAGTTTTGTGTGTTTGAGACCTGTGTTGGGCTTTGCTCACTGACTGCACAGAGCTTACTTGGGATTGTCCCTCTCTCTTTCTCTCTCTGCCCCTCCCCTGCTCATGTCTGTCTCTCTCAAAATAAAGACAATTAATTTTATTTTATTTATTTATTTATTTATTTATTTTTATTTATTTTTTTTAATGTTTATTTTATTTTTGAGAGAGAGAGAGAGAAACAGAGCATGAGCCAGAGACGGGCAGAGATTGCGGAGACACAGAATCCAAAGCAGGATCCAGTCTCTGAGCTATCAGCACAGAGCCTGATGGTGGAGCTCGAACCCACCAACTGTGAGATCATGACCTGAGCTGAAGCTTAACTGACTGAGCCACCCAGGAGCTCCAAAATACATTTAAAAAACTTAAAAAAAAAAAAAAACTTAAATCATCCAAATTGGAAAGAAGTAAATTTGTCTTTATTTGCAGATGATTATGATCTTATATATAGAAAATTCTAGACTCAACCCCAAAACTGTTAAAACTAATTAACAAATTCAGTAAAGTTGCAGAATACAAAATCAACACACAAAAGTCAGTTGCATTTCTATGCACTAACAGCAAAATATTCAAAAAAGAAATAAAAAACTAAATGAAAATGGGCTCAAATGGTTTATTTTAAGTGTAATTGGGGACCCAGATGGAAGAGAGAAGGAGAGGGAAAATGAGGCAGAAACAATCTTGGAGACGATATTCAGGAATTTCCTTAAACTAATGAAACATATAAACACAGAGATTCAAGAACTTCAAGAAACACTAAGCAGGATAAATAAAGAAAACCACATATTAGACTCATTATAGTAGAGCTGCTAACAATAAAATGAAGAAATTCTCATAAAAACAGCCAGAGAAAAAGATCTATTACATTACAGTAATAGAAATAAAGTTGGCAGATAACTTTTCAAAAGAAACACTGGAAGCAGAAGATAAGTGAATGATCTCTTAACACACTGAAAGAAAAAACCCCACCAGATTACAATCTTATACTCAGCAAAAACATCATTTAAAATGAAAGTGAAGTAAAGATGGTTATAGACACACAAAAGCTGAAATAATTGTCAACACACCCACAGTACAAGAAATACTAAAATAGATTATGCAGGCTGACATAAACTGACATCAGATGGAGGCATAAAACTGCAGAAAGGAATAAAAAATATTGGAAATGTAAACATGTAGGTGAACACAAAAGAGTTATCTGTTTAAATGTGTTTAAGACAATAATCAATATCTTCTAGGGTTTATAACAAATTAGAAGTGAAATATATGTTGGTAATAGAATGAGGGCAGGAGATTGGTAAATGTAATTAAGCTGTCAAAAGATTTCTGAATGGTAAAACTACTAATAGGACAGTCTGAAATAAGTTCAAGGATGACTCATAACAGGCAACATAACTACTTAAAGATTAATACAAAGCTATAGCTAAAATGTTCAAAGAGATAAAATACAATAACTTTTAAAATATTTGTTTAATACAACAAAAAGGCAGAGAAGAGGAAAAGTGGAACAAAATAGATGGAACAAAAATGGAAAATAAACAAGATGGCAGATTAAATCCAACTATACCAGTAATCACACTGTGATGGAATGTGATGAAAAAAAAATCTTTTTTTTTTTAGTGTTTATTTTTGAGACAGAGAGAGACAGAGCACAAACAGGAGAGTGGCAGAGAGAGAGAGGGAGACAGAATCTGAAGCAGGCTCCAGACTGAGCCATCAGCACAGAGCCTAATGTGGGTCTTGAACGCACGAACCCACGAGATCAAGACCTGAGCCGAAGTCAGACGTTTAACCTACTATGACACCCAGGCACCCTGGAATGTGATGACAACTAAGAGAAGATGGTAAGACAGATTATTTTAATGGCTCAACATATTCTATTCACAATAAACACACTTAAAATATGAACATTGATAGGCTGAAAAAAAAATGAAAAAATATATACCATGCAAATATTAGCCTATGTGGCTACATTATTATAAGACAAAACTTTGATGCAGGTGTTATTACTACAGTTAAAGATAGACATCTGATGATAAGAGTCAATCCACCAGGAAGCATAAAAATACTAATGATGTTAATACAACTAAGATACTAGCGTAACTCTCTCAGCAATTATTAAAACAAGCAGTACAAAATCATCAGCAAGGATAGAAAAGACATGGATAAGACTATTAACCAACATGATCTAAATAACATGTTTGAATTGCTTCATAGTACAATTGCTGAATAACTGTTTTCTGTAAGTACACAAGAATCTTTATCAAAAATCGACCACATACTGGACCGTTAAAGCATGTCTCCAAAAATTACAAAAGACTGAAAAATGGAATAATAAATTGAAAATCTAAAGCAGAAACAAAAGCAGAAAATCCTCCAAATGTATTAACACCATTCTAAACATCTTAATGGGTAAGAAAAAAATCACAATGAAAATTAGAAAGCATTTGAACTGAACATAATGTAAGTATATGACTAAATTTGAGGAGTAGCGTTAAGTAAGTGCATAGAGAGAAACTACTTGCTTTAAATTCATATCTTAGAAAAAAATGAAAAATGTAGAAATTAAGTTTTTATCTCAAGAAGGTGGAAAAAGAAAAATAAGTTAAACCTAAAAAGCATAAAAAGAAGGAAATAATAAAAGTAAGAATATAAGATAAATAAAAGACATATAATAATCAATAGAACCTTAAGTTACTTTTTTGAAAATATTTTTCAAAAAATTTCAATTTTAAAAATTGATAATCCCTCGGAAGATTGATCCAGAAATTATAAAAAAAAAAAAAAGAAAAGAAAATGCAAATTACACTATCCAGAATGGAAAGGAGACATCACTACTAAAAGGAAGAAAGATATTCTATGTGCATTAAAAAAAAATCATAGAATATTGTAAATTTAACAGATTGAATAAAATAAAAACACTTTCTTGAAAAATATAACAAAATTAATACGAAAAGAAATTGAAATTCTAAATAATCTTTTTCTTATTAATGTAACTGAAACCTTCCCACAATGAAAACTCCAGGCAAGGATGACTTCCAAATTTTTTTCAAACATTTAAGGAAGAAATAATATGAATTTTATGCAAAATCTTTGACACAATAGAGGAAAATGAAAGACTCCCCAATCAGTTCCATGAATCTACCATAACCCTGATACCAAACCACCAAATTCTTACAAGGACATTATAAGAAGGAAATATAACAGGCAATATCTCTCACGAGTGCAAATTTTAAAATCCTCAACAAAATATTACCAAATAAATCTAGCAATGAATATGAATATGTTATACATAGCCATTATACATATCATATTAGAGATAGATATATATGCCATTGTTTTACATTAGAAACAATTGATTTTTATTTCAGGAATGCAAAATTAGTTTAATATTTGAAAAACAATGTTAATTTGCCACATTAATAAAACAAATTTCAATAAATGGAAAAAACAGCATTTAAAAAAAGATTAAAATTCTGTTCATGTTATGAAAATGTATTCTTCTCAGGAAACTAGGAGTAGAATGTCCTTAATCTATAAAAGGCTACCTAGTAAGATCTATTTCTATCATCATATTTAATGGGGATATATTGAATACTTTCTCCCTAAAATCCAGAACAAGACAAAATGGATATAAAGAGAATTCTATCCAGTATTGTGTTGGAGGTCTTTGTCAATACACCAAGACAATAAATAAATAAATTAATTAATTAACATAAGTTTTTAAAAAATCATAAAATCAAAAGAAAAAGATGGGAAAGAAAAGAAAGGAAAGAGACTGACCTATATTATTTTATACATAGAAAGCCCCCACAATAATCTACAAAGAAACCCAATAAATTAATAAGTAAATTTAGCAAGATTGATACAGGTTAAATCTACAAAAAAAAAATCATTTGAATTTCTATATACTAGCAACAAATTATTGGAAAAAGAAACTTACAGGTACCATTTATATTAGAATTTTAAAAACATTAAATTCTCAGATATAATCTTTCGAAGATGTGAAAAGCTTCTTCTCTAAAAAGTATAAATACTGAGAAGTTCATAGTATGTCTATTTATTTGTATTGTCTGAAAGTTAAAATGAGCCTTCTAGGGCAGGGACAGATTACATACTCATAGCAATAAACATATTAATTCTCCTCTGCCCCAATTCTTTTCTTTTCTGAGAAGAGATGAAAAGAGTCAGATTGGATATCACCTTACCAGTACTGGGCTGAGGTCTATACTGTGGCCTAGGAACCATAAAAATATGAACACGAACTTTAAATAGAAGAAGGATAGCAGCCTGACTTTCCTTTCTGAGAAAAGGAGAGAAAACTTTGCTCCCTAAGGTAAAAATTCCTTGAGAAGAGAAAGGGAATGAAACTGGACTCTTACCTTTCAGAGTGTAAATAGATATCTTTAGGGGAAGATAAGAAAAGCACTTTTGAGTTTACCATCAAGGTTTTATCTCCTGGGCTTCAGGACTCATCCCCTTGAAATGAAAACTCAGACCTGTGTGAAAGTAAATCTCTTCAATTCTCACTACTTCATTATTATGTAATTTCCAAGGCTTGTGTTTTACCCCAGGTTTTATTTTTCTTTCCTTCAGAAAGCCTTACCCATACAAAAAAAAAAAAAAAAAAAGTTCTCTATAGCTCCAGCACTACTTCTCAAATGAAATTTTAATATATCTTAATAAATATCCATGGACAATATTTTCAAGATCTTAGTTATTGATGATGTATGTGATGATAAATGATCGATATGTGTGATACAATTCCAGTTCAAATCTCAGAAGGTTACTTCCAGAGGAAATTGAAAGGTTGATTTAAAAATATATATAACATGGGGATACAGCACGGGGAATGTAGTTAACAATATGTAGCAACTTTGTATGGTGACAGATGGTGGCTAGATTTATCATGGTGATCACTTCGTGGTGTATATAAATGTCGAATCACTATGTTGTATCCCTGAACCTAATATAATACTGTATGATGACTACACTTCAAAAAAAAAAAAAATGTATAGGAAACTACAAAGATGTAGAATACTCAAGAAAACTTTGAAAAAGACCCACATAGTGCATATGGCACTGGGTTTTAAGACTTACTATAAAACTGTAAAAATTAAAGCAGTATGATATTAGTGCAAGGGATAGACAAATAATCCAACATAATAGAAAACTGTATGGAAATAGATCATATATACACGACCAGTTGATTTAAGACATTAATTTTATTTAAATTTCAAAAGCTAGGGGCGCCTGGGTGGCGCAGTCGGTTAAGCGTCCGACTTCAGCCAGGTCACGATCTCGCGGTCCGTGAGTTCGAGCCCCGCGTCGGGCTCTGGGCTGATGGCTCAGAGCCTGGAGCCTGTTTCCGATTCTGTGTCTCCCTCTCTCTCTGCCCCTCCCCCGTTCATGCTCTGTCTCTCTCTGTCCCAAAAATAAATAAACGTTGAAAAAAAAAATTAAATTTCAAAAGCTAATGGATTGTTTAAAAAAAATAGTGCTGAAACAATTGGATATTCATATGTGTACTGAAAACCATAAATTTAAAAGATAAAACATTAAAGCATCTGGAACATAACATAGAATACTTTCATGGAAAACAAACAAAAAAAACTTTCATGGCATTGGAATAAACAATATTTCTTAAACAGAAAACGAAAGAACAGCAAACTATTTTAATTAATAAATACCATTAAATGACCAATATTAGTAGTCATCAAGGAAATATAAATTAAAACCATAATGACATAGCATTTCATACTCAATGGAATGACTAAAACATAAAAAGAAAAAAACCCCACAAAAACTGTATAGCAAATGTCGGTGAATATAGAGCAACTGGAACTCTCATACATTCTTGAGTGGTGAGAGCCATTTAACAATTTAGGAAAACTGGCAATATCTAGTAAAGCTAAACCAAAATCTATCCCATGATGTAGGAACATCCATCATTCTAATCCTAGCTGTATATTCACAAAAATTGTCTACATGTCTATGAAAATACATGCACAAGAATGTTCAAAGCAATTTTGTTCATCATAGCCTAAAACTGGAAGTAACCCAAATGTCTATCAACTGGAGAATGGATAGATATATTTTGGCTAATTCATACAATAGAATACTACACAGTGATATATAATGAATGCACTACTAATAAATACAATTGTTACACAGATATTATGTTGACAAAATGTGATAGGCGCCCAAGGGTACATATGTGATTCTATTTAAACACAGTTTAAAAAACAGACAAAATACATAGTAATGATGTCAGAAGAATGCTTACCTCAGGATGGGGATGTTGACTAGGAAGGAATATGAAGGAACTTTATTGGAATGTTCTATATCTTGATTCAACTGATAGTTTCACAGTGTGTATGTGTATTTAAAAAATCATTTAACTCTTCATTTAAGATTACCATATTTTAGGGACACCTGGGTGGCTCAGTCGGTTAAGCATCCAACTTTGGCTCAGGTCATGATCTCACAGTTTGTGGGTTCAAGCCCCATGTCAGGCTCTGCACTGACAGCTCAGAGCCTAGAGTCTGTTTTGGATTCTGTGTCTCCCTCTCTCTCTGCCCCTCCCCCATTCTGTCTGTCTGTCTGTTTGTCTGTCTGTCTGTCTGTCTGTCTCTCTCTCTCTCTCTCTCACACACACACACAAATAAATATACATTAAAAAAAGATTACTGTACTTTATGAACATTATTGAATATATGTTACTATGTTACAAGCCAAATGTGAAAAATGAGTATTTTTATCTGTTAAGAAGTGTGTGAGCTCTTTTTCAAACATGTTTTCTGTGAGACACAAGAAGATTCTTAGAAGGAAATACAGTTGTTTCTTGTTATGCATAGTAGTTATATTCTATAAACTCCCTATGAATATTGCAATAGCAAATACTGAACCATTGCTCATAGAATAAATACAAGGTTAGGTTCCTGCTAGCACCTGTTCACATTTTTGTCAACTGATAAATCTACAACCTTGTTTTATGTGTATTTCTGTTTAAAGACACCTTGTTTACTATATATTGTTAATTCATTAACATTGAACTCACAGCTGTTGAAAAAAACAAAATTAATTTGAAGATTGAATGGGTTTTGTTAAAGGATTCTTGAATTGGGCAGAATCCCATCTAGCAAATAGAGGGAAGTGTGGAGAAGTTATAGCAATGGAAGCCTTCCAGAAGAATGAGGATGGATCAAGAAGTTATTAGCAAAAGAAAGAATTCTTCCAGGCAAGATCACCTTCCCTTAGGGGGCAGGGCAGGGCAGCGTATCTTATTAGGTGGATTACCTCATCTTTTGGGGGATGAAGAGGGCCCATGTGACATATTCCTCATTGAAGTTGAGCAGAAAATTCCTGACTCACCAATTAAGAATACATTTCTGAAGGAGGTTGAAATTGCAGTTAGGTTAGGTACTAAGTCCAGATTTGGTGCCTTGACTTAAGTAATGCCATTTTGAACCTGTGATTTTCTTTATAACACAGACAACAGCGCTATTACTCCTCCTGAACAAAGCTTATCTGAAACATATTTGTTCTGTATAAAACACATCACAGCCTTCTTGTTCTTAGAAACACTAGGTAGCACTTCAACACTATGCTGAGGGACCATTTGGAACAGCAAAATCACCAACAAAAATCACAAAAGAGGAAAAACTGTGGCTCTAAATGGACCCCAAAAATGATGGTATGAGAGCTGAAATGAGACAGCATTACCTTGTTCAACCTCAGCTGGGAACATGCATGTCAAACTCAAAATTTTCCCCATTCCATGCATGTCCACAAATTACCACAAAAATGACACAAGTATTGTTTTGGGGGAGGGGGGTCACAAATACATTTTAGTGAATAGGCAAATATGCAAATACAAAATCCATGAATAATTATTTGAGTATAACATGATGCTATAAAGTACATAAATCTTTCATCAGTTCTCAAATTCAGGAATAGTGTCCCTTATGGGGAAATTGATTTGGAAGACATCTAGGTTGACACATAAGGAAGTGTGTAGAAATCAATAAAATATCAAGAACATCTCACTAATGAGAGTGAGAATAATAAAGCAAAATTGGATCTTTGGGCAATGGTTACACAAGGCAGTCAGAAAGAACAAGAGGAATCACTAAAAGAAATACTTAGAAGGTAACTGGACTGTGTAGTCTCCTAGAATCAACTAAAAACCCAAACGCATCATTTTTGCTCCCTTCTAAGCTTTTTCAACACATCTTCTGGGGGTCCTGATCTAGAATGATCTCATGTTTTATTAGTTTGTAGAAATTTATTTAAAATTTATTAATCCCATGATAACATCCACAACAACATTAAATAGATATTACAAAATTGATATTTAGAATGAACATACATGCACATCCCATAGCTTATCAGTCAGGATAGTATAAGTTTTGCTGCATGAACAGAGAATTCCAAAATCTCAGCGGCTGTACACAGTAAAGCTGTTTTGGTTTGGTTGGTTGGATGGTTTTTGTTTTTGTTTTTGTTTTTGTTTTTGTTTTTGTTGTTGTCACACAATAAGCCCTTTGCAGGTCAACTGGAGGTTCTGCTTTAGCTACAACCTCATTCTAGGGAATAGCTACTATCTCAAAAATTGCCTCTGGAGTGTAGCAAAAGGAAAGAAATAGTTTGGTGAGTTTTATATCAGCAATAAATGCTTCAACAGAGAAGTGATACATACAGATTCTACCCATAATCATTGACCAAACATAGTTAAATAAACTCATCTAACCAAAAGGGACCTTAATATTTTGGTAAAGATATTTGTGACTGTGTTCATGAAGAATATTGATTTGTAGTTTCCTTTTCTTGTAATATTTTCATCTGGTTTTGGAATGAGGGTCATGCTAGCCTTATAAAATGAGTTGACAAGAGTTGCGTCCTTCTCTATTTTCCAAACGAGATGTCTAGAATTGGGATATCTCACTCTTAAATGTTTATTAATTTTACCATTCTGAGCCTGGAGGGTTTTTTTCATACTTAAAAGGGATAAGAGCTATCAGATTTTCTAATTATTCTCAAATCAGTCTTGGTATGTTATGACTTTTAAGGAACTTGTCCATTTAATTTATTACATGTATCAGCATAAAGTTGTTCATAATATTCCCTCATCACCCTCTACATCTGCAGAATGTGTAGGTAATGTCTCCTTTTGCATTCCTGATATGGCTAATTTTTATAGTCTTCTCTTTTTTTCTTTAGATCACTATGAATAGAATTTTATAATTTTATTGTTCCTTTCAAAAGAGTTTTTGCTTTTGCTTTCTCTATTATTTGTCCATTATTCTAAGATTTAGAATGAGTATGAGAGAGGTGACATTTGGAGTCACAGTGACCCCACTATTGAGTCCAGTGTTTGGGGTGGGGGTTGAATTGTAAAATAAGGGAGTTAGTTCAAGGGGTAGTTTCCCATAGATCTGGCACCCAGATGCTAGAATTGCAGTGTAAACAGAAACTGAGAACATCAGTTAGATTTTAAAAATTCCTCAAACTTCTCTTGTAAATATCTAAGGTGCTTAGTGGCCTGGCAAATATTAACGTTCATGAGTAACGTTTGTTACATAAATCCCCCAAAGATAGTGGATGACTTGGATGCCTAAGAGAAGGATTAACCAGGAAATGTTGGGCTGACCAGCAGGGGACAGTAGAGCCAACAGGGATTCTACAATGACTGTCACCAGGGTGACAGTGGAGATGGTGGAGATGGGATATTGCCGTCACATCACACCAAAGGGACCTGGGAAGCCAGGGGTCATTGCAGCTAGTTAAATGAGGCATACTCTGGAACCTGCTGAAGATTCCTTATTCTGTTACCGAAACATTGCAACAACAGACTATTGTGTTACCTAGTTAATCTTTTTAACTTTTCGTGAAACTCCACTCAAACTCTGTGGGCATGTGCTTGCAAGAGAGGCCATTGATAACGAAACTTTGCTATCAGTGCAGATACATCAGCAGAGAGATTTTATGAGGATTCTTGGTGAAATTCAAATCAAGTGATTGAATCACGTGCTTGATAATTTTTCCTGTTTGTATTTTATCTCCCTAGCCAGAGTCCAGAATATTTGTATCCCAAATGATGTATATCATATCTGTATCCCCTGATTTATCATGTTCTGGGCAAGTGTAATATTAATACATACAAATACTCAGACACACAATATGCATCATCCTCATACCTTTCACCCAAGTTCACAAATTATCTCTTTCATTTCGTCATTGTCTTGGATATTTCCCCTACAGGGTGCTGTAAGGCAAAGCCAGAAGAGCATTAAGGTTGGGTAAAGGTGGATGTTATGTGTGGGTTTGAGGTTGAAATGTGACAATATGACAGTAAATGATACTCTTAGTCACCCCTGGGTCCTCTTTTGTTTTAAGATACCAGTGTTCTCTCTCTTAAGCATTAGTGTAGATAATGTGAGTTGACTACATTTGTGAAATAAAAGAGAAACTAAGCAAATGCTGCAGGGGAGGTAATTTAACAAATTCACAAAAATCAACATTGTAATAAAACTGTGCAAATATTTAGCTAAATTGCAAAACTGTTATGAGTGTTCCCAGCATGCAATTTGGCATTATAACAAATCAGAAGAAAAAACATGTCTTTGTGAAATAAGCAAACATGAAATCAATAAAGCTATACAAGGTTGTTTGCTAGCTCTAAAACAATTGCTTATTTGAATTTTTCATGAAGGCTATTTAATTAAATATGCTTGATATCTTGAGTTGCATGTCATCTCCAATTTCCTAGTGCTGTGCATGCTTCATATTTGAGAGCTGTGTACAACTTATTCCAAAAATATAGCTTCAGAGATCATTTGGACTGTTCGGGAATGATTAATTTTATTGCCAATATTATTTGGCCAATTACCAAATGTTCTTCTGTCCAGTCACCTCTATCCTTCTAAACCATTTTTGGGACCTCCACAATTTTTTGGACTGAAGATTACAAAAAACTTGGCAATTTAATAATATATCTTGAATGTATAATACTGCTTATGCTGATATAGGGCTTAGGAGGATGGGGAGGAAAAAAAGGTTAACTAGAATGTTTATGTTCTAATAGCAAGATGATGATATTAAAAGTAAAGAACTAATTAATTTTGCTTTTTTTTTTTTTAAAGCTTTTCCTTATCATGACTGTACATAGCCAGAGCAAGCCTGGGAAGTCTCTTACTCTCACTGTGATCAGTTTTAATTTGGAACCCTGGTTATATCTGTCAGCATCTGTCATTCTGAGCCAATTTTTTTCCAGCCTTAATTAAATTCCCACTTTCTTTGTTCTTTCACTCAGCTTTTAATTAATATATGCTACATTGCTATAGGCGCTTATAAGTTTTTTGTTGTTGTCATCCATGATATCTTAACTTCTTCAAACTAGTCACGTAGACATGTAGACTTGCAGCTGTATGAAACATGTAAATCTTACCATTTCTCTCTTTCAGTTCCCTAACAGCCAATTCCAGTTATATTTTGTTAGAATTGTCTAAAACTCACTCTAAATACCAGTCTGGACATATTTGCTTTGTGCACGTTAATGTATTACATATTTCACTCAGTTTATTGGCAACATAAATAGTAAGAATCTATCACGCTTACTCATTTTACATCCTGAGGGATGCAAACAAGAGTGATATTCTAAAATCTGGACAGGGTGAGAGATTATACACAGAAAAAGTCATCATTCCATATTAAATATACAATGAGGGCCACAGACAATGCCATAAGAATATTAATCACGGGTTGCTGAATTAGTCAGAAAACACTGTTTTTGAAATTCAGAGTAATAATGTTATTTTTAATTGTCATAATTATGGAATTCAATAAATTTCTGAATTATTAGCATAGTGTCAGGAAATAATTTTTGAAAAATTTAAAAATACTTATTATACACATATAGAATAAATACTTGTCATAGATATAGTAGGTTAAACTTGTCCAAAGATCATTTTGAGAAACTGGTTCCTTAAAGGCATTTTGGGAGTGGTAGGGGAAGAATGTTAATGCCCTATAGGACAATTAAACCATAACCTTTATCGTTACCATTTTTGACAAATAGAAATCTATAAGGTAACATGTCATTCTTAGTATCTATGTTCTAATCAAGCAGGAAAATAGCAAAGTCCAGCATAGGTACATTTTCTTAGAGAATTAAATAGTCTTTGAGTGGGTCTTTAATACAGTGGCCTATATTATATTGAAAAGTCATACTGTTCATGCCCCCTCTCCCTCATTTCCGAGTTTTGGTAAATTCTTTTTGACATTAGTTTACATTTTGGTTACTATAATTAAAACACAAAATTGGCCTCATCTTTCTTGGTATTAAAAGGAATTCAAGATTTATTTTTCTCACAGCAGGGCTAATGAGCTAATGTGCAGAGGGTCTTGAAAAGATAATATACTTCATAGTTACTAATTATTAGTATTATCTCACTTTTGATATTATTGAAGAAATATTTACATATTTACATGGGATTCTATTTTCTCTTTTTCCTGGCATTAGAGGTTAGGAACCTGTCTCTTTCCTATCTGAATTTCAAGTGTTCTTGTACATTCTAACTCATGGTAGACATCAGACAAATATTTTCTGAATGAATACCTAGTTTTTGTGAACAATGCTCTTTGTGAATAATGAATACATGGTGTTCAAATCCATGTACACATGCATTTTTTTATTATGGCCATTAATGCTATGGTTTTCCTCCTTAAGCAAGCACCCCTTTTCTTTATTCCAACAACGCTAGGTCTCCTTTGTAGAAATATTAAGTTAGCCTTGAGAAGTATTTTTGATTTGCCTGTCACACTTATCTTTGATAGTAGACTGCGGGTGTTGCTCACTTTTTTCTTAATAGTTTTTTGATATATTTTTTTTAGCCAAAAATAAGTGATAGTCTACCTTCCTATCTTTTTCATTAGCCTCTATGGCAACGAAGTGTCAACACTTTTCATGACTAAGCATCAGATTATTAATCTTTTCTTTTCCTCATCTGTAAAGTAAGAAGATCATATTTTATTATTTTTAAAGAATCTTTGTAATCTGTAATCGTATATTGAAATATTGAAACATTGAAGCAAATTTTTTTTATAGTTTTCTCGCTTAAATCACAAGCATCAGGAGCAACAACAACTTCATGGACCTTCATGGTTGCAGTGGTTCTTAATTCAATACTGTAACACTATCTTTATGTGGCATAAATTGTGTAATGTATTCACTATTGTTAGAGATGGTATCGTATAGACAAAAATAAAAAGTAACAAGTCAGGATTGAGTTTAAATTCTGGCTATGCCCCTTACCAAGTTGAAAAGACCACACATGATTAATTTTCAGGAGTATGTATGAACCTCCTAAAACTTAAAATCAACGGGAATGGGTCTTACAAATCCCAAATGCCTATTAGTCTTACAAAATCTGCACATTTTCTCACTGATAAAACTAGAAATATGTGAAACAAGAAATTCATCTTATGACAATCATCTTATAGACACGTGACAGAAGAAGAAAGGGAAAAACATGTTCTAGTTACAGAAAATCACATAGAAGACAAGTTTGGGGTGAGTGTCTTCCTTGGGCTGTATCACAAAACACCATAGACTGAGTGGCTTAAACAACAGACTTTTATTCCTTGCAGTTCTGGAGGCTGGGAAGTCTGAGATCAACATGCCTACAGATTCAGTTCTCCCTTGCTTACAGTTGGCCACCTTATTGCTGAGTCTTCATGAGGGAGAGAGAGGAAGTTATGGTCTCATTTTCTTATAAGGTCACAAATCCCATCTTAGTGACTGTAGCCACCCTTGTGACCTCATCTAAACCTAATTCCAAACCTAATTACACTCTGATGCCTCACTTCCTAATGTCATCACATGGAGGGGAGGTTTCAACATTTGAATTTGTGGGGGACACAAACATTCAGTGCATAACAGTGGGTATTCAAACCAAATCCTATGAACTTGGGGGAAATATGGGGAATGGAGGGCCATGGGCATTCCTCTATGAGTCCCCCATGATGTCTGTGAATAAAGAAAACATTGTATATATTCCAAGTTAGCAAGCTTCTCTCCAGGAGAGATTTTGATTTAGTGTTTGGTGTGATTTCTTGGAATATGCATTTTTATTAATCATTCCAATTGATTTTGATTCGGGTAGTCTCTGGAAACAATACTATTACACATTGGATTAGATTATCTGTGAGGTCATTTAAATATCTAAAATGCTGATTACAAACACCTAGGAATTCATTAAAATTCCATATGGTTTTTCTGTGTGCTGGCACAGATTGTCAAAGAAAAAGAATACTAGTTGTAAGTTATCATGACAATTACCAAGGAAGATTCACACATCACCTCTGAGACTGTTTTTCTAAGAAATCTAAACTAAAAGAGATAAATAAGACTTTTTTTTTGTCCTTTGCTTGGCACAAGACATTTATTTTGCCTCGGTAAGAAGAGATATTCAATATTAATAAATCTTCCTTTTCATAATTATTCTTTTTTCATTTTCTTTTTTTTTTAACTTAAAAAAAATTTTTTTTAACGTTTTATTTATTTTTGAGACAGAGAGAGACACAGCATGAACGGGGGAGGGGCAGAGAGCGAGGGAGACACAGAATCGGAAGCAGGCTCCAGGCTCTGAGCCATCAGCCCAGAGCCCGACGCGGGGCTCGAACTCGCTGACTGCAAGATCATGACCTGAGCTGAAGTCAGACGCTCAACCGACTGAGCCACCCAGGCGCCCCCTTCATTTTATTTATTCATATTTTCTCTGGAACACTAAAAATGCAACTTTGTATAATTTCTATATAACCATTATCATTGGTAAGTACTCCTGTGCCCTTATAACCATGGCTAGTTATTATTTTCCCTTTTATTTTTTTAATATTTTTTTGGTTTATTTTTGAGAAAGAGAGAAACAGAGAACAAGCAGGGGGTAGGGGCAGAGAGAGAGAAAGACATAGAATCTAAAGCACAGAGCCCAATGGACATGGGGCTCAAACTCATGAACTGTGAGATCATGACCTGAGCTGAAGTCAGATACTTAACCAACTGAGACACTCAGGCACCCCTCCCTTTAATTTTTTTATTCAATTTTATGAAGGAGTTTAGGCCATAGTGTCCATTCTGTACTTCAGATTGTTTCTAGTTAGAGCTGTCAGCCTCATTTGCTTTTTTATAATGCCCCTGAACTGTCAATTCCATTAGTGTTAAAGGAGGGGGCAATATAGAGGAAGAAGTCACAGCATCCGATTTCTACAGTCTTGTGGAGTCTGTAAAGTTACTTTGTGTCTCAAGGATTCTTTTTGTTTGTGTTGTGTTCTACTTTTATGGTAATCTGTGCCTACCATTTAAGTTGGTAGGACATATAATTTGGACCAATAGAGCAATATGTACCCAGTGATAGTCTTCTTTTTGCTCTGGTTCTTAATAGTACAAGAAATGAGTTTTCTTGGTGTAGTGGCCAACTCTACTGTCAAGAGTTCTTGGCCAATTTCCAGGTCAGGGCCTATTAAATGAAGCTTCTGAGAAGCCAGAAGATTTAAATACCCCGGAGTGAAATGCAATAGCTCTATTCAAGTAGACATCAGCAAAGGTGACAGAACTTTCACAATCCCATTGACAATTCCTGAGTTCTCAGCAAATGTTGATGAGTTAATTCAATCACCCTGGTTAAAACAAATGGAGCTTAGATTCTGTTGGTTTTTATTCTTCATCCACAAGACTTTAATTTGCTTTTTTATTTGTAATGGAAGATATTAAGTAGGAAAGAGGGCTTTGGAATTGTACTAGTTTGGTTCATATTCTAGTCCCACTACATATTAGTAACTTTAGGGAGATTAAACTCTCTGAGTTTTAGAGATTTTTTTCCCAACAAAGTAGGAAAATACAGCCTATCACATAGAGGTCTTATAGAAATAGATATGAATTAATGAAATATGCTTAATACAGTGCCTAGCATACACATTGCTCTAGTAAATGGTGGTTATTATTTAGCAAAATGCCAAATATTGATGTAGGTGAAGGTGCATGCCTTTCTTTCTCACTATTTCCTAATCCTTTTTTATTGTTTTCATCTAAACTACAACAGATGCTTACCTATCTGCTCATTCTCTTACCCCTATGACTTCCACATCCATCTCTTCCCTCAGGTGTCTGATGGAGCCCTGTATTTTCCACTCTGGCCTCGCTTTTCTTGTTGGTGTGCTATTTTTTAGAACATCTTGACTCTATTGTTATCAAAACATAACTTACCTTTTATTTGGGTTCCATTGCTTTACTTCCATATCCTGTATATTTTATAGTGAACGTACCAACCAAAAGTGGTGGATAACAATGACAATGACTTTCAGGTAATATGCTGGGGAAAAGATCCCATCTTTAGGAGTGAGTCCAGAGTGAAAACTATCATCACAATAGCAAGTCCATGTGGAACATTGTGGGGTGGCACATCCTGATTTTCTTCAACTTCACATGACATCATATAGATAGATGGCTACCCAAGCACTTATTGACTCAGCGAGTTCTATTTTCATGGTATGCTCACCATAATCTCACAAATGATGTTAGTATAAACTGTGCATCTCCTTAAAAATGCAGACTACTGGGGCACCTGGGTGACTCAGTTGGTTGAGTGTCCAACTTCAGCTCAAGTCATGATCTCACAGCTCGTGGGTTTGAGCCTCACAGTGGGTTCTGTGCTGACAGCTCAGAGCCTGGGACCTGCTTTAGGTTCTGTGTCTCCCTCTCTCTCTGCCTCTAACCCTCTCGCATTCTGTCTCTGTCTCTCTCAAAAAGAAATAAAACATTAAAAAAAATCTTTTTTAAATGCAGACTACTAAGCTGTCTTTCCAAACCTGTCTCTGCATCACCAACAACCATCCCAAGTGATTGTTATGCAGTTTAAAATTTAAGGACTCCACTAGTGTATCCTTAGACATACATGTCATACAACAAGCAATAATGTTCTTACAAATAACATTTACCAGATTTTCAATAAGGCCTGCATAATGAGTCATAAATTATGTCTTGGAAGCAAATGGAATCCTTTTCCCTTATGTGAAAGAAATTGCTAAGCCTCCTGCTGTTTTACTTTGACCAATCCTGGAAACTGGGTTATATATATATATAATATATATAATATATATAATATATTATATATTTTATATATTTTATTTTATATATATTTAATATATATGTAATATATTATATATATATATATAACACATGTTTTGTCCATTACATATGTTGCAAGTATCTTCTCCAAGTGTATGGCTTACCTTTTTTTTTTCAAATATAATTTATTGTCAAATTGGTTAACATACAGCGTGTAAAGCGTGCTCTTGGTTTTTGGGGTAGATTCCCGTGGTTCATCGCTTATGTACAATACCCAGTGCTCATCCCAACAAGTACCCTCCTCAATGCCCATCATCCATTTTCCCCTCTCCACCCCCCCATCAACCCTCAGATTGTTCTCTGTATTTAAGAGTTTCTTATGGTTTGCCTCCCTCCCTCTCTGTTTGTAACTTTCTTTTCCCCCTACTCTTCCCCCATGGTCTTCTGTTAAGTTTCTCAAGATCCATATGTGAGTGAAAACATATATCTGTCTTTCTCTGACTGATTGATTTCACTCAGCATAATACCTTCCAGTTCCATCCATGTTGCTGCAAATGGCATGATTTCATTCTTTCTCATTGCCAAGTAGTATCCCATTGTATATATAAGCCACATCTTCTTTATCCACTTATCAGTCGATGGACATTGAGGTTCTTTCCATAGTTTGGCTATTGTTGAAAGCACTGCTGTAAACATTGGGATACACATGCCCCTATGCATAGACACTCCTGTATCCTTTGGATAAATTCCTAGTAGTACTATTGCTGGGTCGTAGGGTAGTTCTATTTTAATTTTTGAAGAACCTCCACACTGTTTTCCAGAGTGGCTGTACCAGTTTGCATTCCCACCAACAGTGCAAGAGGTTCCCTTTTCTCCACATCCTTGCCATCATCTGTTGTTTCCTGGGTTATTAATTTTAGCCACTCTGACTGGTATGAGGTGGTATCTCAGTGTGATTTTGATTTGCATTTCCCTGATGAGTGATATTGAGCATCTTTTAATGTGTCTGTTGGCCATCTGGATTATTCTTTGGAAAAGTGTCTATTCATGTCTTCTGCCTATTTCTTCACTGCATTATTTGTTTTTTGGGTGTGAAGTTTGGTGAGTTCTTTATAGATTTTAGATACTAATCCTTTTTTTGATATGTCACTTGCAAATATCTTTTCCCATTCCATCAGTTGCCTTTTAGTTTTGTTGATTGTTTCCTTTGCAGTGCAGAAGATTTTATCTTGATGAAGTCCCAATAGTTCATTTTTGCTTTTAATTCCCTTACCTTTGGAGACATGTTGAGCAAGAAATCACTGCAGCTGAGGTCAAAGAGGTTGTTGCCTGCTTTCTCCTTTAGGGTTTTGATAGTTTCCTGTCTCACATTTAGGTCTTTAATCCATTTTGAGTTTATTTTTGTGTATGGTGTAAGAAAGTGGTCTAGTTTCATTCTTCTGCATGTTGCTGTCCAGTTCTCCCAGCACCATTTGCTAAAGAGACTGTCTTTTTTCCATTTGATGCTCTTTCCTGCTTTGTCAAAGATTAGTTGGCCATACATTTGTGGGTCCACTTCTGGGTTCTCTATTCTATTCCATTGGTCTATGTGTCTGTTTTTGTGCCAATACCATACTGTCTTCATGATTACAGCTTTGTAGTAGAGGCTAAAGTCTGGGATTGTGATGCCTCCCTCTTTGGTTTTCTTTTTCAATATTACTTTGGCTATTCGGGATCTTTCATGGTTCCATACAAGTTTAGGACTATTTCTTTTAGCTTTGAGAAGAATGCCGGTGCAATTTTGACTGGGATTGCATTGAATGTGTAGATTGCTTTGGGTAGTATTGACATTTTAACAATATTTATTCTTCCAATCCATGAGCATGGAATGTTTTTCCATTTCTTTGTGTCTTCAATTTTCTTCATAAGTTTTCTATAGTTTTCAACATACAGATCTTTTATATCTTTGGTTAGGTTTATTCTTAGATATTTTATGGTTCTTGGTGCAACTGTAAATGAGATCAATTTATTGATTTCTCTTTCTGTTGCTTCATTATTGGTGTATAGAAATGCAACTGATTCCTGTACATTGATTTTGTATCCTGTGACTTTGCTGAATTCATTTATCATTTCTAGCAGCCTTTTGGTGGAGTCTTTTGGGTTTTCCATGTAGAGTATCATGTCATCCAAGAAAAGTGAAAGTTTGACTTCTTCGCCAATTTTGATGCCTTTTATTTCATTTAGTTGTCTGCTGATGCTAGGACTTCCAACACTATGTTATACAACAGTGGTGAGAATGGACATCCCTGTCGTGTTCCTGATCTCAGGGGTAAAGCTCTCAGTTTTTCCCCATTGAGGATGATATTAGCTGTGGGCTTTTCATATATGGCTTTTATGATGTTTAGGTATGTTCCTTCTATCCCGACTTTCTTGAGGGTTTTTATTAAGTATGGATGCTGTATTTTGTCAAATGCTTTTTCTGCATCTATTGACAGGATCATATGGTTCTTATCCTTTCTTTTATTAACATGATGTATCACATTGATTGATTTGCAAATATTGAACCAGCCTTGCAGACCAGGAATGAATCCCACTTGATCATGGTGAATAAATCTTTTTATATGCTTTTGAATTCGATTTGCTAGTAACTTGTTGAGAATTTTTGCATCCATGTTCATTAGGGATATTGGCCTGTAATTCTCCTTTTTTGTGGGGTCTCTGCCTGGTTTGAGAATCAAGGTAATGCTGGCCTGGAAACTGGGGTTATAAATGGAACCAAGCTGAGTTCTCTTCTAGACATATTAGCATCCCCTGGAGAGCTCTTAAAAATCCTAATGCTCAAGCCACACTCAGGAACAATGAAGTCAAGACCTTCAGAGTGGGACCCAAGTATTTTTTAAAAGCTCCTCAAGGGATTACAACATGTAACCACGTTTAAGAATCCCCATTTGCTAGAGTCCTGATTCTCAACCCTTGGCTGCATATTAGAATCATAGGGATAGTTCACAAAAACAGCTGCCTGGAGATCCATTTCCAGAAACTCTCACTGAATTGTCCTAAGGTTATCCAGTTTATACAATGGGCAGCCAGGGTTGAGAGCAAAGACATTAGAGCCATAATCTAAACTGGGAATGAGGAAGGGTAGTAAGGAGGAAAACTTAACTTTCAGATTTGACACAGAGAAGAAAAGGAAAGAGGCAAGGGGAGGATTAAATTTAGAGTTTCAGAGCAGGAAAGAGCCTAGTTTCCATCAAATGACCCAGCATAAGCACTATAATAGAGAAGTAAGCTAGTATTTCAAGCACTCTAATCCTGAATGCACAGCCCTGGGAGAGGTTGTTTCTATTTGAAAGGCTAAGCAATTCTATACTCTAGACTTTAGAGAGGCAACTATTCTAACTACTATCAACACAGGTATGTTTAAAAATAGCGTAAGAAATACCAGAAATTTTTCATTGGTGTCCAAGACATGTGGTTGGCTAGGAAGACTGTGTAGACCCTCCTGCCTCTGCATGAACAGGGTTTTAAGTTTACCAAGATCAATGGTCTGTACCCTTGGTACTCAAAGTGTAGTCTAGACTATCAGCACCAGCAACAGGAGGTTTTTTAATTAGAAATGTACGATCTCAGGCCCCATTCTAGATCTACTGATGGTTGATTTAGGTTTTTAACAAGATATGCATTTGAACAAGATTTGTATGCACTTTAAAGTTTGAAATGCAGTGAATGGCATCCTAGATTTAATATTTAGAACTAGTTCCATATTCAACCATGTAACTTAAGAATTTGTCCTCTCCCTCCTAAAATGTTAGTTGGATCCTGCTGCTATAATATTGTACAGTATCCCAAAATTAAACTTCCATACAAGGAGCTTGTTGGAGTGCCTAAAAGTACAGAACAGAGAATTGGAACTTCCATGAGCTCACAGAACAGCTTGTGTTTGCTTCCTGATAAGTGTGTGCATGTGTGGAGGAATGTTGTCTGAGATTTCCTTCATTGTAATACGTCTCGCCTAATAGATTGTGCTAGTTTTTCCTTCTAAATATTGGTGGATACATATAGTAGCTATTTAAAAAAATGTTCTGATTAACCATAAATGATAAAATCAAGTCAAGTTGGTCACAAGACTAGTCCAATATCTACATTTGATGGATTAGAATATTGGGGTCCAAAGATGCTAGGGACTTATTCAGGATCTATTGATTAATGATAGCTACGACTAGAACTCAAAACTTCTCACTCTAAAGTTTAGCCTTTTTTTTTTTAACTTCTACTGAAAGAGGACTTCTAGGACCTCAAACTTTCTACCTGGGTTCTTCTTTCTAGCTTGTCTCTAGGCTCAGGTGGAATACCCTGATGGCAAAGCATCCCCTGAGGGGAACTGAAAGTAGCCCCTCAAGCAATAAGGACTACCTTGAACTAGCAAGACCCCACCCATAATGGACTCTAAGACTCTAAGACACTTACCCACCCACTTTTGCCCCCCATTTTCCTTGTATAAACCTGGAGGTATTTTGGGGATGTTGGAGACAGTCTCTGAGACATTAGTCCACTGACTTTCCAGTGTTGGCCTCATTGATATAAGTTCCTTTCTTGTTTCAACACCACTCATTTCTCTGCCTTTGGGTTTTGTCAGCAGTGAGTGTTCAAACCTGTTGGAGACCCCTGAAGGTAGGTGCTCTTGCACCCTTTCACCCCTGCACCCTGGCTATAATGCCACCCTATTTCTTTAGAAAACCACTATGTCCTTTTCTATTTGCCTAGGATTAGAGGAATGGAAACAAAATTGAGGGAATGAAAGCCATGGTCATCACACTGGAAAAAAGCAACCTCAGGATCACTTGCTCAAGCATCTCTTATACATAAGCTGACCAGAGGCCACTATAAGATATGCTTTAAGATAAATGAAGGGCTTCTTCAGATGCCTGGGTGGCTCAGTTGGTTAAGTGTCCAACTCTTGATCTTGGCTCAGGTCTTGGCTCTTGATCTTGCAGTTCATGGGTTTGAGCTCCACATCTGGCTCGTGCTGACAGTGCAGAGCCTGCTTGGGATTCTGTCTCTCCTTCTCTCTGCCTCTCCCCATGCTCTCTCTCTCTCTCTCTCTCAAAATAAATAAACTTAAAAAAAAAGATCAACAAAGGGCTTCCTCCTTATATATAACTATATAAGCATAGTTATATTAATGTCACATCTCAAGAATCATTTCAATTTACATATGGCACTTTTAAATCTGTAAGAAAAAGTTGTTGGCTAGCTAATATGTCATGAATAATTGTTTTCTGTTAAAAGAGAATTCTCAGAAGAAAGTAAAATGATGACTGTCATAAAGATATAAAAAATAGTTCTCATATAGTGTTAAAGATTTTATTTTACTGATTAATTAATAAGAGAACCAGACAGATGTTAAAACTGGTTCAAAGGAAAAGTCAAAAAGCACATATTTATATGAAATAAAGGAGTTAGGTTAGAAAGGAAGGCAAAACTGGTTTTTCTACAGGAGTTACAGAAGTGCAAACAAAACTCTACTGGACAACACAGTTTGCATTTATACTGTTCATTATCTGCAATTTAAAAAGAGGTGTAAAATAGCCAAAGACAATGAACAGGGTTATTATTAGACAACCTAGAAGGTTGTATTACAGACAATCCATAGTTTTTGTTGAAGTACAAAATATTTTTTTCTGCAACTGATTAAATAACTCATTATTCCTTATTTTTTCATAGCTATTACAATGAATATGTGGTAATTTCCCATAAAAATAATCCACAATTATGAAACATGATCACTACATAACACTACAAAAAAGCAGACTCCAGATGGATGAAAGACCTAAATGTGAAAAGTAAAACAATCATGTTAAAAAAAGATAATATAAGAGAATCTCTTTGTGGTATTGAGATAAGGAAAGATTTCTTAAAGAAGACCCAAAAGGCATAGATTGCAGGGCAAAAAAAGAGATGAATATGAGTACATTAAAATTAAAGATCAAAGTTAGAGACATGACATATTGGGACATATGATATTTACAATGTCTAGAACCAGAAAGGGCCTAATATGTAATGTTGTAGGAACTCCTACATATTGACAAGGAAAAAGCATGAACCCCAATAAAATCACAGACCAAAAATTTTATGCAAGACTTTCTTTCATTATAACATACCACTTGGTCCCAAGGTCCAGCCACTTGCCTTTAATTGATGAGAACCACTAATATTTTTAAAAATGAATTCAATAATTGTTGAATGGCCAACTAGGCTTAGTTGGCAACAACAGTCAAAAGTTGTTGTGATGAAGCACCAGCCTGGAAAGTTTTGACATTGGAGAAGAGGAAGTCAAGAAATGAAATACTGCATTAAGAGATTCCGCTGGGGAAAGGAAATGTTTGTGGCTGGAGAAAACAAGGTGACTAGCTTCCAAGGTGCCTTGGGAGTTGAAGAGCATTAACAGAACCAGCCAGACATTTATTTTGATGAACTAAAGACACAGTTTGCCATCTGGACTGGTCTATTACTGCTTCTCACTCCCTGTACTCATCAACCTTAAACTTGAGAAGCTACTGCACTTACAGACTTACAGACTAAGAAAACCAAGTCTAAAATTGTGCATACGCATCTATGTACTTATATTTGTGGATTTGATCATTTGTGTAAGTTTAGTATACTCATACATGCTATAGTTTGCTTTATGCGATAAACAAATACTCAGGAGATAGAGCTAAATTAAAATCTGTATTTTGATAAGTGCCTATTGAGTATATATGTCTAAGAATAGGTGTATCACAAAGATCAGAGAAAGTATACTAACTAAATAACTAATGATTTGAGGGCTCCTGGCTGGCTCAGTTGGTAGTGCATGTAACTCTTGATCTCAGGGCCATGAGTTCAAGCCCCACATTGGGTGTGGAGCCTACTTAAAAAAAAATTATTGACTTGGTACAATTTATGGGTGACAGTTACTAGTGTTTAGCATGATGCCTCATATATGGTAAATGTTTTGCAAGTCATTGTTGACCGAAGGGGCATAAATATGAGTATTCTACATCCTGATTAAAAACATTTATTGTCAATGAATGAATTATTACCCCAAAAAACTACTCATTATCTTATTATAAAATTATTCTCAGAAAGAAAGATTTAAGAGCAACCAGTATTAAATTTAAGTCATCATTTGGGGTAGATATTTGCCAATATTTGATAAACTTATATCTAATGATATAGCATTGATCCTATATAGGAGATTAACTTTATATGCGTAGGAGGTCTATTTTGCAACTTCTTCATCTTGGAAGGTTCACTAGAATATCGTATTTTTAAAAATCCAATATTTTATGGGTGCTTTATTGAGTTATTTTATGTGTCATTTCCTATAAATATTCTCCAGGCAAAAATAATTATGGTAATGTACTGTTGCTCTCCAAAGTAGGACACTGAGGTCTCCCTCATACATTTATCTAAGTACTAAGAAGATCCAGAATTACTTTTGGAAGAAAATCTTGGCTGTGTCTAAAAATAGATTCTTGGCCCAACTCTGTTGGAAGTACTGTGGCCCTCTATTCAAATATGTGCCTCCTTTGTGGCCTTAATTTTTATAAGAAGGGATCTTCCTACTTCAACAATCAGTTGATTGTCAGAGCATATCAGTCTGTTTTTATTTGGCAAAATACAAGATGTTCATTTCAAATTCCTACCAAAGAATATGTCTTAGACTACTTATTGCCCAATTCTTACAATCCCTGTAGGGAGAAAAACTATTGGAAGGTTGGTAGGAATTTTTCAAGTACATTTCTTCATTTGTATTAATCAAGCCTTTTTATTTTCTGGGTTTTGACATCTGGAGTGCTGCTGACCCTGGAGGGACTGCTTCTTCCAAGCCACTGCCTAGAGATTATCATTAACAATGTACCTGTGAGAGCACCTTTCAAAAGCAAACCAACCAACCCAGAGCCCATACCCAGAAAGGTCCCCTTTACTGGGCTCTCACACCCAGGGCCACTATTCCCCTGCCCTAATCACCTGAAGGCCAGGTATCAGGCAGCTAGAGACAGTCTTTATACCCCAGAGACTGCTGAGATTATTCAAACTAGCCAATCCTAAACATGCTTACCTTTTCATCTGTTCTTCCCACAGAAAACATAGAGCCTCTTACCATGTTTCTCTCTCATTCCATCTGCTTCCTGACTAGTGCTTCTCTGTGTGGTCCTGTGTGGCATGGTGTGCCCCCTTCCTTGCTATGAATCACAAACCATCTTTACAGTGGCAATCACTTCCTGATTTGTTGGTTTCACCAAACTTGAATAATAATAAACCTATATTTTGAAACACCTTTGGAGCAGACTGGACATTCACAATTAAGCCAAGTCTCAAATCTAACTGTTTGAATCTCTCAGTGACTGGCTTTTATTGAATAATCTTTTACACTCACACCATCCACCTATGTCTCAGGATTTTAAAAGAAGTAACAGTGCAAATCATGTTAATAAAAGTGACATTGTTGCTGATGACACAACCCACTATTGCCATACAATGGCAATGTATAAATTTATACAAAAGGAATATAGTCTCAAACATACTTTAAATCTTATATTTTAATTTGAGCAATATATTGCTTAAAATTTACTGAAATGTATATGCACATATATTTTTTTTTACTGAAAAAATATTCTTTTTGATAATATATGGATTGTATCCAATGATGAATGAGTTGGAACTGGATTCTATTGGCTTGAGAGCTGACTGTTAAATTTTCAGGAATTATATGTTGGTAGTTTGAAACTAGCCATGGTTGGAATAATGACACCATGGAAATTGGCAAATACTGCAATCCCCCGGGCCCCCCTAATCCCTGTGCAAAGCCTGTTGTTAAGCATTATCAGTACACCATTGACATGGTAACCTGTTTTCTCACATTTGTTTTGTAAACGAGTGTATACTGGGGCACCTTTGTGGCTCAGTTGGTTGGTTAAGTGTCCAACTCTTGATTTCAGCTCAGGTCATGATCTCACGGTTTGTGGGTTTGAGCCCCACCCACATCAGGCTCTGCACTTACAGTGCAGAGCCTGCTCGGGATTCTCTTTTTCTCTCTCTCTCTCTCTACCACTCTCCCCATTCACCCTCTCCCTCTCTCTCTCTCAAAAATAAATTAACATTAAAAAAATGTGTTTAAAAAAGCTAGTATACACCTAAATATACAGGAAAAGTTTTAACACATTGAGAATTTCAGTCTAGTTTACAAGAAATGTTTTAAAATTTTTAATATTTAATGAAACTAAATGTTAAGTTTCAGGCCAATAACCAAGCTGCCTGATATACATTAGACCTATAAAATGTATTATTAATATGCTTTTCAAAAAAGTAAATAAATGCAACTTGATTCCTTAGGTTAAAGTCAAACAGTGAAATGAACATGTATTTGGCATTTGTAGATGTTCAAGTTTAACTAGATACACAGTTCCTACTGTTATTTTCTGGTAAGAATGATGAGAGAAAGAGTCTCAAGATAAGGAGAGGTAAGGCCCAATGACATAAGAACTCCAGAGTTCAACATGATCGGAGACTTCTGTGGCTCAAGTTTAGGGGATTAACTTTATGGAAGAAATACCAGAGAACTGACAATATCTCATTCATCAGAGTAAAGATAAATCTGAGTTTATTTGACCAGCTGAAATCATTCCTTATGAGACTGGACACAGTGTCTCCACCTAATCCACTACTCTGAAGAGGAATCAGAATCAAAATGGCATCTGGATTTATGAGGAAATAGTTGTTTGACGTTTTGTTCTGCATTAGTGTAGTCAGACCTGAAATTACAAGTACAAAAGTCAAGGTTACAAGAGCTTAAGCATTTGTATACTTGCAAAGTATTTGGAACTTACGTTTTATAACCCAGCTGTGTAATAAAGTCCCTGAAAAGTAAGGAAGTAATTTCCATACCTTCTGAGGCATTTGTGAAGCTAGAAATGTGGAACCTGGCAAAATACACTTGTGTATGAATTACCTTCTCCTGCCAATTAACCTTGATTTTGATGATTCTCCAGGGACTGTCATACATGTAAAATTGGTTTTCTTTGTTATAGGTTCACCTTGCAGAAACAGAATCACACTTCTTTCTATTGTGGTCAAAAAGACATAACATAAATTTATTATCAGCTTTTAAAAATTGTGCGATGCAGTAGTATTAACTACATACACATTGTGGTGCAACAGAACTCTAGAACTTTTTCATTTTGTAAAACTGAAACTCTGTCCATTGAACAATTCCTCTTTTGCCTCTCCTCCCCAGCTCCTGGCAACCGTTATTCTACTCTCTTTGTTTCTAAGAGTTTGACTATTTCAACGTTTATTTATTTTTAGGACAGAGAGAGACAGAACATGAACGGGGAAGGGGCAGAGAGAGAGGGAGACACAGAATCAGAAACAGGCTCCAGGCTCTGAGCCATCAGCCCAGAGCCTGACACGGGGCTCGAACTCACGGACCGCAAGAACGTGACCTGGCTGAAGTCGGACGCTTAACCGACTGCACCACCCAGGCGCCCCGAGTTTGACTATTTCAGATACCTCTTATGGGTAGAATCATGCAGCATTTATCATTTTGTGACTGGCTTATTTCACTTAGCATAATGCAATCAAGGTTGTAGCAGATGACAAGATTTCCTTCTTTTTATTATTTTTTTAATGTTTATTTCTGAGACAGAGAGACAGAGCATGAGTGGGGGAGGGGCAGAGAGAGAGGGAGACACAAAATCCAAAGCAGGCTCCAAACTATGAGCAGTCAGCACAGAGTCCTACTCGGGGCTCGAACTCACAAACCATGAGTTCATGACCTGAGCTGAAGTCGGTCGCTCAACTGACTGAGCCACCCAGGCGCCCCTGTTTCCTTCTTTTTAAAGGCTGAACATTGTACGCATATACCACATTTTCTCCATCCATTCTTCTGTTGATGGACATTTAGGTTGTTTCCACATCTTGGCTATTATGAATAACACTGCAACGAACATTGGTGTGCAAATATCTCTTCAAGATTCTATTTTCAATTATTTTGGGTAAATACCCAGAAGTGGGATTACCGAAAGATTTGGTAATTCTATTTAAAAATTTTTGAGGGTCAACAATAGCCAAACTATGGAGAGAGCCAAAATGTTCATTGACTGATGGACAAAGATGTGGTATATATATAAAATGGAGTATTATTCAACTGCCAAAAAGGATGAAAGCTTGCTATTTGCCATGACATGGCAGCTAGAAAGTATTATGCTAAGTGAAATAAATCAATCAGAGAAAGAAAAATACCATGTGATTTCACTCATATGTGGAATTTAAGAAACAAAACAGATGAGCATATGGGAAGTGGGGAAGGGGGGAAGAGAAGAGACAGAAACAAACCACAAGAGACTCTTAATGATAGAGGACAAACTATGGGTTGACAGAGGGAGAGGGGTGGGAGATAGGCTAGATAGGTGATGGTTACTAAGGAGGGAACTTGTTATGATGAGCACTGGGTGTTGTATGTAAGTGATAAATCACTGAATTCTACTCCTGAAGCCAATATTCCACTGTATGTTAACTAAAATTTAAATTTAAAAAATAATAAATTTTTCCTATAGTTACATAATAATAAAAAAACTATCTTTGAGAAGCCTCCATACTGTTTTCCATAGTGGCTGTGCCAATTTATGTTCCCACCAACTGTACACAAGGGTTTCAATTTCTTCACATCCTCATTGCCAGTGAGAATTATCTTGTTTTTGATTTTGTTTTGATAATAGCCATTCTAATTGGCATGAGGTGATATCTCATTGCAGTTTTGATTTGCATTTCCCTGATGATTAGTGATATTGAGCATCTTTTAATATGCTCGCTGGTCATTTGTATATCTTCTTTGGAGAAATGTCTGAGTCATTTGTTCCTCTTAAAATTAATCATTATTATTTTTTATTATTGAATTGTAGGAGTTGTTTACATATTCTGGATAGTAACCTCTTGTCAGATGCATGGTTTGCAAGTATTTTCTCCCATTTTGTAGGTTGCCTTTTCACTCTGTTGTTTCCTTTGCTTCACGAAACTTTCCAGTTAATACAGTTATATCTGCCTGCTTTTGCTTTTGTCACCTGTGTTTTTGGTTTCATATCCAATAAATCATTGCCAATTCCAATGTCATGAAATGTTTCCCATATGTTTTCTTCTAGGAGTTTTATAGATACAGGTCTTACATTTAGGTCTTTAATCCATTGAGTTCATTTTTGTATATGGTGTAACATAAGGGTCCAACTTCCTTCTTTTGCAGCTTTATATTCTATTTTCCCCACACCATTAATTAGAGAAACTGTCCTTTCCCCCTTGTATAGCCTTGGCACTTTCATTGAAGATCATTTGGTCATATGTGTAAGAGCTTATTTCTGGATTCTCTATTCTGTCCTATTGGTCTATATATCTTCTTGCCAGTATCATAGTATTTCGATTACTATAGCCTCATAATATGTTTTAAAATCAGAAGGTGTGAGTCTTTCAGCTTTGCTTTTCTTTCTCAAGATGAAATCACACTATAAAATTTTTTTTAAAGTTTTTATTTATTTATTTTGAGAGAGAGAGAGAGGGAGAGAGAGCACAAGTGGGGGGAGGGTCAGAGAGAAGGAGAGACAGAATCTCAAGGAGGCTCCGCACCATCAGCACTAAGCCCAACGTAGGGCTTGAACTCATGACCTGAACTGAGATCAAGAGTCGGACGCTTGACCCACTGCACCACCCAGGTGCCCCTTAAAAAATTTTTTTTAAAGTTTTTATTAATGGAGTCACACTTTCAATAATGAAAATGAAACAATGAAAATTGACTAGGAGACAATCACACTTTTAACAATGAAGACTGGCTTTGAGATAATACTCTGTGTTAGCCTCTTATACATTTTTATCCAGTGTGGTAGGGTCAAAAAGAATTTTTAAGCAAGGAATAGTTAACTTTAGCTTAAGTCACAGATTCTGTAAATTTCAACACAGAATGAAATTATTGATCTAACGTTTTGATACTTTGATGAAACACATTTTTTATTTCCAATTTTGTTTACGTATGGTGTATAGGCTCTCATATAACTGTGGAATTTAAATTATTCCACTTAGTTTTAGCTTAGCAATTCCTTTTTATTTTAATTTTTTTAATGTTTATTTATTTGGGAGAGAGAGCGAGAGAGAGCATGAGCAAGGGAGGGGCAGAGAGAGAGAGAGAGACATAGAATCTGAAGCAGGCTCCAGGCTCTGAGCTGTCAGCACAGAGCCCAATGTGGGGCTCGAACCCACAAACTGTGAGATCATGACCTAAGCCAAAATGGGATGCTTACCCGAATGAGCCACCCAGGCGCCCCATAGCTTGGCAATTCTTAGGCTATAATAAGAATTAGCCCTGCAGAAAACATGAATAGACACTTCTCTAAAGAAGACATCCGGATGGCCAACAGGCACATGAAAAGATGTTCAGCGTCGCTCCTTATCAGGGAAATACAAATCAAAACCACACTCAGGTATCACCTCATGCCAGTCAGAGTGGCCAAAATGAACAAATCAGGAGACTATAGATGCTGGAGAGGATGTGGAGAAACGGGAACCCTCTTGCACTGTTGGTGGGAATGCAAATTGGTGCAGCCGCTCTGGAAAGCAGTGTGGAGGTTCCTCAGAAAATTAAAAATAGACCTACCCTATGACCCAGCAATAGCACTGCTAGGAATTTATCCAAGGGATACAGGAGTACTGATGCATAGGGGCACTCGTACCCCAACGTTCATAGCAGCACTCTCAACAATAGCCAAACTATGGAAAGAGCCTAAATGTCCATCAACTGATGAATGGATAAAGAAATTGTGGTTTATATACACAATGGAGTACTATGTGGCAATGAGAAAAAATGAAATATGGCCTTTTGTAGCAACGTGGATGGAACTGGAGAGTGTGATGCTAAGTGAAATAAGCCATACAGAGAAAGACAGATACCATATGGTTTCACTCTTATGTGGATCCTGAGAAACTTAACAGGAACCCATGGGGGAGGGGAAGGAAAAAAAAAAAAGAGGTTAGAGTGGGAGAGAGCCAAAGCATAAGAGACTCAAAAACCGAGAACAAACTGAGGGTTGATGGGGGGTGGGAGGGAGGAGAGGGTGGGTGATGGGTATTGAGGAGGACACCTTTTGGGATGAGCACTGGGTGATGTATGGAAACCAATTTGACAATAAATTTCATATATAAATAAATAAATAAATAAATAAATAAAGGTTAAAAAAAAAAAAGAATTAGCCCTGGCTGACCTATCTAGTACCTTAAGAGAACCATTCAGTGAAAGACAATAGCATTAATCAATAAAATAACTCAGTTTGAAATATGGAGATCATACTAAATCTAGGCAGTTGACTGGGGGGCTGTGGACTTCATTATAGATTAGCCAAAGAGTTTTTCTTACAGCTTTAATATAGATAGATACATAGATAGATAGATAGATCTATCCACACACACAGATATAATATACATACATTTGGCCCATCTAAAGTGTACAAATTGATGTGTTTTAGTATATTCACAAGATTGTGCAACCGCCACCACAAAGTTTAGAACACTTTTTTTTTTTAAATGTTTATTTATTTTTGAGACAGAGAGAGACAGAACATGAACAGGGGAGGGTCAGAGAGAAAGGGAGACACAGAATCTGAAGCATGCTCCAGGCTCTGAGCTGTCAGCACAGAGCCCCACATGGGGCTCATACTCAGGAACTGTGAGATCATGACCTGGGCCAAAAGCGGACACTTAACCGACTGAGCCACCCAGGCGCCCCTAGAACACTTTTTAATCCCCTAAAAGAAACTCCATGCACATTAGCTGTCCCAGCTCCATACCTCTAGTCCCAGCCTTAAGCAAGAGCTAATCTAATTTCTGTCTACAGATTTACCTATTCTGACATTTTGTGTAAATGGAATCATATAGTATATGGCCGTTTGTAATCAACTTCTTTAATTTTGCTTAATGTTTGCAAGCTTTATTCATGTTATAGCATGTATCAGTACTTCATTTCTTTTTGTTGCCAAATATATTCCATTGTATAGATATGCAATATTTTATTTATTCATCATTTGATGGACACTTGTGTTGCTTTCCTTCTTTGGCTATTTGTTAATAATGCTGTTACAAACGTTTCTGTGTATAGGCCGAAGATTGCTAATGTAAGTGTTTGAAAATAAAGAAGGGAAACCTTGTGGATGTCTGACAGTGTAAAAAGAACATTATGCTTCAACAGAAAACTATGCATTGTTTAGATCACATTCCTTCAGGGATCTGATTCTAGTTTCTCATTGTCTTTGAGCTATTTTACAACTCTTTAAAGTATAGGTAGCTGATAGCAATACAAAATACTTCCCATCTCTAGACCTACCACTTTTGTTTTCATGTATACATGAATTTCCATATTTCTGATCTATATACGTGTGTTTTTTAAAAAATACTCTCCCTTGAACTGGTTGTAATATCTTGCCAGTTTCCTCATTAACGAATGAAAATCGTGAACATGTTTTTATTTTTAAATCTGCATGGGAGTCATGATTTTACCTGTTTAAAAAAGTTCTTCAACAACATGCTCAATATTTGTCTGCCTCCAAAACTTCTGCATTTTCTGATGGAATTAGAGGTTCAGTGGCTCTGAGAAGTATTCACCAGTTGGTCCAAAAAATTCTGAAATCTCAACAAAGGTAGCTAATATATCACTGTACTCTCAGATTTAAATACATTCTTTTTTTTTTTTAAAGTTTATTTCTTTTGAGAGAGAGAGAGAGAGAGACAGAGAGAACGCAAGCAGGGGAGGGGCAGAGAGGGAGAGAGAGAATCTTAAGCAGGCTCTGCACTGTCAGCACAGAGCCCAATGTAAGGCTCAAACTCATGAACTGCGAGATCATGACCTGAACCGAAATCAAGAGATGGACACTCAATTGACTGAGCCCCCCAGGTGCCCCTCAAATTTAAATACATTCTATCCAAGAGATTAAAATTTTCATGGATAGTTTTGAAGTTAGAGGAAAGTTTTGAGCAGAAGGACTCAAGGAGACCTCATAATTCTTAGAAATGTTGAGTACCACATTTATAAATTTTTCTAGCCTGCTTGAATCAGTGTAGAGGGCCAATCAAAACAGTACTTTAAGCAATGGTTGCCATTATCTTAACCAAAATAATGTTATAGCTTAACATTAAGCTAAGAGGAGAACTCCACAACCAAAAACATAGCAGATAAGATGGTGTAGCATGGCTTCTGATACCTCCTATTCATGGTCCCAGAAGCTTCCCCACATAGATGACAACCCTCTATACTGTGGTCACCAAATAGTGATTCAAGAATAAGACCTGTAGGGACACGCTAGACATTAGCAACTTATTAGATTCTAATATCAGTTATATCATCTAGTGTTTCCCAAACATCCATCCTCAGTCCAGCTGTACAACAGAATTACCTTTGGGACATTTTGGAATTTACTAGATTCCACCCCAGAGATTCTTATTAGGAGGGCTGGCATAGGATCCAGGTGTTTGAATCTGATCAAGCTCTCTAGGTGATTCCGATTTTCACACAAGGTTTGGATATAGTGGATACAACACCACTAACAAAGGGAAATATTTTCTAAATATTGCAATATAATTTATGTGTTTTCTTATATTATTATCCAAGCATTCTTTACCAAGCCGAGGGTAGCTAGCATTTGTCTTTCATGCCTCGCACTATGCCAGGGAATTAAATCCAGATAGTCAAATTTTCTATGAGCAAAGAATATAGCAGAGTTTTATTATTTAATAAAGTTTCTAGGAGCACCTGGGTGGCTCAGTCCGTTAAGCGTCCAACTTCGGCTCAGGTCATGATCTCGCGGTCCGTGAGTCCTGGTCCGTGAGTATAAGCCAGTGTTGGGCCCTGTGCTGACAGCTCAGAGCTGAAGACTGCTTCAGATTCTAGGGCTCTTTCTCTGCCCCTCCCCCGCTTGCACTCTGTCTCTGTCTCTCAAAAATGAATAAACGTTGAAAAAATTTAAAAAAATTCTATAAATCACATAACTGTTTTCTTTTGAACTTAACTAATATACAAGGCATTTATGTTTTTTCTTTTAATTTCTAAATCCTACCAAGAACTATTCAAAATCAATTGTGTATCAGATTTCTGCACGGTGAGCCTAAAAGATAGTGATTTCTAAGAAACATTTTGTGTCAGTTCTGAGTGGTTTGCTTCTTGTATTTCTTAGGTTTACATCCCCAAACACATGGTTAGAATCTTGCAGAGAAGTCAAATCTTCCATAGTTGGAGAAAATTTCAGTGAAAGCAAAATAAAAGTCATTATAGTACGCATTGACCTTGTGATCAGAAAGGTTTCAGTGAGGTGACGATTATGTACAAATATTTTGGAAACTGTGTCTCTGTGTAAATATGTAAGTTTCTGGGTCAGCACTCATCTGAGAGTATCTCAGTGTCAATTTTAAGCTTAGTGCTAGATTTTTAAAGGTGCACTGGCTTTCAGAAAATAAAGCTACATCACATAATAACTATTTATACATCTAAATGCCTCATTTGGCCTTGGTCCAACTCTACTCTGGGTGAGCATGTGGTAGTCTGTCATTTGGTTGTATGTCGTTGGCTTTGCTTAATCTCTGAGGCTCTTGAGATGAGCTCAACTTATGAATTTGCAAAATATGTATACTTTGCTAAATTATATCATAGCACATTGTACTTAAATACATGTAATTTATTATAAGAAAATTATTCAGGCAGTCTTCACAAAATCATGGCAGAGTAGCTTGTTAAATTCTAGAGAAATGCAAAAATTCTTTTAAAATCCTTGAAACTTGGTTCCCTCCCCTTTAAAGCTACAACAGGTCAAATTTACATTCCTGGCAAAGATGATATCTTGTTTTTGTTTTGTTGAAACTGTAGTATTGAACTCCCTTCTAAAATTTTAATTAATATCAGCTCAATTTCATTTCACATTAATGTGTTTGTTTCTATTCTCAGTATCATAAAATATGAATTTCATTTCCTTTGAGGATTCAGCTAGGTGTTAGGCTATTTTCAACTGTTCACTATGCTGTTTCTGTATTCATAAAATAAATAAGATGTTTACATTCTTATTTAAGTTTTGGTCACAATTCAGTATGGGAAATAAATAGCATATTGACTTTTTGCATGGACATATACCACTGTGCCCATGGTGTCCATGGCTTTCTTTTAAAAGTAACTTGGTAGGGGTGCCTGGGCAGCTCAGTCGGTTAAGCATTGGACTTTGCCTGAGGTCATAATCTTGCAGTTCGAAGATTTGAGCCCCGCATTGGGCTCTGTGCTGACAGCTCAGAGCCTGGAGCCTGCTTAGAATTCTGGGTCTCCCTCTCTCTCTGCCCCTCCCCTGCTCACACTCTCTCTCTATCTCTGAACAATAAACATTAAAAAAAAAAGTAACTTGGTAAGGGAGTAAACACTTGGTTTGTAGGGCAGAACATTATTAATGTAGAATTTAACAGTGTTTTGTTCTATTAAACAAAAATCCAGAGCAGGATTAAGATACAAGATTTTCTGGACTAACTGCTTTATTTTAACTTATACAAATACATTTTTAGAAAGCTATAGTCTTATAATTTCAGTTTGGAAGTATTTTCTTCTAACAATACCAAGAAAGCCCAGAAAGTATGTGATCCATCCACACATTTAGAATCTAATCAAAGACACTAGTTGAGTGAAGAAATTTGTAATGGCTTAATCAAGAAACAAAGATCAGCAACACTTCCAAATACAATTACAGTGCTGGGTACTGTCCTAGGACATGAATAAGAGTATTGGTTTCTCTAGATCTGCCCAGTGATTAGGGTAAATATTTGTTTATTATTCATCCAATTCCAAAATTAATGGTATAGAAACATGTAAGGCATTATGATATATTTTCAAACTTTATGTTAAAAAAATGCTAATTGATAAAAGTCTATGCTGGACATCAGGATTATGGCTAAGAACCTATGGAAAATGTAAGAACAACTTCAGTGCAAATTTTTTATTTTTTCTAAAAGTAGATAATCAATCACAGGTGCAATTCAAATACTAGGTGTTTTTTTTTTTTTAATGTTTATTTATTTTTGAGACAGAGACAGAGCATGAAGGGGGAGGGTCAGAGAGATAGGGAGACACAGAATCTGAAGCAGGCTCCAGGCTCTGAGCTGTCAGCAGAGAGCACTACTTGGGACTCGAACTCACAGACCGTGAGATCATGACCTGAGCCAAAGTCGGAAGCTCAACCAACTGAGCCACCCAGGCGCCCCTAGGGTGTTTTTTTTTTTTAAGTGCAGTTTATTATAACTTGGATTTTATACCAAATGGGTCTGTAATGGACCTCCTCATGGTCTAGTTCTGTTACAAGAACTAGACTGGAAATGGAAATAAAGTCAGAGAAATTTCCTGCTTAATTGTAAACAAACTTTATTTACTTTAATAATTAATTCACCAAGACTAATGCCATGGAATAGAGAAGCTACTGACACACCTTTGTTATTCTTCGTTTCCTTTCTCCATATTTTACAATAAGAGTGTTTGGGACAACTATTTCCTCCAACAGTTGTGTGCAAAGAGCTATGCTATCATATGGCTTGAGAAATTCGCTTAGCATTTCTAAGGTAAAAGAATAGTGAATATGAATTCCAGTAAAATGTTTTCAATTTGAATTTCAATTTGACACTTTGCTAACTTCTTTCAGTGAAGGATTACTTTGCTTCTCCCTTTTTGTTTTTGTCTTGAAATATAAAGTTATTCTGAGGCAGAGTAGACAACACGTCAATCCCATGGATGCCAGAGTTCAAGTGTACCCTGTGGGTGGAGGATTGGCAGATAGAGTACCACCACCAGAATCCTTCTGCCAGAGGGGCTAATCTGCTGAAAGTAAAATGGGCTTCTGTAGAAATAGATAAATACCTCACATTTGTTTTTAACATGCATTTTATACCATTATAAAACTGAAAACTGAGAAGAATGATTGGAATAGCTATTGTTTCAAGCCTAGAAGCAGTGACAGTAATGAAAACATCTTACCAATGTAGAGTCCAATAAAACTCTTGGTTTACTGTGTTTTGTGTGGGCAACCGTAAAGTAAAAAAAGGGAAAAAAGAGAGGATGCATCACTTCGGCCTAATCACACTGTGTAAATCTATTATGCTTTATTTGTAGAACTAAGGTATTAATAGGAATCCCAAGAAGTTCTATGATTTATTACTTGTAACAAATAAAAGTAAGTAGCCAAACCTACCACGAGCCTACTTTTAGGCTGAAAAGCCAAGATAGTGGATGTATTATAGAATGAAAAATGGATCAAAATAATGGTATAAATTTTCAATGGCATGCTCAAGCCATGAATGTAGGTAGAAAGCAATGCTGAATCATTATCACTTTATCTAGGAAGCAATGACACCTTCTAGATAGAAAATTTATTGATTTAAGCTTAATTTTATAGTTAGTATCATAAAATCAGACTGATCATAGAGATCTCTGATGTATTCTGAACGTAAGCCTGAAGACTCTCACTATTTTACAGAAATAATATTTCACCTCTACAGTGGAGTGTGTGTGAAATATCAAAAGACTGAAATACTTACTGTAAGATAGAGGCGCCTGGGTGGCTCATTGGCTCAGGTCCTGATTTTAGGGTTCTGGGTTTGAGCCCATGACCTGCTCTGTGCTGACAGCGTGGGGCCTGCTTGGAGCCTCTGTCTCCCTCTCTCTCTGCCCCTCCCCTGCTTGTGCACTTCTCTTTCTCTCTCAAAAATAAATAAACATTAAAAAAAATAAAGAAAAAATACAGCACATGGTTATTTTAAATGGTGGACCTTTTTTTTTAAAAAATTTTTTTTCAACGTTTTTATTTATTTTTGGGACAGAGAGAGACAGAGCATGAACGGGCGAGGGGCAGAGAGAGAGGGAGACACAGAATCGGAAACAGGCTCCAGGCTCTGAGCCATCAGCCCAGAGCCCGACGCGGGGCTCGAACTCACGGACCGCAAGATCGTGACCTGGCTGAAGTCGGACGCTTAACCGACTGCGCCACCCAGGCGCCCCTAAATGGTGGACCTTTAAGATAACCGAATACCAACATTTATATCTGAAGGGGACAAAGCACCCTGATATTTGCAAATGTGAAATAAGCAGTTATAAACTTTTGGTAAAAAAGTTGCTTCATTATTTCATTACTATCAACTTTCTTTCTTTCTTTCTTTCTTTCTTTCTTTCTTTCTTTCTTTTTTTAAGTGTATTTATTTTGAGAGAGAACTTAGATGAGAGTGAGAGCACAAGGGGTCAGATGGTGGTGATGGCCGGGAGGGCCAGAGAGAGGAGAGACAGAATTCCACGCAGGCTCCTCATGCTGTCAGCACAAAACCCGAGGTGGGGCTCGAATTCACAAACCTTGAGATCTTGACCTGCACTGAAATCAGGGTCAGACGCTTAACCTACTGAGCCACACAGGCACCTCTGAACACATTTTTCTTATTAGTATTGGTAAAGAAACAGTAGTAAAAGTAAAATATCCTTTTATGCTAAAGTTATGTGTAAACTTACCTATACAAATTGCTCTTCCATTACTTTGCCTATTCCATAAAGAAACTGTAGACACCTTAACTTTGTTCTATTCTTTTCTCTCTGTGTGACCCTCTGTTAACATACAAATTAGCCCGGGGCCTTCCTGCTTTAAGGAGTGATAGGCAGTCTTCCGGTTTAGCTTAATTTAACCTAGTCTTAACATTTGATTCAGGCTTGATTTAGGCTTAATTTTATAACTGCACCCGATGTTTCACTTACACACATGAATAATTTAATATTTGACCAGTTACTCAGAGTACCCATTATGAAAACTTAAAGAATACATTGAGGAAACCCCTGAAGCAACATAAAATACATTTTATACTTAAACTTTTTTTAAATTAATTAATTTAAATTAAATTAATTTTTTTTAATTAAAAAAATTTTTAAGTAGGTTCTATGCCCAACATGGGGCTTGAACTCATAACCCTGAGATCAAGAGTTGCGTGCTCTATTGACTGAGCCATCCAGGCATCCCACATTTTGTACTTTTATTGACAAATCTTCAACGTTTATTTATTTTTGGGACAGAGAGAGACAGAGCATGAACGGGGGAGGGGCAGAGAGAGAGGGAGACACAGAATCGGAAACAGGCTCCAGGCTCTGAGCCATCAGCCCAGAGCCCGACGCGGGGCTCGAACTCACGGACCGCGAGATCGTGACCTGGCTGAAGTCGGACGCTTAACCGACGGCGCCACCCAGGCGCCCCTTGACAAATCTTATGGTCCATTTTTACTAGTCATGGTGTTACTCGTTACAAAGGAAATAAGAATAATAGCTCACAATATTCTCCAGGATTTATGAAAGAAATTATATGTGAAAATCACTCCCCCTCCAAAGTGTACTTTGTATATCTCACATATCAATACTAAATATCATCTTTTACACCCTAATACTCCTCCAGCCCCTTTCCAATTGGAACATGCAAAATGTATGACCTTGAATCCTCAATACACTAATGATCTATTGATCATTATAACCCTTATAAAGTCAGTATATCTTTTCTAATTTATAGAAATACAAATGTCCAGGATAGCGCTGTCTGAAAGACATTTCTGTGATGGAAATGTTCTGTATCTACACCATCTAACGTGGTAGCCACTAACCACTTATATCTACTGAGTCCTTCAAATGTGACTAGTGGGACTAAGAACTGAATTTTTAATTGTATTTAATTTTATTTAATTTAAATAGCCACATTTATTGGATTAGTACTGAGCTAGTAGACCCTTGAAACATTCAGAAATGTGTTAGAAATGTAAAATAGATTATGGGCAATCCAGAAATCTTAAAATTATCAGCATGATGTTTTAAAAACTGTCATTCATTCCTTCAGTATTATGAATTTTTCCAGAAGGTTCACATAAAAAAAAAAAGAAAAAAAGAAAGAAAGAAAGAAAGAAAGAAAGAAAGAAAGAAAGAAAAGAAACCCAAAGCAACCAAATTCTTTAGGCTGCTTTTCTGTATGAATCATCTTTTTGCAAAGAGGTGTAAGACTGATTTTATTGCCAACTCTGCCCCCTCTTCTACAGACAGAATTCAGTGATTAGGTTCTTGCATTTATTTAGGTTATTCTCCTAAAAAACATGGTTTCCATACTGCAAATAAGTGACAGGAACTTTTCCACTAAATTATCCCAGACAGCACAAATGTTCTTTCCAAAAGTGGAGACTAGAACCACAGCCCCCTCACGTTGCCTGCTACATCTGTTTATGCTTATAGAAGTGACATCCACTTGTAGACAGAGAGTGCCAATTTCTTGGGAAAGCACCCAGAATTTGGTGAAACTTGAAAAAACTTCACTGTTCAAAATGAAAGATACATAGAATTGAGTAGCTACAAAGGCCTTTTGAAATTAAGCAAGAGATTTTGCTCCCAGAGTAGAGATTCTGTATACAGACTTGCTGGAGTTCATATCAGACTTTAATTATTTACTAGTTGATAAAGCTGTGGGTAAGTTATAAAACCTAAACCTCAGTTTTCCCATCCGGAAAATGCAGATAATAACAGTTCTGTTGGGAAAACTGGTGTAAGACTTTGAAATGGGCGAATATCACTGGGTGTCCTTTCAATGGAAGGCTGGATGTTATCTACGGGACTTTGAGTTTTTGGTTCTACACCTTTGGTCTGCACCTTTGGCCTTTGACAAAGCCATTTTACTATTCTGTAGGTTGTAGAAACTTATGGTAATGTAAATGTTCTTATCTATAGGAATGCAAAATTATTTTGTTTAGAGATACAATTGATTACTGCCCTGTAGAACAGATAATTCAAAACATTAAATTTTTGTGCCTTAGAGAATATTAACCAGTCTTCTCTCTTTGCTGTTTGTCCCTAAAGGTCTCTTTTCCACATCCTTGTTTGAATGGGTTGTAATATCTTGCGATTCCCTCCCTAATTAATGTGCCAAATGGCATTTTGGACACACTTTTCATTTTATATTTCTATGAGAGTTATGGTTTACCCTCTTGAAAAATTGTCCTTTAGTCGTTTTTACTCTATGGAGTTTTTGGAGGATTGGCTTAAAGATATACATTGACAGACATGATCAGTTTCATAAACATTGCCGCAAAAAAGACACTTGGGGTATCTTTTTAGGGAGGAGGTAGGAGTGGGCACTGAGCATTTATAAAAGAGGAGCGTGGGGGCTGAGCAAGTCAGAAGACCTCCTAATCCTTTTCCTTTTAACAATGGAGACTTGAGGTCAAGGTGGGTGTTAGGCCGGGCAAGGCGGCCTAGGTGTGGGCCAAACCGGCCTCGAGAGTAGCCTGGGGTTTTAGATGCCCTGGGGTCATGAAGTTAACTGCATACTTTGTGCAGGCCCAGTAGCAAGCGGACCAAGAGCCCAGTTTCTGCCGAACCAACCCCGGTAGCAGAAAGGCGGACGGGCCCCAGAAGGGCAGGCCTTGCCCTAGGCCAGGGAGGCCCCAAGCCCACGGCCGAGGGGGTGGGGCGGCCTCGCCTCGGGCCGGTGCTTTTCGCCCTCGGTTGGCCGCCAGAGGCTCCCTCTCTCTCCCTCTCCTGGGATTTTGCTGCCGGGCTCCCTCTCTCTGCGGCCCTAGAGTTAATCCCATCAGCCGAGGTGAGGCACCTGTTACCCTGGGCCTTCCTCACCCCCGCGGCCTCTCTCCCACTACACCCTGGCTCCCGGGCGGCCCAAACGGCCCGCAGCGGGTGACCGCACGTGGGCCAAGCCCCTTCCGCGCCCCGACCCCCCTCCCCGGGCCGGCCCGAGTGGGCTAGCGTGTCGCGGCCCGGGCCGCCGCCCGCCCGCAATGGCGTTGGGGAGCGCAGCGCGCCTCCCGGGGCCGCCCGCCGCGGGCAGGGCGCGCGTGGGGGCCGCGGCGCGAGTGGAAGCGGCCGCCGCAGCCGCCCTCCGCGCTGCGCCGTGAGCGGCGGGTGGAGGGGCGCCGTGCGGGCCGGCGCGGATAGAGCCGCGGCCACAGTGGGGCGGGGGGCGCCTCTGAGGAGGGGGTGGGAGCCGCGGCCGTCCGACCCTCCCCGCCGGCGGCGGCTCCCGCTCGGGTAAGGGGGAGGCTGTGCGCGGGGCGAGGAGTTGGGGAGGGTGGAGATGAAGAGGAAAAAAATCGGGATGTACAAAGGCTGAGTTGCAGGCTGGGGGTGGGGGTGGGTTGTGGTTGGGGAGCGATAGGTTGAGGATCGGAGGCATTATCAGTGGGATCTATTGTTTCCTGGCACATTGGGAGGAAAAACAAAGGGATTTATTATCATTACCCTGTAATTTTTTTTTTCTTTTTCTTTTTTTAATGTGGCCAAGGAGCTCGGCTCTCTCGGTGCCACACTGGGATCCGCCTGGCAGCCGCCGGGAGCCGCAGCCAATGTGTTAGGACTTCAGGTGCTTTTTGGCACAAAGCTAGACTGCGACCTCCTACCATAGCGCTTGGCGTCACCTGCTCTCCCGGCCCTGCCCCGGGGCCGAGGGATTGCGTCCCGAACCAGGCTTGGGAACCGGCTGCCTCTCAAGTTGGTGTTATTTATGTTTGTCTTTTGTGAGGGCAGGTTTTGAGTCCCCCGGCGGCCTCATCTCCCCCGCCCCCGCCCCCTCGGGTTCGAATTGGCCGGGGAGGGAGTGGGGTGTATGTGTAGGTGGGGGGGGAGGGTGTGTAAGGCTTAAACAAATGTCAGGGTACAAGGAGATTGTCGATGCTTTACCAAAAAACAGGCACCACACTCTCAAGCCTTTCTTGTTTGTCTGCATGGGCCATGCATGCGTGCTGGGCCAGGAGCCGAGTTTGGAGGCGGTTTCAGTGAAAGTGTGTGCTTCCTCAGCTGATTGTGCGTGAGGGTGATATGGCTCGGCCTAATATTAAAAGACAAAACAAAGCAAAACAAAATGAAAAATCTTTAGCACGACATTGTCTGCGCCTCAGCAGCTCTTGAAGTATTTGATTACTGGCATATTGATATAAAATCCAGCTGTGGGCTAGTGGAGACCAGCAAGCATGCATTGCGTTGCATTTTGAGCTTGTAGGAAGTTAGAGGCAAGTAGGAATAAACAAATCAGGGTTATGAGAAAAGGTTTCATGTTATGTTTGCTTTCTGATCGTCACGTTCTCCTACATTTATTCCCATGATATTCTACACCTCACTCTATAATGAATACTATCCACTCTTAGGAAACTTCCAAATATTAGATGTAACTGAACTTAGAGTGAAAGTTACTTTCATGTGAGAACTTTCTTCTGCTTGTTTTGGTCTGAAATGTACTAATGTTGTTTTGGGGATGCTGCAAATCAGAATATTGGACCAGAAAGAGTGAAATAAGCCTCTGTAGGCATATTATGGACTTTGTAAACATAGAATCCAAACTTTGAATTGTGCTTACCCAGAAAGATTAAATTCTACCTGATGTGGAGCATCCCAAATGAAATTCGGTTTTTTTTTTTTTTTTCCCCTGGACAGTTTGATGGTATCTTAAAGATCTAGGGACTGCTGGTTTTTTTTTTTTTTGTTTTGTTTTTTAAGACCATTCACAAAAGCAACCAAAACTTAGGCTAAAGTAGTGTGCTTATGTGTAACTCGTGTGTGTATTAGTGTGTGATTTCGGTAGGGACCTCCAAATTGTGTTTGAAACATTTTTGTTACCAAGGACCAATCAGAGTTATAACTTTTAAATTCTTGGCTTTTAAATGACCATTTCAATAAGTAATTTTTTTTCCTGTTTGATATATGACTGAGTCACTTTGAAAAGTGTATTCTTGGTTGACTAAACGTAAATTTTCAATAAGTAAATGAATGCAGAAATTCATTCTTTTCTATTACAGATGAACCTCTAGTCTTGCTTTGAAAAAGCCATTTTGTGTAACTCTTGACTGAATAATTTCCTAATACACCTGTTGGGAGGATCACTGATACAGTATGCCATTTGAGAGGTACTTTTTCTTGACCAAATACTCTCTTGATTAGAGAAGAGAGGTGTTTTGTTTTTTTGTTTGTGTTTTCCTGATCATTATGAACATTGGCTTTTCACCCCTGAAGTAAAAATGTTGAAAACCGAGTCTTCAGGTGAACGAACCACTCTCAGAAGTGCCTCTCCTCACAGGAATGCATATAGAACTGAGTTCCAGGCACTGAAAAGTACCTTTGACAAACCCAAGTCAGATGGGGAACAAAAAACAAAAGAAGGTGAGGGCTCCCAGCAGAGCAGGGGGAGGAAATATGGCTCCAATGTCAACAGAATTAAAAATCTATTTATGCAGATGGGTATGGAACCCAGTGAAAATGCTGCGGTCATTGCCAAAACAAGGGGGAAAGGTGGACCTTCATCTCCACAGAGAAGAATGAGGCCCAAAGAATTCCTGGAAAAAACAGATGGCTCAGTTGTTAAGTTGGAGTCCTCTGTTTCAGAACGAATTAGTAGATTTGACACAATGTACGATGGCCCTTCATATTCTAAGTTCACAGAAACTCGGAAGATGTTTGAGAGAAGTGTGCATGAGTCAGGACAAAACAGCCGCTATTCCCCAAAGAAAGAGAAAGCTGGAGGGAATGAACCTCAGGACGAATGGGGTGGCTCCAAGTCCAACAGAGGCAGTACTGATTCCTTGGACAGCCTTAGCTCCCGGACGGAGGCTGTTTCCCCAACTGTGAGTCAACTGAGTGCAGTATTTGAGAACACTGATTCCCCCAGTGCCATGGTTTCTGAGAAGCCTGAAAACGAATACTCAGTGACTGGGCATTATCCCCTGAATCTACCATCTGTTACTGTTACAAATCTTGACACCTTTGGTCACCTTAAGGATTCAGATTCTTGGTCTCCTCCAAGCAAACACGGTGATGATGCAGAGGATGCTCAGAAGAGTAATACAAGTCCAGTACCAGAAGTGGCTTCGAAAAGTACCTCTCTAGCTTCAGTGCTTGGTGAAGAAACACAGCAGAGCAAGGAAGCCGAGGACTCCACATCTAACCAAGAGACTCCTGACAGAATTGACAGAGATCTTCCTGAGGAACCTTGTGCTGCAAATAAGGCGATGCCAGAGTCTGAAATCCTTTCACCACAAAACGAACCTTTAGAAGATGCCGAAGCTAATTTAGTTGGGAGTGAGGCAGCAATGCATCAGAAGAAAGAACTTGCAGGTGGTGATTTTACCTCTGCTGATGCTCCTGGATCCAGTTGTGGAAAGGAAGTACCCGAAGATTCAAATAATTTTGAGAGTTCCCATGTTTACATGCACAGTGACTATAATGTGTATAGGGTAAGATCCAGGTATAATTCAGACTGGGGAGAGACAGGCACTGAACAGGATGAGCAGGAAGATAGTGATGAAAACAATTACTATCAACCAGATATGGAGTACTCGGAAATTGTTGGATTGCCAGAAGAAGAAGACATCCCAGCAAATAGGAAAATTAAGTTTAGTAGTGCTCCAATTAAGGTAAGTATGTTTTCTCAGTTTGGTTTTGAAGTTTTTCCTAAGTTTGCTTGTGTTTGGTTTTGTCTTGTTTTTTTTTTTTTTTTTTTTTTAAATATTTGGGCCTAAATGTTTGCAGCATAGATTTGACAGCCCTAAGGATTTCGAGGTTGTTAAGATACCCGTGTTGTCAGGTGATTTTAAAAGTTTGGGAGAGATCCACATATTTCCTTAATATGCTTTATGGTTGCATAAACCAGTATTGGCTAAGAGTAAAGTTGAAGAAGCTTGGGGATTGTGAGATACATTCCAATGGACTGGAGTATGAATGACACGTACACTGAAAACCAGGAGGGTTAGTTTGAAACAGAATTACCTCTTTAACTGATTTTACTTAAAATTAGCCAGAAGTGAGAAAATTTCCTGAATCTGAACACTCTAGGATATGAGGTATAATGTACAATGGGAGAGTTATGGTGACCTTGAAATAATAGTCTTATTTACTTGCTTAAAACATCTGAGTTATCTCTTACTTGAGTGTAAGTGGATTGTGAGGAATGTTGAAACTTATCTCTTTTTTTGTACTGCTACTTGGTAGTGAAAGTTTGATTCATGGAAATATATTAGCGGACTTAAATGCTTTAATTGGAAAGCTATGACTGTAAGTAGCTTTGAGTTCAGGATTTGTGATGTAGCACTGAAATGAAATTTTATGAAAGGAAATTAAATTGATTTGTCATTCCGGGATATATTTTTACCTCTTAAAAACTGAATAAATGCCAGTTGAATTCAGATTCTCTATTCTAATGACTTCACTTAGTTAACATTCGGTATAGAAGAAATAGCACAATGTACATCAGTAGCGGGTAGTGAAACATTATTAGCTGATAACGGCAATAGGGGCAGGAGGTAGTGGGTTGAATATCACAGTCTCCTTGGAGTGGTTTTTCAACGTGTACTTGCGCACCAGCTCTGTCCTAAGATTGTGGCATGCCCTCCTAGGGGAATCTGGAAGGTTGTGGTGGTAGAATGTGTAGTCTGAAACCACTTCCTAGGGACTTCTAGCTTATCCAATATGTATGTGTCATAGATTTGGAATTTGATACGGTATCTTTTAAAAGAATCTAAAATCACTGTCTGTTGTTATTTCCACCTTATGAAACTTCCATATAAGGCTGTAAGATCTGTAGATTTACAAAGCAAAGAGAAATTTGACTTTGTCTTAATTATGAAATACTATTTTGAAATAAAGTGATAACCTGTGAAATTATTTATGGATGTTAGCAGGCAAACTTTCATGTCATTAGTGTAAGACAAAAGCTCTGGGACAGAATGGGCCATGCCAAGTTAAACTATGTTTAAAATAAGTGTAGATGTGTTATAAAATAATTAATATAGTGTGGTTTCAGAGTAAGCCAAGTTTCTTTGCTGTGCTTTTCCACATTCCTTTGTGAGCCTCTCCCCTACTCCCCCCCCCCCCCCCCCCCCCCCAATTCTAGGCTCTCTCTTTAGAGGTGTCTTTCCCTCAGGCCTAACCAGAGAGCTCCAAAATTTCACCATGCGTGTTTCCTTCCCAAGTGTTCTCCTTTGAACATCATCTTTTTACCCCTTAGGAAGAAAGCAATAAGATTAAATTGTTTCACATTGAGCAAGGCAGGAATAACTGAAATGAACTCTTCAAGGAGTTTGTTAAAACCAGTGACTAACTCCCTAATGGGGATACCAGCTTATGAAAATTTATCAAGGCCAGCACTACCTACTCAACCCAAAGGGGCACCAGCCTTGTATTTGGGTCCTGTGCTGCCCCAAACGTAACTGCACAGTAATAGATGTAATGAATTTTAAAGGATTTCTCTTTGAAATATGGCTGTTTATATGTGAACAAATTAGGTTTGGGGTATGATATTCTGAAATTCAAGTGATTTTTCCCCCTACTATTGCTTATAAAAAAAGCATTTTGCCTCTTAACTGTCACGTAATAAAGAAACTATGTATTTCATACAACAAAGAATGAAATAGATTACATGCATAAAAGTTTAACACATTTTATCAAGAACATAGATCAAGATTAAGGTTTGTGAAACAAAAATAATGCACTGCGTTTTAGTGGGCAGTTAACAGTACTAGTTGGAGTGGATTAAGTTTGCAAACAAAAGATTCATTCTTAGCCCTTTGTAATGAATAAGACAATTGCTCTTTGTTGTTGTTCTGATTGTTTAGCATGTGAGTGGATTCACTTGGGAATTTTGAGAGCTACTTTTCTACTGGTGGTGGTGATGGTAGAGTTTAGATTATTCTCCAATTAAGATTTTTTGCCTCAGAGGGTGGTAATAATTAAATTCAATAAGGATTTATTGAAGGCTTGTCATGTGTCTGTTTTCATGCTGTTAGCTGCAGAAGACACACAAATCTGTAATGTTACCTCTTTCTTATGTGAGCTGGTGGAGTCAATTCTTAAACTTGATATTTAAAACCCACATAACAGTCTGAAAACCTGTGCTGAAATGTCTAATGTCCTATGAGGACTTTAACTGTCCTTGGCTGTGCTAAATGCATGGACTGAACAGGATTTGATAGACCATTTGGAAGGGAGAAAATGCTGAGCCATTCCCTATGTATGTTTCCTTATTCTTTTTATAAAGATTCACTTATGGGATGGTAGATTATGATTTCCAACTTAAATCTTTTTCCTTTGAAATTTAAACATACTTCCTCTTTTAGCAACAATAAGTGGACATATTCCTTACAAAAATGATCTTTAGAACTTTTACATTCTTTTCCTGATAGTCTCATTTTAAGTCTTCACCAGGGTAGAATTTCTCAACACTTTCAGACTTTTGTTTTACGTCTTGTTTATGATCTTTGTATGTGTGATCATGTCCTCGGTTTTTATTTCAATTCTTCTATAGATGCCTTGAGTCTGTATTTTCCTAAGATACCTTAAATCTGGACCTAGGAAAACATCAGAGTAATAGCTGATCTTCCCTGTGTAGCATATTACTTATAAATAATTGTTGGTGAAATTTAAAAATACATTGTTTCTTAATGGATAGGTTGATGTGTTTCATAGTGTTGTCAAAAATGGGATTAATAATGGAAAATATAAAATCCAAGTTTGAGATATGGAATAAGAGTGTTATGAACCATGCTAATTTGAGATGTCGAATTATGCCTTCATTCTCAGGAATTTCTCAAAACCAAGAGATCCAATTCATTGAATTTGCTTTAAATGAATCCAGGATAGAAAAGGTGACATTTTTCATTGTTTGCCCCCCCACCCCCCATTGTTTCAGAACATTTACTGAGCCCTTACTATGTGTCAGGAACAATGCAATATACAATAAAATGTAATAAATGCATAAAATGACTGGAGCTGATCAGGTCAGCGAGTGCTGGTAGATGAAATGTATACCCCATTAAGGACGCTTCTCAGGCTATTCTGCTCAACTGTTCTTCGATATTCTTTCTTAGGTCACTGCAACCTTCTTAAGGAAGTCCTAACCCTTTCTCTGTTTCCGGTAGCCTTTTGTCCTTTGGATAGGTGTTCTTGAAACACAGCAGAGATGAAAAAGGTTATTTTCCTAGTTTACAGCAAGAGGGAGATTATAGGGTTAATGATAGTGTAAGATATATTGCGCTGTACTTTTCTGAGTGTTTTCTCAAACTGTCTGGAGCTTTACAGAGCTGAGATTCAAAGGAGAATCACCAAGGGCAGTATTGCTTCTCTAAACCTTACATGATACTTGTTGAAAGTGGGTCTCAGCATTCTCTATCTCTTCTGGAACTCTGAGTTGGTACACAGGGCATATATGAGACTTTATATTCAGGATACTGTTCAGGATGTAGTGCTGAGATCCAAATTTCTGTCTTTTTCTTTCTTCAGATAGTCTCCCTCGGTGCTCTTAAACTTTAATATACTTATAAATCACCTGGGGATCTTTTAAAATGCAGATTTCCGATTCAGTAGGTATTTTGTGGGAAATTATCTGGATGCAATGGTTAGCCTCCAGGTACACTACCAGTGTTCCTACAGGTTGTGGAATTGACAGGCTCAGCAACCAAATTAAATGTTTGAATCACACTGTTTCAAACACACAGCCAGTAGCAAGAGGAAAGCCATGGGGTAAGTTAGCACACTTAAGGTGCAAAGGTTGAAAGGACCACACTATGGGAGGCCTGGGTACACAATATTCATGTGTCCTGACTCTCTTTCACATCACTCTTCCCATTGAGGGTGTGGTTATGAGGGTCAGAGTTGATTTTTGAGTAAGGGCTCTACGTACTAGTAATACTCTGGGCTCATGATAATTCTTGCTCTATAGAAGAGAGTAGGTACAAGTACACTTACATACAACTGTAGTTTTGCCAGTTTCCCTGGTTTTATTTGTGTTTCTTGGGTAAAGCACCTGTGGGTCTGGAATAAGACCAGGATGGGCGTCCTCGGTGAGTGGCTCATATGGAGACGATACAGCTGCCAGTCCAGAGATAGAATGATGATGATTTAGTCTTTCCATGTCTTTCTTTCTACAAGTGAACCTCTCGTTTGTTCCATCATATTTTCTACTTGGGGATGTCTTATGGCTTACTAACTTAACTATTTTTAACACATCTTACGAATTTTGCCTTTGTTTTAGAAGTTCATAGGCTTTTATTATCTATACCTAATTGGGTCTCTTGAGTGTTGCCTTTACCTCATAAGCTATTAGCTTCCTTACCATCAATGACTATCACTTCTTATGAGTTTTATCCATCCCATTTATTTTCTTGACCTTTATAACAGAATTTAATATTCTTGAATAATACAGCAGATTCACAGAACATTAGGTCTCAGGTCAGACTGTGCATTCTCAAGTGGGTGCTGAGGCTGCCAGTCAACAGATCAACTCTTTGGAATCTGATTGTGAAGTACAGTCTTTTGGCTTCTGAAAGGAGCTGGTCACAAAATGTTGGGGAAGCCCATTTAACACATTTGCTTTCCAGACCCATCTGCTTTGGCTGTTTGTGTAAAGTAATATTCTTTGCAGCTGAAACAGGTGTAAAGTAGTAATGTGCATGATGTTTCTGGATGCCAGAGTGGATTATGATTCCTAAAAAGTTTGGGTCATTAAAATGTCACATCCTAGACTCTTGTGTGGTCTAAGTTTTTAATTATAAAAGAACAGGAGAAAGAAGTTCTTGATAGACTCAGAAATTCCATTTTCTTCTTTTTTTTGGAAGCCCAAATTAATAAACAAGAGAGAATATAAGGATTGTCATCTTATTTAGTTTTTTTTTTTAATTTGGATAACTTTGATGTCATAATATTTAAGTTGGACTTCTTTAAAATTTTGATGTCTTGTACCTGTGGCTTATAACTAGGTAAATATATAAAACATTTTAGTGTACTCTGTAAATCCAATAATGAGTATTTGCTGAATGAACCCCTTTTCTAATATTGAGTGTGTACACAAATACCTCTTTTCTATTTCACTAAATGTTGGTCATTTGGTATATAAAAAGGGATTCTTTACTACAGCAAACTATTAATAGATGTTTGCTGGCATTTCTTCTAGTAGAAAGGTTTAGTTTTTCGGTTTTTGTATCATCCATAATGTTTTGTCTTCCCATGTAAACTTACCTACAAAGGATGCTAGTTGTTGGGTTAATGGGTTTTAAAGGTACGAGTAGCTGAATTTCGGGGAAAATAATTTTCTGTTATGTTATCCATACCTTGTTTACCTTATTAACCCAGTTACATGCCCATCAATAGTAATTTGATTTAAATCTCATCTTCACTAGATTTTTTTTTTTCTTACTTCTTCACTACTCAAGGACAAAAAAGTATTGGAATTTCTTTAGAGAAATACAGTTAGATATGGGATAACTTCTGTATGAGCAAAACAAATATTGGTATATTAAGCTCTGAATATCATTTGGTTTTTGTGCTGTTATTTAATTTACTTAATATTTTTTTCATAATTTCCTGTGCCCTTGCTTTTTGGATCTGTTTCGTTTTTATTCTTTTGCTTCATTATATTCTACAGTTCTCATTTTGAATGGGAATAAATGATTCATACTTTTTCTTCCTGGTCACTTAAAAATTTTCCTCCTGGTTCTCATTTTTTTCATTTTGGCTTGTGACATAGAAACTTAAAGATGAAAAATACTTCAAGGTAATCTAGTGTAATTTTCCACTCAGTTCAGTTAGCTCTTCAATAGCACATTGCTGACAGATGATCATTCGGCCTCTGCTTTAATAATTCCACCTTTGGGGAGTTTATTATTTTTCAAGGTGAAAGGAAAGTTAGAAGTGTGTGTGTGTGTAGTTGTAAAACATTGTGAATGTGCTTATTTTCATTTATTTTTAATTTGCAATTGTTTTATTGAGATAAAATTCAAACAGCATAAAATTCACCATTTTACAGTGCGCAATTCAGTGGTTTTCGGTATATTCACAGTGCTGTGCAACCATCACTATTATCTGATTGTAGAACGTTTCCGTCACCCTAGAACAAAACCCTGTGCCTGTTAGCAGTCACTCCTAATTTCCCTTTTTCCTGTATCCTCTAGCAAACACGAATCTACTTTCTGTCTCTATGGATTTGCCTCTTTTGGACATTCATATAAATGGAATCATGGGCATGCTTTTTAAAAGGGATGTGGGGAGGGGGGCGGCGCCTGGATGGCTCAATCGGTTGTGTCCGACTTCGGCTCCGGTCATGATCTCATGGTTTGTGGGTTCAAGCCGTGCATTGGACTCTGTGCTGACAGTTTGTTTAGAGCCTGGAGCCTGCTTCAGATTCTGTGTGTCCCTCGCTCTCTGCCCCTCCCCACACAGTCTCCCTCTCTCTCTCTCTCTTTCTCTGTCTCAAGAGTAAATAAACATAAACAAATTAAAAAAAAAAAAAGGATGTAGGAGACACCAGGAGTTTGGCTTGCGATATGTTAAAATTTAAGATATCCTGAGGACAGCAGACTATGGGAAAGTCTAAAGGGTAGGGGCAAGAGAATTTTCTGGGTGCTGACATGGTCTAAAGATTAAGTGACAAGAGGTGGGAGCAACAGATGCTGTCTGCCCCTTATGCAATTTCATGGAGAGAGGAGAAAAAAACCCACAAAAAACGGAGGAGACAGCAGGATCCAGGAAGGGATGAGGGTATTTGTAGGGATGAGGAAGAATGGTGTCTGTGGCAAAGAGGATGGTTGGAGCAACTCCCTTGTGGGACACTGCGCTTCTATTTGCGTTATCTGAAATTGCTACTGATGAAGCCCAAGTGTTTGCTTCAGCATGAGGTATCTTTAAAAGCACAAATAATACTAATGCTGATTCCATCTTTATGTTGGTTTTAGCACAAGGGACCCTTGTCCTTTTCTGATGATCTGGTCAGCTTATTTCCATCCTCCTGCTCTTACGTTGTTGCTTTCATTATCCTTTTATGTTGATTGAAATTGTTCATAGACTCTTTATATTTAAAATTCTCCTCACTCTCCAATATTTTAATAAAGATTTCATATGCCATACTTGCTGTTATCTGTAATATAACCATTTAGGAGATGAGTAATTTGGGGCAGGCATTTATTTAGTTAATTGCACATTGTTTACTGAAGCATAGTATATATATTGCTATTAAATATTATTAGCTGGTAATGAAAGTAACACCAAGAGTGACTTGGTATTCTGTAAACTAGACAAATCTGCCTCTTGAGGCCTTGGTCTTCTTATTTATAATTGAGACTGTCTTACTTGTAAAAGACCCCTTCTCAGCTTTAACATCTTGTGGTTCTCTAATTATCTCTTACACATATTTGTATAATAAGTACCATTATCATAAATGTGCTATTATTTCAAAGGGAAAATTTTGGACATCTTTTGTTGGAATGTGGAAGTGAATTTATATTGCTCTTGAGAATGATATTTATGCTATAGATTACAGTAAAAACTTTAAAATGGTTAAAGTTTTAAATCCAAGGGAGTACATTTTTATAGAGTGGCTTTTTAGAGCAACTCAACTTTTGAAAGTATGGGTTGAACTATATATTAAACACCCTGCTGAAGAACCTAAGAATAAAGAAATGTTTTGTAATATGGTTGCTGACATATTAATTGCTTCACTCACTTTTGTTCTGGAAATAGCTTCATAGCACAGCTCAACATGAGTGAGATATTGATAATTTTTTGAAAAATTCCTAATTTTCCAGTCGAACTTTCTCATGCATCTATTCCTACAAAAAGGACAATGAAACAGGCAGAATATAAAGATCTTTTATAAAATAAAAATTTTATTTTTCAGGAGGAGGAAAGTTTTTCTCTTCACTTACATCTGTTTTCAGAGAGATTTAAGAAAAGCATTTGTAGAATTAAAACTTTCCTCCAGATATTTATGTCTCAGGAAAAGTGGTTTTAAGTGAAATGGCTCATAGACCTGTTAGTCTCCTCCCTTTTTTAAGTCAGATAATGAATTTTATTTTGTGGGAAGATGATTTTTCAAGTTAGTTTCTACACCAGCTGACATACAGTGGCTATATTGGAACACATATAGGTTGACAAGGGTCAAAAAAGATAAAGAATCGTGATTATGGAGCCTTCTTTCCTGGAGTGACCAGGTGAGAGGTTGCCAGAGTAACTATCTGTGGAGTTTTCCCCTTGATTCTTTTGGACTGGCCTAGCCTTAAGAACCTGGGTGACTCACTGCCTTCAATCTGTCACTGTACAGCGAGGGGGACCCTTGTCCATTTCAGAGCTCTCTAAAAATTACTTTCTACTTCCACTCCGCTTTCAAAGTATGTCAGGATAGAGTTGTGGGGAGGGTACATTCATGCTGGAAAATTTGTCTAATCTTGAATACAAGGATTTTAAATAGTACTGAGTCAGAGGTCCCTGTTCAGGGTTTTGAAGAGTTTTCTTTCCTGTGTAAAGGACCTCCACAGAGGAGACGGAAAAGCAGGCTTATTGGTTGGCATTTAAAATCCACTTGTGAGTCACTGCGGTATTGATGGGTTCTTTTACTAAGCACTTGTTTCAGATAAAATGGATGTGCAAAGTTGTTTTGTGGAAAGAAAAAGACATAAATTCACACTGTTCACTTTGAATCTATCTATCTATCTATCTATCTATCTATCTATTTATATCTATCTATCTATCTATCTATATTGATGTTAGAAAGTTTAAGATTGAGCACTAAACATTAAACACACAAACAAACCTTATGAAAAATAAAAACTGGATCAGAAATGAGAGTCTATAACATAATAGGGAGAGCAGAACACAAGAATGATGACAATATAGATTGTCTTCATTAACTTTTGATATATGTGCATAACTTTAAATTAGCATTAAAAGGGAATGCTATTTACAGTTTTTTTGCTTGGGATCTAGAATTATCTATGATTGTTTAGGATAGATTTCTGAAAATTGGCTAAAATATACTGCCTGAATTATTATTTAGAAAGGTTGTATTAGTGTATAACTAGCATTGCATTGGAATGGTTTTCTCATAATCCCCACACCAGCACTTGGTGTTATTTATATGTTTTATAGTTTTCAGTTTGGTGGGTGAGAAATGTCTCTCATAATTCCCATGTATTATGTTGATTTATTGATAAGATGAAGTGTTTTCATGTGTTTACAGGCCACTTTGGAGATGAGTTGTGAATATTGTGTTTTTGGTCAATGTGTTTTCTTGGTCCATGATTATTAGTAAGGAGTGCATCAGAGTTGTTATTTGTCTTGGTAGAAAGTTAAAAGAACTCACATGCCTAGTAATAGGGGAATGGTTAAATTCATTATGATATATACATTTGGGTAATAGGACAAAGCTATCGTAAGTCATGTTTTCTAAAATTTTAAAGATAAGAAATATTACTATACCCAGTATGTTACAGGGTAAAAACACTGGTTGAATACGTAATAAGCATTTTTATCACAATTTTATTTTTCATGTACGTATATTTGTACCTAGAACAAAGATTAAAAGCACATACATCGGCGGGGTGCCTGGATGGCTCAGTTGGTTAAGTGTCTGACTTTGGTTCAGCTTTGAACCCTACATCAGGCTCTCTGCTGTTAGAGCAGAGCCCACTTCGGGTTCTCTGTCCCCCTCTTTCTCTGCCCCTTCCCTGCTTGCATGCATGTGTGCTCTCTTTTTCTCTCTTTAAAAAAATAAATAAATATAAAAAAAAAAAGCACATATGTTAAAATGTTAACTCTGGTAATTTCTGGGTGAGAGAATACAGTTGATGTTAAAAAATTATATTTTTCTAGATTTACTAAATTTTCTATAATGAGCATATGTTACTTCTTTAATTATATGTAAAAAAGTAACGGAAACACAATTGGAATGATCAGTAATAACAACTTAAGAAGCTGACAAAAACATTGTTTAATATTGACCAAGATTCAAATAATTAAACCCTTATGTCACAGAAAATTTTGGTTGAAGAGTATAAATTAATGGAATACTGAAGAAAGTGTTGGTTTAAGAAAATGGGTGGACTTTTGGCAGTTGAATTCATTAAGTGCATATACTTTTTATTCCAGGTAAAATTGATCCCACATTTGTGGGTAAGCTTGTGAATATTATGGGGGGAAGATCTTCCAATGTATTTTAAATTATGATGATAACACTTGCATAGATGTTAGATATCTTCCTTCAGTTGCTGGTTGTGTGAGTGATACCCTAATGTGTAACCTCAAGTATGCTTTTAATAAAAAAAAAAAAAAAAAAACTGGGCATATATCCTGGATTTGAAGTGAAAAATATTTTGATGAGTAGTCTTACTAAAAATAATAAATATTTGTTTTTAAAAAAGAGTCTAACGGTTCTCCCACATGAAACCATGGCTTTGTTTTTGATCTGTTAAATTATTGAGCTTCAGGGGTGCCTGGATGGCTCAGTCTGTTAAGTGTCTGACTCTTGGTTTCAGCTCAGGTCATGATCTCATGGTTTCATGGGTTTGAGCCCGTATCCGACTCCACTCTAGCAGTGTGGAGGCTGCTTGGGTTTCTCTGTCTTCCTCTCACTCTGCCATTTCCCACTAGCGCCGTCTCTGTCTCTCTCAAAATAAATACACTTTTTTAAAAAACTAGAAAAAAAATATTATTGAGCGTCAACAGATTTTCACTCTCAGGAGTTGAGAGTGTGGAGATGTCAAGTTTAGTATCTTGACTATATGTAATCCTATGAAAACACTGGCATGCTCTCAGTTAAAAACAGGAATTTGAATTCTAGGACTCCACGGTGTCCTTTTGAATTTGTTTCCTGTTCCAAAACACCAGCCAATATGTCGTTTCCTGTTGTTCTTTTTAACAAAAGTTTTAGCCGTAAAGAGATTTATTTGATGTATGATTAGACTATATGGTAGTATATAATATTTTTAGTTAGAGTCAAAGGGTCAGTTCCTCTCATGAATTGGATAGCATTTCACCTTTGAAAAGCTTTGGTAGATAATGCTGGAGCATGTAAATGATTAGAAAAATATTTTTGTCAGATAGCAGAGTTTTCTGAAATTAGAAGTTTAAAGTATTGCTTCTGGTCTAATTAGATCAATTGATAACTCATCTCTTACAATTTTAAGCAATTCTGGCATTTTGTAAGCTCTGGTGAAGTCCTAATTAAATTCCCTTGCTGTATACTCTGGTGCTGCATTACCATTTTTCATTAGGTATACTTTACTTACACCTTATTACAATGTGGCTAATAAATTCTATTTGTATTTTATTGAATACTGATTTTATAGTAATAATACTTATATGATTGTATATAATTATAAGGATTATTTAAAGGAAAAAGGCAACATTATTATGCACCCAACTAACTTTGAGATGAAACTTGTGTTTTTCCATTGGAGATTCTGATGCTTGTGGAATTTTTATGTTGCTGGTTCCTTCTCTGAATAATGAGTTCTGTGAGTAGTATTTTTAAGGAACTAGAGAGCTCTCAGGAGATTGCCCCATTTGCAGATACAGCAATCAGAAGTTTTAGTTTTTTTTTTTTTTAATTAAAACAATTTTTTTTAATGTTTATGTATTTTTGAGAGAGAGAGAGACAGAGTGGGAGCAGGGGAGTGCCAGAGAGAGGGAGACACAGAATCTGAAGCAGACTCCAGGCTCTGAGCGCTCAGCACAGAGCCTAACCAACAAGGGACTCGAATTCACGAATGGTAAGATCATGACCTCAGCTGAAGTTGGACGCTTAACCGACTGAGCCCCAAGCAGGTTGTTTTATGGCTGTGTCTCTGGAACTGTCACACTGCCTGGCACACAGTAGGTACACAGTTGGTGGTAGTAACCTTTGATGTCCCTCACCCACTCCCCTTCCCCTTTCCTGTTCCCTCCCCCACCTGAAGGATGATGGTGATAAAATTTGTACATGTATAATGATTGTATAATTTCTTTGTAAGTAAAATTCTTCAAGTTAGCAGTTATAAATGAAAGCCGAGCGATTCCATTATAGATTGTAATCTTTTCTGGTCCCTGTTCTGGCTTGCTGAAGCTGTTGTGCTCTTTCATTTGGGAAATCTCAATCTATTGCCCTGTAAGATAATGACAGTTTATAAGTAACCAGAAACAGTCATTAAAGTATGGTTGCATGAGATATAGCTGTGAGGGTTGAAGGGGGAGAGTATTCATTTTGCTTTAACTTTATTTCTGCTTTGAGTGATCAACCAAGCTTGTAATTAGTTGCCAGAAAATACAAAAATTGAGGCTCCATACTAAAGTTGTAAAGCTACTTAGAAATTTCAGTCATTTGCCACAACTATGGTAAATTGTGTATGTGAGTATATCTGTATTCTTACATGAAAATTATTGAAAATTTAATTAAAGAAGGCAATTGAATTATTTTTTACCATTTAGTCTCTTCCCCACATTTTATTTCCTGAGCTGTTTATTAAAATGTGTTTTCTTTTGTACTTTTCTGTGATTAGAGAGGAAATACTTTTGGGGGGGTCATTTCTGGCCCCACTCACCTTGATAACTGATTTTAGAGATGTCTTTGGTTTTAATTCCAGACCTAAGTTATAGCTCTGTAATTATTTTGGTAGCCAGTTGTCTCATTCTCTAATCAGATTCTTGCTGAGTATGACTTAGTTTATCCAGAAAACAGCTTTCCATTTTTCTCTGTGACTTGTAAGTAATTAGTAATAAGCTGCATGGGAACAAATAATCCAAGGTCTTCAAATCATATTTTTTGTCTGTATGTTTCTTCCACGAATTATATTATCTGGGAGAAGTCTGACAATTGTTATTAGGCTAAAATATGACATCCTTTGTTTACTCATGTAAATTTGCTTAGGTACAAAATGTATGTCATTTTCCCCAGACAGAAATAGCCTTTAATGACACTCTAAGGAAGAGAATTGCCAGGCTGTTTTCTGCATTTTTATTAAATAAAAATACAATAACTTTTTTGGGGGTTTACGTATATTCCTGGTGACATAAAAAAGTGTTCTTTAAAAAAAAGAATTACATTTTGGGTGGTAGTAGTGTTGGTAAGAATATGTGACAGTATATTATGTTCATGTTATTTGAATGAATTGAGCCAGTATGTGAAATACTGTTATGTACTGTATGTTATTACTGCTAACGATATTTTCATTTTGAGATTAATATGATTATAACATTTTACAATTACTGTCTGGGCATTAGTCAAGGTTGATAGATCACTTATTATTCAGGTGTTTATAAATAACTGGTTATGCTGCAGCTATTTAGAGAAGTGTTGTCTTCTAATTGATTGATAAGTCAACAGACATTACTGAATATACTTAATATGTGTTGAACATTGAGCTCTGATGTGTGGATATTAAGATAAATAAGACAAGCCCTTGCTTATCAAGAAATTTATAGTCTTGTGAAGGAGATGGAGAATAAAACATTTATAGGATAGTTCCGTAAGTATTGTGACATAGTTATATTCAAGAAGTGACTGTATGTGTTTTATTCTCCAAACTGGGACACTTTTCACAATAAAAAAGAGGTGAATAATAATAATACATATTTGAGAAAGTAGATGATCTGAGTGTGTGTACGTTTTTATTTATTTTTATTTTATATTTTATTTATTTATTTTTAAGTAATCTCTACACCCAACATGGGGCTCGAACCCACGACCCTGAGAACAAGAGTTGCACACTACACTGACTGAGCTCGCCAGACGCCTCTATTCATTTTTTAAATAAGAGCATAGGCAAGTTGCTTAGTCTTCTTTATATCCTACAATGTCTAAGGTGACTATATGATTTATTGTCAAACTGGGACACTTTCTGATAGTGAAAGGACTATTGTTAACGCGTAGGCAGCAACAACAGGCATAACCTAGGACTGACCCAGCGTGGCCAGTACACGTGGTCACGTGCATATTAACAGGGCACAGAGGTGTCCCCCTTCATTAGGAGGAGGGGAATCATCAGGAAGAGCTTCTTAGAGGAAATGGTACTTCATTTTATTTATTTTTAATGTTTATTTATTTATCTTGAGAGAGAGAGTGAGAGTGTGCATATGAGCAGGGTAGGGGCAGAGAGAGGGAGAGAGAGAGAGAGAGAGAGAGAGAGAATCCCAAACAGGCACTGTCAGTGCACAGCCTGATGTGGGGCTCGAACTCATGAACCCTGAGATCATGACCTGAGCCAAAATCAAGAGTTGGAGGCTTAACCAGCTGAGCCACCCGGACACTCTGGCACTTGACTTTAAAGATGAATAAGAGTCCATCAGGTAAAGTAGGATATCCTAAATCGAAGAAAAGTATGTTGGAGGTAACTGTACGTAAATCAGAACTAAGGAACATTAGGGGTGTGCGTGTGCGTGTGCATGGTGTAAGAATGTAGGCAGGTAATATTTCAAGGAGAGACTTATATACTAAATGGTTGGAATTAAATGCAAACTCTGGGGAGTCACTGAAGAATTTAAAGGGATAGTTGACCTCATCATTTTGCTATAGTGCTTCCCTCTTAATTGTTGCTGGTTCTGGAAAGCTGGAGGAAGTTCATCAGTTCTCCATTCTTCCGTTCATTCCCACTGTTCTTGCAGAAACATTTATCTTAGATGCTTTCTACCAACTTATTTAACCAACTTATCAGATTAACTGATATTTTCCATACTGATGGGGCCCATCTGACTGATTCTGGCTTACTTACAGTCTGCTATTTAGTACGCCCTCACTTTTCATCCTGCTAAGTTGAGTTGTAAGCTAACTATGAGTTGGTTATGTACCTTTCTAAACCTGTTTTTGCTGGTTTCTTATCTTTCTAGGTATGTGTTTAATTGAATATTAGGTATATCGATGAAATATGAGTGTTAAAAGAAATTTTTTTCTATAAAACCCTATATTGAAATCTTCAGAAAGGTCTGATAAAGAGGTTACCTAAAAATCTTGCTGTTGAATTAAATGAAGGTGAAATGGATTAATAAAACTGTTTGAACAAATATCTAAAATGATCAACTACTCCAGTTATCTTTCAAGTGTCTTTCAAGATTTTGGTCCACTCTAAGAAAGTCAAACTGGTCATTATAGCCGGTGCATAATGCCAGTTGTTAATTTGTAGACCTAAACTCAAAGCAAAGGTCCTGGTGTGATATCCAGAGATCAGTGAATGAATGTACTTTTAGATGTCTTATGTTAATATAGACCTGATAATATATAAATCAGATTTTATGGTTCTTTAACTGCTTTTTTCAATTAGTTGACAAATTCTTAGTTCAAATTGCTTCTGCTAAGAGGGCATCTTCTTGTAAAGAATGTCTGCTGTAAGCCAGAACTCAGCACATCTCCTGAACTACATACTGGAACGTATCCTCTTTCAAGGCGTCTGAATTCTAGTGGGAAAGATGGACGGGTAAGTCAGTAGTTATAATGCAGTGACAGATGCACTGTGTTAGAGGTTTTCACAGGACACTGAGCACAGAGAAAGAGCACCTGGGTTCTGGACATAAGTTAGGGGAAGCTTCTGGGAGAAGGTGAAGATCTAGCTAAGTTTTGAAGGTTTAGTAAGTGTTTGCAGAGAAAGGGGCAGGTGTGCAAAGTAGTAGGAAGGCACAGAGGAAAGAAAAACACATTATCTGTCGCAGTTCTTTTTTTTCTTTTTTAGTTTATTTATTTATTTTGAGAGAGTGTGTGTGAGAAGGGCAGGGGAAGACAGAGGGAGAGAGAGAATCCCAAGCAGGCTTCACACTGTCAGTGCAGAGCCTGACACAGGACTCAAACTCACGAACTATGAGATCATGACCTGAGCTGAAATCAAGACTTGGATGCTTCACCGACTGAACCACCTAGGCACCTCTCTGTTGCAGATCTTAAAGTAGTTTAATATTGTTGGTGCATAGTAAGGCAAGTTCAGATCAGGAAGGTTCCTTTGTGCTAGACTCAGGAATTTGCACACTTTTCTGAAAACTTACCAGTCATGAGAAGGGATTTTGAGCATAGAAAAAGGCATGATTGGATTTGTATATTAGAAAGGTCACTCTGATGGAGGGTGGAAGATGGATTGCAGGAACAGGTCTGGAGATGGGGGTGGAGTGGATATGCAGGAGTTCAAATTAACAGGTAAATATTTATAAGAATGGGGTCAAGACAGGCAAAGGTCAAGCTGGGGCAAGACATAAAGGCAGAAGATGATGAGAGGTGCAGTTTTTTATGAAGTTAACTTTTAAGTACAAAAATCATATACAACTATTTCTTATTCATCTCCTGGATTTCTCCTTCCATCCCCAAAAAGCACCTTGGCCTAGTGCTTGGTTTATAACAGGTAGTTAGTAAATGGGAGATAGTGAAGGAATTAGCTGGATATAAAGAGAGAGTTGATTGTCTTTGATCCACCAGTTGCAAAATCGGATGGGTGAACTAATGGGGCCCTTAGGGGAAGGCAGTGGGGTCTGAGAGCTAGATCCAGGTATCTATGGCATTGGGGTACTGTGAGGAGAAGAAACACGAGGATAAGGAAGTGGGACCTGGTGAGAGTATGGGGAGGCAGCATGATGGGTCAGGCCCACATTTTGGAGGAATAAAGTTTGAGAAATAGCGCTTTGTAGAAACTTCCAAAGAGGAGAAGATTTAGGAAGATTTTAAGAAGTATAAAGGTTTAACAGCCTTGTTGGTGGGTTGGTAGGTGAAGTAGGGTTCTCTGAGTAATTCTTCTGAGCAGAGCTGGTGGTATTTATGGATTGAGACTAGGGAAGAGCACTTCTATTCAGGGGAGGCCAAAGAGGTAGAGAGATGTAAAGATACTGACTCACATTTATTTCTGTTAGAATAAGTTAGTACTGCTGGGCCATTTAAAACTGTAAGAGTAACTCAGGGCTGTGTACAAGCTTGGTGGCAGATTTGGAAGAGAGTTCAGGGCCAAGAAGAACCAGTGCTGTACTTAGCTGTCAGGGTCTTGCAGGGTAAGCCTGGGTTGTTAATGCACCCGTCCAAAATAGTCAGGTATGCAGATGGTGGACACCTTCTGTGGAATTACTTTGCCTGGTCAGCTGGAAGTTTTTCTTTTTCCTTTGTAGATTTTTCTAGCTGTGTTTTGCCCTCTGATACTGGATCTGCAGTGATCCTAAATAAAGGCTCCAAAGTGACAAACATGAATATTATTCTAAAGCATCAGGAGACTGAAATAGTACTTCTTTCAGTCTTAATTTGCATTGCAAAAATAAGTGCTCATCAGTAAGATATTGTGTTTGTTTTCTTTTCTGAAGGCACGGTGAACTTCAGATGATATTCCAGTACTTCCTAATTTGATTTCAGGCAGTAGCCTTTTGACAGGTCATTGTAAATTAAAATCTTTTTCCTATTGGCCTGATGTCATACAGGGAGATATTGTTTCTACAAAGGGATGCCACCTCATAAAAATACTAAAATTAGTCATGAAAGAAAACATACAGTGCAAGTTAATGCAAATAGAGGAAGTATACTAACCAACACAATAATAACGGAAATGTTGCTTTTAGGGATTTTTCTGCACGAATTAGACTGGCCGTGGGTTCTTAAAATACCACTTCTATGTGTATGAATGTGTGCCTCTAAAAGTATTTGAATGGGAGTGGCTGTTTCCATGGCTATTTCTTCTTCAGTGAATTTTTGCTGCTGAAGACACCCTGACCTGGCTCTTGGCATTTATTTCACTTGAGGTATGTGTTGGGCTGGGCATTAGCCGGTTTTAAAGACAAGTTCAGTGTTCTTTGTTATGTAAAATTACCTAGCAAATGCTTGTGCTTAGTCCATTCTATCTCAAGGGTGGCTGGAAATAGATCTACTCAGTATTGCCCTTCTTGAGAAAGAATGGATTGTAATGATTATTATTTTTAAGCAAATCTGTGTCTACCAGCTGAAAGGGACTTTGGATTTTGTGTTGTATTTTGCTTACTGATTCTGTAAATGGTGTCAAACAGATTGAATTGGTACCAACTCCATAGCCGAATTCTCTAAAATGAAGTTGCTGGATTAGAGGATCTTTAGATCTAGAAGTATCTTGTAGACATAAAATTTCAAGCCTTTATTATAGAATTCTTAATTAGTTACATGAATATTCAGACCCCTTACTTTCATGAATGTTGTTTGGAGGTGTGAATTTAGTGTTTGCTAAGTCTATGAGAATGGAGGTAAGGTTTTGGAGAGTTAGTTCTGGCAGTTAAATTTAGCTCTGTTAAAACTGAGAAAATATATATTCACAGCATTTGACCTTGGAATTATAGGTAGGAGTGCTTGAGAGGAAGGGAAAGGGGGATGGTGGAGCTCATCATGACAGTTCATGAATTAAAATGAACCACCTACTCTACCAATAATAATTATGATACATCTTTTTTTATGCTGCTCTTCATTTACAAAGATGGAGACGGAGATTCCAGTCTACCTGGGGCATATACCTTTTTTTTTTTTGGTCAGGAAAGGTAGTATTGTTTTGATTCATCTACATTCTATCATCTGATCTCCTGTGTGACTGGTATCGTATAACGTTGAAACAGATGGTCAGGAAACAGTATGTATCTGCTGAGTAGCGCTATGTGACAAAATATGTGACTATATGATTAAAAGTCAGGAAAGAATTAGCTTTCACTCTGAAGCACACACACATACACAAGTTGTCTTTGGCTGTATATGTATACCCACGTGTCTGTGGATATATAGATTTATAGCATATATAGTGTCCCGGCACCATGTAGGAAAATTTCAGTGCTTTATTATTAAATTTTTTTAAACTTTTTTTTAAATTTCATTTTTGAGACAGAGAGAGACGGAGCATGAACAGGGGAGGGTCAGAGAGAGGGAGACACAGAATCTGAAACAGGCTCCAGGCTCTGAGCTGTCAGCACACAGCCCGACGCGGGGCTCAAACTCACGGAACGCGAGATCATGACCTGAGGCGAAGTCGGCCGCTTAACTGACTGAGCCACCCAGGCGCCCCAGTCCTTTATTATTAAGAACAGTTACATTATCTAACTACAAAGCTCAAGGAAATTCTCTGGGAACATAGTTTGCCATGAGTCGACTGGAAATGTGCACATCTATAAGGAGATTAACAGAGAAATTTATTATGGTTCAGTTTTTAACTGAAGCTGCTTCTCTGAAAAGTCTAAAATACAACAAGGTGAAGTTAAAATATTCTGAACTATTTGCAGAAATGCCACTGAAGCATGTAAAGTATCAAAGTGCTTCTTAAGTCATCACTGAATTCAGGTAGACAGGCAGAGAGATCAGAATAGAAGGTGCAGTGGGAGTCATTCTCCTCCCTGCTCTCAGCTGTACTGGAGACACTTCCAGTGTAGTTAAAGCTCTGTGCCTATATTTAAAAATCAGTGTGGTCAGGGCCTCTCACCTGTCAAACTTGGATGAGCTGAAGAACGGCATCATAGGGCAAAAAGCAGTGAGATGTAGGAGATTAGGCTGCTTACACCCGCCCAGGTAAAGTCACCTGAGTAAATTGTTAGTTTAATTACTTTGTCTCTATTCAGTGACCACCAAGGGATTTCTTCATAATTGAAGGAGTTTTCCTAACCACATGAACACTTCACAGTAATAGAATAACAGGAAACAGTCGTGATTCCAGAGCTATGAATCTCTATAGGTTTGTGAGTATAGGTGTGCTATCCATTACCAGTGGACCAACAGTCGAAAAGTATTTGAGTGCCTAGCCATCCTAGATCTCCAGGAAATTCGTCTGTACTCTATCTCATAAACTTTCCCTTTAAAAATCCATTTGTTACTCTGCTTCAACCAGATGATCCACATGACTGTGAGTTCTTTCAGGGCAGGGAGCTCTTTGTCTTTGTAATTTTTGTGTCCCCTTTGTGGCACAAATTGAGTGTTCAATAATTAATTGTGAATGAATGAAATTTTACAGTCTACCAATATTAGTTATATGAGCATATGTCCTGTTTTCCAGAGTTCTTAGGCATTAGAGTAATGAACCCTGTGAATTCTAAGTATATGGTGATAAGTGGTTTGGTTTAATAAAGAACTACATGCATCTCATGTAAATTGCCTTTCAGGGAAAAATTGGAGAACTAAAACATTTCTTTTTTCTCTTTTCTATTTGACTTTTGAGGTGAAGATATTCAAGATATCTAATGGCCTGGTTCCTCAGCCAGGCTGTTAGATAGGTGGCCCTGTGATTGATACTGGCCTTTCCTATAAGGGGTGATTGATATAAGTAAAAACTGGTATAGCATTTTGGATAGATTGCCAAGCCATCTCATTTCTTAGTTTAATTTGGAATAACTTTGAATTAGTTTTCTTTTATAGGTTTGCAGTATTGCATATACTTATTTGTTGAGGGTTTGCTTTGGGTATGATGATACTGTAGACATCTCTCCGTAGGCTCATGGAAGGATTTACTTTTTACCTTGCCATTATCCCAGCAAATTTATGATGGTACTTATGGAAAGGGAACAGATACTTGAAACATTATTTATTTAAAGGACATGGTTAATTCCTTTTCTAGTGGAGGAGATGCTTTGTGAAATTTGGGCATCTTACTGTATCCTTGTCTAAGTCTGGTAGTGTACAAATGTGACGTTTCAGTCTTTTATTTATTTGGGCTTTGCTTTTGTTTAAAATGTTTATTGTGAAATTATATGCTTAGGTTTTTATATTATAATTATTTTATGTATAACTTTGATTTTTTCTTACTGCATTTCTATTTTCGATGTTTTCCTTTTATATGGTTTAATTTTTCTTCTGTGAGAAAGTAATTAGAGCCCTGGAATCTGCTGTCTTTGTCTTTTGTAGCTTGCTATGCATAAACATCATATGGTTGGAGTTGATATGATCAAATAATTTTTTTTCTTTTAGTTAACAAAATTAAATTGCGATTCTGTTTCAGCAACAGAATTTTAAATCTGGTTTTATTTCAGATGTATTTTGGTTATAGTTTCCATAATAAGATCCAGACTCCCTAGTTAAGTTGATACGTATCATTTTGTTATTAAATTGCCATTTTGAGGCTGCATTTTCACCCATAAACCTCTTTATAGAATCCCCCCACTGCCATCTACTTAATATTCAAAATTTTGTCCTCATTTCTAGGGTTTTCCCTCTATGCTTTTTTTCATTAGTTCCCTTTTTTACTAACATTTCCTGCTGTTTTCCATTTCATTTTGCTTACATAAACAAATTAGTTTCTTACTTGAAAGGATTCAGTATATATATATATATATATATATATATATATATATATATATATATAAAACATTTTGTGGATGGTATTTCCCAAAGGATTCCAAGTAATTTGCAACAAGAAAACACAATAAAAACAAATAAAATTAAATAGAGAATCAGGATTAAAACGAAGAGGAGCCCAACTGTGGAGACTGTAAATCAGCAGAAATGGTTGCTCTGTTTGTGCTTCACATGTGATCTTAAATATCCTGTAAATCATAATGAAAAGGAGGTATACTCAGTTACATATTTCTTTTTTTTTCTTTTTTATTTTTAACATTTATTTGTTTTTGAGAGACAGAGCACAAGTGGGGAGGGGCAGAGAGAGAAGGAGACAGAACCTGAAGCAGGCTCCAGGCTCTGAGCTGTCAGCACAGAGCCCCATGCAGGGCTCAAACTCACAAACCGTGAGATAGATCTTGACCTGAGCCGAAGTCCGACGCTCAACCAACTGAGCCACCCAGGCGTCCCTCAGTTACACGTTTCTAACACTGAGGACGAGCGGCATTTTTTTTTTTTTTTAACCTCAGAAGCAACAAAGCTTTTGTTTTGTTCCTAAAGTTTTTGCATGGGACATTATTATGTTGATGATAATAATAAAAAGAGCTAACATTTACCATGCTAGACACTACTTAAGAGTTTTTTTTGTATTCATTTGTTTAGTGTTTAGGATAGCCAGTCATTTTACAGCAGCAGAAACCCACACCCAAGGTACTTGAGCATGGAGTGAGCCCACAGTTTATGGGTGGACCCAGCGTGTAGCTGAGGCGATCTGGCCCAAGAGCCTGTGCTCTATCCTAATGTAAGATAATTTTTTTCTCTTTCTTTTTTCAGTTGAAATAGATGTTGACATACAATGTTATATTAGTTTCAAGAGTACCACATAGTGATTGGACATTTATATAGATTGCAAAATGCTCACCATGACAAATGTAATTCCTGTAATAAGTGTCAGTCTTTAGAATGGGCTCTTCGTGATAAGCTGGCTATTTAATTTTTTAAAAGTAATCTCTGTGCCCAACGTGGGGCTTGCGTTTATGGCCCTGAGATTGAGAGTTGCATGCTCTACTGAGCCAGTGAGGTGACCCTCATCTTTCTATGTTTTATCCCATTTGGAAGATAGTTTTTCTGTCAATGCTCTTAACTGAGTTCAGAACTGATTGCCATTGCGTAGTATGATTAAAGTCACATTCTCAATTTGAGACATATAAAACTCTAACATTTTTAGTTTTTTCTTTGTTAATGTTATTTTATTGACTAGTCTTTGAAAAATTTGAAATAGTGAAATAATGCACACTGACAAATGGGGAACCAGAGGCAGAGTGTCAAATCCACAAGATCAGGGTAAATTAAGAGATGATCCAGGAGTAATTTGAATGTAGAACTCTGTTTAGGCCACATTTTTGCCTTTTCCTGGATTTATTTATTTATTTTTTTGTCCAGAATAGAGTACTGGACCATCAGTCAGTTAATGTGTTTTTCCTGTATTGGATTCACTGACAGCTCAGCAAGTATAATTGAGTCACAGCAGCATACCCTTAACAATTTAGACATCAAACACTTGCTTTGAACATATTGTCCGTTGTTTAATATCCCCTAATATGACTGTTCAAGATCCCTAACATGTGGTATAAATTTGAAAGCTTCTCAACCTTAAATGCTGACATCTATCCTGAGTTTTATCATCCAGTTATTACAATACCCTTATGTTTACAAATTATTATTATTTTTGTTAAAAAGATCTGGCCTTTGAATTCAGAACAGATTCAGTGCAGTTAAGGAAATACTTCAAGAAGAGTATAATCAGCAATTCACACTACCTTTGTATTCTGTTTAGTCTATTATCTGATCCTTTGTCCTTTTTTTGCCCTTTGTTTTGTACATTATTCTTTTAAAAAATACATACATGTTTCTGGCATAATGAATATAATCTGTTGATTAGCAAGAATTCTAGCAGTTTTATATAATAAAATGTGAGAATAATAGATGCAGTGGCTTAAGCCTTCAGACATGTTGACTGTATGCTCGTGAATGATGTACTTTATGTTTTCATACATTATCTATAAAGAGGTCATTTTCACTGCCTGAAATTGGGGCACCTTAGTTTGTTCTTTTCTCTCTTCCAAGGAGAGAGAGGATGGTAGACATTGATTCCTTTCCAAAGCTCTACTTAGAGCACCAGAAAGCAAGGGCTTTGTACAGTCTAGAGTCAAATGATAAGATGTAGTATATCCCAAAGATGTATTTTACTGGATATTAGGTCTTTAGGGAGCACTTTGAAAATATGGTTGTGTAGTTAATTACGTTCGGGAAACGTTATACTAGAGCATCTTCTGTCACGGGACTATTAGTAGCCTATCCAAGGCTCCAAAAGAGACCACACTGTTTTATTTTTTGAAAAAATGCTCTTCCCACCTTATTCGTTTTCATTTAGCATCCCCTGACATCAATTAGCATTCCATGGCTCATGGACATACTTTGGGATAAATTGTTGGACAGTTTTCAACGCAGAATTTTTCTTTTAAATTGCATTTTAAAAGTTTAATTGCTCTTACTGCCTTCCCCTCCCTCATTGATTATCCCTGAAATCTTTATTTTTATAATTATTAATGTTGGCTGATGATAAAGTGGTTTCAATTCACGAAAGCACTGCTGCTTTTCACCTGCAGTAAACCTTGTTGATTGAAAGGAGTAGTCCATTTTTGCCATTTCCTTGTAGAAACCAGAGATTCCGGATTTACAATTTTCTGTTTATCTCTGGAATCAGCCCGGAGTATAGCATGCTATATTTTCTATCTAATGATAACCATATTGCTGTAAAATATAATAAAATTAAAAACATTGTTTTCTTATTGTTTAAATAATCAGTGAGAGTGAAGTAAATATTTTCGGCTATGTTTGCACTTGGAGATTTGAGCAGTAATCTCACCCCCTCGAGATAGCCCATTTGGATAATTAAGCCTAAATTAAGGTAGTTTTCTTCAATAACTAGGTTTAAGTGTTGCTGTGGGTACCAGAGAACGCAATAGGCTTGCAGTGAGGATACTTTCAGACTTTCCTTGCTGTATTCTCCTGTTGGTAATCATTAGCTATGATGATCTTTTTCTAAAGGGCCTTGGTTTCCTCTTCTGTAAAATGAAAGATTGCTATTAGGTGATCTTTTTAAGATCTCTTCCAGCTCTTAAAATCAGTTTTCTGTACCTCTGTATCTAAACAAAAATTGCAGTTCTTACTCCTGTTTTTTTGTTTTCTGTTTTTTTGTTTTTTGTTTGGCCTGGAAAGCTTTTAACATCAAATGAAGCATAAGCCAGTAACATTCTCTGTTCTTTTTTTTTTTTTTTTTAATTAAAAAAATGTTTATTTATTTTTGAGAGAGAGCGCGAGCCCGATGCAGGGCTCGAACTCATGAACTGTGAGATCATGACCTGAGCCGAACTTGGACACTTAACCGACTGAGCCACCCAGGGGCCCCTTTTTGTTCTTTAATGATACTGGATGTCCAGGAAAAAGGACTTCTCTGTTTTCATCTGACTCTTCTCTGTCTTATTTCATGTACTGGCTTCTTTATTCTGTGGATTTGAATAGATCTATAGTATCTTATTTGTGTGGGACATATTTATGTAGGATTGTAAATAAGGAAACCTGAGCAAAGATCAGATTGAAAAAAATTTGGAAGTGCTTTACCCTGGGATAATATTTAAGTTGTTTAGATTGATATATTAATAAAACCTTCTACTACGTATGGGGACAATGAAAAAGATATATACATATATATTTATTCATTTCCACGAATAACGTAACTTAAAATAATTAAGAATTCTAAAATTACTAAGGGGAAATGGTAAAACGTTAATTCTGTAATGTGTTCAGTTTAATGAATGACCAGCTTATGGTCATTAATTGCTTCTTTGACTTTGGGAAAGTCATTTCTCCAGTTTTTAGATTCCTCGGTTCAATGTATGTACTTAGAATTCTCTGAATAAATTTACACATATAAAAGTAAAAATAGGACCACATTGTTTTGTCTTTATGATGCTTTTTTCATTTTTCAGTTAATGGTCTGACAGTTAAAGCTGTTGTAAGGTCATTCCACATGTATCTGTATATAAGGTCTGTGTATAATTTTAAATAGCTCCTTAGTATAAATATGATTTATTATTTAATTTTTCCCTATTGATGGATATTTGGTTATTTCCAAACTCTGTTTTACTTCTGTGAACAGTGTTGCAGTTGACATCTTGATATATTTTGTGCACATATGTGAGTGTTGTTGTGGGATGGAATCCTAGAAGCACTGTTACCCAGAGTCCTTTTCCGCCCTTCAAACTGGGTTACATCTGTCTCTCCTAAGTTCCCAAAGCTCCCTGTGCATCCCTCTAGCACAGTACTGAACCACTGGATGTCCTTAAGGAATATAGTCTGTGATTTATTTATTGTATCCCCAACACTGAGCACATTGTAGTTAAAAATAAAGTTGAGTTTCCAACTAGAAAATCAGCGTCCAACTACCCCATTTTATTTACTTAAATTTTTTAGATGTTTATTTATTTTTGAGAGAGAGAGAGAGAATGAGCAGGGGAGGAGCAGAGAGAAACAGAGACACAGTATCCAAAGCAGGCTTCTAGCTGCACAGTGTCAGCACAGAGCCAGATGTGGGGCTCGAACCCACGAACCTCGAGATCATGACCTGAACCAGTCAGAAACTTAACTGACTGAACCACCCAGGTGCCCCTAACTACTCCATTTTAAAGTTTTGGCCTGTACTTTTTTTCCCAGTGTATTTGGAATCATGGCAACATAGCTCTCCTGAAATCTAGAGTTGTCAACATGTAGAGTAGCTCCTCTGATCTTTGCAACTTAAATTTCAGAAGTTTGGCATGACCCAGTTACATAGGTGTGGTTTCTTACAGAATGAAATGTTTTACAAGTCTCTTGAGATAATTCTCCTAATTAGAAATCGGGATGGGAACTCTTATGTAATGAGCATTGTGGTAGAGTGAAAAGAATCCGGGTTTGGGAGTCATGTTTGAAAGCATCTTCTCTGTGGCATAGGGCAAGTTTATTGATCTCTTTGAGGCCCGGTGTCCTCATCTGTAAAATGACATAGTATTATATATTAAGATAGCGTGTTAGAAGGACCAAAGGAGGTCTTAAGTGTGAAATGCCCAACATGGGCCTTGGCACATGGTAGGTACCTGGGAAATGTTAGTTCCCTTTTCCTTCAGAAATTTCCTTGAGGGAATACAGCCTCACGAGGCATCCACAGTAGTTTTCCAGACTGCTGAGAAACTCTGGTAGAGTAGAAGGTTGTTATAATTGACAGGTGTTTCAGAGATTTTAGACAATTGCTGTTCAGTTTTTTTCATTCACGCATATCGGCTACCTCCCTCTTTTTTTCCCCCCTTGGGATTGAACATATTGACTGTGGCATTGCTCTCTTTACCAGGGGAAAAGTGCCCCTAATTTAGCACTGTTAACGATACCATGTTTTCATTGCAAGTTCTTGTCTTTTTTTTTCCTGACATCCACCTTAATGTAGTTTATTAGAAAAATTTCCTTGATTGATCCTTCTTCCAAGTGGTTAGATTACACTTGTAAAAAGATCAGAAATGGCCCTGGTTCTCATCTTTCTTCATCAAACCCATTTTAAAACTAATCTGTAAATTTCATCATACCATTCTATAAACAAACACATACTTTTAAAAGCATAAACTACCAGAGATGGAATCAGTTGGTTCTTTAAGTAGGTTCTCCTTTTTGGGGGCACAGAACTGAAACGTGCCATGTTGTATGTAGCTTTGAGGATTGAATGAGTTTTTGCAGCATTTTCTTGGATACCCTTTGACAAGGGTACACAGTTATGCTACTACTGTGTCTTGTAAGGGAGAAATAAATGGTGACTTTTCTTCCCCAAACTGTGAAAGAAATGTATATGAACTTTATAAGCAAATGCGTTATTAATCGTTTAATGGTACAGGGATGCTAAACCAGGAATTCATTGATGTGTGATGTACGGCTGTGGAGACCATGAGGCATAGTAGAGAGGATGACAGTTTTGGAGGGAGAAGATCCAGGTTTGGGGCTTACTGGTTGTGTAACAGCACATCCCTCTTCCTAGTTGCAATTTTTTTCATACAGGAGAAGGGATAATAATACTTTTTCATAATGTTGTTTTGGGAATTAAGTAAGTGAATATCTGGAAGCACTTTCTAAACTTAAAAGTATTGTCTATATTGATTAACCGAATTGTTACTATGCCAGTACCAAGCACAGTGCTGGTAGACCATGAGTACACAGTAAATACTTGCTGAATAAAATGAACCAGGAGGAAATTAAGCTGGGACAATTTGCTTCTTAAAAGAACATTCAGGTTACTGCTTTTTATTTCCTTCTTTCTTATTTTCCAAATCAAGAAATAGCAATCTTCTAATACATTTCTGGCAGAGATAAGATTTGATAATGATAATGGGCTGCTCCATATCCCATTGGGCATGTTAGGTAAGAAAAAAGACTGAATGTACAAATTATTTATATTGCTGAACACTCTAATAATAAGCATTTATCAAACATGTACTATGCACTTATTATTTAATCAGTTAGGTAAACAATACCTTGTGTTCAAACCCAGGGGAATGTATAGTAGCATTGTGGCTAACTCACCCGACCATGCAAGCCCATCAAATATGCTGTCTTTTTCTTTCCTCCCTTGACCTGTCCTGACTGGTGATTGCTAGCCCTGTAAGTACAGGGTTGTGTCTTGTTCACTCCTGTACCACCAGCACTTGGTACAGTGCCTAGGACGTAACAACTGATTAATAAATATTTGTTGAATCGTGAATACGTATAGATCCTGATTTAGCAGTGTTTGTACAGAGTAGAACTTGAGTCATAACAATCATAATGGCTAACCTTAATTAAACAACACACTGTGTCATTTCCTCTGCTAAGTGATTTACAGGCAGTAACTCATTTAATCTTCTCAATACTTTTGAGAGGCTACTGTTAGTATTCACATTTTACCGATGAAATATTGGCATGTCAGAAAGCCTTGATAATTTGCCTGGTATCTTAATAGCCATCTCCCATTTCTTTATTTCTTCTACTTAGGAAGATCCAGCATAGCATAGCCTCTTGTTTTTTTCTTTTCCTTTTGCCACAGTGGAGTTAACTTGAGTTTAGTCTGTTTCATCCAGATGTCCAGCATCCTCCCTAACACTGTTTCTTTTCCCTTGTTCCTTATTCCTAGTTACTCCAGAGTCTGTCCCTCATGTGAGCTGTGAGCCAAAGATGATGCTAATCATAGTTCCTAAACATTAGATTGGTAGGAATATGTGTTTAAATAAGGGAAAAAGAAAACTTTGAGCTTAAAAGTAAAATGAACCAGTGCTGTTAGCTTCTAGAGTCCTTGAAAATAATTAAAAGTTTATTCTGAATTCCTCCAATATCTTCCTCTACTTTGTTAACTTTCTCTTCTTACAAACCTGTTTCTCTTTCAAGATCAGAATTCAATATCAAAAAATAAAGTATTATATATATAAGGTTTTGGTAGATTCATAGAATTTGGAAACTGGAACAGGCTTATTTTTTAAAATGTTTATTTATTTATTTCTGACAGAGCGTGTGCCTATGGGGGATGCATAGAGAGAGAGAGGGAGGGAGAGAGAGAGAGAGAGAGAGAGAGAGAGAGAGAGAGAGAAAGTGACAGAGAATCCCAAGCAGGCACCACACCGCTGTCAGCACAGAGCCCCATATGGGGCTCGAACTCACGAACTGTGAGATCACTACCTGAGTCAAAATCAAGAGTCAGATAGTTAACCGACTGAGTCACCCAGGTGCCCTGAAACAGGCTTATTTTATTTTTTAAATTGGGAAAAATCTTTTATAAACTAGAAGACTTAAAAAAAAGTTGGGATACTGAAAATCTTAGTGTTAAGTCTTCCAAAAAGCACCTTGCCCAATTCTCACCTCTCTGTAAGCCATAAAAAGTTTTTTGTAACGAAGAAACAGACCTCTTCAAGCAACAGTAAAATCAGAGAAGAGCTGAAAATTTGAAGATCACATTATATACACTGTCACTGTGATTCTTCATTTTGCCAGAAAGAATGAAAGACAAGTAGCTTTTACTTGGTTTTGATGTTTTCTGTGAAAGACCAACATTAAAAAAAAAGTTGAGAAACAGTAGGGCAGATGATCACATACAAGAGACAATGATAAAATGGAAGTAGAGAGAGGAAGAAATTTTTTAAAAACTGTCTTTAGAAGCTATTGCAGAGATCAGATGGGACAAATAGAGTTGGTAACAAAGGGACCAAACAGAGCTAGGTTTTGCCATGAACAGGTACTATGGTGAGAGTACGTTGTGGGCAGGCTTGCCTCAACTTCAGTGAAGATATGGACACGAACTGCATCTTTACATGTATCTTTAGCCCTAATGACTAGTGTATGTGATGGCATGATTCAGTGATGATTTGAGCCTCTGCAGTGTGCCCTCTTTAAAAATGTCTATGTTTGTGTATTTCAGAAAGGAGTCTATTTAAAGGTTCCCAAAATACGATTTCATACCTAAATGGTCAAACCTCAGTTAATTGTCAACTTTTTTCCCCACCCCTTTTTTTTTTCCTAGGCTGACCCATTTCCCAAAATTAAAAGCCACTTGTATTTGGGGGGTCTGATAGGCTTCTGTTGCCTGGCAAGTGTGGGAACCTAGTTTCCATTTAAATCTTGATTTTTAAACAAGTTTTAATTTTTATGCATTTAAAAATCTTTAAAAAATCATCTTGATAATAAGAGTTGGGGTGCTTTTTTAAAAAGTAGTCCAGGAAATGAGAACAAAATCATTGAATTTTTAGCTTGGGAATATGGCTCATTAGAAAGAGGATGGATTTGGTTATGTAACTTTCAGGTTTTACATCTTTGTTGTAACCTTTGGGCTAAAATTACTTTGATTCTCAGTTTCCTCACCTGAAAATAGGAATCATTTCTACCTTATACGGTTTTGTAGATTACATGAAATGCATATAAATGGCCTAGTTTATTGTGTCTGATGTATAGACTCACTCAATAAATGTTACTTTGGGGCATCTGGGTGGCTTATTCAGTTAAGCATCTGACTTCAGGCGCAGGTCATGATTTCACGGTTTGTGGGTTCAGGCCCCGAGTCGGGCTCTGTGCTGAGAGCTCAGAGCCTGGAGCCTGCTTTGTATTCTGTGTCTCCTTCTCTCTCTGCCTCTCCCCCACTTGTGCTCTGTCTCTGTCTCTCAAAAATAAATAAATGTAAAAAAAATTTTTTTTAATAAATATTATTTTTCCCTCTTCCATCTTTCCTTCAGTCAGATAGAACATTTCTCTCTAATTCTTAGTCTCTGGGCCAGTCACTCAGAGGCCATGAGAGTACAAACATTCGTTTCCTTAGGCTATAGACTTCCCTTGGAGTTTAATTTCAACTTCAAATTTGTTCTTCTTCTGTGTTCTATGGTGGGAAACAGCCACTTCCTAGATGTGGTGGTTGGGGGTGGGGGGTGGTATGGACCCATCTAGGAATAAGTCAGCCATCTCAATTAAAAGGCAATCATCATAATTGAATAATTCAGAGCAGAGGTTGACAAACTATGACCTTTGAGACAAATCTAGACCTCTATTTGTTTTTGTAAATAAAGTTTTATAGGAAACAGACCCGTTCCTTTAAGTAATGTCTGTGCTATAGAAGCAGAATGAATGATTGCAAAAGAGATTGCATAGCCAGCAGAGTCTACTCCCTGCCCTTTTCAGAATAAGTTTGCCAACTGCTGATTTAGAAGATTGTGATAGTTTCTTTAGGTGAATATTTCCTGACAAACTTTGGTTATTCATGTTTGAACAACTGTGTTGATTTTCTCATTAAAAAACACATCTTGGGGCGCCTGGGTGGCGCAGTCGGTTAAGCGTCCGACTTCAGCCAGGTCACGATCTCGCGGTCCGTGAGTTCGAGCCCCGCGTCGGGCTCTGGGCTGATGGCTCGGAGCCTGGAGCCTGTTTCCGATTCTGTGTCTCCCTCTCTCTCTGCCCCTCCCCTGTTCATGCTCTGTCTCTCTCTGTCCCAAAAATAAATAAACGTTGAAAAAAAAAAAAAAAAACAAAAAACACATCTTACACCTTCTGAGAGTTTGCTACACTGAAACTATGTAAGCTACAATATGATCTGGAATTCATAGATCTCATTAGTTCACTATTTTTGAGCTAGTTAGGGGTTTTGGGCAGAACATGTAGTCTTCATTATTACTATTTCATGTATTTTTTCCCAAAATTTCTGGAAAACTGTTTCAAGGTTATTAAAATTTAGTAAACTGCTGATTAAAATAATTTAATAAGCATTTCTTTTGTGTTATGTGGACATCTGTTTTTGAAAGTAAAGCTTTTGTCTGCCTGTACTGCATCTGATGATATATTTTGAACCATTACAGTTCAAGGCAGTTATTGAGTATGTTTCAGACACAAAGGTAGGCTCCTTGTTTATATTTACATTTTAAAAGATAGGTCTATGAGGGATGCCTGGCTGGCTCCGTCAGTGGAGCATGGGACTCTTGATCTCAGGGTTATGAATTTGAGCCCCATGTTGGGTGTAGAGATACTTTAAAATAAAATCTTTAAAAAAAGTCAAAGATAGGTATATGAATTATCATCATTTCTGTGCTTGGCAGGTAGTGATAGCTTATAAAAGAGGTTAGAAACGTGTTGAGAATTCAGCATCAAGGAAGGTCAAATTGTGACTTACATTTTAGCGAAACTGGAATAGTGATTTCTTAATAAGTTGTGAGCTTGCTCATTTCTGAGTTTGTTCCTTTGTTTATAAAATGCTACCTCCTTCTATTTATGTGAGTGTCCTGCCTTTACTCCCAGTCTGTTTCTAGTAACATGTCCTTGCTGAGGCTGTCCTTCCTTCCCTGCTTTCCCACCCCAACACATATAGCCCACTTTGATCACCTGCCTCTTTACACCTCTCATATATTTAGATGAAATAGTGCGCAGATGTTGTTACCAGTAATGCTAAGCATCATGTCCTCTACACATTTATTAAACATATAACTAGTGTAGTTTGTGACTCCAGTAGAAATATGCTCCATTAAAAAAAATAAATAAAGATCATTACTACTGTTCCTTGGAGTTGATTCATGAGTCTTTAAATCAGCTATTTAGTACTTAAGAGGGAAGAGGGCCCCTCATTTCCTAAACATGCAATTAAAGTAAAGCTTGGACTAAAACCATTGTGATGATCAGAATGATCAAATACATTCCTTTGATAGATTTGTTCATTTGTAGAAATCCCAATCCCTTTTCCAGTGCCGTTTCTGTAGCCACTTTTTGTATACTTTGTTTGACCCTCTTATTTATTTATTTATTTATTTATTTATTTATTTATTTATTTATTTTCTTTATCAAAATAGCAGTTTGCCTGGATTTGGGATTCCGGTTACTTCTGAGAAGGATTTTGAGAGAGCTACTCTAGAATCTTAATTGAATTCCATCATTGTAGGGATGGATGAATGAATTCCATCATTTTCAGATGCATATGGATACTTAGATTCCAAGGATTCAAAAAATTGAAATTCTTAACCAAACTTTGGATTCTAAGTCCAGCTTCTCCACCCAGTTCCAATGGGTTTGAGGGAGGATGGTCTATGTTGTCTGTGTTAGTAAAACTGCTTAAGAAAATACTTTTTGAAAGCACATGGTAGCCAAGAAGCAGACTTTTGTTACTAAAGATCCATTGATAGCCTTGATTGCCTTTCCTTACATAAGGTACGTACCGTTACTTAACTTTCACAAGATATACATGTATATTAAAAAAAGAGCAGTTTGGTAGTAAAAGCATTTAGGGTAGGTCCCTCAGCTCTTTGCAAGCTTGAGTAACCTCATGTTAGCTACTTAACCTCTGGTACTTTTCTTTCCTCTTACGAAATGAGCTTGATTATATGTTCTTAAGTGGAGATTGTAAGGCTTATTTTCATGACATACACAAAAGACAGGGATGCTTAAGGTCAGATGAACGTAGTGAGGGTTATCTGGATAATTAAGTTTGAAACCTTGAGGAAAAACGTTTTATGGGGGTAGAGGGACATATTTTAGGGAGGATGTCTAAATAATTTAAATTGATTCATTGTACTTGTCCTAGTTCACTGAAAAATTGCCAATCTTTTGTTTTGTTTTGTATGAAATTCGCATAAAACTGCCATTTTAGTCACTTCATATTTATGCCCAGTTCCACAAACCTCCTCTTGCTGTTCTGTCACAGTGAGAAGACAATAACATTCTATTAAAGTATATCAGTTGAAGTAGGCTAAAATATTTATGAACATATGTTTTGAAATTTGGAAATGTTGGAGGAAGAGAATCAATAAAGATGTAAATTTGTTTTGTTAAAACAGTTTGAATCTGTTAAATATTTTCTTAGTAATCTGCTTGACATGCACAAAGCACTATAAATAGAGATAAAAGAGCTTGTTAACAACGTTTGTGCAAGTACAGAATTTATTTTTTGGATTTTGTTTCATTAGTCTGAATATTAATTTCAATTTATTTTACTAGATCAATGTCCTGGGATTAGTCCTGGGAACTTAATAGTCATCAGAAAGCTAATATGATGCTAAGAATGTAGAGAGATTCTTAATAAAGCTTAAAATTACATAATGAAAAAGATGTATTAAGACTCCTCTCAAGTAATGTAACATCTGGGCTACGGCAGAGGTTCTGAAAGTTTCTTTTTCTCTTTATAACTAGCACTTTAAAGCTCTCTGGGAATACCCTGGGTAATTACACCTTAATGCTCCTTAGAAACCTGTGGCCTTAAGGTTGTGGTCCAAGTATGGTCCAATTTTTTTGGTTCTTTAAGCTGAGATAGGTTAGTATTTTCAAAAAGTTCTTAATTACTAAAGGAGGAATGGTCAGAAATTATGACAAGATTTGCCCAGATATGTTCCAGTTTTGGCTAGAGTGAGTGAAACCAACTTAAACCATTGAGGCTATACGAGCACTTTGCTGCGTTTACCTGGGGCAAAATCCAGGGCTAGCATTTACCTCTGGGAGTCTAGTGTCTGATTCTCCTGAAATGTTTGCCTTTTGTTTCTACCCACCCAAACTTCCATTATTTCCCACTGATAGAAAAAGGAAGAGAAGCAATAACAGGTGAATTTCATGAAGACCATTTGGTTCAGTGGTTATATTAATAAGGATAGTACTCAGATTTCTTGTTGGTTCGGACTCTAGCAGGGAATGGGACACCTAGCCCATTAGTTCAAGGAGGCTCCTCAGAATTGGGGGCAAATGCTGTGACTCCCAAATAGAACAAGAAAGGGATTTACCTAAAATAAAAGACTACTTACTTTACGGACTTTGAGACTGCTATTAGGCCAGTTAGTGGCTCATACTGTGGTAGGAATTCATGAAAGTGTGGTGATGTCTGCTGTGACAGCGGTGTTAACAAGGATACACAGCTCTAGAAATCTTCTTAATAGTGCAGGAGCCTCACCTATGGGCAGGTGGGGTGATGATGGGGGAAACAAGTTAGAGAGCCTTAAGGAAAGGTTAATTGTGGCTTATCATGTTGAGATCATTCACTCCTCTCCACTGGAACATTTCTCTACTATTATGTCCTCTGGCAAGTAGAGTGGGCATTTCAAAATGACATATGTTACCTTTCCCAAAAGTCCCATTCTTTTAGGAGGTAACTTTTTTTTTTTTCCTTTTTAGAACAGCAATTTTCAAACTTTTCGGTGTCAGGACTCCTTAACACAAAAACTATTGAGGACCTCAAAACATTTTTTTCTAGGCGGATTATATCTGTTGTACAGTGAAGAGTAAATTAAGTTTCTATGGAAAGTATTTGTCTCTGTTCACTTATCTGCAGTAATTTATACCTCTCCCCACCAAACTTCACTTAAGAAGACAGAATGGTTTCTACTTGTCATTCTTGGAGTACAAATAGTGGATGTCGCAAGTTTTACATTTTTGTAGTATAGTGTATATATATATCAGTATAGTTCAGAGAGCCTGGATTAAGCCAGACATAATGGACTAGCCCCCTCTTTCTGATGGGCATTTCCATGTAAACAGAGTTCTGTTTTGGGATCTCTTTACTGTTCTGATGATTGATTTGTCTTTATTTCTACATCACTCACAAACTCATTTTGTCAATTGTTGTGTAAGTTTTGGTATCAGATCATGTAAAATTCCCTCATCTTGTTCTTCATTAAGAATGGCTTTGCTTGTTTTAGCCCTTTGCTTTTCTGTGTTTTAGAATCAACTTGTGAAATTCTTAAAAAATCTTTTTTTTTCCACTTTGGTTGGAACTTCTTTGTTCATGAAGTTGGGAGAATTTTTATGTTTTCTAATTCTTGGCTATGAAGAGGTATATGGCTATCCCTTCTGTTTCTTTGGATCTTGTTTAATATCTTTATTTTGTAAGTTGTATAATTTTTTAAAAAAGTAAACATTCAATTTTATTTTTTAATTTATAAGTTATATAACTTTTGCTTAAATTTTTTTCTGTTGCTAATGTAAATGGTCTCTTTGTTTTTTTTATCCATGAATTGAAAGCTAATTAATTTTTAATATTATTGTGACGATGACTTTATGATACTATTTCTAAAATTCTTGTAGATTTTTTGGGTTTTCTAAAAATGATGATCATATAATAGCTTAATAATTATAATTTATTTCTTCTTTTCTAAGCCAATGCCTTTGTCTTCTTTTTCTTGTCTTATTAGGACTTCCCTTAAAATATTAAAAACAATTTTTTTTAATGTTTATTTATTTTGGGAGAGAAAGAGAGACAGAGCATGAGTGGGAGAGGGACAGAGAGAGAGGGAGACACAGAATCAAAAGCAGGCTCCAGGCTCCGAGCCATCAGCACAGAGCCTGATGTGGGGCTCAAACATGGGTTCAAACCATAAGATCATGACCTGAGCCAACGTCGGACACTTAACTGACTGAGCCACCCAGGTACCCCAGGACCTCCCTTAAAATATTGACTAGAGGTGGTTGTAGTGGGCTTTTTTGTCTTGTTCTTCATTTTAATGGAAGTTATTTTAATATTTTTTTTATTATATGTGACATTTGCTATTATGTTTTGGTAGATATCCTTTTCAGGTTAAGGAGGGTCTATTCAATTGTCATTTATTTGGTGTTTTGTTTTTTAAATTTTGAATGGATATTGAATTTCATTGAACTTTTTTCTGGATCTATTTAGATGATCACATAGGATTTCTCCTTTGATTATCTTAATAGATTTTTTTTTTAATTAAAAAAATTTTTTTTAACGTTTATTTATTTTTGAGACAGAGAGAGACAGAGCAGGAATGGGGGAGGGTCAGAGAGAGGGAGACACAGAATCTGAAACAGGTTGCAGGCTCTGAGCTGTCAGCACAGAGCCCGACGCGGGGCTCGAACTCATGTACCGTGAGATCATGACCTGAGCCGAAGTCGGCCGCTTAACCGACTGAGCCACCCAGGCGCCCCTAATAGGTGTTTTTGATGTTAAGGTGCTTTTGAATTTTTGGGTTAAATCTAACTTTGTTACATTTTAAATAAACTGATTGCTTTTATTTACTAACATTTTCTTCAGGAGGCTTGCACCATTCAGTCTTTGTGAGTGAGAGAGGCCCATGATTTCTCTTCTTTCTACTGTCCTTGCTTGGTTTTGGTATAAGGGTTATATCATTCTCATGCAAGGGACCCAGGCAGCGGTCCTCTCCTATTTTTGAAATAGTTTGTGTAACACTGGATTGATATCTTTCTTGAGTGTAGATAGACATTTTTTTTTTGTTTGTGAGATTTAAAGTTTTCATTCAATATCTTTAAAGATTATAGGCACTCTTAATTTAAAAGCTATGTTTTGGTCAATGTGATAGGTTATATTTTCCAGGAAATTGTGCACTTTGTCCAGTTTTCAAAATTATTAGCGTAAAGTTGTTTATAATATACTCTCATTTTTAAGTTTCTGCTGCATCTGTAGTTTTTAATATTACTAACTTGTCTTATTAATTTATCCCAGATATGCCATATTTAGTCTTTTCAACAAAACTAACTTGTGTCTCTCTTGATCTTCTCTGTTATTTTTTGTTTTATTAATTTCTGCTGTTTATTTTTTCTTCCATTTTCCTTGTTTTTTTGGTGTGTTTATTTTTGTAAATTCTTAATTTGATCCTTTAGCTCATTAATTTTCAGTCTTCCTTTCTAATAAGAGATTTTAGGACCGAATTTTACTCTATGTACTGCTTTAGCTAACTCTCACTAATTTGTATATTAATATGTTTTTATTCACTTTTAAGTATTTCCTGGCTTTTATTGTGATTACTCCTTTACCCCTTATTTAGAAGTGTGTTCTAAAAATTTCGAATTCATATCCCCCTATTTGGGTCTTTATTATTTACTTTGAACTTAGCCTTCATTATGATCAGAGAATATGGTCTATATGATACTGATTTTTTTTTGAAATTAAGACTGGCTTTAAAACAGTTAGCATGACCAGTTTTTGTAGCTATTCTCTATGCTAGAAAGGAGTTGGTAGTCTGGTTCATGACAGCAGTTTTCTGTATGTGCACATTAACTCAAGTTTGATGCTTATGTTTGTTGAGTGTTTTGTTAGCTTTATATATTAATAGTGAGAGAATTGGGTGGCTCAGTCGGTTAAATATCCAACCTCAGCTCAGGTCATGATCTTGCGGTTTGTGGGTTCAAGCCCCGCATAGGGCTCCCTGCTGACAGCTTGAAGCCTGGAACCTGCTTTGGACTCTGTGTCTCCCTCTGTCTCCGTCCCTCCCCGCTCATGCTCTCTCTCTCTCTCTCTCTTTCTGAAAAATAAACATTAAATTTTTTTTTAAAAAGTGAGAGAATCGTATTTCTCTCTGACATTTTTTTATTTATGTATTTTGAAGCTATTTGTGAAGTATATACAAGGTTTGAGTTGTTACATTTTTTATATTTTCTTTAAGTCAACCTTTCCTTATATATTATTATATGTCATTGCATTATTTCTACTTAAGGTCTATTAAGTTTGATACAAATATAGCTATATCAGCCTTGTTTTGTAGTCCTTGTATATCTTTTTAAAAAGTTTTTTGCTTGCAAACTTTTTGTGTCCTTATGTTTTAGGCATTTCTTAGGAACAATGTACCACTGGATTTTTAAAAAGTCAAACTTTTCTTTTAAATAGGGGGTTTGGTCTACTTAGATTTATTATGGTTACTAATGTATTTGTGTTTGTTTTGAGCACTTTTTGTGTATACTCCCACTTTTGCTGTTTTTCCTTTTTTCTTCTCGTTTTTAATTTTTTCTTCTGACTTGTGTTGTATTCTCCACCAGTTTGTAAGTTATAGGGTCATTTTTAATTGGTTACTCTGGAAATATATGTTTTTATGTGTTTATGTACGTATACATGCATATGTGTGTGTGTATATATATATATATATATATATTAAAGTCTAACGTTATTCAATGGTTTTACTCCCCTCTGAACCACAAAAATATTTTTTATTACGCCTTATGTTTATAAAGTTGTCCATATTTAAGGTCTTTTAAAAAACTTATCATTAGGCAATTATTATTAACACTGTCATTATTTATTTTTGTACAATTTACATACCTATTTTTCATTTTATTTTTCCACAATTTATTTATGTATTCCAGATTTTCCTTTGGGATTAATTTCCTTTTTTCCTGAAGTGTACCTCCTTTAATAAAGGACTATTGGTATTAAGGATTTTTACCTGAAAATTTATGCTTATTTTAAGCAACATTAAAAGCATACTACCTGATTCATATTGTAATAAAACAAATATAGTGTAAAATGTTTGCTTCTTAAAATGCATATCAAAGTGAAATGATTTTTGTAATATCTGTTGCTTCATTTTATCTATACCCCTGTATTCTTCCTGTGGCATGGATAATCAAGAATAGCCTGTAGGAGATTCAAAATCTTTTTCTATTACAAAATGCCCAGAATAGTCCTCCTTTTTTTTTTTTTTTGATTCCCACTGGATAGTACTTTCTCTTTTGCTCTAATTTCTGTCCTATAAAAATATCTGAACCCGACTTATGTTAGTTTTCTTAGTTCCTCTGTCTTGGCAGCGAATTTCCTCATAAAAGAGGAATAGATGTTCTTAGTCCATTCTCATTTGTTGCAAATACGTTGTTTCTGCTGGTTTTAAAAATCAATGCTTATTTGAGGGAGAAGTGGGACTTAGGATATTTTTATTTGTGTATTTGTAATTCTGACATTGTGATAACGTGCTTGACTAAGTGTCTCCAGATTCTACCAGATTCCCATAAACATGCCCCACTTTTGAACCAGTCCTGACTTAGGCTTTGGGGCTATATTGAATTGAGTTGGGGAAGATTAGGTGTTCATGCTGCTGTTGGAGGATGAAACTTTCTGTCTTGCCTCCTGTGCTTGGTTATCTGCCTTCCTGGTACCTTGGCAACCTGAGCTGGGATCTTGCTATCTGCTGCCAGGCCTGTCTACCTGCCAGCCTGTAACCGTCACAATGTTGCTCACTCTATCCTTCCTGATGCTGTGTTCTCCAGTTACTTCTGGCCCCCAGCTTGGTTGGATTCCTTCCATCTGTGAATGCTGCTGGATAAACTTCTAAGCCAGTCATTTCAGTAGGCATGTCTAATTTTCCAGGATGGTCCATTTTGTTGCTATGTGAACCCTTGTTCTAAAGTACCTGTGGGTATTTCAGAAAGGACAAAGTTGGTTTGTTACACAAGCTTTCAAGGGAAATTAGCTGCAAGTAAGAAACCTTCTTATTGGAAACATATTGAGTGTTAATATTCTTGGGTTGCAGTTTATTTCCAAACAAAAATATAACTTCCACCTGGTGCCCTATGAGTAGAATTTTAAATCTTTCATTTTGTGTGCATATTTCGATTTCTTAATTTAATTCTTCATTTTGCATATCATATTATTTTGTCATATTCAATTTGACTAAACAAATGGATTATTTTTGTACAGTACTGAAATATTACCTAATTGAGTTCTTTCATGTTTTAGTTGTTACCAAATGATTAATATTGGTAAGTCAAGAGAAGTTGCAGTATAGTATGACTGGTTAAAATTTATAGTAGGAAATTTTATAAATTTGATGCAGCAGTGGTAAAAAAGTGTTTTCCAGAACGTGGATTTTGTCCCTGTGAGTTACACTTCCAGGTACAAAGGCAAATGACCCTAGTAAGTGTATCAGAGTTTTTTTCTCAAATAATTCTGTCATCATACTGCTATCTTTAAGTAATTTTTCTTTCTTCTTGATTCTCATGCCTAATGGCTTTATGTTAACTATTTTTTATGAATACTCACTTTTTTACTTAAAATATAAAAGTAGTGTATATATAGATTGCCAGCCCCCTGAGAGCAAGGCTAATCTTTCATTATTCCACAGTCCCTTGCTCAGTGTGTGTTCAGAGTGTGTAGTAGGGCTTTAACCAATGTTTCAGTAAAAATCAATCAAATGAGTTAGTGTGAAAATTTAGATTCAAAATTTCATTTGTCAGTATTTGCAAAGATGTGGGTTATTAGAAGATAACTACTTTCCTGTAGTTTCTTATACCCAGATATCAGTGTACATAAGTTTTTCTTTTCATAAATTGTTTCACATCAGAGTGGTTTCCATTATATTTAAATATATGTTTCAAAATAGAATTATCATTGTATTTCTTTATTTTTTTTTTAGCATGTATGAGACTTATTAAATCACAGAATTCTCAAGTTTTGTGTCTTATTTTGGAATAAGTAGATAATTTGATTCCTTATGTCTATTGTTTTAAAAGCATACTGCAGCAGATTTATCTGTTAATAGTGGACTTGTTCTTGGCAGTGCATCAAATGGCTGAAGGGGAAGATAGTTTCTGCCTCAGTCATTCATAGCATAAAGGGATAGGACAGCTCAGATTCCAGCCAAGCTACTCAGCCATCATCCCTGACCGGGGTCGACCCCAGAGTTCCTCATCCCTTAAAAATTTTTGTGTTTCTGAGTACAACGCTGTCAATATTACTGATAGCATTCTTGGAAGACTGTGTCTGAAGGAAGGGAGAGTCTTGTAAAAAAGTGATTCTGCGGGGGGCACCTGGGCACCTCAGTCGGTTAAGCATCTGACTTCGGCTTGGGTCATGATCTCATGGTTTGTGGGTCTGAGCCCAGATCAGATTCTGTGCTGACAGCTCCGAGCCTGGAGCCTGCTTCGGATTCTGTTGCCCCTCTCTCTCTGCCCCTCCCCCACTCGTGCTGTGTCTCTCTTTTTCTTTCTCTCAAAAATAAATAAATACTTTTAAAAAAGTGATTCTGCTGAATAGAAAAGGAAAAAAGAATGTTCTTGGGGAATGTTGATGGAAGGATGAAGGCCATAACTGTAGGCAGTTGGAAGTGTGATTAGCTGGTATTGTCGTGTGGGTAGTGCTGGGTTCCAAAGGTTAGGGTGTTAATAAAACTACATTATCTTTAATTCATTTTCTGTATATTATCTGTTACCTTTGACATTATCTGTGTAAAAATCAGGGGCAAACTTTTGTCCTTGAACAAATAAAGGAATCTGGATTATTATTCTTTCTGTTGCTGTCAAAGGGACATAGAGTGATTAGCTTTGGTGCAGGTAAAAATTGGTATCTGGGTTACCACACTTAGCCAACTTTGCTGGAACCCATTCACCATACCTCTTTTTGTAGGAACAACAGTAATAGTAGGAAGTAGGCCATACTAAGTGAAACAATTTAAATTTTTCTTGCTACCTTTGGCCAAGTTATTATGAGAAAGCATCTGTAGATTTGATAGGTCTGCTATCATGATTTCTGAGTAGAAATTTTATAAGCCACTAATAATCTTTTTGATGTTAAGAAGTGCCTTAGTGGGTGAGGCATTGATATTTTATTAATCGTTAATCAGCTGTAAGTGTGACTTATAAGTACCCACCAAAGGTAAGACATAATGTGTGCTTTGTACATAATGTGTGAAAATGCCTAAAATGTTGCTGGTCTCAGTAGACCCCACTCCCCCCCAACACTTGCCAAGAACACAGTAGAAGCTAGGTAAAATTTGTGAATCAGGTACCTACTGTAAGTAGTTTATAAGTTTGGTAGCTGACACTGTGGCCTCCATTCTTGCATCTGTCTTCTGGCCTTGAACTAGATGTCTCTGTAGCCTGAACCTCCCCCTTCTTCCAGACATCTGTGTGGCTGCTTCCTGATATCCCGGTCACAGTCCTTCCCTGTTCTCCAGTTCACATTAGCCTCTCAGCCTCTGTCAAATCACACTTTTTTGTTTCCACAGTAGAACTTATCAATACCTGATGTTATCTTCTTCAGCTGTTTATCTCCTTTTAGAATTTATGCTCCAGGGGCTTCTGGGTGGCTCAGTTGATTAAGTGTCTGACTTTTGATTTCAGTTCAGGTCATGATCTCACAGTTGTGAGGTTGAGCCCCATGTTGGGCTCCGCGCTGACAGTGTGGAGCCTGCTTGGGATCCTCTCTCTTTGCCCCTCCCCTCCCCTGCTCTCTCTCTGTCTCTTTTTCAAAATAAATAAATAAACATTAAAAACATACTTAGCATTTACCCCTTTAAAAATATGCTCCAGGACACTGTCTCTCTCATTCACCTCTTTATCCCCAGGGCATAGGGACAAGACAGGTGCTCAAAAATGTTCACTCGCTGAATACGTACATTTTCTCATTCAGACATTTTGTTGGTTGTTGTTATTTGTTATGGAGGTACTGTGGGAGTTATTACAGGAATAAGTGAGAGTTGAGCCCTAAAACTTAACAAATGTCTGTATCAAATTAAGGCTCTGAGGCTATTATACTGTAGCTTCATTAAGTCATCAGCAAAATTAAGCTTTGTGATTGCATTTGCATTTTTGTTACATTGATTATACATTTATGCCCATTCATAAAAATTAAAACCTGGCTAAAATCCCAGATTATATAGACAATTTCTTTTTTAAATTGACTTGGTTATTTTCAAAGAAAGGAAACATTTTCTGTATGGCTGTCCAAATTCCATTTAAGGGCTTTTGTAATAGTAGTATGGTTTAAAAATACCAAAGATGAATGTAGTCATATATTTTACGGATTCAAAGTTGGGAAAATATTTAATGAATGACTACAAAGTTAATGAAAATAGTTAATGAACAACCAGTAGAAAGTAGAATAAAAGTTTTCATTTATATCTAAACTAAATCTAGAGTGTTCTTTCTTTATCACATTCTAGACTTAGTTTGGATATAATAGAGCAAAGAAAGTGTCAAGATTGGTAAGTTTTTCATTTTACTTTTAGAAGGGGTCATTTACTTATATTTTCAATATTTAGCAACCACCGATAGCTGTAGGGATTAAATGAATTCCTATTCTGTAGAAGTGGCCACTTTTAAGACTGTCATTAAATTTGCCTTGTTTAATATAATGTTTTTAGCACCCCTCAGCATAGTAGTTGTGTGCAGAAAAAATTATCCAGGTATCATATGGATGTTAAAAATTAATATTTAAAGTTAAGATTCAAATTCCTAGTTTTACCTTTGATGTGTAAGTTCAGTTTATGTAAATCATATTATTCTTGTTACAGGTCTATCAAATTTTAACACTTTAAAGGTTTTGAATGATACTTAGTCCGTTTACAAACTTAAACACCTTAAACCATTTGGGGCGCCTAGTTGGTTGAGCATCTGACTCTTGGTTTTGGCTCAGGTTTGGATCCCAGGGTTGTGGGATTGAACCTCGTGTTGGCCACTGCACTGGGCATGCAGCCAGCTTAAGATTCTCTCTCTTTCTCCATCTGCCCCTCTCTCCTGCTTGCACCTTTGCTCTCTCTCTGAGAAAAACAAAAATAATTATTAAAACACTTTAAACCATTTAAAAGTCTATATAAAATTTATTATATTTGACTTAAATATGTTTCTGAGAACCAGCATATTTCTTACACATCTCACAAGTTAAACTTATAAATATGGTGACTCCAAAGTTCCCCTAATATGTCAACACTATGTATACAGTTAGAAGACTTACGATCGTTGATCTAAATCAGTTACTCAATTTTGTATTTTGATTGAAATAACAAGACTGACCTATCACTCTAATAGACCAAATTCTCTTATAAGTTATAAATCTTTGGGGCACCTGGGTGGCTCAGTCAGTTAAGTGTCTGACTCTTGATTTGGCTCAGGTCATGATCCCATGGTTAATGGGATCGACCCTGCACTGTGCTCTGCACTGACAGTGCGGACCCTGCTTGGGATTCTCTTCCTCTCTCCCTGCCCTTCCTCCCTCTCAAAATAAATAAATAAATAAATGTTAAAAAAAAGTTACAAATCCTTAGGACATAATTGAACTTATTATCATAAAATAGTAATGATAGGAGTTTGATTCTCCTAAATATTTTTACATTTAATTATAAATCTCCTTAGGATTATGTCATTGCAAGTAATTTTCTCAGTCTTTGAGACTGCATAAGGAATGTGAGCAGGATGCTTGTCAGATTCTTGTCAGTTCATTTCATAGATACATTAAACTTTATTTATAGGTAACAGGGACATACCAAGTTGGTCCTTTCTTAACCATATAGGCCACAACCCTATTCTACTCAAGTAGAAAATGTAATCAATAATGTGAAGCTGGATTTTGTCTTTCTTTGGATCATAAGATAATTAAATATCTTTTCCCCAGACTTTAAAGACCTTTTAAATTGATGGAATTAACTTTTTTTTTTTTTTTAATGTTCTTTATGTCTGGCTGGAGCACAGAAATCTTACTGATATTAAAAATATCTGATAGAGTGCTGGCATTCTCTTAAGACTTTGTTCAGGTACAACTACCAAAGTCATTGTACAGATACTAGGGGCGCCTGGGTGGCTCAGTCGGTTAGGCTTCTGACTTCAGCTCAGGTCATTAGTTCCAGCCCCACATCGGGCTCTGCGCTGACAGCTCAGAGCCTGGAGCCTGCTTCAGATTCTGTGTCTCCCTCTCTCTCTTCCCCTCCCCTGCTTACACTCTGTCTCTCTCTCTCTCTCTCTCAAAAATAAAATAAAACATTAAAAAATTTTTTTCAAAGTCATTGTACAGATATTAAGTAAAAATGGTTAAAAATGATCACTGACCTCTGTTAGTCTCTTGACCCTTCTTCAAGGGTTTGTGTATGTTCTCTCTACTGGGGGATAGAAGTTGGGGGGGGGGGTAGAAAGTGCTCTCAAAGGTGTGCTGTCACTAGTCCTAAAGCGTCTTCATATTATAAATGATAGTGCCTGTTCCTTTTGGCTTAGGTCCAAAATAAAATGAAAAGAGAATTCTAAAATCTTTTTAGAAAATAGGGGAAGATAAAGGAAATAGCACTAAGTCCTACATTTTGCCAGGTGTTGTACATTTATTATCCAACTTAAATTTTATTTCATTCTTACCATATACCTGCCAGGTAGGTGTTATTAGTTCCTCATAAAGTGTCTTTATTTATAGCTAGATAGTGGTTCAGTGATGATAAGAACTTGCCAAAGGTCATAAACCTGTGAAATGGTGGAGCCAGAATTTGAGTCTAGATCTGTGTCCAGATCTCTTTCTCTGCCTTGTCAGAAGACACATGACAATAAAATGGATATTGTGGTCATTTAAAAAATACGTTTCTTCTGGTTGATGCTTCCTCATATTTGCTTGCTTTCCCTGCTAGTGTGTTAGTAGAAAAGCCAAGTGTAATGCATTTCCTGAATTGCCCCTGTTGGTTTTATAGACTCACTTGTTGGCAGGGAAAGATGCGTGTTCTGTAGAGCGGGCATCCACTTGCAGGATGCATCCATAGGTTTGCATCCGTAGGTTTTTCACTATATACGTTTGTTTTAATAGGTAAAGGGGAGAGTTGAATAATGATATGATACAGTCTGGAAGGAAGACTCCTGAGGTCACTACCTTTCCGTTTCTGGTTTGTCTTCTGCTTCATAAAAAGGAAACAAAAAGTGTCCAATAAAGTGAGAGACTTGCCCTTGAGGCGGATTAGGATATGCTACCCCAAAATACGCTACACTGCTTTGGTGTAAGGATTATTTTGAGCTGAAGGAAATTCAGTCAGAAGATGCATGAAGAGTTCTCTGTCCCTCCCGTATCTGCCTAAAAAGCAGGGTGTAAATTTCTGTTGTGAAGGTATCACTCGTACTGTACCATGGAGAAGAAAGAGGGTGACTCCTATCACTGGATTTGGGGAGTTGGTACCGAGATGAGTCTGCATAAATAAACTTTATTAAAATAGCCCTTCCGTTGGTTTCCCCCATATATTTTCTAGCTGCTTACCCACAAACTGTCGCTTAGTCTCAATCCCCTTTTCTTTGTGAAAATGTTATATAAGCCCCTGAGTCTCCTTCCTCGTTTTACTTCTTTTCTGTGACCTCCCATGCACCTAAGATATTAATAAAAATTGGATGCCTTGTCTCCTGTTAATCTCTTTTGTTAATTTAATTTGCAGGCTAATCATTACTGAACCTACGAGAGTAGAAGAAAAGTTTTTTTCTCCTCTACACCTAAAAGGGAAACTTGAGCCTTATGAGGGGTGGCTTGTTTTTCATATAACTGGGTTATCTTGTGGCTCTATCAAATGTTTTGCTTTTCAAAATGGTGTCATGACTAGTAATATTAGTGTATTATTCCGATTACCCAGTGGGTTGGGTAGGACAGGTTATTATTATTTTTTTAATGAGTGAATTTAAAAAATGAATAACCTGAGTCCTTACCTCAGGCTAATTGAGAGAAGAAAAACTATAATCTTTTAAACAAAACAGAAGACTATGAGGTTCCTTATTCATAGAAAATTAGGTTTAGGAGTTCCAGCTGGTTATCCATGGGACATTTGAGCATCTAAGGAGTTAAGGTTTATTTTAGAAACAACTGGTGCCCCCTTTGCAGAAACTACTTAGAAATATTTTACCCACTGTGGTAGCAAATAGGGCCAAATTTGGATGTAAATGGTTTCTTAGGCAGCAAATTACTATTTAAAGTTTGAGTTGAAGTATTTGGAAAATGCTTGCCTTAGCCCTGTAACACACTCTTGTTTTACTTGTGATTTGAGCACATCTCCTAGAACAAATTTTTGTTGGTTTAACCCATGTATTTGGGCTGATCCCAAGGATCCGCATGTCAGAGAATGGTCATTTTGCCTCAATTTATGAATTTTGTTGATTGTTACAGAAATACCTGAATGTTCCATGTGTGCCTAATATGCATCTTGTGATAGATACATTGAATCTACCTTTTGACTCTTCAGTGTGTTTTAGGATGCAAACTTAACAACTTTAGATTCAAATGAATTTCCTGGGATTCATTGCAGCTCAATGAATCCCCTCCTCTTAACTGAAATCTAATCAACTATCAGGAGTGTCAGTACTCATTCTCCTAGAATCCTCCTCCGGCTTTTTCTTACAATCCACCTGAGTATCCATCCTTTGTATAGAATGGGTGTTTAAAGAATACTCATTTAGGGGCGCCTGGGTGGCTCAGTCGGTTGAGCGTCCGACTTCAGCTCGGGTTGTGATCTCGCAGTTTATGGGTTCGAGCTCTGCTTTGGGCTCTGTGCTGACAGCTCGGAGCCTGTAGCTTGCTTCAGATTCTGTGTCTCTCCATCTCTCGGCCCCTCCCCTGCTCATGCTCTGTGTCTCTCTGTCTCTCAATAATAAATAAAAACGTTAAAAAAAAAGTACTAATTTATATCCAGCTCATCTTACATAAGTCCATGCTGTATTTCTGTGTGATTTATTGTTCCTAAAATTTATAAGTCACAAAAATGTGCTACCACTCAGATATGTTATTAATTAATTTCATCAAATATATACTGTCAGTTCTAGTGGCTTAGCTGTTCTTAGGTTTTTAAAGAAATTCATGATAAAGCAGGATTGTTTGATATTATTATATTGGGTTGTCAGTTGAAACTAGTAGGTTTCAAAAAAAATCCACTCAATAGTTTTACAAACATTCAAAAAGAGTTTTCCCTTATGTTGGGGTTATGACATAGGCCCCTAAATTGGATTTCTTTAACCTCTTCATCATAAGAAAACTTCACTTTTCTGTTTGAAGAAACATAGAGGTCATTCCATACAAGGAGAAAATCTAGAGTTCTATCTATAAGCATATAGTATTCAAGTTAAAAAAAAACTCTCAAGTTGAAGATTCAGATAAATAGCTAGCAAAATCATCTTGCATTAAAAAAATACATTGAGGGGCGCCTGAGTGACTGAGTTGGTTAAGCGTCCTACCCTCGACTTTGGCTTAGGTCCTGATCTCATGGTTCGTAGGATTGAGCCCTGCGTTGGGCTCTGGGCTGACAGCATGGAGTATGCTTGGTATTCTGTCTCTCTTTCTCTCTCTGCCCCTCCCCAACGCATGCACACATGTGCTCTCTCTCTCTCTCTCAAAATAAATAAACATTTAAAAAAATCCATTGAGATTATGCATGTGGATTCTGAAAAATAAATATACCTTCAGTGCAATGAAATCCACCTTAATTTTAGACTTGTTCTTGGGACTCTGACTAATTACACTGTCATTGACTTGAGTATGAAGGGACTGAGTATATTCCCACCAGAGTCAGTCTAGCATATTAACACCGTTCCTTTGAATTTCTGTGTCTGTGAATTTCCATGGAGGCCGAAGACTTGCCACAGAATAATGGGATAATACATAGTACCTCTTAGAGAAAGAAATTTTCTTTCCTGGATTTGCTTCCTCTTCATGTATGGTTTCTTACTGCAACAATTTACTTTTGAATATATGAAGTCATATCATTTAACATTCCAAATAAAAATCTTTTAAATATAGCAAACATCTCTATTCAAGATCCTTGAGGAATCAAGCATCCAGGTTTATAGACTCACATAGCCTTTACATGGACAACCAACTCTCCAAATATGAAAATAAAATATCTTTAATATAAAACATCTTTAAATATAGTGTTTTTGTGCATGTATGATGTAAATATGACATTTTAGGCATTTGAAATGAATTTTAGATTTTTATCAATTAAGCAACACTTACTCTGCATTAGGGAAGCATGGAATGAAAGTTTGTGGATGAGAATTTCAAAATTCTGTTATGCCAGATAAATCAGTTTCCAACTATAATTACTATTTTTATAATAATTTCATTGAGATACAATTCACATACCATCAAATTGTTTCTAGTATGTTCACAGAATTACTCAACCGTCACCACAAGCAATTTTCGAAATTTTCATCACTCCTAAAAGGAATGCTATACCAAGTGACTCCCCTTGTCCCTATCACCCCATCCCTAGGCAACTTCTAATCTACTTTCTGTGTCTCAGTCTTCCTGTTCTGCACATATTATATAAACAGTTGTAAGGAATGTGGTCTTTTGTGTCTGGCTTCTTTCACATACTAAAATGTTTTCAAGGTTTATCCATGTTGTGGTATGTATCAATACTCTATTCCTTTCTATGGCTAAACAATATTCCCTTCTGCAGAAATACCATATTTACTTATCCATTCATTAGTTGATGGCCATTGTTCTACCTTCTTGGGTATTATGAATAATGCTGCTATGAATCTTTATGTATAAATTTTTGTAGGGACATAGGTTTTCATTTCTTTTGGATGTATGCCTAGAAGTGTAGTGGAAATGGGTTTTTTAATCCTGGCTCTAGCATTTAAACCTTTTATATCTCTGATTTCTTATATGGCAAGTGAGATTTAGACTGGACGATCTCTGTCCATTTAAACTCTAAGGTGTGTGTGTGTGTGTGTGTGTGTGTGTGTGTGTGTGTGTTCTCATTCAGCAAATGTTTGCTGCATATCTAATCTGTGGCAGATTTGTGCAAAGATTTGGGGATAGTGCATCTTCAGAGGAGCTCGGAGACTAGTAGGAAGGTAGGGAGAAGGGGAAAAAAGCAGAATCGTAAGTTAACAGATAGAAGCCAGAGTTGTGCATGCCCAGAGGGTGGTAATTGCTGAATGCTGGTGGACCACTGAGGGGTGGCACCTCACCCATTTTGGGCCAGGGTGTAGGTGAAAGAGAGGTCTGGGAAAATCTCATGGTGAAAATGACGCTTAAGCAACCCTCTGGAAGCCAGCCAACTAGATTGATGGGTAGATGACACTTTATAATCAAAGCTACTTGGTAATCATTTTATGTTTAGAATTTTGGCTAAGTGGACTGTTAAAGTTGACTGAGCAAGAAAAGACTGCAACATTTTTTTTTCTTTACTGTTCACTGTCAGACTTCCTAGTTGTTTTTCTCATTGCAGAAGAATGTAAAACAAGCTGATTAAGCTTAAAAATAACTCTTAACTCTTACTCGAACTCTTACTTGAACTAGTCACTTTAAAAAGTATTTGGGATCAGCATGAGCAAATTCAATTTTTTTCAAGAAGAAATTAAACTTAATTTATTTAAATTTATTTTATTTGTTTAATAATCATTTAAGTTTTGGGCACTTAAAATACCTCCTCACAAGGAAATGCCTGGGAATGGTCTAGGCTGAGGGTCTCTTGATGAGAAAGTCTCAGAATGGAGTTCTTTGGGGGTAGAGATGCAGATCTCTGTACTGCATAGTCATGGCCAGCTTCAGCCTGGGTATGGCTGGAAGGGGGGTTATGAGCTTGAATCTTGACCACAATTCCCATCAGACTATGATGCATTGGCTGAGCACCAAGTGTGTGGAGGGCAACTTTCCTCCAGGAGACATGCCAGGAGAGGCAGGTTTTTTTTGTTATGTTTTTGATTTTGTTTTTGTTTTTGGTTACTTTTGAGGGTCTTGGCCTCACCTTTTTCTTTCTTTTTTATTTGAGATATAATTGGCATATAACATTGTGTCACGTTAAGGTGTGCCATGTTTTGATTTGATACATTTATCCATTGCAGTATGATTACCACTGTGACATTAGCTAACACATTTATCGGGTCCCATAATTATCATTTCTTTTTGTTAGCATATTTAAGATCTAGTCTCTTAGCAACTTTGAGGAATATAATACAGGATTGTTAACTGTAATCGCAATGTATTAGATCTCCAGAACTTATTCATTTTACTGGAAGTTTGTACCTTTTGACCCATACCTCCTTAATTCCTCCACCCCACTGACCTTGGTAACCACCATTCTGCACTCTGTTTCTTTGAGTTTGACTTTTTTTTTTTGTTTCCAAATGTAAGTGATATCATATAGTATTTTTCTCTCTCTGCCTGACTTACCTTACTTATACTGTCTTCATGGTCCATCCATGTTGTCATAAATGGCAGGATTTCCTTCTTTCTCATGGTGAATAATATTCCATGGTGTGTGTGTGTGTGTGTGTGTGTGTGTGTGTGTGTGTGTGTGTCACAGTTTTACCCATTCATCCACTGATGGACGGTTAGGTGGTTAGGTTGTTTTCATACCCTGGCTGTTGTGAATAATGCTGCGATACACACGGGAGTGCAGATACTTCTTCCAGATCCTGTTTTTATTTCCTTTGGATATTTACCCAGAAGTGGAGCTACTGGACCATATGGTAGTTCTATTTTTAATTTTTTTTTGAGGAACCTCCATGTTGTTTTTCATATGGCTGCACCAGTTTACATTCCTAGCAGTGTACAAGGGTTCCTTTTTTCCACATCCTTGCCAACTCTTGGGATCTCCTGCCTTTTTGATGGTAGTCAGTCTGACAGACATGACGTAGTACTTTCATTGTGGTTTTGATTTGCATTTCTCTGATGATTAGTGATGTTAAGCACCTTTTCCTGTATCCGTTGGCCATTGGTAGGTCTTCTTTGGAGAAATGTCTATTCAAATCCTGTGCCCATTTTAAAATGGAAATTTTTTTTGTTATGGAATTGTATAAGTTATTTATATATTTTGGATGTTAACACTTATCAGAATATGATTTGCAAATATTTTCTCCCATTCTGTAGGTTGCCTTATCATTTTGTTGATTGTTTCCTTTGCTGTGCAAAAGCTTTTTAGTTTGATGTAGTCGCACTTGTTGATTTTTGCTTTTGCTGTGAGAATGCACAGTTTTCTTTTTTTTTTAATTTTTTTAATGTTTGTTTATTTTTGAGACAGAGAGAGACAGAGCATGAATGGGGGAGGGGAAGAGAGAGAGGGAGACACAGAATCTGAAGCAGGCTCCAGGCTCTGACCCGTCAGCACAGAGCCCGACGCGGGGCTCGAACTCCCAGACCGTGAGATCATGACCTGAGCCGAAGTCGGACGCTTAACCGACTGAGCCACCCAGGCGCCCCAGAATGCACAGTTTTCTGTTCATCCTTTATAAGCAGGGGAAGTGTATGTAACTTTGGAATCTTTCATTTGTGGTAATCTGTAGTAATCATGGTGATGTTCCCATAAGAGTATTTGCAAGTGATTGCTGGTCACTGGAGAAACAAAACAACAACCAAAAAAGGTGATCTGAGAGTTATTCTAACTTGTAGAAGCAATAATCTAGTTGAAGTTCAAAATCTTGTTTAGTGCTAGTAAAAAGGAAAATACAACAGTCTTTGTCCATAAATTGAAATATCCAGGTTTTTCAAATTGGTCAGGATATAAGAATTCTTTCTTCTCCTCTTAGTTTCTTTTTTGTCCTTTATAACCATCATTTCCTTTTAAGCTTGGTTTAAAGATCTGCCTTGAAAGAAGTCTTCCATTTTTAAAAACTCCCCTTATGTTATTTTCTTACACACAGATCTATAGTTTATTACCTAGTTTGTAGTCTCATAGTGAATTGATTTAAAATAAAAGTACAGAGATATTTCTGCCCAGGCCAATGATAGAGGCATACATAGAAGGTGACTCTGGGACATCAAGACAACATTTAATTTTAATTCATAAATGTAGTTGTCTGTATTTTCATATGTCCTTGTTTTTGTACATATTATTTCAAGGTCTTGTTATTATAATTAGGCAGTTTGTCTCTTCTGCGTTTTAGTTCCAGATCTGTAAGTGGGTAAGATTCATACTGACCTTAGCTTTCATGATTTATTACATCGTTGCAAATCAAACATAGAACAGAGAGAAGGGAAATAACCTTTTGTAGATGAAGCAATGCATTCTTAACTTATGCTGTTAGGACTTTTTTTTTTTTTTTTTTTTTGCTACTAATATGACAGGCTGCTCATTCTCTGGCAGTGACCTCCACCTTGGCCCTAAGTCAGCTCGTATGATGGCTCTTTGTGCAAATATTTTCTCAACCTTCAATTTGTCACAAGTAGCTGGGCATTATCCCATGAATAATAGATCTATAATTTTTCTAGCATTACCAGAGTGGCTAGGATACTAACTTGTTCCAGCTGTGTTTCCTGGATTTGGTTTTTCTTCTCAGGAACTGGTTTTTCTGAGCAGGAAGAAAAGGAATGGCCAGTTAAATAGATTGCAGTAGGGGTGTACTGGCCTGGCCCTGAGGAAGATTAATCTGGGGATAGGTTGAGAGTGCCTGAAATACTGTAGGCTTTTGATGATCTGAATGTTCAGTGTCACCATGTCCAGGGATCAGGTAGCTACAATGTTACCAGCAGGAAGATTGAATCTTGGATAGGGGGACTTGCCCAAAAGTTGTTCCATTCTGAATTTAATACACACTTTGATTCCAAGCCGCATGCTCTTTCCAATCCATTATAGTATATAAAAACCAATGAAGTATTTAGATTTTTAATGGCAAAAAAAAAAAAAATGATTATTTCCTGGACAGAGCAATTAAAAAAAAAAGAAGTAGAAATTACTACATTTCCTCAATGTTTCAGTTATTTAAAACACTGGTGAGATTTCAATTTCTTCAGTTTTTGCCCTATGAGATTTTTGTCCGTTTACTTAAAAACTGTGAAAACAAGGAACCTTCACAAAACAAAGTGAAAAATATATCCATTTGCATCATAAAAATAATATATGTGTTTGTGTATTTTGGTTATTATTGTTATAACCAGTTATTTTGTGCCTTAGATTGTAAATGCCTATAGTTAAAAGGGCCAACCTGTTTATTTAACTAATGATGCAGAGTCTTATACTGTGTATTGAAAGAACTATAGGATTTTGGATTGGTAGAGTGGGAGGACAAGACCTTCCTAGATAAGAAGAGTAGCTTGAATAAAGTCATGTTTCAGGGAGAGCTGGAGTTATGTGATCTAGTGTAGTTGATGGGGCCTTTTATGCTAGCCCTGGGATGTGGACATAATTGAAGGGGTAATAAGGACCACTATTGCCTTTTGTTGAGAAAGGGAGGGATTTTTAAAAAGTGCTTTTAGTAAGATTCTTGTTTAGAGGATGTAGAGCAAATAGAAGGCCAAGAGAAAATCTGAAAACAATCGCAGTAATGTGATGTGTTAAGAGCCAGGAGGGTGTTTGGAACGTGAGCCTTCCTTTGAGGGATACATCGATAACGAGAGGAGTGGATATTATAGATTTGGGGGGAATTCAGTTGTCCGTGGTGGAGTATGTCAGACTAAGATGAGTACAGTCATGGAAGTAAGAATTACCATTTTGAATCAGGGTTTGTGACGGGAGTAGAGAGCTCATGGGGGATAAGAGAGAGAGAGATCTTGGGATCCATCAGATTATAAGAGGTCTCAAACATTAGGAAGATGAGTTTTAATTGTGGTGTGTAAGTCAAGACAAGTCATAGAGAAGGGAAAACAAAAAATGGTGTTTTAGAAATTTCAATTTGAGCAATTGTTGACACCATTTAAGAAATGGATTGTAGTTTCAGGTTCTTAGACTCTGACAGTAATAGGATTTGCAAGAGAAAGGATGTGATATTAGATGAACTGAATGAGTTAAAGGATGAATCAACCCTAGAGGTTCTCAAATTTGAATGTGCTTAAGAATCACCTGAGGAGCTTGTTAAAAAGTCCCCGATAACACTTTTTAAGGTTCTGATTTTGGAAGGATGGGTGGAGGGCGGACATCTGCATTTTTAAAAATTTTTATTAAAGGGGCACCTGGGTGGCGCAGTCGGTTAAGCGTCCGACTTCAGCCAGGTCACAATCTCTCGGTCCGTGAGTTCGAGCCCCGCGTCGGACTCTGGGCTGATGGCTCGGAGCCTGGAGCCTGTTTCCGATTCTGTGTCTCCCTCTCTTTCTGCCCCTCCCCCGTTCATGCTCTGTCTCTCTCTGTCCCCCAAAAAATGAATAAAACGTTGAAAAAAAAACAAAAAAAAACAAAAAAAAATTTTTATTAAAATTTTTTTTTTAATTTTTTTTTCAACGTTTTTTATTTATTTTTGGGACAGAGAGAGACAGAGCATGAACGGGGGAGGGGCAGAGAGAGAGGGAGACACAGAATCGGAAACAGGCTCCAGGCTCCGAGCCATCAGCCCAGAGCCCGACGCGGGGCTCGAACTCACGGACCGAGAGATCGTGACCTGGCTGAAGTCGGACGCTTAACCGACTGCGCCACCCAGGCGCCCCATTAAAATTTTTTTTTAATGTTTATTTACTTTTGAGAGAGAGAGAGGGAGCGTGCACGCGCGCACACGCGCGCGCGCACACACACACACACACACACACACACACACACACACACGTGCATGCAAGTTGGGGAGGGGCAGAAGAGAGGAAGACACAGAATCCAAAGCAGGCTCCAGGTTCTGAGCTGTCAACACAGAGCCTGACACGGGGCTTGAACTCAAGAACCACAAGATCATGGCCTGAACCAAAGTCAGATGCTCAGTCATTGAGCCACCCAGGCGCCCTGGAAATCTGCATTTTTTAAAGGTACTGTAGGTAATTCTGATGTAAATGGTAAACAAAAGTTTCTAGTTTGAGATACCGGGGTAATCATAAAGAATGGAAATTAGGGGAGTAATTCTGAGGCAGATGGTGGGTTTGGTTGTTGACAAATTGAGTGTGATATTTATATTCTACAGTGAGTTTGATGGCAGGACATCTGTGTGGAAAGAGCTGTCCTATAAAAATAGTTCCTTGCATTGCATAGAGTGGATTGGCTGTGAGAGTGGATGATGTATCCAGAGGAAGGGTGCTGGAGAAGGTTATGACCTTTTTTTCCTGATGAATTTACCCTAGAAACACCAGGGCACTGATGGATCATCCTTAGTTAAGTCATTTTAACACAACTTCATCCTTGTTTTTCTTCTGAAAGTACACTGACATTTCTTGTTTTGTTTTCTCAGGTTCTGGGGAATAGACATAAATGTCTTTGGCAGAGTCATGCTGGTCCTTGACATAGCTAACAGTATTTTCAACCAGCTTATCTTAGCTATTCAGTTGAGGCACATTAAAATAATTCATAAATAAATAAAACACTGTTAATAATTATAGTTCTGTGGTGATATGGCAGTGACTGTATACCCTCTACCTGCTTACCTGTTTCAATATAGGCATTGACGTTGTTGTTGGGTTGATAGTATCTGAGATATCCCTATTTACAAATAGTTCTTGATCCATATTTTTCAGGACCCTCAGAAAGTTTTCCAGGTAATTTTAGCTAGTCTCAAACATTAATTCTTACTTCTTTTAATTTGGAAAGCAAATACTATGTTGCACTGTTTATTTTTTTTTTATTTTTTTTAAATTTTTTTTCAACATTTATTTATTTTTGGGACAGAGAGAGACAGAGCATGAACGGGGGAGGGGCAGAGAGAGAGGGAGACACAGAATGGGAAGCAGGCTCAAGGCTCTGAGCCATCAGCCCAGAGCCCGACGCGGGGCTCGAACTCACGGACCGCGAGATCGTGACCTGGCTGAAGTCGGACGCTTAACCGACTGCGCCACCCAGGCGCCCCTATGTTGCACTGTTTAAATTCCGCTGGGTATATAAATTGCTGTGGTCTCTAAATCAAATAAGTAGTGACATCGTACTTCAGTCCCTAAATTGATGTGAATCACTGTGATAAAGGAAGTTTAGTTGATTCATAGAAGAAAAAAAAAGTAGCTTGGTAGCTTGAAGCCCTTCTTTTGGCTTTGCTATAGATTTTTAAAATGTTAAGCAAGCTAATTCAGCTCTGGACAAGCTGGAGGTCTTTGAAATTGCACTATCTGAGTGGAAGAGGCCTAATACAAAGTGACTTATTCTTAAACATAGTCAGAAATGCCATGGGCCAAATTGAATCCCATGAAACCTAACCTGTATGCAGATAGTTTCCAGCACATGAGCCAATTGTGTTTCCAAAGTTTATGTGTAAGGCAGCTGTTTGGAACTCAGAACACATTTTTTTTTTCCCTCTTACTGAAACAGTATAAAAAAGTATTGGCTGTATTCCCAGGCCAGCTCACAAATCTTTTTAACCCCAAATGTACCTTAAGTTTTAACTGTACAGTTTAGTTTCATTTTATTAAGCTAATATTTTTTTGCTTGTGTGAGAAATGAAAATATATCCCAAATTAGTTTGAAAGAAATAGGTTATCTTTACTTAGCTGGGTTAAGAGTCTTCTCAGAAGACATCACTGGGTTAAGCTGGGAACCAGTAATTTATTAACCATACATCTGTAGATAGCTATCCTCTCCCCATTATAAAGACACATTTCTAGGTTATTCGTTCCTTTGGTGATAACTGTTTCAGAAAGATGGCTTCAGTTTCTCACTATTTACTTTCTCTCCTTTCTCCTCTTCTCTCCCCAAATGTGGTTCATTGTTAAGTGCATGTGTGTAAATCAGGGTTGCCTATGACAGATTTGGCTGTGAAATATCTAGTGCGCCTGTATTTCATAACCAGAATTAATTAATAGGTTCAGTCACTTTCTGTCTTAAACGAGGCTGGTGAGGTCTTATGATAGAAAGCTTGTTTGGGAAATTATCTGTTATCTGGCAAGGATGGTGATGTTTGGTGTTGTCCAGGGCAAAAAACTGAAATACTCACTAAATTATCAGTGACATAAAATTATTTGAAATATTATTATAGTATTGTTTATTATGTTGGATTGTAATGATTTGAACTTTAGTGAGCCATGCATAATAAATTATCTCTATTACAAACAACATGTTTTATTCTTAATCCATATTTCGTTTTGACTGGTCATGTTGATGTATATGTATGTATTCAATGAAAGGGGTTCTGTGAAACAATGATTAAGGCTCTTTTAAGTCAGCCTTAAGGACTGTTTTACCTTGATGGGATTGCTGTTGTCTTGAGTGGACTTGAAGATATGGAACCTCTCATTCATTCCATATTTCACATGTATTTACTGAGTGTCTACCATGTGTCATGTTCAATTCTAAGTACTGGGAATACTGCAGTGACCAAAACAGATATGATTCCTTCCCATGTGTAGCTTATATTCTTGCTGGGAGTACAGAGAGAAAACAGTAACCGATAAGTAAATATATAGCATGTCTGGATACATTGTGAAGGTAGATCCCATTTGGCTAACAGATTGGCTGTGGTGTGTATGAGATTCAAGGATATCATCAGCAGAGATTTTGGCTTAAGCAAGCAGAAGTATGTAATTGCCTTTCCTTACTTTGAGAAAGACAGCAGGAGATGGGGGCTTGGAGGTACTGGTGTAGATCAAGAATTGTTATTATGTATTAAAGTTGAGCTACTTGTTAAGCATTGAAATTGAGATATTCAATAGGCAGTTCAGGGAAGAAGTCTGGGTTGAAGATAGAAATTTGGCAGTTTTCACTAGAGAGTGGGTATAAAAAAAAGAGGTCCAAAGTATGAACCTGGAGCACTCCAAAACTGAGGGATTGGGTAGATGAGGAATCAGTAGATAAGACAAAGAAGAGTAGCCAGTGAACTTCGAGAAGAACCAGGATAGTCAGTACCAAGTTAAACAATGTTTTAAGAAAAAGGGGATGATCAGTTCTGTTAAATGTTATGTATGGTTCAACTAATACAAGAACTGACCACTGATTGAGCAACATTGAAGACAAGTCCTTTTCATGTGAGATGGAGACAGAAGCCTGAGTGAGGTGGGTTCAGGAGAGAGTTTAAAGGAAAGAAACGAAAGCCAGATATACAGACAATTGACAGTAAATTCCAGAGGGCACAGAGGCAGCATTTCAGGAGCTGAGGAAAAATGGAGGAAGGGACAAAATCTGGCAATACAGAGTGCATCATGGGGATGAGAGACCAGGTGGAGAAGAACAGCCGGGTTCCTTGGGATTCTTGTAAGGGTGATTGATGTGAAGTGGAACACAGGGCAGGATGTGTTCAGCTTGATTGTCTTCTAAGTAGATTGTGATGCAAAGCCACAGAATGTGGGTGTTTGGCCAAGATCACCTAGACCTCTGGGTTACATCCTTGATCTTGGCCAATAAAATGGTTTCTTATAGAGCTCTAGCTTACCTGAGATTGAATTGTGTCAAAAAGACAAACTGTGGCTATCTAGTAGATAAAGAGCCTGTATGTGTTAAATCAAGTTATATTATAAAATAGACTAGATTTTTGTATGGCATGTTACTAGCTGTTGAAAGAATAAATCCTTGAAAGAATGAATAAATGTTATGGGCTGTCCTTTCAGTAAATTTCCTATTTACTGATAAATAAGTTTAGGTGGGAATAGTATTTTTCTTATACATTTACTCCTTTTCTCAGAAGTTGCTTAAAAATCCTACATTGCCACTTTACTCCTCAATATTTTTTCTGTCTCGGTCTTTTTTACTCATTTTAATTCAGTGAATGTATGCTGAGTACTTCTCTCTGAAATGCACATATTTACAGGGAAATCATGGCCCAGTGTCAGTATTCTGAGTACTATTTCAACTTTTCAGTTGAATTCTAAAATTTCTATAAATTCTAGACTAATTCATTTTTCAGTATACATTTGACTTAGGTGTTGAGAGTAGGGAGGGGTTCCTCTAAAACATCAAAATTTGTAATGATAGAATTTGAGTTATGTTAAGTTTATGGAGCTTTCTGGCAAATTTCTGCAGGAAAAAACGATTCTTTTACTATTAGAATTTGCTTATTTGAGTAAACTCCTACTATTTCCTAAGTCAAATCTCTCACTTTTTTTTTTTTTTAGTTTTTCAGCCATAAATTGCATTAATTTCTATTTAATAATGGCCAGGCATGTTCTATATGTCTCCATCAGCAAGTGTTTGTAGGACGCCATGGCCACGAATCAGTGCTGTCTCATGAATTCTGTCGGAGGTCTCTCAATGGGATGTGTGGTTTGAGTGTGTCACCCTTATGTTTTCACTGAAGATAATAAGCACTGATGTTAAATGCTATTTAGCAAGTGGATACATAGGGTTGACAGTAATTTTAGGTTACCTAAAGATAATGTCTTAAAAAATTTTTTTTAGAAAGCTGTTTTCAGTTGACTTGCAGTTACTTGTGATCTGTTATTATCAAGGTCATCTCATGGAGGATTCCCAAATACTCACCGAACCACGTATAGTTGTTACCTCTTAATTGTCTACAGAGGAAATATAAAATTCGGTTGTGTCTTAGGTGGAAGGGTGAGGGTCATCACTCAGTTTTGTTTTGAATGGTAATTGTGCAGCTGTCTTCCATATCCTATGGCCAGTCATTTAACATAGGGGAAGCCAAATTCTAGCTTGTTGTTATGTAGTCATAACTCTCAATTATCTAATAACAGGAAGACAGTAGTAGTTGGGTGTAATTTATACTGGTTGACAGTGTAAAAATTATTATCGTTTGGCTTTGGAAGACCTTTTGGTACCTACCAGTGAAGATTGAAGTATTAGATCTGAAAATTAATACTTGTGAAGAGCCACTGGTGTAATTGTTTAGATCAGTGTATTTTCAAAAAATTTGACCACAACTCATAACTCAGAGTTCATTCAATGTTCTAACCTGGTGCACCATCTCACATATTTCTGTGTGTGTATATGTATGTTGCGTGCATGTATGCAACTGTTGTATGTGTGCATATAGTGTTGAAAGTTATAATATATGATAGGTGATATATATACTAATACATATAAAGTTTATATATAAAATATATATATGTATGTGTGCGTATAAGTGTTAACAGTTACAATATCTGATTGGTGATAAAAGTTTATATATATAACATATATATAAAGGTTTTGTGAAATATTTAATCTTCACACCATGCAGTATGTTAGAATATTTTCATTCTAATTAATTTTTGAAAAACATACTGTACATGAACTAAGTTGATTTCATAACCCGTTACTGGGTCATGTCTACTGGAATAATCCTGGCCTAGCTGATCTGTTGAACTGTGACAGTGTACGTAAAAATAACTTTCTTGTTTCCGGTTCTTATGAGAAAGGTGGTAGAAGTATTAAATGTTTGCTAGAAGTTTACCGATCCTATGGAAGTAATCTTCACCATCAGATAATTTAAGAAACACTTCAGACAAAGTTATTTATTCATGCAACTGATCTTACTGAGTGGCAGCTGTGTGTCAGGCCCTGAACTAATCACCTCATCTTCTGAGGTGAGGAAACAAAGGCTGTCTCTAGCTCGGAGGAGATTGCTGTGTAGTGGAAGAGAAAATAGACACATATAAATTGCCATGGAGCTCTGAGAGAGAATGATGGAAGACGGTTGCCTGCTCATAGTTTTACTCGCCTTATTTATGTACAGTTGCAAGAAGGAAAACGTCAGCTAGAAGCTGAGGTTTTTGGTCCCAGAATTCTGATCCTATTTGTCAGGTCGGGGGTACTCTCCTCTCTAGATGGCCTCTGAGGCAGGAGCTCTAATGTGCGCTTTTTAAAAAAACTTATGCTATTAAAAAATATTTTTATTTTTGAGAGAGAGAGAGAGAGAACAAGTGGGGAAGGGGCAGAGAAGGCGGGGGACGGGATCCAAAGCGGGCTCCTTGCTGACAGCAGAGAGCCTGATGCGGGGCTCGAGCCTGAGAACAGATAGATCATGACCTGAGCCGAAGTCCAACACTTAAGGCATTGAGCCATCCAGTGCCATATATGATCTTTAAAAATATGTTCTCCCAAAAATACATATAAACGTGACAAACAATAAAAATAAAGTAAAATAAAAGTATACATTCTATATAAAAGTCAGAATCATGAATCCCTTCTGTGAATAATATTTTAATCCACCTGTGACAATAATTTTAGTATTTTACTGGAAGAGAGAATGAAATCAGGTAGGTAAACGTGAAATATTGGAGAAGTGAGAGAAAACAGACCAGGTCCTTTTAGAACTTGAGCAATGGAACAACAGCTTTAACTAAAAAGAGAGTGACAGTAGTGGTAAAGGCGGGGCACAAACTTGAAAGAACCTATGTAACATATCCAATATTACTCAACTACAAAAAGGTTATTAGTTTCCTCTCTATCTACCTATTTTCCCTGTTGTATTTTTTATCTGTTGACCTCAAGTCAGTTTCCACAGCTTCAAAAAATTCCAGGGGCACCTGGGTGGCTCAGTCCGGTTAAGGGTCCAACTTCAGCTCAGGTCATAATCTCACTGTTTGTGAGTTCGAGCCCAGCATCAGGCTGTGTGCTGACAGCTTAGAGCCTGGAGCCTGCTTCAGAGTTTGTGTCTCCTTCTCCCTCTGCGCCTCTCCCACTCACACTCTGTCTCTCTCTGTCTCTCAAAAATAAATGAACGTAAAAAAAAGTTTTTTTTTAAAGATTTTATAGTCCCTCTTCCATTGAAAACTTAAAAAGGGCTATCCCTTCCCCTCCCCCACCTGCTAAATCTTATTTAATATTATTTTTCTCAAAACTTTCTCATAGACATCCACATATAGTAGAATTAAATCGGAAAATAGGAAAATTTTATGATCCCATTTCATATATAAGAGTATAGGGAAACACTCTCATTCATGAGAAATCCTCTTCTATAATAGCTACCATTTGTAACAACCTCAGTTTTACTTCATGTCTGCTATGGAAAATATTAAAAGCAGAAAAGGTGTCCACATTAAAATATATAAACACATGTATATACATATAATTACAAATATGTTAACCATGGTAAACCACCTAACAGGATTTTATGTGAAAGTGATAAACAGAAGGGGTGCCTTGGGTAGCTCAGCTGGTTAAGCATCCGCCGTCAGCTCAGGTTATGATCTCTTGGTTTGTGGGTTTGAGCCCCGCCATACAGCTCTCTGCTGACAGCTCAGAGCCTGGAGCCTGCTTCAGATTCTGTGTCTCCCTCTCTCTGCCCCTCTCCCTGCCCCTCTCCCTCTAGAATTCTGTGAGTGTGTCTCTCAAAAATAAACCTTAAAAAAATTATAGGGGCGCTCGGTTAAGCATCCAACTTCAACTCAGGTCATGATCTCACCATTCCTGAGTTCAAGCCCCATGTCAGGCTCTGTGCTGACAGCTCAGAGCCTGGAGACTGTTTCAGATTCTATGTCTCCCTCTCTGTCTCTGCCCCTCTCTCATTTATGCTCTGTCTCTCTCAAAAATAAATAAACATTAAAAAATTTTTTTAATTATAAAAAAAGAAAATACTCAACAGAAAAGGAAATTATTTGTCACACAAAGCAAGAAAATCCCTGAAAGAAAATGATCTTTAAAAATATGTTCTTTATATGATCTCTCTTCATATGAGAGAGAGAGAGCGTGAGAAAGGGAGGGGAAGACGCAGAATTCAAAGCAAGCTCCAGGCCTCGAGCTGTCAGCTCAGAGCCTGACGTGGGGCTAGAACTCATGAACTGAGAGATCATGACCTGAGCTGAGGTCAGACGCTCAACCAACAGAGCCACCCAGACACCCCTAGAATGCATACCTTTAAAAAGCTGAGGTTTCTACAACCCAAGCACCCATTGATAGATGTATGGATAAAGAAGATGCGGTACACACACACACACACACACACACACACACACACACACAGGGATATTAAAAAGAATAAAAAGCCATAAAAAAGCATGATATCTGGTCATTTGTGACAACATTGATGGACGTAGAGGGTATCATGCTAAGTGAAATAAGACAGAGAAAGACAAATACCATATGGTTCACTTACATGTGGAATCTAAAAACCAGAACAAATGAACACACACTACACAAGTTAAATAATGGACCAGATTTATAAATACAAACTGGTGGTTGCTAGAAGGGAGGAGGTGGGGGAGGATTGAAATAGATGAGGGAAAGGTATGGACTTCCAGTTATAAAAGAAATAAGTCATGAGGATGAAAAGTACAGCCTAGAGAATATAGTCAATAATACCGTAATAACATTGTATAGTGACAGGTGGCAACTACACTTATGTGAACTTTGCATAATGTATAGAATTGTTGAGTCACTGTGTTGTACATCTGAAACTAATATAACATTGTGTGTCAAACATACTTCAATTTAAAATGAGCTAATGCTTCTAGTTTTAGATAATTCTGATTTGTCTTTCTAGAAATTGCATTGCCTTATATGTAATCTTTAATTACATATAATTAAAAAGTATTTTTAATTATATGTATCCGTTACTAAAAGTATGAGTTACTTTCCAGCCAGATGTAAGATGACCAGTAGGGTTTGAGCATCAGCCTTTGACTTTGAGTTGTTTTCTTGGCTGGATATCACTTGAGCCACCTTCCTTTTATCCATGAATTATAATAACTGGCATTAATAGTCTGGCTCCTTGGTGACTTCAAACTGAGAAGCCAGTGAGATTTAGTTGTATAAGTAAAATATCTGCAAATGGGTAGAACTTGATAAGATATCAACCAGAAGACAGTATCATGTAGTTGATAAAGTAAGGAATTTTGAATTTTGAATTTTTTTCTCTTTTAAACCTAGATCTGACTGTGCCTCTGCTGTTTATGTTAAATAAAATAGCTCATTTTATTCAGCAGAGCAATAGGATTTCACTTTGTTTAAAAAATTGCAGGAGCACCTGGGTGGCTTAGTCAGCTAACAAGCGCCCGACTTCAGCTCAGGTCATGATCTTGCAGTCCGTGGGTTCGAGCCCTGCGCTGACAGCTCAGAGCCTGGAGCCTGCTTTCAGATTCTTTGTCTCCCTCTCTCTCTGCTCCTCCCCTGCTCATGCACTCTCTCTCTCTCTCTGTCTCTCCAAAGTAAATAAAAATGTTAAAAAAGTTTTTTTTAAAAATTGTAAATTCAGTAAAACTATAAAAATAGTTGAGGATTTGGAAATTAAAACTTATTAAGAAAATAGTATCTTAGCTATAGAAACAGTAATACTCTTTTTGTATTAAGTATGAGAACAGGAGAAGAGATATTTTCTCCAATAAAAATGAAGACAGGTTCCTATCCTTTGAGCTGGCAGTCGTCTATTTATACTATGTAAATAATCCAAAAGAAGAATATTCTTTGTAGCATTATTTATACTAGTGAACTTACATATCTTACCCTTTATATTCATCCTTATCCTAAAGCGTGACATTTACATATCTTTTCTAAATGCTATATTTTATAATCAGCAAAAGGGATATGTATGGAATTACCATAGCAACATGGGTCATGTAAAAATGTTTCACACAATAAAACTCATACCACTTATGCATGAACCATTTTTAAATTCTCAAATAATGCCCTTACCTTCCGAAAACATGTTTAGGATAACTTTTTTCCCTTTTGACTTATTTGCTACCTTTTTACCAATTGCTTCTTATTACATACCTTTGTGTTGTTATTCAGAGTGCTAGGTTTACTCTTGTAAAATATTAATTGTCTCTTGAAGTACAGCTCTCTTATATTCTAAATTATTTAATATTTTAGCTTAAAGGTGAGGAAACCCATCCTTACATGTATAAGTTTTTGCGTGTTGGATTCAAAAAATTGCTAACAGTAAATACTTCAGTTGGGTCAGAGGTTCATTACCCTTGACACTTGCGGGCAAAAAGCCTAGGAATTTGTCATCTGTGTATTTCCAGATGGGATTCTTACCTTCTGATATTTGGTCTTCATAAGAACTAAAATGCCAGAAAATTTTGTTAGAAGCAGATGTTGGGAATATGTAGATATAACTCAAATGTGTATGTAGTAATTCTGGAGGAAAATAGCTCAGTTAAAACAAACAAATAAAAATCAAGAATATTAGAGTCCCTTTATAATTTGATTATAGGACCTTCATATCTTTTCATATTCTAGTGTTTATTTTAGATGTTTGTAATTTAGCTGTTTAAGAAGAAACTTATCTAGTTTTTTTAAACATTGCTGGATAAGAGGCTACCTCAGTTTTGTAAATTTTTTTTTAATGTTTCTGAATGGTGTGTATTTAAGTAGTGAATTGGAGAGATGAGCCCATTTTTAGCAGATCTTATCAGATTAGAAAGCCAGGCTAAATAATTCCTATTGAATATAAAAACGGGATTTAAGTATCTGAATTATGTGGGTAATTATTTGTTACATTTTCTTAACCTTTGTTGTAAACAGTGGAAAAGTTAAATGAAAAACTCATATTTTATGAATTTTAAAAAACTTTTTTTTAACGTTCATTTATTTTTCTGAGACAGAGAGACAGAGCATGAGCCTGGGAGGGGCAGAGACAGGGGAGACACAGAATCCAGAGCAGGCTCCAGGCTCTGAGCTGTCAGCACAGAGCCCAATGCGGGGCTCAAACTCACAAGCTGTGAGATCATGACCTGAACTGAAGTCGGATGCTTAGCCGACTTTTATAAAAAAATGAGGGGAGAGGAGCGAGGTGAACGGAGAGAACACAGAATTTTTAGGACAGTGAAAATACTCTATGATATGATGGGTCTGTGCGATTCTACATTTGTCCACATCCATCATATTCCAAGAGTAAGTAAGGTAAACTATGGACTTTGAGTGATCATTATGTGTAGGTTCATCCTTGGTAAAAAATTTACCATTCTGGTGAGTGATGTTGATAATGGGGGAGGCTATGCATGTGTGGGGGCAGGGGGTTTATGGGCAATCTGAATACTGTCTTCTCAATTTTGTTGTAAACCTAAAACTGCTCTTTAAAAAAAAGACTTTAAAAAATGAAAATAGGAAATTACGGGTCAAAATATATGTTGAGAGGAAACCATTCTTTAGGTGTAAAGTAGAATAGTTGTAACTCAGATCCATGTACTTTTCCTTATCCTAACATCTTGGAGTGATTGACACTCTGCCTCTCCACCCCCACCCCCTTGGGTGCTGGGGTATGAACCCGTATTTCTAATATTGCATAACTCCTGATTTAGACCGGTATTTTCTGTGCTTAGCTGTTCAGTACTTTTAAATTTGCATTGCATCTTTTAGGTTATTTACTTCTTTGTAAAAACTAATGATTAAATATGGTGATCCCTTTGACTTTACAAGGGGAAAGAATCAAGATAAATATAACCCCAAACAATGGTTATCTCAATTTTAAGGAATCTTTTAGTCTGAGTTTTCAAATTTTAGCTTGCATCCAAATCACCTAGAAGACTTCCTAGGAAAGATTGCTGGCTTATGGGGCACCTGGGTGGCTTAGTTGGCTAAGGGTCTGACTCTTGGTTTTGTCTTGGTTTTGTCTCAGGTCATGATGTCACGATTTGTGGATTTTGAGCTCTGCTTTGGGCTCTGCAATGACAGTGTGGGGCCTGTTTGGGATTCTCTCTCTCTCTCTCTCTCTCTCTCTCTCTCTCTTTCTCTCTCTCTCTCTCTCTCTCTCTCTCTCTCTTTCTTCTTGTGTCGTCTTCCTGTGCTCTCTCTCTCTCAATCTTTCTCAAAAATAAATAAATAAACATTAAAAAAAAAAAAAAGAACAGATTGCTGGCCCTTCTTCCCAGATTTTCTCATTTAGTAGGCCTGAATGTGGCCTAGAATGTACATTTCTAACAATTTTTCAGGTGCTGCTTCTGCTACTGGTCTGGATGCTGCTCTGAAAAAGACCTCTGTATTAGCATATGTACTATACAACTCTAAGTTTCAAAAAAAGATAAAATCATCACTCTTATACGATGTACAACAATGAGTTTTCTATGTCTTGAACACATATGAAGACATATTTAAATCATAATGAAGAGGGAACGAGGCAGGTGTTATAACCAATTTAAAGGAGAGGTCAGAGAAATTAAGACTCGTATGATATAAGGGAACATTGACATGAATTTACAAATGGACAGGAAATTGGCCTTTTCTGTTTGGAGGAGTCAGCTGAACCTCTCCTGGACAGAATGTAGACAAGAATAATGTATTTTGCTCTCAGTTACCTATGACAATCAGTTATCAACAAGTTACTTGGAGTTATAAAATAGCTCAAAGTCAATAGGAGACTAGAGTCAGATACCAAGGCAGGGTGTGCCCAACAAAGTCCGTTTTTCCATTGGAGCACACTGTATTGTTTTTTCTCATCCTCAATTTCCTTATAGTGGTTTATTGTAAAACTTGCTCTTACAATAGCGTTCACCTTTTTAACAAACCACCCAGGTGATTCTGAGGCTCTCTAAAATTTGTGAGCCATTGGGGCGCCTGGGTGGCTCAGTCGGTTAAGTGTCCGACTTCGGCTCAGGTCACGATGTCACGGCTCATGGGTTCGAGCCCCGCGTTGGGCTCTGTGCTGACAGTTCAGAGCCTGGAGCCTGCTTCAGATTCTGTGTCTCCCTCTCTCTCTGACCCTCCCCCATTCATGCTCTGTCTCTGTCTCAAAAATAAATAAATGTTAAAAAAAATTTAAAAAAAATTTGTGAGCCATTAACAGAGTAAAGACTTAATATATTTATAACACTTATTTACTAAATCACACGTTTTCTCTCATTATACTAAAGTTATTTTGTATGTGGGCAATTCATTATTTGAAAAGTCTAGGTCAGGTTGCTCCCATTAGCTGAAAATTTTAACCTATTTATTGACTGTAAAGGACCTTAATACATGTTTATGTAATAAAGTAGTTATGACATGTTTGACTATAATTAGGAAAAGGCTCTGTTTTGATCCGTTATAAAATGTGTTTCACAAACCATTTGATTAATAAAAATATTAAACATTTTAGTTGAAGATCTTTAGTAGGGTGTATCTTAAAATTTTTTTTTTCAACGTTTTTATTTTATTTTTGGGACAGAGAGAGACAGAGCATGAACGGGGGAGGGGCAGAGAGAGAGGGAGACACAGAATTGGAAACAGGCTCCAGGCTCCGAGCCATCAGCCCAGAGCCTGACGTGGGGCTCGAACTCACAGACCGCAAGATCGTGACCTGGCTGAAGTCGGACGCTTAACCGACTGTGCCACCCAGGCGCCCCTAGTAGGGTGTATCTTAAATCAACATTTTTATACATGATAAAATGTGTCTCATAATTCTAAAAGGACCCAGTTATTTTAAGAGGCCAGGCAGTGTAATATAAAGAGTGCTGAATTTAGGAGGTCAGGCATGGTCTCTTCCCCTTTTGTAGCTAGTAAGTTATAGAACTAGGAATTAATGATCGTGGTGGGAACATAAAGATAAATGCATCAAGGCTCTTGTGATGAGGGAGTTTGCTTTATGGACCTCAGTTTTCTCAAGTACAAAATTGGGATGATAGATTGAAATAAGATTCAAGATCTCGAACACTAACGTTGTGTGACACTTTGGATATTGTACAGTGGAAATCATTAAGTGTGTGCTGAACTATAGTTCACCAGTAGTCTTTTTCACTTTCCCCTTTGCTTTTCAAAGCCTGATGGGTTATATATGGTTCCTTTTTTAAGTAGTTTTGTTAAGTTATAGTCAATGTCCAATAAACTATACATGTTTAAAGTATTCTATTTGGTAAGTTTCAACATAATGTATATACCTATGAGATCATCACAACAATGAAGATAATGAGCATATCGCATCCAGAAGTTTCTTTGAGTCTCTCTATAATCTCCCCCCTCCCACTCCAGGCAACTACTGAAATGCTTTCTGCCATTTTAGACTAGTGTGCGTTTTCTAGAATTTTATATAAATGGGATTATAGAGTATGTGCTCTTTTTTTGTCTGGCTTTTTGTTCAGTGTACTTCTTCACTGTCCATTTTGTCCAAATGGAAGGATCAGTTCCTTTTTTAAAAATTGCTGAGCAGGATTCTCTTTTATGTTACACCATAATTCGTTTATCCATTCACCTGATGATGGACATAGGGATTGTTTCATTTGGGGGCATTACAAATAGGGTTGCTATGATATGTGTGGATACAAGTTTTTGTCTAAACATACACTTTTCTTTTGAGTAAATACCGAGGCATGGGTTGATTGGATCATATGATAGGTGTGTGTTTAACTTTTTAAGAAAGTGCCAGACTTTTCCAAAATGCTGGTGCCACTTTACATTTCCACTAACAGTGTATGAGAATTTCAGTGCCTTTACTTCTACACCAGCACTTGATGTGGTCAGTCTTCTTAATTGTAGTCATTCTAATAAATGTGAAGTAGGTTTTCATTTGAACTTCCCTAGTGACTAATGATGTTGCATATCTTTTATGTGCCTTTTTTTCTTGTCATTCATGCATCTTATTCTGTGACTGTGATGAAGCATTTTCCTAATTCTTACTCTTAAGTTTTAACAGTTCTTTTACAATATATATTCCAGATACAAGCCCTTTATCAGATACATGCTTTTGCAAATATTTGCTTGTCCTTTTATTCTCTTAATAGTGTCTTTTGGATAGAAGAAGCCTTTTAATTTTGAAATCCAGTTTAGTAATTTTTTTAATGAATTTTTTGGTGTCATATTTAAGAAATCTTTGTTTAACCTAAGGTCACAAAAATATTGCTGATATGTTTTCTTTTTGATTTTGATAGTTTTTGGTTTTCCTTTTTTTTTTTTTATAAGTTTATTTATTTACTTTGAGAGAGATTAGGGGAGGGGCAGAGGGAGAGGGAGAATCTCAAGCAGTCTCCATGCTGCCAGTGCAGAGCTGGACGTGGGGCTCGAACCCAGGAAACAGTGAGATCATGACCTGAGCCCAAATTAAGAGTCAGACACTCAACTGACTAAGGCACTCAGGTGTTCCAGTTTCTGTTTTTACTTTTAAGTGCATATTGCATTTTGAGTTAATTTTATATATGCTGTGAGATATGGATCAATGTTCTTTTCTTGTCATATGGATATCCAGTACTTTGCTACCTTTTGTTGAAAAGACTCCTCTTTTGCTACTGAATTGCCTTGGCAGAAGTCAGTTGTCCATATATGTAGGTTTATTTCTGGACACTGTTCTGTTCCACTAGTTGTCCTGTGTTGATGCCAATACCACATTGTATTGATTACTGTAGCTTTGTAAGAAGTCTTAAAGTAAGAAAGAATTAGCCTTCCAGCTTGTTCTTTTCCAAAGTTGTTTGGCTCTTACAGGTACTTTACATTTCCATATGAGTTTTAGAATTAGCTCATCAGTTTCTACAAAAGAGCCTACTTCTGTTTTGACTTGAATTATTTGAATTTATACATCCATTTGAGGGGAATTTAAATGTCATGTTACTGAGTTTTTATGAACAAGGTGTAGCTCTTCATTTATGTAGGTCTTCTTTAATTTCTCTGGGCAGTGTTTTGTCATTTTCAGTGTACCTTCCTGCAGATCTTTTACCAGATTTACCTCTAAATATTGCATATTTGTACTTAGCTTTTTGACCATTTGATACAGTTATAATGCTGGTTTCATGTCCTTATCTATCATTTCTAAAAATTGTGTCAGTTCTAGGTTGGTGTCGATTGATAGACTTTTCTCAGCATCATGGTTCAAATTTTCCTGCTTTTGCGTTTCTGGAATCTTTGATTGGATAACAGACATTATTGGGTGCTAGATATTTCGGTATTCTTACAAATATTCTTGAGTTTTTTTTCCAGGATGCAGTTATTTGGAAACAATCTGATCCTTTTGGATCTCTCTTTTTAGGTATCTGTTGGGTAGGAGAAGAACAGCAATTAGCACACGGCTCATTATTCTTCACTACTGAGGCAAGGTCCTTCTCAGTGCTCTACATGGTGCCCAGTAATTATGTTTTCCAGTCTGTCTGGGACACTGGATATCTTTGGGGGGAAAAATACCTTGATCTCATTATACATACAAATATTAATTTGTAATGGGCCATACGAGATTATAGAATATTTTCATTGTCTGAAGATAGGAAATAGTTTATTATGTAGGATATAAAAAAGCATAAAAAATTGATAAATTGGGTATGATAAAAATTAAAATCTCATACAAAAAGCATTGCTTAAAAATGAGAGTAATACTAGAGACTAGAGAAAATATTTACCATACATGTAACTTTTTTTCTCAAAAAAATGTCTTTAATGTTTATTTTTGAGAGAGAGAGAGAGAGAGGGAGAGAAAGAGAGAGAGAGAGAGAGAGAGAGAGAGAGAGAGAGAGGCTTTCTGAGTTGGGGAGAGGCAGAGAGAGAGGGAGACACAGAATCCGAAGCAGGCTCCAGGCTCTGAGCTGTCAGCACAGAGCCTGACAAGGAGCTGGAACCCACACACTCCAAGATTATGATCTGGGCCAAAGTTGGATGCTTAACCGACTGAGCTACCTAGGTGCCCCTGCCATACATGTATCTGATAAAAGACTTCCATGTAGACTGTTTTAACAACTCCTACAGCTGCTTTAAGATTTTATCTTTATCACTGGTTTTCAGTCACGTGATGTTGTTGTACTCTGGTGTGCCTTTCGTTGTGCACATCCTAATCGAGCTTCTTCTATTTGTGAATTTATTATTTTTATAAGACTCTGGAAAATTATTGGCCAGTATTTCCTCAAATGCTTTTCCTCATCTTTCCCTTTTTTCTTCTTGATTCTAATTACACGTACATCAAGGCTGTTTAATATTGTTCCACAGGTTGCTTAGGGTCCATTTTTTTGCAGTCCTTTTTGTTTTTTTCTCTCATTTTGGTTAGTTTCTTTTGCTGTGTTTTTAAATTTACTGTTATTTTTATTTCAGGTATTGTGCTTTTCATCTCCATGAGTTCCATTTTTTATGCCTTCCATTTTCCTTTTTATCATACTTTGTTTTAAATAAATACTTGAGCCTACTCATATACACTTTTAAAGCTTCCTTTTTTGCTAACTGAATTATCTTTTACATTTTGGGGTCTGTTCTGTTTTCTCTTTTTCCCACCTATTTACGGATCATAGTTTTATCATTTTACTCATGGTCATGCCTGGGATTTTTTGATTGAATGCTGGATATTGTGATGTTAAGCATCCAGATTTTATTGTGTTCTTTTAAATTTTTTGGAATTTGTTTCAGGTAGCAGCTGAATTGTGCTTTAGCTTGTATTTTTGAGGTTTTTTTCAAAAGCTTTGTTAGCATGGGTCTGGTGATGCCTTTATGTAAGCTAGTTAGCCCTACTTCTAAGTAGGGGTGTTCAGTGAGTCTCTCCACTCATTGTCTCTCAGACCTGGAAGGTCTCCCAGCCCAGTGAGACCACTGGGAATTACTTCGTTTACAGCTCCCCGGTCCTTTGCCCAACCGCATGGTGTTTTCCTCCTACATATGAATAGCTTAATGGGCAGCCACAGACTCAAGGGGCCTTTGTGCAGATTTCTGGAGCTTTTTCTCTGCCAAGCTCCAAACTGTCTGGTATTCTGCCCCACAAACTCCCATCTTCTTTAGTCTCCCCAAATCTTCTTTCTATCTCTTCAGCTCAGTGAGACGGCCATTATTACTTTCAGACAGTTCCCTTCCCTGCACTCTGTTACGGAGAGTCCTCCTGGAAGAGGAGTTTCACTCATTTGTCTCTTTTTCTTCACTCATGGATCATAGTCCTGGGCGAGCTATTGTCTCCATGCCTGAAAAAATATCTTTTTTTCCCCAGTTTTCTAGTTGTTTATGATAGGAGGGCATGATCAGTTCTGCTTATTCCATTATGGCAGAAGCGTGACAGTTTCTGTTTTTACTAGAAGTATTTATTGCAATCATGATTTTGAATGAATGTGATCTGAAGTTATTTATTTTTGTTATTTTCTGGGTAATTTTTTTTCAGCAGCAGAGCATCACCCCCACCCCTCCTTTTTTTTTTTTTTCCTGAATGAAATTCTACACAGGATTCCAAACACAGAAAATAGTTAAAACTTCATCTGCTCTCATTTAAGCGAGGATTGGATCTGGCTTAGTTTCCACCTAACCCTGAAGCAATCTTGTACTCCTGAAAATAAAATTTGAAGACCAGTGAACTATTTACCTCTCTCATTTTACATATTGAGGAAACTAACTTCTAGAAGGGTCAAATGTTTCGTCCTAAAGTAATGAATCTTAAACTACCTTGCTCATTTTTTCCTAGCATTTGAAATAAGATCTCTTATATCCAAACTTAGTGTCTTACTCTCTTTAGGTCAGCCTGATTGAAAAAAAACAATCCCTTTGACTTTGAGCCGTTTCAGCATGAGATTCTTAGAGAACTCCATTTTTTGTTAACCTTTGTGTAGTGCACTGAGCCCATATGGGCTCTATTGTAACTTCTAGCTGTTTAAACAGTCTTAGAATAGTTTATTTTAAAACCAATTCAGCGTTTTGGTTTATTCTGCTCTTTCAATACTTGTGTATGTTAGATTTCTGCTTATCCATTTTGCAAGAAGTCCAGATGAAGATGGCCACGTACAGATGTTTTATTCTTCCCTACTCTTTCAATTATTGTGCTTATGTTATTTAATCTCCTGGAAACTACTTGGACTATATGCTAAAAAATGCTGTACTTTGAACTCTAAATAGTAGATCATTGGCTGTGACCTTGAATTGTTGGGGAAGTTTTCATATTGAAGGAAGCTGAGTGTCAACAGCTTGCACTGTATTTCTTGGCAGAAATCTGCTTTGTATGCACCTGGGGCTGCCTGCAATCAGAATCTAAGAGCTTACAGTTTTAATTATTTCATTCTGAAATCCACTCTGTGTTTCTTCACTGCTTTCTTAGTGGGGTCTATACTATAGAAATGGGACATCACCACAGATGGATGAGAAGTAGACAGGTAGAATGGATGTGACATTTGTCCATGCTTGCATCTGCCGGTTGTAGTTAATATTGAAGGATTGTGTTGCTGCTTTTCTGTTCTATTTTTTTCTTACTGAAAAGGAAATCAAAAGAAAACATCAAATAATTTATTTATGCATTATGTCCTTGTATAGTTTTAGAGTTAAGATTTCCTTTGAGACACATTTGTAGTGACTATTTGGGGCTCAATGAATATTCGTCCAGTGACCAAATGAACCAAACCCAATAAACCCAGCGAACATCCCCAAAGAAATTGTTGATGATGTGTAACTAGTTGAGTCGCATTACTTTACAGAGTAAGAAGAACATGATTAGTCTTTGGCAAAACCAGTTGAGTTGCCTTGTCTTTTTATGAAGGCTAATCATGCCATGTTGATATAGCTCTTCCATGAGAAGTGCAGGAAAATTTCCTTTCACTCCTCTTCGTGTACTCAGTACCCTGCATAGGGCTTTTGACACCAGTGGTGTTCAGAAAGTGCTTATGGAATGAGACAGTAAATCTGTTCTGTCACATTTCAGTGTGCACATGGGCGGGCTTGGCAGATTTTGAGAAAACTTTTTTTCACAACTGTAATAATCTCATGTTAATTTTTGTGTGTGCACTTCACATACACATATATTTATTTTCTAATTGTAGTATGTATCAATAGCCATTTCCTTTCTAACACTGATTAGAAATTTTGATTAAAAATCACATTTTTAATGTAGCATTTGATGCTTTTACTGTGTACTCTTCTTGTATTCTACATACCTTGAATTTATTTAGTTTTGTTTTCCTTTTCCCAGGTGATAACTTTACACCTGTTGGAAATAACATTTGGTCGTGTTTTGACTGATAACTAACATTTATAAAAGAGCAATTTAGGAGGGATTTTCATGCATGTTCTCTTGTTTGCTGTCTCAACTTCTTTATAAGATGGGTAGGTAGGTAAAGCAAGTGAGGTGGGTAGGTTAATTATGTGTTTCAAAGTTATACAACTAGTTAAGTTGCAGGATTGAGACTTTGAGTCATTGTTTCTATTGATTCTAACTATCTCTGGATATTATGTTTTAAAAAGTACATAATCTATTTGTTTTACTTAACTTTTATTAGGATCAACTTATAATTTTGATTAAAAAATGATAAGGAGACGACACTCAGTGGAGATAATATAATTTCAAAGGCTGATTCTGATATATACATATATAATTACATACATATATTATAATGTATATATTTTACATATGTAATATATATTTAAATCTTATTATTGTAATTCTCTTGTTTCGGGCTCTGTGTATTTACAACCTCAGTTCAGTAATTAGTTTCTGATATAGGCAGATGGTGAGAAAACAGTGATTCCCAGATCTGTTATTACTGCTGTGGTAATTTGATGTTTTACAGATAAGAATTTTGACTAGTGGGAGGCTAGTCTGAAATTCACATCTCAGGGGGCCCATATTGTTTAGATTTGAAAGTGTACTTGCACTTGAATTCAGAAAGTCTGTTGTAAACAAAGATTTGGCCTGCATTATAATTAAAAATTAAATCTTTACGTAGCTATTCCTTTGAGCAATTAAAAATAAAAAATTTTTTTATACTTTATTTTTGAGATTGAAAATTTGAAGCTTTTTAAAAATGGTCTTCTCCTCTCTTATACTGAATAAACCATCACAATGATAGGCATGCATTTATATATGAAGGCAGAAAAATTGGAAGTCAAAAGGTATTAAATTTTGCAGTGAGTAAGAGCCTCTGTGTCATATAATACATTGGAAATAATAAATTCTGAGACTCTTAACATATCTAATTGCCCTATGACTCCCACAATGAATCCTTGTATAAGGGGATTAAATGATACCTCGAGGAACTTTATCAACATTTAAAACCAGTGGAAACACAAATTTTAATTTGATTTATTAGCCTTATTTATTTATAATTATCTTTGATTTTCCATATTTCCCATATTTTTGATTAGTGTTTTTTGTTTATTGGTTTTACTGCCTTCTGAATACTAAAGTCTACCTATGTTGGAAGTTTTCTAAATGTATTAAAGACAAATTCATTAAAAAATTTATTAATACCATGAAAATCTTGTATTACACTCTCATATTCCAGAGGCATATTTGAAAAATAAATAAACAAAGGACACTTTAGTGTTCATTCTGAGTGACATTAATTCTGGTGTGTCTCCCCTAAAAGTTAATCATTGACAAAATTATTTGAAGTATTTTAGTATTTTTGTGAATGTCACAAGCTATGCTTTTTAGAGAAGAGAACTTTGTAGTAAGTGTCTTCTCTGCAGTGATTGTAAAGTGGTCTCATCTGTGGTAAATACTGAGGTTGATTTTTTAAGGGGGATATAGCTGACTCTTCAGAAAACTTTGTGGCGTGAAAATTGACGTTCATACCCAACCTTACTAACTCCCAGTGGTTAAGGAGAGGGCCCAAACTGTCAAAAAAAATATGCGGTTAAAAATATATGACCTATAGTATCTTAAGTATATGAATACTACTACAAAATGACAATATTACAGAATAGGATTTCTTTTTTTTTTTCAACTTTTTTTTTTGGGGGGGGACAGAGAGAGACAGAGCATGAACGGGGGAGGGGCAGAGAGAGAGGGAGACACAGAATCGGAAGCAGGCTCCAGGCTCTGAGCCATCAGCCCAGAGCCCGATGCGGGGCTCGAACTCACGGACCGTGAGATCGTGACCTGGCTGAAGTCGGACGCTTAACCGACTGCGCCACCCAGGCGCCCCATAGAATAGGATTTCTTTATACATGCATGCCTCATTTTATTGTGCTTCCTTTTATTGTACTTCACAGATATTGCATTTTTTTTTTTTTTTTTTTTTTTTTTTTTACAAATTGAGGGTTTGCGGCAACCCTGCATCAAGCAAGTCAGTTGGTACTATTTTCCAACAGCATCTGCTCACTTTGTGCCTCTGTGTCTCATTTTGGTAATCCTCACAGTATTGTATTGTATTGTATTGTATTCTTTTAAGCTATTTATTTTTGAGAAAGAGGGTGTGGGAGAACAAGTCGGGAGGGGCAGAGAGTGAGAATCCCAAGGAAGTCCCACTGACAGTGCAGAGCCCAGCGCGGGGCTTGAACCCATGAACCATGAGATCATGACCTGAGCTGAAACCAAGAGTCAGACACTTAACCTACCGAGCCACCCGGGTGCCCCGATTCTTGTAGTATTTAAACTTTTTTATTGGTTATTATATTTGTTATGGTGATTTCTGGTCAGTGATCTTTGATGTTATTATTGTTATTGTTTGGGGGTTCATATTAGACTGTGAACTTAACTGATAAATGTGTTCTGACTGCTCTGCCATCTGGCTGTTCTTCCATCTCTTTCCCACTCCTCAGGCCTCTCTATTCCCTGGGACACAATATAGAAGTTAAGCCTATCAATAACCCTACAATGAGTTATTCCTTTCACTTGTATTCTGCATGTCCAAGTGAAAGGAACAGTCACATGTCTCTCACTTTAAATCAAAACTAGAAATGATTGTGCTTAGTGAGGAAGGCAGGCCAAAGGCTGAGAAGGGCCAAAAGCTAGCCCTCCTGTACCAAATAGAGATCCAAGTAGATGCAAATGAAGAGTTTTTGAAGGAAATGAAAAGTGCTACTCCAGTAAACACATGAATGATAAGAAAACAAAATAGCTGATTTTGTTATTGCTCATATGGAGAATGTTTTCATGGTCTGGGTAGATCAAACCAGCCATAACTTTGCCTTAAGCCAAAGCCTAATCGAGAGCAAGGCCCTGACTCTCTTCAGTTCTCTGAAGGTTGAGAGAAGTGAGGAAGCTGCACAAGAAAGTTTGAAGCTGGTGGAGTTTGGTTCACAAGGTTTAAGGAAAGAAGTGCTCTCCTTAGCTTAAAAGTACAAGATGAAGCCCCTAGTGCTGATTGGAAGCTGCAGCAAATTATCCAAAAGTTACAGCTAAGATAATAAATGAAGGTGACTACCCTAACCAAGAGACTTTCAGTGTAGATGAAACAGCTTTATACTGGAAGAAGATGCCATCTAGGAGTTTCATAGCTAAAAAGTCAGTATCTGGCTTCAAAGCTTCAAAGGATAGGCTGACTGTCTTATTAGGGGCTAATGCAGGTGGTGACTTTAAGTTGAAGCCAAACTTCAATGGCCAAAAAGCCATTTCAAAAATCCTAGCGCCCTTAAAAATTATGTTAAATCTGCTCTGCCTGTGCTCTGTAAATGGAACAGCAAACCTGATGATTACAGCATGGTTTACTGAATATTTTAAGCCCACTGTTGAGACCTAATGCTCAGAAAAAAAGATTCCATCTAAAATAGTACCACTTCTCATTGGCAATGCATCTGGTCACCAAAGAGCTCTGATGGAGATGTACACTGAGATGAATGTGGTGTTTATGGCTGCTAACAGCATCCATTCTGCAGCCCATGGATCAAGGAGTAATGTTGACTTTGAAGTCTTATTATTTAAATACATTTTATAAGGGTATAGCTACAATGGATAGTGATTCTTCTGATGGATTATAATACTCTCACTCTGGGAGGGTAGTAATTATAATATCTCTGGATGGGAGAGTAAATTGAAAACCTTCTGGAAAGGATTCATCATTCTAGATACCACTAAGAACATTTGTGATACATGGGAAGAGGTCAAAATATCAATATGAACAGGAGTTTGGAAGAAGGGGATTCCAGCCCTCAAGCATGACTCTGAGGGGCTCAGGACTTCAGTGGAGGAAGTAACTGCAGATGTGGTAGAAATTGCCAGAGAACTAGAATTAGAAATGGAGCCTGAAGATGTGAGTGGCTGCAATCTTATGATAAAACTTAAATGGACAAGGAGTTGCTTCTTATGGATGAACAAAATAAGAAGTGGTTTCTTGAGATGGAATCTGCTCCTGGTGAAGATGCTGTGAAGATTGTGACAAATGACAACAAAGGATTTAGAATCTTACATAAACTTAGTTGATTAAACATTGGCAGCGTTTGAGAGGGTTGGCTCCAAATTTGAAAGAAGTTCTGCTGTGAGTAAAATCCCATTAAATAGCATCACATGCTACAGAGAATTGTTTTGTGTGAAAGGAAGACTAATCAGTGCAGGAAGCTTCATTGTTGTCTTATTTTAATTGCCACAACCACACTAATCTTCAGCAACTATCATTCCAATTAGTTAGCAGCCATCAACATTGATGTAAGACCTACCTGCAAGAAGATTATGACTTGCAAAAGCCATCAGATGATGGTGAGCATTGTTTAACAGTAAAGTGTTTTTAAATTAAGGTTTGTAATTTTTTAAACATAATGCTGGTGTATACTTAGTATAGGCTACAGTATAATATAAATAAAACTTTCATATGCACTAGGAAACCAGAAAGTTCATTAGACTCGCCTTACACACAATATTTGCTTTATTGTGGTGGTCTGAAACCAGACCCACAATATCTCCAAGGTATGCCTGTAACTTTGAGAGTCTTACATGTTGATGTGAATAATATTTCACTTAAGAGGGCTTTGGAGGCAGAAGTCAGGAGATCTGGTGGTTTATCCAAGTCCTGAAAGTCCTAGGAAAGAAAGGAAGCAAGGAGGAGTTGAGAGGTAGCTGGGGTGGGTATCTAAGTAGGGCACCTGAAGATTGGAGTAAGCTTAGCCTTAGGGAACCTGAAAAAGGTGCTAGGTGCCTGAAATCAAAGGACAGTCTAGCTGGGGATTCCTGTTAGGGGGACACAGTGATCTTCAGTGAAAATTAGGAGTGCAGTTTAGACCTGAGAATGGATTTGTGGGCTCTGAACACAGAGTTAATAGGAAATATACAGAGTTGAAAGCTATTATGTGGCCTAAGATCAGAAGTAGAATGATCTAACAGGATTGAAAAGTGAAAGAGGAAATTCACATCTCCTAGGAAAAATAGAACAATGGGGGTCAGAAAGAAATCAGGGCAGATTTTCATCCTGAGTCAGCTAATTGAATGGCATTTGGGTGTCTAACTTACCTGTGTATAGTTTATGCTCTTCTGATGTCCATACACTGTAGTGAAAGTGTTCATCTGAATTTACTCAGTATTCGTATTCCATTAGTGTTAGTTACAATGACTACTAAAATGAGTCAGGCTCATAACTCCTTGGATAACCACATTGCAGTAGTATTCAGTGGTTATGTCTGTGGGAATCTGATCATGAGGCCTTTTGATTGGAGAGTTGCCTATGTTGCTTACAGAAACCCCATCAGATATATGTAACAAATAAATGTTTCAAAAAGTGTGTAAGAGTAATAAGCAGAAAATCACATTTTAAAAATGTTGAATTATTCAAATATCTTTTTTCTCCTTAGGATTCATGAATAATTATATTAGTAAGGTGCTATTCTTAGTTATTCTTAAAGCAATTGTTTTCTTCTGTTTTCAGTAGTCAGATTCAATCCTTTATGAAAAACAAGTAATTATTTTTATGTCTCAATTAATGTGAAGAGTCGTACATAAAATGTAGGTCCACAATTGTCTCTAAAATGAACAAGGATATACAATTTCCTGGTTCTGTTAGTTGTTACAAAACATGGTTACTCAGCTATTATTCTGCTTCCTTATTGATTTAAGTGAAATCATTTAGCAATTAAGGTCTACCATGTGAATGGAAAAACATGATACTTTTAAGGATATATCCCTTCAATTTGAAAACGCTGATGCAGAAACAAAAATATAACATCTGTTTATTCCCTCGATACTCGAACAAAAATCTTCTCTTTTGATGAGAAATTCTGGCTTTAATCTTTATATAGATTTTTATAGCAATAATTTAAAGTAGGGAGAGGCAACTCTCAATTCCAAACATAGGTCAGATACTTCCTGATTTGCTTGACTTATGACATTACTTTTCAACCTTGGCTGCTCTTTAAAATCACTTGGAGAGCTTCTTAAAATTATTATGTGGTCTCACCCCCAGAAGTTGTGATCTATTATTAGTCTGGAGGGGGCTTTGAAATGTTTGAGTTCTACAGGTAATTCTGATGTATAGTCAGAGTTGAGAACCACTGCCTTGGAAACATTCAGTTGAACTTTCTTTGTCTTTATATGAGGTCAGAAAGGGACAAAGGAAAGGAGTGACCTGTAGCATGAGCTTCACATCTATGCTTATTCCAAGATCTCAAAATAAAGCAGCAGGTGAAGAAGCCCTGGGGTTTACATCCTGTGCACCAGGGCACATAGGCTACTATGTGGTTCTGGAAGTAATGTTTTTGAATGTTGAAGCGTGGTGGCATGTCTTGCCAAGAGTGATGGGAATGATAGATTATTTTTGCTTTTCTGGTTCTGTTTGACTTTGAGTATAAAGTTGACCATCTTTTGCTTTTTTAGCATTTTAGGAAAAAAAAATCATTGTGCCAAGAGTATCAGGTAATCTGTCAGAAAAATATATGAATAGAACAGAGATGCATATATCATTTCAAACCAAAGAAATTTAAAAGCATTCCTTTTTGCTTTTTGGCTAAGTTATGGCAGGGCAATCACTGGTAGTTTTGTAAAGAAATTTATTTTAACACAGCATGAGAGCCAAAAAAAGCTACTCTTGGAAGGAGAGGGAGAGAGGACACACGTGGGTTATAGTGTATCTCTTTTAAAATCTGTGAGAAGGGTTTAAAATCTTTAAAGAAAGCTTACTTTGCCATCATCATATTTGTGCTATACTTCTTATCTAAACTTAATTATAGACATTTCTAAATTAACTAATCTTATGAATACACATTTATTGAATGAGCTCCCTATATTTGTAACTGTTTAAAGACTCTGAAAAGAAGAATAGAGATCCGTGTTGTTAATAGCAATTCTGGACACTATATGCCTAAATTAACTTTTTTTTCCCCAATCCAGAGCAGTACATAGTATAACTGGTGTCATATTCACACACACACACACACACACACACACACACACACACTCTTATACAACATGGTATTGCCGCCTGTGGTCATTATTTAAACATCCAACATTGGCTTCTGCGCACTGCCATGTTGAAGTTAGGGACACACTGGAAGTGAGTCTTTCCCAATGATGGCAGTACATACCCTATCAGAAATCTGATGGTTTTTCCCTCTGGAAAAGAAGGAATATATCTTTCTGATAATCAATTAGAGATTTTTGATTATCCCAAAACAGAGGTGATGGAAGTAATTTTGGTGGAAATGTATACTCTTGTTAGGGGAGTATGCTAGAATTTGCATTTTGTTGGTTGGGAACCAGGCTACTAGACTCGAAGCTCTATTTGGGCAGGGATTTTTGTCTGTTTTGCTCACTATTGTATCCTCAATAAAAGTAAAATGTTTTAGATTTTGATGAAGTCATTCATTTACTTTTTGGCTTTTTTATTCTTCTTACTTGTTATTTGACTTTGTGATTATATGATATGATCCACTTAAGTTTTCTCCACAGGGCTAATTTGGTAACATTTTACAGCTTATTAAGGATAACTTAGTAAAACTGATGATTTGTGAATAATTTATGAATTAATTTTATAGGGAATAACAGTTTAAAAACTAATAACTTCAATATTAGTCTTTAGCCTTTCTCTTATAGTAAACTTTTATAAGAGTTGAGATAAGATTTTAAAACTTTCCCAGGATTGTAATCACAGATATGAACTGTATTAAAGAATTCCATTCAGAATCATACTGGATTATTCACATTTCAAAAAACTGTGTAAAATTTTCTACAGAATGGTTTTAAATTACTTACCTAGTAAGTTTAAACCTAATTTTATTGTCAAAAACTCAAATTTCACATCATTTTAGGACCATATATATTGTAAAATATGATATATGCCAGCATCTGGTTATGGTCAACATCTACCAGAAAAGTGAATATAGAATTTCTTTAAGATCTCTGGTTCAGAAAAATGTCCTGGCTGTATTTATAGCAGCCAGTAAAATAATTGCTATAAACTTACTAGCACAATATTTGTGAATCTTCCCCCACCCCCGCCACCCACCGCTGCTACCATGAACAGACACTAATAGAAAAATTAATTAGCTTTTTTCTATTATCTGGCATAAATTATTCTCATCTAAAAATACACAAAACATTGATGATGTACGAATTCAGCATCATCATTTTAGAGATGGGGAGGGTCTTAGAAATGATGTATACCTACTTTTAGCATTTTGATTATAGATAATTTTGTAACAAGTCTGGTGATATTTCTGTGGAGGGGTGTTTTTAGTAAGCTTTTGGTGCCTTAATATTCTTGCAGCAGCCTTATTTGTTAAGTTTTGCCAAGAGTACCATTTGAGAGATCTAAACCTCTTGCTCCAATTTAAAATTCACATAAGATTGAAAATAAATTGAGATCTTACAAACATTTTTTTATGCCTTTTGATTTTTGAAAAGAAAGCCCTAAATAAGGTGCACAACCTGTTATAACCGGTGCTTAAAAATATTTTTACAACACAAGAAACTGTTTGTTCAGTGGGTAATGCCTTCTAGTACTCTGGAGAAAAAAGGAAAGTTACTTCATTTTAATTCTAAAGAGAACCTTGCCAGAACCCTCCCTTTTCTCAGTTCCGACAAGGTCAGCCTGAGGTCAGACAGGGTTTGTTTGCTTCTCCAGCAATTCAGTTATCTCCCTTTCTCTCATCCTTGAGAAACACAGTCTCAAGGTCTAATTTGTGTGTGTGTGTGTGTGTGTGTGTGTGTGTGTATTTTAAACATATGATCTACCTTTCCATCTTTTTGCAACTTTTTTTCTTTGAATGGTCATCCTACATTTTGAACATTTCTTTTTTAGAAAAAATTTTTAAATGTTTATTTTTGAGACAGAGAGAGACAGATCATGAGCAGAGGAGGGGCAGAGAGAGGGAGACACAGAATCAGAAACAGGCTCCAGGCTCCAAGCCTTCAGCACAGAGCCTGACATGGGGCTCGAACTCACAAACCATGAGATCATGACCTGAGCTGAAATCGGACGCTTAACGGACTGAGCCACCTAGGCGACCCAATTTTGAACATTTCTTTGGAGTATAGAGTTTTTTGCCCTAGATTGTTAATTATTCTAGGCAGGATTTCTCAATCTGTGTACTATGACACTTGAACCAGAACTTTGTTCTGCGAGGCTGTCTTGTGTGATGTAACCTAGTCAGCAGTGTTCCTGGTCTCTACCCATTAGATGTCAGTGGTACTTTCTCCCTTCTCTTGTGACAACCAAAAATGTTTCCAGATGTTCCTAAATGTCCTCTGGGGGACAAAATTCTGGTTGAGAACCACATGTGTCCCTCCTAATTATATATGTAGGTTAAAAAATACAATAAATTTTTACTAAATTGAAATAATAACTTTATTTCAAGGTCTGATTACACTGGGTTGAAATGGTAATTTTTATTTTATAGCTTGTGTGTACCAATAAATATATAAGAAGTTAGAGAGTAAATATATAGAAAACAATTTGATTATAAGAAAAACAGAACACCTTTGTATTAAACCACCCATTTAATGAATGATGTATGCTATTAAGAACCTTTCCATGCTAGAGAGCTTATTAAAAAAAAAACAGCATTTTTGGTACTATATGTACTATTCAGAGGGTACAAACTGTCAATAGTTCTGAGAATGTTGATATCAAAGACTGTTTGCAGGTAGTAAATTTCATACCTTCTTCTAAATGCAATCTAATTCCTGAACTTCTCCCACTCTTTCTTTTTAAGTTTGATCGTTATCTTTGCTTTTTATTTTTTACTTTTCTTTTAGCATTTATTTATTTTTGAGACAGAGAGAGACAGAGCATGAACAGGGGAGGGGCAGAGAGAGAGGGAGACACAGAATCTGAAACAGGCTCCAGGCTCTGAGCTGTCAGCACAGAGCCCGGTGCGGGGCTTGAACTCACGGACCCTGAGATCATGACCCGAGCCGAAGTCAGACGCTTAACCGACCGAGCCACCCAGGCGCCCCTATCTCTGCTTTTTTAAATGAAAGGGATTTGTTCTCTTAATTTTACTCTGTCTTTTTGGTTTCTCACTGAATCCTCCTTACAGTGAATTTGTAGCAAGAAGCAGGAGGGTCAAGTTATATGATATTTAAGTTGAAGTTTGTGGCTTTTAGTATTGTGCTACTCAGTATTGACAGTGTATTATGAGCAACACAGATCAGTATCTTCTGTAGTTAGTAGGTCTTGGAACAGTTTTTTACTTGTCCTCTCCTTTGGCTTGCTTTATAATATATAATCAAAGCATGTGGCATTTTTTAAATTTTGAAATGCTGCTCTTTTAAAAAATTAAAACTATTTCAACCAGGAAGAAATACTTCATATTGAATTATATCTTAAATGCTCTCATTGGTAGAAATAAAAACTATTAAATGTTTCAGATTTGTTTCATGCTGTGCTTCTATTTTCTGTTGCTATAATGGATAACATTTTCAAAATTTGAAGATAAACAGGAAGATTTGTTAAGGGAACAATATTCTCATATTGATATTTTGTGTTTAATTGTATGTGTTTTGTCCATAAAAATACACAAGTTCCACTGATATCAGTGTTGCATATAGCAAGTGGATAGAAATGGTGAATTGGATGATGTGCCTGACAGAAATGCGGTCTGAGAAGAGAATTTTCCTCTTTGAATAGAACTCTCTTTACACTTGGCCTGGATTTCTTTAAGATAACAATAGTGCCTTTCAGAATTTAGCCTTTCGTTAAAGATATTTTTCATATCAGCATATTCCATCTAAAATACCTCATGGTAAATATGTTAAATTTCAAATGAGAAGCATTCAAACATTAATATCTGAATTAAACACACCAAAATTAATTTTATACTTTTAAATGTGGAAATTATAATACAGCATTCTTTTACAAGGTAGTTTTTTAGATTATCTTACAAGTAAAAGAAACTTGAAAATTTTGGCAAGCTTGGTCTTTTTCAGAGTGAGTATGACTTTCTTTTTATAGGAGAGTCCTGGCAGATTGTGGTCTATTTTGTGAAGTACTGATTGTAAGGGGAAATAAAGATGCTATTTATTTTTTTTTAATTTTCTTTAAACTGAGCAATCAAATTAAAATATATGATAATGTTTCAAAAGTACTCATCATATATATATATATATATATATATATATTTTAAGTTTATTTATTTGAGAGAGACAGAGATAGTGCGAGTGGGGAAAGGGCAGAGAGAAGGGGCAGAGAGAATCCTAAGCAGGCTCTATGCTGCCAGTGCAGAGCCTGATGTGGGACTCAAATCCATGAAACCATGAGATCATGACCTGAGCCCAAACCGGGAATTGGATGCTTAACCGACTGGGCCACCCAGGTGCCCCTGTGGTTTTATACTTTTATGTTTATTTTTTCCGTAAACTATTTCTCTTCCTTAATTCCTTAATATTTTTTTTACTTTAGTCAATTAAAATTTATCCATCACACATTTACTACTAGCCAGGAATTATCATGAGGACTAACATTTAAAAACAACTAGAGGGAACAACTGTTCAGTTAAAATAATTCACAGCTGGGTGGCTAAATATTCTGAAAGAGAGCAGACTAGATGAATCAGTATCAGCTTGGAAAGAGAACTCTTTTTTTAAACTCTGTTCCACTTTTTATTTGAATGACTTTAGATGACTCCCAAATCATGAAGTCTAAGTCATATTCCACTTACTACATGAAGTTCAACTTTGTAACTTCATGTAAAGTTGAAAGAAACAGCTAATGGGTTGAGTGGGTAAATTAGAACTGAAAATTATCTCCATGGGCTGATATGCTATCATAGCAAAAAAATATAATTTAATATGGATACATGTGTATGCCTGCATTTAAGGATGCACAGAATAGCCACTTAAGTTCAAGAAAACACAACAAAATGTTTTTTGTTGACTATCTATTTTATAAGAACCAACAATATGATAAAGCAGCTAAAATTGCCACAATAATAATGGGCCATAGTAGTTAGTTTTAAAATCAGGTTTTCCAAGGGGCTCCGTGAACTGGGTCATCAGCTCTTCAAAAGTACTTGTTCTATTTTGGACATCATTTCTTAAGGAATAGTAGGACATCCATCCATGTGAGTGAACAAGACATGCTTTGAGAAAGAGGAATTTTATTTGGAGGAATGGCATGAGAAGTCTGGTGAAGGGGAATAGTGGGCAACTTGATTTGAAGGAAAGATTTCTGTCAATGGGCATAATCCTTACAGAAGGCAGAACTAGGATCATTGAGCTGGTAGAAGTTTTAGGGAGGTTGGTTAATAATAGTTTCAAAACTTAGAGCCATTCAGTATTGGATTGATTGGACTGATTCACAAAGTGACCAGAGGTAAAAAGTGAATCTCCATGATTGCAGACTCCAAAGTTAAAAAAAAAAAAAAAAATTAGTGTTTATTTATTTCTGAGACCGAGAGAGACAGAGCATGAGTGGGGGAGGGGCAGAGAGAGGTGAGACACAGAATCCAAAACAGGCTCCGGGCTCTGAGCTGTCAGCACAGAGCCCAACGCGGGGCTGGAACTCAAACCGTGAGATCATGACTTGAGCTGAAGTCGGTCACTCAACCAACTGAGTCACCCAGGCATCCCACAGGCTCCAAAGTAGTATAGTAACATCAGTTGTATTCTTATATCCTAATAGCAAATGATTGAGAAATGAAATTAAAAGGGATTCTATTGATGGTAGTGCCAAAACTCATAAAATACTTAGGTGTAAATACAACAGAAGACTAAGACCTCTACAGTGAAGAATATAAAATATTGCTAAAAGAAACTAAAGAAGCCTAAGTGAATGGAGAGATTAAACCATGTTCAATATTATGTCTTCAGAGATTGGAAGACACAATGTTCTTAATTTTATTTATTTACTTTTTTATTTGAGAGAGAGAGAGATCTCAAGCAGGGGAGAGGAAGAGAGTGGGAGAGCATGATGCAGGGCTTGATCCCATGATCCTGGGATCATAACCTGAGCTGAAATCAGGAGTCAGACACTCATCGACTGAGCCACCCAGGCACCCCAGGAAGACACAATATTTTTAAAAAATTTTTTTTATATTTTATTTATTTTTGATAGACAAAGAAAGGCAGAGCACAAGTGGGGGAGGGGCAGAGAGAGAAGGAGACACAGAATCTGAAGCAGGCTCCCGGCTCTGAGCTGTCAGCACAGAGCCCGATGCAGGGCTCGAACTCACAGACCACGACATCATGACCTGAGCCGAAGTCGGACGCTCAACCGACTGAACCACCCAGGCGCCCTGACACAATATTCTTAAGATGGAAATCTTCCTCATACTGATTTATAGATTCAGTGTAATCCCACAGTTTCAGCAGGCTTTTTTGGGTTGAAACTAACAAGCTGATTATAAAATTTATATGGAAGCTAAAAAACAGAATAGCCAAAGCAGTTTTTAAAAGAATGAAGTTGGATAACTTAACTGTACTAGATTTGAAAACTTAACTATGTGAGAGCCACAGTAATCAATACACTTTGGTGTGGTAAAGTTCTATAGAACAGAGAATTCAGAAATAGACCCACCTGTATATGATCAATTGATTTTTAATAGAGGTGCCTTTGTGAGACAGTTTCTTATGATTCTCTGAAAGTTCTAATTATCTTCTAAGCAAGAGGCATTGGCGGCTTTGTTCCAGATCATCTTTACAAAGATGTTTATGTAACAAATAGCTTTGGGAGATTGAGAAAGTGCCTTTCTGTGCAACAGAGACTGGATTTGTTTTCTCCCATGATAATAAACGTAATGTCTCCCACTTAGGCAGAAGCTGGGCAGGTTTGCTAGCTGCCCCTTTATAGGAGTTGTTGGAGTCTTCTGAGTTTGTGGTTCTTCAGCCATGATCAAGACCCACTGTGTGTGCAGACATCTTCACCTGAATTTATCAGTACATTTCCCCCGTGGCACTTGGGGGACAAAAGGAGCCAATGTAAACATGAAGCTTATGCTGCCTGCTATGACAGGAGTTATAAGGTACTTTGACCCAGGAGTTTTGGGTCTCCTGCTAGCATCAAGGAAGCCATGGCAGGGCTAACTTATAGCTTACCAGTAGGATCATGTGAAACCTTTCATAGTTCTTAACAGTACCGCGGAATTAAAAGGGGAGAGGAAAGTTGTTTCAGCCGTTTCAGCCAATGGCACTGGATCAACCGATTATAAATCTGGAAAAAAATGAACATCAACCTTTATCTCATACTAGATGTAAAAATTAACATGAGAGGACTCATGGACCCACATACACAACATGAAACTACACTGCCGATAAAAGCACGGACCTTAACTCATGCAACCTTGGGGGAAGACACAGCAAGTCATATCATAAAGGAAAATATTGACTAATGGGATTTTACCAAAATAATAAACTTTGTCTCTTAAAAAATCCAGTAGGGAATAACAAAGTGAGACTGGCAGAAAACATTGACAAAGCATGTATTAGACAAAGGACTTGTATCCAGAATACGTACAATACTTTTTCAATTTAATAATGAGATGAATAATCCAATTAAAAAATCATAGACAAATGTTTGGACACTTCACAAAAGACAATCTATGCATGATCAATAAGGAATTAAAAAGATGACCAGCATAATATGTCATCAGAGAAACGCAAAGTGAAATCACAATTTCATCCTACTACCTGCCCATTAGAGTGTGAGCCTGTTGGAGCAACAGGAACTTTTATCCATCACTGAACTTATGAGCATAATGTAACATTGTGTAACTGCATTGGTAGGCAATTTTTTAAGAAGTTAAATATACAGGTACCATTAAAACAAAAACTTTAAAAATGTGTGTACATATACTGTATAAGCCAGCCATTCCACTCCTAGTTATTTACACAAGAGAAATGAAAACATATACCCACACAAAGATTTATACATGAATGTTTAGAGTGGTTGCATTTGTAACAGTCCAAGCTGGAAACAACCCAAATGTCATCAATAGATGAATGGATAAACAAACTGTGTCATACCCATGCAGTGGACTGTACTATTCATCAGTAAAAAGGACACACAAACAGCTGATAAATGCAACTTTATGGATGAGTCTCAAAATAATCACACTTAAAGAAGCCAAACAAAGAATATATAGTATGTAATTCCATTCATATGTAGTTCTAGAAAGCCCAAATGAATCTATAATGACCGAAAGCATATCAATCTTAATCTTATAACAGTGGTAGAGTGGAGCATGGATTATAAAGGGTTGCAAGGAAGTTCTTGGGGCTGGTTGGAATGTTCGTTTTCTTTTCTTTCTTTTTAAATTTTTAATGTTTATTTATTTTTGAGAGAGAGAGGCACACAGAGTGTGAGCAGGGGAGGGGCAGAGAGAGAGGGAGACACAGAATCCGAAGCAGGCTCCAGGCTCTGAGCTGTCAGCACAGAGCCCGACGTGGGACTTGAACTCACAGACCACGACATCATGACCTGAGCCGAAGTCAGATGCTTAACCGACTGAGCCACCCAGGCACCCCGTTTTCTTGATTGTTATAATATTTGCATGGGTGGGTATATAGGTCAGAACTCATCAAATTGTATGTTTTAAATATATGTAGGTCATTGTATGCCAATTAAATCTCAATAAAATGGGAAAAGGAAGACAATGTTAAATATTTTATTAATTTTAGAATATTCAGTTTTCTAAGTTCAGCTTTCTCATACAAAAGAGGTACATTTTTATTTGCTTCATAGAGTTTTGATTGTGGTCTCATGAATGATTTGCCTATGTATTTCAGGTCCATATAGTCCCATATCTTTAGGTTGGGGGATAACATAAAAGCAATTTAATTTCAGTTGGCCTCACTTTCCTCAACTAGTAAATTTAGGGTTATATCAGATCACCAAGGATTCTTCTGTCATTGAAAGTCTGTAATTGTAGTTACAGATCAATTGGTCTTTTGGGATTGAGTCACTTCATAAGAAAACATTATAGAGAGATCAGGAATATCTAGTTGTATAGATTGTGTTAATTCTTTTAGAGATTATTTTGAATAATTTTAGACTAACCTGGTAATGCAGAATTGACAACCAGAAACAGCTGCCCAGAGATGAAAACCCAGTCTTTGCCTGTATTAATTAGTATTTAAAATCAGGAGTGCAGGGTACAGGGGTGCCTGGGTGGCTCAGTTAGTTAGTGTCTGACTCTTGATTTCAGCTCAGGTCATGATCCCAGGGCCATTGGATCAAGCCCTGCATCAGGCTCTGTGCTGAGTGTGGAGACTGCTTAAGAGTCTCTCTCTCTGCCTGCCCCTCTCTTGTTCACACACTCTCTGTCTCTGAAAAATGAAATAAGATAAAATAAAATAAAATAAAATAAAATAAATAAAGAGTACAAATGCAGTGTAAGAAGTGAATTTTTATTGTATTTAAATGATTTCATATTGATTACCATGTATTTGGAATGATTCAGAAGAGCAGTCTCATGCTTTGCTCAAGGAAATTTACAAATTAACACAACAAATTTTATTAAATATTATTAATTGCACATGCAACATGTAGTAATCTAGTAAGTTTTTACTAGAAATTGTGTGATGGGACAAGTATTAGATAAATGTCTTAGGAGTAGGAGAAAGAATAGGTATTCACTTGGCTAAATAGAATGTGGGGCAAGGATGTGGAAAAAAAAAGGCATCTTTTTTTCATGTTCGGGAGAAAATGCCTTTTATGAAGTTTAATGCTCTCGAATATGCTTATAAGTTTTATTCTAGGATACTCATTACATCAAGAATATCCTGTATAATACATACAAATTCCATAGACAGACATTCCCTGGTGACAGAAACGAACACCTACAGAAGTTGTTTGTATCAGGGCCTGCCTTGATATAATAGCCCTCTTTGAGTGGAGCCTGAAGCAGGAAGATAGCTTTACTCACCAAACGTTGTGGTTTCACTCGTTAGGCCATGCTTGGACAAACAGGGAGATCAGTGAACAGTCGATTTGTGGGTTAGTCTCAGAAGAAATTCTCAGAAGTTATTTTTAAAAAGCCAAGGAAAATAGAGCTCCTGTTTTTGGTACATATGTCACAGCTGAGCCTCTTCGTTTGAAGAGCTTCATTGAATATTTTTTTGCCTTTTGGAGGGTAAGCTCTAGACTATATTCTAGACACTGTAGCATTGATAAAATGTTAATATACAGAGGCTCTGTGTATTCTTTGTACCAAATACTTTCCTTTCTCACACCGCTCTGCCATAAATCCTTTTCATAGAGTGAGGAAGTGTTTCATGGATGACCAAGCCAGTTTTTAAAAGATGGTATAAAAACATCAATTGAAATTTATTATCATTATTATTTGTTATTGTTAGTAAATCCTGCATTAGTGGAACTTTTTAGTATTTTGGAAATGTAAGCAAGTTTTGGAAGTAGGCTTGATTTTGATTTAGAGAAAGTATCTGGAAAAAAATTAGGAAAATTGTGATTTAGATAATCAATTATCAAGCAATAGCTTACGATGTTAAAATTCTAAGCAGTTTGATAGAATGCAGGTTGAAATGATAATTAGGTGTCCAATCTTCGGTCCATGACGGGAGCCCAAAAGGTTTGCACAGTCTTAAGAAATTGCCAAAGAAGCCATGTATGTATGTAAAGTGAGAGGTTTTTTCCTTAATAAGTTCAAGTGAGAACTATTAAGTATAGTAGATTTATAACACTTTACTGCTGAAATTATTACAATTAATTTCAAATGAGAGTTTTATCTAACAAGTCTCAGGGAAGGAAATCTTATTTTGAAGCATGTCTTTTCTATCTTACTCATTAGTTATTTGCTTTTTAGAAAATTATTTAGCTGTGTTTGATTTCTTATTTCTGACACAGGTTTTATTGAATCAGAACTGCCATACATTGCCATTTTAGTTGGTTCTTAGTGTATTAAGTGATTGGTACACGTCTTACAGTTTTGTGTTACACTTTGAGTGACAGTAGGCCCAACCTGAGCATTGCGGCTGGTACCAGCCAGGGGGCTCTCTCCATTGCTCCTCAGAAGCCTGAGGAATAGGGTGAATTTGGTAATGACAGTGTGAGAGAGGCTCCATAGTCCTCTGTCTCTTCTCAGACTCTATTTTATCCCTCTGAACTTGTCCTTTACTTAGAACGTTAAGTTTCTTTAAGGATCACTTCAGGCTGCCTTTGTTCTGTACACAGTGCCTAGCCCTGTGTTACTGCTCTTTTTCCAAATCTTGGTGTTTCCAGATTCAGCTCTCTGACTTATGAAGCGAATATTGATTGAGCAAATGTGTCAGAGCATCGTTTTCTTCATCTGTGAAAGGGATAATAACATATATCTCAAGATAAGTGGTCAGATCCAAATGAGATACTATTTAGAAAAGGCTTTTTCAGTGGGAGGGGAGATGGCCTAAATGAGTAAGGGGCTTAAGGAATCTACTCCTGAAATCACTATTGCACCATGGGCTAACTAACTTGGATGTAAATTATAAAAAATAAATTATAGAAAGTAAAAAAATAAAAAAATAAATAATAAAAAAATTAATTCTGTTCATACACCCACAAAAGTAAAGCTTTTTGAAAGCCCAGTTCAAATGTTATTTATCTTAACTCACTGCTTAGTCGGTGAATTGAGTTGAATCGATAACCTTTTTGCGTTTGATGGTATTCTAGATAGTCAGTAGTCACTACTCCATTAAGTTTCTTTGAGACTGTAGTGAAAGGAAAACTATCGCAACATGTTTTGTGAAAAGCCATTTTTGTAAACTTTTTGGGGAGGGGTGGGATGGTACAGATTGAGATTAGGGAATGAGACTGACATATATTTTAGACATCTGATTTCTTAGAGGGAAATGCTTTGTACTCGGTCTAGCAGAGTTTTCTTGTCCGGGTGTTAGTTCTGAACTTCTTACTATATGATAACAACAAGGGAGAGAGATGTGGTGACCCACAAAGGGCCAAGAGTGACTCTGGCTGTCTCCCTACTTAAAGCTTCCAGTAATCAGACCAATTCGACCACCAAAGTAGTAAGATTTGGTAAGTCTGGTCCCCTTAACCGTTTGCTTTTACTTTAGAATGAAAAAAAGATTTACTTCTACTTTACCCAAGAGTGATTTTCTAAATATTTAACAACTAGAATAACGTAGGCACCAAGGAGTTAGGACCGGCACGGCATTCTGGGGACACCCTGTCCTCCCAGGGTTTTGATCTTTAGTTGTGGGTACTCAGGGGTCCTGGCTGTGGGGACCTGGCAGCTTGTATGGATAAGTGGTGCTCACACCCTCGGTGAAATGGTGACTGCTAGCCAAGTAGTTCAGGAACCTAATGTAGCTCTTGAGTTTCAGCCTCAAGTTTCCCTGAGTGTGGACATCTACTGGAGTCATTATACCTCATTTTCAATTTTGTTTTACAGAAATTTCTTCCTTTTTTTTTCTTGAATCAGCTGTGGGAGATAGTTGTAGGTATAACCGAATATAACACTGATTGCCTTTTTAGGAACTTACATATAAAATGTTAGCTTTAACACTTTAGTTCTGGGAAAACTATTTAAAGAAACCTTATTTTGAATCTTTTCATAAAGTGATGATTTTTAGTTTATCTTGGTTATAATATTGAGGGTTTTTTTTATTAAGTTTGTTATAAAAGCAGAATTAAGAGAGCGTCGAACCCTAGATAGTATTATATAGTCGTGGAAGTTCTAGTTTATGTATAATCAGAATTGGGAAAAGAACCTAAAATGATTTGAATTGGATTGGTCCCCCTCATCCTTGGTCAGCCACTCCGCTGGTAAATACTCAAACCAGAACTTGATTCCTATCTCCTGTTTTCCTGTAACCTGTTTGGGTGGAAAAGCGAGGGCCCTCTTTACAGTTTGTCTTCTTCAGATCACATTGGGAATAGTTATGACAGATGAGCTTCAAAATATGGAGCATGGTAGTTATTGTTTCTATTTTAAATTTAGGGTTAGCTGAGGCCCAGAATTTCTTGGTTCCTGATCTGTCTAATTTCCCTATTCACACTGGTTGAGTCAAAGATGCAGCTTGTCCCTTTTTCTGCACAGTCTTCCTCAGTCTGCTTCTGGTTGCTTAAGATCACAGTGAGAGTTAATAGATGGGGCAGATCTGTGGAATTCGCCTCAAATATGCAAGTTGTGAAACCTTATCACCAGGGAAATCAAACTAGATACTTACATTTTTACTCAGGCATAATCTTTTTTTGTTTGTTTGTTTGTTTGTTTGTTTTTGTTTTGTTTTGTTTTTGTTAAATTGAATCAGGAAACTGAGATCCAGGAAAGCAAGCTCACTCAGGAAGATTTCCTCATCAACCTGACAGTGGGATTAGTAGGTCTAATTGGATCCCTTCCTCAATCTACCCACATCCAAATCTTATCCCTTAAGACCCAGACCATATGATACCTCATCCATGTAGCCTTCTCTGGAGAAAGTGATACGTGACCTACAATGGTTAGCCTGCTTCTAGAACAACAAAATGGGGACATCTGAATCCAGAAGTTACACTTTAAGGAGAATCTGTTTTGGTGAATATAGTCTTGGTTATCTGGAATGTTGTCACCATCTGGTCTGTTCTTTTAGTATACTTTTAAAAAAATTTTTAATGTTTATTTATTATTGAGAGACAGAGAGAGACAGAGCATGAACATGGGAGGGGCAGAGAGAGGAGGAGACACAGAATCTGAAGCAGGCTCCAGGCTCTGAGCTGTCAGCACAGAGCCCTATGCGGGGCTCGAACTCACAAACTGCGAGATTATGACCTGAGCCGAAGTCAGACGCCCAACCAACAGAGCCACCCAGGCGCCCTTTAGTATACTTTTTAGTACACTTAAGTATTTTTTTAGTACACTTAAGAAAATCTGCTTTTATTACAAAATATAACGCATACACAGAAGTGTATAAAACAGTTGTGCAATATGTATAATTATGAATAAATTATAAACACCCATGAAACCACTCCGACATGAAAAGTCATTCTAACTGTGTTTTTTGTTTTTAATTGTTCAATGTTTATTTATTTTTTGAAAGACAAAGATGCAGAGCATGAGCGGGGGAGGGGCAGAGACAGAGGGAGACAGAATCCAAAGCAGGCTCCAGGCTCTGAGCTGCCAGCACAGAGCTCCATGGGGGGCTCAAACCCACAGACTGTTGAGATCATGACCTGAGCTAAAGTCGGACGCTTAACAGACTAAGCCACCCAGGTGCCCCTTAACTTTGGAAGGTCACCATGACCCCTGATTTAATGATAAGCACTTTGTTTTATTTAGTTGTTTGTTTTTATACTTTGTTCCTTTTAAAATAAAATCACTTTTTAATTCTTGTATGTATCCCTTGATAGTACTTTGCTCTTTACTTTGCCTATTTTAAGTACATGCCCAAGTCCTTTATTCTTTTTTTCATTCTACAGGGCTGTCTTGTCTTATCAATTTTTAGAATCTCTGCATAGAGCTTGACTGCAATCCCTTTGTTGCTTACATGGGTTACAATATCTTGTCTCACTCTCCTTTTCTTTATTATATTTTCATTGAATAACAGTTTATAATTTTAATTTAGTCATGTTTATCAGTTGTTCCCTTTATGGAAATAATGATTTCAGAATGCTATTTAAGAAATGTTTCCTTCCCCCAAAATCATGAAGATATTCTCTTATATTTTAAAAACTTTACAGTTTTCTCTTTCACATGAAGGCCTGAAAATTTCATCTGAAGTTTGTTTTTTTTTCCCTGGATAGTGTGAGGGAAGGACCTAATTTAATTTTTTTCCATATGGATATCCAATTGTCCCAACATTGTTTATTGAAATGACTGTTCTTTCTCTACTTTCATGAAGTGCTACTTTTGTCCTAAGTCGACTCTTTCATATGTTACGTATCTGTCCCAATTGTCTTTTGTTTCTGTACTGCTATAGCAATACTGTGTTGTCTTAATTTCTAGTTATTGATCATAACTCTTCATATCTGTTGGAGTTCTCACACTTTCTTCTTCTTCTAGGTTGCCTTGTTTACTCTTGGCCTTTTGCATTTCCATATACATTTTAGAATTAGCTGGTCAATTTCCACACAGACCCTTTTGTAATTTTAGATTGTGATTACATTGAACTCATGGAACATTCCAGGGGAAAACTGACTCTTTAATCCATTTGAATGGTGTATCTCTTCATTTACCTAGGTCTTCTTGCATGTCTCAGTAAAATTTTATAAAGCCATCTTTATGTATATGCATACATCTTTTGATGGATGTATTGCCACTTAGCAAGATTTATGGTGTCTCGGATGAAAATAAAACTTAGTTGTATGTCTGTATAGCAGCAACAAGCAAAATAAGATTTAAAAAGATACAATTTGCAAAATCTTCTATTCCAGGGACGCCTGGGTGGCTCAGTTGGTTAAGCATCCAACTTCGGCTCAGGTCATGATCTCATGGTTCGTGGGTTTGAGGCCCACATCAGGCTCTGTGCTGACAGCTCAGAGCCTGGAGCCTGCTTTGAATTCTGTGTGTGTCTCTCTCTCTGCCCCTCCCCTGCTTGCACTCTATTTCTCTCTCTCATGCTCTCTCAACAATAAATAAACATTAAAAAAATCATCTATTCTAAATATATTTCAACTTAAGGTTTAAGTTTACCACCTTATCTTGTGCTTTTAACTGTAAAACTTGACACTATTTGATTCTTCAAAGACAGTAGTGCCCATTTACCCACCAGCTGATTGTAAAATTGTGTCAGTTATTTAGAATTATGAAATATTCTGATTTGAGAAGTAATAGATACTTGATTTTATAGTGTCAATAGCATTACTATATTCTTTTGCATATACTCATTTAATCCTAACAACTTGATGAGAACAGCATATGGTTTCTGTTTGATAGCAGATGAAACCTAAATGTAGGGATGTTAATTAATTTGACTATTATAGGGCTAGAAAGTTGTGAGTCCCTTGGTCTGAACCAGGTTGTAACCAACACCAGAGTTCATGACGTTTTCACCTCCAGCATTTTGCCACATATCAGTAACTCCTGAGGACAGCACAGTACTTCAGAATGGGATGGTAATTGATTATGACAATGAAGAACCTGAAGCACCAAATGACTAATTAATATTCATTTTATTTTGTTTCACTAAGCAAGAAATAAAATACTAAATTTTTGGAAATATTTCCATTCAAAACTTTAAAATCAAAGTTTAAGCCTCCTGAGCTTTATGATACAAATAGATTCAAAGCATTTTTTTCCTGTCAAAGGGAGAATATATGACGCCTAAGTATAGTGCTCATTAATGTTATCTATTTGTTAAAGTAGGAAAAATATTTTATACTTAAGAACTCGGCTATTTTTTATAAAGCTCAATTTTTTTAGAATAGAAAAATGTGAAACTTTAACTTATATTTATATATCTTTTCTCCTTCTGTCAGTGACTGTCACCTTGCCAAATCTGTGGGAGTTTTATGATCTGTTATCCTCTGAGATCTGTGGATTCATTTAACATTTTGCTGTGATTTTATTGGTTTTGGAATCAAGAACTAAAACCTGAATATAGTTCACTATTCATATATAAGATTTAAGGATGCTTAGTTTTTAAAAATTCCTTTGGTCCCTATTAGATTTATTTCTGTTTGACTAATGAGTAGATGGAGGAAAAAAAAAATCAAACATTTCATATGGTTTCTGGAGGTATGTTTTAATAAAAAAAAAATCAACTCTGGTCAATGAAAGCTTTCAGAAAATGATTTTATGAAAAACTTTCATTCTTTTAAGTTAAGAGTAGTTTTTCCCTAATCCTGAATGTCAGTCATACCACTTTTTTCCTCTTCTCTGTTTTCCATTTTTGTTTGTTTCTTAAAAATACTTCTTAGCTACAAGGAGACTTGCCTGAGAGTGGTTTCCTACTTAGGGTGGAGATCAATAAAATGGTAGCTGGCAAAACTCCAGATTGCCTACTATGTAGGCTAGGATGGAATAAGAGAAAAATAAGTAAATGCTGTTGTGATTTTGTACAATATACTCTCAGCTCTCTTAATAAGACTATGACGCAAGCAGTGTCTTTTTAAAAAAAATTTTTTTTAACATTTATTTATTTTTGAGAAGAGAGAGACAGAGCATGAGTGGGGGGAGGAGACAGAAAGAGGGAGACCCAGAATCTGCAACAGGCTCCAGGCTCTGAGCTGTCAGCACAGAGCCCGACGCGGGGCTCGAACTCACGGACCGTGAGATCATGACGTGAGCCGAAGTGGGACGCTTAACAGACTGAGCCACCCAGGCTCCCGCTAGCAGTATCTTTTACACGAAGGCTTGCAACCTGTTGGAAGGGCATGAAATAGATAAAGCATTGCAATCAGTTTTTTAGTTGAAGAATAGAGTGGACATTTTTATTTTAAAGTGAATATAAACCTAAGGGGATTTTAAATAGGACAGATGAAATAGACAAATTAGTGTATTGTGTAATGAAGTTAAGTATTTGTTCATGAAGATTTAGTATCAGTTCCACAGATAATATCAAATATTGTATGTCAAGGTCTAGTCCAGGAAACAGAAACAAATGTTTTAAATAGGAAGATATTTAATGCAAGGGAATTAGGTGCTTATAAATTGACTGAAGATATAAAGAATGGGTACTAGGCTGTTCCAACTGGAATGACTTCCAGACAGTATGGAACCAATTCACCTAAGAGCTGCATAGACCTGAGGCTGTTGCTCAAGCTGTGAGTTTATGAATGTAGCCCATAGCTGCAGTCAGGTATTTAGGAAGCCAGAATCAATCTGCTGCTGCTGTGGCCACAATTGCCTCTTGACACCCAGAAAATTGGAAAGTGCCATCATAGGCACTGCTGTAGAAAACCTCATATTTCTTGTCTTTGTTTGCAATTGAAACAGCCAAAAGGGTGCAGGAAAATGGCCTCAGCTTCACTTCTGCTTTTATCATCTTAGACATGTTCCTTTTATTTGCAGAACTAATTCCCCTCTAGAATTCTAAGAGAAATGTTCTTAGCTTATGGTTCTTTCCAACTATGTAGATGAACATCCAACTCTGTTCACCCCTTTGATTGCTCAGTACTCACACATACTCTTCTATTCATCTTAGGTGTCCAGATGACAGTACTGGTGGCAAAACCATGCTGCTGTCACTCCTAGAGCTCACTCTCCCCAAATGGATTAGAACAGTCACTGTACCCAGTGAATGGACTTTCTTATCCAATAGAGATGCATACTGAAATAGTTGTATGTTGTCTGGGATTTGCCCTAAAATGTTCTGGGGAAAAAAAGTGGGAGGGAGAGCTGAGACAAGATTGGCAAAAATGTTGATAATTCTTGAGACTGGGTATGAATACATAGTGGTTGATTATTTGTCTCTATTTTTTTGTAATCTTTGAAAATTTTTATAACTAGAAATTAAAAATACATAAGCGTAAATCTTTGCTCATACTTCTTTAGCCTAAAAATTGGCTGTTATAGTTGGGAAGAGTAACAGACAGAAGCAGGGAAACTAAGAAACTGAACCACAGCAATAAAGACCTCTACAGAGGAGAATATTGATTCTCCTCACTTTCTGAAATCTTTCATTAGTGATTGCATTCTTAGATATACAGCATTGTCACTCTCATCTTTTTATTTTAGAAAGAAAATACAACATAGGGTTATGATAATAGTTAACACCCACATTTTTATGACCAAAAAGTAATTTCCTATCATTTGATTGAATTAGGAATTGAAGCATTAAAGGTAGACATGATGTATTATATATGAGAAGTCTCAAGGCCAGATCTTCCAACCCCAAATATCAGGTTTGTACCACTGAAGTAATACTTAAGTTGCTATCAGACTACTAGCATCTTTGGACTTAATGCATGTATTTTCTACCGTAACCCTTTTTTTGAGAATAGGGATCTGAAAGAATGGTGTGTGTGTGTGTGCTCATATGTGAGTGTGTGCATGGTATGTGTGTGCACGTGAGTGCATGTGTATGTGTGTGTGTATTTTGACACCAGATTAATATGAAAAGTGGATGTTGAAACTTCCAGTCTCAGCTCTGACAATTAGAGATCTTAGTAGTTGTCACTTCCATCCTTCCAAACAAGAAAAAACTGGACAAATTAAAAAAAATCAATACCTCTCATCATAGGCCTAAGGTTGCAGGGCAAACCATTACCCTGAAATCTGGAGGGATGGGGGCATGCGCGGGGTGTCAGCCACTATCTGCTTACCTGGAGCAGAAGCTTCTGAAGCGGTAACACTTAATGGTAATTTTGAGAAATTACTCAAGGCTGAGTATGCAGTAGTGTGCTCCAGTCGCAGGGTGGGCTCCAGCCCTCGCACGTTCATGAGCCTTGCCTACGAAAACTCCACCGAGTTCTCAGAGTGAAGATCTGAAAATGGTGCCAGTATGGCTCTGACTGGAGGAGTGGATGAGTAATCATCATAAAATACACCCAGAGCCTTCTCCATAAAAAGGCTACTCTTTAGGGCGAAAGACTTTGTGAGAACCTTGCCCAAGAACCATGGGAGTCAGACATTCATCTCTAGTCCTGTGTAGCCTTCCTAACTTCTCAAAGGAGGTAAGGCAAATGCTATTCAAGAAGAAACACTTGTAATGGTCACAGGCCAGAGGCATGGGACTCTTAGAAGACTGACATTTAATCAGAAGATGATAGAATGGTACCTCTCACCACATTTTTCCACAATTCCAACCGGTCTCCAGTATAATAACAGTGAATTACAGCTGAAAGAACTAACTGCGAGACACAGACTCCCTCTGAGGAGGAATATGTAGGGAAACCCAAAGTCAGGAACTCGGGACAGAAATAGTACTAGAGGAATGTGTCATCTCTGGCCCCTATAGCCACAGCAAACATTAAATGTGACCCAGAGCATAGCCAGATGAACATAAATCTTCCATAAAGGCCTGTTTACTTAGTTCCTGTTTCCCAAGTACATGTGCTTTCAACAAAAAAATTACAAGGCATCTCTGAAGAGATAAAGCAGTCATCAGATACGATACAGTTACCAGAATTATCAGGCAGGTAATTTAAAGTGTAACTATAATTAATATATAAAGTGCTCTAATCAGAAGTAGATGACGTGCAAGAATAGATGGCTTATATAAGAACGGAAATGGAAACTCAAAGAATCAGAAGAAAATACTAGAAATCAAAAGCATGGTAACAGAAATGAAGAATGCCTTCAGTGCTTTCATCAGTAGACTTGACATGGCTGAGGAAAGAATCAGTGAGTTTGAAATAGGTCAGTAACAGCTTCCTAAATTGAAATCCAAAGAAAAGCAAAAAAGCAAGCAAACAAAACAAAACAAAACAGAGCATTCAAGAACTGTGGGACAGTTTTTAAAGGTTTTACATACCTACCATTGGAATACCAGGAGGCAGATAAAGAGAGAAAAGAACAGAAAAGATACTTGAATTGCTAATGGCCAAGACTTTCCAAAATTAATTAATTAATTAATGAAAACCACAGACACAGGATACTCAGGAAATAGCAGGTAGCAAAAATACCAAAAACAACCAGATAAACAAGTAAACTAAAAACAAAGACCAGCATCTCCCACATAGTACTTAAACTGCTGAAAACCAAAGGCAAAGAGAAAATCTTGAAATATGCCAGATGGGGAAAATACTTTACCTTTGGAGGATCAAGGACAGGAAAGGTGGATGTTAAAGTGAGGTTTCAAGTATTTAATGGTACACATATTCATATCTTCAGTTTAGCAATGATTTTTTAAATGCCCACCAGGTGTCATGGTTTACGCAAGGTGATGCAGGCAAAATAAGACCTGATAACCTCCCTTTCCCCCCACCCCCAACCAAGTAGTTACAATCTAGTAGAAGAAAATAAGAAAAGTATAATAATAGTGATAGTAATAATGATAATAATAATAATACAAGATTTTAAAGTTATCACGAGGGAGGTACTGTACACACAAGGTGTCATGGGGATTTAGGGGAGGAAAAGCTAGCCCTGGCTGCCGGTGGGCCAGGGACAGCTCCGTGAATGATGGCGTTAAGCGGGCATTGTACTTACAGGTGGTCAGCTTCCTTTCCTGTTGCCCACAGGAGTTGACCCCAAACTTGACCTTCATCATTTTCCTTACACTTCTTTAAATTTTCACCTGCCCCTCACTCAGGCTATCTTGCCTTCTGTTCCATGGAGAAAATAGTGACAACAGAGAACTTAGGCTGTTGTTACTTCTACCCTTTTTCTCATGCTACGCTCAGTTTTCATGAGGCACTTTTCATTCTCTGCACAAGTTATTTAATGTGCTCTCATCTCTCTAATTCTACAGATACTGGCTCAATCCTGGCATATCTGTCATAATTATTTTGTTGCTCTCTCATTCTTCTTCCCAGTACCATCTTTCCAGCATTCTCTACATTCTCCACGAAACTGTTTAATCATCTCTTCCCCATGCTTAACCTTTTCTACGCTTCTCGAATTGCCTACAGAATAAAATCTTCCTCTTTAGCCTGTCTTTCAAGGACCCTCCTGTTCTGCCACAAACTACGTTTTGTGATTTCGGAGAGGAGATATCCCGTGAAATGTTTTCCAAACTTATTTGACAGAAATATCCATTTAATGTCTCCTGGGTCTGTAATGTTTTTTAGAGTACACTTTGGGAAATGCTGGGATTGAATGAAGAATGTGAACTTCTGGGAATGGGAACAGGAGGAAGAAGCATGACTGAAGTCATCTTGGTAGTAATGAGCATAGAGAATCGGCCAGCTGCACACGAGGTCATGACATACATTAGTACATGATTCTCCAAATGCTGATGTCTCCTCCAAGATTTTTAGGAGTGAGCCTCTGTGTCTGTTTATAATCTGCAAAGACTCTGTCATGCAGAAAAATAGGAGGAAAAGCCTTTCCGCTCTTAATCTCAGGAGAAAATAGATTTTAACCACGTTTCTGGAAACTTGCATTGGCAGAATTTAAAGTCTTCCAGAGAGCTCAGTTTTATTTCACTTGTAGCTATATTTCATTTTAACAATTCAAATGTAGTATTATTTGGCAAATTTGAGAATGATGCATTTTCTTTTCTTATGAGTTTTTGTGCTCTTCTTTTATAACCTCCCTGAAATATGTGCATTATCCAATTGTCATCCAAATATCTGAACGTGTACTTGGTAATATTCCTATCACAAAAGCTGTGGTTCTTTCATTTGCAATTTCTTATAACTAGGAATCTCCCACTTTAGTACAATGGGGATAATTGACTGTCTTGTCTTTAAGGAGTACTAAACCATTTTAGGGGCGCCTGGGTGGCGCAGTCGGTTAAGCGTCCGACTTCAGCCAGGTCACGATCTCGCAGTCCGTGAGTTCGAGCCCCTCGTCAGGCTCTGGGCTGATGGCTCAGAGCCAGGAGCCTGTTTCCGATTCTGTGTCTCCCTCTCTCTCTGCCCCTCCCCCGTTCATGCTCTATCTCTGTCCCAAAAATAAATAAACGTTGAAAAAAAAATTAAAAAAAAAAAAGGAGTACTAAACCATTCTGAAGTGACTTACATAAAAATATTAATTATAGTTTGTTATTACAGATTATGTTTTTGTTACTATGATAATTTAAAAATTCCTTATTTCTTTAAACTGCTTTCAGTAAGAATTGCAGGACCTGGGCCGGAGAGCCAATTTGAGAGACTGACCACTCACTGAGTGTTGCAAACGTAAATGATAACTCTTTACATAGGACCTTTGTATTGTTAGAGGGCAAAATGTGAGGCAAGTCATGTGGTTCATTCTTGGGAACAGAAGACTTAGGCCTCACTTACAGGTGGGGAGAAGGTCCTCATATCCATCTGGGCCTGAGTGTCTCTGGTTGCAGGCCTGTGTGTGACAGAGCCTGGGGGAAGCAGTTATTACGTGGCTATCAGAAAAGGCAGCTAGCCTTTCAGCCTAATTGCATGTGAAATGTATGTACATGAAATATACCTATGCCTAAGCATTTAACTTTAGGATTATACTGTAAGTGTTGACTTTTTCAGGAGATGCAGAATTAAGAGTGGAGAAGGAAGAAAAGTGCTTAGGGAATATGTGATACAAACACATTCTGGCAATGAAATGGGTCTCTTTCTGAAATTTTGGCTTAAAACCCTGAAATTCCTGCTTGTGCTACTACTTTTTGAAACTTAGAAGCTTCAGTAGGACAGGCAGAGGGCATAAACCGTATACTGTGATTCATTTCAGTTTGGATCATTGACAATGTGTCCGTATTCTTTGTTGTGTAATCTCTAAATATCTGTGCCTGTACAACATACCTGTTCTCCACAAGTACACAGTAACGGCATCCTTACGATGTGTTGATATGAAGTAAAACTTCTTATTGATGGTGAATTTGGTCAGTAGATTGTCTAATGTTATTTTCATGATCAAGAAGAAGAGAAAGCTATCAGCTGCCAAAATACAGTGCTTTTAGCATCATCCACATGTTGAAATAAATTCCAGTTATAGACTTTTAGGTGATAACTCTCATTTTGGAATTCTTATATTTCTACTACATATAAAAGTATATTCTTGCTGAAAAATGTTCCATTAAGAAATATTTTAGGTATTCCATTTGCTATCAGTTTTACTAACTTAGAACCATATTTTTTAAATGTTTTCCCTTCACACCTAAAGACATGGAAATCTTGCTACAGCGTAGCTACAGTAACATGTGTAAAATTTGGGACTGCTAAATTAAGTCTTTTTTTCTCTACTTTTTAAAAACTGTATTATTGTATTCCTTTGTGGTATTTCCATCACTTAAGGGAATGAGATTGCAAATTGAATTCTAGAGAGACTTAAATTCCCTTGGGTTCTCTTTCTTTTTTTTTTTTTAAAAAATTTTTTTTTTCAATGTTTATTTATTTTTGGGACAGAGAGAGACAGAGCATGAACGGGGGAGGGGCAGAGAGAGAGGGAGACACAGAATCGGAAACAGGCTCCAGGCTCCGAGCCATCAGCCCAGAGCCTGACGCGGGGCTCGAACTCCCGGACCGCGAGATCGTGACCTGGCTGAAGTCAGACGCTTAACCGACTGCGCCACCCAGGTGCCCCCCCTTGGGTTCTCTTTCACTGGAGGTATGTGTGTGCTGTGAGGTGATTAGTAGCGCCTCATTGGGATAATTCTGGCAGAGTGGTAAGACTTCCTTCTGCCTTGAATAACTGCGGAGAAAAAACAAGACACCCACCACTAAATAAATACCCTTGCTTGTGTTTTCTATACGATTAAAGTACTTTGGACAGTAATACATAATACATAACATACAGCACAAATGAATGAAAAACTTAGTGTAAGGTACTACTAATAAACTATTAAAACATCCTTTCTAAACAAGGACTTAACTTTGACCTGGCTCAGGCTGCCTCAAGCCGCTTGTTTTCTACTCCTAATTCTAACTTTTGTCTTAATGATTCTCCCCTGTTGTGTCCTTGAATACATCTAAGCCTATTGTTCAGTAATTCTGTTAGGCTTTGAAGTAAATTCAGAGGTTAAGATTTAGTGGCTCCCTCCTTAGCTTGGCCAACATGGATACGCCACTTATCTTAGAAGCAAAGTAACACATTGGGGGCTCTTTGTTTCACAGTTTGACTGACAAGGAGACACACCAAAATAAGCCTTAGGCTAACGGAGAGGGAAATGAGGCACTTACTGCTTTTTTAGTTGTTTGTAGTCAGTTTCCAGTCACCGTCCCCCAGTGGCTGCCCTCAACCGCTGCCTCTCTCCTCACGTTCTGAAAGCCACACTGTATCCATCATTCGCATCTTCTGTGTACCGAAGAGACTGAGGCCACCCGAAGTGAATTCCTTCTCTTGCACCTAAATTTTTGCTCTACGTCGGCATGCGTGCTCTTTTCCCTTCTGTCTCTTCAGCAGTATGCAAGTCATTGAAGCTCAGAGAAACAAATGTGAGCATTTTGCCCCTGCAGTATATATATAACATCAGTAATATCATGTCCATTTTCTGTTTTCAACGTGAAAGGTTCTGGTGAGTCTAAAAGAAGAAGATAGATATGAAAATGGCTTGAAAACTATAAAGGGTGTACAGTAAATAAGTTGTTATTAGCAATCCTTTCCATTGGTTGTTGGGCTTGATATGATTTTTTCCAGTTTTTGTTAGCGGAATAGATTTGGTTTAAAAGGATGCAGCAAAATTTGAGTGGATTCGGTAAAGAGCGAGGGTGAAAAGAATAGAAAATGGGTCCTAAGAGTAAAACCGAAAACACTTGGGACTTATTTTGTCCTTATAAAATTAGGCAAGATGCCTAACTCCTCCAAGCATATGAAAGATTATTGTATTGACCCATACTATTCTTTATCTCTTCAAAAATGAAATGGAGAAAATGGTCTTAAATTGAAGCAGCAGAGAAGAGTATCATTTCTGAATTAAGGAGTTATTAAACACTGAAAAAGGCTACTAAAGGAGACTAGAATTCTCAGCATTGAGTATCATTAAGATTAGGTATTATTTCTATTAAATGTTTCAGACACTTTTTTCTAAAAGCAGGTGACCTGATGACCCCTTGCGTTGCGTATAACCTTCTGGACCCTACTATTTAATAACATCAGAATTTAGAGCATGATATGGAGCACTTATTTTTCTCTTTTCTATTAAAAGTTTTCCTTAGGGGCGCCTGGATGGCTCAGTCGGTTGGGTGTCCGACTTCAGCTCAGGTCATGATCTCGTGGTCCGTGAATTCAAGCCCCGCGTTGGGCTCTGTGCTGACAGCTTAGAGCCAGGAGGCTGCTTCAGATTCTGTGTCTCCTCTCTCTGGCCCTCCCCACTTACACTGTCTCACTCTCTCTCTCTCTCAAAAATAAATAAACATAAAAAAAATTTTAAAAAGTTTTCCTTAGTATGTTCATTGTCTAAGAAGATACTTTCTAGAGGGAAAAGATGGACGTCTACATGGGTAATAGTTGGCTTGAGTCCCAGAGATTCTCTGTCATGGATTCCAGGTGATGGGGACATCAGCTGCTGTTGAACTACCAGCTTCTCACTTCCTTCTTCCTACTGCCAGTTCAAAATTGCTGGTGTGTAGATAATCCATCATCTTTGATTAAATTAGACCAGAAATAAAAGCCCACACATCCTCAGGTAAAGAGCAGACTTTAGATCATCCTGAACTTGCAATTCCAAAATTAATTATTTTTACTAAAAAAATTTTTTTAAAAATGTTTATTTATTTTTGAGAGAGAGAGAGACAGACTATGAGCCGGGTAGGGGCAAAGAGAGGGAGACAGAATCCTTGAAGCAGGCTCCAGGCTCTGAGCTGTCAGCACAGAGCCCGATGTGGGGCTCGAACCCACAAGCTGTGAGATCATGACCTGAGCTGAAGTAGAATGCCCAACCGACCGAGCCACCCAGTTGTCCCTCCAAAATTATTTTTACATGTGTATAACCAACTGGGTTGATCAAGTCTTCTTTCCTTGTTCTTTCTCAGAGAAACAGTGACCTGCAGCAGTCTGTGACCCCCCAGCCAAGTGCATTGTGATATTTGTAATTGAAAGCTTTTTGCCTGTCTTGGTTTTGGTGCTGGCCTGTCTCTTGGATTTTTTGATTTCAACAATGGAGTGATTCAGTAAAGCAGAGAGGGACCAGTTGCAGCCCTCCAGGTGCTGTGTAATGTACACCATTGTCAGCAGCTGCTGAGTTCTGTCACTTGTACCTCCACTGGAGTTAGGGTCGTTCCCACCCCAAGATTAAAGTCAGTATGTCATCTCTTTGCATTGCTTTTAGTGGCTCTTTACTTCTATAGTATAAATTAATAACTCGTGTGAGTAAGGACCATTAAGTGAGTATTTTGGAACAAATGTTTTAAAGTACATTTTTTTAGTTGTTGTGCCTAAATACAGTTTCAGTTTTCAGTGACATGATCTTTAACTATATTTTTCCAACTCACTGTAAAGCTTTCCTTTTCAAAAATTCACTCCTTTAACCATAATTGCCTCAGTTCTCCGGGATCTTTTTGTGACTGCTTTGAATGAGGTCATTGTTTATTCACAGTAAAGAATGTTTCTGATACTGCTTTGTTGTAAATATAGTCGAGTGCTCAAGCTGACTTTCTTGTTGAGCCCAAAAGTCTTATTATGAGTACACTTCTCTCAGGTTTGACCTTTGCTGAAACCAAAGGAGATTTAGAAGAATTTTCCCAGCTTCACTAGGTTGTTTCAGCTACTTTGTTTTCCTTATGACTTTGCAATAACTTCTGCCAGTTAAGGAGATTGATTCATTGAGGACCTCTTTATCTTTTTGCATTGTGATATGAGGTGTAGATTTAAAGGGAGCATATTGTTGAGGCAGCTCATTCTTTTAGGTCTTGGCAGTTGGAAGTAACCCATCTAGAAATCTTGCCTAGAAGGTGTTTGAAGGATAGGGATGCCTGGGGGGTTCAGTCGGTTAAGTGTCTGACTCTTGATTTTGGCTCAGGTCGTGATCTCACGGTTTGTGCGTTGTGCAGAGCCTGCTTGAGATTTTCTCTCTCCCCCACCCCTCAAATAAACAAACAAACAAACAACAAACAATTTTTTTAAAAAGGTGTTTGAAGGTTAAAAAATGTAATCTATAGGCTAACCAGTTATAACAAAATGTAAGTATAAAGGCAAGCTGGTTAATCAATATTTCCTGTTTTTCCTTAGACAGAATACTTTTTATTTGAATAATCAAATTAAAGTAGGACTTTAGTTATATTTTTCCACATTGAATATTTATTTTAGAAAGGAACAGCTGTAAACAGAATTAGAAAGAAGACTTCATAGTGTTTTAATTCTGCATCTAACATACAGAAAATGTATATTAAACGATGGCACAAAAAGTCTAACATAAAACCAGCTGTATGTGGAAATATTGATGTTTGTCTTTCATTGACTAAGATGATAAAAATTCAGGAACATTTTTCTCCTTAATAGTTAGAATCCATTAAATCTGTTTTATGACTTCTTGTATTATAACCCATTCATTTATTTATCATTTTTTGAAGTATTCATTCAAAAAAATTATGTGACTGGTAGGATTTTAAGATAAATTGGATAGTCTTTTCCTAGGAGCTAATTTGAGAAATTTGGGTGTGAAAGATAAACAAATATTATGTAAGAAGTACAATAGGTATATATTTTTTTAATTTTTTAATGTTTATTTATTTTTGAGAGAGACAGAGACAGAATGCGAGTGGGTTGGGGCAGAGAGAGAGGGAGGCACAGAATTTGAAGCAGGCTCCAGGCTCTGAGCTGTCAGCACCGAGCCTGACGCAGGGCTCCAACTCATGAGCTGTGAGATCATGACCTGAGCCGAAGTCAGACGCTCAACCAACTGAGCCATCCAGGCGCCCCAGGAATATTATTATAGCAACTTATTTTATATCATCTCTGCTTTTTAAGAAAACCTCTGGGATAAGCTTTACCAGTGATTTTGAACTTGCAAATGAGTACTGGGTGATCTAAGTTTCTACAAACCAGCATCGACTCCAGGTTTACTTAATAATATATGACTCACATATGTATTGCTCTTTTCCAAGCTGATGTAGAAGCAATCTTATTCAGTGAAGTGTGTGATTTCGTTTATACAGTTATCAAATTCACAGAAGCTTTTTGGTCATTATATGCCCTTTTAGCTGATGCTAAATGAGTATCCACTCTCATAGGATGAGTGTGTGAAAGTTGTTGATTTTGAAAATCAACAATAAAAAAATCAACTGGATGAAAATCCAGAATCTTGCTATTGGATTCCAGGTTGTATTTTTTTTTTTCAGCTTAAGTAATAAAAATTTATTGAGAATTCCTAGGATGGTAGTTATTGCCTCCCAGCCTGGAAGGAGTAACCAACACTGTAGGAAATCACTCAGAAATCACACTGTCCCAACACCTCTGGCCAACACAGGGAGGGGCAAAATCATTCCCCTGAAAACTGGTCAGGCTTTGTTCATCCAAGAAGGGCTGGGAGGCCAGGTGCAGAAGGGATCATCACATGATACTGGGGGTGGGACGGCGGGTGTGCTGGACCCCAAGCTGGCTCCTCAAAAGATCCCTTTCTTCTTTGGGGTTAGAGTTCCTGGTCACCAGGCTCATCTCTTACCCTTGATGAGGCTGTCACTGCCCTGGGTAAAACTTTGATCCTGTCGGTTGTTGGCAGTGAGATAGATACAGTTTTGTGATGTGGCAATCGTCTTGGAGATGTTCTGGGCTGCCCGGATCTTGCACAGTTTGATACAGCCAGGCTTCTTGCTCTGGGCTTCTCCAGGGTGAGCAGGTTTGGGCTGTCATGTGCCATCAGTTCACACAAGGGCTGGTCTCGGTCTCAACCCGTGGCCCCATCCTTCCTACTCTGGCCCTTCCCTGGGCTGTGAGATCCAGATCCAGGATTCCGGGTTTTCAAGGGCACATGTGACCTCTCACAGGACTGCTGCTGTTTGAAAAAGAAGTTTGAGTCTTTGGTAAAAAAGCTCTTGGGTTTGGCCTCCTTTCTGTTGGTTACATCTTTAATTGGGTGATATTGTCAACTCTGTGCATAATATTTTGGTTTGGATCCACTTTCTGCATGTCTGTTAAACTCCTCCTAGAAAACTACTTGGAGAGTTTATCCTAACTGTTCTCACCTCATGGTCAGGATGTAATCTTTCCTAGAAGCCCTGTGTATTGACTTCCCTTTCAGAACAAAAGTTTTTGGGCATTACTGTGGTGACCAGCTGTTTTTGACACAGGCCCTTTCTGACTTTTTATTTTCATTAAAGGATTTTCATTTGCTCTGTCAGAGCAATTTAAGTATGATTCTGGCCTGTGTCATCTTACTGACCCTAATTCTTGTTGTTTTAAATAGGTCAAGTCCTTTTTGAATGATGAAAAAATTAAACATTTGTGACTGACTCAAAGCAATACCAGTTTGCAAAACTATAACAGAAAACTTTTTTCTAAAATATGATTCTGGTTCATGTTTCTGAAAATTCTGCAGTCTTCTTCCATAGGTATCAGCATTTTTAAAACTTTTCAGTAAGTTTTAATTTTCTTTGTTTTATGTGACTGAGTTGGCATTTGGAGAATTAACAGTATTCATAAGAAATTTGGGGGGAAGCATTTGTCAGAATATATTATTTGGTGATGATGGGTGGTTATTAAGGAATTCATTTTTATTAAATGAATTCAATAAAATTTTTGGTAGAGAAGCCTCTTTAACTGCTGTACTGCTCCTTTGATAAAATACAGTGAATTTTTGTTTCCTTCTTTGCCTAGGACAATGGAAGATGGTTTCATAGTTTTTAATTATTTGATAAATAGCCAAATTAAAAATATTAAAAAGAGTAAATACCTTTTTCTGAATATTGCAGAACTCGGCTACCTTGCTAAGCATAGCAGGTCAGTGAAGAACATACCAAGGAATTTGTTTCAACTATTACATATTTTTTTCTATCTTGTTCTTTTTCTGTTGTAATATACTTGAGCCAGTAAACTGCCCAGACCACCGTGAAAGGCCTCATTCTTGGACTTACACAGAAATTCTTAGATGTTTGTAACATTAATGTAGTTAATGCTCACAAGATGTGGCATCCATGTTTTTCTCACCTGTATTTTCAAAGTATTATGTTGTATATAATTTGCTAACGTGGCTTTTGACTTTTGATTCTCAAACTAAGGCTGCTAGAAGCAGGTGAAGATGTGGATATATTTTATCCTTTATGTCATAGAATTATATTAAGTCATTAAATTAGCCTCCTCCTGCTGGGTATCTCCACATGGGTGCCCTGTCAGTGCATCTTCTCTCCGGAGCTGCCTTTTTCTTGTGCATTCCCAATTTTAATTATTGGCATCAACCAATTGTCAGGAACTCAGGACAGCAGTCTTAGAGTTATTTTTAGTTTTCCTTTATCCTCACTTCGGTGTCCGATCAGTTGCCATGTGCCATCAATTCGAAGTCTGCAATATCTCTTTTTCCTCTTCTCCTTTCTTTTGTCACGGCTCCTGCTGTATGTCATGCTCTCACGGGTTCTACTCAGGAAAAGTGCAAAGGCTGCTTGCCTCTGGTCCTGCCCTCTGCCAAGTCATTATTGACTAAACCCTCAGAGCAATCTCCATGCTTGATAAAACATACTGCCTTCATAGAAACTGTTTCATTGCTTCTTAGTAAGGTTGGAGGGACTATTCCTCCACTTGCCCCCATTAGAGTGCTTTTCATTGTTTGAGTCTCTGTGTGTTGAGATGGATGTGAAGGATCTTATTGTTGAAAGAAGACCAAACAAAACGATTAACATTTTCACAAATCAAATCTGAGGAAAAGTAATAGAAATGGGTCATGGCTGTTATCAAGAAGACTGGTATGTGTTTGCAGAGGGAATTGGGAGCCGAGTAAGTGGAACCTGGACCTCACACTAAGGTAGTATATTTATATTTTTCTCACAATACCTCTGGCTCTGGGGGAATCTCCATTTTGTACATGGAAGAAAGACTGCAGCAAAATTCGACACGTTTTTAAATTTCTCAAGACCAACAACGTAAAAATACTAGATAACAGTGCAAACAATATTAACAACTGCATAAAAAAGGCTCATTTTATGTGTAACTTTGCTTTTAAACTCTGGTGGGAAAGAGAATGGGAAGAGCTCTTAATAACTTGGATCCCTGAAGTTGAGGAGAAGATGGCGGCTCAGATCTGTGTGGGCCACTTGCCACACTGCTTTGTGTGGTGGTTTGTAGTGAGTATGGGCCATAGGATCTTTCCTTATGTAGATTTCTGCTGCTCTTGCCAGATTTTGGGAGTCCTCATCGACTGCGCTGTTTAGGCAGCAGGCAGTAGCATGGAGAAATGGAACCATACTGCTTTGGAAAGCACCCTAACAAAATACTTCATAGACTGCTCTCTAGAAGCATAGATAGTTAATCTCATGTAGATATATTGAAGATCGGAAAGATTTGAAGAGCAATCGCAAAACTAAACTGAACTAAATCTAAAATCACTAAAACTGAAAAGAGAAATCTAATGGAGAGAATGTTAAAAAAAATAGCTTCCAATAAGCATATATAGATAGCTTATGTTGGGTGACTGTGGAACCATGACATTTTAGAATGGAGATGTTGATCATTGTAGATTAGATTTTATTTTATTTTATTTTATTTTTTTTTCTGAAATTTATTGACAAATTGGTTTCCATACAACACCCAGTGCTCATCCCAAAAGGTGCCCTCCTCAATACCCATCACCCACCCTCTCCTCCCTCCCACCCCCCATCAACCCTCAGTTTGTTCTCAGTTTTTAACAGTCTCTTATGCTTTGGCTCTCTCCCTTTCTAACCTCTTTTTTTTTTTTTTTTCCTTCCCCTCCCCCATGGGTTCCTGTTAAGTTTCTCAGGATCCACCTAAGAGTGAGACCATATGGTATCTGTCTTTCTCTGTATGGCTTATTTCACTTAGCATCACACTCTCCAGTTCCATCCACGTTGCTACAAAAGGCCATATTTCATTTTTTCTCATTGCCACGTAATATTCCATTGTGTATATAAACCACAATTTCTTTATCCATTCATCAGTTGATGGACATTTAGGCTCTTTCCATAATTTGGCTATTGTTGAGAGTGCTGCTATGAACATTGGGGTACAAGTGGCCCTATGCATCAGTGCTCCTGTATCCCTTGGATAAATTCCTAGCAGTGCTATTGCTGGGTCATAGGGTAGGTCTATTTTTAATTTTCTGAGGAACCTCCACACTGCTTTCCAGAGCGGCTGCACCAATTTGCATTCCCACCAACAGTGCAAGAGGGTTCCCGTTTCTCCACATGTAGATTAGATTTTAGATTACAGTTTCCCCCAGTGGTTTCCCATTGTATTTGGAATTAATTCTCAGTCTTTACCATGCCTGGAACTAGGGTGACCATTTGATTTATCATCGAAATCAGAGCTCTTTTGAGAGTGAAAGAAAGTGCTATTACTAACTGCACCTGAAGACCCAGGAGTACCTAGCCCTGTCCGAGGCGAGCTAAGATGTATGGTTACCTGAACTCTAAAGTCCTCTTCCCTGGTCCTTGGTCCTTGCTTGCTCCTCCCACCTCATCTACCACTTTTTCCCATATTCCACACTGGCCTTTTTTTCTCTTCTCGGACTGGTCTACGTTTGTACTTATCTTAGAGCCATTATAGTTTCTCTTCCTCTACCTGAAACACTTTGCCCCCAGACTCTCATTAACTTCTTGTCATTCAGGTCTTGGGCACAACTCTCATTTCATCAGTGAGGCCTCCTCTGTTCATCCATCTAAAGTTGTCCGTCCCAGCACACCAGGCTTTGTTTTTCATAGCACTTCATGCTATCTGAAATTTTGTGTGTGCGTATTTGTTCACTTATCTGTTCGTTTTTCCCCATAAAATAAATATCTTGTTCGTTACCCTACTTCCTGTGCTTAAGACAGTCCCTGGTATGTAAGGTTCAAATACATTTGCTGAATGAGTAAAAGCAAGTGAATGATTAAAACCTAACTGATCTACACCTGATGTATTATTATATATCAGGACATTAAAACAAAAGTTTTTTGGGGGAAAAGAACCTTGGTATCAGAGACAGATAGGACTTTTCTTTGGATTACTTAAGCTTTCACTGACTGTCCTTCCTTCCCTGAACCTCAATTTCCAAATCTTTTAAGAGGGGATTATACCTGCAGTGCCCACCTCACCATTATCAGTGTGAAATAAATGTTTGAGAAAGGACTTTGCAAACTGTTAGAGGGCTTTTATAATTAGAAGGTATTACCACACATTTTTTCATTTCTCTGCCACTTAAAATACTGCTGTTTTCCAACTTCACCATTTCTACTAAGACCTCCAGGCTAGAAACCTTAGAAATACTCTTAACTTTACCCACCCTTTTGTTCTTGACGTGGAGTTCAGTCTCTAAGCTCCGTTAATTCTTCCTTGGAAACCTCTCCAATTTCAGTTTTTATTACCACTACTTACCACCCAAAGTTAGTGCCTCATCACTTTTTCCTAGATTACTAAGATAACATTTAACGTGTTTGTTTTCTCTTCCCCATCTGGTTTACCAAAGGCAGGTTCATCTTCCTTAAAAGAGATGTTTCAGTGATCTCCGTAGCCTATTTGAAAACATCTGCATTTCGAAGCTTGGCCTTTGAGGTTAAGGTCATACTCTGCATGCTAATTTCTGTCTCATATCCATCTCCTCAGTTTCTTATTAATACACTCATTTCTGTGTGTGTGTTTTTTTCCCCACTTGTTTCTCATTCATACATAAAATACCCTTTCCGTTCAAGTACTTTATCCTCCAGGAAGACTTCTCTGACAACACACCCCACATTTAATCTCAACACACTTCAAAAACTTCTTGCACTTTTTTGGTGCACCTGTTCTAACTTACATTTATTGAGTCCTTACCATATGCCAGGAATAATATTCTAAATGTTTTCTTTAATAATTACAAAAATCAATACAAAGCAACCTAAGAAAGGTTAATGCAGTTATTTACTAACCTGTGTTGTTATTTAACTGTTGCATATAAATGTGTTTTCACCATAAAAAATTCATCTCCTACTTCTTCACTTTCATGTACTATTGACAATATTAAGTTCTCACTTATGCTGGTTAAAATTGCATATGTGTTTTATATTTCCTAAAGGCTGATTTTCTTATCATCAGCACACTTGATACCTATGAATAGTGTGCCGAAGAACTTCAGTGGCCCAAGAAATTCTTATCTAAACAATTAAATTAGAATGACGGAAGCTCAGTGAATTTGCTTATTAGCTTGTAGTCATTTGTTATCCAGGAACAAGTTTATAACCATGGGATTTATGTGGTATTCACTCTTCCCCTCAAAACAAACCAACACACTGGTTTTCACTCATGCCAAGATAATCTGAGCATAATACTTTGAGCAGCATAGCAGATCCCCCCCCCCCCCCTTTCTTTTTAGTACTTGTTTCTTCAGACCCTGGAGTTTACAGTGGTCAGAGGTTAACAAAGTGTTGCATTCTTATTAACTGTAGTCAGCTTATAGTGTTATAAAACACCAGGGTTTTCTTGCCATACGATTTTGCTGCATTTTTCAGTTTGTGAATACTGCATGCATTATATTATCATGTTCCCAGAAGTTGCCTGGCAATATAGCCAGGTTTGGCTAAAGTAATGCTAATGGCATTAACACCTCATGAAACTTATCACTGATCTGTTTAAACCCAATATTTTAACTAAGTATATTTTTTCAGGTAGTTGCTTTAACAGCAGCTTTTAAGAAAAATTGAATTTGTATACCATTGAATCTCAAAAAGGCCAAAATCTAAGTGAAATACTTGTATTTGGACATTTAGTCAGGACAGTTCTAAAAATAATCAGGGACACCATCACTAACATTTGTGAGACAACTTCACATTACATATAAACATTGATTAAATTATTAGTGTGTTTTACAGCTTTTTAAAAAAAATGTTGAATTTTGATCTGTCTTTATGACACCTATTGTTTGGAGACTTCACTTAGAAAAGAAAAAGAGTAATTTATAACCTCCTCAAAAGCCACATCAGGGAATATGTTTGGCTTTCATGCTGAGTTTTATTTTTTCCTTTCTTCCTTTCTTCCTCCTTCTTTCCCTGACCCCTTCCTTCCTTTCTCTCTCTCTATCCTTTTCTTTTCTACTTTCCTTTCCTTTCCTTTCCTTTCCTTTCCTTTCCTTTCCTTTCCTTTCCTTTCTTTTCCCTTCCCTTCCCTTCCCTTCCCTTCCCTTCCCTTCCCTTCCCTTCCCTTCTTCTTTCTTTCTTTCTTTCTTTCTTTCTTTCTTTCTTTCTTCTGCTGTTTGTTCTCAAGAAATTCAGTGTTTACGCTCACATCATTTGGGGGACTTCAAACACGACGTCATTCAGCCACAGCTGTTTTATATATGCCAAAAATTGTAGCTGTGATTTTGATTTTTTTTCTGACTATGGAGAAAAGCAAAGAATACAGAAAAGAAAACTAAACAGGGAAAATTTAAAGTCTCTATAGTAATAGAATAATTCATTCAGCCAAAATGCTATAGCTTAGTAAGCAACTACCTTACTTTTAGTGCAACATCAAATACTGGTGATTTGTTTCTCATTTAGTGCAGATGTGGACTATTCTACTTCTCTGGGGTGGTTTATAAGAAATTATGGTCATGGTAGAGAGGTTTAATATGGGTTTGCTCCATGAACTTGAGGCATTTTTCCCAACGAGGAACTGGCAGATGAATTTTATGTACATTAAAGAAATAAATACAGACAACTTGGATGACCTCTAAAACTTGGAAAACCACCCCTGTGTTTTATTTTTTCTAATCCTCCCTTAAAGACTCATTTGTTAATAATCTTCTTTACTCACTCATTTTTATGCCTTCCACTTATGCAATTTTCTACTTGGAATGACTTTCTTTGTAACAAAATCCATTTGATTCCATCTTCCTATACCTTTTTAGCATAGCATTGAAGAAAAGTTAATTAAATCGAACAATTGTTCTTAAATTTGCTTCACTTACCTCCATTTTAATCATCCATTCTTCTCATTTTGTACATTAGTTATGGGTGGTAGATCAGGAATTAGAAAGGCTTTGTTCTGAATAATTGGAATGACCATATTTGCCAATTAGAGACATAGAGAAATGGTTTTGAACCTATCTGAGCACTAGAAATTTGTGGAGAACATTTGGAAACATGTATTCTAAAGTATATACCCAGAGATTCTGACTATTAGTAAGCTCAAAGTGAATGTGAATAAGTGCTAGAAATAATTGACAACAGTTTTGTTCTTAAGTCACCTTAAATGAAACTCTAGGGATTTGTTTAAAAAGAAAGAAAAAAGATTTTTTGTTCTTCTGGAGATTTATTTCTCCAAAGTTCTGTCTTTAGCTGGACTATTTAGTTGGCATATAAGTAAAGAAGAATGATTTAGGCTAAGTTAAAATAATGAACTGGACTACAAATGGATCCATTACTAGATATTAAATGTTATACCGAGTATGGTAGAAAATGCAAAGATTTTTTTCCTAGAAGGAGAACAGTATCTAAGATGATAGATACATTTGGGCTGGAGATGGATCCAGGCTTGTAAATGAGACTTTTCTCAAAGGCAGAGTGTAAATGGAGAACTGAAGAGGGCCTCCCACGGAGTTGTCAGAAATATGGTCTTTATTTAGCCTTTGGTTAGAACGGAGGTGTCTGAAAAAGAGATTGAAGCAGTTACCAGAGAAGTGGGAAGAAGACAGGGAAGGTGTCATGACAGGGCAAAGGAACATTTCAAGGAGGGAATAGTCAAATGTGTTGAAGCTGCAGTAAGAGGTCAAGTAAAAGGATTAGAGAGTTGGCTTTACCAAGGTGGGGGGGGGGGGGGAGAAAAAGGATGGGGTCAAGGGAAGGTTCTCACAGCAAAGAGGCATTCTTCAAACTCTCGTTACTCATCTGTCAGCTCCATATTTTTTTCATTTCTAATTACCATCCTAACTATTTTTCACTCCTTTTCTTTACTTTTATAGGTGACATTGCATGGTTAAAAATAATCAACATTTTATAAAAAGGTATATTAAGATTTATTTCACAATCATCCTAGCTGTCTTCTCTCCCTTTTACCTCACTTGTAAATAGCCATTCTTATTAGTTACTTGCTTATCCTTTCATTTTCTTTTTATAAAATGCCAGAGAAATCTAGCATGGTAACTTTTTTTTATTGACATGTAATTAACATACAGTGTTACAGTAGTTTCAGGTGTACAACATAATGATTCACTGGTTGTATCCATTACTCAGTGCTCACCATGGTAAGTGTAGTCACCATTCATCACCAAACAATGTTATTACCATTTTATTGACTGTGTTCCCTGTACTGTACTTTTCATCTCTGTGACTTACTTTTCTTTTTTTTTCTGTAATTTTCTTTTTTTCTTTTTAAAAAGTTACATCCAAATTAGTTACCATATAGTGAAACAATGATTTCAGGAGTAGATTCCTTAATGCCCCTTACCCATTTAGCCCATCCCCCCTCCCACAACCCCTCCAGTAACCCTCCACTTGTTCTCCATATTTATGAGTCTCTTCTGTTTTGTGTGACTTACTTTTTTTGTAACTGGAAGTTTATACCTGTTAATCCCCTTCATCTATTTCACCCATCCTCCCACCCGCCTCCCCTCTGGTGACCACCACTTTGTTCTGTGTATTTAAAAGTTTGGTTTTTTGTTTGTTTGTCTTTTTCTCTTTCTTTGTTTTGTTTCTTAAATTCCACATGGGTGGGCCTAGAGGGAATAATGCTAAGTGAAATAAGTCAGAGAAAGACACATACCATATGATTTCACAGTAGTTTTTTAATCCTTATGAAAATTCCATTCTCTCTAAAATACAAGAAAGTAACAATGTATAATGGGGACTAGGTTCTCAGCCCAGAATTTACAGAGCCTTGAGCCAGTATGCTATGTGACTATGATTAAACTGCCCAAGCATATGTCCCCAAATAGACCATGGCCTGAGCACCCAAGTTCATATTTTATTAATTCATCTTTCTAT